>NC_139020.1:82404923-83638964 GCF_964662115.1 Mustela nivalis
GGAGGACTCCAACTAGATCTTATACTCTTTTTATGACTTTTCAACTAAAATAAAATTTTATAGATAATTAAATTTTTTGTTCATTCAACTAGGTTTTGTTTAGGCCTATACTTTATGATAGATAATATGTAGATCCTGGGATTATAACAGTTTTGTATTCTTAGATCTTTTTTGTCTAATTTAAATACAAAGGCTATAAAGTTACAGTTTGCTAATAAAGAATTTACTTTAAATCTATCCAGACCCTACTCTTTTCCAAAAGGGATTTAAATGAGTTTCAAAATTATTATAATTAGTTTCAGATGTGGACTGTATTTGAATTATTTAAGCTCCATTTATCAGAAGCAATGCAGACTGCTATTCTAAACTACCAGCCACATATGCTTGTCACCTAGTGTTGATTAATAAAATAGATACAAGATCTTTAAAATTCACAGAAGTCTTTGTTCTGATGATAGGTCTCCCCATACAGATGATATCATATGACTATGGCATAAAGAGCTATATAATTTTGAGATATATTTTAAAATTTATTTTTGAGTATATAATTCTAGATAAAAAATAGCATATAGTGGGACGCCTGGGTGGCTCAGGTCATGATCCCAGCGTCCTGGGATTGAGTCCCACATCGGACTCCTTGCTCCGCAGGGAGCCTGCTTCTCCCTCTGACTCTGCCTTCCACTCTGTCTGCCTGTGCTCGCTCTCGCTCGCTCTCTCTCTGACAAATAAATAAATAAAATCTAAAAAAAAAAAAAAGCATATAGTAAAAAGTGAGTTTCCTGCCTCTGTCTCCCAGTGGCCTACCTCTGCTTGCTGAATGGCAAGCACTTTTTTTTTTTTTTTGGTCTATTCTTCCTGACATAATTTTTGTAATTTATAAACACAGGTATATGGTTGTATTTATTAGTCCCTGCATCAATGATAGCATACTTAATACTGTTTGCACTTTACTCTTTTGTTTGTTTGTTTAGTATATTTTTAGAGATCATTCCTTGTCATGTCATGCTATCCTATATTATTTTTTTATACATGGCTTTATTGTATTTCATTTTAAGGATAAACTAAAATTTATTTACTAGTTACCTATTATTGGTGGATGTTTAGGTTGTTTTACATTTTTTGCTTCTATAAAAAATGTTTCAATAAAGATTTCTTTATAAATATTTTGCATATAAATACCTAGAAGTAGAGCTACAGAGTCAAAGGGTATGTACACTTTACATTTTGCTAGATATTGCTACAACATCCTGCATATATGTTGTTTCAATTTTTAATCTTAACTAGGAGTGTATGAAATTCCCTTTTCCCCCCACTGTCTTTATAATACTTTGTGTTTTCAAATATTTTGATCTTTGACTATCCTCTTTTTTTTTTTGTTTTTGGGAATTTATTTATTTATTTTTAAATTTTTATTTTTTTAAAAGAGTTTTTATTATTTATTTGACAGAGATCACAAGTAGGTAGAGAGGCAGGCGGTGGAGGTGGGAGAGAGAAGCAGGCTCCCTGCTGAGCAGAGAGCCCATGGGAGGGGGGCGGTGGGACGGAGTGGGGTGGGTGGCTCAATCCTAGGACCCTGAGATCATACCTAAGCTAAAGGCAAAGGCTTAATCCACTGAGCCACTCAGGCACCCCTATTTAATTTTTTAAATTATGTTATGTTAGTCACCATAGAGTACATCATTAGTTTTTGATGTAGTGTTCCATGATTTATTGTTTGTGTATAATACCTAGTGCCAGTGCTCCAAATATTTTGGCCTTTGCCTAATAATCTCATTGTAGTTTTAGCTTGTATTTCTCTTATTACAAATGAGCTTGAATATCTTTTCATATGTTTAAGATCAACTCATATTTCTTTTTTAGTGAGGTATCTGTTAGTTTCCTCTTATGTTGCTGATTTATTTTTTTATTGTTAGTAAGAGCTCTTTATTAAGAAATCAGTTCTTTGCCATGTGAGTTGCAAATACCTTAATTTGTCACTTTTTAAAATCTATTTTTTAACAATTCATAAATTTTAAATATTGGTTAATTTACTGCTCTTTATATTTTTTCTGGATTTTTTTTTATCATGCTTAGAAACATTTTTTTTTAATCATGCTTAGAAACCACTCCCATTCAGAGATAAATAAAAGTTATTCTGGGTTTTTTAAGCTATTATGGTTTGATTTTTCAGATTTATATCTTTGATTCATTTATAATTAATTTTATTAGAGTGTAGGAAATTTAATCAGAAAATTAAGTTTATTAGAAAGTGTATACTTTAGGAAGTATAATGACCCTAGGTTTTTATTTTTTCCATTGTCTGGCAGGCCAGTGGTGTCACCATGCAGTACTTTGTAAGATGGCTTTTGAATGGTATAAGAGGTTTTTGTGGCAGTGAGACTGAGTGGAAAGACACTCTAGACGATCCATGTGATAAATTCTGACACTTTTCCCCCCCCTGAAGTGTTTTTTCTTTTTCTTTCTGCTCCTGCTTGGGCTGCTCTTGATTTTTGTTGCTCTAATCTGATTCCTGAATATTTCTACAAGGGTCTCCTACCCTGAGAATGAATTGAATTAGCTTTCCTACTTCCTTTTGGAAAAAAGGGATAAGCAGGTACGAATATACATATGTCTATGAGGTGAGGCCTTGAGAAAGCTGAAGCTAAACCTCAGATACATACAAGGTTAAATGGTGCCTACTATTTGAGATTCAAGCTTCTTGGACCTTTGAATAGAGGCTGATTTCCTTCACAGAGATGTTCTTTGAGATTGAAGACTCTATGTATTTTTCAAATAATTTTGCTATTGACCTAAACAATAGGACATTGCTTAGAAGTTGGTATAACATATACTTAATGAATATATTTGTATTCTGTTTATCAGTACAAGTAACTTGTTTTGTGGATTTTTTTATTTTTTGGATACTTTTTAGGTAATAAAGACTACGGTTGATGCTAAGGTTGACCTTATTTGTCTTATGGTAAGAACTTTTCTAGGAAGTCAAAGAAGATTTAAAAAATTATTTGGAAATAAGCATGGCAGAAAGCATATCTAGAAAGCTGAAACTGGCACCAGGCTTAGTTCACCCCCCCCCTTTTTTTCTTGGTGTGGCATCTCATACTCCTTTATGACTCCATGTAGAGTCTCTCATCCCCCTTAATCTGGAATCTTCAACCCTTTTCTTCATAGCTTCTACACCTCAATTTATAGACATACTCAAACCCTTCATGTTTACAAAACAAAGGTGTAGAATGACTTCTCTCAGCCTTTTCAGTTCCCCTTTGAACTAGTGCTTAATCTAGCCCCCTTGTTATTCAGATTTCTTGGAAGAAAGTTATTCAGATTTCTTGGAAGAAATCGGTTTCTTTCTTTCTTTTTTTATGATTTTATTATTTGACAGAGAGAGTTGGCAAGAAAGGGAACACAAGCAGGAGGGAGTGGGAGAGGAGAAGCAGGCTTCCTGCTGAGCAGGCAGTCTGACCTGGGGCTGATCCAGGGATCCTGGGATCATGACCTGCATGGAAGGCAGACCTTTAAGGGCTGAGTCACCCAGGCATCCCTACTCTCATTACTTTCAGTTATTCTTTCCTCAAGGCATTAAACCAGGTTTACCTCTTTTATACCATTAATAGGACTCTTGTTTGGATCAATGATGATATCCTCTAGTTGCCAGATATGATGGATAGTTTCCAGTCTCTAGCCTTATGAAACATTCTCTGCTGGATTTGCACGTTTAACATTGCTCTTTACCTTTTTCCTTCCAATTATGACGTTTTCCCCTCTTTCTCAGATTACTCTTTCTCTTTCAAAGTTGGACTCCTTTTCCTTTTCACACTTCTTAAATATTAAGGGGTCCCAAGATTCTGGCCTCAGCCATGGTTCTTACTGCTTTATATGCTCTTTGTGGGTGATATGCATGCTTTGGGTACCAACTGTTGTACAATTGTGGGGGAAAAAAAAGACTTTTCCATCTTTATATATCAGCAGACTTCTACCCTGAGCCCTAGATTAAAAAATGCAGCTGCTATTAATGTCTCATAGGTCCTCAAACACAGATGATGATTGGACTCATTATTTACATTCTACACTAGCTTCTCTTCTTCCCTTCATCATCTGATTCAATAACATCATCCTTCACTCATTCGCTAAGAGCCCCAAGCCGGGGCCTTATTGCCTCTTCTCTTTCCCTCCCTCACGCTTATATCCAATAAAGCAGCAGCCTTTGGCAATTTTGCCTTCCATGTTTTAATCTCTTTGCTCCTCTGCCATAGATCAATATCTTCAACGACTTTCTTCTGGACTATTTTTAATTGGGCACTTCGATTCTGGCCAGACCCATTTTCCATACAGTTCCCATAGGGGTTTTTACTTTTTTTATTTATTATTTTTAAAAAGACTATTTATTTATTTATTTATTTATCAGAGAGATCACAAGTACGAAGAGAGGGAGGCAGAAGCAGGCTTCCTTCTGAGCAGAGAGCCCTATGCGGGGCTCAGTCCCAGGACTCTCAGATCAGGACCTGAGCCTAAGGCAGAGGCTTAACCTTCTGAGCCACCCAGGTGCCCCTCCCACAGGGGTGTTTAAAAATGCATATCTTACTAGGCTACTCCTCTTCTGTGGCTTCAGACTGCTTTTGATTAAAGCCAATCTTTGGGCTGTTATCCCAAGACCTCCTGATCCACCCTGCCCACCTCTCCACCCAACTCTTGTTATTCTTTGCCTGTTTCTCTTTCACATTCTATATTGCAGAATAGCTTGAGTCTCTTCTGGTCTCTGTTTCTTTGTTCAGGCTGTATGCTCAGTATGCTCTACTTTATCTTTGAATGAAGTGATATTTGTTCTCCTCTAGGACAGTTCAGGTGTCACCCCACTGGGAAAGTCTCCCCTTAATAGCTTCTCATTTTTTAAGGTAGTCTTCACAGGAGATTCAAAATACTTAGAGCCTATCTCTATCTTTGCATTTATCCTACATTTCCCCCTTCTAATTAATTAGTATTTAAGAATAGGGTAAAGATAAACATTTTCATTTTGTATCTCCTATGCTGAACTCAGAGCTTACCACATGTTTTAACATTTTGTTGAATTAATCTTGAATGAAAAGATGAATGAATGAATGAGTGTTGAAATTCAGCAACTATTTGTATACAGATAAGCATGACATTGTTGACTCAGAATATCTCAGGAAGAATTTTTTATTAAACCACATATAAACACAAATGCACATCTTTGCTCATATTTATCAAGAATCTGAAGCAGAGAATCTTAGAGAAGTTTATGTTTCTTTGCTATTTTATTTTTTCATTGCTGTGATTTTCTTTGTAATTGGTGTTTGTTGGGAACTGTTAGGCACACTTGTATCTTTTATTGTGATGCTACTGAAAGATATAGATTAAGGGGAATGGAAATATTGGCAAATGTAGGTGAGGACGTTGAATTGGTTTCTTCGCAATCTGCCTTCAAGGCTGTTCTACACCATTTTTTATAAAAAATGGTACCCAGCTTTTTAAAATATCTAGAAGGTGTAGATAGCTTACTATAGTAACAGGTGAAATTACTTGAAGGAAGGGGCATAGCAACTGTGGTACCTTGTAAATTTCTCTGTTGAGCAGTTATGCAATATACTGGCCCAGCTCTTGAATTAATGTGTTACTGGTAGAGTCTCTTAAAAGACTATGTTTATTGATTGACACTGTAATAACAGCACTGCATGCCCAGTGGTTGATATATGGTCTTTGATCACTGTTCCATAATACTGAACCTTCATCCACACTCAATCAATCTTCTAGCACAGTCAACTGCATTAGAAAATGAAGGCCAGCTTTTGTTCAGCAATGCATTTGATAAGTTCAGTCTTCTAAACCTGGAACTAGGTGATGATATGGCTAGTCTGTGTTCAGATGGAGAATAATTTATTGTGATTTTGGCATGCAATTTCACCCCTGCTGGTCCAGAAACTCATTACATGGTGGAGATGGTTGCTAATCAAGATTTCTGGGCTCCATTCTGTCCCTGATAAGTCTTCCTACCCCTGTATTTTATCCCAGTTTTCAGCTGATATCAGCATGTAGCATGTCTTTCCAGAAATAATAAAACATTAGGGAGGGTTATGTGATATTTTTAAATATTAGGAAATAGTTATAAATCATGTAAAGTGATTTTGTTGGGTCGGTGGCTCCGGGAATGCATGAGGAACAATAGAAATGACTGCTGGGGCCACCATCTTCCAGCCTCCCCCTTCCTTAACCCTTGACTCTCCCGCCTAAAAGATGTATGCCCAGGTCACGTCTCCATAGGTAACCCCATACCTATGCAGGAAACAGGAGCATCATACCCTCCCATACCCTCCCCCCCGCCGCCCATACCCTCCGATCACCAAATACCTTACCACGTATGGATGAGAACCCATGCCCTGCCTTGGCCCGATAAAAGACCCTGCTGACTCCCTCCCAGTGCGACTTCCTCAACTCCCCCTTCCCGAGTTGTGGAACCTCGACCAAGAGTACCGACCTCCTCCCGGCATGGCTCTCCTGGCTCCCCTTCTCCTGAGTCCCGAAACTTTGCCGGAGAGTGCTTTAATAAATCTTGCCTTGCGCCTACCTCACCTGTAAAACTTTACAGATTTTCCTTTGTGTTTTCTAATCACGACATCTCTGTAATAGGATGTCTAAATCTGAGGATTGGAATATTAAAATGGCCCATTATCTGGAGACCTATCTTCTTGTTGGTCTATAAAAGCTTGAAAGGTGTCTTATCATTCTTATTCCATAGCCATCCTGTAAAAGCCTGTTTAGCCAGAGGAATTCCTTCCGGTTAAACAGTGATTTTATTGTTTATACAGTAAAATTTAAACTGACCCTGCCCCCTCCCTCCCTCAGGGAACTTACTTAAAAGCAAGTCCGGGAAACCAGTCCCTGGTAACAAAGCCCAAATACAAGGGCGGGTCAGGCCAGGTGGAGACATCCGATCAGTGTGGTGCACATACTGTCTTCCTAGCTACCAAGGAGTGTGGGTCCTGCCTTTTGGGCGCCAATTCTTAACAAGGTGATGGGTTAGTTCAAATATCTACTAGGGTAAATTGTAATTCAGTTGGCCACCCATGTGTGACCCGTGTGTGACTGCATCTTTCTCTATGTGTTGCAATCTCATTGGCCACCTGTGTGTGGCCAGGCCCAACCACATGGCCTTTACTCTATAAAAGTTAGTCTGTAAGGCAGGGAGGGGTCGCCTCTTTGTAAGATACGGCCCCAATCAGCTGGTTTGATTCTCGATGCTTGGCCCAAAATAAAGCTTTGCTTGACCTTCACTTTGTATCAGTCTCGCTCCTTTGATCACGGACCCATTATTGGGGGACCTAACAATCCATTTCTGAAGCGCTGACAAAGGGGAGCAGAGTAGTACTAGTTGGTATGGTACTGTGGTTGAAGCTGACATGGCATTTATAACTGATAGCTTGTATGGGATATTTCCAGAGCATTGAGAACTCGGAGGGGGGGGTGGGCATCTGAAGTGGGAAAAATGTTTCATGTATGTCACTTAATTATTTCACAGTCATTATTATTAAAAAATAAAAATCCTCATATGCTGTATGATTTGAAACTTAAGTCCCTTAAAATGAAATTAATAATAGTTAATCTTTTTTTTCTCAGAGGGCAGTAACATTTATACTTTTGTATATTTTGCACAAATATTGCTCCCTTTATTATTATTTTAAACAGCTAGTTATTTGGTAGATCATAGAATGTGGCTATTCTATATACTTGGAGGGTTTTTGTTGTTGTTTTATACGTATGTTTTAGCAAAGTCTTAAGGATCATTATTATGACTAAATAATGGGTGGATGATATACTCACCTAATATCTTAGTTATGTGCCAGAATGTGTATTTTATTTTTAAATGCTTTCAAAGAAGGTTGCTAAAGGAATCTTAGAGTTTTTGTAAAGGAAATTCTCCTTAATCGGGATGTTTATGTGTTTGGTTTGCTTAAGCAAGGCATGCAGTTATATATAAAATTCAAACAGGATTTTGGAATACAACAGAAAGCTTTTGTTGTTGTTGTTGTTGTTGTTGTTGTTGTTGTTGTTTAAAAAGATCATTTTATTAAAGCCTGGGGACAGGAAGAGCTGCATCAGGGTCATGAGGAGTGGCCCATTAGATACCTACAAGTTGGGAGAGGGAGGTAAGGAAAAAGGGAGGTTCAAAAGAACTTTCATATGCTAAAGAGGACCTACTAGATACTAGAGGCCTTGCCATTGTCAGGTAAATGTTGTTTTTCCCCTCCAGCAAGGCATTAACATTAAGATAGGAGATTCCTGGAAGAATGTCACATATGTCCCACCCAGGAGTGGGGCTGGGGAGAGATTGTGGGGTGTCAGCTTATGCTTTATCTTCTGCCAGCCTTCTGCTCCCTCATCATTTCCCCTCTGAACAATTTTGACCCTTAAATCTTTAAAGTTGTTGAATGTGAAAGGTCTCATCTTCTGTTACTTTTTCTAGCTGAATAGGGGCATAGAGATGTCCCTATCTATGGGTTAATATTGGTCAGTTGGGGATCATATAGGGGAGTTACAAAAGGGGGAGGCAGCTGAATCCATTGCGATCAACATATGTGAACCTCCTTGGGTAGATAGGATCATCTATTAGCTGGAAGTTATGGCAGTAAAGGAGTCTTGGCACTACGCAGGGAGATACTGGAAATGACAAAATAAGGTTAATATTGTAACCAGAAACTCTAAATAAAAGATCTTTGATAGTTGACTTTGATAATTTTCCCCCAGTCCAGGAGTTTAAAGCAATCATTAAAGGAAAGAGAGTGATCTTTAAAGTGCCAATTTGAGTATTTATGTCAGAAACCCAGAAATATTTTGTCATAATCTGGAACATATACATAGCATTTTGTTTTTGTGATAGTGCATGTTTCACCTTGTGTAGCAGTTAAAATATCTAATGCCATTCTGTTTTATAAAACTGCTCCACACATTTGTGTTAGTTCAGTATTTAGTAGAGAAATGCTATTTTGAGTATTGCTTAGGGCTTTGTGTACTTATTAGGAGCTTCTGTGTGCCAAACAACATTGTCCATCCCCAAAGAGGGAACAAAAAATGGATGTTAGTTGGTCATACCAATGAGACATAGAATGTGTTCACCGTTGTTTTAAATTTAGAAGGTTGGCTGGGTTGGTAATGATTTTAATAATGTGTCCATGCATCCAGGCAAAACCCAGGGTACAGTGACCTATCCAGCCTGGGGGAAGCCATGGCTACAAGTTAGAGCTGTATCGCCATTGGGTCACTTTAGGAGCTGGGCCTCTAGCTTTGGGCCTCCTTTAACTATGGTCAAGATATCTGTTATGCCCCAATAATGGGTCCGTGATTAAAGGAGTGAAACTAATACAAAGGGAAGGTCAAGCAAAGCTTTATTTCACACCAAGCATCAAGAATCTAACCAAATGTTCGGGGCCGCACCTCTTACAAGAGAGAGCGACCCTTCTCTGTTCCACATCTAGCTTTTAAGGGCAAAGGCCATGCGGTCGGGCCTAGCCACGCACAGGTGGCCAATGAGATTGTAACACACACAGGAAACTCCATAGTGATGCTAGGTGACCAATTGAGTTAAAATTTAACCTAGTAGACATTTGAACCAGCCTATTACACCTTGATTGGGATTGGCGCCCAAAAGGCTCCCAAAGGGCGGGGCCCATACTCCATGGTAACCAGGGAGACAGTATGCATCCCCCCACTGATCAGATGTCTCCACCTGGCCTGTACCCACCTTTGTATCAGGGCTTTGTTACCTGAAACTGGTTTATCTGCTGGGCGAAGGGGAGCAGGGACAGTTTCTAAATAGGTCCTTACAATATCAAGGGCTATTCAGTTTTTGAGGGGAATCTCTTGAATGTGTGTAATAAAAGACAGTCCATTGTCACTTTGTATGGACCAATGGAGTCCAAATCCAGGGACAGTTTTTCTTAGCAAAGTTTTTGTCATCCATGGCCTTTTTACCGAAATCAGTGGCCTGGTGTAAAGCCTGCATTACTTTCATTGGTTCCTAAGGTCATATTCTTTGACGTCCTTTGAGGTAAATTACTGCTACTTAGGTAGGTAGGTGTACAGCCTTAAGAAGGGTGATAATTTCAGGCCCATATCTGATTGGGGGGTTATGGCTTGCTAATAATCCCCTTTTCTTTAAAATTGCTCCATGGACTTGTAGGACTAGGAAAGCATATTTGGAGTCTTTATAAATATTAATTTTTAAGGCTTTGGCAGTTGCAAAGCTTGAGTGAGCACCATAGCATACCCAGCTTTTCTTACTCTCTTTTCCATAAAACTATTGCCATCAGTAAACCAACTGTCATCTAGGGACATCTTTTAAATCTGATTGGCTAGCATAAACAAGATAAATAACCTCTGAACAGTTATGCTTTATAGAAGTATGATGATTAGGTCCAGGCATAAGGATAGCTGGGTTTAAAGTCTGAAAGGTTTCAAGTATTATTTCAGGCATATCTATGAACCACAACCTAGCATTTAGTAAGTCGGTCTCCATCATCCATTGGTGGCCTTTGGTTTCTAAGACACCCTGGACCTGATGTGAAGTCATTAGAGTCAGAGATTGTCCCATAGTGAGCTTTCAGGCTCTTTTTATCAGGAAGGCTGTTATGTGTTTAGCTAAAGCCTTTGTTTGTAATTGCACCTCAATAAAGGTTGCTTCTAGGATAAATAGGACAATGAGGGATGAAACCATTGAGAAGACTTCTTTGTTTGAGGTCCAGTATTAACAATATCCTTAGGAATCATTGGCAAGTGGGAGAAGACTGGTCAAGAGATAAGGGCATCCCCAAATGCATCATCCAATCCAATCATAAAGTGGGGTCATCCATTATCTCCACAAGCTCATAGTTAACTCCACAGAGTGGGGTATGCTCTGGCTTTTAAGGAGTTATTTCATCATCCCAGCCACACGGAATTGGCCAAGGTGCTAGTTGAGTTATACACTTGTTGGGAAATCAATCCCACTTTCCAGTTGTTTAATTAATCATGTGTCCATGGGGTTTTGTTATCCCCACAAGGAAGAAGATTATCTATACATGAGCTATTGTGCAGAAACAGAAAAGCTAGTTCCATGAAGTTTACTTCACCTTGTGTCACTTAAGCTAACAACATCTAAGGACAACCAAAACTAGGATTTAACATCTGCAAAGGTAGGCTATTGAAACATAATTTTTCTCTAAAGATACCCTCATTTTTAATTCAAGATGGCCAAATCAGGACTAATTTATTTGAAAAACAAGTCCAGTTTTAACAAACTTGACCTAATCATTTACATAAGCTCAGCAAGAATAACTATTGATCATGTAGATGTTTGAGAATATGCTTTGCTGGAACTTTTTATAAGGAATCTCTGGGTTTAACTTTTAGTATCCTCTCTAGGCCAGAAGCCAACCAAAGTACTTGCCATTAGATGTGCCTGTAGTACCTGTAGATTTGGGTGGATTCCTCTTCATTAAGGTCCCCAATATATTCTGAGGTTCCTGCACCTGCCAGGAAGTGACATTCTTTACTTACCTGGTGAGGCTGCTAGAAACTCTGTAAACAAGGCAACAGGCCAACAGTTCCAAGGGGCTTCATGGCTCCAGGTTTCATGAAGTCAACCGTAGTTCCTTCAAACTGTCTGGTCATGTCTGAGGCTATGCATGTCTCTCTCAAATAGGATATTCCAGTCAAAGCCTTGGTAAAATAATCAGTGTTTCCAGTGATGTCCTGTTACAAGGAGAACAGATTCTTATTGAACTTATGCAAATGACTATGATTTCCATGGAAGAAGGAATACTTACTGAGATCTTTTGAATTTCAGAGAGTTAAGGTAGAGAGAAAAGTTAAATGCTTCAATTTGTTCACAAATGAATACTTTATTGCATTTTTGTAAGTCATAGATATCTTAAGAGGAAGTTTCCTTAATCTGGAAGAGAAACATTAGAGAATGAGCAGTGTTTCAAACAAGAGTCACAAAACTATAATTTTTAGTTTATTTAGTCCCATGTTACTAATTCTTGTTCATTTTGAATGCAGTTTTTAGTTAGTTCTGGAAATTATTACTCATTTCAGTTTTGATCATAAAGATATTGAATACCTGTATTGTCCTAAAAGTCTTTTATTTGAACCTCCTTGAAGATGATACTCATTTTGCAAGAGAATAAGAACAATTATAAATGATAGAAACTCAGAAATGGACATTGTTAATGATCTGATATGAGAGTTCATTATGACAAAGGAATTGTCAAGAAAACTCAGTTATTCTGTGAACAACACTGTGATAGCCAGAACATTGAGTGATGATGACCTTATACCAGAATGTAACATACCAAACAAGCAAGCCTTATTATTCAAGACTTTGTTCATAATTTAAATCTTGGGGAATTTTGTTAAAGCCTTAGAAAGTTTTAAAGCACATGCCTAAATAGGATTAGGGATGTTAAGGACTTGATAAAGGCAAAACATAGAAACTGGTTTTTCCAACAGAAAGCATTTCTGAATTGTGGATAAATTCCAAGGTACAGTTATTTTGTTTCAATTCTCATTGAGATTTTATAGTCCTTTGAAGTGTTTTCTTCCTCTAATAGAAAATAGAAAATAAATCTGAAGCTGAGAGTTTCTTTTTTTTTTCTTTTTTTAAAGATTATTTATTTATTTATTTGACAGACAGAGATCACAAGTAGACAGAGAGGCAGGCAGAGAGAAAGGGAGGAAGCAGGCTTCCTGCTGAGCAGAAAGCCTGATGCCGGGCTCAATCCCAGGACTCTGAGATCATGACCTGAGCTGAAGGCAGAGTCTTTAACCCACTGAACCCCCAGGCTCCCCTGAGAGTTTCTTTAGATGAGAATATGGGAAGATTCTCCCTTGAGAGCGCTGTGTCTTCCTTTGCCCTCAAGGCCCAGGCAGCAGGTCCCTTGGACACAGAACTGCAATGCCTGTGCCATGAGGCATGAGCAGAACCCAGTTTGGACATGGGCCTGTGACTTGCTTGGTCTCTTCCTCTGGATCCAGAAGGAGCACTTCCAGTTATGTCTGCTTTAAGATAAAATTTACAGTCATAAAATGTTCAGGGTATTTTCTTTTCTCAAATTAAAATGTTCGCTCCATATTTTACCCAAGCCCAGAGAGAGATATGCAGGTCAGAAAGCCAGAACCTCCTCCAACTTCACTCAAGATGCTGCTTTGAATAATTAAAAACAAAAACAAAACAACAACAACAAAAACACAAGGGAACTCAAATTATGGTGTGAACAAAAATGGCTCTGAGAAGGAGCCAGCCAGGGTGCCTGGGTGGCTCAGTGGGTTAAGCCTCTGCCTTTGGCTGGGCTCATGATCTCAGGGTCCTGGGATGGAGTCCCGCATTGGGCTCTCTGCTCAGCAGGTAGCCTGCTTCTTCTGCCTGCCTCTTTGCCTACTTGTGATCTCTCTCTGTGTGTCAAATAAATAAATAAAATCTTAAAAAAAAAAAAAAAAAAAAAAAGGAGCCAGCCGGCAGTTCTGTCAGGTTTTTGTTACTTTAGGAGGTGGCTCATTTCACCTTATTCAACATTTGATAAAATGTCATCGTATCTATGGCAGACCATGTTTCCTCATCAGACTCCATTGGCAGAGTTGCTTTATGAGTAGGGTGATGAGTGGTCTCGTCCCCCCCCCCCCTTAGTTCCCTATCCAGTCTTCACTGTGGTACATTTGAGGATTTTGCTGGAGTTTAGAAAAAATGCTGATTGTTATGTATGATCCTCTACTCCATGCAGGTGAGAGAGCCACAAATACACAAAGGTATTACGCATGTGTAAACTCACCACATTTGGTTGCCTTAGGATAAGGAAATATGATTTATTTAATATTACCACTTAGTAAAATTACTCTGTATTACTAAGTTTCAGTATTACAATATATATTGTAAATATATTGTAAATACAATATATGCTGGACAATTCATTTATATATATATTTATATATATTTTTAGATTTTATTTATTTATTTATTTGAGAGAGAGAGCACAAGCAGGCAGAGAAGCAGACGGAGAGGGACAGGCAGACTCCCTGCTGAGCAGGGACTACCCCCCCCAACCCCAGTGTGGGGGTCTATCTCAGGACCCTGAGACCATGACGTGAGCTGAAGGCAGATGCTTAACCAACTGAGTCATCCAGGCACTCCAAAATGCTGGGCAATTTAAACTGGAAGAAAATACATCTTAAAGGCAATGTGTTCCCCTTTCAGTGGACTTTCCACGGTGGTGTGGAGGGCAGTGATTTAGGGCCCCGGCCTTCAGAATGAGCAGACAGTTGGCAGAAAACCTCGATGTCCCTCCTGGATGAGGTCTTTTTCATCTAATTTCAGGTATAATGAGAAAACTAACCTCATGTTGATAAATGGCAGTTTGTTTAGTGCTTGATGGAGAAAATGTCTCTCCAAAACAAGTTATTATTCTAGGTCTGGTTTCATATATAGTGCTAGGTATTTCTGGCTCTTTAAATTATATGCAAAAATTTGTAGGTATTTGTATTTGTGCATATTTCTGGGAATAGGTTTGTATGTGTGTACATTTTTCTGGGGCTAGGTTCTTTATTTTTCATCAGATTCTCAAAGTCGTGTGTGAACACTCCCACAGTTGTCAAGCAACCATGTCCTAAACCATTCCAGATTTTAGTTCACTGGGATGGTAGATTGTATTATTGCTCACAACTTTTTTCTACAACTCCCTGTTGGCCCCATCCTGCAGAGGTTTAGAGTTCCACCCCACTAATCCTGGAGTTGGTTTTTGAGTTGTGAGTGGAGATGGGTTGTGAGTGGAGATGACAAATTCCAATCCTGAGTAAAAGCTTTAAGAGCCATGTGTAATTCCATCAGTACTCTTTTACTGCTGCATGAGACTGACATATTTCAGAAAGGGGTTGTGCCTAATGCCTGGGCTGGGAATGAAGATAGTAGAGCTGAAGTTGACTTTTGAACATGTTACAAAAGTGAGAACTACACAATATTGTTACAAGTCACTGAGATTTGGATATTCTTTGCTGCTGGCAGCATAATAGTCTGAACTGAGTGCTCCAACAGGTGGAAGCCTGAATTACATTCAGAATACAAGAGGATACACTGGAAAGCATTAGTATTAGTATGATGGGCTTCCTCTGGTTTGAAGCATTTAGAAGTGACACATTTTAGTTTTTCCCATGGAGTCAGAAATAAAACCTTAGTTCTGTAGGGTTAGTCTGTTAGGGTCAGTGAGCCCATTTTGCTGAGTCAAAATCCTTTCTGGTAGAAGGGAGCCACTCTATGTCTGTTTCTTTCATTTCCCCTCTGGCTATTATGACCCAGGAAAGGATTATTGATAAGAGGAGTGTCTGAGGTCAGGAGCAGATCTCTGAAGCATAACGCAAACCACCTAACACAGTAGATATGAACATATTGAAAAATTATGGGGTGCATATCATTTGTGGTGCAAAGTATAGTGCAGATTCATTTTCTGAAATGCTCCCTTACTCCAGGCGTGACAAGGATGAAGAATAGGTGTTACCACAATAGGACACAATGAAAAGCCACTCAAGAAAGAAAACAGATTTCAGAGGTGACTCATAAACAAAGTACTACCTTCAAAAAAATAAAAAAGCCATCCATTATCCACATAAAATGCATAATAATAAGGACAAGTGCTTCATCACCTCCTGTTTGACAGCTAGAGGTCAGAACTCCTGTAAGGGAAATACTGCATATCTCATAATTTAGTCAGAATGGGCTGCACCTGAATCAGAGAGCTGTTTTGTCTTTGGAGAGATTTGATTTACTCTCCACCCGTACCCCCATTCTTAACTATTATTACCATTAACCAGTTTCAGTTTTTAATAATTTTATTTTTTTTAAGATTTTATTTATTAGAGAGAGAGAGAGGGAGAGAGGGAGGGAGCATGAGCATGAGCTGGGGGAAGAGCAGAGGCAGGGAAAAGCAAACTCACTGCTGAGCTGGGAGCCCAACTTGGGGCTTGATCCTGGGACCCTGAGACTATGATCAGAGCCACAGTCAGACATTTAACTGAATGAGCCACCCCGGTACCCCAATAATTTTATTGTTGTTATTTTATTTATTTATACTTTTTAAAAGCTTTGTTTATTTATTTGCCAGAAAGAGAGACAGTGAGAGACAAGTGAGAGTGTCTCAGTGAGAGACAAGCAGTGGGAGTGGGAGAGGGAGAAGCAGGCTTCCTGCTGAGCAAGGAGGCTGATGCGGGACTTGATCCCAGGACTCTGGGATTGTGACCTGAGCTGAAGGCAGATGCTTAACGACTGAGCCGCCAGGTACCCCAATTTTACTGTTTTTAAAAAAGATCTGTACTAAGTTAATTATCCTTATTGACTTAAAAATGGAAGATTGATAGCTAGTTCATAAAAGATCTGCCCTGAAACTTTTTACTCAATGAAAAATGATTCTAGGAAATTATATTGCTGCTCCAAGTGGGATAATTTCTTCCTAACCTAGTACAGCTAAGAAAACCTTAAGCTTCTTTTCATTACATATTATAAGACTTCATTTTATATTACTTTATGATATTTATTCACTTATTTAATGGTTTTTATTGACTACTTGCTTTTTGCCCCAGATTATTCTTGGAGTGAGAGCTCAGCAGTCATCTGCTCTGAAGGTGGTTGCATTCTAGTGGGAGAAGATGGAAATTAAGTACAACAAAAACAATTAATTGTAATATGTCAGATGGTGATAAATACTCTGAAATTAATAAGGCAGAGTAAGGAGAGATAGAAAATTATAGGCATAGGATACTATTTCATACAGGGTAGTCAGTGTAGTTCTTACTGGTTGGGGGCATTTGAATATCCTGAGTAAAGGGTAGGACTAACCATGTAAGTGTCTGCTGGTTAGGTGAGGAGTTGGATTCATATCTCATTTTACTCAGATATATTCTTGACAAATGGGATGTAAATTGAATTTTATTTTAGGCACATTATGGGAATGTCTTAAACATTCTTTTTAGTGACTGTCTCTAAATGAAGATCCCATTGATAAAATGAACAATTGTGTCTTAAAAGTAATCTTCATTGTAAGTACAAGTTTGCACATACTGAATTCATTTTAAACAAATTACACTTGCTTAGATTAAGATGTTATAGAGGAGTGATAGACAAGAACAGTTTAAATGACTGAAAATTCTTGGAGATATATCTATATATATATCTATATATCTCTCTATATAGATATATATTTAAGATTTTTAAAAATTTTATTCATTTGAGAGAGATACAGAGACAGAGAGAGCACAAGCAGGGGGAGAGGCAGAGTGAGAGGGAGAAGCAGACTCCCCACTGAGCCGGGAGTCTGATGTGGGGCTTGATTCCAGGACCTGGAGATCATGACCTGTGCTGAAGGTAGGTGCCTAACCATCTGAGCCACCCAGGTATCCCTTGGGTATATATTTTCAAAAAAGATTTATTATTTTATTAATTTAATTTATTAGCTTAAACTATAGTAATAGGCAAATAAATAATGTGTGGTTGAGGGTCTTTGAATTAATCAGAATGCTTTGTCATTAGCATATGCAAATCACATTAATGCTTTCAAAATATCTGAGAGCCCTTAAAAAATGATTTCTGTAGTTGAGTTAGCATTCTCTCTGTATTTCTATGTACCTTGAGGATGCACTAGAAGTACACATTTTTTAGAACTAATGTAGACATAACTCAGGCCTTGGGCAGGTTAACACAATTTCCAAAGAAAGGTGTTTAAACCTGCAAGACTGTGGTTTACCCTTTAGGTTCATCCTTCCTGGATTCTCTGTTTTGAAACAAAACAAAGTAAAACTGTTAATAGAATACAGTGAGATCAAACTTGTCATCACCCTATTTTAAAGTAACCCTAATGCATAAACTCTGACTGTGTAACAAAAAAATGCATCACCTGATGATTGAAGTTCAAACCTCAGGGAATATGAGCTTTGATTGCTATTGCTTTTTTAGAACATTAAGATGGTTGTTATTATGTTGAAGAAGGCAACCATTGTGAAAGTGAGATATCGATATAAGAAATACTGTTTCTCATAGACCCTTCATTCCCTGCAGACTTCCCCTTTGATCCCCTTTTAGTAAGTACAATAAATGTTGGATGCTGTAGAGTTAAGTGTCAGGTCTATCCTTTTAGCATTTATTATTGTCGGGATTGGACATTTCTGGGGGAGTGCTTATATGACATGGTCATCCCCCCCCCCCCCACACACAAATAATATTTAGTGAATTAACCTGATTACTATGTTCTTGCTATCACAAGTTTACAATTCATAGCCATCTTTCTTAGGGTTACCTGAGATGGTGTTTTTTGCATGTATTTCCTCTGTTGAGTTAAATAACACAGCTGTTACTTTTAATATGTAAAAACATTTGTCTCTTCATGGCAGAATGGTAATTTATAGGCAAAATACCTTATCTTTAATTTACAGGTGTACGAGACCAAGCTCTTTGTTTTAAAAAAGTACCCAAGCTCAAGGTGCTGGCAGGGTATGTTCTTTGACAAGGTTCTAAGGAAGACTCTTTCCTTGCCTCTTCTAAACTTCTGTTTGTTAGATGGCAGCAACCCTGGGAGTTTCCCGTGTTGTAGATGTATCACTCCAGTTTCTGCCTCTGTCATCATATGGCATTCTCCCTGTGTATCTGTTTTCACATGGTGTTCTCTCTGTGGCTCTGTACAAATTTCGCTGTTCTTATAAATCCTGCTATCATTGGATTAGGGCCCAACTTGATTACGTCTATAAAGGCCCTATTTCCAAATGAGGTCCCATTCCAAAGTTCTAGGTTGGCATGACCTTTGGGGGGACATTATTCAGCACAGTACCTGTGCTCAGAACTGTTCTGCCCACAGCTTATGCATGGCCAAATATAATCCATTCTAGTCTGAGGCTTTTCTTTTAGTAAATGTTGTATATACATAGCATAATTCTCATCCTCTTTTTTTTTCCTTTTAAGATTTCTTTCTTTATTTGTCTAAGTAAAAGCAGGGGGAGTGGCAGACAGAGAGAAAAGCAGGCTCTCCGCTGAGCAAGGAGCTCGATATGGGACTGTCTCAGGCCTCTGGGATCATGACCTGAGCCAAAGGCAGATGTAACTGACTGAGCCACCAAGGTATTCTTTTTGTAAACTTTTTTTTTTTTTTTGAAGAAAATACAACTTTCTTTAGATTGTGGAAAAAAATTGACGTTTCTGGTCTCTTTTTTGTAAACTTTTTTATTGAGATTTAACATACATACAGAAAAGTCCATAAATTATAATGCAGTGAGTTTTTCCAGAGTGAACAAAGTCATGTAACTACCACTCAGATTAAGAAATAGAATGTTACCAGCAACCAAGAAGGGTTCATTAGGCCTTTTCTAGTTATTATCCCTCTAGAATAATTTCTATTGTGACATCTAACAGTGTAGATTAACTTCACTTGTTTTAAATTTGATACATATTAGTATTTTGTGTCTAGCTTGCCTCCCCCAATCTCCCCCACCGCCCAGCCTTATGACTATGAGTTTCATCCATGTTATGGTACATGGTTGTTCATTCTTTTTGCTAAATGGTATTCCATTCTATGACTATGTTGTAATTATTTTTCCATGCTATTTATGATAGACATTTGAACTACTTCCAGTCTTTGCAATTATGAATAATACTTTGTGGATGTTTTTGTGCATGTCTTTGGATACACATATTTATGTGGCTATGTTAGTTATATGCTTATGAGTAGAACTGTTAGGTCATAGGGTATGTATTTATTTAGTATTAGCAGATACTCTGTTTTCCAAAGTGGTTACACAGTTTACACTCATACCAGCAGCATATAAGAGTTTCCGTTGCTCTATATCTTGGCTTATACTTGAATATTTAGGGAAAAAAATTAACCTTTTGGTGAATATATTGAGGTTTTAATTTGCATTTCCCTAATTGCTGGTGATGTTAAGCACTTTTTTATATGTTAATTTCCTATTTGGATGTCATCTTTTGTGCATTGATTTTTAAGTCTTTTTCCCTTTAATTGGATTTAGTTATCATTTTATTATTAATTTATAATGGTAATTTATATACTCTAGGTAGAATTCTTGTCAGATATACACAGTTTAAAATCTCTCTGGCTGGGACACCTGGATGGCTCAGTTGGTTAAGCATTTGCCTTTGGCTCTGATCATGATCCCAGCGTCCTGGGATAGAGTCCTACATCCGGCTCCTTGCTCAGCAGGAAGCCGCCTTCTCCCTCTACCTGCTGGCGCTCCTGCCTGTACCCCCACCCCCCCATCTGACAAAATAAATAAAATCTTAAAAAAAATTTCCCAGGATGTAGTTTGTTTTCTATCTCTTAATGGTATATTGTGATGAATGTAAGTTCTTAATTTTAATCAAATCAGTTTATCTGACTTTTCCTTTATGGTGAGAGCTTTTTATATCTTATTGAAGAAATCTTTGCTTGCCTCAAGGTCCTGAAGATATTATCATATGTTATCTTCTAGAAGATTTGTTTTTACCTTTTACATTTAAGCCTATGCTCCATGTTCCATTTAGAATTGATTCATATGCCTATGAAATAGAAGTCACGGTTGTTTTATCCCTTACGGATATCATTGATCCAGCACCATTTATTGAAAAGACTGTGCTTTTCCACTTTATATTGATGGTAAGGTTGGGTGTATGTGGGTCAGTGACTAGACTTTCTAGTCTGTATTATTTGCTTAAACCTTGAACCAAGAGTGTTTTGTTTTCATTACTATATATTAACCTCTTTTCTCTTTCTCTTGATTTTATTCTCTTCTCTGAAACAATTTGCATAGTGAGTGAAACTGTCTTGATGCCTCTGTTCAAATTTTCTATTTCTTTCTGTTTCAGTTTTGATAGTTAGGAGTTTCTAGGAGTTTATCCATTTCATTCATGTTGTCCAGTTTGTTGGCATATAGTTTTTCATAATATTCTGTTCTAGTCATGTGTAATTCTGTGGTGTTGGCTGTTATTTCACCTCACTCATTTGTGATTTTATTTATTTAAGTCCTTTCTCTTTTTTTTCTTGATTATTCTAGCTAGAGATTTATTGATTTTATTGATTTTTTTCAGAGAATTAGCTCCTAGTTTCATTGATCTGTTCTGTTGTTTTTTTTCTTGTTTGTTTTAATTTCTTTATCAATTATTTCTGCTTTAGTCTTTATTATTTTCTTCCTTCTGCTTTTAGGTTTTCTTTGTTGTTTTTCTTAGATCCTTTAGGTATAAGGTTAGATTGTTTTTTGAGATATTTTCTTGCTTCTTGAGGTCAGCCTGTATTGCTGTAAATTTCTTTTTTACCACATTTGGTGCATCTCCTAGGTTTTGGACCATTTTGTTTTCATTTTCATTTGTTTACATGTACTTTTTAATTTCTTTTTTGATTTCCTGTTTGACCTATTCAATGTTTAGTAGCACGTTATTTAACCTCCATGTGTTTGTGGTCTTTCCAGACTTTTCTTGTGGTTGACTTCTACTTTCATAGCATTGTGGTCAACAAAGATGCATGGTATGACTTCAGTCTTTTTGAATTTGTTGAGCCTTGTTTTATGAGCTAGTATATGATCTATTTTAGAGAATATTCCATGTGCACTTGAAAGGAATATGTATTCTGCTGTTTTAGGATGGAATGTTCTAAATAGATATGTTAAACCCATCTGTTCCAGTGTATCATTCAAAGCCATTGTTTCTTTGTGATTTCTGTTTTGCTGATTTATCCATTGATATACATGTGGTGTTAAAGTCTATTATTATTGTATTACTATCAATTACTTATCAATTACTTTTTTTTTTTGACATCCACTTGTATGATAGATGTTTCTTCATCCCCTCACTTTCAGTATGCAGGTGTCTCTATGTCTAAAATGAGCCTCTTATAGGCAGTGTATGGATAGATCTTATTTTCTTTTCCATTCCATCAACCTATGGCCCTGGGATGGAGCATTTACTCTATTTATATCAAAGTAATTATTTATAGATATGTGTTTATGTCATTATTTGTTTTGTGGTTATTTGTGAAAATTTTCTCTATTCCTTCCATTCTCTCTTTCATGGTTTGCTGATTTTCTCTAGTGATGTATTTGGATTTCTTTTCTCTTTATTCTTTTCATATTTATTAGTAATTTTTGATATATGGCACCATTTGGTTTGTATATAACCTGTTTCGCATATAGTAGTCTATATTAAGTTGATGGTCATTTAAGTTTGAACTCATTCCTTACTCTTTTCTGTTTTTAGGTATATGTTGTTATTTTTTAAATCCTTTTATCTTGTGAATTCCTTGACTGCTTTTTTACAGAAGTATTCATTTTTACTACATTTGTGTTTCCTACCTTTACACTGTCACTTTTGGTCTTTCCTTTCCACTCAAAGAGTCCTCTTTAATATTTCTTTGAGGGTGGTTTAGTGGTTATGAACTCCTTTAGTATTTGTTTGTCTGGGAAACTCTTTTTCTCTCCTTCTGTTTTGAATGATAGCCTTGCTGGATAGAGTGTTCTTTGCTGAAGATTTTTCTCATTCAGCACTTTGAATATATCGCACACTCCCTTCTGGCTTGCAAAGATTCTGCCGAAAAATCCCTTGCTAGTCTTATGGGTTTTCCCTTATAAGTTATTGTTTTCTTTTGTCATGCTGCTTTTACAATTTTTTCTTTATCACTGTACTTTTGCAAATTTAATTACAATATATCTTGGTATGTATCTCCTTTTGTTCATTTTGTTGGGATTTCTATAGGCCTCCTGGATTGGTATATCTGTTTCCTTCCCTAGATTAAGGAAGTTTTCAGGCTGTGTATCTTTTGTTCTTTTTAAAATTTTTTTAGAACTTTATTTTTAGTATTAGATTTCATTTTCCATTTTTAACCAAAGATTATAGGAGATGCATTTTGTTTTCTTCTTTATAGTACATTTTTTATTATGTTATAATAGTCACCTTATAGCACATCATTAATTTTTGATGTAGTGTTCCATGATTGATTGTTAGCATGTAATACCCAGTGCTCCATGCAATATGTGTCCTCCTTAATACCCATCACCGGGCTCACCCATGTTCCTCCCCTCTAAAATCCTCAGTTTGTTTCCCAGAGTCCATAGTCTGTCATGGGTCATTTCCCCCTCTGTTTTCCCCCCTTTCATTTTTCCCTTCCTTCTCCTGATATCCTCTGTGCTATTCCTTATGTTCCACAAATAAGTGAAACCATATGATAATTGTCTTTCTCTGATTGACTTATTTCACTTACCATAATCTCCTCCAGTTCCATCCATGTTGATCCAGAAGTTGGGTATTCATCCTTTCTGATGCCTGAGTAATATTCCATTGTATATATTGTACATCTTCTTTATCTATTTGTCTGTTGAAGGCCATCTTGGCTCCTTCCAGAGTTTGACTATCATGGATATCGTTGCTATGACCATTGAGGTGCATGTGCCCCTTGTTTTCACTACATATGTATCTTTGGGGTAAATCCCAGTAGTGCAATTGCGGGGTCTTAGGGTAACTCTATTTTTAACCTTTTGCAGGAACCTCCACACTGTTTTTCAAGGTGGCTATATCAACCTGCATTCCCACCTACAGTGTAAGAGGGTTCCCCTTTTTCTATATCCTTTCCAGTATTTGTTTTTTCTTGCTTTGTTGATTTTTGCCATTCTAACTGGTGTAAGGTGGTATCTTAGTATGGTTTTGATTTGAATTTCCCTGATGGCTAATGATGTTGATGATCTTTTTTCATGTGTGTCTTAGCCATTTGTATGTCTTCTTTAAAAAAGTGTCTGTTCATGTCCTCTGCCCATTTTTTGTCTTAATCCTTTTTTGGGTGTTGAGTTTGAGAAGTTCTTTATAGAACTTGGATACAGTCCTTTATTTGTAGTGTCATTTGCAAATATCTTCTCCAATTCCATGTGCTGCCTCTTAGTTTTGTTGACTGTTTCCTTTGCTGTGCAGAAGCTTTTGATCTTGATGAAGTCATGAAAGTTCATTTTTGCTTTTGTTTCCCTTGCCTTTGGAGACATGTATTGAAAGAAGTCGCTGTGGTTGATGTTGAAGAGGTTACTGCCTATGTTCTGCTCTAGGATTTTGATGGATTCCTGTCTCACATTGAGGCCTTTCATCCATTTTGGTTTGTCTTTGTGTGTGGTGTAAGGGGATGGCCAAGTTTCATTCTTCTGCATAGAGCTATCCAATTTTCCCAACACCTTTTATTGAAGAGACTATCATTTGCCATTGGGTATTTTTTCCTGTTTTGTCGAAGGTTAGTAGCCCATAGAATTGAGGGTCCATTTCTGGAGTCTCTATTCTGTTCTCTTGGTCTGTGTGTCTATTTTTGTGCCAGTACCATGCTGTCTTGATGATCACAGCTTTGTAATATAGCTTGAAATCAGGCAACATGATGCCCTCAGCTTTGTTTTTCTTTTTCAACATTTCCTTGGTGATTTGGGGTCTTTTATGGATCCTTACAAATTTTAGGATTTTTTGTTCCAGCACTTTGAAAAATGCCATTGGTATTTTGATCAGCATGGCATTGAAAGTATAGATTGCTCTGGGCAGCATAGACATTTTAACAATGTTTATTCTTCCAATCCATAAGCATGGAATGCTTTTCCATCTTTTTGTATCTTCTTCAGTTTCTTTTATGAGTGTTCTGTAGTTCCTAAAGTATAGATCTTTTTTTTCTTTGGTTAGGTTTATTCCAAGGTATCTTATGGTTTTTGGTGCTCTTGTAAATGGAATCGATTCTCTAATTTCTCTTTCTACAGTTACATTGTTAGTGTATAGTAAAGCAACTGATTTCTGTGCATTGATTTTGTATCCTGCCACATTACTGAACTGTTGTATGAGTTTTAGTAATTTGGGGGTGGAGATTTTGGGTTTTCCACATAAAGTATCATGTCATCTGTGAAGAGTGAGAGTTTGATGACTTCTTTGCCAGTTTGAATACCTTTTATTTCTTTTTGTTTTCTGATTGGTGTTGCTAGGACTTCTAGTACTATGTTTAACAATAGTGGTGAGGGTGGGCATCTGTGCTGTGTTCCTGTTCTTAAGGGAAAGTCTCTCAGCTTTTCTCCATTGAGAATGATATTCTCTGTGGGCTTTTCATAGATGGTTTTTATGAAATTGAGGAACGTTCCCTCTATCCCTACAATCTGAATTGTTTTAATTAGGAAAGGATATTGTATGTTGTCAAATGCTTTTTCTGCATTGATTGAGAGGACCATATGTTTCTTGTCTCTCTGCTTAGCAGTGTGTTCTATCACACCGATTAATTTGTGAATGTTGAATCTCTCTTACATCACCGGGATAAATCCCACCCGATATTGGTGGATGATCCTTTTAATGTGCTGTTGGATCCTGTTTGCTCCAATCTTGTTGAGTATTTTGGCATCCATGTCCATCATGTATATTGGTCTGAATTTCTCCTTTTTGGTGGGGTCTTTGCCTGGTTTTGGGATCAAGGTAATGCTGGCCTCATAGAATGAGTCTGGAAGTTTTTCTTCTGTTTCTATTTTTTGAAACAGCCTCAGGAGAATACGTATTATTTCTTCTTTCAATGTTTGGTAGAATTCCCCAAGGAATTCATCTGGCCCTGGACTCCCTCTTTTGTGGGGTTTTTGATCACTGTTTCAATCTCATTACTGGTTATTGGTCTATTCAGGTTGTCACTTTGTTCCTGTTTCAGTCATGCTAGTGTATAGTTTTCCAGGAAGGCATCTATTTCTTCCAGTTGCTTAATTTATTGGCATATAGTTGTTGATACAGTTTCTGATAATTGTTTCTATTTCCTTGATGTTGGTTGTGATGTCTCCACTTTCATTCATAATTTTATCTATTTGGGTTCTTTCTCTTTTGTTTTGGATAAGTCTGGCCAGTGGTTTATTGATCTTATTAATTCTTTCAAAGAATTAGCTTCTAGTTTCATCGATGTGTTCTACTGTATTTCTGGTTTCTTTCTTTCTTTTTCTTTTTTTTTTTTTTTAAGATTTTAGTATTTCTGGTTTCTAATTCATTGATCTCTGCCCTAATCTTAATTATTTCTCTTATCCAGTATGGCTTAGGCTTTGTTTGTTGTTCTTTCTCCAGTTATTTAAGGTATAAAGGTAATTTGTGTATTCGGGATTTAAAAAAATTTTTTTTTTGAGTGAGGCTTGGATGACTATGTATTTCCTCCTTAGGACTGCCTTTGCAGTATCCCATAGGTTTTGGACCGATGTGTTTTCACTCTCATTGGTTTCCATGAATTGTTTAAGTTCTTCTTTGATTTCATAGTTGACTCAAACTTTTTTAAGCAGGATGGTCTTTAGCTTCTAAGTGTTTGAATTTCTTCCAAAAATTTTCTTATGATTGAGTTCCAGTTTCAAAACATTATGGTCTGAGAACATGCAGGGAATAATCTCAGTGTTTTGGTGTCAGTTGAGACCTGATTTGTGACCCAGTATTTTGTTTATTCTGGAGAAAGTTCAATGTGTGTTCAAGAGGAATGAATAGTCTGTTGTTTTAGGGTGGAATATTCTATCTGTATCTGTGAGGTCCATCTTGTCCAGTGTGTTGTCCAAAGTTCTTGTTTCTTTGTTGATTTTCTGCTTGGAGAATTTATCTATTGTTGAGAGTGGAGTGTTGAGGTTTCCTACTATTAATGTATTATTATCAGTATGTCTCTCTATTTTGGTTAACATTTGGCTTATGAAGTTTACTGCTTCCATGTAGGGAGCATAGATATTTACAATTGTTAGATCCTTTTGTTGGATAGACCCTTTCAGAATGATACAGTGTCCATCTGTATCTCTGACTAGAGTTCTTAGCTTAAAATAGCTTAATATGTGTGATATGAGAATTATTATCCAAGCTTTCTTTTGAGGTGTGTTGGTATGAAAAATGATTCTCTATCCCTTCACTTTAAGTCTGGATGCATATTTAGGTTCAATATATGTCTTTTGTAGAGAGCATATGGATGGGTCATGTCTTTTTATCCAGTCTGCAACCCTGTGCTTTTTACATGGGAGCATTTAGGCCATTCACATGAAGAGTGATTATTAAAAGATATGACTTTATCATCATCATGTTGCCTATGATGTCCTTGTCCTTGTTTCTGTGGATTGTCTCTGTAAGTTTCTATACTAGGTCACTCCTGGGGTCTTTCTCCTTTAATGGAAACTCCCCTCCCCTCTTAATATTTCTTGTAGGGCTGGCTTGGTGGTCACATATTCTTTTAGTTTCTGCTGGTCTTGGAATCTCCTTGTCTCTCCATCCATTCTGAATGACAGCCTTGCTGGGTAAAATATCTTTGGCTGCATGTTCTTCTCATTTAGTACCCTCAATATATATTTTCAGCCTTTTTCAGCTTGCCAGGTCTCTGTGGACAGGCCTGAATTATTCTGATGTTCCTCCCTCTATGTGTAAGGAATCTCTTTCCCCTTGCTGCTTTCAAGATTGTTTCCTTGGATCTGAGGTTTGCAGATTGTACTATTATATGTCTTGGTGTTGGACTGTTCTCAATGATCTTGGGGAAGGGGTCCTCTTTGCCACTTGGACACAAATGCTTGTTTCCTTCTCCAGATTAGGGAAGTTCTCAGCTATAATTTGCTCAACTATATCTTCTTCTTCTTTTTTAAAAAAATATTTTATTTATTTATTTGACAAGGAGAGAGAGAGATCACAAATAGACAGAGAGGCAGGCAGGGGGTGGGGAGGAAGGCTCCCTGCTGAGCACAGAGCCCAGTGCGGGGCTCGATCCCAGGACCCTGAGATCATGACCTGAGCCTAAGGCAGGGGCTTAACCCATTGAGCCACGCAGGTGCCCCTCAAATATATCTTCTAGATTTCTCTTTCTCTTCACCCCCTCAGGGATCCCAATTATTCTCATATTGGAATGTTTCATTGAGTCACTAATCTCTCTCAGTTTGATTCCTTGGGTTTTAATTTGTTTCTCCCATGCTGCCTGGTTTCCTTCTTTACTATCATCTTATCCTCTAGCTCACTAATTTGTTCTTCTGTCTTTACCCTTACAGTCAGAGAATCCAGTTTAGATTGCATTTCATTCATAGCATTTTAAAGTTCAGCTTGATTAGATCTCATTTCTGCCTTTAAAGATTCTATTGTTAATATTTTTCTCAAACCTAGATATCGCCTTGATAATTGTTACACTGAAGTATATTTCTGACATCTTGGTTATATCCATATCCATTAGTGCTGTGGCAGAGGCCACATTCTCTGGGTCTTTCCTTTGCAGGGGATTCCTCCTCTTAGTCATTCTGTTGAGAGTTGATTGAGGGAGTGTTCAGAGTCCAAATTATTGACTACAACCCAAGCAAGATGCTCCTGTTTTATAGGGACCTTAGGGCTGTTGGCCTCTTGTTCTTCCAGCCTGTCTTTTGGGGGAGGGTCCTGCCACTGTTACTCAGGCAACCCTGTTCGGGCAGAGTTGCCCTGCCCACTATGTGTGTGGGCGAATGGGCTCAGTGAAAAGCAGTGTTTTGAGGCTTTTGTTCTCTGGTGGCTTTCCCTAGTGGATTTCTGCAATTCTTCTGAGTCAGAGCAGAAATGACCATATCCAAACCTCTGTCTCAGAACAGAGAGATCACTGTCTGCTCTTCACTGAGCTCTCTAGACCACATTATCTTGGTTTCTGTCCAGGCTGCTAAAAACCACAGTGTCCTGGATTGTGTGCCCCATAGCAGCACTCCCAGTTCAGGGCTGGGTATATCTCTGCCCTTTGTGCCTTTAAAACCTCAAGCCGCCCCCAGTTTGCATGTGTGCTCCCACAGCTTCCTGTTTCAGTTTGGGGGGCTGCCCTTAAGTCCTTTCCCCACTGCTACCAGTTTTTGAGTCTGTGCCTGGTCCTCAGTGTAGAAGGTTTTTGTGTTCTGGCACAAGATCCCAGAGGCTCCCTACCCCCTTCCATTTATCTTCCCATATCTTCCCGCAGAATTACGATTCCCTGGTTCATACCTCGAGACCAACTGCCGGAGATGTTCTGTTTGTAGAGATCAAGATATATCTTCTTACATCTCAGGCTGCTTTCATGGGTTTTCCTCAGCTTGTATTTCTTTAAGTAAATTCCACCCCACTTTCTCTCTTTTGCTAGGACTCCTATAATAGAAATGTTATTACATTTAATAGAGTCAGAGTTCTGTTAAGTATATTCTTTTTTTTGCATAATTGTTTTTTCTCTTTTATTCACTTTTATTACTTTCTGTTATTCTGTCTTCTAGCTCATTAATTCATTCCTCTGCTTCTTCCAGTTTGCTGTTTATTCTATCAAGCATATTTCTCATTTCATTTAGTGAGTCATTTATCTCTGCTATGTTATTTCTTATCTCTGCATTAACTAATGGCACTGGCCAGTTAGTTTGTCTTCCAAGTCTTTTTTCAAGTCCAGTAAGTATCCTTATGATCATTACTTTAAATTATCCATCAGGCATGTTACTTATATCTGTTTCACTTAGCTCTCTGGCTGTTGACTTGCTCTGTCCTTTCATTTGGAATCCATTTCTCTGTCTTCTCATTTTGCCTAAGTCTGTATTAGGAAAGTTAGCTACATCTCTTGTTCTTGAAGATAATGGCCTCCTGAAGAAGAGGTCTTGGAGTGCCTTGCAGTGTAATGTCCCCTGTTTCCTAGGCCTGGTGCTTCCAGTAGTGTCTCCAATATATGCTACATGGGCTCTGCTATTTTGTGCTGCCCACTTTATCCTTCAGGCCATTTGTCTGCAGAGGCTTTCTTGTCTATTGTGGGCAGTGTTTGGTCCCTAGCCTGAATATGGAATTTTTTAACTGGATATGCTCTGGTCTATTTGTGAAATGAGACCTGTTGCCACTGCTGTGGGAGCCAGTGCTCTGCAAAACTCCCACATCAAATGATGCAGTATGAGCAAGGTTTTGGGTTGGTCATCTTGGGGAGAGGGACTCAGTCTAACATGACTGGGAGGGACAGTCCCATCAGAGCACAGAGGGGCAGGACTTGGTCTAGGCAAGTTAGGTAGGGATTGTCAGTGCTATGCTGGTTCCTGAAGATGGTCCTGTGCTTATACTGAGAAGCAGGGGCTGGAAATGGCACTGGCCAGTTAGTTTGTTTCAGGAGAGGTCTCTCTCTGAATGCTGTTTGGGCTATGCTCTGATATGAGCAGATAACCTCCTCACTGTGTGCCCAGGTATTCTTCAGATTGCTATTTCCAAGCAGTTTGTCTGTAGGTTGTTTGTCTGTCTCTCTCCAAGAACAGTACAATGCCCTTGGGGCTCTGTCCCATCCAAGACCACTGACCTTTAAAACTCCAGCTTTAAGCCCTGCTGGTTTCAAGAAATCATAGAATTTGGCCATTTTGCTTTCCAAGCCAATTGCTATAGAATTCATTTTCCCCATGCACACCCCACTGTGCTAGTTTGTCTTTTGCCCTTCTCCACTATCATGGCTCCCTTTCTACTGCAGTGGCCATGATCCATTTGCCTCCCAAACTGCTTCTCTACACTTTCTACCTTCTTTGATGTGAACACTTCTCTAACGTTAGTTGTGGAGTTTGTTCCGCTAGTCTTCAGGTCAATTTCTGGGGTATTTAGGATTATTTGATAGTTATCTGGTTGCATTCATGGAATGAGGTGAACCTAGAATCCTCCTATTCTGCCATCATCTTCCACCTTCCCCTATAAAAAGTATTTTTAAAAATTTATTTTTCTTATTTTTTGTTACTTGTGTTTAAAATTGAAATTGCTTTTATATGTTTACACTCTGTACAGTGATTTTACTAAATTAATTCATTACAATAGTTTGAGGCTTTTTTGAAGTTTCTGAATATAAATAATGCCATGTGCCAACTATAGAGTTCTTTGTCTTGCTTTCCAACCTCATAGCATTTATTCATTTTCTTTATTGTACTGGCTAGGACTTCCAGTGTAAGGCTGAATATAAGTGGTTACTGTAAACATATTTATCTTTTCAAGAAGTCATTTAAATGTTACATTTATGTATGATAGTAGCTATAGGATTTGGTGTAGGTAACTTTAGGGAGATTAAACATGATCCTGGTATTCCTAGTTCACTAAGTTATTTTAAAATTGCTGATGAGCATTGACTTTTATCAACTGCTTTTTTTCTGCATCTATTAAGATGGTCATATGATATTTCTTATTAGTTAATGTGGTAAATTATACTTTTTAAGTTATACTTTCATTTCAAATGTAAAACTAGTCTTGAATTCTTTGGATAAATTTTGTTCAGTAATTGTGTATTAACCATTAATGTCTATATTCTTGTTTTACTCATGTGTATTTTCATGACAGATTAGATTATAGTTTTCCCTTTTTGGAAATATTCTTATGATGTTTTGCTAAAGAGGTTATACTAACCTCTTTTCTATTCTCCTTCTCCTGACTTTATTCTCTTCTCTGAAACAGTTGTGTAGTGAGTCAATTATCTTGATGTCTCAAGTCCAGCCCAGTTGTCAACTGAGTACCAGTGACTGACCTCAGTGTAGCATAAAGCAGAAGAACTGTGTAAGCCTTGCCTGAATTTATTACCCACAAAAACATGAAACAGACTTACGCGGTTTTTGTTTTAATCAACTAAGTTTTAAAGTATTGGGTGTGTAGGAGCACCTAATATAGTCTTATTTTGCGTTTTCAAAATAGAATAATGATTTTGAGAAATTCTGCATATATTTCTCTGTCATTCAGATATATTTTTGGTGAAGTGTCTCTTCCATTGGTTTCATTGGATCTTTTGTTATTATTGACTTTTGAGCATTCTTAATGTATGCTGGATACAAGCCTTTATCAATATATGTTTTGCAAATATTTTCTCCCAGTCTGACTTGCCTTTTAATTTCCTTAACAGTATATTACAAAGAGCAAAAGTTTTAAAATTTAAAGAAGCTCAATTTATACTTTTTTTCTTTTAAAGTTTTCCCTTTTTGTTCTTTATCTAAGAAATCTTTGCCTAATCAAAAGTTTCAAATATCTTCTATATATTTTATAACTTAATTATTAACATTATGGTTATGACCCATTGTGAGTTGATTTTTATTTATGGTATGAGATGGGATTTGATGTTTATGTCTTTCCATATGCATGTCCAGTTGTTCTAGTACCATTTGTTGAAAACTGTCTTTTCTCCTTTGAATTACCTTGGTAGTGTTGAAGTGAATTGACCGTCTATATGTACATGTATTCCCAGACTTTCTACTTTCTTCTACTGCCCTATATGTAAATTTAAAGTCAGTCTATGTGCATCCTTGAACTTTTTCTTTTTCAAATTTGTTTTGCTATTGTATGTAGGTTGTTTCATATGAATTTTAGAATCAGCTTGTTAATTAAAATTTCTCCTGGCATTTTGATAAGAATTGTATTGAATCTGTAGATCAATTTGGAAAGATTTGCTATCTTAGGAAATCATGAACATGACATATGTCTCTGTTTATTGAAGTCATAATTGATTCAGTAATGTTTTATAGTTTTCTCTGTACAGATCATACACATAGTTTGTTAAATGTATTTCTAAGTATTTCATGTTTCTTGATGCTATTCTATTGTAAATGAGTCTTTTAAAATTATAATCTTGTTTTTCATTTATAGTATGTAGAAAAACATTTGACTTTTGTATAATGATCTTGACTCCTTTAACACTGTTAAACTCACTTATTAATTCTAGAAGCTTATTGTAGATTCTTTAGTATTTTCCACATAATTTTTATTTTCAACATACGTATTTTTAAAAACTTAAAGAATAAAAGTGGTCAGTTTTAGGTGCCCACATACTTACCATTTTTGTTGCTCTTTCATTCTTGAAGTTACATATTTTCCTTTGGTATTATTTTTTCTTCATACTGAAGAGATTTCTTAAGCATTTGTTTTTTAGCAGGTGTTCTGGCAATAAATTCTTTTAGTTTTCCTTCCTCTTAGAATGATTTTATTTTGCCTTTATTTCTGAAGGATATTTCTGATAGAAGTTTGGGTTAGCACCTTAATGATGTTGTTTATTCCCTTTTGGCTTTCATGGCTTCTTATGAAAAATTTGTAGTCATTCAAATAATTGTTCCCCTGTATCTGATGTATCATCCCCCCCCCTTGGTATAGTTTGATTATGAGGTATCTGGGCATGATTTCTTGAGTTTATTCTAGTTGAAGTTCTCTGAATCTCTTGAATCTGTAAACTAGTGTATTTTCCTGAAACAGGAAGTCTGTTCTTTTTTGTTTTATAGTCCTTTTTGATCTGTTTGCTTTATGTTGAATTGTTTCTATTGTGTTTTTTTTTGGGGGGGGGGGTTCTATTGCTTTGACTCTGATATTTTCACTGTGTCACTAATATTTTTTTATGCAGCATCTCATTGGCTACAAATCTTCAATGCATTTTTCATTTCATATTTTGTATTTCTTATCCAGAATTTCCATTTGAGTATTATTTTTTAAAGATTTTTATTTTTTTATTTGACAGACAGAAATCCAAAGTAGGCAGAGAGGCAGGCAGAGAGAGAGGGGGAAGCAGGTTCCCTGTTGAGCAGAGAGCCTGAGGCGGGGCTCGATCCTAGGACCCTGAGATCTTGACCTGAGCCGAAGGCAGAGGCTTAACCTACTGAGTCACCCAGGCGCCCCTCCATTTGAGTATTTTTATATCATTTGCTTTTCTGCTAATTGTGCTCATATTTTTCTTTTCTTTTTTTTAAACATCACTGAACATATTTATGAGATTTGTAACAGCTACTTTAATATATTTTTCTGCAAACTTAATCATCTCTGTCATTTCTGATTGTATTAGTAGAATCTTGTGGTTATAGGTCATAGTTTTATTCTTTGCCACATGCCTGGTAATTTTTGATTGGATTCCTGGCACTTAGTTTTTGTTGTTCAATGCCAGATTTTGTTTTATTCCTTTAAAGAGTATTGGACTTTGTTCTGGCACTTGCAGATTAGTTTGATCCCTTTGAAACTTGTTTTTAAGTTTTCTTGTGGTAGGTCCAGGGCACTTTTTACTCCAGGCCTAATTTATCCCCTCCTACTAAGGCATGTCTCTTTTGAATATTCTACCTAATGTTCTGAATGTTAGGAAGTTTATCCACTGTGAGTGAAGGGAATGTGAACTATTTCTATTGCTTTATGATTTCAGGGACATTTTCAGCTCACAGCTCACCCAGCCTCATGGAATGTTATCCTAGGCATGTGCACATCAGTATTTGGCTGTAGACTTGATGGGACCTCTTTGAAGATATCTGGATCTCTCTTTCTCTTTAGCTCCCTTCATATTCTTTTTTTTTTTTTTTTTTAAGATTTTATTTATTTGTCAGAGAGAGTGAGCGAGAGTGAGCACAGGCAGACAGAGTGGAAGGCAGAGTCAGATGGAGAAGCAGGCTCCCTGCGGAGCAAGGAGCCCGATATGGGACTCGATCCCAGGACGCCGGGATCATGACCCGAGCCGAAGGCAGCTGCTTAACCAACTGAGCCACCCAGGCGTCCCTCCCTTCATATTCTGATGTACAAATTCTATTTACTGTTAGTGATTTAAAGTCTGATCTTTGTCTCTTCAACTAAATGAGTCTTCCAGATTTTCTTTGAGTTCCTGCTGTCTGAGCTACAGCCAGAAAATGTCTCCAGGCAGTCATAGCACTTATCTCACCATTTCTATTTATTGAAAGATCACAGGTTTGAGCTGCCTATTGCCTAGTACCTGAAAAGTTGTTTTTTATATTTTCTCCAGGTTTCTCATTGTTTATTCTAGGGTAATCCCTGTAACAATTAATGCTTTATGCATAAATAAAAGTCCAAAAAGAGACTTTTGAGCATCTTTTATATATAGGGCACCAAGTTAGAGTCACAGGTTAATAAATACACTCATAATTGTTTTTGAATGCATGCCAACTTGAGACACACCCTCTGGTATGTTATGTGTTTATTACCTGTTCCCCAGGCCTCAATTTTTGGTACTTTCAATTTGTTCATTCTTTTCTTAAAATTGATTGTTTTAGTATAAATGACTGTGGATACAGGTCAGAACTATTGAAAATCTTAGTCATTTCATGGCTGGATTATTACAGCATGGCAGTATTGTAGTCCTGACTGACTTCGGTCTTTTCAGCCTCACTCTTTTCTGCTCCTGTCTCCCTGTAGTCATAGTGATTTTTAAAATATGTAATCTTCTGGATAATTACAAACACCTGCTAATTCCCCCTTTGCTTCCACCTTGCCCCTTACCTCCCACCACATTCTGTTTCAAACCAGCAGCCAGAATGTTTCTTTTTTATTTTTAAATTTATTTTAATTTATTAACATTAATTCCAGTATAATTAATATACAGTATTATATTAGTTTCAGGTATACAATATTGTAACTCAATAATTCTGTACATTAAATCATCATGAGAAGTATACTTTAATCCCATCACTTACTTTACCCATCCTCACCCTCCCAGCTCCCTTCTGGTAATTACCAGTTCTCCATAGTTAAGAGTCTGGTTTTTTTTTTTTGTTTTTTTTTTGTTCTCTCTTTATTTATTTGTTTTGTTTCTTAAATTCCACCTATGACTGAAATCATATGGTATTTGTCTTTCTTTGATGGACTTGTTTTACTTAGCATCATACCCTCTAGATCCATCCATGTTGTTTGTTGCAAATGGCAAGATTTCATCACATACACACACACACACACACACACACACACACACACCACACATACTACATCTTTATCCATTCATCCATTGATGGACGCTTGAGTTGTTTCCATTTTTTTAAGGCAAAATTCTCCATTTAATAACAAATTAAATACAATTCACAGAAAATTGATTGTGTGCACACATGCAAATTATAGGAACATATCTATTAAGTACCACAAAGTAAAATGGTAGGCTTATTTTTTTTCCAAATATGCAAAATTCATTTTTATCCACTTAATATTTTAAAAAAGATTTTATTTATTTATTTGACAGAGAAAGACACAGTGAGTGAGAGAACACAAGCAAGGGAAGTGGGAGAGGGAGAAGCAGGCTTCCCACCGAGCAGGGAGCCTGAAGTGGGGCTCCATTACAGGGCCCTGGGATCATGACCCAAGCCGAAAGCAGATGCTTAATGACTGAGCCACCCAGGCGCCCCTCCACTTAGTATTTTTTTTTTTTTAATTTTAAAATCCAGTATAGTTAACATATAGTTTTTTTAGTTTTGGGTATTTATAGTGACTCAACAATTCAGTATGCTACTCAGTGCTCATCATGATATGTGTACTCTTAATCCCCTTCACCTGTTTCACCCATCCCCACACTCAGTTCCCCTCTGGTAACCATCAGTTTGTTCTCTATAGTTGAGAATCTGTTTTTTGGTTTGTCTCTTTCTGTTTGTTTGTTTCTAACGTTCCACATATGAGTGCAGGAAGCAGGCTCCCTGCAGAGCAGAGAGCCTGATGTGGGACTTGATCCCAGGACCCTGAGATCATGACCTGGCCTGAAGGCAGAGGCTTTAACCCACTGAGCCACCCAGGCGCCCCTGTAGGTCTTCTTTTAAGAAAGGTCTGTTCATCTTTTCTTCCCATTTTTAATTGGATTATTTGTTTTTGTGTGTGAGTTGTGTAAGTTCTTTATATAATTTGGATAATAACCCTTTATTGGATATGTTGTTTACAAATTATCTTTTCCCATTTAATAGGTTGTCTTTTTGTTTTGTTGATTGCTTCCTTGGCTGTGCAGAAGCTTTTTATTTTGTTATAGTCCCGGTAGTTTATTTTTGCTTTTGTTTCCCTTGCCTCAGGAGGCACATCTAGAAAAGTGTTGCTGTGGTTGATGTCACAGAAATTACTGTCTGTGCTGTGTTCTAGGATCTCAATGGTTTCAGATCTCACATTTAGATCTTTAATTTATTCTGAGTTTATTTTTGTGTATGATATGAGAAAGTGCTCCAATTTCATTCTTTTGAACATAGTTGTTCAGTTTCCCCAGCACCATTTGTGAATGTTTTTTTCCCCACTGCGTATTCTTGCCTCTCTTGTTGAAAATTAATTGACCACATAATTGTGGGTTTATGTATGGACTCTCTATTCCATTCTGTTGCTCTGTTGTCTGTATTTGTGCCAGTACTATACTGTTTTGATTACTATAGCTTTGTGGTGTATTTTGAGATCTTGGATTTTAATACCTCCACTTTTGTTCTTAAGATTATTTCTTTGGCTTATCTTCTCCCATTCTGTGGGTTGTCTCTTTGTTTTGTTGACTGTTTCCTTTGCTGTGCAGAAGGAACAGCACAGCTGTTGATGAGATCACAGCTTGATCTTGATGAAGTCCCAAAAGTTCATCTTTACTTTTGTTTCCTTTGCCTTTAGAGACATATCTTGAAAGAAGTTGCTGTGGCTGATCGAAGAGGTTACTGCTTATGTTCTCCTATAGGATTCTGATGGATTCCTGTCTGACGTTGAGGTCTTTTATCCATTTTGAGTTTATTTTTGTGTATGGTGTAAGAGAGTGGTCAAGTTTCATTCTTATACATATAGCTGTCCAGTTTTCCCAGCACCATTTATTGAAGAGACTGTCTTTTTTCCACTGTATATTTTTTCCTGCTTTGTCGAAGATTATTTGACCATAGAGTTGAGGTTCTATATCTGGGTTCTCTACTCTGTTCCACTGGTCTATGTGTCTGTTTTTATGCCAGTACCATGCTGTCTTGGTGATCACAGCTTTGTAGTAAAGCTTGAAATCAGGTAGCGTGATGTCTCCAGGTTTATTTTTGTTTTTCAACATTTCCTTAGCGGTTCGCGGTCTCTTCTGATTCCATACAAATTTTTGGATTATTTGCTCCAGCTCTTTGAAAAATACCAGTGGAATTTTGATAGGAATGGCATTAAAAGTATAGATTGCTCTAGGCAGTATAGACATTTTAACAATGTTTATTCTTCCGATCCAAGAGCATGGAATGGTCTTCCATCTTTTTGTGTCTTCTTCAATTTCTTTCATGAGTGTTCTGTAGTTCCTCGAGTACAGTTCCTTTACCTCTTTGGTTAGGTTTATTCCCAGGTATCTTATGGTTCTTGGTGCTATAGTAAATGGAATCGATTCTCTAATTTCCCTTTCTGTATTTTCATTGTTAGTGTATAAGAAAGCCACTGATCTCTGTACATTGACTTTGTATCCTGCATTAAATCTACAGATTGCTTTGGGTAGTATGGACATTTTAACAATATTTTTTCTTTTAACCTGTGAGAATTGTGGATCTTTCCATTCGTGTCTTCAGTTTCTTTCATCAATGTTTTATAATTTTAATAACTTTCATCAGTGTTTTATAATAGTGAGAGTTCTCACTCTTGGTTCAAGTTTATTCCCAGATATTTTATTATTTTGTGGTGCATTTGTAAGTGGGATTGTTTTCTTAATTTATCTTTCTGCTACTTCATTACAGAATGATCCTTTTAAAACATAATTGAGATCAAGATAGCCCTCTATGTCTCCCGGATGAAAGTCAAAGTTAATCAGAGGCATTTGAGAGTCTACCTGGTCATGGCCTCTTTTGACTCTATCTCCTTCTACTTTTTTCTTCTCATTCTGTTCCAGCCACAGTGGCTTTCATGATTTTATTTAAACACAACAGTAGGGTTCTGCCGTACGGTCTTTGAACTAATCATCTCCTCTGCCTTGAATACTCTTTCTTCAGATTGTCTCATACTTAACCTCACCTTATTTGAGTTTTAGTGAAATGTCACCTTCTCAATGTTGCCTCCTTGTCTGCCTGGTCCTTCAATGAAAACAATGAAATCTAATTCTATCATCTTCTTCTGCTTCAGTATTTCTGATCTGTCTTATCCTAATCTTTTTTTTCCCCCACCTGTAACACTTAGCAGCTTCTAACATATTAGATATTAAACATATACTTATTTTTGTTTAATATCTGTCACATCTCTCCCACTGGAGTGTAAGCTGCCCAAAGTCAGAGTTTGTTATTTGCTTTGTTCACTGATGTATCCCAAGATCCTAGAACAGAGCCTGATGCTTCATTGGTTTATAATAAATATTTACTGAATGTACGTAAATCTGATGTCATTCATTTAAGTAAGATGATTTGACTCTTCTTGGGCATACATGGGGTGAAGTCCAAACTTTTCACAAAGTGGAGTGCATTCTTCATAAGTGCCTGCCTTCACCTATGTTGAACTATTTTGCTTCTCCATCCCTCCATCCCTGAATTCTACCTATACTTAACTAAAAAAAAAAATTTTTTTGACAGAGATCAAAAGTAGGCAGAGAGGCAGGCAGAGAGAAAGAGAGGAGGAAGCAGGCTCCCTGCGGAGCAGAGAGCCTGATGTGGGGCTCGATCCCAGGACTCTGGGATCAGGACCCGAGCCAAAGGCGGAAGCTCTAACCCACTGAGCCACCCAGGCACCCCTTAACTAAAAGTATTTAACCAATATGGGCTTTCTCACATTTCTTGGCAGCCACTCAGACAGCACCCGTTGCCTTACAGTCAGTTTTAGTTATTAGAACAATATTACATTCAGATGTGAACGAGTCCAGGCCAGTATAAACCCAAATTTTATGGTTTCATCCACTGTCAAGCTTCTTCCCCTTTCCCTGCTACAGACATAGACTGAGGGACCTACAGTGGAGAACAGCATCATTTTTTAATCCTTCTTGTCACTCTAATTTTCCTGTCCTCTCCTCAATCCAGTGAAGAATGAAAGACAAAGGGTGGAGTCTGTCATCAGTTGGGGTAGTAATCTGGCTGTTGGTGCCCTCTCTCATGCAGATGCTCATGCACATGTCATACTTCCCTCCCCATCATTCATGGACCTCTGAAATGCACAGAATCCTGATGTAGGTAGCATCTCCTTGACTGATTTCCAGCAGGATGACCCACTTAGTACCTTTCTGCTGGGATATTCTCATATTGGTAAAAGCCCTGTTGAGCTTAAAAAATCTCTTTTTGTCTTTTTAAGATGTCTTAAAAGAGATGCTGGATATAAAGCTCAACTGCACAAAGAAAAACCTGCCCCCTAAAGATAATAGTCAGTACAGTTTATTTTGCTGCTGCTGTTCCTGTCCTGAGCCATGATGCAATTAGGTAGAGCCTAAGGAATGATTTGAGTCTATGGACCAAACAGAGAAATGGAAATAGTCCTAGGTGTGGGACTCAATCAGTGACTTCTGGCTCAATAAAAATTTCTAAACCTTAGTCTTCTTAACATTCATGTGAGCAAATAAGTATATACATAGTTATTCTACCAGTGGTGAGCCTTGTGAAGTAACAAAGTTAATTCATCTCTGGAACTCATTTCATCATCCATAAAATGATGTGGTTGAATTTTTAAGTTAATGTTTATCTGTAATAATCTATAATTTGCATCAATTCTCTATTTCTTTGGCAAGGTCTGTTGTGTTCCTTTGTTCTATGCTTTCTACAAGATAACACTTCTGGCACTGTGAAGCATTTGTTTTGGAATTTATATTGAATTATTAATAAAATGCTATTTGTAGAGAGTAAGGCTAGAGCACAGTGGAGAGGCCAAAAAGCATGGAGATCTCAAATACGGAATAGCCCGTCCTTTCTCTGCCAGTGACAGCGACCACTAGAGATGATGAGAGGGGCCAGGCATACCGGCCATGGGTCCTGGAAAACAGAGGCTGCCCAGGAGATGGGGGAGATATATCTTCTTGACAAAGCTCCTGCCAGAAGAGAATGTACATAACTCAGCCCTGAGCCTTTCTATGAGCTCTGCCAAATCCAACAGGGAGGTAACAAAACACTGAAAAGAAAGTAATGTCAGCCCAACCTAGCTGTGGCCAATACTGCCCCTTAATTACTCTACCTAGTGACAAAAGCTATTTATCAAGCTTGAAATAAAATGGTTTTAAAGTCAGAAATTTATGTGCCAGCTAGTCAGAGGCTATAATTTTTGGGGCATTGGTTTAAATAGACATACATTAAAATGAAAATAAATTGGAGAATTAAACAACTTTATGTGTGTCCAATAGTTCCATCAGTTTTTTCTGGTTCTTTCTGATTTTTTCGTTGCATGCATGTTTCTAGCCAATTACATTTCATCCAAGCCAAGATCCTACCTTGGAGCCAAAAGGATGACATTCAGTTTTGACTCATTTATTCAACAAATATTTATTGTATTAAATAAGATAGTTGAGAAGAAGACTAAGGAGTCCTAGAGGAATTAATTCCTTTATTCAACAAACAATAATTGAGTACCCACTATGTGCCAGACATCGACTGGGGCTAAGCATGGTGATAGTGAACAAGACAGGAAAGACTTCTTCTCTCGTGGAGTTCCAATATGTATAAATAAGGAAACATATAAACAAATGAGAAAATATGAGTAGTGATAAATGGTTGGGGGAGGGATAAGGAATGCAAGATGAAACATGTGAAGATTGGGGACAAAAGAGTTAAAAGTGAAGGGAGCAGCCCTTACAAAAGCTCTAGAGCCTGAATAAATTTGGCCCATCTGGTGAATGGGGAAAAAAATAAAAAAAGGTCAGTGGGAAGGCATAGAAACAGATAAGATCAGAGAGGTAGATATGGGACACATCAGGAAGGGCCTTGTGGGTGAGTATGAGGTGTGTGGATTTTATTCTATGTACAGTGTGAGCCATTAGAGAGTTTTAAGCAGGAAGCATTGATGTGACCGACACTTCACTGAAAGTGAAGGAGTAGAAAATAATTTTTGCAAAAGAAGAGGCATTAATTTCTTACTAGTTGATTAATTAAATAAGCATTTAAGAATTTCCCTATGTGCCAGGTGTTAATGACAGAAAGATTAATAAGACTCCCCTTGTCCTCAAGATGCTTACAGTCCATTGATGACAGTCATGTGCATGAATAACAACATGGCAATGGGCATATGGGTTGCTTCCATATCTTGGATATTGTAAATAATGCTGCAGTAAACATAGGGATGTATACATGTTTTTGAACTAGTGTTTTCATTTTCTTTGGGTAAATATCCAGTAGTGGAATTACTGGATTGTATGGTATTTCTCTTTTTAATTTTTTGAGGAACTTCCATACTATTTTCCATAGTGGAAGTACCAATTTACATTCCCACTAACAGTGCACAAGGGTTCCATTTTCTCCACATCTTCACCAACACTTGTTATTTCTTATCTTTGTTAGAAGAATTGGTAAAAAATATGTGACACACACACACAGGAATATTACTCAGCCATAAAATAGAATGAGATTTTGCCATTTGTGACAACATGGATGACCTAGAAGGGATTATGTTAAGTGAAATAGGTCAGACAGAGAAAAACAAATACTTTATGATTTCACTTATATGTGGAATCTAAAAAAACAAAACAAATGAACAAATACAAAAATAGGAACAAACTCATAAATACAGTGAACAAACTGGTGGTTGTTAGAGGTGAGGGGGTGGGAGATGGATGAAATTAGGTGAAGGGGATTAAGAGGTACAAACTTCCAGGTATAAAATAAATAACTCCTGGGGATGAAGAGTACAGCATAGGAATATTGTCAAAAATATAATAACATCTTATAGTAACTACACTATATAGTGGTAAGCAGAGTAATATATAGAGTTGTTGAATCACTGTGTTGTATACCTAAAACTAATATAACATTATATGTCAACTATTCTTCAATAAAAACAACATAGCAATAATGCACAGTGATGCCTTCGTGGACAAATTCTTGTGCCGTCACTTCCACTGTTCGTTAACAAACAGAATATGGCCTCTTAAAAGGCTCTTCTAGATGTGACTTTTTAATGCTAAAAGGTACCTACTGCATTCCAGACAATGAATATGCCCCTGAGTCAGCTGTCCCAGAGGAAATGCAAGTATTCTAAGAAGAGGCCCAGTGGAACCACATGTCATGAGACTGGATTATTTTCACTATGTAGCTATGAGATGGGAGCAGATGTTACCAGGAATCTGGGCATCACTTCATCTGTAAGAGCTGAAACAATTACTCTATAAATTTCCCTCCAGCTCTGTTTCGGTACCTTAGAGCATACTTTGCCTTGATCATTCATTTTAGGCTGTCGTGATAATACAAGAGACTAACTTTGAATGCCAGTTAAACAAAATGTTATCCTCTCAAAAGAATTTCAGTCATTTCATTAGCAGACCTGCATTACAAAAAATTACAATGTTATGATTATTATGTTTTGAGTGGGTGGAGGAAATGGGTAAAGGTGCCCAAAAAGTATAAACTTCCAATTATAAAATAAATAAGCCCTAGGGATCTATATATAGCATGGTAACTATAATTAACAAGACTGTATTGTATATTTGAAAATTGCTAAGAGAGTAGATCTTAAAGGTACTCATCACACACACAAATTTGTAAATTATGTGTGGTGGTAAATATTAATTAGAGTTAATGTGATCATTTTGCAGTATATACAAATATCAAATCCTTATTATGAAACTAATATAATGTTATATGTCAATTATATCTTGATTAAAAATCCCATCAAGCACATAAAACATATGAACTATAATATTTTAGAACTGGTAAGGCTACCTGAATTTCTGTGAACTGACCTGGGTATCTATCAACTCAGCATTATCATATTATTAGCTACCACTGAATTTTTAATAAAAATATAAAAACGTATATGAAGGGGTATAAAGTAAGCCCTTTACTTCACTATGCTCCCAAACCATTCCCACTTAACGGAGTTTTCTGCTGTTCACAGTTTATGTATCTTCTGGACATTTTCTATATATATATCTAAGTGTAGTAGGTACAAATTTTACAGGCATCATGGAGAGCCTGATATTTGAAGTGCCATTGAAGGAGGGGAGGAAGGGAGTCACATAGTTATCTGGGGGTGTTTGGAGGAGAGTGCCGGTTGAAGAGACCAGCAAAATCAGAGTCCTGGGATTAGAGTGTACTTGGTGTTTTTGAAGAATCAGGAAATAGGTCATGGGGCTGGAGTGGGATGGGCTGGGGAATGTAGTTAGCTTTTTAGGTCATGGAAGAGACTCGTGATTTTATTTGGAGTGAAATAAGCTCCATTAGCAGAGGTATGGCATGATCTAACTTGTAGGAAGAATTATTTGGAGGCTGTTGTGTAATAATCTACGTGAGAGGTGATGGTAGCATGAGCCTTGATGGTAGTAAAGTGGAAAATGGTTGGATCCTAGATATACCTTAAAGGAATAGCTAACTAATGTGATTTGCTGTTGTTGGACTGGTTGTGGTATATCAGAAAATGAAAATGTAGGGTAACTTCCAGATTTGGTGGCTGTACAGCTAGAAGAATGGGGTTTCAAATTCATGGTAGGGACAGTATTCAGAACCAAATCTTCTGAGCTGCAGGGTCATGCTCTCCACTGTGCATCTTGCTTCCTGGACCCCACATAGCCATCTATAACCCTGTGCTGTGGCAGAATGCTGTGCTCTAAAGAAAAGAACAAAATTTTTAGAATATTGCCTACTATTAAGTTGGGAACTTCCTAGCTCAAATCAGTTATAGTGTCTGAGAATATGTAATATTAGTCATTTCTGATATTTACAAGATGCTTATTAGAATCCATGTAGTTCATTTCTAGAACTCTGGACTCACTTGTTGGGAATGACTACATCATTATCCTGGAGTCTTGTGTTTCTGCTTTTGGAGACCATAAGCGCTGTGCCCTGAGCTCCACTGTGCTTTCTTGTCCATCGATTACTTTTTGTGTCTTGTAGTGAAAACACACTGAAGACAAGTATGCTATTTATAATTTTCTTCCTGGAGCCATTTCAATTAAAAGTTAATTAAGTGTCTTCACATCATAATTTTAAAGTATTCTTTTAGTAATAGTGAGGCAGGGTGAAAGCTCTAAGAATCCCCAAGTCTAAAATAAACTTATGCAAATAACTTTTCAAAATGCCACTGTATGTGTAGACTGCATTACTTAAACATGATTAGTACTTTTATGTCTTCATTTTATTAATTAAAGTATTAAAAGTGTGAGCCTGTGATTAGAGAAATTCAGTTAAGGCATTCTTAAAGTGTTGGATTATAGCAGGGGAGTGGGCTGCTGACCCTTCTGTAGCTATCTTTTCTTTAGAGCCATGGTTCTCACATTGTGATGACCATAGAGAAACACCTGAAGAACTAGTAAAGAACACAAAGGCCTGGGCTCATTGGAGTAGGACCTGGGCCTTTTGTATTTTTATTAAGTTTCTAAACCCCACCAAAGTGTGAGAACCTCTGCTTTAGAGCATTAAGCTGTGTTAGCAGTTTCAGGTTGATTCTGGACATGATAAACTAGGAGGCAAATCTATTGTGCACGGCTTTAGGCGTGATACTTTACTCCCTGCCTTCCATGAGCATGACTAAAATCAGCAGGGGCCTTAAAAACTTCATGCCTAGGAACACGTCATGTACCCTAATTCAAAGGAATTTGAAGTTTAGCTATGGAATCCTGGAGTTCCATTAATAAGACTGCAGATGTGTGGATTTGCAGGCCATAAACTGACTTGTGCTAAAGCATTTCTCTCATTTCCCTGCTAAATGTATCTCTGGATGTGGCAGTTCCCAAGTCTGTTTTTCTGTCAAGGACCAGTGGTGGCTGTAGGTGGGAAGGGACCTGTGTGGACCAGCCAGATATGGCAGTCTCTTCAAACCGAAGACAGCCAGCATTGTTAATCTCTATAGTCAGGAAGAATGGAGTTTCTGCAAGGTTTGAGACTTTTAGGTCCACATCTTATTTCTGCTGTGGGAAAGAAAGATACTCTTGGTTTTCCCAGTAATAGTAACTTAATGAGTGCTAAACAAGTGCTTTGTATGTGATAATTAAGCCTCATAAATCCTACTGAGAGTTTATTATCCTCATATTACAGAAAAGGAAATGGAGACACAGAGAATTTGCCCATGGCCACCCCAGCTAGTTGTGGGGACTAAGATTCAACCCAGGTTGCCTGGCTGTGGAATTTATCATTTATGCTCTGCTGTCTCCTAATCTATTGGGATTTATGCTCCCCCCTTCTATTATGCTGGCCTAGGAATCATAAATGGGGTGACACAGAGATAAGATACTTCAGAATAGAATTGTGGAGTCTGGTGGCAGTCAAAGCAACAGGGATCTCTTAGGAGCCTTTCTTCACCTGATGAACCAGGTGTGTGTGTGGGGGGGCACTTGCAGGTTGGCATCCAAAGGTAAGGCTGAAATTTCTCCTTTCAGATGGTATCATTCTGACTGGGGAATGCCATAGCATACCTGTCACTGAGTGTTTTGAATATTGCTCCTGGCTGTATGTACCTCCCCTGGAGAGGTGTAGCTACCTTGGTGACAGGCCTCTGAATGATCATGGACCATCTTCTTAAACCAGGAGGAGGGAGCCAGTTGTTTATTGGGCTGTTCAGTTGCTGCTGACAAGTAGCAAACTGTAGGCCACTGGAACACCCCTGGATTACCAGGAGGGAATGGGCAGAAGGCAAGGGAGGTATAGTGAGTAGGATAGGTACCATGACGCAGGGCAGGATATCTAAAACTTAAGTAACATAAGAATTTCTTTTCAGAGAAAAATATTACAGCTTACTTCTAGTGTTAAGTGCAATTAACCATAGTATGGTATTACTTGAATATGTTTAAACTGAAAACTAGTTATGTCTTCTTTACATTTTTTAGTTGTACAACTATAAAACAGTTTAGTAATACCAAGTAGAAATAAAATTATAGTAGCAATAATATTCCAATTAGTGGCACTGGTTTAATGTGATAGATGCAATTTTGCTGAAACAACTACAACTTACTGCATGTATGTGGCATTGACAGTACAGACTTTTTTGGACATTGTGACCTCTTCTTCATGTGTCACTTATCGATCATCCTGCCATGTAGATCTAGAGGAACATACACCAAGCCTTTTTTTTCGTATAGGGGCCTTTATATCCTTTGACCTCCACTGGGTACGAGGATGTTATGTTGGTCTGTGCACAACTCCCTGGTGCTAAAGTGATCACAAAACCAAGCTTGGATACTGATGTTGTATGGCACCTCTTGGTGATACAGAGATTGATTATACAGGTGTTAGAGTATATATTTATTTTGATTTTTTGATTGATATTGATTTGGGATTGCATTCCAGGAGAATGCAAGGTCTCATGAGAGCAGGGGTTTTGTTTTGTACTATGCTGTATTCTTGGTGCTAAGCATAGTGCCAAGAATGGCTCTGTCCAATAGAAATAGATTCAACCTACACTTATGAGCTACATATGTCATTTAATATTTTTAGGTACCCACATTTTAAAAAACTAAAAATGAACAGGTGAAACTAACTTTAACAATATATATATTTTTAAAAGATTTTATTTATTTATTTGACAGAGAGAGATCACAAGTAGGCAGAGAGACAGGCAGAGAGAGAGAGAGGAGGAAGCAGGCTCCCTGCTGAGCAGAGAGCCCGATGCGGGACTCGATCCCAGGACCCTGAGATCATGACCTGAGCCGAAGGCAGCGGCTTAACCCACTGAGCCACCCAGGCGCCCCTTTAACAATATATTTTACTTAACCCAACATATTCAGAATATTTCAACATGTAATCAATGTAATCATGGAACATGGAATCATGAAACACTACATCAAAAATTAATGATGTATAGTATCGTGACTAACATAACATAATGAAAGAAAATAAAAAAGATTGCTGGGTGACTTAAGAAAGACCTTTTAGACCCTCAGGATACTGTTTGGCGGGGGGAAGCAGAAGAAGAAGGAGATCAAAGCTCTTCACCTGAATGAATATATAGTATCCTCCTACATGTCTCCCTGTGTCCAGACCTGTTCCTGTAATTGTTTGCCCTAGGACAGCCAGAGTGCTTTTTCCTAAAATGCAGAGCTAAACAAGTCACCCCCTTACTTAAAAATTCTCTGGTAGCTCCTCTTCAACATTAAAATAGAGTCCAAGTTCTTTAGCATGGATTTTAGGCCTTTGGCCCTAGCCTTTCTTTTTTATTTTTTTTTTAAAGATTTTATTTATTTATTTGATAGACAGAGATAACAAGTAGGCAGAGAGGCAAGCAGAGAGACAGGCAGAGAGACAGGAGGAAGCAGGCTCTCCACAGAGCAGAGAGCCCAATGCAGGGCTCGATCCCAGGACCCTGGGATCATGACCCGAGCCGAAGGCAGAGGCTTTAACCCACTGAGCCACCCAGGCACCCCAGCCCTAGCCTTTCTCTTTAGGGTATTCTCTTCCACTACTGTCCTTGAACTCTCTGCCCCAGCCACATTGGGCTTGTTTTTATCCTTCCACGTGGCAAGCTGCTTTTGCATTTGTGTCTTTGCACATGCCACCTCCTATGCCCGTAACAGTCCTTTCTCCATTCTCCATTTCTGGATTTCCTTCCTCATTTCCTGGATAACTCCTACATATCCATCCACTTCCTTAAGGAAGCTCTTCCTGAGCCCTCTGCACTGTTTGGTTGTCTGATTCCTTTTGCTGTGCACTGTTCTTGTTGAATATTTTTTATTCTCATCTTTCATGCCAGATCCCCCCTTTCAGCAGCTTAGAGAAGAAAAAGACCAATTTCGATCACAGAAGCCTGGGAGATTTTATTTTCTCAAAGTGTGTGAAAGAGTCTTAGGAGAGAAGGAACATATTTCATACATGAACTTAAAATGTACATTATGGGCAAGGCTTAAATAAATTACAGAAATGCTATTCCTCATGGCAATATTTGATAATCCCTTCCCTTCCATCACTTACCTCAAGGACCCTTCCATCAAGGATCAGGGGATTATTTTAGTTGGGGTCAGATAGCCACTGTGTCCTTTCCTCAACTGGGAGATGTTGGTTGTTGGAAAACGTGTGACTTGTTTGTCCTTGAATACTGAGAGTTTTTCCCAGGTACTCCCCCTCTTCAATTAAAATGATTCACATAGTAATTATATTTAGTGTACATAACAATTAAAGCAGTGGTTCTGAACCAGAGGAGCATCTCGGAATCACTGGGGAGTTTTCTTAAAGTACAGTTGTCTGATATTCATCCTCCCCCAATTCACCTACAGACCTATGGATCACAATTTCTTGGGATGGGGTGAATAGGTATAGTGAACAAGCTTCTCAGCCAACTCTGATATTTCATCTGTGGTGAAGAATTACTGGAGTAGGATAAGAGAAAGGTAAAGTAGTCTAAAACCAGAGCCATTGCAGATTATGATAGATGCTTCTTTACTGAGGCACTGCAGGGTGACTAAGGGGGTTGATATTTCTGACTCCCAGACCACAATCTGGAAGAACTATTAATTAAGGCAGAAATGGCAGCCAGTATGAAAGGCAAGAGAATTCTAAACCTGAGTGATCAGGCTTTATTTGTTCTTGTGCAGCTCATAATCTTAACTTTTTATTATTACACAGTTGCCAGTTCAGTTTTACAATGCAAGTAAAATTCTGATATGTTATGACACTTTGCATTTATTCACTGTATCAATTAAGAGATGGAAGAGTTTATTAAAAATTGTTCTTAAACCACATTTAAATGCCTGTTGATAAGCAAATTGACATAATAAAATCTGATATTTTATCTTTCATTGGCCATGGGGCTGTAGAGCTGAGGATAAAAAGTAATGCCTGTATATTTGGGGACAGGGTTTGGGCGACACACACAGTGCTGGTTATTAGGGTATTTTATATTCATTCAGTAGGTATTTATTGAGGATCAGTGATGTGCCAGGTCCTGTTTCTAGCACTGAAAAAAAAATCTGAACCCCTGCCCTGTGGAGCATACATTTTAGTGGAAGAGACAAAAATAAGCAAAGTAAGTAGTTAACATAAATTAACTATATCGTACCATAAATGTTGTAATTGTTATGGGGAAAAATAAAGCATTATTGTGTTTGGAGTGGTGTAGTGGTGACATCTGAGCGCAGACATGAAGGGAAAAAAGGGATGAACCATTCAGGTATCTGAGAGCAAAATGTTCATATGAAACAGGAAACGGAAAGGCCCAGAGCCAGGCAGGAACATATTTGAAGTATCTGCAGAATCACCAACCAGTGAGGGTAGCATGGAAAACAGAGGGAATGCATGATAGGATGAGGTCAGGGCAGTAGCAAGGGGCCTGAGAGAACATGGAAGGTCACAGCAAGGAGTTTGCTTTTCCTCTGAGTGAGACAAGGAGCCACTGTTGACTTTTGAGCTGAGGTGTAGGAGAGACAACTTAATTTCAAAAAGATCATCCTGGTGGATGGAAGCTACACTCTATAGGAACAAAAATGAAGCAAGAAGACCCTTTAGGAAGCTGTTGCCATATTCCAAGTGAGTGATAGAAATGGCTTGGATCAGGGTGGCAGAAGCAGAGGTTGTGAGAAACGATCAGATTCTAATCTATTTTAGGGGTAGAGTAAACAAGATTTGCTGAGTATGGGTGTCTGAGAGTAAAAGAAGAGTCAAGGATAATGGCAGGTTTTTGACCTGAACTACTGGAGAGATGGAATGGCATTTAACTGGGATGGGGAAGATACTGGGGAAAGCAGGGCAGTGCCAGAAGTGTGGGAATTTGGTTTAGCACATTCTGGTTCCATTGTAGCACTGATATTGCTACTGCACAGAATTGCAGATTCTAAAGTCGTAATGCTTCTTGTCACCCCACTGGCTTAACATGACAGCTTTTGTTGGTCATCTTTCTGTGGGAAAATAGTTAAGATTCTCTGAAGTTTTATTTCATGATCTACATTTATTCCTTAAAAAGAAAACTCCTGTTTGTAACATTTTTCGCTTAACCTTGTGTAATTAATTTCTTAGCCCCTAATTTGTCACTTTCCCTTGTGTCTAATTAAATAATTAATCCTCCTTTTCAAAGTTCCTGCTTCCACGAAACTGAAGTAAAATCTCTCGTAAGCCATTGCTTTCAGAGTGGTCCTGCCTGCTTCCTAAGTTGCAAGAAACAGATCTGCTCATACTTAATGATGAGAACTTTATTGTAAGGATTTTGTAGGATCACCTCTGGGGAGAGGGACTAGGATGGGATCTTTTTTTTACACCCTATTTACTTCTATATTTTTTGCACATGTATATCATAGAAAGAATGACTGTAAGACTGTGGTTCAATAAATACACAAAATATAAACAAATCTGTGAGCTCACAGTGACACTAAAATGAAACAAAACTCATTGGTCACTATGGAAGGTTGCTAGGGCACCAACTCATTATTCTGAAAACAATAAAATGATAAGGAAAAAGAATCCAACATTTATTCTGCCTTATATTTGAAGTTATTAAATATAATATTCTGCCTTCCCTGTATTTGAAGTTAACCACATGCTAAGGAGGGATATTTCCTTATAGAAGAATTTCAGCTAAAGTGACAAGGAATTATGCAATCATAAATAAATGGATTTAGGCAATGTGTATCAATGTGTGATAAAAAACATTGAGTGAAAGGCAGGTGTAGAGCTTCATGATATATAGATCAGGCTGACAACACCTAAACCCACTGATTAGTCCATCTGAACATTGCTTGAGGTCTAATGCTAGGTGATAGATGGTAGTGGGGCAGGGAGGGTTCAGTGTATTTTTATGATGTTTGACACTTTTCATAATAATATGTTTTATTTGTATTTTTAATGTGTTTTAAAAGACAAAAGTGTTTATAAATACACAAAAATATTTTATTTTTGACTACAGATATACTCAGTATACTCTATATACTGCACTGCATTTTACTTTTATATACTGAATTGATTTTTGTGGGTTCAATATTGCTCGACTTACTGGCTTCTAGACTTTCATAAAAGTGGCTTTTCTGAGGGTTTTTATTTATCAAGACTGGCAGTGAGTATAAGAGAGCAAAATATCAGGAACATAAAAGCACATTTCTTCCCAGACAGGCTTGCAAAGTATACTCCGGCAAGGACCTCTTGAGTCCTAAGAGTTAAAAAGAAACTTGAGCAGTGTCAGGGGAACAAATATTTGAAGCTTTTTTCTTTAGCAGAGAAGGGATTCACAGACTGTTCATAATGCTATGTGGTGCATGTAACCTTGGGAGCAGCTGGAGAAAGGAGGGCTGCTCCCTGGCCTTGGGTGTGACTCCCTCTCCTCCCTATCTCCAGCTATGCTGGTAGCTGATCAGTTTAAATCCATTTTCCCTGTATTCTATCTCCAACCTCAGCATTTCTTCCCAGAGAGGTTGAAACCTTTAAGTCTGAAGTCTGACATCCCAGAGGTTATCAATATGGCTAGATACAAGGGGCAAGGGCAGTAGATAGAAATCTAAAGAAGCAGCTCTGTTGGAAGATGTCTTGACAGATAAATGGGGAGAGCAGCCTGGTATGTGTGGAAAGACGATGAACTTCAGAATCAGGCCTGGGTTTGAAGGTTTGTACATCTGTAGGAAAATCATTTAATCACTCTGTGCTTCTGTTTTCCTCTTCTGTAAAATTTTGACCAAAAAAAAAAAAAAAAAAAAACCCTCTTTCCTATGTCTGTGGTAGGGCTCCATAATACCCTATAAAAAGCCCATGACAGTGCCTAGCACTTGGCAGAGCCTAGCACTTGGCAGATACTTCACAAAGTTCCCAGTTCCCATTTCTACCTTTTGAGAACAGGGCCACTATGTGTATCAGAAACTGTGCTGCATGAGCTTGGAGCTGAAGAGACGAAAGTCAGAGATGATGGTTTGGTCACTGAGAGATTGCACTATGTGGACTGAAATCTGGTTTCTGAAAGACACTGGATCCAGAATAAGGCTTCTCAAATCTAAGGATACTATTTCAGGGAAGCTCAGCATTTACTAGCATTTGTTTATTACTAGCTCAATTGTGTCCTGCTGTCATAGCCAGGAAGCTCTGAAAAGAGAGGGGCCTGGATCTCTCTTCCTTTGCCTGGTACCCTACAGTGCCTCTCATGCCACAGGGACTTAATATTTGTCTGTACATGAGTGAATTAGTTTTCATGGTAGAAATTGTAGCAAATACAAATCACAAAAAAGGAAAAATCATCCCTAAAATTATCTCACCTATCCTTTCAGTCCTTTCTGTAGGTTAAATTATAAAGTATACTACAGTTTATAAAACTGTGATCATTTTGTTTTACAGTCTGCTTTGTGAAAATATATTGTGAACATTTTTCCAAGTTGTGTATGTTTTCCTATAAAACGTTTTTAGTGGCTGCATAGTATTTTTTATATGCACACGCCACAGTTCTCTTTTATAATGAGCTAATAATCTCTTGCCTTTAGACATTTAGATAGTTTGTGCAGTATTTTGATGATATAAGGAGCATTGTGAGGAACTTCCCTGTAGCTAAATCCTTGCTCAAATAGCTGATTAGCCTTCTCCACTTAAATACCAATTTTCTTTTCCCCTTTCTTTGAGATTATTTTTGGGTTGATTTTCATGCAATTGTAAAAAATAATACAGGGAGATCCCCCATACCCTGCACTAATATTCCTCAGTGGTCAGATAACATATTGCATACCTGTGGGACAATGTCATAATCAGGAAATTGACACTGATACAACCCTTCAGTGCCTATTTTTAGTTTTTTAGTTTGCTTTGACCAGATAGCTGTTGTAGACATTGCTCCTGAGAAGGTCTAGTTTTTCATTTTCTTTTTATTTATTTATTTATTCATCCATTTATTTATTTATTTTTATTTTTTTTAAGGTTTTATTTATTTATTTGACGGAGAGGAATCACAAGTAGATGGAGAGGCAGATAGAGAGAGAGAGAGAGGGAAGCAGGCTCCCTGCTGAGCAGAGAGCCCGATGCGGGACTCGATCCCAGGACCCTGAGATCATGACCTGAGCCAAAGGCAGCGGCTTAACCCACTGAGCCACCCAGGCGCCCCATAGTTTTTCATTTTTCAAGGACATTTCTTTCTTCTTTGATCAACACCCTGCTCTGCTTTTCCTCTTTTTCAGCTGAGCTGTGTCTACCAGTTAGCCTGGCTGGCTGGCAGTATTCCATTTTGTCTTTGCCCTGAGTTCTAGATTCTCAGAATTCTAAGCACTAATGTTTTTCAGAGTCCCTGTGAGATAAGGTCAGAGAGTATTTCTTCTGCTGTGAAACTGTGGCCATCTGTTGACTTCTACTCTTTAATACCAATGTAGATAACACCCAGTGTATCAGAGCTGGCAGCCTTAATAGATAAAGTCTGAGGCTCATCAGATTCACTAATTAAAGCTGTGAGTCAGATGGTAAAGTTACTTTTCCTTTGTTCTTCAGTATAGTCATATTTTATGGCTATAGTCATATTTTATGTATAGTCATATTTTATGTGCATATGAAAATGTGTCTACTAAATACTAACAAAATTTTACCCTGGGCACATATGAAATAATGCAAGTATTTCAAAGAAAAATTATCAAGAATTGTGTAATTTCAAAGCAGCTTGAGTGAAATGGTAGCTGTGTTTAACTTTTGCTTCACAGGGACCCCGTTTACTTCAGCCCTGTAAATGGACAAATCCACCATGGTTTTTCAGAAAAGGAACTTCTACAAGTGATATTGGTTGCTAGTGTGCCTTTATTTGAATATTTGCTATTAGAATAATTGAGTTTTTTTTGTAATTATGAAATAATGTCATACATGTTTTCATTAAGGGTGGTACTGGTGTTGCTGCTAGTTCTAAAAATATTCCTGAAAACCAATAACCGGCAAGGAAGGTAGATGTGATAAAATACTATTGAGACAAACACATGCTTCAGGACACTGTATTCTTCATGTCAAAGAGAGTACTTTATGAAATGATATAGACAGTGCTGAGGAAATAAAAGGCTGCTATATAACAAAATATTGCTACAATGATTGTAGATTAATGTGCCAGCATCTTCATACTCTGTATTTATTCCAATTGGAAATTAGTTGTGATTATGCAGCTTTTCATTTATGCAAGGTCTTCAGTAATTTATCCTTTACATAAAATACATTCCCCTGTACTGTATTTACTTTGTACTTTGCCCATGATTCAAGTGGTGTGCACATTTAAGATGCACATTTAGGATGGAAGTTTAAAACTTAGTCCTAATAGAATTTCTTTTTTGTTTTTATGATTTATAAATGAGATTTTTAAGCCAGTTGCTTAAAATTCAAGAATACGTTTCTTAAAGGAATAGTCATTAATAGGAATTCGTATTTGTTGATAACTTACTATGTATGTGTCAGTGTTTTACATATTAGTTTTATTTTAATTTAGGCCTAACAACGACTCTGGGGTCTGTCATCACCTTAGGTTTGTAGAAGAGACTTCCCAGCATCAGAAAGGTGAATTCCAAGACCCTATGCCAAAGATGGGAGGGCCAAGATTTAGATATATGTCTGGTTCCAATACCTGTGTTTTGTCTGGGAGCTCATGGATGCCTGGGAACTTAAGAGATGGGCTTGGGTTCACTATCCCTAAATTTTTTTTTTTTTTTTTTAAGATTCTGTTTATTTATTTGACAGAGATCACAAGTAGGCAGAGAGGCAGGCAGAGAGAGAGATAGGGAAGCAGGCTCCCTGCTGAGCAGAGAGCCCAATGCGGGGGCTTGATCTCAGGACCCTGGGATCATGACCTAAGCCACAGGCAGGGGCTTTAACCTAGTGAGCCAACCAGGCGCTCCAACTATCACTAAAATTATAGGCAAATTTTATTGGTCTGTGTATTTATTGTTATGAGCAGAAGCTCTATGGCTTTTATCTAACATTCAAGGGGTTTGTTGATCCTTTCTGGTGTTATATGCCAGAACCACATCAAAATCCCTGCTAACAACCCTCACAGTCCTTCTAAATCCTAACCTCAGATCAGTCATTGCAGTCAGTTATATTAGGTGTTAATTAAGCATTGATGTCTATGTGAAAACATTTGATAGCATGCAGCTTCTTTGGAAATAGGGTTTCTTTCTGCCCTACACTTCTCTCAGCAAATAGGTGGGTAGGGTAAAATCCATTAGCTGCAGATTGAAACTCATGATAATCCTTGCAACTATTTTGCTCCTTGGGTTTGGAGATCTCAGACATTGTGCTGTCCTCACTATTGTGCTGGACATCCATTTAAATGTGTAAGACTACTCAAACAAAAATCCATGTGATTTCCTATAGCTCTTCATTTGTTTCTCTCTTGTGGTATTTTTTCACATACCATGTTGGCTTAAAATGATTATGTTTGTGCCTCATCTCCCCATTCAAATTAGAGGAATTCTGAAAGCAGGTGCCATGTTTTGTTAGTCAGAAGAGAATAAACATGTTTTGTTTATTTTAGGGTTTCCCAAATGCCCAGGGTCATGCGTGACGGGGAGAAAAAACAAGAAAACACTGAAGTATCAGTCACTTTCCCTCCAGTTCCTACTTAGTGTGGAGTTCTCTTTGCTTGCTGCTCTGGCTCCAGGCCTTTGTGGTGTGGATGTGGTAGTGGGTAGGAGGTGCAGAATAACAGTGTTGGGAGAGCAGATCAACTTCAGCTACCTCTGGAAATCTGGAAACAACCAGGGACCTGGAAGAAAGGGGGCAGGCTATGAAGAAATGAGGCAGTGAGTCAGTGCAGGTGGGAGGTTTGAAAGGAGAGTGTGGAGATGGGAGTTTCTAACCCCTTCTCTGACAATGGGGCTCTGAGGAGAGAGATGGCAAAGAGACTTGTACATCTTCACATTTCCCACGTTCATGCTTCTGTCCAACTTTCAGAATTTCGCTAATTTTTCAAGGCTTTTTGGACTAGTTTTCCTGTCCCAATGTAGCTAGGCTCAGTATGGTGGGGGACTTGAGGATTTAAGTTAATTACACTTATCTTTTAAAAGTGAGTAAATATTGAATGAACAAATTGATTGGGTTGGATTTTAGTGTGTTTGCATTTTTTTAAATTTAAAAACTTAGTTATAGAACATGGTATTTTCATACAATTTAAGCAATGATGAGTATATAAAATAAAAAGAAAAACTTTTTCTTTTTTTGTCTTCCCCTCCTTTCTTCCTATTCCAGGTAACTTCTGCAGATAATGGGGATTTTTCTCACCAAGCTTCTTGGTATAGTAATTTGTCTTTCTATGAACAAAGCTCTACAGAGTTTGGAGAAGGAAAAAAAAGATCTCTTCCTGAAGAATATGAAGTCAGTATAGTGACAGCCATAGAATTTCTTCACCCAGTTTGACCAGAAAATATAATTGCTTCCTCTGTCACACTTGAAAGACTGCTTGAATCTCACTTGCAGGAAATCATCTGTGTGAGTAGGTCTGGAGTTTAGTGGATGTGAACTCAGAGCATCATATAAGGAAATCCCTTAAGTCTTTGTTGCCCTCTCGTGACCACACAGAAATTGCCTTTCACCACTGTCATTCATTTGGTTAAGCTACAGCTGCTCTTATGGCCATTTCTTTTTCTTTCTTTCTTTCTTTTTTTTTTCTTTTGTTTGACAGTGTCCTCTCTGTCAAAATGTCTTAGCAAATGCTTTTCTTTGCTAAGTTCCCAAGGCCATGTCAAATAGAGCACCAGGAACATCTGAAATAAAAACAGCATCTGTCATGGTGTTGATGCTGGCTATAAATCAGTGCACTGGCGAGGTTTACAAACCATGACTGACACTTGTTAGGGGCTGCCCACATACTAGGGTGCAGACTTCTTTATACTGATTCCATACATTTTATGGATTCCTAGCACTGTTCTAAGGCCTTTACAGAAGTTCATGTTTGGCTTATCTGTCTCTTGTCTTCTTTCAACTCGCTGCCTACATCCTTGTGGGGTTTTAAGATGGGATCTGTGTTCTTGCCTTAGGTCCTTTGAATCTGCTGTGTCTTCCCTGGAATGCTCTTATCCTGTTCTCCCTATCCCCTGCTTGCTTGCCCTTTAACAGGGCTCAGCTTAATGTAATTTCCTCAGGTTCCCCAGATACTGAGGTTAGCTGCCTTTCTTGTCTACTTCTCACAGTATTTTGTACTTCATCTAGTACTCTTACACTTGGAGTTTCTTGGTCAATGTCTCTTTTCCTAGTTGGGTGGCAACCTTCATAAGGGTAGGTATGGTATCTACACCCATCTGTTGTATTCCCAACATCTTTCCTAAAACTTGACACAGTGGATATGCTTAATAAATAGTCAACTAAAGGAATGAAATGAGAACGAGTTTCCCAAACTTGCTTAATCGGAATCACATTTAGAAGCTTGGTTGAAATAAAAATCTTGGGCTTTTGCACCCTGGAGATTCTGATAGCAAGTTTCAGAAATGTGTGTTTTTAACAGGAACTTTTTCTGATCTTTGTGATCAAACTAACTTAGAGACTACTGGGAGACCCTTGAGAAGGAGTAGAGACAGTGGAAGCAGCATTGGCCTGGATATCTGAATGTCTGCTACTGACTGCTCTGGGTCTTGCAACAACCAACTTTCTCAGCCTTCATCTCCTCGTCCATAAACAGTAATGTGGATTGAATAACTTTTGAAGTTCTTTCCAACTCTGAAAGTTCCCTCTGATGGACCTTCCATAAACATATATGTGAATATGTGTTTTCCCACTCCTACCCTCTTTTCTTTTGGGTCAAAGCAATGGATTTATAAATATGAGGTGGGGCTTATAGATTTGTGGCTCCTAATAGCTTACATTATTCACTAAGTTGTGGTATAGTCATTGCCCGGGGAGAAAGAAGCATGAGAATGCCTTACAGTGGTCTATTACAGACAAATGATAAGTGACCCTCTTGATCTCTGCTTTTTGGTGTTCATACACTTGCATAATCTTCTCTCTGTAAATATGACTTGCTTCTAACCAGCAGAGTATGGAAAGATGATGGGATGCCACTCCTGTGATGATGTTACATTAAAATACTCAAATAGCTTTTTATTTCTTTATTTCTTTCTTTATTTAAGCAGGTTCCATATCTGGCATGGGGCCCAATGTAGGGCTTGAATTGACAACCTGAGATTAGGTCCTGAGCTGAGATCAAGAGTCAGATACTTAACTGACTTAGCCACCCAGGTGCCTCTAAAATACTTAAATGGTTTATAAGCCTTTTGTTGTAAAATTAGATCCTGTTAGCCAACCTGTTCTAGAGTGTTTCTCTTCCTTTTGCTAGCTTTGGAGAAGTAAGCTACAATGAATCCTATAGCTATAAGGATGTAGATTCTGTGAACAAGCTGAGGGAGTTTGGAAGTAGCTCTGCTGAGAACCCATCTAAGTCATGTTTAGATTTCTGATCTGCAGAAACTGAGTTAATAAATATGTTTCTTAGACACTAACTTTATGCAGTGTAGTTAGCAATTAATGAACTAATGCTGTATAGCCACCCCAGAATTCATTGTGAGTTTATAATGATAAGCATTTATTCTCATGTTAATAAGTGTTCAGGTGAGCTATGGCATGGCTAATGTGGTCTTGTGTTGAAATCTCCACATTTGTTAGTCCAAGGGCACAGGCTGAAGGGGAGGAGCTTCTTATGGTGATTCATTGGTGCTCAAGAACCAAACCAACACATACAAATACATCTAAGGTCTATAAGGCCTATACTTGTGTCACATCCACTAACAATTCATTGGCCAAGCAATGAATGGCTCAGTCCAGTATCAGTGGGAAGTGAATATTTTTAGAACAATAATCAAAAATACCAAAATTTGTCTGGAGTTTTAGTTTCATTTAGTTTCATTCTATTCTCCCTGCAATCTTATGAAGACAGAAAAGTCCTTTTTTTTTTTTTTTTCCCATTTCAGATGAAGAAAGAGGGACTCAGATTGGTTAAATGAGATTCTCACTATCAGATAGTTGGTTTCTGGCAGAGTTGGGACTATAAGGAAAGGTTTTCCACTCTGTGTAGTGTTCCTTCTGCATCATAAGGATTTCTCAGATACAGTTGATTTATGTTAATAGGGCATAACAATACCCTGTTTTAAAAGCCATGTGAGTATTTTAAGCCATGCTGAATTGCTTCTTTTCCTGAATGTCCTGCTCCCGTATCCCAGGTCTTCTTACTGGGTATTCCCTCTGTAGTGGCTTTCCTTGACTCCTCCCAACCCGCAATCCTCCTAAACTTAACACTCCTACTTCGTGCTCAACTTTTGATCTCAGCAAAACTTTTACTTCTTTGAGAAGCATTCCTTGATTTGTGGTCTTTCCGTATACTCCCATTATGCTTTGTACTTCTCTCTATTGTAGGAGTTAACCTACTTACTCATTACAGTTACCTGTCTACCCCGGGACTGTGAGTTCCCTGAAGTCAGGAACTAAGCAATGCTTCCCTTTTACTGCTATGCATCACAGCATGTATCATATAGTAAACACCTAGTAATGTTTGTTTACTTATTGATTAAATATAATGCTTTCTGCTTATGGCTTCAGAAGCCACAAATGCTACTACCATTTATCTCTGAGTGACACCCTGCTCTAATGCTTTATCCTATTTATCCTATATACATATCTTATCCTTTATCCTATATACAGTGCTTTATTTGGTTTTGTTCCCTGCAATTATTAAATAAGACTTGGATAATTTTTTTTTTTTTAAGATTTTATTTATTTATTTGACAGACAGAGATCACAAGTAGGCAGAGAGGCAGGCAGAGAGAGAGAAAGGGAAGCAGGTTCCCCGCCAAGTAGAGAGCCTGATGCGGGGCTCGATCCCAGGACCCCAGGATCATGACCTGAGCCAAACACAGAGGCTTTAACCCACTGAGCCATCCAGGTGCCCGACTTGGATAATTCTTTTTTTTTTTTTAAGATTTATTTACTTGAGGGGGTGGGTGAAGAGACAGAGGAAGAAAGAGTCTTAAGCAGACTCTGCATGGAGCACAGAGCCTGACTCAGGGTTTGATTTCACGACCCTGAGACCCTGAGATCACAGGGTCCCTGAGATCTCACAGCCCTGAGATCTGACCTGAGCCAAAACCGAGAATCAGATGCTTAACTGACCATGCTACTCAGGTACCCCTTGACTTAGATAATTCTTTAAAGCTAATGAGCCCAACTAACAATTTTTAAATTGTGAAGTCTTTTTGACAAAGAATAATAGAATGTTAAGTGTTGGATATGGCATGAAAGTTCAGCTATCCAAGTTGCATTTTTTTTGGAAAGAACCAGGGCCTTGGGCCAGATCATGAAAGTCCTGGATGGTCATATTCGGAAATTTAGATTCTAATCTGAGGGCACTGGGGAATCACTGTGGTTTTAAGAGGAGATCACCGTGATCAAATGAGTGTTCAGGATGGATCTAAATGGATGTGCAAGGGTGAATGAGGGATGTCTATGAGAAGCTGCTGTTTGTCAAGAGGTCCTGTTTGCTTAGACCAGGGTAATGGTAGTGGGGGATGAAAGGAGATGATAGATTCTAGAGATAGGGCTTGTTGACTTTTGGATGGGGATGTGAAGTCCCTGCCTGCCTGAGGTGTTCTGGGTTCTTTTTTAAAAGTAAGTCGTCCAGTCCAGAAAATCTGTGACCTAAAGAGAACAACTCTTATGTGTAAACAGAATGGCCTTTGGTGTGAGAGGTAAGTTACTTAACCTCTGAATTTCAGAATGTACAATGAGGAAATCAAAATATTCTCAAAATCAAGTGAGACAGATTTGTAAATGTGATCAGTGGGTGGTCACTGCCATTGAACATTCTGAAATATCAGCCCCCTTCAACACATACACATACTTGTTTATATCTGTTAAGTCTGTTCATCCTCCATGACTCCGCTGAAATTGCCACCTTTTCTCTGACCACTCCCACCTGAAGTGGTTCCTACCTCAATCTCTGGAGTATTATCTATATTTGACTCATTATGCCTATTTCTTTTGGCTTTGCTTTATCTTCAAGAGCTAGCAGAGTTTATCTTATTCCTCACACCTGGTATTATTATTGGTTTAAGGAAGACATTTTCTTGTTTTATTCCTTTTAATCCTCTGCCTCTCCATGCCTTGTTCTTACCAGTTGAGCAACCATTCCAATGTGTTTCAGGTGCATCTTTTTGTTCAAGTGTATTCTTGCAAAATGTCTATTCTGTGAATGTATACAGTATTTTAAATTTGTACAAATGATATTGAGCTCTATATCTCACTTTCCTTTTCCTTGGGACTGAAATTTAAATCTCCATTCATGTTGCTATGATTTACATCTGATCTATTTTATTTAATAGCTGCCTACTATTCCATGCTGGTCATGGAATTTTATTTAGCATTTTCCTGATGACAGACATCGTGATGGCTCCAACTCCTGCTTTCATAAATGGGACTGCAATGAACATACTCAAGCATGTCCCCTTATGGTAGTGGTTCTCAACTGGGAATGATTTTGCACCTCCCAGGACATTTGGCGATGTCTAGAGACATGTTTGGTTGTCACTACCGGAGAAGATGCTACTGGCATCTGGGAGGTACAGGTTAGGGGTCTGAACATCTTGCATTGCACAGGACAGTCTCCTAAACAAGGTATTATTCAGTCCTAAATGTCAGTAGTTCTGAGGTTGAAAAACTTCCCTATGACCCTGCAATTGCACTCCTGGGTATTTACCCCAAAGATACAGATATTGTGAAAAGAAGGGCCATCTGTAACCCAATGTTTATAGCAGCAATGGCCACAGTCACCAAACTACGGAAAGAACCAAGATGCCCTTCAACGGACGAATGGATAATGAAGATGTGGTCCATATACACTATGGAGTATTATGCCTCCATCAGAAAGGATGAATATCCAACTTTTGTAGCAACATGGATGGGACTGGAAGAGATTATGCTGAGTGAAATAAGTCAAGCAGAGAGAGTCAGTTATCATATGGTTTCACTTATTTGTGGAGCATAACAAATAGCATGCCTCCATGCTAGAGAGGAGAAGGGAGTTGGGGGAAATTGGAAGGGAGGTGAACCGTGAGAGACTATTGACTCTGAAAAACAATCTGAGGGGTTTGAAATGGCGGGGGTGGGTGGGAGGTTGGGGTACCAAGTGGTGGGTATTATAGAGGGCATGGATTGCATGGAGCACTGGGTGTGGTGAAAAAATAATGAATACTGTTACGCTGAAAATAAATAAAAAAAAAAAAACTGCCTTGTGGACACATGGAGGATTTCTTAGGACAGATTCCCAGGAGTGGGCTTGCTGGGACACAGTGTATGTATATTCTTTATTTCAGCAAGTAGCAACAGACTGCTGTCCAGTGTGGCTGCACCACGGTGTGCTCTCCCTGCAGTTTACAAGCCTTCAATACCTCACATCCCTGCCAATGCTTGGATTACCCAGCTTTTTGATTTGTGTCCTCTAATATGTATAAAATGACACTCATTGTTGTTTTAATTTACATTTCTGTAGTTATTGAAGAGTTTTACACCCTTTCATCCTGGCGTGGTATCTTCTTGGGAAGCCAAAATAACACACAGCTGTAAAGCTTGGAGGCTTTTCAACTTTTTTTTTTTTTGTCTTTTATAAAGTTTTCACCAATATCATGGTCTTCCTGAGTATCAGTTTTTTTTAGCTGTAAAATCTGGAATAAAAATAGTAACTTTATGATGAAATTATTGTTATCCCATTATTATCTCATCATCATAATGAGATAATAAAAACAAAGCTTTGCCTTGTGCATAGTAAACAGTAACCAAAAGTGCTATTATTTTCACAAGAATATAATATACATTTCTTACTAAATTATATACTTTTCAATACTTGGCACATAAAAATGCTTCATACAGTGTTATTGAGTAAAGAGCCGAAGACTTAAGGGAAAAGAGAGGGAGGGAGGAATAGGTACTATTATAACCTGGCCCATTTTAGAGCTGGTGGTTTATTGCTTCCACAGATGCTATAAATCTCAGGGCAGCCAAATTCAAGGATACAAGAGACGACTCCTTTCCTCTCATTTTCTGATGATTAATAGTCACAAAAGCAGAAGAGTTTGCATCTTAAGGGCACTTTTTATTTATTAAATGCCTACCAAGTTTTATGTGTTTCACATACAAATATGTCATTCAGTCTTCATGACTGCCCTGGAAGGTAGATATTTTTATTCCCATTTCACTGGGAGTTTATGTAACCTGTCCAGGTTATCTGTCTTCATAAGTAGTGAAGAATTTGAACTTGGGACTTCCTGACTCCACTTAGAGTGTTCCCTCTGGTTCTAAACTTAGGTGGGCTCTCAGAGAGTATGTACTTTAGATGTGCAAGGGATCACACCACAGAGAACATGGCTGGGGTATCCCACATCTCAAGTTCTTTCATTTATTTGCAAATTTATCAGATGTGTCTGAGTGTGTGCAGGGGGAAGAACTTCTGGGAAACTTGTACTCTGAAGTAGCTATGTAAGAATCTATGTGCTGTGATATGAACTCCTCTGATGGCTCCAGGCAAACATAATACAAGAACAACAACATGATGTATATTGGAGGCAATGTTCTAATTCTGTTGTGGCTTGTGCAGCAATGCAGAAGAGCTCTGTAGTCTTGAGTCATCTCAGATTCAAAGCAAATTCCATGAACAATTTAGAAATAGAGATGAATACTGTATATAGTTTGTACTTCTGATCTTACCGTTTCCTTCACAAATGGATTTACGAAACACCTTCATAATTCTGGTGGTCTGATGGAAATATTGTTTGCCTAATCTCCATAGAAATTGACTTCAAGAAAGGTTAATTCTGGGCTATAGAATGACAATCTTTTTTTTTTTTTTTTTTTTTTTTTTTTAACAAGCTTGTTTCCTGCCTAACAAATATAATGAGCTAATTAATAAACATGAACTCAATTTGACCACTCTTCTGAAGCTAGTCAGAGTTTTACTTCTGAGAGTTACACAAAAGGACATGGAGAGCTTCATTATTAAGTGCTAAGTGGAGTCACCTTCCTTTGCCTGGTTACTTGTAAACTGTTTCTCTTATTTAAAAGCCAGAAGCTCCCATCTGACATCTGGGAAGTTGAGAGCTTGACTACAATACCAAAAGGAAAAAGAGATACTTAATTACTTACTTTTGCACCTATCAGTTCCACAAGGAAGTCAGGCCCCAGAATAATGACATCAACACCCTGAAAATGGTGTCATTGTGCTTCTCTTTGATAGCTATAAAACGCATTGATATGTTTCACTGCAAATTGCTTCTTAAACCATTAACCATAACCTAATAAAGAGACATTTTGACAGAATAAAAGGGGAGAGGTTATTTTTGTATAATGAAAAAACATTTATGAGTTGATATAAAAATACAGTTCAAGTGATATACTCTGTCTGCTTCAACATCCAGCATATATATAAAGCAGGCTCCTCCTTAGAATGGATTCAGCATTTTCAAATCTTTTGTAACCTGACCGAAGATGAACCATGAATTTGTTTTAGCATAGGAGTGTTTTCAAAGACCCAAATAATAGGATGGCTCAAGATATAGGTAATGAGGTGATAATGGAAACATTTCCCACTTCAGGGCTGCCAAGGACAATAGGCCTTAAAAATTGGATCTTTGGATGAATATGTGACTCAGTAAGGTTCTTAGTAGGTGGGCTTTATTTCAGAATGGTAGGGCCTCCTGGCCTCCAAAAGGCAGAGACATCAGATCTGCTATCCCCCCCCCCCACCAGCTTTTAAAAAAAACATTTATTTATTTATTTATATTAAAGTGTGCATGCAGTGGGGAGGGACCGAGGGGAAAGGGAGAGGGAGAGTCTTTTTTTTTTTTTTTTTAAGATTTTATTTATTTATTTGACAGAGACACAGCGAGACAGGAAACACAAGCAGGGGACCACAAGAGGGAGAAGCAAGCCCCCTGCGAAGCAAAAAGCCTGATGGGGCTGGATCCTAGACCCTGGGGTCATGATCTGAGCCAAAGGTAGATGCTTATAGACTGAGCCACCCAGGCATCCTGGAAAGGGAGAGTTTTCAGCAGACTCCATGGTGAGTGTGGAGCCCAATGTGGGGCTCCATCTCATGACCCTGAGATGATCATGATCTGAGTCAAAACCAAGAGTCAGACACTTAAAAAGCTGCACCACGCATGTGCCCCCAATCTACTGCTTTGACAGCCATTCTGCAGAGGGTAGGGCCATACCAGGGCGTATGAAACCCTGGGCAAATATGTTTTGCAGGGCCCTTACTATATAAACAAGTCTAGTTAAGGTGTCTTACAGAAGTCATGGGCTTGTGTAAGCTAAGTGGCTTATCGGTGAAGATTTAGAATAATGTGTAGAGAGGCAGTATTGACTTAGGCAATGATATGTTGTCTAGTCTGTACCAGTGAAGACCCTTTGTAGTGTCCATGTACCATCTCTTCCTATTCACATCTGGAAACCATCTCTTTGTGTTCTTTATTGTCAAATATACTTTTCCTGGCTAATTTCATATCTCCCACAGTCAGGCAAAGGTAACAATGCAATTATTGTTCATAGTTCCATGGTTCATCATAATCTGTCTCTATCTTCTCAGTGGAGAGGATAAGGGAAGGGCTTAAGGGCAGAGTGAGAAGAGGGGCCCATGTGAGCAAGGAATACCCATTCCTCATCTGGCACAGCTTAGCATCAAGCCACTATATTAGTGGATCAAGTGAGGACATGGATCAGAAGGGCCCATTAGCCTTGCAGAGTAGATGTCTTGAAAGCTCTTGGACATGGAGGTGGTACAGAAACTGTGGAGCTGAGGTGGGGGAATGGGGTGGCTACCCTGCTTATCTGCAGTGGGTGTTGCACAGGATAGAAGACCCCTACTGCCATAGATGGGAGGTAACACTGTGGTTAGAACACAAGCAAAAACTGTAACAGAGGCCCTCACGTACAGCTCAGGCTCACAGGATTGCTATGACCCATCATAGGTAATGTGTCCAACATGAATGAGAATCTCTCCAAATCTGTGTGTTAGCACTTTTCATAGGCCAATCTTATCCCATGAAAACACTCCTCTGGCCATATCATTCCCTGTAAACTGGGAGCTTCTCCAAAACAACTGGAACTCTGGAGCTTTTTGGAGCATGTGGGGGTCTCCATGTGCAAGGGCTGAGAATACGTGATCTAAGAGGTCCTTGAAGGAGAGGAATGGGAACTTGGGCCATGTGATCCTGGTTAAAATACAGAGAATGGTACAGCTGTCCCTGGTATGTTCCAGGTAGCAGAGGAGTGCTTTTCCTGACTGGTGTCCAAGTAGGACTTGGTCTATACTGAGGGTGCTTCTCCAGAACAGCACTGTCAGAAACATGGGGGAACCCTAGGCTCACGTCTAAGATATGGTTGTAGAGGGAGCAAAGGGCACAAATGGACAAAACTGCAAGGTGACTAAGGACTTGGTCTGTTTTTGAAGACTGAGAAGGACAGGACCAGGAATGGATGACATTTCAGTCTGTATCCTTTTTGACTCACAGGTTGCCATGCCAAGCTCCAGGCCACTTTAATGCTTGCATTTTACCCCTCCAGGCTGTATCTTTGACTCTGTGCTCTCTTTCTTTATATCTGCTTTTGGCTTCTTCTTCAGGGGTTACTAAAGAAATTTGTTTTTGTTTCCCCCGTTCATGTATTCTTATTCTCATAATTGCATCTCCATTTTCCTTTAAGTAACCAGTTGTCTCCTTCAGCAGTTGGTCCACATTGCTGGAACAGGGTTCAGCAAACTTGATCTGTAGAGGGCCAGATAACAGTTTTGGCTTTGTGGGTTGTATGGTTTTTGTTACAGTATTCAACTCTGTCTGCGTGTGGTAGAAGCAGCCATAGACAATACATAAATAAATGAGTGTGGCTGTCTTTCAATAACATTTATTTACAAAGACAGGCCAGATTTGGTCTTTCAACAATAGTTTGCTGACCCTTGCCCTAGAATCTAGAGTCTAATGGAATGGCTTTCAAATTATTTTGAATGTGACTTACAGAAAATACATACTTTACCTCACTATCTAGTATAGGTGCATATCTAAGTGAAATAGAAGTTGATAAAATATCTACTTTTGATAAACTCTGATCTATTCTCTTCTGTTTCCCATTTATTCCATTCCATTTTGCTCTGTTCCATTCCATTCCATTCCATTCCATTCCATTCCATTCCATTCCATTCCATTCCATTCCATTCCATTCCATTCCATTCCATTCTCTCTCATATTCGAAACATGTAATCCTAGGGCTTTAACATTATGAATTCTGGGGGGACTCAGTTCAACCCATAAAAGAACTTAAACCAGCTTCTCTTTCTCCTGACTTGCCAAAATGGTGAAACATACCTCCATAACACACTTAGAACAGTAACCCCAAGAAAGGCTGTGGCTATTGGTTGCTTGGCCAAGAGTTACTCCCAATCCCCCTTTTCTTGCCTACTTCCCACTAGAGGCTTGGGAAAATCAGATATCCAAATTCTTAGCTTCCCTTGCAGTTAAGGATATCTGTGTGATCTAGCTCTGGCTAATGGCATGTATGGGGATGTCTCTGGGTCTCTGGGATGGTCTCTGGGAAAAGGAGAGAGAAGCCAGTGGGAAGAGTTTTTTGTTTTGTTTTTCTGCTCTTGGAATGTTGTTCTGTGATGCTTGATACTGCTCTAGTTTTCTGCCACCATGAGGGAAAGGCCAACAGAATCGCAGAGCTTCACAGCCAGCACTGTGACCTCCCTGAGACCCTGGACCAAATAAGGAAAACCTTCCTCTGCACATCATGATATGTGAGCTTTTTAAAATGGTTGTATTGTTTGAGACATTGTTTGCTAGGTATTGCCATTCATAGCCAATAGCATTCCAACTTCTGCAGAAGTTATATAAAAAGTGGTTAAATAGATTAGGGAAATGTTGAATACTACTATTTCTTTTAAAGCATTATAGTTCATAAAAGCAACTCCAAGGCTTTAAAGAAGTTCTGTTAACCCCAGTGTTTCCTATTTTTTTTTTTTTCTTTTTACAGAGAGAGCATGAGCAAGCATGGGGCAGAGGAAGAGGAAGATAGAGAATTTTAAGCAGGCTACACACCCAGTGCAGAGCCTGACATGGGACTTGATCTTACAGCCTTGAGATCATGACCTGAGTTGAAACTGAGAGTCAGAGGCTAGACTGAGTGAGCCACCCCAGGCACCCCTCAAATTTTTTTTAACCATAAAGACTTCTCTTTCTCTCCTTCCTCCCCCAATCTCCATCATCTCTGTCTTTTTTAGTATAACATCTCTTGGTGAAACTCATTTTGGAAAACATTAGAAGTATGGTATCAGATATACATACTCAACTCTTTGCTGCAGCCAGTTTGACTTTTTACTACCACCCAAACCACCCCTGTAAATTCCCACCTCCAGCACAGCCTTCTTCCAAGAACAGGCACCTTGCTACCTTGCATGTCACTGTGCCTGCCCATGTTGGCCCCTAACTTTGGAAAGATGGCTGACTTTACTGTGGAGCTCCTTGTGCCCCTTGAGTGATCTTTCTAGATGAAGCAGTGACCTCTCAACAACTCCTTTACCACCTCAGTGTGCTTCTTTCAGAGACAAGCAGAAAAATGTTGGAGCCAGAGGTTCTGCTTAAGTTGTCAGATCCAGAAGAGCCATTGTCTTCCTGGAGCTAGTAGAGACAAAATTCAGGGAGAATGTATGTGCTCCCTCTCCAGGAGACAGAATGGAGCATATGGCCTATTAACCAGAAAGGAGTTTCATTAACATCAGCTAAAACAACTACAAAGAAGCAGCTTTGGTGAAAACCACTTGCAGCTTCTAGGGGGCCTTAGTTGCTTATGTACAACCCTCTCCCTGCTTGCAATTTCCTATCTTATGTTTTATCATTTCTGACCTGCAGATGGAGAGTGAAGCTAGCTTATGCTGCATTTTATTTGTTTTACATTCCATGTATATGAAGTTATTTTCACCTGCTCCCCATGAGGAGTTCTCTTTGCTTTCCCCTCATTATAGAGAGGAAAATTTACCTTTTTTCACCACTTAAGCCCACCAAGATTAGAATTTGCATCTTGTGAGTTGCTTAGTTCATTGAAAGGGACATCTTGGGGCGCCTGGGTGGCTCAGTGGTTTGGGCTGCTGCCTTTGGCTCTGGTCATGATCTCAGGGTCCTGGGATCGAGCCCCGCATCGGGCTCCCTGCTCCACAGGAAGCCTGCTTCCCTCTCTCTCTCTCTCTGCCTGCCTCTCTGCCTACTTGTGATCTCCGTCTTTCAAATAAATAAATAAAATCTTTAAAAAAAAAAAAAAAAAAAAAAAAAGAAAGGGACATCTTTATAAAGCCATATATCTCAACAACCTCAGAATGAAGTTCTCATTGAACACAGTGAGACTACACTGATAATGGATAGCGATTCTCAGTTTGAAATTAGACTAAACAATATATGGTTTTTAAATTTTATTTTAATTCCAGTATGGTAAACAAAAAGTATTATATTAGTTTCAGGTGTGCTACATAGTGATTCAACAATTCTATACATTATTCAGTGCTATCATGGTAAGTGTACTCTTAATCCCCATCACCTGTTTCACCACCCCATATCCACCTCTCCTCTGATAACCATCAATTTGTTTCCTGTAGTTAAGAGTCTGTTTTTGGGGGCGCCTGGGAGACTCTGTGGGTTAAGCCTCTGCCTTCCGCTCGGGTTCTGATCTCAGGGTCCTGGGATAGAGTCCCGCAGGCTCTTTGCTCGGCAGGGAGCCTGCTTCCCCGCCCCCCCTCTGCTTGCCTCTCTGCCTACTTGTGAGCTCTCTCTGTGTCAAATAAATAAATAAATAAAAAATCTTAAAAAGACAGTTATTTAAAAAAGAGTCTGTTTTTGGTTTGTCTCTTTTTTCCTTTGTTCATTTGTTTTTTAAATTCCACATATGAGTGAAATTGTATGGTATTTGTCTTTCTCTGACTTATTTTGCTTAGCATTATACTCTCTAGATACATCCATGTTGTTGCAAAAAGCAAGATTTCACTCATTTTTATGACTAATATTCCACTATGTGTGTGTGTGTGTGTGTGTGTGTGTGTGTGTATCTTCATCTGTTCATTATCAATGAACGCTTGGGCTGCTTCCATAATTTGGCTATTGTCAAAATGCTGCAATAACCACAGGGGTGCATGTATCTTTTCAAATTAGTATTTTTTTTGTAAATACCCAGTAGTAGAATTACTAAATCATGCTAATTCTATTTTTAATATTTTGAGGAACCTCCATACTGCTTTCCACAGCAGCTGTACCAGTTTTCATCCCCAAAAATAGTACTCAAAGATTTGGTTTTCTACACATGCTCAACAACACTTGTTGTTTCTTGTGTTTTTGATTTTAGCTGTTTTGACAGGTGTAAGGTGATATCTCATGGTGGTTTTGATTTGCATTTCCCTGATGATGAGTGATATTGAGAGTCTTTTCATGTGATCATTGGCCAGCTGTATAACTTTTTTGGTTAAATATCTGTTCATGGGTTCTGCCCATTTTTCAATTGAATTATTATTATTATTTTTGTGTGTGTGTTGAGTTGTAGAAGTTCTTTTTAGATTTTGGATACTAACCCTTTATTGGATATGTCATTTGAAAATATCTTCTCCTATTCAATGGATTGTCTCTTAGTTTTGTTGATTTTCTTTTCTGTGTAGAGACTTTTATTTTGGTATAGTCCCAATAGTTTATTTTTGCTCTTGTTTCCCTTACCTCAGGAGACATATTGAGAAAGTTTTGCTATTGTCAGCGTCAGAAATTGTGGTCTGTGTTCTCTTCTAGGATTTTTATGGTTTCAGGTCTCACATTTAGACCTCTAATCCGTTTCAAATTTGTTTTTCTGTATGGTGTAAGAAAGTGACCCATTTTCATTCCTTTGCATGTAGCTGTCCCATTTCCCCAACAGCATTTGTTGAAGAGACTATTTCTATTGCATAATCATTCCTCCTTTATTGAATTGACCATATAATTGACATATAATTAATAATAATAGTTAATTGAACATATAATTGTGGGTTTATTTCTCGATTTTGTATTTTGTTCTATTGATATATGTGTCAATTTTTGTGCTAGTATCACACTGTTTTGATTATCACAGTTTTGTAGTAGTATATCTTGAAATGTGGGATTGTGAGCCTCCATTTTTGCTTTACTTTTTTAGGATTGCTTTTTTTTCTTGGCTATTCAGGTTCTTTAGTAGTTCCATACAAATTTTATTTATTTTTATTATTATTACTTTTTTAAAGATTTTATTTATTTATTTAACAGAGAGAAATCACAAGTAGATGGAAAGGCAGGCAGAGAGAGAGAGAGGGAAGCAGGCTCCCTGCTGAGCAGAGAGCCCGATGCGGGACTCGATCTCAGGACCCCGAGATCATGACCTGAGCTGAAGGCAGCGGCTTAACCCACTGAGCCACCCAGGCGCCCGCCATACAAATTTTAGAATTGTTTATTCTAGTTCTATGAAAAATGCTGTTGGTATTTTGATAGGGATTACATTAATCTATATATTTATATATAAATCTAAAATATTGGGTAATATGGACATTTTAACAATACTATTTCTTGCAGTCCATGAGAATGGAATATATTTCCATTTGTTTGTGTTATCTTCAATTTCTTTCATAAATGTTTTGTAGTTTTCAGTCTTTCATTTACTTGATTAAATTTACTCCTAGATACTTTATTATTTTTGATGCAATTATAAATGGGGTTACTTTCTTGACTTCTCTTTCTGCTATATTTTTATTAGTGCATAGGAATGTAATGGATTTTTGTTTCTTGATTTTGTATACAATGACCACACTGAATTCATTTACCAGTTCCAGTAGTTTTTGGTGGTGTCTTTAGATTTTCTGTATGTAGTATCATGTCATCTGCAAACAGTGAAAGTTTTATTTTTTCTTTACCAATTTGGGTGCCTTTTATTTGTTTTTGTTGTCTAATTGCTGTGGCTAGGACTTCCCAGTACAATGTTGAATAAAAGCAGTGAGAGGGGGCATCCTTGTCTTGTTCCTGATCTTAGAGGAAAAGTTCTCAGTTTTTCCCCATTAAGTATGATGTTCGCTGTGGATTTTCCATATATGGCCTTTATTATGTTGAGGCATGTTCCCTCTAAACCTACTTTGTTGAGGGTTTTTTTTTTTTTTTTTTCATGAATGGATATGGTGCTTTGTCAGATGCTTTTTCTGTGTCTTTTGAAATGGTCATATGGTTTTTATCCTTTCTTTTTTTGGTGTGATATATCACATTGGTTGATTTGTAAATATTGAACCACCCTTGCATCCCAGAAATAAGTCCCAATTGATTGTGGTGAATGCTTCTTTAAATGTATTCTTAGAAAAAAAAATGTATTCTTAGATTCAGTTTGCTAATACTTTGTTAAAGATTTTTTGTGTCTATATTCATCAGAGATATTAGCCTGTAGCTCTACTTTTTTAAGGATATCTTTATCTGGTTTTGGTATCAGGGTAATGCTGGCCTCATAGAGTAAATTTGGAAGTTTTCTTTCCTCTTCTATTTTTTGGAAATGTTTGAGAAGAATAAGTATTAACTCTTCTTCAAATGTTTGGTTGAAACCATCTGGTCCTGGAGTTCTCTTTGTTGAGAGTTTTTGATTACTGATTTAATCCATTGCTTGTATCCAGTCTGTTATATTTCTAGGAATTTATCTATTTCTTCTAGTTGTGTAACTTGTTGACATATAGTTTTTCATAACATTCTCTTACAATCCATTGTATTTCTGTGATGTTGGCTGTAATTTCTGCTCTTTCTCATTTTGATATTTTTTTCCTCTCTCTGTTTTTTTACATGAGTCTTGCTAAAAGTTTGTCAACTTTGTTAATCTTTTTAAAAAAAGCCAGATCTTATTTTCATTGATCTGTTTTTATTTATTTTTTCAGTTTCTATTTCATTTATTTCTGTTTTAATCTTTATTACTTCCTTCTCTTAGTTTGGGGTTTTGTTTGTTCTTCTTTCTCTAGCTCCTTGAGGTGTAAGGTGAGGTTATTTGAGATTTTTCTTGCTTCTTAAGGTAGGTCTGTAATGCTTTAAATTTCCCTCTTACAGTAGTTTTTGCTACATCCCCAAGATTTTGGACTGTTGTGTTTTCATTTTCATTTGTCTTCATGTATTTGATTACCTATTTGATTTCTTTGTTGTCATACTTATTGTTTAGTAGCATATTATTTACACTCCATGAATTTGTGTTCTTTCCAGATTTTTTTTCTTGTGGTTGATTTCTAGTTTCATAGAGTTGTGGTTGGAAATGACACACTGTATGATTTTGGTCGTTTTTAATTTGTTGAAACTTGCTTTGTGTCCTAATATGTGATCTGTTCTGGGGAATGTTCCATTTGCACTTGAAAAGAATGTGTATTCTGCTGTTTTAGGATGGAATGTTCTGAATATATCTGTTAGTTCAGTTTGGTCCAGTGTATCCTTCAAAGCCACTATTACATTGCTGATTTACTGTTTGGATGATCTATCCATTGATGTAAGTTGGGTGTTGAAAACTTTTCTTAGTATTGTATTACTATTGATTACTTCCTTTATGTTTGTTATTAGCTGCTTTATATATTTGGGTGCTCTCATGTTGAGTGCATAAATATTTACAATTGTTATGTCTTCTTGTTGAATTATTCCCTTGATGATTATATAGTAACCTTCTTTGTCTCTTGTTACAGTCTTTGTTTTAAAATCATTTTGTCTGATATAGGTATTGCTATTCTGGCTTTCTTTGTGCTTTCATTTGCATGATAAATGCTTTCCTTTCCCTTCATTCTCAGTCTGCGTGTGTCTCTAGTTCTGATATGAGTCTCTTATAGGCAGCATATAGATGGTCTTGCTTTTTAATCCATTTCTTTACCCTATGTCTTTTTTATGTTTTCTCTATCTTTATTAAGGGTTTCACTGAGATCCTCCAGTCTTTTTTCAAGTCCTGTGTCTTTATGACTATTACTTTAAGTGTTCTATCTGTCAGAGACCCCGAATTGCTAAGGAAATGTTGAAAAAGAAAAACAAAACTGGGGGTATCACATTGCCTGATTTCAAGCTTTACTGCTAAGCTGTGATCACCAAGGCAGCATGGTACTGGCATGAAAAAAGACATATAGGCCAGTGGAACAGAGTAGAGAGCCCAGATATGGACCTGAAACTCTATGGTCAAATAATCTTTGACAAAGCAGGAAAAAATATCAGTGGAAAAAAGAGAGTCTCTTCAATAAATGGTGCTGGGAAAATTGGACAGCTATGTATAGAAGAATGAAACTTGAGCATTTTCTTATACCATACACAAAGATAAACTTGCAATGGATAAAAGACCTCAACATGAAGCAGGAATCTATCAAAATCCTAGAGGAGAACATAGGCAGTAACCTCTTTGACGTCAGCTGCAGCAACTTCTTTCAAGATATGTCTCCAAAGGCAAAGAAACAAAAGTGAAAATGAACCTTTGGGACTTCATCAAGATCAAAAGCTTCTGCACAGCAAAGGAAACAATCAACAAAACAAAGAGGCAAACCCATGGAATGGGAGAAGATATTTGCAAATGACACTACAGTTAAGGGCTGATATCCAAGATCTATAAAGAACTCCTCAAACTCAACACACACAAAACAGATAATCACGTCAAAAAATGGGCAGAAGACATGAACAGACACTTCTCCAAAGAAGACGTACAAATGGCTATCAGACACCTGAAAAAATGTTCATCATCATTATCCATCAGGGAGATTAAAATCAAAACCATATTGAGATACCACCTTACACCAATTAGAATGGCCAAAATCAACAAGACAGTAAACAATGTGTGTTGGAGAGGATGTGGAGAAAGGGGAACCCTCTTATACTGTTGGTGGGAATGCCAGTTGGTGCAGCCACTTTGGAAAACAGTGTGGCGATTCCTTAAGAAATTAAAAATAGAGCTACCTTATGACCCTGCAATTGCACTACTGGGTATTTACCAAGAAGATACAGATGTAGTGAAAAGAAGGGCCATCTGTACCCCAGTGTTCATAGCAGCAATGGCCACAGTCGCCAAACTGTGGAAGGAGCCAAGATGCCCTTCAACAAATGAATGGATAAAGAAGATACGTTTCATATATACAATAGAGTATTATGCCTCCACCAGAAAGGATGAGTTCAACTTTTGTATCAACGTGGATGGGACTGAGGAGATTATGCTGAGTTAAATAAGTCAAGCAGAGAGAGTCAATTATTTTATGGTTTCAGTTACATGTGGATCATAAGGAATAACACAGAGAACATTGGGAGATGGAGAAGAGAAGTGAGTTGGGGGAAATCAGAGGGGGAGACAAACCATGAGAGACTGTGGACTCTGAGAAACTGAGGGTTTTGGAGGGGGGAAGGTTTGGGAGGTTGGGTGAGCCTGGTGATGGTTATTATGGAGGCACATATTGATTGTATGGAGTCCTGGTGAGGTGCATAAACAATGAATTTTGGAACACTGAAAAAATAAAATAAAAAATATTTTCTATTTGTCATATTACTTATCTATGTTTCGTTTAGCTCTCTTAATGTGATTTTGTCCTGTTTTTTCATCTGGGACATACTCCTCTGTCTCCTTATTTTGTCTAACTGTGTCTGTTTCTATGTATTAAGAAAGTCACTGATGTCTCCTGCTTTTGAAAGTAGTGGCCTTATGAAGAAAAGGTTCTGTAGTGTCCTGTAGTTTTGGATTGGCTCTGGCCAAGGGCATATTGGAAGGAGCAGGTCTGCATAAGAATGTGGGGACTGTGCTTGAGGTATTAGCAAGGCTTGTGCTGTTCTGATGTGGAAGGGGGCCTGAAGTCACTTTAGAAAACGCCTCCTGAAGGGCTGGAGGGAGTAAGTCCCTAAGACAGTGCAGAGACATCACCTGTGGTATAAGCAAATTTTGGAGTTCTGCTGTGGGAGTAGACCGAGAGCTGAGGTCTGGTTTAAGGGGGTGTGTCTACAGGAGAATGCAGGGGGCAGGGTGTGTTATTAGCAAGTTAGGTGAAGAGTGTTGTCACTTGCTGGTTCTTGCAGATATTTGTGTGTCTAGGCTATGGGACAGGGGAGGGAAATGGCACTTGCCTACTCCTCTGTTCCTGGAGAAGTTTCCTAAAGATCCCTGCCCCTCTAGCACACCTCTGTGATTGGTAAATAAATCTTCTTCGTTACCCTGGGCATTTTTCAAACTACGGCTTCTGTGTTGTTTTTCCATGGGGCTGTTTGTTGTTTTGTCTCTTTAAACTTAGGGACTCAGTTTCCTGTCACCCTCTAGGCTCTTCCACAGTTGAGCCCACTGATTTTTAAAGTTCCAGGTACTAAGCCCCCTGATTGTACAAAATCAAAATTCAGCCCCTCTGATTTTCTAAGTCACATGTTACAGGGATTTGTCTTCCTGGTATGGGTTCCTCATGCTTGGGGTGCTTGATGTGAGAGTTTGTTTCTCTCTATTCTTGGGCCCCAGGGCATCCCTTCCTCCCAAGGACAGTCCTGATTTTTTTTTTTTTTTTAAGCTCCTGCCTGGGCTCTGTCCTTCCTACTATCTTTGATGTGGCCTCTTCTCAACATTTAGCTGTTCAGCATCTATTCTGCCACTCTTTAAGTCTTTTTCTGGATTATGTGGGTATTATCTAGTTGTATCTGTGGAATGAGGAGAACTTAGTATCTTCCTATTCTGCCATCTTTTCCAGAAATTGGCTTACATGTGATTTTTAAGGAAGTGAGACTTTAGGTTTTTTTTTATTTTCAGCATAACAATATTTTTGCACCACACCCAGTGCTCCATGCAATCCGTGTCCTCTATAATACCCACCACCTGGTACCCCGACCTCCCACCCCCCGCCCCTTCAAACCCTCAGATTGTTTTTCAGAGTCCATAGTCTGTCATGGTTCACCTCCCTTCCAATTTCCCCCAACTCCCTTCTCCTCTTTTTTTAAACCCTAGTATCTCATTTTAAAGTGGGGAATGATAATATCTGCCTTGACCACTCCATAGCATTGCTGTATAGATTCCACCGAGAAAGTTATCTATATATATTTAAGATTATTTATTTGTTTATTTGACAGAGATCACAAGTAGGCAGAGAGGCAGGCGCGCGCGCGCGAGAGAGAAGCGGGCTCCCTGCTGAGCAGAGAGCCTGATGCGGAGCTTGACCCCAAGACCCTGGGATCACGACCTAAGCTGAAGGCAGAGGCTTTAACCCACTCAGCCACCCAGGCGCCCCAGAAATTTGCTATTATAGGTGTAGTAGTTTGGTTTGTGAAATTATTTAATATTTTGATTTGACATTTGCTTAACCTAAGATCACATACAAATATAATATTACTTTTAACACAAATTATCTAGAATCTTGATAATTATGATGGAAGTTAAAAGATTCTAGATTCCTCCTCCCATGTTTTAGTTAGGTGTTTGTCATAATATCAGACTAATTCATGCCTTCTTTTCATATTGCACTCTCTGTCTTGTGTTTACTATCCAGTATATGAAAGTTATAGGATATATAAAAGCTTCCCAGTGTTAGATCTAGAAGATAGTAGGAATAACAGTAGGAATAACAGAGTAACTTTTAGGATACATTATTGATATGAAGGTGAAAGTTTTTGCTGTTTATATTTAAGAAATACATTGAGCACCTCCTATGCTAGACACTATGCTATATACTGGGATGATAATGGTGAACAAAACAGATACTCTTGCCTCCATAAAGTATAGAATCTACTTCTGTAAAGCAATTTAAAAACTCTTTGGAAATAGAACTCACTTTTTGCAAAAAACAAAACAAAACAACAATTAAACAAACCAAAACTGAAAACATAGAGTCTATTAGAAGAATAAATACTAAACACATATTTGCACAAATATCTGTATACATTTAAATTATATGTATATGATATAGATATTATGTTATATCCAGTATACATATAGTGCATATATACTAGGAAGGAAATTTAAACAGTGCAATTAAATATTATAATGGAGGGGTGCATGGATGGCATAGTCGGTTAAATGTTTGACTCTTGGTTTCAGCTCAGGTCATAATCTCTTATGTCATGAGATCGAGCCCCATGTTGGATTCCATGCTCAGTGGGGAGTCCGCTTAAAGTTTCTCTCCCCCTACTCCTCCCCCAACTTTTATCTCTCAAATAAATAAATAAATAAATATTTTTAAAAAACTGTAATGGAAAGAGATTTGGATTAGGGGACAGAGAGTACTGGAGGACTTCTATGAGAGAGTAGAATAAGTTGAGGCTTAAAGGGTCAGTAGATTAGCTGGGTGAAAAGGAGTGATAAGAGCATTGCAGGCAGAGCTAAACTGCAAAAACCCCAAGGTAGCCAGGAGACCTGCAGCATGGAGAGCTGGTGATAGATGGTAGTCGCAAGTCTGAAGAAGTAAGCAGGGCCAGGTGATTCAGAGCATTGTAGGCAAAATAAAGGACCCAAGGTGTTTTTCTAACAAAATTTTCCAGTTTTATTGAGACAAAATTGGAATATAACATTATTTAAGGTCTACAACATCATGGTTTGATACATGAATACATTACAAAATTACCATAATAAGGTTAGTTAACATATTCATAATTATCTTGTGTGTGTGTGTGGTGAAAACATTTAAACTCTACTCTCTTAGCAACTTTTAAGTATATAATATAGCATTTTTAACTATAGTCACAATGTTATACATTAGCGACCTAGAACTTACTTGTCTTATGTCGGGAATTCTGTATACTTTGACCAGCATCTCCCCATTTTCTCCATACCCCAGACCCTGGTAACCACCATCCTACTCTCTGTTTCTATGAGTTTGACTTTTTTAGATTCTGTGTGTAAATGAGATCATAAAATGTTTGTCTTTCTCTGTCTGACTTATTTCCTTAGTGTAATGTCCTGATGGACCATCCATGCTGTCACAGATGGCAGGACTTCCTTCCTTTTTTATGTTTGAGGAATATTCCATTGTATGTATATATACCACTTTTTATTTTTCCATTTACCTATTGATGAACACTTAGGTTGTTTCCATGTCTTGGCTATTGTGGATAACGCTGCGATGAACATGGGAATGCAGAAATCTCTTTGAAAAACTGATTTTATTTCTTTTGGAGATATGCCAAGAAGTGGATTTATGGTTCATATGATAGTTCCATTTTTCAGTCTTTAAAGAACCTTCTTGCTGTTTTCCATAGTGGCTGCACCAATTTACCTTCCCATCAGCAGTGCTCAAGTGTTCCCTTTTCTTCATATCCTCACTGACACTTGTTATTTCTTGTCTTTTTGATAGTAGCTACTCTAATAGGTGTAAGGTGATAGTTTATTGTGAGTTTAACTTAACTGCAATTGAGAAGCTATTGAATAGCTTTTGACAGGGGGTAAAATTTGCATTTTTCAAAGATTGAGTAGATCAGTGTGTGGATAATGAATTGGGGTCAAGTAAGGGGAACCAATTAAGAGGCCATTGCTGTAAATTAGACAAGAAATGATGGTGTAGAGGGTAGAGGGTGAGGGTAGAGAAAAATGAAGGAATTCAAATGTATTTCGAAAGAAGTCTCTCTAAGACTGGTTGATGCATTGGATATTTAGGTATTGGAGGAGATGGTGGATCATGGAAAACTGAAGAATTTGGGCCTTAGAAATTGGTTGGATCAAGGAACTGTTTACTGGGTTGGAGACCATTGGAAGAGAAGCAATTTGAAAGGAAGATTTAGAAATATGAACTCAGGATATTATGTCTTTTTTTATTTATTAACTATGACTTTATTATTATTTTCTAAATTTTAGATTTTCAGTAAAATTGAGGGGAAAGTACAGAGATTCTCATATAATTTTGTTATAACACATAGAAGGACTTTTCCATTCTCAACATCCCCCACCAGAGGGATACATTTTTTGCAGTTGGTTCACCTACATTGACACATCATAATCACCAGTGCATACTTTACATTAGTGTTCACTCTTGGTGTTATACATGCTGTGGGTTTGGACAAATGTATAATGACATGTATCTATCATTAGCATACAAAGTATTTTTATTACCCTAAAAATCATCTGTATTCTACCTATTTATTCTTGTCCCTCATCTCCCACCAACTCTTAACAACCACTGATCTTTTTATAGTCTTCATAGTTTGCCTTAAGAATGTAATATAGTTGGAATCATATAGCATATAGCTTTTTGGTTTTTTTTAACTTAGTAATGTGAATTTAGGATTCCTGTGTTTTTTCATGAATTGATGGCTCTTTTAATTTTATTTATCTTAATTTTTTTTTTAAAGATTTGCTTATTTATTTTAGAGAGACTGTGTGTAGTGGGGAGAGGCAGAGGGAGAAAGAGTCTTAAACAGACTCCATACTGAGCATGGAGCCCAATGTGGGCCTCAATCTCACAATTTTGAGATCATTACAGAGTCGAAACTAAGAATTAGACACTTAACCAACTATGCCACCTGGGCACCCCTTATTTCTTTTTAGCACCAAATAATATTCCATTGTCTGGATATATCACAGTTTGTTTATACATTCATCTACAGATGAATATCTTGGTTATCTTTAGGCTTTGACAATTATGACTAAAGCTGTTATAAAGGTATGTGTGCAGTTTTTTGTATAGGCATGTTTTCAACTTTTTTGGATAAATACCAAGGAGCATGACTGCTGGATTGTATGATAAAAGTATGTTTAATTTTCTAGGAAAGCACCAAACTGTCTTCCAAATTGGCTGTAATATTTTACATTCCCACTAGCAATGAATGAGAGTTTCTGTTGCTCCGCATGCTTGTCAGCATTTGATGTTGTCAGTGTTCTAGATTTTTATCATTCTATCAGGTGTGTTATGGTATCTCATTATTTTAATTTGCATTTCTCTGATGATATATAATGTAGAACATCCCTTTATATGCTTATTTGCCATCTGTTTGTCTTCTTTGGAGAGGTGTCTTTTATAGTCTGACCAAATTTTTAATGTAGTTCATTTTCTTATTGTGGAATTTAAAGAGTTCTTTGTATATTTTGCATAACAGTCTTTATGAGATAAGTATTTCACAAATATATTCTTCTAGTCTGTGGCTTGTCTTCTCAACATCTTGAAATTGTCATTTGCAGAGCAGAAGTTTTTACTTTTTTCTTTTTAAAAAGATTTTATTTATTTATTTGATAGAGCAAAAGAGCGCAAGCAGGGCAAGCAGTAGAAGGAGAGGGAGAAGCAGGCTCTCCGCAGAGCAGGGGAGCCTGATGTGGGACTGGATCCCAGGACATGATCCATGGGATCATGATCTGAGCTGCAGGTAGATGCTTAACCATCTGAGCCACCCAGGTTCCCCAGAAGTTTTTACTTTTAATGAAATACGGTTTAACAGTTATTTATTCACAGACTTTACTTTTATATATCTAAAAAGTTTTACCACATCCAAGATCATTTAGGTTTTCTCGTATTTTAAGGAGTTTTGTAGTTTTGGATTTTACACTTAGGTCTGTGATCCTTTTTGATTTGTCAAGAATATAACATCTGTGTCTAGGTTATTATTATTATTTTTTTTTCATGTGGCTCTCTCACTGTTTCAGCACCATTTGTTTAAAAGACTGTCTTTGCTCTGTTGTATTGCTTCTCTTCCTTTGTCAAAGGTCTGTTCATTGTATTTATGTTGATCTGTATCTGGGTTCTCCGTTCTGTTCCATTGATCTATTCATCTATTCTTTCATAAATTCCACATTGTTGTGATTACTGTAGATTTATAGTGAGTCTTAAAGTCAGATAGTGTCAGTCTTCTGTATTTGTTCTTCTCCTTCAATACTGTGTGGGCTATTTTGGGTCTTTTGCCTCACCATCGAAACTTTAGAGTCAGTTTGTCAATATTTACAAAATAATTTTCTGGGTGTTTGATTGGAATTGTATTGAATCTATAGATCAAGTTGGAAAGGACTGACATCTTGACAGGGTTGAGTCTTCCTATTTTGAGCAGAGAAGGATATCCTTTTTTTAATATTTAGAAATATATCTAGGGGCGCCTGGGTGGCTCAGTGGGTTAAGCCACTGCCTTCGGCTCAGGTCATGATCTCAGGGTCCTGGGATCGAGTCCCGCATCGGGCTCTCTGCTCCACAGGGAGCCTGCTTCCTCCTCTCTCTCTCTGCCTGCCTCTCTGCCTACTTGTAATCTCTCTCTGTCAAATAAAAAAATAAAATCTTTAAAAAAAAATAGAAATATATCTGGATTTTTTTAAGATTCAACTTTCCATATATTTGAAACAGCTGCAGAATATATTTATTGAGAAGGGAATGAAATTTATGTTTATAATCCTCACATCTTGATTTTTAAAAACAAACTTGTCATTGATTGTGTTATATTTCTTAGTAGCTTTAATGCAGATCTTTAGGCAGATAGGAATATATTAGTCACCACACATTGATTCTGCTGAGCTGTGTGGAAAGAAGTGGGAAATCAGTAACACTTCATAATGAGAGAAAGTCTATTTGGTATTATATGACAGGATTATTGGTTAGATTTCTCAGATTATAGGATATAAAGGTCAATTAAAGTGAAAGTTTTTATTTACCTATTCAGAATATAAGGAAGATTATTAAGAGTTAATCATATTGGAATATATTTCAGTCAAAAGAATGGTTAAAGACAGTTTAAATGTTGAAACCTGCCAGTTTTTTTTTTTTTTTTTTTAAGGTCTCTCTTGAGTTTCACCAGAATCTCTCCATACTTGGCAGCATTAGGCAAATGGCAATGGGTTCCATTCATAAAAGCAACTATTCTTTATCCTTTAAAGGTCTGTGAACCCTTTTACTTCCCAATAAAATGTTTACTTTGATGAAGAATGGTTTACTTTAATTCTTAGGCTTAAAGATCAGTGCTTATTACATGGTAAGGATAAAATACATGTTCTTATATTTCACATAAAATTTCAAAAGATTTTTCTTGAGCAAAACCCATATTTGCAGTTGCAGACAAAGTGGTAGAGTCAAAGGATATCTTAAGAATTGTGGAAGCAATTATGTTGAATGAAATAAGTCAAGCAGAGAGAGTCAATTATCATACGGTTTTGCTTATTTGTGGAACATACGGAATCACACAGAGGACATGGGGAGACGGAGAGGAGAAGGGAGTTGGGGGAAGTTGGAGGGGGAGATGGACCATGAGAGACTATGGACTCTGAAAAACAATCTGAGGGTGGTTTTTTTTTTTTTTAATTTTATTTATTTGACAGACAGAGATCACAAATAGGTAGAGAGGCAGGCAGAGAGAGAGAGGGGAGGAAGCAGGCTCCCTGCTGAGCAGAGAACCCGATGTGGGACTCGATCCCAGAACCCTGAGATCATGACCTGAGCGGAAGGCAGAAGCTTAACCCACTGAACCACCCAGGTGCCCCAATCTGAGGGTTTTGAAGGGGCAGAGGGTGGGAGGTTGGGTGAGCCTGGTGGTGGTTATTATGGAGGGCACATATTGCCTGGAGCACTGGGTGTGGTGCATAAACAATGAATTCTGGACCACTGAAAAGAAATTTAAAAAAAATAAAAATTTAAAAAAAAAGAATGTGTAACTTCAATTATTTAATTGATAATCTGTATCAAATGACATTGAAACACATTACTAGTCATACCCTGAAATGTCAGAATTGTGTACTAGTCAACAGAAATTCCCGTGTCAACATATTTTTGATCATTTAATATAGTCCAAGTTTCCCATGTATGGGTTATACATCAAAACACATTGTTCAAAAATATCAAGCTTAAGATCTACTCTTCATCTATTATTTATGTAACATAAAAGTTAAATCATTGTTAAAAATATTACATTAACTGGATATCCAGTTGAAAATGTCATACACATTTAAAATGTCTTAAAGTATTTAACATATGAAAATCCATCTGTGTAACTATTTATGTAAAAAAGCTTTTCCTAGTTCCTTGGCAATGTTGAGCTTCAGTTTCTATGTCAGAGCTTAATAATCACAAAATTTGGTGCATATAGTCAATAAATTTTTTATGAAGAATACAGAGTGCTCCTTGATCAAGTAATTATTTTTGAAAACCTCTTTTGGAAATTTCAGATTTCTGAAAGGCCATTTAAGAAATAATAAAGTTAGAAAAGAGGGGAAGAGAGTGTAGTTATATGATATAAGCCAAGGTAAAAGATAATTTTGCAGTTAACCAGTTGCCAAATTGATCAGTTAACCAGTAACCAAATTGAGAGCAATTAATCAATAACAAAACTGAGAGTAAGCAGAGGTGATAGACAATATTTATTTATTATTATTACCTGTATGTATTAGTTTCTTGGGGTTACTATAGCAGAGCACCAGAAGCCCAAATCTCTTAAAACTACAGAAATTTATTCTTTCACAGTTTTGGAGGCCAGAAGTACTAAATCAGGGTGTTGATAGAGTTGGTTCCTTCCTAAAGACTCTAGGGGAGGATCTTTCTTTTCCTCTTCCAGCTTCTGATTGATTCAGGTGTTCCTTGGCTCGTGTCAATGAAATTGAGATCTCTTCCTCTGTATATGGTTTCTCCCTTGTTTCTCTGTCTGCCTGTGTCATCTTTTAAAAAAGATTTTATTTATTTAGTTGACATAGGGAGAGAGCGAGCGAGTGAGTGCACAAGCGCACAAGTAGTGGGAGCAGCAGAGCGAGAGGGAGAAACAAGCTTCTCTGCTGAGCAGGGAGCCTCATACGGAACCCAAGATCATGACCTGAGCTGAAGCAGATGCATAACTGACTTAGCCATCCAGGTGCCCCTCTATGTCATCTTTTCTTATAGAATACTTGCCATTGAATTTAGAGTCTACCTTGCTAATCTAAAAAGATCTTATCTTGAGATCTTTAATTATAGTTGGAAAGACCACTTTAAAAAAAAATAAGGTTACATTCACATATGCTGAGGCTTCAGACTTGGAAATTCCTTTTGGGGGCCAAACTTAACCCACTTCATTTAATTAAGAGCATTGTGTAAATGTTAATATTCTGGTTTTGATGGTTGTACTATGATTGTCTAAGATGCTCATAAGATGGGTGTATTATTTTTACAACTTTTCAGCAAGTCTAAAATTATTTCAAAATGAAAAGTAAGAAAGAGGAAGAAAGAGAAAGAAAGCCAGCTCTTTGAACTTCATTTCAGACTTGCTGAATCCAAATCTCTAGGGGAGGGGATAGGCAAATTTAGTATTTATCAGTACTTCAAATATCTCTATGTAGAATCAGAAATTATATATATCTATATGTAGATAAATTATATAGATATGTATTCTTTTTTTAGAGAAAAGAAATATGGCATAAAAGAAGTTTCTTTCTTTCTTTCTTTTTTTTTTTTTTTTTTTGTCCAACATTGGTTATAGGAGAATTATAGGTCACAACTAAGTATATGGCTTTTACAGAGAAGAGTGAATGATGCCCCACCAGTTTGTGTGGGCCCTGGATTTCAAGAGGTTGGTTAAGACTAAAATGTCAGTGCTGTAACGTATTTGAGTTTGACTCCTTGTAGATTTTTATTATTTTGGCAGTGCTGGAATTTACTTCATAATCTCTTATACAGTGAATTAAGTTTACTTTTTTTATGTCCTGACTATAGACTGATAGCTTTTGAGGTAAAATTTCAACCATTACAGAGAGGTTAATACTACTTTAGTCCACTTCCCAAATGATAAGTTTTTCCTTCTTAAATGCTTTGCATTGCCATCTACCTGGTACTTAAGAGTTCTTTCAATAACGTGAAAGAACTGTGTTTGCAATGACTGCTCTGCAAAGTTACTATTGGAAAATGAAAGAAAATGAAAGAATTTAAAATTCAACCAGCTGTTTTGTTCATCTGACACCAGCATAGTAGGTTAACTGAATTTTTCATTTGAATAACTGAATTTCTTTAGGTTGTTTTTTGTTTGTTTCTGACAATTGGCTGATAGTTCTGATATATACAAGTTAAGATTTAGCCTACTGCAAAGGTATGCACCTAAGTCCATTGCCTCTTTACAGTTGCTTTAGGAAAACCTTGTCCAGAAGAACATGTAGCACATGTTCATGGTCACTTAGTGAAGCCTTCCCAAATCTGGGAGGAGCCTCTGCATCTGTATGGACTGATGTGGGAAAATTAACCAGAGAAAGTACATGAATATTAATATGCTTCCAGTACCACATCAAGGGATAAAGTGAAAGGAAAGAATAAAGGAATTTTGCCTATGTAGGAATGTGCAGATGCATTTTCTTCTTGGAGCATGAATTCAGTTCATAGCTCATCTTGTAAGTGAGGAGAATATGTGAAGTTAGAAGAGTAAAGATGAAAGGAGGTTGGTATAAAGGAGACGGAGTAGAGAATTGAGAGTGAAAGAAAGCAGGGAGGAGATGAGCCTTTTGAGGTGGCCTGAGTAGTCTTGCTGTGAAATAAACTCAAGAACTTCAGTTTAAATCAGTATATACCTTCACTATATACCTTAGTATATATCAGTATATACCTTAAATCAGTATATACCTTCAGTATAAATCTTTGAACCCTGTTTTTAAATTACAGCCATAGGCTCATTACTTACCTATATATTTGATCTAGTTCATCACTCCTAATATCACAGCTTGATGTGTTAGTTGTTTTGAATTGCCAGATAACAAAGTTCAGTCCTTGAAGAAAATCAGAAGGGTATGTAATTCTTCTTCTGGAACTTAAATTCTAATCATGAATTATGCAATCCAGCACAGATTATAGATAACAGTATTTTACTCATGCATAATACCCTGATGTTGAACACTTCTTCCCTCACTGTTTACAAGCCTAGAGTTGATGGCCGTCAAAGTCTTTTTTCTACAACACATAGCCTAGAATACTATTGGCAGGATTTATGGGGTTATGGGATATCTATTTGAAAACTTAATTATTTAGTGCCCATTATAAAGTGATGAAGTATACTAATGATTGAAATTATGTTAACATGTTAACATTTTGGCTATGAATGTTGGCATCTATAAAAATGATAACTTTCATATTTTTAATCACCTCACATTAAATGTAATTTTTCAATTTGCCCATTCCTATAACACCTCTCCTCTCTTCTCTACGTGTGTCAGTAGCTTGGACATAGTAGGTGCTTAACAAATAAATGCTTACTTAAAAAACTAATAACGGAGAAAACTTTTAAAAACTTTTACCTACTGCAGATACACAAGGCATGTTTTTAGGGGAAAAGCAAACAGTTTTCTTTTAGGTATTCATTGAAATATAAATTTATTACATTACATATATTTCTGGGAAATCCATTATAGTGGGACATGGGCCTTGAGCTTATAGTCAGGTTAGGGATAGACATAATTGCAGGGTTATCACCAACTATGATCTCCTTTATAGGGCTCTAGTTTGTGCAGTAAAGGCATTTTTCCCACTCATTAGGATAAATGTGGATATCCCCCATCACTGAGTGTTCAGGACCTCTTTCCCCTATGGCTTTATGGATTTCCTGAAGTGTGGGGAGGTTTGATAGAGCTAAGTAATATCTGCTGCTCTGGGCTGTATTGGCAGTTGAGAATGAGTACACTAAGAGGAGAGGTGAGGGAAGGAGGGTAGGGAAAAGGGGCATCCTCTTTCGAACAGAAGAGGGATAAGATGGCATAGACCATGGATGCAGAGGATGGGAGGCTCTCCATGAAGATGAAAGCTGAATTTGTCTATGGGCAAGGACTCACTTTCAGCATGACTTCCCTTGGTTCTCAGGCCTCAGGAATTCTATCATTTACCATCTCCTTCCCTGCACTCGCTTCCCTTTTTCCTTAGTCCTCTTGAGACCCCTGTTTCCCTCTGTATTCTGCATAAAGTTTCCTCCATTCTCTTCTCTCATAATAGAACTTACTGGAAGGAAATTTCCTAATGTTTCTGGAGGCCAGAAGTAAAATCTTCTAATGCCCCCAGATAGTGAAGGGATATATTTCCTTTCTTCTACTATTGCAGCAAAAGAGGGGAAGAAAATAATGTTCCATTTACATATTAAAACAAGTTAACATGTTAATATTTACACCCACATCAATAGCCTCATGAGCTTCAATAGAGGCATATAGAAAGTCTAGAAGAACAAAGAGGAGGGAAAAGGAGGTGAGTGCAGTTTTCTCTGAGGAAATGTTGTTGGAACTGGGCCTTGGAAGATGTGTGGGATATCTGAGGGAGAATTTCAGGTGGGAAAAAGGAGTGCATGGAGCCACAGAGGAAAAAAATTGGGGGCAGACTGGGGTTTATTTGTTAGGGGAATGGTGGACACTAAGGCAGGGAAGTGAGGAGGGAACCAGATTGTGATCAGCTGTGTAAGATATGCTAAAGAGTTAGGTCTTGACCTTCCCTGCAATGGGAAACTATTACCTGAAATTCACAAAGGCACCTCTTCTTACCCTCCCTCTAAATCAGTCTAGATGTTAATAGCATTCCTCAGCCTCACAATAAATATGGGGTTGTCCTGCCAACTTGATCTCACCCTGAGAAGCTAGTGAGCAGCTGTCATCCAGTAAATGAACCACATGTTTAGCAGGAAAGGCTCTGCCTCCTCTCATTCTTCCCATCCTATCTAGTTAATCAATACTTGTATATCAACAGAGAGCTGAAAAAAAGAAAGGAAGATAAATTATAGTTGTTGGGGAAGACAGAGTCTTCAGATTCATGGAGGCCTTCTAGGGAAAAGGAAGGTCTAATCGGCATTTCTTATCTTCCTGGCTTAGACTCAGGTGATGAATGAAAATGGATTGATGGACAACAAGTGACAAAGCCTAATGCTCCCAGAGTGATGAACCCCTTCTATGTTTGTTCACTCACTTTCCTGAAAAATGAGGAGTTGCCTTCACTTTTTCCTTTGTTTTCTCCTTGTTGTCTGTCAAATAATAAATCATAAAAGTGAAGTAAGTAGTTATCACTGTTCATGCCATGGTGATCAAAAGAGTAAGTTTAAATCCAAAAGGAATGTTAAGATTTAAGTAATCCATTTAGAAGTAAAGCCAAAAAGATTAAAATTTACCAGGAAAGACATATAAACCTTCAAGTTTTCCTCTTTTTTTTTGGATATCACCTGGGGGCATATTAATCCTTTCAGGTCTCCACTTTATCTACACAATTTTTGTCTTGAAACTGTCCTGGAGCCTTGCAGTGCTGACCTGGTATATTTACTGTGGTGAAACTTCCGTAAATCTCTTCTGATGGTAGGTACAGCCAGCAATAGCCTGGGTGAATTATGTATGTTGAGAGTGAAAATTAACTGCTCACTTGAAGGGCACAAATGTTGGAAGTTACCTGAGGGTATTTTGAAAATGGCAAGTGTCTGTAACTGATTTCAAAAAGGACATCTCATCTAATTAAAAGCAATAGGCATTACATTAAAGTTGCAAATCATATGCTTGGAGTGCATTTAGAATTCAGCTTGAAATTTCATTTACCTGGACATTTGAATCAGGGTGAGGTGAGAGATGCCTCTGGACTCTGTTTCTAAGGGCAGAAATCCATCCACTCCCATTGTATTAACTTCTAAACTTCTCCCCAGCCTACCCTCACCTGCTGATATTTTTTTCTCAGTGATTAGAAGGCTGATGCTATCACCCTTAGGATACAGAAAAGTAATTGGCTAATTGTCATCAGTGATGGTGGTGGATGTGAAGTCTAGGGGTAAAGAAAGAGATATTGCTGTTTCTTTTTTTCTTTTACTTCCCTTCCTTTCTTTTCCTTCTTTTTTTTCTGCCTTCCTCCACTTCAGGAATAACATTTATCAAACTGAGTAAATGGAGGCCTGATTTGTAATTCTTGTAAATTAATGATGGTTTTGGGTTTGGGAAGTCAAGGTTCATAGACTACATGGATTTCTTCTTGAACAGGATAGGAAGGTACTATACCTAGAGTCCTAGCATCTTAAAATCTGGCATGCCTGGACTCATACTTGAGATTGAGATTTGGATTCAGTAATTTTGAGTGGGAGAGCCCAGAAGCCTGATTTTTAAATATTCCAGGTGAATTTTAAAAAAGAAATGTTATTTATTTAAGAGAATTTTAAGGAGAGAGAATTTATCTACAAAAATGGATAGAATTGAGGAATGACCCTCTCTGCACCCATCATCTGATTCCACCAATTATCAATATTTTTCATTTCATCCAGGTCTCTGTAAAAGTTTTCCCCCTATATATATTTTTAAAGATTTTATTTATTTATTTGACAGAGAGAGAGAGAGAGAGAGATCACAAGAAGGCAGAGAGGCCGGGGGGGTGGGGGGAAGCAGGCTCCCTACTGAGCAGAGAGCCTGATGCGGAGCTTGATCCCAAGACCCTGAGATCACGACCTGAGCCGGAGGTAGAGGCTTAACCCTTTGAGCCATTCAGGCACCCCTCTCCGATATATTTAAAGTAAATTCAACCATCAGGTTATTTCATGAGTAAATATTTAAGTATGCATCTCCAATAACTTTAAAAAAAAAATTATTTATTTATTTATTTTCAGTGTGACAGTGCTCCATGCAATCCGTGCCCTCCATAATACTCACCACCAGGCTCCCCCAACCTCCCACCCCCTGCCCCTTCAAAACCCTCAGATTGTTTTTCAGAGTCCATGGTCTCTTATGGTTCATCTCCCCTTCCAATTTCCCTCAACTCCCTTCTCTCCATCTCCCCATGTCCTCCGTGTTATTTGTTATGCTCCACAAATAAGTGAAACCATAGGATAATTGGTTCTCTCTGGTTGACTTATTTCACTCAACATAATCTCTTCCAGTCCCGTCCATGTTGCTACAAAAGTTGGGTATTCATCCTTTCTGATGGAGGCATAATACTCCATAGTGTATATGGACCACATCTTCCTTATCCATTTGTCCATTGAAGGGCATCTTGGTTCTTTCCACAGTTTGGCGACCATGGCCATTGCTGCTATAAACATCCAATAACTTTTTTGTTTTTGCATACCACTATGGCATGTCACACCCAACAAAATTAATAATTCTATATATCAATTAATATTCAATTCATTTTCAAATTTCCCTGATTATATAAAAAATGCCTTTCTATGATTTTTTTGTTTAAATCTATCCAGACAAAGGTCATACACTGCAGTTGGATGCTCTTTGTCATAAATCTCTATTTTGTACTGGTTCCCATTTTTTTTAATATAGTGATTTTTAGAAAGACCAGATTTTCTCTTTCTTTCTTCTTTCCTCTCTTCCTTCCTCTCTTTCCCTCTTCCTCTTGCCCTCCCTTCCTCCCTCCCTCCCTCCCTTCCCTTTTTCCTTCCTTCCTTTCTTCCCAAAGAGAAAGCATGAGAGGGGAAAGGGTCAGATGGAGAAGCGGACTTTCCGCTGAGCAGGGAGCCTGATGTGCCTCATCGTGGGACTCTGATCCTGGGACTCCAGGGTCATGACCTGAGCTGAGGACAGATGCTTAACCACCTGAGCCACCCAGGCACCCTCTAACTTTAATGTACATATGAATCACATCATACAAATCAGCTTTAGAGTATTTTCGTGACCTCAAACAGAAACTCTGTACACTTTAGTTATTATCCCCTTTATCTGCCTGTCTTTTCCTCAGAGCAAGTAACCACTAAACTACTTTCTGTCTCTCTAGATTTTCTTTGTGTTAGATATTTCATATGACTGAAATTATATAATATGTGGTCTTTTGTGTTGGCTTCTTTCACTTAGCATATAGTTTTCAGGGTTTATCTGTGTTATAGCATGTTATCAATACTTCATTTTTATGGCTGCCTAGTGTTCCAGATAGTATACATTTGGACAATGCATTTTGTTTTTCTATTCATCATCCGTTGATGGATATTTGGGTTGTTTTAATCTTCTGGCTATTATGAGTAACATTCCTAAAAACATTTCTTGTGCAACTTTATGTGTAATATATGTTTCCATTTATCTTAGATATATACCTAAGGATAGAGTTGCTGGTAACTCATATGGTAACTCTATATTTAATCATTTGAGGAATTGCCATACTATTTTCTAAAATGGCTGCACTGTTTTTTCATTCCCACCAGCAGTATATGAAGATTCTGATTTCTGTACATCTTTGCCAAAACTTAATTTCCAGTAAATTATTTTTTATTGTAGCCTTCTAAGTGGATGTGTAATGGTCTCTCATTGTGATTTTCTCTCTCTCTTTTTTTCTTTTTCTAAAAACACTGTTTGGGGTGCCTGGGTGGCTCAGTGGGTTAAAGCCTCTGCCTTTGGCTTGGGTCATAATCCTGGAATTGAGCCCTGCATCAGGCTTTCTGCTCAGTGGGGAGCCTGCTTCTTCCTCTCTCTCTCTCTCTCTCTCTCTGTCTGCCTCTATGCCTACTTGGGTCTTCTGTCTGTCAAATAAATAGAATCTTAAAAAAAAAATAAAAACACTGTTATTTATTATTGAAGTATCATTGATGTACTGCATTAGTTTCATGTGTACAACATATTGATTTGACAGTTCTATATATTACTCCTTGCTCACCATAAGTATAGTCATCATCTGTTCTGATGTAACATTATTATGATATTGATATCATGATATCATTATTATGATATTATTGATATGATATTCCCTATGCTGCTTTTCATCTCTCTCAATTACTAATTTTAAGACTGGAAGTTCATACTTAATCTCCTTTATCTATTTCACCCATCTTCCCACCCACTTCTTCCCTGGCAATCATTGGTTTGTTCTCTGTATTTACGAGTATGTTTGTTTTTTGTTTTTTTGTTTCTTCTTATTATTTTTTAAATTCTACATACAAATTAAATCATATGGTATTTGTCTTTCTCTGTCTGACTTATTTCACATAGCATAATATCACTAGGTCCATTCATGTTATCACATACGCAAGATCTCTTTTATGGCTGGCTAAGTAATATTATAATGCACATACACACCACATCTTCTTTCTCCATTCATTTATCAGTGAACACTTGGGCTGCTTCCATATCATAACTAGTGTAAATAATGCTGCAGTAAACATAGGGGTGCATACTTTTAGAATTAGTGTTCTCTTTTTCACTGGGTAAATAACCAGTAGTAGAATTATTGGATCATATGGTTGTTCTGTTTTTAACTTTTTTGAGGAATCTCCATACTGTTTCCCACAGTGCCTGCACTAGTTTGCATTCCCACTAAGAGTGCACAAGCATTCCCTTTTCTTTCCATCTTTGTTAACATGTGGTTCTTGTGTATCTTATTTTAGTCTTCTGACAGGTGTGAGGCGATATCTCATTGTGGTATTGATTTGCATTTCCCTGATGATTAATGATGTTGCACATCTTTTTATGTATCTGTTGTCTGTATCTGTATCTATATGTCTTTCTTTAGAAAATTGTCTGTTCATGTCTTCTGCCCATTTTTAAACTATTATTTTCTTGGTGTCAAGTTGTGTAAGTTCTTTATATATTATTTTGGGCATTAATCCCTTATTGGATATATCATTTGCAAATATCTTCTCTCATTCAGTAGGTTGCCTTTTTGTTTTGTTGGTGGTTCCCTTCCCTGTACAAAAGCTTTTTGTTTTGGGGTAATCCCAATAGTTTATTTTTGCTTTTGTTTCTCTTCCCTGAGGAGATATATCCATAAATATGTCTAAGGCCTCTATGTTATTAAGGCTGATGTCCAAGACGTTACTGCCTGTGTTTTCTTTTAGGAGTTTTCAGGTCTGACATTTAGGTCTTTAATCCATTTTGAGTTTATTTTGGTGTATGGTGTGAAAAAGTGGTCCAGTTATATAGTCCAGCTAGAACTTATAGTGCTATGTTGAATATGGAGTTGAGAGTGGACATCCTTATCTTGTTCCTTAGAACATCTTATCTTTTCAAAGAACAGGTCTTGGTTTCATTGATTTTTTTTTCTTTCTTTTTCTTTGGTATCTGTTTCATTTATTTCCACTGTAATCTTTATTATTTCCATCCCTCTACCAGATTTGGGTTTTGTTTATTCTTTTTCTAGCTCCTTAGGTATAAGGTGAGGTTGTTTGAGATTTTTCTGGTTTCTTGAGATGGACCTGTATCACTATAAACTTGCCTCCTAGAACTCTTTTTGTTGTTTTCCAAAGATTTGGACCATTGTGTTTTCATTTTTCACTTGTCTCCATGTATTTTTGATAATTTCCTTTTGATTTCTTTGGAAATCAAAGGATTGGATTTTTAGTAGCATGCTGTTTAGCCTCCATGTGATTGTGTTTTTTCCCATCTTCTCCCTTGTAATTGATTTCTAATTTCATATAATTTTGGTTGAGAAAGATAATTGATGATTTCAATCTTCTTAAATTCATTGACACTTGTTTTGTGACCTAACGTGTTCTGACCTTAAAAATGTTCCTAGAAAAGAATGTGTGTTCTTCTTTTTTTGGATGAATGGTATGTATCTGTTCTCTATGTATCCTTCTAGTACAATGTGTCCTTCAGAGTCTCTGTTTCCTTATTGACTTTCTGTCTGGATGCTCTGCCACTGATGTAAGTAGGGGTCCTACATATCCCTACTATTATTGTTTTGCTGTTGATTTCTTTTTTTATGTCTGCTAATATTTGCTTTAAGCATTTAGGTGCTCATGTGTTGGATGCTTTCTTAATTGGGCTATTCTTTGTCTTGGTATGGTCTTTGGATTTTGATTAATATAAGTATTGCTACCCTGGCTTTTTTTTTTTTTCTGCTTCCATTTGATTCCATGTTTTTCCATCCCTTACCTTTCAGCTATATGTGTCTTTAGAACTGAATTGAATCTCTTGAGGCAGCATATAGATGGTTTTTTTTTTTTTTAAATCCACTCACTCACCATTGGAGCATTTAGTTCATTTACATCTAATTATTGATAGGTGTGTACTTCTTGTTGCATGTTTATTGTTTTCAGGTTGTTTTGTAGTTTTTCTTTGTTCCTTTCTTCTTTTCTTATTCTCTTTCTTTGTGGTTTGATGACTTTCTTTAGTATTGTACTGGGATTCTTTTTTATTTATATTTTGTGTATCCCTTATAGGTTTTTGATTTATGGCTACTGTTGTGTTCATTTGGAACATCCTCTGTGTATAGCAGTCTATATTAAGTTGATGGTCACTTAAGTTTGAAGACATCTTAAAAGCACTAAATTTTTACTCTCCCCTGCACATTTTATATATACGATGTCATATTTTCATCTTTTTACTTTGTGTATTCCTTGACTAATTTTTGTAGATATAATTGATTCTTTTATTTTCATGTGTTTAATCTCCATACTGGCTTTATAAGTGATTAACTTATTACCTTTATTATATATTTACTTTTAACTATGAATTTTTTTCCTTTCAGAATTTTCTTACTTCTAGTTATGACCTTTTCTTTCCACTTAAAGAATTCCCTTTAACACTTTTTGTAAGACTGGTTTAGTGCTGATGAACTTCTTTAACTTTCATTTGCCTGGGAAAGCCTTTATCTCTTTTCTCTTCTGAATGATAACCTTGTAGGATAGAGTATTCTTGGTTGTAGGCTTTCAGCGTTTTGAATATACCATACCACTGCCTTCTGGCCTGCAAAGTTCCTGCTGAAACATCAGCTGATAGCCTTATGGCATTTCTCTTGTATATAACTTTTTTTCCCCCTCTTGCTGCTTTTAAAATTCTCCCTTTGGAATTGCTTATTTTGCCATTTTAATTATTCTGTCTTGGTACAGACCTCTTTAGGTTCATTTTGTTAGGAATCTCTGTACTTCTTAGACCTGGATATCTGTTTCCTTCCCAGATTAAGGAAGTTTCAGCTATTATTTCTTCTCTCTCTCTCTCTCTCTCTCTTTTTTTTTTTTGCAGCTGTTATTTATTCAAATAAGTTTTTTGCCCTTTCCTCTTTCTTTTCTCCTTCTGGGATCCCTGCAATGCAAATGTTATTACACTTGATAATGTAGCTTAATTCCCTAAACCTATTCTCATTTTTTATTATTCTTTATTATTTTTGCTATTCAGCTTGGCTGCTTTCCATTACCCTGTTTTCCAGATTGCTTATCCATTCTTCTACATTCTTTAATCTACTGTTAATTCCCTCTGTTGTATTTTTAATTTCAATAACTTCCAGTTATTGAATTCTTGAGCTCTATTTCTTTTTTATATTTTCCATTTCTTGTTGGAGTTCTCACTGAGTTCATCCACTCTTTCTAAAGTCTCATAAGTACTTTTATGACTGTTACTTTGAACTTTTTATAAGGCATATTGCTTATTTGTTTCATTTAGCTCTTTCACTTGTCTTTTTCTTTCATTTTGGACATACTCCTCTGTCTCCTCATTTTGTCTAACTTTTTTTGTTTGTTTTTATGTATTAGATAGGTCAGGTATGTCTCCTGGTCTTGAAAGTGTTGGCCTTGTGTAGAAGAAATCCTTTGGTGCCCTATAGTACCATCTCCCCAGGTCACCAGAACCAGGTGTTCTGGGATATCACTACTGTGGTCTCTGTCTTCTCCTGTTGTGGCTGAGCTGCTATTGCCTTGGGCACACCAGTGGGTTGGAATGGCCTTCAGCTCAGCTGGTGGCAATGACCCACTTTGCCCTCTGTGGTGCACTGGGCAGAGTTTGCTTTCATGTTGTTGAGAGGTTTAGTTGCAGCTCCTGGGTTTGGTGGTAGGTGAGGCTAGCACTCAGTCATGCTGTCTGTAAGTAGCCTCTTTGCCTTAGCTGCAGACGCACTGAAGGGCAGGACTTGCTCCCTATGCAGTCAGCTGAGAGGCCCAGCTGCAGTAACTGTGGTGCACTGGTGTGTGGAGTTATTTCCTGTAGTCACCAAAGCAGGAGTCACTTTGGAATGGTGCCATTCCTGGCTAGGGTTGCTTACCAGGTGTGATGCAGCAGAAGATGCTTTGTCAGGATGGCTGCTGAAGCCTTGAATTCAGTTTGGTAGGTCTAAAGGGGAATGTCTGGGTGGGGCATGCAGTGTTAGAGAGGTAGATGGAGAGTATTAGAACTGGCTCCCTCAATTGTCAGGCTATCTAGACTGAGGAAAGGGAAGAAAAATTGTACCTGTCAGCACTTTTGTTTCTAGAGAAGTCTCCTGTAGATCACTGATCTTCTACTAGCACATGTTCTTTTTTTTTTTTTTTTTTATTTTCAGCATAACAGTATTCATTATTTTTCACCACACCCAGTGCTCCATGCAATCCGTGCCGTCTATAATACCCACCACCTGGTACCCCAACCTCCCACCCCCCCGCCTCTTCAAACTCCTCAGATTGTTTTTCAGAGTCCATTGTCTCTCATGGTTCACCTCCCCTTCCAATTTCCCCCAACTCCCTTCTCCTCTCTGACTCCCCATGTCCTCCATGCTATTTGTTATGCTCCACAAATAAGTGAAACCATAGGATAATTGACTCTCTCTGCTTGACTTATTTCACTCAACATAATCTCTTCCAGTCCCGTCCATGTTGCTACAAAAGTTGGGTATTCATCCTTTCTGATTGAGGCATAATACTCCATAGTGTATATGGACCACATTTTCCTTATCCATTCGTCCGTTGAAGGGCATCTTGGTTCTTTCCATAGTTTGGTGACCGTGGCCATTGTTGCTATAAACATTGGGGTAACAGATGGCCCTTCTTTTCACGACATCTGTATCCTTGGGGTAAATACCCAGGAGTGCAATTGCAGGGTCATAGGGAAGTTCTATTTTTAATTTCTTGAGGAATCTTCACACTGTTCTCCGAAGAGGCTGCACCAACTTACATTCCCACCAACAGTGTAAGAAGGTTCCCCTTTCTCCACATCCCATCCAACACATGTTGTTTCCTGTCTTGCTAATTTTGGCCATTCTAGCTGGTGTAAGGTGATATCTCAATATGGTTTTAATTTGAATCTCTCTGATGGCTAGTGATGATGAACATTTTTTCATGTGTCTGATAGCCATTTGTATGTCTTCATTGGAGAAGTGTCTGTTCATATATACTGCCCATTTTTTGATATGATTGCCTGTTTTGTGTGTGTTGAATTTGAGGAGTTCATTATAGATCCTGGATATCAACCTTTTGTCTGTACTGTCTCCTCAAGCACGTGTTCTAAGATTAATCAGTAAATCTCCTTCACATATTCCCCACTTGCTTTCCAAACTGCTGCTTCTGTGCCATATCTTGGGCCAAATGTTAAAAATGCTGGCACTTTAAGCACAGGGACTTGTTTTTTTTTATGGCCCTCCAGCTCTCCTGGAATTAAGCCCTGCTGGTTTTCAAAGCCAGACACTATGGGGACTCATCTTCCTAGCACTGGTTCCCTGTGGTGGGGTGCCTGGTATGGGGTCTGAGTCTTGCTTCTTTGTGTTTGTCACACCAGTCCCATGTATAGTTAGCCATGCCAAAGGCTTGGTTCCCAACTGCATTTCACCTCTTGCTCTTCTATATGTGGCCTTCTCCCTATAAATAGCTGTGGATGATCTCTTCTGCCAGTCTTCAAATCAGTTTTCAGAGTTTGTTGTATAGATGTAGCTGTTAGCTGGTATGTTCTTGGCATGAGGTAAGCTCAGGAACCTCCTGCTCTTCCATTTTCCAAACTGTCATTGTGGTTTTGATTAGCATTTCCCTAATGACTAATGTGATCATGTACGTTTTCATCTGTTTATTGGTCATTTGTATACCTTCCTTCTGGTTTTTTAGTTTTACTGTTTGGTTCTTCTAAAGCCTCATCTGTAAGAGAAGGTTATAATGCTGATTGATGATTCTAATTATTGTCATCACTTGCAATATTTTTGAACCTCTGTTTCTTCATCTCTATTGTTCTGAGGTTTTGAGATTTTTTTCCTATTCTACCATGCTTATAAAAGTAAGCACTAGTATTTAATATTAAATCATGTTCTGTGCTACATCCTGATGAGTAGAATTATTTGATTCCTGCCAACTCTGATATCTGAGATTGACCCTCTCCAACCTGAAGCATTAATGAGAGTGAAATGGAATTCACTCTGTGAATTCCTATGGAAGCAGAGTGTTTAAAAGTCAGATTCCATTGGATACAAGGATGGTGTTAAAGGCCTGTAACTGGAACGTCACAACAAGAAAGCTCAAGAGTTAAGTAGAACAAAATCCATAGTCATAGTTATGGATGAAAAAGCATGGCTAGCTCAGCTAACTCTTGTAATAATAAGAACAATCACTTGCATAGCACTTACTATGTGCAATGCCTTCTTATAAGCTCTCTCTACACATACTTATGTAATCTTCACCCAAAATGTTTGTGGAATAAATGAAATGAACAAAAACTTATTAAGTGTGTACCATGTTCCAGGTCCTCTGCTACATGCTGGCAAACCAAATGGTGAGCTGAAAGGATAAAATTTCTACCTTCAGGGCCCACAAAGTAAAGAGGGAAGTGACATTGCTCAGATAATCCCACCAATGAGTGTAAATTACACTGAGAGAGAATCATGTAGGGATGGACATGGTGCTATACAAATGTATGCTAAAGGGGAATTGCTTTTATGGGGAAGTAATAACTGTAGGGAAAGGTGAAAGGAGTGCCTTGGTTGAGATGAAGGAATGAGATGCCAGAGGGATGAGCACGAGCTAATGTCCCATGATGGGAGGAAGCAAGGGGGAGGTTGAGAAAATGAAAGATCAGAGTGGCTGGAAGATAGCAAGGGGGAATGCCATGAGGTAGGCAAGAGCCCTATAAGTCTCAAGAAGGATTTTGGTCTTAATTTTAAGAGCAATAGGAAACAATTAAAAGATTTTTTGTAGCAACATGGACCGGACTGGAAGAGATTATGCTGAGTGAAATAAGTCAAGCAGAGAGTCAACTATCATATGGTTTCACTTATTTGTGGAGCATAACAAATATCATGGAGGACAAGCGGTGTTAGAGAGGAGAAGGGAGTTGGGGTACATTGGAAGGGGAGGTGAATCATGAGAGACTATGGACTCTGAAAAACAATCTGAGGAGTTTGAAGTGGCGGGGGGGGGGCGGTGGGAGGTCGGGGTACCAGGTGGTGGGTATTATAGAGGGCACAGATTGCATGGAGCACTGGGTGTGGTAACAAAATAATGAATACTGTTTTTCTGAAAATAAATAACTTAATTAAAAAAAATGAATCCACTATTTTCATAGAAAAAAAAACTAATGTACTATATGTTGACTAACTAAACATAATTAAAATAAATCAGTAAAAAAAAAAAAAAAAGATTGTGATTTGGGGGGCACTGGGTGGCTCAGTGGGTTAAGGCCTCTGCCTTCAGCTCGGGTCATGATCCCAGGGTCCTGGGATCAAGCCCCACATCGGTCTCTCTGCTCGGCAGTGGGCCTGCTTCTCTTTTTCTCTCTCTGCCTGCTTCTCTGTCTACTACAGTTTGGGAAATAAAAGGGAAGGAGCCTGAAGGGTTTGGGGAGTACCAGTATAGACAAAGACTCAAGTGAGCAAATTGGAGAGGTCCAAGTTAATAAAGCGGGTGCCTCTGCTGGCATGAATCACTTTTCTAAGGCTTGGGTATTTGTCTTCCCAGTCATGCTGCAGGCTGTCTTCAGGTGCTAGCTAGCATCTGACAGGAAAAATGTCAGTTTTCCAAACACATATGTGTATGACCCACAGATAGAAATACTGAGCCCATCCTGGACACTATTGTGTTATAAATCTTAGAATGCCTGAAATACCACTTTTCTCTCAGTTCCATGTTAGTCCTAGGCATCCTGTAGGACCTAATGTTAAGTCCATCCTTTTTTTGATTTTTTTTCCTAGCATTTCTCTGTACTCCTTTTAAGAGTTTTATGACCACTTTCTAGTTTGGGCTTTGCAAGGTCAGAGTTTAGCATCTTTACTGTAGTTGGACCTCCTGCTGTCCCCAGTTGAATTCACCTTCTTATGATCTTATGTTTCCAACAGCTGGATTCTCCACATGGAAAGTTAACAGCAAACAACATCAGCATCCATTTCCCCTAAATGATACCCCAAACAATGGGCATTAGAATGACTTTTATTAGAATCACTGAACATATATACTAGCTTCTATGAATAACCATTGAATTTAAATAAGCAATTACCACTACCATTGAGATAAATGCTTTTTTTTGGGGGGGCGGGTCTGTTCTTAATGCTATAATCCAAATACCTAGAAAGTGCTTGACATACAGTAGTTGCTCAATAGATGTTTGTTGAATGAATAATAGATGAATGGATGAATGAATGAATGAATGGGTAACTTTCTACATGGCAATCACTGTTCTGGGTGATAATTTAACTTAATTCTTATAGTAATCCTAGAAGTTATTATCTCTGTAAAATAGGCACTGCCCAACAGATAAAATGTGAACCATGTATGAATTTAAAATTTTATGATAGCTACATTAAAAGAGGTAAAAATCCAGGTAAAATTAATTTTATAGTGTATTTTATTTAACTTAATATATCTAAAAATATATGTAATTTTAACATATAATCAATGTAAAAATTTTAGTAGGATACTTAACATTTTTTGTACTAAATTTCTGAAACCCAGTGTGTATTTCATCTTTACAGAACATCTCCACTCAGAATAGCCACATTTCTAGGGCTCAGTAGCCACAGGTACCTGTTGGCTACCGTATTGACCAATAGAGCTTTAGAACTAATATGCCCAATTTTGAGTTAGCAAGTGGCAGACCTGGAATTTGAATCTGGGCCCCTAGGTTATGGAACTGTGATCTTAATCACAAGCATGGTGTCTTTTAAAAAGCTACAATTTAGGGAATATTTAAGAAACACCTAGATATAGTTAGTATATTATCCTTAATTATCATCACATTTCAGTCACTATAACCCTGTAGTTCTCTGATACACGAACAAAAGATATTTTCTGCTGAATTTCTTTTTGGAGTCCGCCTCTTAGGGGCTTGCTTCCCAATCCAGACTTAGGCCAGTTTGTTGCTAAAGTCCTTCCCAGGGGATGCTTCAGGCACAGTTTTTTCCTGTAATAGGTACAAATGATACAAATGGTCCGTTCACCTTGCTTGGACTGAGAGAAGGAAAGGAAAACATGGATTTTTCCTGCCTGGTCCTGACCACTGGGTCCCTCCTGGGTTTTTCTTGGCTCCCTGGCTATTTCCTGTATATTGTGATCAAAGTGGAAAGAGAAGAAAACCACATAGTGGCCCCGATGAGTACCTTTTCCTATTACTTTGAATTTACAGTTGTATCATTTCTCTATTTAAACTGAATAATTCTTTGTCAACTATTATAATCCTGGATACAATAGTTCAGTTTTTATAAAGGCTGCTTTTGAAAAGGAAGAATCTGTTCATTAATTTTTTTTGTCTGTTACAAATTAGTAATTCTATTTTGCAGACATAAGAAATAATTGACAGATTCTACCATTTATAACCTTGTCATTGTTCAGCTTTCTTTTGCTGTGAAACAACACCAAACTTAAGAGGCTTAAAACATTGGTTTTATTTAGTTCATGATTTTGTGGGTATCATGGAATTTTGGAAGGGCTTAACTGGGCATTTCATCTCATGATTGGGGAAAGATCTACTTCGAAAATAGCTTCTTTACCCACAAGTCTGGTACTTCTCAGCTTCTTTTTCTTTTTCTGTGGCATCTCATTCTCTAACGTCTCTCCAGTACAGCTGGGCTTCACAGAAGGGTGGTTTTGTGGTGATTGCTATTCTTACATGGTGACTGACTTCTAAGAGGTAGGAAGCAAAAGATGCCAGGAAGTTAAGGGTTATGCTTGGAATTAGCATGGTATCATTTCTGCCATTTTCTGTTGGTCAAAGTAGTCACCAGACCCAACCAGATTTAGGGATGTGGAGAAATAGATTCCATCTCTTGATGAGGACATGTTAAGGTCATATTGTGTAAGACTTGCATGTGGGATGGGATGTATTGTTACAGTCATTTTGGAAATACAGTCTACCAGGTATATGCCATTTTTGATAGTGTCCATTTGTCTCCTGTCTTTTCTGTCATTGACAGTTTAATACATCTTCTTATACCCTCTTCTTTCTTGTTTTCTATAGAGGCCAACAATCCCATAATAAACACTTAATAATTAATGTTGATTTGCTGATAGAGCATCCTCAAATAAATTGATAGTTGAAGTTTTAGGAAAAAAATACCCATTTATACCTTAAATGGAAACTAGTTTTAGCCAAATGGTTTACTTAGTTGCCCAAATATGTTTTGTGTTTTGTCCTTACTGTGCCTGTTCTCATTACTTCCCACCTTTCTTCCTTCAAGACTCGTATTATAGCCATCTCCTCCATGAGGTCTTCTTCAGTTAATTCAGCCTGCTATGTTCTATCCATTATCTCTAGCTATTTGTGGTGATTATGAACATATTTTCTCTCAGCTCTAAACCTACCATTCTATATCCTGCTCTGTGATGTTGAGACTGGCATCCTACAAACTGATTTCTCTTTATAGCTGATCTTCCTATCAGGTTAAATCAATAGGACACAATAAAGGGAGACTGGAAGATAAGAGTAGGATGGTATAGACTTGCTTCTTTCTGTTTGCTTGGTCCAACCTGCTGGGTTCTCAGCAATGGTTGTTCACCCTGACAGCAATAGCTAGTTCTAGTTTTCAGCTCAGGTACCAATACCTGGCTCCTCAGAGGACCAGTTGCATTTGGACTGTGTCTTCTCCTTGGGAATCTGTATCCTAGCTCCACCAAGCCATCCCTCTGAATTCCTATTACCAGTATTGACAGACAGTCTCACCACCCTCTCCAGAGGTCTGGGTTTCAGATCCATAGGTCCTCTCCTCCAAGTTTCTAGGTCTGATATCTGATATCCCAGCTGCTTCCTTTTGTTCCTCAGTCCTAGGGATGGTTGCTGCTTCCTGCAGTTTCTAGCTGTGTTGCATCAGCATTCACTTGTTGTTGTTGTTTTTAAAATATTTTATTTATTTGACAGAGAGAGATCACAAGGAGGCAGAGAGGCAGGCAGAGAGAGAGGAGAAAGCAGGCTCCCTGCTGAGCAGAGAGCCTGATGCCGGGCTTGATTCCAGGACCCTGAGATCATGACCTGAGCTGAGGGCAGAGGCTTAACCCACTGAGCCAACCAGACACCCCTCACTTGTTGTTTTAAACCATCTTCCAACACCAATCTTATATTAAATTCTCTCTGTTAAAATACCTAGAGTGTTCTCTGTGTATCTAACTGGACCCTGAATGGTATACCATACATAGTGATGATTTGATAATGATTTCCTCTTTTGTGACATACTCATACATAGCCCCCTGAGCTGTTCCTTACATTTTTGCAAAAGATTTATTTATTTATTTTAGAGATAGAGTGAGCATGGGGGGAGGGGCAAAAGGAAGGGGAGACGCAGACTCCCCACTGTGTGTGGACCCCCAATACAGTGCTCTATCCCAGGACCCTGAGATCATGATATGAGTTGAAGGCAGATGTTTAACTGACTGAGCCACCCAGGTGCCCCTGTTGCTTACATTTTTTTTTAAAAGATTTTATTTATTTATTTATTTGACAGAGAGAGAGATCACAAATAGGCAGAGAGACAGAGAGAGAGATGAGGAGAAGCAGGCTCCCTGCTGAGCAGAGAGCCCTATGCGGGACTCGATCCCAGGCCCCTGGGATCATGACCTGAGCCGAAGGTAGAGGCTTAACCCACTGAGCCACCCAGGCGCCCCTGTTGCTTACATTTTTTTTTTAAAGATTTATTTATTTATTTGTTAGACAGAGAGAGATCACAAGTAGGCGGAGAGGCAGGCAGAGAGAGAGAGAGAGGAGGAAGCAGGCTCCCTGCTGAGCAGAGAGCCCTATGCGGGACTCGATCCCAGGACCCTGAGATCATGACCTGAGCCGAAGGCAGCGGCTTAACCCACTGAGCCACCCAGGCGCCCCTGTTGCTTACATTTTTAATTATTATTTTCCCATATTGTTCTTGCTTCTCCACTGTATATTTTAAACAAGTTTTGACAAGAGACTATGCTTCTTTATGTTTTACATGACATTTTATATAGTGTTTTGTACTTACATTTCTTGTTGTAAGTGTGTAACAAATAGTTTATCAAATTTTATTGTGGATTTGGCAATCAAGGATAACAGATACGGAATTCAAATTTTTCCTGAATGGCCAGGACAACAATTGATTGCTCATGGGGATGGAGATGTTTTCCTCCTGAGCTGTCATTAATTATGAGCTGATGGTGGATGTGACACAGTTATAGGATGCTTACCCCAGGGTTAGTTTGGGAGGTCACAGTTTGTGTCTGTTGAAATCCTTTAAACCAATATTTGAAAATTTGAAGTAGTTTTCCCTTCAAGTTGAGGCAATTCTGGTTGGTGGACTCCTTAGTACTCAAGTCCCATGCTTTATTTGTTCAGGTTAGTTTTGCAAGTAGCTTGTCTTGAGCACATAACGTACTTAAGTTGTGAAATGTGAACTTATTTAAGCAAAAAAAGCTATTTCAATGTGGACTATTAAAGTGGACATGGAATGGTTTTTATTTTGACATTTGTGACATTGTCCTTATGTGATCTTAAAGATTTAGAGAAAAAACTCTTTACAGTTGTATTTAGTGGTCTTCTTTTAAGACAACGTGATTATTTATGCTTCAGCATTTTATGGTAAAGTGGAAATTACTTTGTTGAACTTTGTGACTGGTTTTCATCTTTTTACCCAGACAACTCAAATCTTCCATTTTGCCAGAGTTTAATTTCTCTATAATACTGCTTTCCTATGCTGAAATTTCAAAGTCTGGTTTCTTCAGTTTCTCCTAGGCTTTCACATAGTTAATGGAGTTGCTGAACAGGTAAGTCCTACCTGATTCTTAGCTTTGTTCACCTGAATGTTAGTCTCAGGTGATAAGGCTTGGACAGTAGAGATTTCTATGATATCTTTTACTTTCTTTTTGGTCAAACAAACATGTTGATTAATCTGACTTCTAGTTAAAAGATAGAAGCCATCAGAATGAACCTCTCTCTCTTCTTTTTAATTTTTAATGGGTTCCTGTCTGGACTTATGTGTCATCTGGATAAGGATTAATGACCATAGTAACATCAACACTAATTGTAAGCCAGACACCTGAAGAGGAGCTTCTGATTGTCAGAATAAGCAGAAAAATTAAAAACTCTAACCCACATGGCTTTCTTGGTATTAAAAAGTACAAATTTAATCATCCATTTCTTTAATTTGACAATAATAAGGATCATGTTTTGTTTGTTTCATTTTGTTTTAATTACATTTTAACTGGAGGAAAAATGTCCATGAAATGAAGTTGATTACCAGTCGTCATTATCCACTTTTATGCACTTGACTATAAACCATCCCAGCACCTCTTCTGTTTGCCTGGAAAGCTGATTCATTTTTTTGTGTTGATAAATAATTTCTGTGTTTTAATAATGTTTGGTGCTTCTGGTTTTAGGGTGTGATTTAAAATAAATCTAATTTATTAAAAATTTAGGTTGCTTGCACAGTTGTTTGTGAATCAAGAATTAGTGTTAACATGGAGGAATAAATCAAGGCATGGAAGGAAAGCCCATGGGCAATTTTAAAGTTAAGAAGGGATGCCTTTATAGCTTTCAAAACTGTTTGAAAATTAAATATTTGATTTATAAGGGCTATGTACACACAGGGCTCAAATTATTCATGTATCATTGGAAAGTGTAAAATGCTTAATGTTCTGACATTATGTGATAATTGCTATTCTAATATATAGTGTCTACTAAATCTTTTTTGGGAGCTTGTGAGGGTGGCATTGATATACAGGAGCACATGCTTCATGTGCTAGTAAATCATTCTTGCATTGAATTAAGGCCAAGGAGGGAGCGTAGAGTGGACCTTAAAGTGATATTACAGTATCTGGGGCTATTCCAATCAGGAAGTATATAGCAGTGCTAATGAAAAATGGGCAGAAATGCACAAAAACCCACTAAGGAGAAAATGCAACCAGAAATTTATCAGTGATGCATTTAACAAAGTTTCCAAGTAATACAGTGATGCATTACTAGGTAGAGTTGCTTTTCAAGGTTGATGCCATCTTAATTCTGTCTTTTGCATTGGTACTCCACTGAAAACATGCTTTAGAATCTGCTCATTGTGGGTGCTTATTAATTAATGAGTTAGATCCCTCAGGCTCTGTCACTAGCCAGGTAAGTGAACTTAGATAAGTAGATTTAATCTCTAAGCTTCTGTTTCCATAATAATCATTGCTACCTCATAGAATTAATATGAGTAGATGAGATAATTCAGGTAAAGCACCTGGCATGGGGCTTGGCATAAACACTTAATATTGTTGCTATCATTATTCACCTTCTGCAGATACCTGCCAACGATTATTTTAACAAAAAGTGAAAGGAAGCATTGTAAAAGAGATTAGGAAAAGAATTATGGGGGGACTACAGAATTGGTGACTTTATCATCATAATGGTGGTATATGCAAATAGAACTCTCCAAGTAAGCATAAGGATGTAAGATGCCTAAACTGGATGTATATAGGAGCTAGTTGGCTAATTATAATTCTTCTTTTCAAGTTACAGACAGGAGTTCCAGGTGCACATTTTTATTTACTCTGGCCTGTATCAGGGAACTCAGTTTCTGCCCTGATAATAAAGAGCTCAGCACACAGGAAAGGGGGAAGTCCCCCTTAGCTATAACTACTCTCTTTCTTTGTAAATCAGAAGTCAACATCCCAGTTGAGGAAAGTGATATATAGATATGTATTGGTGGGGGAGTTTAAGGTTGAAGAGAAAGAGGGGACAAATTAGGCCAGGTACTCTATGTCAATATTAGGATGGTGAAATCATTAAGCATCTTCAAGACTCAACCCTATGAAGAGTGTTTATTAATTACCAGTATAGGAGAACATACAAAGGAAAAAATCATGGATCCCTTTTCTTGTGGATCTTATCACTAATGGTTGGAGGTTTTCAGGGGTTCCAGATGTGAGAACATCTCTCTCTCTTTCCTTCTCTCTTTTTCTCCCTCCCTCCTGCCCCACATACATACACAAGCACACACAGATGGAATGAACTACCTGTGTATGTGGGAAGGTTGTGATACTATTCATACCCACCTGGATTTCTTTTATTTCTTTTTTTTTTTTTTTTTTTGGTAATTTTTTAAATTAACATATAATGTATTGTTTGCCCCAGGGGTACAGGTCAGGCTTACATTCACAGCATTCACCATAGCCCATACCTTCCCCAATGCCCATAACCCAGCCACCCTATCCCTACCCCCCACCTCCCAGCAACCTTAAGTTTGTTCTGTGAGATAAAGAGTCTCTTAGGATTTGTCTCCCTTCCGATCCCATCTTGTATCATTTTTTCTTTCCTTAACCCCCACAACCCTGCCTCTCAAATTCCTCATATCAGAGAGATCTTATGATAATTGCCTTTCTCTGATTGACTTATTTCACTCAGCATAATATCCTCTAGTTCCTTCCAGGTCTTGCAAATGGCAAAATTTCATTTCTTTTGATGGCTGCATAGTATTTCATTGCATATATATACCACATCTTCTTTATCCGTTCATCTGTTGATGGACATCGAGGTTATTTCCATAGTTTGGCTGTTCCCACCTGGATTTCTTTGTGCTCCTTGCACTTTCCCTTGTCCTTTGGTATCAGTATTGTTGAAGACCTGACTTATTGGTCTAGGCTGGTGCAAGATGGGGGAGAGAGAGAGAGACCTCAGACTCCAGGGGAGCTAAAGTTAGTAGCACATCTTCTGAAACAGTGGTTCTAAAACTTTTTATTATTTAGGACCCATTTATACTCTTAAAAATTATTGAGGGCCCCAAGGAGCTTTTGTTTATGTGTTGTATCTATTTAGATTTATTATCTTAGAAATTAAAATATTTATTAATTCACTTAAAATAGCACAAGTAAATTCATTACTTATTACATAAATAAAATTTTAACTAAAATAATCATATTTTTCAAAACCACATGAGTAGCACTTTTTTTTCAAATCTCTTTAATGTCTGGCTTAATAAAAGGCAGCTGGATTCTCAGATTGGCTTCTAAACTCAGACTGCAATCTCACACATTAAGTTGGCTCTAGAAAGCTCTACTGTATACTTGTGAGAGAATGTGAATACAAAAGACAAATAACATATTAGTATTGATTTAAAAATAGTTTTGACCTTATAGACCCCTGTGATGAAGACTAGAAACATACTCCTTAAGGTCATTTTAAATGAAGGAATTTGGGGACCATCAGAAAGCCCAGGCAGTGGCAGGGGCTGGAAGTAGGACCATGGTTCTACAATTAGAGACCAGTTCTACCACTTTACTAACTAGCTGTGCAACCTTGGAAAGGCTATTTATGCCTCAGATTTTCTGTCTTTAAAATAGAGTTATTAATAGGATCTACCTCTAATGGTTGTTGTGAACCTTAGTGAAATAATGCAGGCAAACTGTTTAGCTAATAATAAGGGTTCCATATTAGCTTTGTTTCTTTGCCTTTTATTACTATTAAAGTGCAAATCTATTATGAACCTGTTTCCTCATCTGCCAAATGAGACTTGTCTGGATAGTCCCAAATGTCTTACCAAGCTTTAATATTCTATGATTTGCTGCGAAGTTTTCCTTCCCTCCATTAGAGATGGGTAGTAGGGGAAAAGGTATATATAATTTTAAGCACTTAATTTTCTGTTGTTTTTAGCAATTAACCACTCTTCTTCCCCATGCCCCCCATAAATCTATTAAAAACTTTCAAGGGCTTTAAGAATAAAACTTGGTGAAAAAAAATGTTGTTTCCTTGAGAAAAATTAAATTTATCCCTTTCAAGTGGAGTTAGTATAGATATCAGAGCAAAAAGAAATTTAAAAGTTTGTTTCCAGGTCCCATGGTGGTTTCAGGTCAAAGTCATAATAAGGTTTATCTCATGTCTAAATTTAATTGGAAGGTAAATGAAACTATGTTGAGAACTATTGCTGACTCCTCAGTTTACAAAATACACAGACTAGGTAATAGCCTTTTAAATGGAAAAGGAAAGTAAGGATGCCAGATTCATAGAGCAGGTATACAGGAGAAAAAACAAGGATGAAAAAGCATATTGAAAAGCAAACATTAGATCTGCAGTTTGATTGAGGACCCAGATCAAAAGAAATCAATACAAATGCTTTGGTTTATTTTTTCTCTATTTTCACTTAAGCAGTAGCCTCTAATACAATGAAAAGAAGGCACAAAGCGTATTAGAAAGGAAATAAGACAAATGGTCTCAGCAGTAATGGGAAGTGCAGCACATGTTGCATGCTGCTTAGTTTAAATTTACTGGAGCCTTGTTACAAGGATCCTGTATGAAGGCATGAGGATTTGCATATAAGGTTTTATTGCAAGGGGATTCTTTGAGGAAATCTTGAGAATACCATAGCTAAATCACTATTGCTTATCATGGCTTTTAAGGAAGTACAGTAGCAAGGCTTGACTTTGGTGTGAAATGTGCTAGGATCCAAATCACAGAAACTTACATTGATAGCAAGAAATAATATCATGATGGCAAACATAATGGAACAATGCTCAAATCATACACTTAGAAATGACTATCAGGATAGCAACTTTAGAGGTTATAGATAGAATCATTAACCTGATATGAAATCATATATTGGTAATTTTGATACCACTGATATTACTAGAGTGGTGCTTAATGTGAGCTTTTCCATCAAAATCTGTTTGATATAATAATAGAAAGCATGAGGTCTTGCAGGGTAAGGAATGAGCTCAGATTGAATGAGCAAACCAAAGGAGGGATGTGTTTGTCCTCAAAGAAAAGGATAATAGCTATAATTAGATAGATTAAGAACTCTTACTTGTAATCATTGAGAAAATGAATATTTTAAATATTTAAAAAATATATGTAAATATGAAGGAGCCAAATCTGATTTGTTGCCCTTTGCAACCTGCAATAATTATCTCTTGGCTTTTTCTACCCTATGTGGAACTAGAAGTTAGCCACTTGTAATTTGTTTCCTTATCAAAGCTTTTATCTGCCAAGTCTCTCATCTATCCCAGAAAGCATATGGAAAGAGTGCTGACATGGCAGAAGGTCACAAATATACCCCATGAGTCCTTCTTTTTGTGCTGAGCAAGTATGTTCCCAATTCTGGCCCCACACAGCTCTCCTGAACCTGGAGACACTCAATTCTGGTCGATAACTTGCCAAAGAGCTGGGAAGTGGTTGTGTGGTTATATGGTGGTATGGTAGGTATGTATACAGATAGCTGTGTCTGGGAGCAGACATCCAGACAAGGGCCCATCAAAATGGCAAGGGGGAATGAATAGTAAGAGAAGCAGGGACACCTTTTTTCCCCAAAGGACTGGGTGAGTTGACCTGTGGGCAGATAGACCTCTATTGATGCAATTAGAAGGTGCCTCACATCCTTTTAGGCGCATTTTTGGTGCTTTAACATCATTTTGGTGCTCAAGTAACAGTTTGATTGAAATCCTTAGTACAACTGAGCAGGACACATATATGTAATATGTTTCTTTGATGACTAATCCAGGGAAAAGGCTGCAAACTGGTTTCTTTTCTCTATTTATACAGTAGGCAATCTGCTTCAGGAAGTATGACATTTAAATTCCAGTACTGTCTGTCCTTTGTGATAACTGGCACTTTAGCAAAACTCTCCTGAAATAGGAAGGGTTGTAAGTGTGTTAATCTCCTTAAAACTGCTGGAGAGAATTATAGAGGTGAGTTCCCAATATTGATTTTAGTATCGATTTGTGAACGTATCTTAACTTCTCTATTACTCCTTTCTCATCTTTCGAAATTAGATGCTTTCCTGTGGAGATATTTCCAGTTCTCAGCTCACCCATATCTAGTTCTTTTCACCTTTTGGGAGTTGAAAGTGTTCGTATTTCCCCAGCTTGTTTTGCAGTTCAGTAGGACCATGAGACCAATATTGACCAATGAGTCATAGGTAGAAGAATTGCATTGCTAGTGGAAGACCTCCCTCATTCTTTTGACTGGATTGCTACCAGGAATGTTCCAGATGGAGCTTCCATAAGCCTGAGTACTAGTGAGAAGCTATGTAACAGTGCTTCCTCCCCATCTTCACCTGTACCACCATCAGTGCTAGCTGGACATATAATGTGAGCAAAAAACATAGTTTTGTTTCAAGTTTCTGGGATATAAATGTCAGTTGTTACCATAGCATAATTTATTCTGACTGATACATGTCCATTGTTTTATTTTTCAACTAAAGGATTATTTCATTAGTTTTTTAAAAATTAATTAATTTATATTTTTAAATTTCTTTTTAGCGTAACAGTATTCATTGTTTTTGCACCATACCCAGTGCTCCATGCAATCCATGCCCTCTCTAATACCCACCACCTGGTTCCCCCAACCTCCCACCCCCACCGCCCCTTCAAAACCCTCAGGTAGTTTTTCAGAGTCCATAGTCTCTCATAGTTCACCTCCCTTTCCAATTTCCCTCAACTCCCTTCTCCTCTCCATCTCCCCTTGTCCTCCATGTTATTTGTTATGCTCCACAAATAAGTGAAACCATAAAATAATTGACTCTCTCTGCTTGACTTATTTCACTCAGCATAACCTCTTCCAGTCCCATCCATGTTGCTACAAAAGTTGGGTATTCATCCTTTCTGATGGAGGCATAATACTCCATAGTGTATATGCACCACATCTTTCTTATCCATTTGTCCGTCGAAGGGCATCTTGGTTCTTTCTACAGTTTGGCGACCGTGGCCATTGATGCTATAAACTTTGGGGTAACAGATGGCCCTTCTTTTCACTACATCTGTATCTTTGGGGTAAATACCCAGTGGTGCAACTGCAGGGTCATAGGGAAGTTCTATTTTTAATTTCTTGAGGAATCTCCACAGTGTTCTCCAAAGTGGCTGCACCAACTTGCATTCCCACCAACAGTGGAAGAGGGTTGCCTTTTCTCCACATCCCCTCCAACACATGTTGTTTCCTGTCTTGCTAATTTTGGCTATTCTAACTGGTGCAAGGTGGTATCTCAATGTGGTTTTAATTTGAATCTCCCTGAGGGCTAGTGATGATGAACATTTTTTCGTATGTCTGATAGCCATTTGTATGTCTTCATTGGAGAAGTGTCTGTTCATATCTTCTGCACATTTTTTTATATGATTGTTTTGTGTGTGTTGAGTTTGAGGAGTTCTTCTAATCCTTTTTCAGCACACAGGTCCTTGGTTCTCAGCCTTCAGAATGAATCAGAATCACATCCTATTTGTTTGATTTACAGATTCCTGGGCCTTACTTTCAGAGGATTAGACCTAGTATGTCTCCTGTGAATTCTAGGAATCTGCTTTTTAAAACAAACCAAACAAAATAACAAACCAAAACCCAGAGTTTTTGAATGATTCTGATTCATGAGGAAAGACCACACCTCAAGAAAAGTTATAAATTTGTATCATGCTATAAAGTCTCTGGCTATTATTTCTCATCTTCTCCTAGCCAGACATGTTCAGATATTAGTAAAAGGTTAAAGGCATTTAGGGCAGGAGTAAGTGTGATGAATATAAAGTTCACCAGCTCCCTTTCAAGGTTGCATGAAGCAAAGATAAAGTGAAGACGGAGAAGTAGTGATTAATAGACAAAACCGCTTTCTAAATGAGAGTTCTGAAGATTGTAAATCACTTGAAAATTGAAGTGATGACCTGGAAAACAAGTCAAAATTAAGAAATATCAAGTAAGAAATGGATTGGAAGAAGGGAAATTAGAAAAAATTGTGGTAATTCCCTTATAGTTGATTTGGGAGGGAGGTGGAGAGCAGGAGCCAGAGGGATGTTAGACTCTCTATGAAAGTGCCAGAGGAGGAGGAAGTTGGGTATAACTTCACTTGTGGGCTTTGCTTTATATCTAGAATTCTGAGGTTGACTCAATTTCTTAATAAAATACTGCCATTTACAAAGGGTATGGTTTTCTGTGGATCTAAGGAAGTATTTTGGGGCCCTCTAGAAGTGAGTTTTACTGAGTACACAGGAGGAATTCGCTTCTTTAAATTTCAAAATAAAAGATATTTTTGATATCCACCCCCCACTGTCTATCATTTCCATTACTTACTATAGAGTTTGTTTGTAGATGTGTAAATTTTAGTAGCATTGTACCAATTCCATAAGTTCTGCTTTTGGTGGGGTAGAATCATATAAGGATCCTTCCTTTTGCTATTTATTGTGGGTAGTGGGTGACTAATTCTAACTACTAAAAGCAGCAGTGGAGTCAGGAGTAGCATGGTGTCTTCAGGAGGTAAGTCCATTTGAACCTGTGTGGTCTACTTATTTCAGAAATACCTGTCTAGAGAAGAACCCACCCACATTAGGGTTAGTATAGAGGGAAACAGGGAGCAGTACCCATATAGTGCTTTAATCCAAGGAGACAGCCTAGCAAAAATGGAGGTGGTTCTGCTAGCCAATATTTGAGTTGTCCTGAAATCATGGTTTTTTTTTTTTTTAACTTTTTATTTTTTATAAACATATATTTTTATCCCCAGGGGTACAGGTCTGTGAATCACCAGGTTTACACACTTCACGGCACTCACCAAAGCACATACCCTCCCCAATGTCCATAATCCCACCCCCTTCTCCCAAACCCCCTCCCCCCAGCAACCCTCAGTTTGTTTTGTGAGATTAAGAGTCACTTATGGTTTGTCTCCCTCCCAATCCCCTCTTGTTTCATTTATTCTTCTCCTACCCACTTAAGCCTCCATGTTGCATCACCACTTCCTCATATCAGGGAGATCATATGATAGTTGTCTTTCTCTGCTTGACTTATTTCGCTAAGCATGATACGCTCTAGTTCCATCCATGTTGTCGCAAATGGCAAGATTTCATTTCTTTTGATGGCTGCATAGTATTCCATTGTGTATATATACCACATCTTCTTGATCCATTCATCTGTGGATGGACATCTAGGTTCTTTCCATAGTTTGGCTATTGTGGACATTGCTGCTATAAACATTCGGGTGCATGTGCCCCTTTGGATCACTACATTTGTATCTTTAGGGTAAATACCCAATAGTGCAATTGCTGGGTCATAGGGCAATTCTATTTTTAACATTCTGAGGAACCTCCATGCTGTTTTCCAGAGTGGCTGCACCAGCTTACATTCCCACCAACAGGGTAGGAGGGTTCCCCTTTCTCCACATCCTCGCCAGCATCTGTCATTTCCTGACTTGTTGATTTTAGCCATTCTGACTGGTGTGAGGTGATATCTCATTGTGGTTTTGATTTGTATTTCCCTGATGCCGAGTGATATGGAGCACTTTTTCATGTGTCTGTTGGCCATCTGAATGTCTTCTTTGCAGAAATGTCTGTTCATGTCCTCTGCCCATTTCTTGATTGGATTATTTGTTCTTTGGGTGTTGAGTTTGCTAAGTTCTTTATAGATTCTGGACACTAGTCCTTTATCTGATATGTCGTTTGCAAATATCTTCTCCCATTCTGTCAGTTGTCTTTTGATTTTGTTAACTGTTTCCTTTGCTGTGCAAAAGCTTTTGATCTTGATGAAATCCCAATAGTTCATTTTTTCCCTTGCTTCCCTTGCCTTTTGCGTTGTTCCTAGGAAGATGTTGCTGCGGCAGAGGTCGAAGAGGTTGCTGCCTGTGTTCTCCTCAAGGATTTTGATGGATTCCTTTCGCACATTGAGGTCCTTCATCCATTTTGAGTCTATTTTTGTGTGTGGTGTAAGGAAATGGTCCAATTTCATTTTTCTGCATGTGGCTGTCCAATTTTCCCAGCACCATTTATTGAAGAGGCTGTCTTTTTTCCATTGGACATTCTTTCCTGCTTTGTCGAAGATGAGTTGACCATAGATTTGAGGGTCTATTTCTGGGCTCTCTATTCTGTTCCATTGATCTATGTGTCTGTTTTTGTGCCAGTACCATGCTGTCTTGATGATGACAGCTTTGTAATAGAGCTTGAAGTCCGGAATTGTGATGCCACCAACGTTGGCTTTCTTTTTCAATATCCCTTTGGCTATTCGAGGTCTTTTCTGGTTCCATATAAATTTTAGCATTATTTGTTCCATTTCTTTGAAAAAGATGGATGGTACTTTGATAGGAATTGCATTAAATGTGTAGATTGCTTTAGGTAGCATAGACATTTTCACAATATTTATTCTTCCAATCCAGGAGCATGGAACATTTTTCCATTTCTTTGTGTCTTCCTCAATTTCTTTCATGAGTACTTTATAGTTTTCTGAGTATAGATTCTGTGTCTCTTTGGTTAGGTTTATTCCTAGGTATCTTATGGTTTTGGATGCAATTGTAAATGGGATTGACTCCTTAATTTCTCTTTCTTCTGTCTTGCTGTTGGTGTAGAGAAATGCAACTGATTTCTGTGCATTGATTTTATATCCTGACACTTTACTGAAGTCCTGTATAAGGTCTAGCAGTTTTGGAGTGGAGTCTTTTGGGTTTTCCACATATAGTATCATATCATTTGCGAAGAGTGATAATTTGACTTCTTCTTTGCCGATTTGGATGCCTTTAATTTCCTTTTGTTGTCTGATTGCTGAGGCTAGGACCTCTAGTACTATGTTGAATAGCAGTGGTGATAATGGACATTCCTGCCGTGTTCCTGACCTTAGCGGAAAAGCTTTCAGTTTTTCTCCATTGAGAATGATATTTGCGGTGGGTTTTTCATAGATGGCTTTGATGATATTGAGGTATGTGCCCTCTATCCCTACACTTTGAAGAGTTTTGATCAGGAAGGGATGCTGTACTTTGTCAAATGCTTTTTCAGCATCTATTGAAAGTATCATATGGTTCTTGTTCTTTCTTTTATTGATGTGTTGTATCACATTGACTGATTTGCGGATGTTGAACCAACCTTGCAGCCCTGGAATAAATCCCACTTGGTCGTGGTGAATAATCTTTTTAATGTACTGTTGAATCCTATTGGCTAGTATTTTGTTGAGTATTTTCGCATCTGTGTTCATCAAGGATATCGGTCTATAGCTCTCTTTTTTGGTGGCATCCTTGTCTGGTTTTGGGATCAAGGTGATGCTGGCCTCATAAAATGAGTTTGGAAGTTTTCCTTCCATTTCTATTTTTTGGAACAGTTTCAGGAGAATAGGAATTAGTTCTTCTTTAAATGTTTGGTAGAATTCCCCCGGGAAGCCATCTGGCCCTGGGCTTTTGTTTGTTTGGAGATTTTTAATGACTGTTTCAATCTCCTTACTGGTTATGGGTCTGTTCAGGCTTTCTATTTCTTCCTGGTTCAGTTGTGGTAGTTTATATGTTTCTAGGAATGCATCCATTTCTTCCAGATTGTCAAATTTATTGCCGTAGAGTTGCTCATATTATTTCTCTTCTCCTGCTGGGCTTAGGGTTTCTTTCTTGTTTTTTCTCCAGCTCCTTTAGGTGTAGGGTTAGGTTGTGTACCTGAGACCTTTCTTGTTTCTTGAGAAAGGCTTGTACCGCTATATATTTTCCTCTCAGGACTGCCTTTGTTGTGTCCCACAGATTTTGAACCGTTGTATTTTCATTATCATTTGTTTCCATGATTTTTTTCAATTCTTCTTTAATTTCCCGGTTGACCCATTAATTCTTTAGAAGGATACTGTTTAGTCTCCATGTATTTGGGTTCTTTCCAAACTTCCTTTTGTGGTTGAGTTCTAGCTTTAGAGCATTGTGGTCTGAAAATATGCAGGGAATGATCCCAATCTTTTGATACCGGTTGAGTCCTGATTTAGGACCGAGGATGTGATCTATTCTGGAGAATGTTCCATGTGCACTAGAGAAGAATGTGTATTCTGTTGCTTTGGGATGAAATGTTCTGAATATATCTGTGATGTCCATCTGGTCCAGTGTGTCGTTTAAGGCCTTTATTTCCTTGCTGATCTTTTGCTTGGATGACCTGTCCATTTCAGTGAGGGTAGTGTTAAAGTCCCCTACTATTATTTATTGTTGTTGATGTGTTTCTTTAATTTTGTTATTAATTGGTTTATATAGTTGGCTGCTCCCACGTTGGGGGCATAGATATTTAAAATTGTTAAATCTTCTTGTTGGACAGACCCTTTGAGTATGATATAGTGTCCTTCCTCATCTCTTATTATAGTCTTTGGCTTAAAATCTAATTGATCTGATATAAGGATTGCCACTCCTGCTTTCTTCTGATGTCCATTAGCATGGTAAATTCTTTTCCACCCCCTCACTTTAAATCTGGAGGTGTCTTCGGGCTTAAAATGAGTTTCTTGGAGGAAACATATAGATGGGTTTTGTTTTTTTATCCATTCTGATACCCTGTGTCTTTTGACAGGGGCATTTAGCCCATTCACATTCAGGGTAACTATTGAGAGATATGAATTTAGTGCCATTGTATTGCCTGTAAGGTGACTGTTACTGTATATGGTCTCTGTTCCTTTCTGATCTACCACTTGTAGGCTCTCTCTTTGCTTAGAGGACCCCTTTCAATATTTCCTGTAGAGCTGGTTTGGTGTTTGCAAATTCTTTCAGTTGTTGTTTGTCCTGGAAGCTTTTAATCTCTCCTTCTATTTTCAATGATAGCCTAGCTGGATATAGTATTCTTGGCTGCATGTTTTTCTCGTTTAGTGCTCTGAAAATATCATGCCAGCTCTTTTTGGCCTGCCAGGTCTCTGTGGATAAGTCAGCTGCCAATCTAATATTTTTACCATTGTATGTTACAGACTTCTTTTCCCGGGCTGCTTTCAGGATTTTCTCTTTGTCACTGAGACTTGTAAATTTTACTATTAGGTGACGGGGTGTGGGCCTATTCTTATTGATTTTGAGGGGCATTCTCTGAACCTCCTGAATTTTGATGCTCGTTCCCTTTGCCATATTGGGGAAATTCTCCCCAATAATTCTCTCCAGTATACCTTCTGCTCCCCTCTCTCTTTCTTCTTCTTCTGGAATCCCAATTATTCTAATGTTGTTTCGTCTTATGGTGTCACTTAATTCTCGAATTCTCCCCTCGTGGTCCAGTAGCTGTTTGTCCCTCTTTTGCTCAGCTTCTTTTTTCTCTGTCATTTGGTCTTATATATCACTAATTCTTTCTTCTGCCTCATTTATCCTAGCAGTGAGAGCCTCCATTTTTGATTGCACCTCATTAATAGCTTTTTTGATTTCAACTTGGTTAGATTTTAGTTCTTTTATTTCTCCAGAAAGGGCTTTTATATCTCTCGAGAGGTTTTCTCTAATATCTTCCATGCCTTTTTCGAGCCCGGCTAGAACCTTGAGAATTGTTATTCTGAACTCTAGATCTGACATATTACCGATGTCTGTATTGATTAGGTCCCTAGCCTTCGGTACTGCCTCTTGTTCTTTTTTTTGCATTGAATTTTTACGTCTTGTCATTTTGGCCAGATAAGAGTAAATGAAGGGGCAAGTAAAATACTAAAAGGGTGGCAACAACCCCAGGAAAATATGCTTTAACCAAATTAGAAGAGATCCAAAATCATGAGTGCGGAGAAAGGGGATGAAAAGAGGTTCAAAAAGAAAAAAAGAAAAAAAAAGAAAAAAGAAAAGAAAAAAAAAAAGAAAAGAAAAAAAAATTTTTTTAAAAAAAGAAAACACCTGAGAAAAATGTAAAAAAGAAAAAATATATATATTAGATAAACTAGTAAAAAATCGTTAAAAAATAAAAAGGTAACAGTTAAAAAAAAAAAAATTTTACCCGAAGGCGAGAAGAAAAAGAAAAAAAAAAATGAAAAAGAAAAAATTAAATTAACTGCAAGACTAAAAAAAAATCACAGGAAAAAAGCCATGAGTTCCGTGCTTGGCTTTCTCCTCCTCTGGAATTCTGCTGCTCTCCTTGGTATTGAAACCGCACTCCTTGTTAGGTGAACTTGGTCTCGGCTGGATTTCTTGTTGATCTTCTGGGAAAGGGGCCTGTTGTAGTGATTCTCAAGTGTCTTTGCCCCAGGCGGAATTACACCTCCCTTACCCGGGGCCGGGGTGAGTAATCCGCTCGGGTTTGCTTTCAGGAGCTTTTGTTCCCTGAGCGCTTTCCGTAGAGTTCCGGAGGATGGGAACACAAATGGCGGCCTCCTGGTCTCCGGCCCGGAGGAGCCGAGAGCCCGGGGCCCCACTCCTCAGTGCGCCCTCAGAGAACAGCGCCCAGTTACTCCCGTCTGCCTGACCTCCGGCCGCGCTCTGAGCTCACCGAGCCTGCGATCAGTTCAAGGTAACACCGTGCTGTGAGCTTACTGTCGGCTCTGTTTCTGTAGCCGGCTTTCCCGTTCCAATACCCGCAAGCTCTGCGACACTCAGACACCCCCGATCCTTCTGTGACCCTGCGGGACCTGAGGCCACGCTGACCCCGCGTGGGCTTCGCCCCGGTTTAGCCTCTGGAGCGATGTCCCTCAGCGGAACAGACTTTTAAAAGTCCTGATTTTGTGCGCGGTTGCTCCGCCGCTTGCCGGGAGCCGGCCCCTCCCCCCGGGGTCTATCTTCCCGTCGCTTTGGATTCACTTCTCCGCTGGTCCTACCTTTCAGAAAGTGGATGTTTTTCTGTTTCCAGAATTGCTGTTCTTCTTCTCTTCGATCTGCCGATGGATTTTCAGGTGTTTGCAATCTTTAGATAAGCTATCTAGCTGATCTCCAGCTAGCTGAAGCAGTCTCAGCTTGGTACTTCTCTGCCATCTTGACTCCCTGAAATCATGGTCTTATACATTGAACTCTTACTCCTCCTATCCCCTGCTCTCTTCAAGGCAAATCACATAAGGCTCTGCCTGCACCCACCAATACTGATAGGCTGCTTAGTCTGTCCTTGAATGATTTTTCCCCCCTGCAAGGCTGCCTTGCTGTCCCTTGTAAAGATATGTTATTTGTATAAACATCTGATAAGAGGGAGTAGAAGCAGTGGGCTGCACGATTTGCTTGGGTTCCATATTGAATGTTGGTTTGGGTCCTTCACTCTATATCCCCTCTACCCTGAGGAGTTCAGAGTATGTAAACCCAAAATATGCCACTCTGACATAAGATTATTTTGAGCTCAAGGTCCAGAAAAAGCCACCCAGGATGAACTCTCTTCCCTCCCCCATCTGCCTTAAAGTAGAACATAAATTCTTCTTGTGAAGGTGTCTGCTTCATCCCCACTTTCCATACCAGAAAGGGCATAATAGCCTTATCACTGGAAATGACACAAAAACGAATCAACATGAACTTTACTAACTGGCTCTTATCTTCTACCAGTTTCCCCATGTATTTGCCTTTCCATAACTTGTTGCTCCAGAGGTGCTTTGTCAGTCCAAGTTTGAGAAACCCCTTTGAGTTACTTGTCACCGAGTCCTCCTGTGTATATGCACAATGCACGTGCTAATAGACTTCTCTTCCTTTTCTTCTTGTTAATGAGACTTTTGCCAGTCTAACTTACAGGGCCCCAGCTGGAGTAAAACCATGTTTTACTTTTCTTGCCATAATTTTAATATTTATTTATTTGAGAGAGAGAGAGAATGAGCATTCAGCAGCAGCAGGGGGAGGGGGAGAGGGCAAAGCAGAAAGCAGACTCCCCAATGAGCAGGGAGCCTGATGAGGGACTCAGTTCCAGGACTCCAGGATCATGACCTGAGCCTAAGGCAGGTGCTTAACTGACTGAATCACCCAGGTGCCCCTTTAATTTTAATGATTTTTAACTCATATACTTTAAAAAGCAGATTTTTATTGGAAGAGAAAGAAAGCCAAACTGACCTAATATATGCAGAAAAAAAGTATGATTACACAAATATGTTGTGTGTACGTGCATGTTTAAATGTCATATACTTGAGAAGTCCAGGAATATCTGAGTTTAATTATGACTAGAGTGACATACTCAAACACTGTTAACAATCTGTTTCCCTCAGCCCTGCTTTCTTCTCAGTTGTTTTTATCCTTTAGAGTCTCCTTAAGAGATGGTAAATATTTTCTTAACTTTATTCTTCTGGATCAGCAAAATCAGTGGAAGGAGACTACCAATTTCCCTGGAATTTTAGCAGGTCTTGTGCTGATTAGCACTGACTGGCCTGTCTTGAGTCCCACTCCATTCTTGAATCAGTTACTGTGAACATTCAGGTGGTCTGTGCTAATTGGCCAGGTCTTGCCTTTGTACCCATGCCTGAGTATTGAAGGTAGAGTAAATTTCACCTGAACCATATGAAAAGAGATTAGGGAAGGGAGTGGTTCCCCAAAGGCAAATCAGAAGATTCTTACTGGAAAAGGGAGAAATAGCTGCTAGAAAACAAAACTTCAAATTGTCCACAGCAGAAGGTATGTTAAAATCTGTTTAAAAGTGAAATTTGGTGGGGAGGAGTCAAGATGGCGGAGAATTAGCAGGCTGAGACTACTTCAGCTAGCAGGAGATCAGCTAGATAGCTTATCTAAAGATTGCAAACACCTACAAATCCATCCACAGATCAAAGAGAAGAAGAACAGCAATTCTAGAAACAGAAAAACAACTCTTTCCGAAATGTAGGACTGGTGGAGAAGTGAACCCAAAGCGACAGGAAGATGGACCCCGGGGGGAGGGGGCCGGCTCCCGGCAAGTGGCAGAGCAATGGAGCACAAAGTCTGTTCTGCTGAGGGACATCGCTCCAGAGGCTAAACCGGGGTGAAGCCCACACGGGGTCAGCATGGCCTCCGGTCCCGCAGGGTCACAGAAGGATCAGGGGTGTCTGAGTGTCGCAGAGCTTACAGGTATTAGAATGGGGAAGCCAGCTACAGAGACAGTGCTGACAGTGAGCTCACAGCTCGGGGTTACCTTGAACCGGTCGCAGGCTCGGTGAGCTTGGAGCGCGGCCGGAGGTCAGGCAGACGGGAGTTACTGGGCACTGTTCTCTGAGGGCTCACTGAGGAGTGCGCCAGGATCATGGCTTCTCCGGGCCGGAGACCAGGAGGCCGCCATTTGTATTCCTGTCCTCCGGAACTTTACTGAAAGTGCTCAGGGAACAAAAGCTCCTGAAAGCAAACCTGGGCAGATTACTCAGCCCGGCCCCTGGTAAGGGCGGTGCAATTCTGCCTGGGGCAAAGACACTTGAGAATCACTACAACAGGCCCCACCCCCAGAAGATCAACAAGAAATCCAGCCAAGACCAAGTTCACCTACCAAGGAGTGCAGTTTCAATACCAAGGAGAGAAGCAGAATTCCAGAGGAGGAGAAAGCAGAGCATGGAACTCATAGCTTTCTCCCTATGATTCTTTAGTCTTGCAGTTAATTTTTTTTTCTTTTTCATTTTTTTTGCTTCTTCTGCTAAAATATTTTTAACTTTATGCTTTTCTTTTTTTAACGTTTTTTAACTAGCTTATCTAATATATATTTTTTCTTTTTTATACTTTTCTTTATTCGTTTTCTTTTTAAATTCTTTTCTTTTTTTTCTCTCTCTTTCTTTCTTTCTGAACCTCTTTTTATCCCCTTGCTCCCTCCTCACGATTTGGGATCTCTTCTGATTTGGGGTTCCTGGGGTTGTTGCCACCCTTTTAGTATTTTACATGCTCCTTCATATACTCTTATCTGGACAAAATGACAAGGCGGAAAAATTCACCACAAAAAAAAGAACAAGAGGCAATACCAAAGGCTATGGACCTAATCAACACAGACATTGGTAATATGTGAGATCTAGAGTTCAGAATGACAATTCTCAAGGTTCTAGCCGGGCTTGAAAAAGGCATGGAAGATATTAGAGAAACCCTTTCGGGAGATATAAAAGCTCTTTCTGGAGAAATTAAAGAGCTAAACTTTAACCAAGTTGAAATAAAAAAAGCTATTAATGATCTGCAATAAAAAATGGAGGCTCTCACTGCTAGGATAAATGAGGCAGAAGAAAGAATTAGCAATAGAGAAGACCAAATGATGGAGAATAAAGAAGCTGAGCAAAAGAGGGACAAACAGCTATTGGACCATGAGGGGAGAATTCGAGAGATAAGTGACACCATAAGATGAAACAACATTAGAATAATTGGGATTCTAGAAGAAGAAGAAAGAGGAGAGCAGAAGGTATAATGGAGAGAATTATTGGGGAGAATTTCCCCAATATAACAAAAGGAACTAGCATAAAAATCAGGAGGTTCAGAGAACGCCCCTCAAAATCAATAAGAATAAGACTACACCCCGTCACCTAATAGTAAAATTTACAAGTCTTAGTGACAAAGAGAAAATCCTGAAAGCAGCCTGGGAAAAGAAGTCTGTAACATACAATGGTAAAAATATTAGATTGGCAGCAGACTTATCCACAGAGACCTGGCAGGCCCAAAAGAGCTGGCATGATATATTCAGAGCACTAAACGAGAAAAACATGCAGCCAAGAATACTATATCCAGCTAGGCTATCATTGAAAATAGAAGGAGAGATTAAAAGCTTCCAGGACAAACAACAACTGAAAGAATTTGCAAACACCAAACCAGCTCTACAGGAAATATTGAAAGGGGTCCTCTAAGCAAAGAGAGAGCCTGCAAGTGGTAGATCAGAAAGGAACAGGGACAATATACAGTAATAGTCACCTTACAGGCAATACAATGGCACTAAATTCATATCTCTCAATAGTTACCCTGAATGTGAATGGGCTAAATGCCCCTGTCAAAAGACACAGGGTATCAGAATGGATAAAAAAACAAAACCCATCTATATGTTTCCTCCAAGAAACTCATTTTAAGCCCGAAGACACCTCCAGATTTAAAGTGAGGGGGTGGAAAAGAATTTACCATGCTAAGGGACATCAGAAGAAAGCAGGAGTGGCAATCCTTATATCAGATCAATTAGATTTTAAGCCAAAGACTATAATAAAAGATGAGGAAGGACAGTATATCATACTCAAAGGGTCTGTCCAACAAGAAGATCTAACAATTTTAAATATCTATGCCCCCAACATGGGAGCCGCCAACTATATAAACCAATTAATAACAAAATCAAAGAAACACATCAACAATAATAGTAGGGGACTTTAACACTCCCTTCACTGAAATGGACAGATCATCCAAGCAAAAGATCAACAAGGAAATAAAGGCCTTAAATGAGACACTGGACCAGATGGACATCTCAGATATATTCAGAACATTTCATCCCAAAGCAACAGAATACACATTCTTCTCTAGTGCACATGGAACATTCTCCAGAATAGATCACATCCTCGGTCCTTTATCAGAACTCAACCAGTATCAAAAGATTGGAATCATTCCCTGCATATTTTCAGACCACAATGCTTTGAAGCTAGAACTCAACAACAAGAGGAAGTTTGAACCCAAATACATGGAGACTAAACAGCATCCTTCTAAAGAATGAATAGGTCAACCAGGAAATTAAAGAAGAATTGAAAAAAATCATGGAAACAAATGATAATGAAAATACAATAGTTCAAAATCTGTGGGACACAAGAAAGGCAGTTCTGAGAGGAAAATATATAGTGGTACAAGCCTTTCTCAAGAAACAAGAAAGGTCTCAGGTACACAACCTAACCCTACACCTAAAGGAGCTGGAGAAAGAACAAGAAAGAAACCCTAAGCCCAGCAGGAGAAGAGAAATCATAAAGATCAGAGCAGAAATCAATGAAGTAGAAACCAAAAAAAAACAAAAACAAAAACAAAACAAAAAACAAAAAACAAAACAAAACAAAAAAAACCCAGAACAAATCAATGAAACTAGGAGCTGGTTCTTTGAAAGAATTAATAAAATTGATAAACCCCTGGCCAGACTTACCAAAAGAAAAAAGAAATGACCCAAATAAATAAAATCATGATTGAAGGAGGAGAGATCACAACTAACACCAAAGAAATACAAACAAGTATAAGAACATACTATGAGCAACTCTACACCAACAAATTTGACAATCTGAAAGAAATGGATGCATTCCTAAAAACATATAAACTACGACCACTGAACCAGGAAGAAATAGAAAACCTGAACAGACCCATAACCAGTAAAGAGACGGAAAAAGTCATTAAAAATCTCCAAACAAAAGCCCAGGGTCAGATGGCTTCCCAGGGGAATTCTACCAAACATTTAAAAAAGAACTAGTTCCTATACTCTTGAAACTGTTCCAAAAAATAGAAATGGAAGGAAAACTTCCAAACTCATTTTATGAGGCCAGCATCACCTTGATCCCAAAACCAGACAAGGATCCTATCAAAAAAGAGAGCTATAGACCAATATCCTTGATGAACACAGATGTGAAAATTCTCTCCCAAATACTAGCCAGTAGGATTCAACAGTACATTAAAAGGATTATTCATCACGAGCAAGTGTTTTTTATTCCAGGGCTGCAAGGTTGGTTCAACATCTGCAAATCAATCAATGTGATACAACACATCAATAAAATAAAAAGAACCATGATACTCTCAAGAGATGCTGAAAAATCATTTGACAAAGTACAGCATCCCTTCCTGATCAAAACTCTTCAAAGTGTAGGGATAGAGGGCACATACCTCAGTATTATCAAAGCCATTTATGAAAAACCCACCGCATATATCATTCTCAATGGAGAAAAATTGAAACCTTTTCCGCTGAGGTCAGGAACACGGCAGGAATGTCCATTATCACCACTGCTATTCAACATAGTACTAGAAGTCCTAGCCTCAGCAATCATACAACAAAAGGAAATTAAAGGCATCCAAATTGGCAAAGAAGAAGTCAAACTATCACTCTTCACAGATGAAATGATATTATATGTGGAAAACCCAAAAGACTCCACTCCACAACTGCTAGAACTTGTACAGGAATTCAGTAAAGTGTCAGGATATGAAGTCAATGCACAGAAATCAGTTGCATTTCTCTACACCAACAACAAGAGAGAAGAAAGAGAAATTAAGGAGTCAATCCCATTTACAGTTGCACCCAAAACCATAAGATACCTAGGAATAAACCTAACCAAAAAGGCAAAGAATCTATACTCAGAAACTATAAAGTACTCATGAAAGAAATTGAGGAAGACACAAAGAAATGGAAAAATGTTCCATGCTCCTGGATTGGAAGAATAAACATTATGAAAATGTCTATGCTACATAAAGCAATCTACACATTTATTGCAATTCCTATCAAAGTACCATCCATCTTTTTCAAAGAAATGGAACAAATAATCCTTAAATTTATATGGAACCACAAAAGACCTCGAATAGCCAAAGGAATATTGAAAAAGAAAGCCAACGTTGGTGGCATCACAATTCTGGACTTCAAGCTCTATTACAAAGCTGTCATCATCAAGACAGCATGGTACTGGCACAACAACAGACACATAGATCAATGGAACAGAATAGAGAGCCCAGAAATAGACCCTCAAATCTATGGTCAACTAATCTTTGACAAAGCAAGAAAGAACGTCCAATGGAAGAAAGACAGCCTCTTCAATAAATGGTGTTTGGAAAATTGGACAGCCACATGCAGAAAAATGAAATTGGACCATGTCCTTACACCACAGACGAAAATAGACTCAAAATGGATGAAGGACCTCAATGTGAGAAAGGAATCCATCAAAATCCTTGAGGAGAACACAGGCAGCAACCTCTTCAACCTCAGCTGCAGCAACATCTTCCTAGGAACATCACCAAAGGTAAGGGAAGCAAGGGCAAAAAGGAACTATTGGGATTTTATCAATATCAAAAGCTTTTGCACAGCAAAGGAAAAAGTTAACAAAACCAAAAGACCACTGACAGAATGGGAGAAGATATTTGCAAATGACATATCAGATAAAGGACTAGTGTCCAAAATCTATAAAGAACTTAGCAAACTCAACACCCAAAGAACAAATAATCCAATCAAGAAATGGGCAGAGGACATGAACAGACATTTCTGCAAAGAAGACATTCAGATGGCCAACAGACACATGAAAAAGTGCTCCATATCACTCGGCATCAGGGAAATACAAATCAAAACCACAATGAGATATCACCTCACACCAGTCAGAATGGCTAAAATTAACAAGTCAGGAAATGACAGATGCTGGCGAGGATGTGGAGAAAGGGGAACCCTCCTACCCTGTTGGTGGGAATGCAAGCTGGTGCAACCACTCTGGAAAACAGCATGGAGGTTCCTCAAAATGTTGAAAATAGAACTGCCCTATATCCCAGCAATTGCACTACTGGGTATTTACCGTAAAGATACAAACGTAGTGATCCGAAGGGGCACATGCACCCGAATGTTTATAGCAGCAATGTCCACAATAGCCAAACTATGGAAAGAACCTAGATGTCCATAAACAGATGAATGGATCAAGAAGATGTGGTATATATACACAATGGAATACTATGCAGCCATCAAAAGAAATGAAATCTTGTGACAACGTGGATTGAACTAGAGCATATCATGCTTAGCGAAGTAAGTCAAGCAGAGAAAGACAACTATCATATGATCTCCCTGATATGAGGACGTGGTGATGCAACATGGGGGCTTAAGTGGGTAGGAAAAGAATCAATGAAGAATCAATGAAACTAGATGGGATTGGGAGGGAGACAAACCATAAGTGACTCTTAATCTTACAAAACAAACTGAGGGTTGCTGGAGGGAGGGGTTTTGGGAGAAGGGGGGTCGGGTTATGGACATTGGGGAGGGTATGTGCTTTGGTGAGTGCTGTGAAGTGTGTAAACCTGGCGATTCACAGACCTGTACCCCTGGGGATAAAAATATATTTTTATAAAAAGTAAAATTTGAAGTTTTTAGATTCTAATAAATAGCCAAGAGAGCTTGAGAATTGGCTTTACTTCTTTCTCATTCTCTTTATCAACCAATCAGTCGAGGAAGTAAAAAAAAACATTAAAAAATCCAGTTCTCAGGAGTAACATCCTTTATTTGACCTGATATAGGAATCATGAGAGAATTTGCTTAATAGGATTAATATTGTTTCTTATTAGTGCCACATAGACTGAAGCTCTTAACTATTTCTATTATAAACTACTTCAATATCTATGGGGAAGGAAAACATTTTGCTGCCTGCTAGGTTCTTTGGTTAATCTAATAATTAAGTTGACATGAGACAGATTAATAGGAGAAAAATTTAATTTTGAATGTATAAGAGTTCATAAAAATGATACTCATATAAGTGGCCAGAGAAGGCAACTTTTGTACCTTTAAAGAAACAATTACCTGTGAAGACTTGTCAAAGAGATTTGGACTTGGAATTGCAAATTAATGAAGAAATAAAAGATTTGCTTATGTAGCCTTCTCTACCCTGAATTCCCTTTCTTTAGCAATAAGGATGCCTTCTATCCTCCAGGTATAGGGAGAGTACCTTTCACATAGGGTATTTGTTTCCTGCTTTGTGGGGGGAAAGGAAGACCAGAATGTCTTTCTGGCACCAGTTCTTTAAGTAATTCTAATTCAAAGTGACCAACGTGTCAAAGTGGCATATATTGGGGCAGTGTATTTTGCTGCTTCTTGTATCCAAATTGCCATTTTTGTCAATGAGTTGTATATTGTCATATGCACAGTTCATCATGTATTTCATTATTTTATGTTAGGAGCAAGAGTCTTCACTGATTTTTATAAGGAAAGGCAATTAGTTATTGTTTTTAAAGATGTGAAGCGAAGTTTACCTTTATAGTGAGGAAATTTCACTGAAAATAATACTACAGAATTTTTCTTTGACAAAATATTTTACATTCTTATGTTTAGTATTAATAAAGTGGGCTCTGGTCAAACACCTGCCTGCACTGAATGAGCTGGGTGACCTTGAGGCAAATTACTTTGCCTCAAGTGTAAGATGGAGTAAGATGAGAACTTTTCTCCTAGTGTTACATGAGGATTAAATAAGTGAATGCCAGTAAAGACCTTAGAACAGGGTCTGGCATATTGTTAGGATTCAATAGATATTATTAATTCTAGATATTAGATCTTAGATTAGATAATAGATATTAACTATTCTAACCTTTTAGATGTAGACGACCTGTATTGTTAATTCCTTTCATACAGTTCTTTGATAATTTTACTGGCACGTTAAAAGTAGGAACTGCTGGTTTGAGATGTGCAGCCTAAATATTTCTCACCCCATTCTTTATAAAAAATACCACACTGGGATCAAGTTTTAAGTGAAGCAAATTCTAACTTCTAAATTGTTAGAGTTACCATGAAAAAGAGAAAAACAAAGTAATCAGAAAAATTATTTTTAAAAAAGAAGACTTTTTTTCATTATTGACAAAATTAAAACCTAGACATTTAAACACATAAGCAATTGTTGAAGCTGATTACTGTATGTACTTAAGATAGAAAACATTCAGGACTGCCTGGGTGATGCGGTTGTTTGAGTGTGAGACTCTTGGTTTTGGCTGGGGTCATGATTGCTGAATCCTGGGATCCAGCCCTGCATTGGGCTCCACTCTTCGCAGGGAGTCTGCTTGAGTTTATCTCTCTCTCTGCCCCCCACAACCTGTGTGTGCTCTCTCTCTTGCAAATGAATAAATAAATCTTTAGAAGAAAAGCTACAAAGCAGTCAAAGGTATACATGTTGTAAACTTTTCATATAAGTAATTACTCTAAAGGGGGAAGAGGTGGAGGAGGAAAAAGGGGGAAAGAGAATATCTCAGTTTGGGGCCTGGTTGAATCTATGCTGCTCTTTTTCTTTCTTCATTGCAGATTCTGCTCTTCAGTGTTTCTGATCCCAGTTTTGTGATCTGACAACTTTTTCATGTCTCCCATTTCTAACTTCATGATGCTGAACTGCTTCTGAGTCTCTCACGTAACACCTCAGGCATGTACTCCAAAGTGTACGGTTCAATATAGGATCCAGTTCTGGTGAAACAGTAGCACATTTGATGAGTTCAGAGGAGGAAAAAATTCCTTTTCTAGTTGTTTAACTAAATGGAACTGTCAGTCTAAGAGAATGGTAGGCCTGATATTTCTTGGGAAATAATTTCAATAGACCAGGGAAAATATTTTGATTTAAATATTTATCTGATAACAGCACAGCATCACAATTAATAAGACCATCCTTCAGTTGGTCAATTTAGTCAAAAAATCAATTGAATTAATGTCTTCATTTTCCTTGGGTAAATACCCAACACTGAAAATACTGGGTCATATTATAATTCTATTTTTAGTTTTTAAAAAGGTCTTATTTATTTATTTGAGAGAGAACATGAGAGAGGAGAAGGTCAGAGAGAGAAGCAGACCCCCTGTGGAGGTGGGAGCCTGATGTGGGACTCGGTCCCGGGACTCTGGGATTATGACCTGAGCTGAAGGCAGTTGCTTAACCAACTGAGCCACCCAGGTGCCCTATTTTTAATTTTTTGAGGAACTTCCATACTGTTTTTCAAAGCAGATTTGCCAATTTACATTGCCACCAATAGAGCATGAGGGTTCCTTTCTCTTAACGTCCTCACTAAAACTTGTTATTTCCTGTATTTTTTATTTTGGCCATCTGATCAAAGGTGATATCTCATTGTGGTATTTTGTTTTGTTTTGTTTTGGAATTAAGCCAGAGATTTTATCTATTTTTAAAAAATTTATATTAAATCTTAATTTAATATAAATTAAATTAGCCAACATCAATAGTTTCTGATGTGATCTTCAATGATTCGTCAGTTTCATATAACATCCAGTGCTCATCACATCACATGCTCTCCTTAATGTCCATCACCCAGTTACTCCATCCTCCCACCCATCTCCTCTTCCACAATCCTCAGTTTGTTTCCCAGGGTTAAGAGTCTCTCTGATTTTTTCCCCTTCAGTTTTTCCTTCCCTCCCCTATGATCCCCTGTGTTATTTCTTATATTACACATATACATGAAACCATATGATAATTGTTTTTCTCTGATTGATTCATTTCACTTGGCAAAATACTCCACAGTTCCATCCATGTCATTGTAAATGGTAGGTATTGATTCTTTCTGATGGCTGAGTAATATTCCATTGTATATATGAGTCACATCTTCTAAATCCATCCGTCTGTTGAAGAACATCTCTACTCCTTCCACAGTTTGGCTATTGTGGATGTTGCTGCTATGAACACTGGGGTGCATGTTCTTCTTTTCACTGTATCTGTATCTTTGGAGTAAATACCCAGTAGTGATATTGCTGGGCTGTAGGGTAGCTACATCTTGAGGAGCCTCCATACTGTTTTCCAGAGTGGCTGTTCCAGCTTGCATTCCCACCAGATGTGTCAGAGGCTTCCCCTTTCTGCACACCAACATTTATTCTTTCCTGTCTTGTTAAATTTAGCCATTCTTACTGGTATAAGGTGGTATCCCATTGTGGTTTTGATTTGTACTTCCCTGATGACAAATGATGTGGAGCATTTTTTCATGTGTCTGTTGGCCATTTCCATGTCTTCTCTGGAGAAATGTCTGTTCATGCCTTCTGCCCATTTCTTGACTGGATTATTCATTTTTGGGGTGTTGAGTTTAAGAAGTTCTGTATAGGGGGAGACAAGATGGTGGGGAAGTAGGAGGAGGCACCATTTCAACCTCTACCGTAAAGTGAGCTTATTACCTACCAAAAAACTCCGATTACCCATGAAATCAGCCTGAGATCATAATTATACACATCTGGATCTCTACAGGGGCAGAAGATGTCAGTGGGTAGGTAAAGCAGAATGGGAACATTGGACTGATATTGGAAGATAAACAAAAGGGGGAGGGAGCCACCAGAGGCAACCCATTGGAAAGTAATACCCCAATATGAGAGTGCCCTGCAACTGGGGACCAGCATTAACTTGGAGTCTGGTTGAAAGCACTCAAAAAGAGCAAAAGATCGTGGGGGGAAATTGTGGGAATCAGGGTGGTTAGGGACAGGTGCTGAAGTCCCCGGACCCAGGACAGCCACCCTGGTGCTGAACCAGAGTGCGGTGGAGAAACCAGGTCTTGGTCCCTGAGCCGCCAGTGCGCCTGAGAACATGTGGGGCCTGGCTCCATTAAAGGGGCTGAGAGCCTTGCCAGCGGGCAGAAACACAGCCTTTTTGTAGTCCCCACATGAGCACCATGCTGTGCTATCAGAGCCTGAATCGAGCCCCGTGCCTTCCCCTGAGAGAGGTGTGCACAGGCGCCAGCCCGGTGCTCTTGGACCCAGAAAGACCAGACACTCCTAGCCCCGGCCAGTGGGAAAAATCTCAGTGTGAAATTGCTGCTTGGAACCTCTCTGGCAGTGTGGAGCTGCCCAGACAGCCGCCACTGTCGTGGTTTTGGGTGCAAGCAGGAGTTCCTGTGTACCCAGGGACTGCGACTCAGAACGTGCTCTGCCAGAGGCCAAGAGGGAACTTATGTGCTCTTCAGCACCCAGAGGGGAACAGACTGAGGGTTCTCTCTGAGAGGGAGTTTGGGGTGCAGTTTGCTTTCCTTTAAACCTCCAAAAACCATCAAAAACTGTCAAGGCAAGAGAAAAAACAAAAAAACAAAAAAAGGAACAAACAAACATAAAAACCTTCAGAGAACAGAAGCCTGAAAAACCGGTTTCTTCAGAGCCCACCCCCTTGAGGGGGCCAGAGGACTTAACTCAGGGAACATTGCCTGAAAACTCACTTGGCAGGCCCCTCCTCCAGAAAGCCAAACAGGAAAAAGAAAAAAAAAGAAAAAAAAAAGATGACAAGAGAACAATCACCACTACTTCATACATACAACTTTTATTTTTAATTTGTTCCCACTATTCTGGTTCTTTTTTTTAATATATAGATAATTTTTAACCTATTTACCATCACAGTGAGATGTCCAGTACATCAAATTCCATAATAACCTTTTAACCTGAACTTTTCGATACATATACCCGTGTTTTTCTTTTGCTTTTCTATTTTTTAATTTTTTTTAAATTTTAGTTTAGTTTAATTTAGTTTCTTCTTTTTTTATTTTTATTTTTTAATATTCATATAGAGTTAAACTTCAAGGTAATTCCCTTTCCCCAATCAATGCTACCCCTATAGGAAAACCAGTTTTTAATCCCCCTTTATCTTAGGAATGTTGAGTCCTTTAACAAAGATATCAAGATACATCCAGGAGGAATCACAATAGGAAAGTTGGGTCCTTTAAGAAAGATATCAAGATACAACCAGGAAGAATCAAAATAACCTTCCTCGCCTACACTGAGAATTTATAACACTCTCATCTTTTTCTTCCACCAGTGTTTCTGTGTATTTGTGTTTGTCCTGATAATATATAAATCTTATACTTGCAGTTCTTTTTGATGAGGTTTTGTTTTTGTTTTTGTTTTTTGCTTTTATATATATATGTATATATATATATATATTTTTTTTTTCTCTTGTCATATACTTTTATCAGTCTTTTTATTTGTCTGTTTTTGCTTGTATACTTCAAAAATCTTACCTTGGGGCCCATTTGGGCTGAGCCTCCTCTTTTATCTTTCTTTCTTTTCCTGTCTCTCTCTCTCTCTTTTTCTTTTTCTTTTCTTTTTTCTCTTTTTTGTTTTTCTTTCGTTTGGGTGCAGACTCCTGATTGCTCAGAAGCGTTCCAGGGTGCACCTTGACTGCACCATGGTCGATACATCCAGCTACATCTGTTCAGCTATCTCTCACCAAAACGACTAGGAGGAGGAATGCCCAACAGAAGAAAAATTCAGAGGATGGGCCTTCTGCAGCAGAGCTAATGGCTATTGACACAGACAATATGTTGGAAAGGGAATTCAGGCTAACAATTATCCAAGCAATAGCTAGGTTGGAGAAAGCCATGAATGACCAAATGGAATTGATTAGGGCAGAACTGAAAGCCACCAGGAATGATGTTCAAAATGTTAGGGCAGAACTGAAAGCCACCAGGGATAATGTTCACAATGCTCTCAATGAGTCCAATCTAATCTTAATTCTCTAAAAGCTAGGGTAACTGAGACAGAAGATAGAATTAGTGATCTGGAGGACAAACAGATAGAGAGAAAGGATCAGGAGGAAGGCTGGAACAAACAGCTTAGAAGCCACGAAAACAGAATCATGTAATAAATGATGCCATGAAACGTTCCAATGTCAGAATTATTGGAATCCCTAAAAGGGAGGAGAAAGAAAGAAGTCTAGAAGATACAGTGGAACAAGTTCTCCATGAAAATGTTCCCAATCTTGTGAATGGAACCAGTGTTCATGTACTAGAGGCAGAATGGTCTCCCCCCAAGATTATAGATTCTCGAAAGTCCTCGAGACACTTCATAGTAAGAATGAAGAATTATATTTGTAGGCAGGTCCTCTTAAAGACAGCTATGACTAAGAAGCTCCTTATGTACAGAGGAAAGCCCATCAGAATAAGACCTGTCCACAGAAACCTGGCAAGCCAGAAGGGTCTGGCAAGATATATACAGGGCACTAAATGAGAAGAACATGCAGCCAAGAATACTTTATCCAGCAAGACTGTCATTCAAAATAGATGGAAAGATAAAGAGTTTCCAAGACCGGCAAGGCTTAAAAGAGTTTGCGACCACCAAGCCACCACTGCAGGAAATATTAAGGGGGGTTCTATAATAGAGGAAAAATCCCAAGAATATCACCGAACAGAAATATAGAGACAATCTACAGAAAGAAAGACTTCAAAGGTAACTCGATATCAATAAAAACATATCTCTCAATAATCACTCTCAATGTGAATGTCCTAAATGTGCCCATAAAATGACACAGGGTTGCAAATTGGATAAAACAACAGGACTCATCCATATGTTGTCTCCAAGAGACCCATTTTGAACCTAAGGATACACCCCGACTGAAAGTGAAGGGATGGAGAAGCATCTTTCATGCCAGTGGGCCTCAAAAGAAGGCCGGGGTAGTGATTCTCATATCAGATAAATTAGATTTTAAACTGAAGACTGTAGTCAGAGATACAGAAGGACACTACATAATCCTTAAAGGGACTATCCACCAAGATGATCTAACAAGTGTAAATATCTATGCCCCCAATATGGAGAAGCCAATTACATAAGAAAACTATTAATCAAGATAAAGAGTCATACTGATATGAATACATTAATAGTAGGAGATCTTAACTTACCTCTCAGTAATAGACATATCATCCAAGCAGAAAATCAATAAAGAAACAAGAGCATTCCAAACTGTGGAAAGAACCAAGATGCCCTTCGATGGACGAATGGATATGGTCCATATACACTATGGAATATTATGCCTCCATCAGAAAGGATGAATACCCAACTTTTGTAGCAACATAGACGGGACTGGAAGAGATTATGTTGAGTGAAATAAGTCAAGCAGAGAGAGTCAATTATCCTATGGTTTCACTTATTTGTGGAGCATAACAAATAACATGGAGGACAAGGGGAGTTGGAGAGGAGAAGGGAGTTGAGGGAAATTGGATGGGGAGGTGAACCCTGAGAGACTATGGACTCTGAAAAACAATCTGAGGGTTTTGAAGGGGTAGGGGGGTGAAAGGTTGGGGGAACCAGGTGGTGGGTATTAGGGCACGGATTGCATGGAGCACTGGGTATGGTGCAAAAACAATGAATTCTGTTATGCTGAAAAGAAATGAAAGAAAAAGAAAGAAAGAAAGAAAGAAAGAAAGAAAGAAAGAAAGAAAGAAAGAAAGAAAGAAAGAAAATAAACAAGAGCATTGGATGACACATTGGACCAGATAGACCTCATAGATATATACAGAAAATTCCATTCTAAAACAACAGAATACTTATTCTTCTCAAGTGCACATGGAACCTTCTCCAGATTAGACCACCTACTGGGTCACAAATCAGGACTCAACTGATACCAAAAGACTGAGATTATTCCCTGCATATTCTCAGATCATAGTGCTTTGAAACTGGAGCTCAATCACAAGGAAAAGTTTGGAAGGAACTCAAACACCTGGAAGCTAAAGACCACCTTGCTTAAGAATGCTTGGATCAGGAGGGGGGACAAGATGATGGGGAATTAGGAGGAGGCGCCTTTTCAGCCCATACCCCAAAGTGAGCTGATTACCTACCAAAGAACTCTGATCACCTATGAAATCAGCCTGAGATCAGAATTATACACGTCTGGATCTCTACAGGGGCAGAAGACGCCAGTGGCCAGGTAAAGCGGAGTAGGAACGGTGGATTGATATCGGAAGATAAACAAAAGGGAGAGGGAGCCACCAGAGGCGACCGGTTGGAAAGTAATACCCCAATACGAGCGAGAGTGCCCTGCATCTGGGGACCAGCATTAACTTGGAGACTGGTTGAAAGCACTCCAAAACAGCAAAGGATCGCGGAGGGAAATTGTGGGAATCGGGGCGGCTAGGGACAGGGGCTTAAGTCCCCAGTCCCAGGACAGCCTCCCCTGGCGCTGAGGCAGAGAGAATGCGGCGGAGAAACCAGCTCTTGGTCCCTAAGCCGCCAGCGTGCCCGAGAACGCGTGGGGTCCATTTCCTGTGAGGGGATGGGAGCCACGCTGGGCAGCAGAACGCGTGAGCCCTGCTATAGAGCCCGAGATACTTCCCTGAGAGAGGTACAAAGGCCCAGCCAGCGCCCTTTGATACACGCCATTGTTTCAGAACCTAAGATGCCTGCACCAAACTCTCCCCCCAGGGAGGTGCACGGAAGTCCCAGCCTGGTGCTTTCGGACCTGCGCCCCGTTCTCAGAGCCTGAGACCCGCGCGCGACCCACAGTCTCCCCTGAAATTGGTGCGCGCAAGCTGCGCGCTCTTAGACCCAGAAAGACCAGGCACTCCCAGCTTGGGCCAGCGGGAAAATCTCAGTGTATGATTGCTGCTTGGAATCTCTCTGGTGGTCTGGAGCTGCCCAGACAGCCGCCACTGCCTTGGCTTTGGGTACAAGCAAAAGATCCTGCGTCCCCAGGGACCGCAACTTGGAACCTGCTCTGCCAGCGGCCAAGGGAGAACTTATTTAGGCTCTGCAGCCAGACTCAGGCTTCTCTCTGAGAGGGAGATCAGGGTGCGGTTAGTTTTCCTCTAAAACTACAAAAACCATCAAAAGCGGTCAAAGTGAGAGAAAAAAAAAAAAAGTGAACAAACATAAAAACCGCCAGAGAACAAAAGCCTGAAAAAAAAAACCAGTTTCCTCAGAGCCCACCCCCTTGAGGGGGGCTGGAGGACTTAACTCAGGGAACACCATTGACTGAAAACCCACGTGGCAGGCCCCTCCCCCAGAAAACAAACCAAGAAAGAAAAAAAAAAAAGAAAGACAAAAAAGGACTACAAGAGAACAACCACTACTTCAAAGGAAAACTTTTATTTTTCACTTGTTCCCACTATTCTGATTCATTTTTTTATACATAGGTAATTTTTTTAACCTATTTACCATCACAGCGAGCTGTACAGTACATCAAATTCTATAATAACCTTCTAACATGAACTTTTTGATACATACACCTATGTTTTTCTTTTGCATTTCTATTTTTTGTATTCCTTTTTTAAAATTTTAGTTTAGTCTAGTTTATTCCTTTTTATTTTTATCTTCTAATATTCATATAGAGTTAAACTTCAAAGTAATCCCCTTTCCCCAATCAATACTACCCCTGTAGGTAAACCAATTTTTAATCTCCCTTTATCTTAGGAAAGTTGAGTCTTTTAACAAAGATATCAAGATACATCCAGGAAGAATCAAAACAACCTTCCTCATACACACTGAGAATTTATAACCACTCTACCATCTTTTTCTTCCACCAGTGTTTCTGTGTTTTTGTGTTTGTCCTGATAGCATATAAATCTTACACTTGGGGTTCTTTTTGACGAGGTTCTTCCTTTATTTGATTATATATATATTTTTCTCTTGTCATATACTTGTATCAGTCTTTTTGTTTGTCTGTTTCTGTTTGTCTAATTTATAAATCTTACCTTGGAGCCCATTTAGGCTGGACCTTCTCTTTCATCTTCCCTTTCTTTCCTGTCTCTCTCTCTCTCTCTCTTTTCTTTTTCTTTTTCTTTTATCTCTCGTTTGGGTGGGGAATCCTGATTGCTCAGAAGTGTTCCAGGGTGCACCTTGACTGCACCACAGGATACATCCAGCTACATATGTTCAGTCATTTCCCACCAAAATGACTAGGAGGAGGAATGCCCAACAGAAGAAAAATACAGAGGATGGACCTTCTGCAACAGAGCTAATAGCTATCAACATAGACAATATGTCGGAAAGAGAATTCAGGCTGACAATTATCCAGGCAATAGCTAGGTTGGAGAAAGCCATGGATGACCAAACGGAATTGATTAGGGCCGAGCTGAAAGCGACGAGAGATGATGTTCACAATATTAGGGCGGAGCTTAAAGCTACTGGGGAGGAGGTTCACAATGTTCTCAATGAGTTCCAATCTAATCTAAACTCTCTCAAAGCTAGGGTAACTGAGACAGAAGATAGAATCAGTGATCTGGAGGAGAGAGAAAGGATCAGGAGGAAGCCTGGAACAAACAGCATAGAAACCACGAAAACAGAATCAGGGAAATAAATGATGCCATGAAGCGTTCCAACGTCAGAATTATTGGAATCCCTGAAGGGGAGGAGAAAAAAAGAAGCGTAGAAGATATAGTGGAACAAGTCCTTCATGAAAATTTTCCCAAACTTGCGAATGGAACCAGCATTCATGTACTAGAGGCCGAAAGGTCTCCACCCAAGATTATACATTCCAAAAAAAATTATGACACCTGATAGTCAAATTGAGGAATTATAAATGTAGGTATAATCTCTTGAAAGTCGCTAGGGCAAAGAGGCTCCTTACTCACAGAGGAAAGCCCATCAGAATTACATCAGACCTGTCCACAGAGACCTGGCAAGCCAGAAAAGTCTGGCAACATATATTCAGGGCACTAAATGAGAAGAATATGCAGCCAAGAATACTTTATCCAGCAAGACTGACATTCAAAATGGATGGAGAGATAAAGAGTTTCCAAGACCAGCAAGGCTTAAAAGATTATGCAACCACCAAGCCGACACTGCAGGAAATATTAAGGGGGGTTCTATAAAAGAGGAAAAAATTCTAAGAATATCATTGAACAGAAATATAGAGACAATCTACAGAAAGAAAGACTTCAAAGGTAACTCGATGTCAATAAAAATGTATCTCTCAATAATCACTCTCAATATGAATGGCCTAAATGCGCCCATAAAATGGCACAGGGTTGCAGATTGGATAAAACGACAGGACCCATCCATATGTTGTCTACAAGAGACCCATTTTGAACCTAAGGATACACCCCGACTGAAAGTGAAGGGATGGAGAAGCATCTTTCATGCCAATGGGCCTTAAAAGAAGGCTGGGGTAGTGATTCTCATATCAGATAAATTAGATTTTAAACTAAAGACTGTAGTCAGAGATACAGAAGGACACTACATAATCCTTAAAGGAACTATCCACCAAGATGATCTAACAATTGTAAATATCTATGCTCCCAATATGGGAGCAGCCAATTACTTAAGAAAACTGTTAATCAAGATAAAGAGTCATACTGATATGAATACACTAATCATAGGAGATCTTAACATGCCTTTCTCAGAAATAGATCATCGAAGCAGAAAATCAATAAAGAAGCAAGAGCATTGAATGACACATTGGACCAGATGGACCTCATAGATATATACAGAACATTCCACCCTAAAACAACAGAATACTCATTCTTCTCAAGTGCACATGGAACCTTCTCAAGAATAGACCACCTACTGGGTCACAAATCAGGACTCAACCCATACCAAAAGACTGAGATTATTCCCTGCATATTCTCAGATCACAATGATTTGAAACTGGAGCTCAATCACAAGGAAAAGTTCAGAAGGAACTCAACACCTGGAAGCTAAAGACCACCTTGCTTAAGAATGCTTGGATCAACCAGGAGATCAAAGAAGAACTGAAACAATTCATGGAAACCAATGAGAATGAAGATACTTCGGTCCAAAACCTATGGGATACAGCAAAGGCATTCCTAAGGGGGAAGTACATAGCCATCCAAGCCTCCCTCAAAAAAATTGAAAAATCCAGAACATAGCAGCTGTCTCTACACCTTAAAGAACTAGAGAATCAACAACAAATCAAACCTACTCCACACATAAGAAGGGAAATAATCAAGATTAGAGCAGAGATCAATGAGGTAGAAACTAGAGATATAGTAGAACATATCAATGAAACTAGAAGCTGGTTTTTTAAAAGAATCAATTAGATCTATAAACCCTTGGCCACACTAATCCAAAAGAAAAGAGAGAAAGCTCAAATTCATAAAATTATAAATGAAAAGGGAGAGATCACAACTAACACCAAGGAAGTAGAAACAATCATCAGAAGTTTTATCAACAGTTATATGCCAGTAAGTTAAGCAACCTAGATGAAATGGGTGCATTTCTGGAAAGCTATAAACTCCCAAAATTGAACCAGGAAGAAATCGACCACCTGAATAGACTGATATATAGTAACGAGATTGAAGCAGTGATCCAAAACCTCCCAAAAAACAAGAGCCCAGGACCTGACGGAGTCCCTGGGGAATTCTACCAAACTTTCAAAGAAGAAATAACACCTATTCTCCTGACGCTGTTTCAAAATATTGAAGCAGAAGGAAAACTTCCAGACTCTTTTTATGAAGCCAGCATTATCTGATCGCCAAACCAGGCAAATACCCTACCAAAAAGAGAATTTCAGACCAATATCACTGATGAATATGGATGCTAAGATTCTCAACAAGATCTTAGCCAACAGGATCCAACAGCACATTAAAAAGATTATCCACCATGACCAGGTGGGATTCATCTCTGGGTTACAAGGATGATTCAACATTCGCAAATCAATCAATGTGATAGAACAAATTAATATGAGAAGAGAGAAGAACCACATGGTCTTCTCAGTTGTTGCAGAAAAAGGATTTGACAAAATCCAGCATCCGTTCCTGATTAAAACTCTTCAAAGAATAGGGATAGAGGGAACATTCCTGAACTTCATCAAATCTATCTATGAAAAACCCACAGCAAATACCATCCTCAATGGGAAAAAGCTCACAGCCTTCCTGTTGAGATCAGGAGCACGACAAAGATGCCCACTCTCACCACTCTTGTTCAACATATTATTAGAAGTCCTAGCAACAGCAATCAGACAACAAAGAGATATAAAAGGTATCCAGATTGGCAATGAAGAAGTCAAACTCTCTCTCTTCACAGATGACATGATTCTTTATCTGGAACACCCAAAAGACTCCACCCCCAAACTACTAGAACTCATACAGCAATTCAATAATGTGGCAGGATACAAAGTCAATGTACAGAAATCAGTGGCTTTCTTATACACTTACAATGAAAATACAGAAAGGGAAATTAGAGAATCGATTCCATTTACTATAGCACCAAGAACCATAAGATACCTGGGAATAAACCTAACCAAAGAGGTAAAGGATCTGTACTCAAGGAACTACAGAACACTCATGAAAGAAATTGAAGAAGACACAAAAAGATGTAAGACCATTCCATGCTCTTTGATTGGAAGAATAAACATTGTTAAAATATCTATACTGCCTAGAGCAATCTATACTTTTAATGCCATTCTGATCAAAATTCCGATCCGATCAAAAAAGGGAAAAACTCTTTTTCAAAGAGCTGGAGCAAGTATCCAAAAATTTGTATGGAATCAGAAGAGAACCCGAATTGCTAAGCAAATGTTTAAAAACAAAAATAAAACTGGGGGCATCACATTACCTGATTTCAAGCTTTACTACAAAGCTATGATCACCAAGGCAGCATGGCATAAAAACAGACACATAGACCAGTGGAACAGAGTAGAGAGCCCAGATATGGACCCTCAACTCTATGGTCAAATAATCTTCGACAAAACAGGAAAAAATACAGTGGAAAAAAGACAGCCTCTTCAATAAATGGTGCTAGGAAAACTGGACAGCTATACGTAGAAGAATGAAACTCGGCGATTGTCTTACACTGTACACAAAGATAAACTCGAAATGTAAAAGACCCCAACATGAGACAGGAATCCATCTGAATCCTAGAGGACAGCATAGGCAGTAATTTTCAATATCAGCCACAGCAACTTCTTTCAAGATATGTCTCCAAAGACAAAGGAAACAAAAGTGAAGATGAACTTTTGGGACTTCATCAAGATCAAAAGCTTCTGCACAGCAAAGGAAACAATCAATGAAACACAGAGGCAATCCATGGAATGGGAGAAGATATTTGCAAATGACAGTACAGACAAAAGGTTGATATCCAGGATCTATAAAGAACTTCTCAAGCTCAACACTCACAAAACAGATTATCATATCAAAAAATGGGCAAGAGGTATGAACAGACACTACTCCAATGAAGACATACAAATGGCTATCAGACACATGAAAAAATGTTCATCATCACTAGCCCTCAGGGAGATTCAAATTAAAATCACATTGAGATACCACCTTACACCAGTTAGAATGGACAAAATTAGCAAGACAGGAAACAAAGGGTGTTGGAGAGGATGGACCCTTTACACTATTGGTGGGAATGCAAATTGGTGCAGCCACTTTGGAGAACAGTGTGAAGATTCCTCAAGAAATTAAAAATAGAACTTCCCTATGACCCTGCAATTGCACTACTGGGTATTTACCCCAAAGATACAGATGTAGTGAGAAGAAGGGCCATCTGTACCCCAATGTTTATAGCAGCAATGGCCATGTTCGCCAAACTGTGGAAAGAGCCAAGATGCCCTTCAATGAATGAATGGATAAGGAAGATGTGGTGCATATACACTATGGAGTATTATGCCTCCATCAGAAAGGATGAATACCCAACTTTTGTAGCAACATAGATGGGACTGGAAGAGATTATGTTGAGCGAAATAAGTCAAGCAGAGAGAGTCAATTATCATATGGTTTCTCTTATTTGTGGAGCATAACAAGTAACATGGAGGACAAGGGGAGATGGAGAGGAGAAGGGAATTGAGGGAAATTGGATGGGGAGGTGAACCCTGAGACTATGGACTCTGAAAAATAATCTGAGGGTTTTGAAGGGGCGGTGGGTGGGAGGTTGAGGGAGCCAGGTGGTGGGTATTAAGGAGGGCATGTATTGCATGGAGCACTGGGTGTGGTGCAAAAACAATGAATTTTGTTACACTGAAAAGGAAAAAAAAAATACCCAAAACAAAGAAGTAGTTTTGTATAGATTTGGATACCAGCCCTTTGTCTGTAATGTCATTTGCAAATATTTTCTCCCATTCCATTGGTTGCTTTTTAGTTTTGTTGAGTATTCCTTTGTTATACAGAAGCTTTTTATCTTGATGAAGTCCCAGTAGTTAATGTTTGCTTTTGTTTCCCTTGCCTTTAGAGATGTGTCTTGAAAGAAGGTGCTGTGGCTGAGGTTGAAGAAGTTGCTGCCTGTGTTCTCCTCTAGGATTTAATGGATTCCTGTTTCACATTGAGGTCTTTCATCAATTTTGAGTTCATCTTTGTGTATAGTGTAAGGAAATGGTCCAGTTTCATTCTTCTGCATGTGGCTGTCCAGTTTTCCCAGGACAGAGACTGTCTTTTTTTCCATTGGATATTCTTTTCTGCTTCATTGAAGATTATTTGACCATAGAGTATAGGGTCATTTTTGGGCTCTTTATTCTGTTCCATTGATCTTTGTGTCTGTTTTTGTGCCAGCACTGTGTTGTCTTGATGATCACAGCTTTGTAATATAGCTTTAAGTCAGGCATTGTGATGCCACCACCTTTGCTTTTCTTTTTCAACATTTCCCTGGGAATTTGTAGTCTTTTCTTGTTCCATGCAAATTTTAGGATTATTTGGCCCAGCTCTGTGATAAATGTCGATGGTATTTTGACAAGGATTGCTTTGAAAGTGTAGATTGCTCTGGGAAGAATAGACATTTTTCACAATGTTTATTCTTCTAATCCATGAGCATGGGATTTTTTCCATATCTTTGTGTCTTTCTCAATTTCTTTCATTTAAGTGTTCTGTGGTTTCTAGAGTACAGATCCTTTACCTCTTTGGTTAGGTTTATTCAAAGGTATCTTACAGTTTATGGTGCAATTGTAAAGGGGATCAATTTGTTAATTTCTCCTTCTTCAGTCACATTGTTAGTGTATAGAAATGCAACTGATTTCTGTGCATTGACTTTGTATGCTGCTAGGTTGCCAAATTGCTATATAAGTTCTAGCAATTTTGGGGTGGAATCTTTAGGGTTTTCTACATAAAGTATCATGTCATCTGTGAAGACTGAGAGATTGACTTCTTCTTTGCTGATTCCAATGCCTTTTATTTATTTTTTGTTGTCTGATTGCTGAGACTAGGACTTATAGTATTATGTTGAACAGTAGTGGTGAGAGTGGGCATCCTTGTCATATTCCTGACCTCAAGAGAAAAGCTCTCAGTTTTTCCCCATTGAGAATGATATTCACTGTGGGCTTTTCCTAGATGGCTTTTGTGATATTGAGGTGTATTCCTTCAATCCCTATACTTTGAAGCGTTTTACTCAGGAAAAGATGCTGTATTTTGTCAAATGTATTTTTTGACAAATACATTTTTGTCAAATGTATTTTTTCTGCATCAGTTGAGAGAATCATATGGTTCTTGTCTTTTCTTTTGTTAATGTGAACTATCATGTCGATTGATTTGTGAATTTTGAGCCACCCTTGCATTCCAGGAATAAATCCCACTCAAAAACCTCCCCCCCCCAAAAAAAACACAAAACTTAAGGGCCAGATGGCTTCCTAGAGGAATTCTACCAAACATTTAAGGAAGAAATAATCCCTATTCTATTGAAGATGTTTCAAAAGATAGAAGTGGAAGGAAAACTTCCAAACTCAGTCTATGAGGCCAAAACCAGACAAAGACTCCATCAAAAGGGAGATTTACAAACCAATGTTCCTGATAAACATGGATGCCAAAATACCCACCAAGATAGTAGCCTTGTGGTTTTTATTTGCATTCCCCTGATGATGAGTGATGTTGAGCATCTTTTTCATGTCTGTTGGCCATTTATATGTCTTCTCTGGAAAAATACCTATTCAGGTCCTCTGCTTATTTTTAATTGGATTATTTTTTGATGTTGAGTTATATAAATTCTTTATATATTTTGGAATTTAACCCCTTATCTGATATGTTATTTGCAAATATCTTCTCCTAGTCAGTAGATTACATTTTACATTTTTGTCTTGTTGATTGTTTCCTTTACTTTGCAAAAGCTTTTTATTTTGGTGTAGCCCTAATAGTATATTTTTGCTTTGGTTTCTTTTGATTTAGGAGAAATACCTAGAAAAATGTTGCTACAGGTGATTTCAGAGAGAGTACTACCTGTGTTATCTTCTAGGAATTTTATTATTTCAGTTCTTATATTTAAGTATTTAATCCATTTTTTAGTTTATTTTTGTGTAAGGTGTTAAAAAGTGGTCCAGTTTCATTCTTTTACATGTAGCTGTCCAGTTTTTCCAACATCATTTATTGAAGAGACCATTCTTACTCCATTGTATAGTTTTACCTCCTTTGCCATAGATTAATTGACCATGTAGTTTTATTTTGGGGTTTTCTATTCTGTTCCATTCATTTATGTATCTATTATTATGCCTGTAGTATACTGTTTAGAATTACTGTATTTTGTAGTATATCTTGAAATCTGGGATTTTAATACCTCCAGTTTTGTTTTTCTTTCACAAGATTTCTTTGGCTATTTCAGGTCTTTTGTGGTCACATACAAATTTTAGAATTATTTGCTGTAGTTTTATGAAAAATGCTGTTTGTATTTTGATAGGGATTACATTAAATCTGTAGATTGCTTTGGGTAATGTGGACATTTTAACAACATTAATTCTTCCAGTCCATCAACATGGAATATTTGTTTGTGTCATCTTCAGTTACTTCCATCAGTGTTTTATAATTATCAGACTACTGGTTGTTTGCCTCTTCAGTTGAGTTTATTTTTAGGTATTTTATTCTTTTTGGTGCAACTTTAAATGATGTTTTTATATTATAATTCTGCTGCTTCATTATTACTGTAAAATAATACTACTGATTTCGGGTGTAATTTTTTATTCTGCCACTTTACTGAATTCATTTACTACTTCTGGTAGATTTTTGGTGGAGTCTTTAGTTATCTATCTATCTATCTATCTATCTCATGTCATCTGCAATTAGTGACTGCTTAACAACTTCTTTACAAATATAGATGCTTCTTCTTTTTCTTTTCTGCTATGGCTGGGACTTCCAATACTGCAATGAATAAAAGTGGTGAGAGGAGAGTCCCTTGTCTTGTTCTTGATCTTACAGGAAAAGCCTTCATTTTTTTTTTTTTTTTCTGTTAAGTAAGACTTAGATGGGTTTTTCATATATGGCCTTTATTATGTTAAAATATGTTCCCTCAAAGCCTAGTTTGTGGAGAGTTTTTATCATAAATAGATGCTGAATTTTGTGAAATGTTTTCCTCCATCTATTGAGATATGATTTTTATCCTTAATTTTTGTATGATGTTTGACTTGCAAATATTGAACCATTCTTGAATCTCTGGAATAAAACCCCCTTGACCATGGAGAAGGAAGGAGCCTTTTAACATATTGTTGAATTTGGTTTGTTAATATTCTGTTGAGGATATTTGCGTCTGTGTTCATCAGGGATATTGGCCTGTAGTTTTCTTTTTTTTTGTGGTATTTTTGTGTGGTTTTGGTATTAGGGTAATGCTAGCCTCATATAATGTATTTAGAAACTTTTCTTCTATTTTTTGGAATAGTTTGAGGAGTATAGGTATTAACTCTTTTTTCAATGTTTGGTAGAATTCACTTGTGAATTCATCTGGTCTTGGACTGTTATTTTTTGGTAGTTTTTTTATTACTAGTTTAATTTTATTACTTGCAGTCTGTCTGTTCAGATTTTCTACTTCATCCTGATTCAGTTTTGGAAGACTGTATGTTCCTAAGAATTTATCCATTTCTTCTAAATTGCCCAATTTGTTGGCATATAATTTTTTATCATCTTATCTCATACTCCTTTTGTATTTCTGTGGTGTCAGTTGTTATTTCTCTCTCATTTATGATTTTATTTAGTTGAGTTTTTTCCTTTTTTTTTTTTTTTTTTTCTTGATGAGTCCAGTTACAGTTTTAGAAATTTAGTTTATTTTCTCAAAGAATGAGCTTTTGGTGTCATTGATCTTTTGTGTGTGTGTGTGTGTGTGTGTGTGTGTCTTGTTTGTTTTGTTTTGTTTTTGGTCTCTGTCATTTATTTGTCCTCTGGACCTTATTATTCCTTCTTTCTACTCATCTTGAGCTTTGTATGTTTTTCTTTTTCTAGTTCATTTAGGTGTAAGGTTAGAGTGTTTATCTGAGCTTTTTATTGTTTCTTGGGGTAAGCCTGTATTGCTATATATTTCCCTCTAGAACTGCTTTTGCTGCTTTCCAAACATTGTGGACCATTGTATTTTCATTTTCTTTTGTCTCCATGTACTTTTTGATTTCATTTTGATTGCTTCATTGATTGAGTGGTTGTTTAGTATCATTTGTTTGGCCTCCACATGTTTGTGTTTTTTCCAGTTTTTTTCTTGTGACTTATTTTTAGCTTTATACCATTGTAATCAGAAAGGATGCCTGGTAAATTTCAGTATTCTTAAATTTATTGAGGCTTGTATTGTGATCTAATGTGATTTTTCTGGAAAATGTTCCATGTGCACTTGAAAAGAATGTGTATCCAGTTGTTTTTGGATGGCATGTTCTGTATATGTGTTAGACCCATATACAGTGTGTCATTCAAAGACACAGTGTTTAAAGAGACTGTTGATTTTCTGCCTGCGTGGTCTATTCATTGATGTAAGTAGGGTGTTAAAGTCCCCTACTATTACTCATTGTCATTTTTTTTCTGATTGTTTTGTGATTCTTTTCTTCTTCATTCTCTTACTCTTTCTTTGTGATAGGTTTCTGTTGTGTTATGTTTGACTTTCTTTCTCTTTATTTTTTTGTGTATCTATTACAGGTTTTATGTTTGTGGTTGCCATGAGTTTCACATATAACATTCTAAATACATAGCAGTCTATATTAATTTGATGGCCATTTAAGTTCACACATTCTAAAGAGAAAAAAGTTAAAAATAAGTTATTTAAGTTCTTCTTCTTTTTTACTCCCTCATCCATGTTTAATGTGAATGTTGTCATATTTTACATCTTTTTATTTCATAATTTTCTTATGTCTATTTCTGGCCATTTCTTTAACACTACTTGTAAATCTGGCTTTGTGGTGGTAAATTCCTTTATCTTTTGTATGTCTGAGGAACTCTTTATCTCTCTTTCAAATCTGAATGATAGCTTCGGTGAGTAGAATATTCTTGATTGTATGTTTTATCCTTTCAGCACTGTGAACATATGCCACTCTCTTCTGTCCTGCAGAGGTTCTGCTGAGAAATCAGGTGATAGCCTTGTAGTTTTCCCCTTGTGGTAACTTCTGCTTCTCTCTTGCTGCTCTTTAAATTCTCTTTTTATCTTTAATCTTTGACATTTTAATTATTATGTGTATTTATGTGGACCTCCTTGGGTTCATCTTGTTCGGAACTCTCTGTGTTTCTTAGACATGGGTGTCTATTTTTATCCCTCGGTTAAGGAAGTTTTCAGCTATTATTTTTTAAATACATATTCTACTCTTTTCTTTCTTCTTCTTATGGGATCCCTATAATTCAAATGTTTGTTTGTTATTGTCTATGAGATCCCTTAATCTATCCTTATTTTAAATATTCTTTTCTCTCTCTCTCTTTTTTTTTTTTTATTGTTCAGCTTGGATGATTTCCATTACCCTGTCTTTCAGATCACTGATTTGTTATTCTGCATCCTCTCTTCTACTGTTGTTTTTCCTCTAGAGTGCTCTTTATATCTGTTATTTATTCTTTATTTTATTTATTTATTTTTTAAATGTCTTTCTTTTCTTTGAGCGTTTCACTAGTTCTTCTACTCTTCTCTCTAGCCTGGTGAGTATCTTTATGATCATCGCTTTAAATTCTTTATCAGACATACTGCTTATTTCCATTTCAATTAATTTTTAAAAAAATTTTTCTGAGGTTTTTTTTTTTTTTTCCATTTCTTTTGGAGTATATACCTCTGTCTTCCCATTTTGCTTGACTTTTTGTGTTTGTGTGGATTAGGCAGAACAGCTACTTCTAACTTTGTAGGCATGGTCTTGTGTATAGTCATTCCCTATGTAGACTATTTGGTTGATGACTTTTGCTGGCTGACTGGAGCTGTGGCTGATATGGGCTGGAGGTCTTAGGGCTTTTGATGTAGGTGGTTCCTTATCGGGACATCTAAAGCTGAAATGGGTGCAGGCTGGAGTGTCCTAGGTTCTATGCACTGAGCTAATGCTGAAATAGATGCAAGTTGGAGTGTTTTAATGCACTCTGTGCAAGGGGACCTTGGTGGGGAAGCTGGAGCTGATGTGGTGTGTGGGCTGGCAGGTTCCTGAGCTTTATGTGCAGAGCGTGCTCTGGCAGATGGCTTAAAGTAAAGTGTGCCAATGTCAGTGGATACTGGGGCTCTACACACAGAGACCACCTTAACAAAATAGCTGAAATTGAAGTGTATATCAAGGTACTTCAGGACTCTTCACATAGAGGGTGCCCTGAAGGGGTAGGTGGCCTTGAGGTGGGATTTAAGGGTTGGAGGTCTTGGGGTGTTCTCAGTAGGAGCCTCCCTGACAGGACACCTGAAGCTGAAGTGGTTGTAAGCTGGGTTGTCCTGGGGTTCTCCACAGGGAGAATAGTTTGTGGGACAGCTAAAGCTGAACTGGATGCAAGTTCTGGTGTCCCAAAGTGTTCAGTAAAAGAGTTTTCCTGGCCGGATGACTAGAGCCCAGGCCAGTGCTCATGGGAGTGTTCTGGAATGTTCCCCACAGGTGGTGCCCTGCTGTTATGTCTGAAACTGATGTAGGCATGGGCCTGAGGTTTTTGGGGGTACTCTACACAGGGGAAACTCTGGTATGGGCTGGGGCCCAGGGCTCACTATGGCAGCAGGCCAGTTAAGGCACCCAGAATGTACATTGGTCTGTGCTTTCAAAGTTGAGGGGGAGTTGAGATCATGTTGGTCGGCCCCTACCACCTTGAAGGTGTTCCAACAGCTCCCCTTACTGTTTAGTGGGGTTCTAAGGTTCTTTTATATGCCAGTTTCTCTTTTAAATTATGGATTTTTGAAGAAAAAAAAGAAGAAAGAAGAAAAAAATGAAAAAGAAGAAGAGAGAAGATAAGGAAGAAAGAAAGAAGAGAAAAGAAAAAAATAGCACCTCCAAGGCTTATTTTCTGTGCCCTAGAGTAACTGGGCAGGTGTGGGCCATGGGAACCCTGGTGTTCCTAAGGAGCAAGATGGTTATAGAGAGCCAGCCCTGCTCCTGTCTGTGCTTTTAAGGTATAGAGGAAACCATGTCACTTTTTTTTTTTTTAAAGGTTTATTTATTTCTTTGAGAGAAAGGGGGAGAGAGAGAGGGAGAGAGAAGTTGGGGGGGGGGGAGGACAGATGGAAAAGGAGAGAAAGAATCTCAAGGCAGATTCCCTTCTGAGAGTAGAGCCAGATGTGGGGCTGGATCCCATGACCCTAAGATTATGATCTGAACTGAAATCAGGCATCGGATGTTTAACCAACTGAGCCACCCAGGTGCCCTCCATGTCACTCTTTAATGCCTCTGGCCCAAAGTGCATTCCTGTAGCTCTTTGCCCCTTTTAAACCTCATCTTTCTGTGCCTCAGTGCTACCAGGACTGGTATGGGCCTCTGGACCCAGGGTTTGCTGAGGCATCAAGCCAGCTATGATGTCCAAACCCTGCTCCAGTCTGGGCTTTTAAGATGTAGGGGGAATGTAAACTGGGCTCTTCAGTCCCTCTGACCTGGAGAAGGTTCCACTGTTCTTCCTGCCACTGTTATATGGAATTCGAGTGTGGTTTCTTTTCTATGCTAGTTGCTTTTTAAACTGTGGCTCTTTTTCTGTACCCAGGGACAGAAGGATCTGTTTCTGGTCCCTTATTATTCTCCTTCCTCACTGTAGTTTCCAGCATTGAGGGGTGGGAGTTCCCTTTGTTACCATATCTTTGTCTTTCTTGCTGTTTTCTTTTGCCAGTCTTTCTGTCTTTTGTTATACAGAAGCTGTTCAGTCAGCCCTCAGTTCTTCTTCAGGGGGTATTGTTCTATATATAGCTGTAATTTGGTGTGTTCCATAAAGGGAGTGAGTTCCGAGTCTTTCTACATTACCACCTTGGAACAGAACAAAATGTATAGAATTGTCGAATCATTATTTTATACACCTGAAACTAATATAACAGTGTATGTTAATTATGCTTTAATTAAAAAAAAAAAGATTCCTAATTCCATATATTAGAAAAATAAGGGTCATTCATTGAGCACATAGTTATTAAGCACTGTTTCATTTAATAAATTCAGTGCTACTAGAGGGAATTAGGAGAAGATTAACAATCCTGTAATTGGTTCATTCTTTCTAAGTATTTACTGTATAATTGCCAGGTGTATAGCTTCCTAACTTAGAATTTTTAAGTAACTTGCAATTTTTAAAGGTAAAGTAAAAGTGTGTATGAGTTAGATGAATTTGGAACAAGCCTTTTTTTTTTTTTAATGTTTTATTTTTATTTATTTGAAGAGAGAAAGATAGCCAGAGCAGGAACATAAGCAGGGGGAGTGGGAGAGGAAGAAGCAGGCTTCCCACTGAGCAGGGAGCCTGATGTGGGCCTCAGTCTCAGGACCCTGAGATCATGACCTGAGCTGAAGGCAGCCGCTTAACAACTGAGCCATCCAGATACCTGAAACAAGTCTTATTGCCAGGAGAGAGTCTTTTATGGTGGAGAAATTACCTTCCAAACTCTAAAACACTTCAGTCTACTGGTGGGCCATAAGAAATCCCTTAAGAAGACTATGTAGACTTTTAGCTTTGCTTAAACTATGAAGAAAGGATTATGTAAGAAAAAAATAACCTGTATATAATTGTGAAGGAATGTTTAAAACTACTTTTAAGGACATTCTTATATGTCCTTTTATTATTATTTTTTACGGTGTGAAAATATACATAACATAAAAATTATCATTTTAACCATTTTCAGTGTACATTCAGTAGCATCAAGTACATTGTCATTGTTGACCATCCATGACCATCATGACCAACATCCATCTCTAGAATTTTTTCATCTTCCCAAATAAATTTCATATTCATTAAACAAAATCCTCCCATTCTTCCTTTCCTCCAACTCCTGGCAAGTATCATGCTACTTTTTGTTTTTATGAATTTGACTACCCTCATGCTGTAGGCTAAAGTTTTTATTTCCCCAAGTTTACATATTGAAGCCTAGTCTCCAATGTGATGGTATCGGAAAGTAGGGCCTTTGGGAGGTGAATTAGATCAAGAAGGTGGAGCCTTCATGAGTGGGATTAGTGCCCTTATAAAAGAGACTCCAGAGAAGGAGTCCTATGAAGGCATGATAAAAAGACAGCAGTCTATGAACCAGGAAGTGGGAACCCACCGGCTGTCAGATCTGCTAGTATGTTGATACTTGGATTTTCCAGCCTTCACAGCGGTGAAAAATAAATATTTGGTTTTTATAGTCTATGGTTTTTGTTATGGTAGCCTGAACTGAATAAGGTATCTAGGTACTTCATATAAATGGGATCGTACAATATTTGTCTCTTTGTGACTGGCTTATTTTACTTAGTATATAATGTCTTCAAGGTTCATTCATTCACGCTGCAACATGTGTCAGAATTTCCTTTCTTTTTAGAGCCAGATAACTTTCATTGTATGTATATACATTTTATTTATTCATTCATCTATCGCTGGACATTTAGTTGCTTCCCTCTTTTGGCTACTGTAAATAATATTGCTGTGAACATGGGTTTTCAAATATCTGTTTGGGGCCCTGCTTTTTATTTTTTTGGATAAATACCCAGAAGTGGAATTGCTGGATCTTATGGTAATTCTGTGTTTAATTTTTTGCATAACCACCATACGGTTTTTCACAGTGGCTGTGTCATTTTACATCCCCATCAGCAATGCACAGGGGTTCTAATTTCTCCTTCCCAGTGTTTCCTGTTATTATTTTTATTTTTTCTTATTTTTAATAATGATCATCTTAATGTGTGTGCAGTGGTATCTTATTTTGGTTTTGGTATGTATTTTCCAAATGATTAGTGATATTGAACATCTTTTCATGTGCTTATTGGCCATTTGTATATTTTCTTTGGAGAAACATCTATTCAAGTCATTTTTTCATTTTTAAATCAGGTTGTTTGCTTTTTTGTCATTGAGTTTAGAAGTGTTTTATTTATTCTAGATATGAATCCCTTACAGATATGATTTGAAAATATTTTTTGCCATTCTGTGGGTTGCCATTTCATTTGCACATCTTGCAAGCATCTTTAATACGGCTTAGAAACACATATTTACATGGAAGTATCCAACATTCATTGAGGCTCAGAGGCAGGAGAAGCTTTGCCTTGCACATCCTCATAATCAAGTTGGGGGAAGAGACTAGCAAACATAATTAGAAAACAACGTAATAGGGGACACCAAGGGCTAATAGAGCAGAAAGAACTCCGCTGCATTAAGTGTGAAGTTTTGATATCTACTCACTAAAGGTGTTCCCCACAAAACCTCCACTAGATTTGTTATCCAGGATATCAATAAATGTCCATATATGGATGATTTATTAGGAAGGTGAGAACCCAGTTTTCGTATCTAGACTGAACATCTTTTCCTAGATGTCTTGCAGGTATGTCATAATCTTATTCTGACCAGTCTGTGTATTTAAAAATAAAATGTGTGAATTTTATTTGGTCAAAAAGTATAATAATTCACCTTTTCATCAAATTCTGATTGAATTTATTTTCTTTAAAAAAGTCACCGAACTTTCACTTTCAAGGTCATTTTTGTACCTAGGTGATGCTTAGACAATACAGAATTTTAAAAAAAGAAGTAATTTTCTGTTCATTTTGTCACTGTCATATTTTTAAAGTTTGATTGAATATGAAACATTCATACATGATATTTAGAATTTCAGCAAGAAGATTAGTATAAATTACCTACAACTTCGAATGATTGCTTTTAATATTCTAGAAAGATTTTGATATCGAGTAAATATTTCACTATTTTAAAAGCTGGCAAGAGCTGTTGATCACAAAATATCATTCTATAGCTAGACTAAATTTTTAATCTTTTCTTTAATTTATTTTAGTTATTGAACATGCATTTTGCCCATCCATTTAATAATTGATTTTGGATAGCATTATTCTCCCAAGGAGACCAAAACAGAACAGATAAGTCAGATTTTTCCTGTGCATAAGTGCTTTCCTATGAATATATTAGATGTTCAGGATCTACACAAATACCTTCTGTAAGTCTGCTTATTATTCATAGATGATGATAAAAATGATGACTAACAGTTATGTGTTTTTTATAGTTTATAAAGCACCTTTGCATATATTATCTCATTTTATCCTCGTAGAAGATTTGTGAAATGGGTATTATTGTCATCATTTTTACATAATAAGTGAGGAAATAAAGACAGGGAGAGTTTAAGCAACTTGTTCAAGGTTACTTGACAAGAGCTTGGAGTCATTACTGATCTGAACAAAATCACTTGTGAGAGCCTTCAAAGGTGTCTCACATAAAAAAAATTGAGCCATGTAATTCATAGGACAAATTTGGTCATTATTGTAGATGAATTAATCTATCAGATGAATTACTTAATTTTGAATTTATAGTCCATGTTGACAAATGTTTTCTAATGGGAAAGCTCATCAATCAGGATAATACACTCCTTTGTTTTCTTATTAAATTCAAGATTTTCTTACAACATCATCTTTCTCATGAAATTCTGAGACTTCCCAGAGACTTTTCAGAATTTGGGCATCTAGGGCAAGTGGGGGAAGCATTAGGTCTGTGGGTTTCATTTGTCCAGGCTGGCATCTGCTGAATAGTATATTGGCCCATCTGGTCCCTGAACATCAGCTCTTTCTGCCAGCATCTGCTGAGATGTCTGAGCTCCCAGCTGGCTTTTGGTATCTGCTCTGGTGTCCTTCTTGTTCTTACAACAAAGTGCCATATCTTCCTGGCTATATCTTCCTGGCTCTTGGCTACAAGAGGCAAAGGTCTTCTTTCTGTTCCTTTAGTCTTGCTCAGAAGCTATGAACCCCTGTGTGCTCTCTATAGACATTGCTATGCAACTGTACACCAACCATGCAGTGCAGAGGAGCTTCCAGGTGTTGCCTTACCTATTATTTCCTCCCTTCTGTCCACTATAGGCCATGTCTGGGGGTGGTCAGTGTGCAAGGGTTTTTCTCACCATTGGCCATCTATCTTGCTTCCCCAAGACTCTCCATTCAATTCTTTAGTCAAAAGATTTAATTTTTCATATATTATTTCCTTGAATATTTAGCTTGATTTAATTGTTACTTAAGTATTAATTACTAATTATTTACTAAATTAATTAAAAACTTAGGTAACTTAGTGGATAATTTTCTTTTATACCCATGCTCTATGATTTCTTTCTTCTCCTTATTTATGGATAACCATTTCAGCCTATTTAATTTATAGGTTTTTGTTTGTATATCTTCTTAAAAATGCATTTGTTTTAAGTGCATGCATTCTAATTTACTTGAATTACTGTTATTTATATAATAATTCATAGTAATAACAATAACATTATAACTAATATTATTAAAATATTACCCATAACAATAACATTATAACTAATATTATTAAAGTATTACCCTTTGTCTATTTTGTCCTCATAATAGGTAGGTACTGAGGGGCAGTTGGCACAAGAAGCAGACGGTGTCAGTTCTTTTGTAAAAAGAAATATTTTTGTTTATTTGGATAATTTACTCATCTTTAAACAGATGTTGAGGGCTTTGCATTTGCTGGACAATGGTGGAAAAACAAATGCAGCCAATTTTCAGCGGATTCTAGTCTTGAACCTCTGTGAGAAAAGCTGCATGGCCTGTCTCAAATCTCTTTTCCAGAGGTGAAAGAGAAGACAAGAAAGTGTTAATTAGTTAGGTTGAGATGACATCTATCACTGCATTATTTGCAGACGCCCTCACTGCAGAGCCCCTCTGAGTTAGCTAGTCTCAGAGTTGCAGCTGCTGCCAGGTAAGGAAGCCAGCTAGCCCTGGACTAACTTAGTCCTGGCTTATGTGAAAGAAAAATATTCCAGGAATCAGCAAGAAATCTAAAAAGGCATATTGTAGATCAAAGTTTTTCATCACACTCAAGCTTTATAAATACTAAGTCCCAAACTTAGTGCAAATACTTGCACTTCTGGTTTGAGTGTATTTTCTTTATGCTGCTGTGAATGACACTCCAAGGCCAAAAGTGAGTGTGGGGCTATTTGAGTGTTATGATGATTAACCATTTTAGCCTCATTTTCTGACCATGGGGGTCAACATATGGCTCTTCTCTCCCTGTTAACGTTAACCTTCAGCACAAGGAGGGCCTGGCCAGAGAGCCAGAGAGGAAAATTCCTTTAAAATCCAAACATGCACATACTCACAGCCTCATAAGACAGAGGAATGGGATTGGAACCGTGTCCATATGCGGTGGGGTAAGGAAGAGGTGGCGAAGAGAGGCAAGAATTCCTATTCCTTCATCTGAACCAGGTCTAAACTGAGTCCTCGAATCTTGGGAGGAATTTTTTTTTTCATTCTTTCTTATCTTTGCTTTCTGGGTAATCCCATGCCCCCTGACCCTCTGTGCCCCTCCCAGAATTTTGTGTGCCTACATTCAGAAGTATTCAAAAACATGTGTAGACCATGCCTTATTAAAAAATTGTATTATTATCCTTCTCTCCTTCTAGGAGGTTTTACATTGTTATCTTAGGAAATGGGGATACAGAGGCCTTGGTCTGTGGTGATTTGATTTGCATAAAACTCAATCACTTAGACATTTCTGAGATATTATGCTCTGGTAAAAAAAACAAAAACAAAAACAAAAAACGAACAAACAAACAAAAAAACCAAAGTATAGTCCCTGAGAGTGCAGTGTGGTTCCTGTAATATGTTTCTGAATTTCTTGAGAAATTCAATTGCAAGGCCATCTGGTCCAGGGGTTTATGTCCTTGTCTTGAGATAATTGCATTATCTATACATCAGCAGTGATATCCTCCTTAGCTAACTGAGTCATCTCACAATTTCTGAAAATATTTTGATTTGATCTTTACTTTTGATTAAAGGACTAGAGCAATGGAACCTGTAAAAGAATGTTCACAAAAACAATTGAATATAGTATTTTTCTTGCTTAACTTCTTAAAGTAGAGCTAAGGTAGATTTCTTTTGTTTTTGTTGTTCCTTCCCTTCTACAGTTAATTCCTGTAGAAAATTTTACTAGAACATAGCAGAAATGCAAACTGCTAAATATTGACCATAGATAAGATGCTCATTAAAGAAATTATGGATGAGGGACTCCTGGGTGGCTCAATTGGTTAAGGGTCTAACTTCGGCTCAGGTTGTGATCCCAGGGTCCTGGGATCGAGTTCCACATTGGGCTCCTTCCTCAGTGGGGAGCCTGCTTCTCCCTCTGCCTGCTGCTCCCCCTGTTTGTGCTCTCTCTCTCTCTCTTAAATAAATAAATAAATAAATAAAAGATGAATATAGTGATAGGAGACGGTTTGAAGAATGTAAGGGGGTTTGCAATTCAGGCATTCAATGAATTGTGACTAGAAGAGAGACTATTTATGCATGTGTGCTGGGTTAACAGAATGATTCCCAGTGGACAGACCTGGATAAGGGAGAAAAGTAACATAAAGGCATAGGTGAATAAGGAAAAGACTGTTAGGGAGCAGAGTAAAAATGAGGAGAGGTTAATATGAGCAACTTTAGCTTGAAACATAAGTGGAAAACACCTTCTGATTATAATATAATGAAAATTGCAATTCAGTATTTGTAATTAAAAACATTAATTTGACAAAAAGGGATGAAAAAGGAATGGACTTGAGAAGGAAATCAGCTAGAGGAGAGTAAGTCATCAGAGTGATAGTCTAGTTACTTATTTATTTTCTATTGGAAACATTTTTATGGGCCTAGTTGATGTGAAAACTAGTAACCTGGAGTCTAATCATTGTATCCAATTAGCAGTTTTTTAGTCATCTTAAAGAAAGAAAACCTTAAGTGCAAATGAACACAGTCCAGAATAGGCTGGAACTATGAACTGAATTGGAAACCAAATGAAAAGTGAAAAAGCAGGTACTTCATTTGTTTCTCTCAAGAAGTTTGAAATTTGGCATGAGAAATATGAGTAGTGTCTGGATAAGTTGTTTTAGTAATGTTTTTGAGTTCTCTTCTCCCACACAGTTTCAAAGAGTTTTATTTCTCACTCCTCCTCCGCTACCCTTCCATTTTGACTTTTAAGTTTTGCAAATGTTTTCCATAAATATAAAATTTTTAGCAATTCCTTTTCTAGGACTTCATGTCATTGACAAACTAGCACATGCAGGCAAACATGTTCGTCTAACCTTGCAGCATTATCTGTAATAGCAAAAGAAAGAAGCATGTAAATGTCCATCTATCTGAGTAAAAGGGTAGTATTTAGAAGATTATTACTGTGTTTTTCTCTTTCTTATTTTTGAGCCCATGAGCATCTGCAGTTAGTCTGAGAAGCTCATCAGCCTGAGAAGAGAAAATAATCAGTTTTCTGACATGCAAAGTAGGATCATACAGCAAGGTGATAGCCTGGAAAGTCAGGCAATTGTCTGAAGAGAATTTTGCAAATATCAGGATTTCTCTCCTTTGATACAGGAAGCAACCAGAGATTATCCTCCCGCCTATCACAGCAAAGTGATAGGGCTTTTCCCCGTATCTTTAATGGTAGAAGGAGCAAGGAAAATCAGAGAAAGCCTGACCATTTTATATGCTGGGAGATTTAGGGAAGAAGAGAGATTTTTGCAAATGGGAATTGGAACATTCTGTAAGGGAATTTAACACTGAGGTGAAAGGATGCACCTGGGTGAGGACACATTACGTGATAGCACATATTCAGATTCTACACGGTTCTAGCAGAGCAAAAAGAACTGAAATTTTCTTTTTGTGTTTTAAAGAATTCCTAGTAAAAACAAACAGGGTTTGGTGCTGTTTTTCTTATCTAAAAGCATAGTGCCCTGTGGCAATGAAGCTGAACTTGGGAAACTGCCTACTGATGTGAAATTTTAGAAAGAAACAGCAACTAATCCTTTTTAGGGACTTCCAAGGCCCTTTACCTATAATTAAAAGGATTATCAGGGAGAGAGTGTTGGGGTTATAGACACTGGGGGGTGGGTATGTGTTATGGTGAGTGCTGTGAAGTGTGTAAACCTGGCGATTCACAGACCTGTGTACCCCTGGGGTTAATAATACATTATATGTTTATTAAAAAAATTTAAAAATTAAAAAAAAAAGGATTAACAAAGACCTATGAGTAAAGTACTTTCCTTTATCATTTGGAATGGGGTGGGATGGGGTGTACAGTAGTGATTCCAAAACATTTGGACTGTTAATCCTTTTTCTTAGCTTCAGTTTGTCTTGAGGACAGCTGCCCTTAGCCAAGACTGCTCTCCACTCCAGCAGGCTGCACTGACATTGCTCTGTGTCAGGGGAATGAAGATAAGTCACCATTTAGAACATTCCGGCTATTTAGAGCATCACCATTCTGAGTAACTAAAAGGTTTACATTTAGAAGTAAATGGTGGTTTATCTTCATTTTTTTCTGCTGTGGGATGGTACTGGCACGCAGGCCCAACAGCAGCTGCTATCCAAATGCCTGTACCCTTGAGTCTTTGAGAGCTGGGCTCAGTGCCCAAAAAAGTATAAGCACGAAAAATGAAAATACACACTGAAGAACGCTGGGCAGAAAACAACCCTGGCTTGGAATTAATGAGCCTCAGAAAATCCCTTTCTTAACCGAAAAAGTTCATGTCTGCTGTGTCTAGAGGTCAATTTTGTTTTAAAATAAAATTCTGATTCATTTTAAGGAGGACTTAGAGATATGATATGCATGATATCTCTGAGTTTGGTGGCAAATTCTGATTCCTTATTCCTTCTCTTTTTTTTCTTATTTTTAATTAAATTCTGGAAATAGAGGAAAAACACTTCTCCTTTCACCCTGAGTTAAAATAGAAGTTTAAATGTATAAGAAAACACACACACACACACGTTTTAAAGTAAGCACTTCATTGGCAAATAGCTGGAGATTCTGTTTGTGGATTTCCCATTATCTGGTTCTGTGACCTTGATCAAGCCACTTAATCCCTGTGGCCTTCAGTTACCTCATCTGAGAAGTGGGCATGGGTTTTGATGAATTTACTCTGAGATGCCTTCTAACTATAAGAACCTCTGGATCCAGGCACATGCCCACTTCCCCTTTCTATGACTTTCTCCACCCTCTGAGATGCCATCTTATCTTTCCAGACATTCAGTAATTTTAGGCTTGGAGCCTCCCCAGACTCCTGCCTTTCTACCTCCATAGTTTATGTTCCCTGTCCCTTCTCTTTCTGCCTGATCTCAGTTGACTGTAGAAGCCAGAAAGCATCTGAGTGTGGAAGACTCCTGATAGCAGTAACATATAACTTTTTCAGTTTCCTTCATTGCATTTTTTTGCCATGGTCACCAACCATAATCCTCTGTTTTCGTGGCTACTATGTACTTGATTAATGCCTACCTCCATAGATAGTAACCCTCCTGAGGTCAGACAGCATGTGTCTTTGGCTTGCCTTGGCCCTGCATCCCTAATGCCCACCACAGTGTCTGGTACACAGTTGAATATTACAGTATATATTTGTTTGAATAAATGAATGGGTCCTGTTCAGGCAGCACTTCTTAAATCACATTTAGCAGGCAGTGTAAGGGTAGACCTTACTGGAATCCTTGTTTGTTTATGTAGGTCCATCCTGAACTGCTATCTAAGGTAGCTACCAGCTTCTCTTCCTCCCAACCACCTCCATCAACCCACCCTCCTTCATACCACCCAACCCACTCAACCCATCAGTGGACTTTCTCCATTCTTTTATCCTACCTTATTTTATTTCCATCACTTAATGCTATCTGAATTTATTTATTTGTAGCTTTATTATCTCTTTCTTCTACTATGAGACTTGTGAGGGTCAGGACCATCTTCATATTATTCAAGGTTGTATTTCCAGCACCTAGAATAGCACCAGCACATAGTAGGCTTTTAATAAATGTTTTTTGGTTAAATGAATGAAAAATAATTTATTGTTTGTAGCTCATTCAAGTGACATGGACTCCCTCTAGTTCATTATCCTTTAGAAACCTCTGCCTTGCAGTGTCCCAGGCTGTTACCAGGTACTGTTCTTCTCCCTGCTGTCCAGAGCATATTGGCTTGTCATATTATTGCCATGTCTTCTACAAGGCCCAGAGCAGAAGCCATGTGCTTGCATGACAGTTCAGAATAGAGCATCTTCTTCTTAACTTGCTTTACCCTCTTGCCTTTATTTTAAATTTTCCACAACTATAAAAAGAAAGAGAACAAGAGACTTGAACAGAGTGTACGAACTCCTCAATCTAATAATGTTTCCTTCAGTAGGCAGGCAGGCATGCGTGGTACCCAGGCCTCTCTGGTGAATGAGAAACATCTGCCCTAACTAAGCCTGATGTCTTGCAAAACACTCAAGGCTCCTAGTGGCTTCGAGCACAGTACCCAGGGTACCTTCCCTGCCTGCTGTTAACTGCTGCCTGTTTGGTGGTTGCTTTTTTCTTTCTTTGTGCCTTTGGGTGTGTGTTTTTTGTTGTTATCTACAGAACCTCTGAGCTTTCTTATTGCAAGAGCCAAAAGAGGAATTGGAATAACAGATGTTTTTGTTTTGCTGTATAGAGGAGAATTAATGACTTCCTTGTTCAATAAAGGCCATTTTCATACTGTTAAATATCTTGCTTAGTTATGTTTTAAAATCAAAAGTGTATGTGTTGAGGGGAGTAGAGGCAGTGGGGATGGGGCAGGGACAGTGGAACATTTGAAATCTTTTCTAAAGAAAAGACTTCCTGGCTTCTAAAGATACCATAAACACATTTCTTCATGCTTCTTATAAATTCTCAAGTTTGTGTAGCAGCCACAAATGACCTTAAATTTATCCCAAAGTGGCTAAGTATTTGACCCATGCTGCTCCCTGAAGTTTGAAAAAAGTCCTAAACATTGGACAAATAAGAGAACAGATTAGGAAAAAGAAAATGCTTATATTGTAAACTGCTTCTCCACAAACTCTCCAATGAGTTTGATAGAATTAAAAGTCATGCAGCACTGACTGCTTTTCTTATGTTGGCCTATAGTATTGGCTTTCTAGAGTAAATGAAGCTTTAGTTTGGAAAAGCATTCTATTTATAAAGTATCATTAATTTTTATGAATGCTTAACTTTTTTAAAATGGGTTATTTTTCTTAACAATAATGTGAATATTGGAAACAGTTTCTCACTAATTTGATGTGGATTTCTTGACAAAGACATTCTTCCTCTATACAATGTACTAACTTCTTAAAGAGAAAAAAAATCTATTGTTAAACCTGTTTACTCACTTGTGCTGTATTGGAATAGTACCATATAAATTATTCCTACCAAGGATATGCTGTTTCATGTGACTTCATTGTTAGCCTTCTCCTTCAGATTTCTTCTATAGCTAATTTAGCAAAACTGCATTTAAATCAGTCCCCGATGAGAGGACCTGGAGTTCACATTTTTGCTTTTAATAGGCACATTAGTCTTCCTACATTGTAAGATTTCATAAATGGCTTCTTATTCTTTTCTTGGGAGATAGCTATTATATATCACTCAGTGCATTTCTGGTCTTACCTTAGGGAATTTACAGGGGTTGTCGTTGCTTTGGCTTCAGCTGAAACACAAGATGTTTTAAATTAGATCTTGTATTTGTGTTCAGGATTGATAAAACTCTTCTTGTACATTTTAATAAGAGTTCTGTAAAGGTTATGTTGGCCAAGCTAATTTGAATAACCAAATATCACTTGAAAATTCAGTAATTTGAAGGTTGCATTATCCATACCCCCAGTAAGGAGACTACTGGCAGGATTATTTACATATTGGCAGTGGGGCATAAAAGCTATGGGAAGCCATGAGTCGGGTATTATCCTGCTAGGTGAGAAGCTTTGGTAGATTTTTAAATGTTACACAGTGTAATTCAAGTTCATATTAGAAAATGAGCATTCATAATCCTTCCATCCAGAAATAACTACTGTTAAAATGTTGTGTATATCCTTTATATGCTTTTTAAAAATGTTTGTCTTTTTTTTAAAAAACACAAAAATGGAATCCTCTGTTTAGTTAGGGAAGGGTGCTCAATTAAAAATACCTATCTTGGGGTAACTGAGTGGTTCAGTTGTTAAGCATCTGACTTCGGCTCAGGTCATGATCTGGGTTCCTGGGATCAAGCTCAGCGGGAGCCTACTTTTCCCTCTCCTGCTCTCCTGTGCTTGTGTCCCCCCCCCCCCCCTTGCTATCTCTCTCTGTCATGAATAAATAAAATCTTAAAAAAGAATCTATTCTTTATCTCTTGCTTAATAAATAACCCTTGCCTTATGCCACATAATACACATAGTATTTACAAAGAGAAAATAATGTGGCCACCACCGCATTATTAGGTCACTAGCTCTCCAAGTGACTGGTTTGAGATGGCACGTGGAAGCCCCACAGGGCCTTCAGAAAAGAGCAATATCACGTGAAAGCTGCCTCAGTGAGGCTTATTTAAAATGAAAACACAAAATCCTGATAACCCATGTTCAGTAGTCACAACAGGACTGGAACATGAAGATTCATACACAAAATGGGAGAATGGAAATTACATCTTGCTCTTTGTTAGGATCTAGAAAGGGTCTGACATTTGATCCTATTTTCAAGCTAATAAGTTAGCCTACTGCAGCTTCATGAATGTTGCCTAAAGACACAAGTTGCCCAGATCAGAGGCAAAGGACTTAATTACTCATGGCACAACAAGAAGCATGACCTTCATGTTCATGTCATTTCCTGAAGGGTCATGACATGACCCAGACAGGCCCTGGTGGGTGTCACCTATAAAAATCAGGTATCATTTTTGGGACATCTTTTATGAGACACACAGTGATGTCTCATAAAACTATGCCTCACTCCCCTTCTTTATACATCTTCACACATATTTTCCCTCTTAGTAGTATTTTCCCTACCCTAATAAAATTTTTTGCCTTAGTAGAGTTGACCCTAAATTAAAAAAAAAAAAAAAAAGGTGTTGTTAAAGTGCAGTTTCTATTTTTCAAAACAGCCACCAGTTTTGAAGGACAGCTTACCTAAACATCAGTGAATGCAAATAAAACTGGGCAAGTTCTTTCCCTGTTAAAAAAGAATGTCCTATGTATCTGGGGCTCCTACAGAGTTTAGGGGTTTGTTTCAGGCCTCACTTGGGGAGAATCAGTGATTAGGTTACTACTTAACAGGATACAGATCATTTAAGTCTCAGAGGAGACGTGGGTATTTTACGTTTTAGGGTAACTGCTCCTTTTACGACATCAGATGGCATCTAATTTGGAGAATAAACACCTTTGTAATTAGCTTAGAAACATGGAAAGGTGCTTGAGGTTTGCACCTTTGTTGTCAGGACTGGCTCTGCTAGCCACAGTAAGTTTACAACCCTGAAGTTAAAGCTTATATATATTTAGAAAATTCCATTTAGGGCATACTGTAATTATGATTAATTTCCATCCTGGGTGTTCAATTAGTATAATTAGTTTGGTATATTGTGACTTGGTCTGAGGATACGAACTGAAGTGTTTCTTATTTTACAATGTGAATTTGGGGGATGAGGTGGGTTTGCCTAGGGCTTGGGGAGTGTGATTTTAGGCCTGGGGAGATCCATGAATTTGACTGGATTCCACTTGCCTTGTTGGTGAGGGAATCTTTAAAAAATTACTAATAAGATCTAGTCCTCACCTTCTTTTCCAACCTTACTGTTCATTATTTCCAATGGAAGGATTTGTTCAGCCAGGCTGACTTCCCTCTAGCAACAGAAAGTTAGTCAGTCATTCCCACCTTCACAGCTTTGCCCATACCTTCTGCTTCTCCTTGATGGATGTAATTCCTGATTAACCCCAGTGAAGTCCTGATCCTTCATAAACCTTTCGCTGTTCATGCTTCCTCCTCTTAGATCCAAAAACATCTGTTATCTTTACTACTTTATTCACTCATTCATTCATTCCACAAATGTTTTGACAGATGCTAGTTTTATTTCTATAATGGAACTTATTTTCTAGTGGGAAAGATGGACTCTAAAAAAATAATTATACAGGGACACCTGGGTGGCTCAGTTGGTTAAGCAGCTGCCTTCGGCTCAGGTCATGATCCCAGCGTCCTGGGATTGAGTCCCACATCGGACTCCTTGCTCGGCAGGGAGTCTGCTTCTCCCTCTGCCTCTGCCTGCCATTCTGTCTGCCTGTTTTCACGCTCTCTCTCTCTCTGACAAATAAAAAAAAAAATCTTAAAAATATTATACAATTAATTACTTAATTATTATTTTTATAACTGGAAGGGAGAAAAATTAGATGTAAGAAGATCTACTCATTTGGTTTATTTGATACTATATTTGAACATACTATATTTGAAAGACACAGGGCACTTACTATCTCATTCTAACCCACCAACAGCCTTATGCATGTGATAATGTTACCATTTATCAGAAGAGGAGCCAAGGGCTAGCCAAAGTAAAGGAATATCACCTTGCTAGTAAGTAGTAGAAATGAAATTCCACTATTACATTTCAGTGCCTATGTACCCATTTGTTATTCTTGTAGGTGAGTTTCTTAACTCCCTCAGAGAGTATGAAGGTTTTTTGTTTGTTTGTTTGTTTGTTTTATTTTTTAAAAGATTTTATTTATTTATTTGACATAGATCACAAGTAGGCAGAGAGGCAGGCAGAGAGAGGGGAAGGGGAGAAGCAGGCTCCCTGCTGAGCAGAGAGCCTGATTCGGAGCTTGATCCCAGGACCCTGGGATCATGACCTGAGCCGAAGGCAGAGGCTTTAACTCACTGAGCCACCCAGGTGCCCCAAGAGTATGAAGTTTGAGGATAGGAACTTTACCTTGTACCTTGCTTAACATGCTGCCTTACTAATAAGATTTAATGGCCAACTGACTACCTGACTAAATTAAATTATTAAATGAAATAATAGTTGTTTGGTAACTTGAGGGATATAAGGCCTAATCTAGGAAAAAGATATGACTATAGAAGGAATTTAGGGGCTGATATAGGAAAAGATAGGATGCAAGCTTTATTGGTGCTTGGACAGGGTTACAGAAGGGAAGTCCTCATATCCAGAGATTTATGGTGAGGGGAAGAGGAGGAGGGCATTTAGAAGGGGAGGAGGATGAGTGAATTCTCAGGGAGAGGGGAATTAGAAAAAGGGCTTGAACATCTATATGATGTCCATTAGCAGCACAGTTTGGGGCATCTTTGGGTCAGAGAGCTTTTCAGACCAGAGAGCAATTGTTTGTGGCTTGTAGCTACAAGGCCCTGTCCTATTACTAGGTAATATCTACTGGATGAGGTTTTGTGGGGTATACTAAGCAGACAGGCTCTGAATGGCTAAAAATTTTCTAATTTGGGCTAATTTAAAAAAAAAATTTATTTTTTTATTAACATATAATGTATTATTAGCCCCAGGGGTTCAGGTCTGTGAATCACCAGGTTTACACACTTCATAGCACTTACCTCAGCACGTACCTTTCTCAATGTCCATAACCCAACCACCCTTTCCCGATCCCCCAACCCCTAGCAACTCTCAGTTTGTTTTGTGACATTGAGAGTCTCTTATGGTTTGTCTCCCTCCTGATCCCATCTTGTTTCATTTTTTCCTTCCCTATCCCCCAGACTCCTCACTTTGCCTCTCAATTTCCGCATGTCAGGAGATCATATGATAATTGTCTTTCCCTGATTGACTTATTTCGCTTAGCATAATACCCTCTAGTTCCATCTACATTGTTGCAAATGGTAAGATTTATTTCTTTTGATGGCTGCATAGTATTCCATAGTATATATATACCACCTCTTCTTTATCCATTCATCTGTTGATGCACATCTAGGTTTTTTCCATAGTTTGGCTATTGTGGACATTGCTGCTCTAAACATTCAGGTGCACGTGCCCCTTCGGATCACTACATTTGTATCTTTAGGGTAAACATCCAGTAATGCAATTGCTGGGTTGTAGGGTAGCTCTATTTTCAACATTTTTTTTCCTTTTTCTTTTTTTTTTTAATTAATTAATTAATTTTTAAAACAAACATATAATGTATTTTTATCCCCAGGGGTAGAGGTCTGTGAATCGCCAGGTTTACACATTTCACAGCATTCATCATAGCACATCCCCTCCCCAATGTCCATAACCCCACCTCCCTCTCCCATCCCCCCTCCACCCAGCAACCCTCAGTCTGTTTTTTGAGATTGAGTCTTTTATGGTTTGTCTCCCTCCCAATTCCACCTTCTTTCATTTTTTCTTTTCCTATCCCCCAACCCCCCCACATTGCATCTTCATTTCCTCATATCAGGGAAATCATATGATAATTGTCTTTCTCCAATTGACTTATTTCGCTTAGCATAATACCCTCTAGTTTTATCCACGTCGTCCAAATGGCAAGATTTCATTTCTTTTGATGGCTGCATAGTATTCCATTGGTATATATACCACATCTTCTTTATCCATTCATCTGTTGATGGACATCTGGGTTCTTTCCATAGTTTGGCTATTGTGAACATTGCTGCTATAAACATTCAGGTGCACGTGCCCCTTCGGAGCACCATGTTTGTATCTTTAGGATATATACCCAATAGTGCAATCACTGGGTCATAAGGTAGCTCTATTTTCAGTTTTTTGAGGAACCTCCACACTGTTTTCCAGAGTGGTTGCACCAGCTTGCATTCCCACCAACAGGGTAGGAGGGTTCCCCTCTCTCTGCATCCTCGCCAGCATCTGTCATGTCCTGACTTGTAAATTTTAGACATTCTGACTGGTGTGAGGTGGTATCTCATTGTAGTTTTGATTTGTATTTCCGTGATGCTGAGTGATATGGAGCACTTTTTCATGTGTCTGTTGGCCATCTGGATATCTTCTTTGCAGAAATGTCTGTTCATGTCCTCTGCCCATTTCTTGATTGGATTATTTGTTCTTTGGGTGTTGCGTTTGCTAAGCTCTTTATAGATTTTGGATACTAGCCCTTTATCTGATATGTCATTTGCAAATATCTTCTCCCATTCTGTCAGTTGTCTTTTTTTTTTTTTTTTAACTGTTTCCTTTGCTGTGCCAAAGCTTTTGATCTTGATGAAATCCCAATAGTTCATTTTTGCCCTTGCTTCTGTTGTCTTTGGCAATGTTCCTAGGAAGAAGTTGCTGTGGTTGAGTCAAAGAGGTTGTTGCCTGTGTTCTCCTCAAGGATTTTGATGGATTCCTTTATCACATTGAGGTCCTTCATCCATTTTGAGTCTTTTTGTGTGTGGTATAAGGAAATAGTCCAATTTCATTTTTCTGCATGTGGCTGTCCAATTTTCCCAGCACCATTTGTTGAAGAGGCTGTCTTTTTTCCATTGGAAATTCTTTTCTGCTTTGTCAAAGATTAGTTGACCATAGAGTTGAGGGTTTATTTCTGGGCTATCTATTCTGTTCCATTGATCTATGCATCTGTTTTGTGCCAGTACCATAGTGTCTTGATGATGACATCTTTGTAATAGACCTTGAAGTCTGGAATTGTGATGCCACCAACTTTGGCTTTCTTTTTTAATATTCCTTTGGCTATTTGAGGTTCCATATAAATTTCTGGTTCCATATAAATTTTAGGATTGTTTGTTCTATTTCTTTGAAAAAAATTGATGGTATTTTGATAGGGATTGCATTAAATGTATAGATTGCTTTAGGTAGCATAGACATTTTCACAATATTTTTTCTTCCAATCCATAAGCATGGAACATTTTTCCATTTCTTTGTGTCTTCCTCAATTTCTTTCATGAGTACTTTATAGTTTTCTGAGTATAGATTCTTTGCCTCTTTGGTTAGGTTCTTTCCTAGATATCTTATGGTTTTGGGTGCAATTGTAAATGGGATTGACTCCTTAATTTCTCTTTCTTCTGTCTTCTTGTTAGTGTAAAGAAATGCAACTGATTTCTGTGCATTGACTTCATATCCTGACACTTTACTGAATTCCTGTACAAGTTCTAGCAGTTTTGGAGTGGAGCCTTTTGGGTGTTCCACATATAGTATCATATCATCTGTAAAGAGTGGTAGTTTGACTTCTTCTTTGCTGATTTGGATGCCTTTAATTTCTCTTTGTTGTTTGATTGCTGAGGCTAGGACTTCTAGTACTATGTTGAACAGCAGTGGTGATAACGGACATCATTGCCATGTTCCTGACCTTAGTGGCAAAGCTTTCAGTTTTTCTCCATTGAGAATGATATTTGTGGTGGTTTTTTCATAGATGGCTTTGATAATATTGAGGTATGTTCCCTCTCTCCCTACACTTTGAAGAGTTTTAATCAGGAAGGGATGCTGCACTTTGTCAAATGCTTTTTTCAGCATCTATTGAGAGCATCAGATGGTTCTTATTCTTTGTTTTATTAATGTATTGTATCACATTGATGGATGTTGAACCAAACTTGCAGCCTTGGAATAAATCCCACTTGGTCGTGGTGAATGATCTGGAGCACTTTTTCATATATCTGTTGGCCATCTGGATGTCTTCTTTGCAGAAATGTCTGTTCATGTCCTCTGCCCATTTCTTGATTGGATTATTTGTTCTTTGGGTATTGAGTTTGATAAGTTCTTTATAGTAGTTTGGGTTAATTTTAAAATAATTGGAAGTATTAAAATTTGAGTTTGGCACTGGTGGACTTTTGATCTAATGGATTTCAGCCTGCAGGGAAAAAATAAGCAGCCTAATAGCCAAAGCACAGAGACCATCTTAAGCTCATTTATATAACATAGTAAATGTGGCCCACATATTCTTCTGAGACTCAGCCTTAGGCTAATTTGGTTACTCCTGCTGTTGATTGCCAACAGCACCAAAAATTATATTTTTATAAATGTATTTACCTAAGGAAAGGCTTTGACAGGTATGAACTCTGCTGGCTCCTGCACTTGCCATCTTTTATGATTATTCACTGGAGACTAAATGAAGGAGGAAGTGGAATAATTGTGGGCACTGAAGGAAGCTCTTGAGGTGTGAGTGGTCAATGTAGTCCTGGTAGTGGTAACTGTGGGTGGCACTGCTGTTATGGTAGGCAGAGTGCTGGAACAAGGTTTGGTTATAAGATTAATCTTCAAGTTTTTATTTCTTGGCTTCTGCATACTTTTCTCTATTTCAGGAGCTTGAGTAGGATGATGCACTTGGCTTTAAAACTGTAACCTTCTACTCTTTTGAACTATTCTTTCTCAATCTTCCTTCTAAAAGATTAAGTTATTCTGGCTTTGATAGCTGAGTGTTACTCCATCATCTGATTGTTGTTGCATTAAGAGATCTTCTCAGTCTTTATCTTGTGTTTCTTCTGAGAGACATTAGAACTCAAGAAAAGACAATACTGAAGCATTAATAACTACTACTTGTGTTGAAATAGTCATTGGTTCTGAATACAAAAGCACTAACTGAGTGCTGATCATTTCAGTCTTGTTCCTCACTCCTCTAAGAATTCCTAATGATCTTTACCCACCTCTCAAAAAAAGTTAGATGGAAGAATTTAATTTGTATGAACTTACTAAACTACTGATAAACAAAGATTTTTTAATATTAAAGGCAGTGGACCTAATTGTATTGGTGAACAAGAACTAAAATGTTCATCATCTGGAGGTTAGTTAATTCTTTATGTTATCAGTATTTAGAATACTCAGAAGTCTTTACTTATGAACATTTTCTAGTAAATCAAAATGGTATCTGTTGGGCATCACTTAATATACTATTCATTTTGGAAATAGGACTAGACTAGTTCCTTGGAAAAGATTTTAGGTGATGTGGTATGACTTAGCTGTGTGGCTCAAGTAAGTAAGAGGTCTTCTCTCAAATTCAACATCTTTTATTCATTAATCATATTTCATTTTCTTCCTGTTTAGCCCAAACTTTTCACTTCATTTTCCTTCTCCTTTTTCCTCTCCTTTTCATATTAACTTCCTTCCTCCTAATCATCTTCTGTGCTGAAGTTCACATAACTAATCTCAAAGTTAGTATTTCAACATCTAAAAGAAGATAATGGTCAGTCCTTATCTTTTCAATTTATCAAAGTGATGGGGTGGAGGCTACTGGTGGGGAGGTGAGAGTTGAGGAATGGGAACAGAGAGGTTCGGAGGATCAAGAGCTGCTGTATTTCTTTTTCCTTTTCTAAACAAAGGGCCTGTTCTGATAGATTATCGAAAAGTCAAAATATCTGGGTTTCTCTTTCATTACATGACAAGTAGATTCCCCAACTTCTGTCAGGGAGCAGGATGAGATCACCAAGGACTGAAAAAAGAAGACTTCTATAAGGGAGCAGGATGAGATCACTAAGGACAAGAGTGAGACTGAGAAAAGTAGGCTGGACCTCTGAAGACTGGCACTAACAGATAAGTAGAGCAGAGAAAGTCACAAAAGGAAACCTAGGAGGTGTACATCAGGAAAGCATAAGGTCATGGAAACCAATGGAAGGAGTACTAGGAGGGCTCAGCAAAGGGTCAAGGGCTGCTGAGCCATCAAGCATTCTATCTTAGAAATACATTCATTCCATTAGCTGCACGGAAGTCCTTGGTGATTTTGCTGAGAAAGTTCAGGGATATGATGAACAGAAGACTGATGAGAGTGTATTGAGACTGAGACAGCTGGTGGTCATTACACTCATTTCTTTCATTCTAAGACCACTTTCCCCCCCTTCCTCTTCAACACTTATATATTTCAGGAGATATCTTATAATGGCTCTCAAGGATGCCTGCCAGCATTCAGGTGGAGTAATGGATTTGGAAAACTTGTTAAGGCCTTGGGCATATGTGGATACAGCCTGGGCAGAATATTGTCAACCATTTATGACCTCAGCTGAGCTCTGGGACCTGATAGCACCACAGTCTGCTGATTTTTGAGTATAATTCCTATATTTAGTTGTGAATTAAAATCTCTTTGAAAAGCATGAGACTATAAGGCAGCATTGAATTCAAGCATTATTAGATACCAAAAGTTGCTTATGCTGACAATGACATTGAAGACTATGCTAATGCCCAAATCTCCAATTCCAGGTTGTAGATTTTCAAAGCTAGGAGTTTGGAGAGATGGTTTATGCTCTTGAACACCTATCTGTTAAACACATCTGGCTAACTTTCAAGGGAGCTCTTTAGCACTACATTAAATATACTTTTTATTTTACTTTTTATTTTTATTTTTTTAAGATTTTATTTATTTATTTGACAGACAGAGATCACAAGTAGGCAGAAAGGCATGCAGAGAGAGAGGGAGGAAGCAGGCTCCCTGCTGAGCAGAGAGCCCAACGTGGGGCTCGATCCCAGGACCCTGGGATCATGACCTGAGCTGAAGGCAGAGGCTTTAACCCACTGAACCACCCAGGCACCCCTAAATATACTTTTTAAAGTGAAATTAAAATAACATACCTTATTCATGTAATGGCACTCTTGTTTTGAGCCTAACTTTTCCCATCTAGAGATTCTGAATTACTTTTAGCCATTTTCTAAGTATATTTAGCCTTAGGAAGACATGCTAATTTTTGTTAGCCTTAGAAAGACATGCTAATTTTTGTAAGCTAAGCCCAAGACTTTGATTTCTTCATCACATACAAGGTTTAGCATATAGTTTTACCATAGAGTAGTCTTTCCCATACAATAATGAACTTTACTGACTAATATTTGTTAAACATTTTTTAATAATTTACTTTTTAATTTAGGTATAACTTACATATAGCAAAGGACACAAATCTTATATGTATAGCTGACAATTTATACATATGCATGTACATGTGTAACCATACTCAGATCAAGATATAGAACATTTTTGGCGCCCCAGAAGTCTCCCCACAAAGTAATTGCTATTTTGATGTTTTATCACCATAGATTAATTGTGACTATGTAAATTTAGGGATATTGTTGTTTCTAGTTTTGCATGTAAAAAGCTTAGAAGTTGCCACTCCAACCTAACACTATATAAGAAGCTGAACAGACTGAATAACAACTCTTACAGGATCTGTAAGAGAAATGAGGTCAGAGGGTAAACTGTTGCCATGAGATTGAGGAAATGGACAGAGAAACACAAGAAATCATGATTTTTCAGAGCAGAGACTCATGAGTGGAAATTGCAGTGGGACCAGTGCTGGGTAGAAAAACGTAAACTGTAGTTGACAAATTGTTTGATGTTCAGTGTGGACAGCTCAGAACTAAAAACTCCAGAGAGGGCCACAATAGTCTGAGTTTTATCTCCAGCTCCACTGGGTTCTTATTGTGAATATCAGAGAATTCCCTTATGCTTCTAGGAAGGGGAAGGGGAAGAGGAACTATTTTGAAATATTTCAGAGCATCCTATTCTTAACAAGATCTGACCTTAAGAGAAACTATTTTACTGGGGCTTAACTTTCTGGATTGTTGTCAGAGCATAAATGATCTGGGAGTAGGGAAATCCTGAACTTTAGCCCATTATAGTCATCCTGTTCCACCTAAGGGGGAACAAAAACATTTGAAGAACATTTGTGAAGTTCACAGTCCAGAGGTATAAGCTCACTAGGAGACTGAGACCTAAACATACGGCTGTAGAAAACTTCTCCCCTAATACCTCATCACTAAATTACTAAAATCTAATAGTGGTTCCTTTTGGCCAGTACCTCTTGTCTAGCTATTAAGAAAAGAATTACAAGGCATAGCAGAAGGCAGAAGACACAGTTTGAAGAGACATAACAAGCATCAGAACCAGAGATGGTAGGGAAATTGGGATTATCAGACTGGGAATTTCAAACAACTATAATTAATATGCTAGAGCTCAAATGGAACATATAAGAACAGAGGGCAATGTAAGCAGAGAGACTTTAAATCCTAGGGAAGAACCAAAAAGAAATGCTATCAATAAAAAAAACACTGCAACAGAAATGAAAAATGGAATGGAAAAAAATTGATGGAATTATTAGTCAACTGATACAGTTGAGGAAAAAAATCTCTGAGCTTGAGAATACATCAGTAGAAACCTCCAAAACTAAAAGGCAAAAACAATGACAACAACAACAACAAAACAAACAAGCAAAACAAAACAACAAAACAAAAAACCCCCACTAGAACAGTATATTCAAGGACTGTGGGACAACTACAAAAGATTTAATATATTAACATGTGCATAGTGGGAATATCAAAAGGAAGAGAAAGAGAAAAAGGAATAAAAGGAATATTTGAAATAATAATGACTGAGAATTTCTCTAAATAAATGTCAGACATCAAACCATAGATTCAGGAAGCTCCGAAAGCACCAAGCAGTATACTTTCCTAAAACTATACCAAAAAACTATACCAAAGCATATCATTTTCAAACATCAGAAAATTTAAAAGATGAAAAATCCTGAAAGACGCCAAAAAGGGGGAAAAAAATCCCTTACCTATAGAGGAAAAAAGATAAGAATTACATCCAACTTCTCAGAAGACATGTAAGCAAGAAGAGAATGCGTGAAATATTTTAAATGTTAAGAGAAAAAAAAAATCACCAGTCTAGAACTCTGTTAGAGAAACAATAATTGAGGATATTTGTTGTCAGTAGACCTGCATTGTAAGAAATATTAACAGAAATTCTTCACAGGGAAGGAAAATGATAAAGGTTAGAAACTCTGATCTACATGAAGAAAGAAGGAACATTGAAGAAGGAATAACTGAAGGTAAAAAAATTATTTTTCTTATTCTTAATTCATCTAACAGATAACAAGGTAACAGTTGAGAATAACAACAACAATAATGTATTTGATTATATATCCTTATGTATATATCTTATGTGTCTATAAATGCAAATGTATGCTTATATGTAAGTTAAATGAATGGCAGTGATGAGACAAAGGGATGGAGGAATTAAGACTATTTTTTTTATTATAATGTATACTACCTGTGAAGTGGTACAATGTTACTTGGACTTGGACTAGTTATAAATGTATATTGCAAACTCCAGGACAACCACTAAATAAAAAGAAATTAAAAGTAGTATAACTGATATGTTAAAAAAAAAAAAAAGGAGAGAAAATGATTTCATATAAAATTCTCAGAGAGACAAACCATAAGAGACTTAAGAGTTGCTGGAGGGGAGGTGGTTGAAGGGATAGAGTAATTGGATGATAGGGATAGGGTAATTGGATGATAGGCATTGAAGAGGGCACTTGATGTAATGAACACTTGATGTTATATGCAACTGATGATCACTAAATTCTTCCTCTGAAACTGAAAAAAAAATTCTCATTTAAAAAATTAAAAAACAAACAAACTACTGCAACTATGCAGAAATGAGCTAAGAAAAGAAATAATTCTTCTTGTTTGTTCCTATATATAAAATGCCCCACCCTAAGGAAGGATGAAAAAGGGAGAACACATGTTTCTATATAGACATCACCCTCTAACCTGACCAGGAGCTGACAGCTTATGCCCTAGTACCATGGAAGTCCTAGACAGCCTAGGCTTGACTTGATGTCCCTCTCCACAAAACAAAACAAAACAAACAAAAAAACAGAATAGAAACACCAGCTACTAACTGAATTATTTTCATAAGAACAAATGCACCTTCATGTTTATCTTTTAAAAATAAAAAAAAAAATAAGTAAAATCACAAATAGAAGAAAAACATAGAAGACAAAAATAGAAACAAAGAGCAAAGGCAATCGATTGAAAAAAGTAGCATAGTAGATATCAATCCACCTACTCAGTAATCACTTGGAACATCAATGGTCTTAACATATCAATTAAAAGAGATTGTCAGGGTGGATCAAAAAATGAGACCCAGCTATATGTTGTCTACAAAACTCCACTTTATTTTTTAAAAAAGATTTTATTTATTTATTTGACAGACAGAGGTCACAAGTAGGCAGAGAGGCAGGCAGAGAGGGGGCAGGGGAAGCAGGCTCCCTGCTGAGCAGAGAGCCCAATGTGGGGCTCAATCCCAGGAACCAGGGATCATGACCTGACCTGAAGGCCGAGGCTTTAACCCACTCAGCCACACAGGTGCCCCCAAATCCCACTTTAAATATAAGATACATATAGATTAAAAGTAAATGCATACATATAACATGCAAACTCTAAAGAAACCAGGAGTGGCTGTATTAATGTCAGACAAAGCAGACCTCAAAGCAAGAAAAGTTGTCAGGAATAAAGATGGACATTACGTAATGGTAAAGGGGTTGATTCTCTGAGAATTCTAACAATCCTTAATATGTATGCACCCAACAGCACCAAACTACATGAGGTAAAAACTGATAGTACTGGGCGCCTGGGTGGCTCAGTGGGCTAAGCCGCTGCCTTCGGCTCAGGTCGTGATCTCAGGGTCCTGGGATCGAGTCCCGCATCGGGCTCTCTGCTCAGCGGGGAGCCTGCTTCCTCCTCTCTCTCTCTCTGCCTGCTTCTCTGCCTACTTGTGATCTCTCTCTCTCTGTTAAATAAATAAAATCTTAAAAAAAATAAAAAAAGTTCATCTATAAAAAAAAAAACAACTGATAGTACTACATGGAGACATAGATGAATCTACTATCATTCTACTATCATAGTTGGGGACTTCAACAGCCCTCTACTAGAAATGGAAAGATCCATCACAGCTGATCCAGATGATCAGTAAGGACATAGTTGAACTTAACAACAATATCAATCAACTGGATATAATTGACATTAATGGACTACTTCATTCAGCAATGTCAGAATACACAATCTTCTCAGTTTCACAGGGAACATTCACCAAGATAGGCCACATATGGGCCATAAAACACAACTGTTTCACAAAAGAACAGAAATAATACAATGTCTGCTCTCAGAGCACAATGGAATTATACTAGAAATCTGTAACAGAAAGATAACTGGAAAATGCCCCACATAGATTAAATAACACATTTTTAAATAACACATGGGTCAGAGAAGAAATTTCAAGAAAAATTTAAAAATAACAATTTAACTAACTAGAAATGAAAACAATTCAACAAAATGTGTGGGATGCAGTAAAAGCTGAGCATAAAGGGAAATTTAAAGCATTCAGTGCATATATTAGAAAAGAAGTTCCAAAATCAATAATTTAAGTTTTCCTAGAAATCTTGGGAAAGTACAAAAAGCAGAGTAAATTAAAACCAAAGTAAGTAAAAAATAGCAGAGGAAACAACTGACAAAACTAAAAGGCAACCTAGAGAATGGGAGAAAATATTTGCAAATGACATATCTGATAAGGGTTAGTATCTAAAATATATAAAGAACTTATCACACTCAATACTCCAAAATCAAATAATCCAATTAGAATGGGCAGAAGACATGAATAAACATTTTTTTCCAAAGAAGACATATGCATAGCCAACAGACATGTGAAAAAATACTCAACATCACTATTATCAGAGAAATAGAGATCAAAACTGTAATCAATGTCGGAATGGCTAAAATCAACAACACAAGAAACAACAGGTGTTGGTGAGGATATATAGAAAGGGGAGCTCTCTTGCTCTGTTGATGGGAATGCAAACTGATGCAGCTTCTGTGGAAACGAATATGGAGCCTCCTCAGAAAGTTAAAAATAGAACTACCCTATGATCCAGCAATTGCACTACTCTAGGTATTTACTCAAAGAATAAAAAAAATACTAAATCAAAGGGATACATGCTGCATTATCTACAATAGCTAAATTATGGAAACATCCCAAGTGTCCATTTACTGAGGAATGGATAAAGAAGTAGTGGTGGTATATATACAATGAAATAAAACTCAGGCATAAAAAAGAATGAAATCTTACCATTTGCCATGGTGTGTTTGGAGCTAGATAACATTATACTAAGCAAAATAAATCAGAGAAGGACAAATACCATGTGATTTCTCTTATTTGGAATTTAAGAAACAAAATAAACAAAGGGGAAAAAATAAGAGAAGGAAAGAGGCAAACCAATAAACAGACTCTTAACTGTAGAAAACGGACTGGGTCACCAGAGGGAAGATGGGAAGGGGATAGGTTAAATAGGTGTTGGGGATTAAGGAGTATGTTGTGATGTGCACTGGGTGTTGTATGGAAGTGTTGAATCACTGTATTGTATACCTGAAACTAATATTATACTGTATGTTAACTAACAGGGATTTAAATAAAAATTAAAACAAAAACCAAAAAAACAAAGTAAGCAAAAGAAAAGAAAGACCAAAGAGAGCTGAAATCAACTGAATTGAAAACAGGAAATTAATACAGAAATGAAACTAAAAACTGGCTCTTTGAAAAGAGTAATAAAATCAATAAGCCTCTAGCCAGAGTAACAAAGGAAAAATAGAGAGGACACACACTTCTAGATTTAAGGTTATCGAATAAAAAATAATATATAAAAAAAACAAGTTTCCATGTACTCCCTGGTTGACTACTTTACAGTTTCACTTCTTTAAGATGTCCATACTATAGGTTCTGTTTTCATCCCTACTTCCCCTGCTCACTCAGTCACTTCTAGCTGGAAGGCAGAGGCAGGAGGGGTTTATGTTTAGAGAGTCTAAGGGGTTTCTTCAGCAATGAAGTTTGTTTGCCTTTAATTCTTTGATGCCTGATATCACTGCAATGAAGTGTCCTTCTTTCAATTGAATGAATTGTGTCTGGAGAACATCAATATCAGGTTATTACCATAAAGTAGCCTCTTTGGATTCTCTCCCGCAGAGTAGCCAGGTAACAGGCTTTGGATAGGGAAGTAGTGAGGAAAAACTGGGTCTTTAGCAAGGGAAGTCTGGATGGAAAATGTTTCATAAAGAGGAGAGAAACTAAGAGTGGAGCTGACCAGTAACTGACCATGGGCTGCCCCTCTTTCCAGTCAGACCTCATCCCTGGCTCCCATCTCTGATGATGCTGCCACAGGTCACCCTTCTCATGATCTTGCCTCCCTGTTTCTTCTTAGGCACAAAGCCCCTTCTCTTTTTGATTATAGAGTAGCCCCATGAATTCTCCAATGCCTCAGTCCCCTGTGCTCAGCTACTCAGTGTTGTAATGGCTCACACTACTGATCATAACTGACTTGCAATGTTTTTATCCACAACATCCATCAGAATCACTGTGATGTGGAAATGGTGGGGATATTTCTGTCATAGTGATCTGAGATGACTTTCTTGCTCTTTAGCTAAAGGGACTTATCCTGTTTATAGAAGGGCGCTTTAGCATTCTTTTGGTTCTAAGTTTTATCTTATGGTATCTGGAGAAATTTAACTCTTTTCTGGCCCTCATCATTGGACATTTTGGGGACAGTTCAATGTTATGGCTGTCCTTGGCTTGATAGAAGGGTCAGGAAAATTCAGAATACATCCCTACTTAATATTATCCCCCTTCCACTCATTATTTTAGTGAGATCATATTAAAACCAAATTAATCTGGAGGGGGGAAACGAATATCTCAAAAAGGCCAAAAAGCTGGGCAACTGCATGTGAGAGGAAAGAGAAGGGACTATTCTGCCTCCTCAGCACTCTTCTTGCTTTATTATGGAACGCAAACGCCTCAAGTATTGCTCTTTATGGTCAAGTATATATATTCTTGTTCTTGAAAACTCATCAGAGTTGTGATGACACCTTGGATAATAGTCATAGTAGTCTTACTCTATTTTTTAATACATTTTTTAAAAGATTTTATTTATTAGAGAAGACAAAGAACATGAACAGGGTGAGGGGCAGAGGGCGAGGGAGAAGCAGACTCTGCTGAGCAGGGAGCCTGATATGGGACTCGATCCCAGCACCCTGAGATCATGACCTGAGCTGAAGGCAGACGCTTAACTAATTGCACTACCCAGGTGCCCCATAGTAATCTTACTCTAAAGAGTCAGACTAGGAAGGTTTAGATATGAGCTATAGAGTCAGAGTACCTGGATTCAGGTAGGTAGGCAGGTAGCAGCTCCTCACAATGTTAAGGTCTGAATAATGAAAAAGGGGCAGCTATGCACAGATGCATATTAAATGGAAAACCACAGCAAGTGTAGAGGTTGTGAATGAGCATGTCATATTTGAGAAAGAAAAAAGGATGGAGTGGAACTGGATCACAGTGAAAAGGAGAGAGTAGCTGGAGAAGCAGGTGGAGAGAGCTTGGATATGGCCTTCTAGGCTAGGTTAGGGAATTTGGATCTTATTCTAAATGCAATAAAAAATTCCTAAATGGATGAATGCATGCAGAAAAAAAAATTCCTGAAGAGTTTAAGCAAGGAACAGTTGTAATTTGATTTGGGTATTTTAAAAGATGACTCTGGCTACTGTATGGTAAATGGATTAGGGACGAATAAGAGTAGAAACAGAGATACCAGTTAAAACCCCATGTAATAGCCTAAGATAAGAGAAGAGAGGGCCTTGGACCAGAGTGGTGAGGTGGAGATGGAATGAAGTAGAGCAGTTTGGATATATTTTGGATGTGGGTCCACAGGGTTTTTCATAGATTGAATGTGGGAGAAGATAGAGAAGAGGGATCAACGAAAACTCTAACATTTTGGCTTGAGCAACAACTGGCTAGGTGCTAGTTAATATAGAGAAAACAAGATTTTGGGGGGAGATGAGAATATAGGTACAGTGTATGAAAATAAAGAGTTCTGCTTTAGACATTAGACATTAAACATCTATGTGGAAATGTCACGTTGGCAGTTGGTTATAGGATTTGGCACTGAGCAAAGATATAATAAATATTTGGGAGTCCGCGGTATGCAGGTAACAATTACAGCCTCAGGAATGGATGCGATCTTGCAGAAAATGGGTATAGAAAAGAGCAAAAAAGGGCTGAGATCTGAAATCCAGCAATTTAGAGGTCAATCAAAAGAGAATAAAACTGAGAGCACTCAGCCAAAGAGGTAAATAAAGTACTTATTCCAGAGCTTGGCATGTAGTAATGGTAGGTACTATTTCAACACTACTACTGCCACTGTTTTTATAGAGCTAAAATATATAAAATCTCTCATTTCACTTTCCTTGTAGACATTATCTTTGATTATACAGTGCCAGCATTTCATGCATGTTCTTTTAATTTTCTTATTTGCCTTCACAGTTGAAGACACAGGCAACTGGCTTGAGTCCAGTGAGCTTCCAATTGAGTCTAAAGATTCACTGTTTTCAGCACACCTAGTGATTTCCAAGTTTGTACCAATCATATTAACTTTATGAGAATTATACTTCCTATCACTAGTATCAACACTTCATTTCTACATTTTCCACTCATTTTATAAACCAAAAAAGACAAAATGCAATAAAATATTCGCGTAATTGTTTGAATTGCTATACAAAGATGGTGACTGCCAAAATGAAAGTGGTTGCAAGCAGGCGGTTCCATAGTATGATAGATTTAAATATTTACTACTCAGTTGAGGTATGAAAATATGCATATGAAGGCAGTTTTGTGGGGGCCTATATGTTATCTACAAATGCATTTTTCTTCCAGAAGTTGAATATGTAAGAGACAAGACATGCTTGTATTTACTTGTTCACTGCCAGGTGGACCAACTTTCTTTCATACACCTCTTTAGGCCCTTTCTTCACAGAAGACAAGGATCAAGACATTTGGCCTCCGTATGTAGCACTGGTGTTTGACTCAGTAATCAATAGCTCAAAATATCATTTGGTTGAATAGTCTTCTTGCTTAATAAGGAGTTAGAGATTGGCTAACAAAAGACATCACAGATGGTAAGAAACAGACTTAAAGGAAGCCATGCCAACCACTAATTACTAAGACATACTTGGAGAGCGTTGGTACTTGTCTTAACCCACAAGTGAGAACTTCTATGCTTTAGACTTCCTTTCATTTCCAACAGGGTTTAAAGCATGGTTTAAAGTCAGATACTTTAGCAATTGGCTTGGCTTTCCAAATGTCGGGCCCACTTTAATTTAAAAAAAAAAAAAAAAGGATTTTATTTATTCTACAAGAGATTAAAGAATTTTAATTTCTTTAGGAATTATCCTCCTCCACCCCCCAACCCTGCAGTACATATCCCCAAGCAGTGGCTGCTTACTGATTTTAATCAGTGCATATTTTCTTTTGGAATCTTTATGTTGGTTTAAAAAAAAAAGTCCCAAGCTTATCTTTGTGACCCTTTTCTGAAGGCTGATCATTGATAAGGATTATTCCATTTTATAAAATTTACTGGATATGGCAGTATTTATTTACATCTGGAGTGAAGAGATATCTTAACACCTCAAAAACTCTTTTGAAAAGTTTAAAAATATGTATCACATACTTACATTTAAAGCACAATAATAAAGTGAACATGAATAGACCCACTCCCTGTTTAAGAAGGGGAACTTCATCAATGCTATTGATATTTCCACATATTCTTCCCTCTTTCCATCTTTTTTTGCTAGCTGTGCCATCTTTACATTGTCAGAGCATATAGCAGTTTCATACTATTTTTCTGCCCTATCATCATCTTTTTTTTTCCCCCAAAGGTTTATTTATTTATTTGATAGACAGACAGAGAGAGAGAGAGAGAGAGAGAGAGAGAGAATAAGCAAGCATGCATGCAGGTTAGGAGAGGGGCAAAGGGAGAGGGAGAAAATCCCAAGCAGACTTCCTACTGAGTAGAGCACCCCAGACATGACCCTGAGATCATGACCTGACCCAAAACTGAGTCAGTCACTCAACCAGCTGAGCCACCCAGGGACACCTGCCTTATCATCATATTTTAACCTTAATTGTATAGTTAAGTATGTTCAATGTTCAATCTGTTTTTTTTATATGCTGAAGCTTACTCAATAATTTATCTGAAACTCATTTTCTAGTGGATTACTCAGGAAAAACTTATGGAATCAATATCTTTGAGTACTTGTATATTCATAATTGGTTGAAGCATTCATTTTTAAAGATGTATATAAAATCATTGGCTTATAGTTTCTTTCTCAAGCGTATCTCTTAAAATGTTGTTCCGTTATTCTCACCAGAAAATTTTGCTGAAAATTTTGAGAAATCTGATGTCAGTTTTATTTTCTGCTCCTCATATGTAACCTGGTCTTTTGTTTGGATGCCCTAGTAATTTTTTCCTTTTCTTTAAAGTCTAGTAGTTTTATTAGACTATATCTTGGTATTACCTATTGTGGGATAATTCCCTTGGATACATGTAATGTCTTTTTTTGAATAAAGATTTAACTCTTTTTTATTTCAGGCATCTTTTCTTAAATTATTTGAAATTTTTTTTTTGTTTTATTTGCTTTAGTTTTCTTTTTGGAGACTCAATTTATATGCATATTTGAGAATTTTTTTCCTATCATTTTTTTCTCTTGGATATTTATTATTGCTTTCCATATTTTTATCCATATTTTCATGTGATTTTATGTTTTCCTTTTTATTGTATATTTAGCTCCCCAAATTTCCTTGGGGTTGTTCTGAACAAAAGATTCATAACAGCCATGTTTCAGTTTTGAAAAGGGAAGAAAACTTTATTATTATTATAGAGACCTAGTAGAAACAGAAGGGGAAAGGAATCTACACATAGATGAAGGTAATAGTATGCAATAAATGAGAATAAGGCAAAGTTACATCAAATTGGATACTTAAAACATCTACCCTAATTAGCTGGGGAAGCCCTGTAGAAACAGCTAGGGCAGGGTGTCCTCCCTTCAGGTGAGTCTTTCAATTGACCATCCCTATTAGGGCCATAATTATTGGACAAATAACAGGGTTTGAAATTAAACATTTGTTTGCTTATGTGCAGTTTGGAGCAAGCTGCATTTGTTACCATGTTTTTATAGATTTCAAAGAGCCTGGGCTATATGTGTCTGCCTTTCCGCCCAGATTCCATTCCAGGGGGCCAGATTAGCCTGGAGCAGGAGGGGATGTGAGAAAAGATTTGTAGCTCTCGGTGCCCAGAACAGAAGGGCCAGTTCTGACCTGGAGGCCAGAAAATGTATTTTAAATAACCAGCCTCCCAAGGCTATTTCCATAGCATGAGTCTAACAGACAACATTTCTTAGCTTGCTTGTGTATGTGCAAATTCAGGTGGTCAGTTCTGCAGGATAAATCACTGAAATATCTATTCACATAGAACAGAGGTCTGTCTCCTCTTGTATTCCTTTTGATCATTTTTTTCCTTATTCTATCTTTTTTTTGTTTACATTCCTAGTAACAAATATTCTTGAATTTTGTATTTCTTTTTACATAATGTTATTATCTTCAATAAAGACAAATGTCAGTTGTACAACAAAATGTAATTTGATTTTTTTATTTTTTGTATTTTTTCATGTAAGTAACAAATTAGGAAAAATTTTATTGGATCATCTATTCTGTTGGCAGCATCGGTAGACAAGGCAAAGGTGAGGTGACCAGTGAAAATTTAATTTTTACATCACCTTTGTTAAGCTATGCTAGAGAGATTCTTCTTTTTCTTCTCCTCCTTCTTCTTCCCTTTCCACTTCTCCTCCCCTCTCCTTCTTCTTCAACTTCTTTTGTTTTGTTTTGTTCTCTCTACCCCTAAGACCTTGGGTGCAAAATGGAATCCAGAAAGAATCTGGGTAATTCAGCCAGGAAATTGTGGTTTGGCTGTGATTCTGTATAAAATTTGCCAAACTATTTCTTTCCAAAGTAAGAGAAAGAAAGCACAGGATATTCCCAATCTATTTTTTTTAACCTTTTGACGACCCCCTTCACCCATTATTTCTCCCACTTCTACTCCTTTCCTATAACAACCACGGATTTTGTTCTATATCTGTGAGCTTAGTTTTGAGATTTCTCTCTCTCTACATATGTATGTGTGTGTATATAAATATATATATTTTTCAATTCCACGTATAAGAGATTATATGATTGTCTCTGTCTCACTTATTTCACTTAGCACAATGCTGTTGAGGTCCATCCATGCTGTCACAAATGCAAGATTTCATTCCTTTTTAAAAAAATTTTTTTTTCATTCTTTTTTATGGCTGCATAGTATTCCGCTGTATATATGTACCACAGTTTATCTCTTCATGCATCAATGGACACTTGTTTCCATATCTTGTCTCTGTAAATCGTGCTCAAAGGGGTGCAGTTATCTTTTTGAGTTAGTGTTTTTGTTTTGGATAAATTCCCAGAAGTGGAATTCCTGGGTCATATGGTAGTTCTGTTTTTAAGTTTTTGAGGAACCTCCATGCTAGAGGTTTTCCATAGTGATGGAACCACTTTTGTATTCCTACCTGCAGTGTATAGGGTTCCCTTTTCTCCACATCCTCGCCAACACTTGTTATTTCTTTTCTTTTAGATGCTAACCATTTTGATAGGTATGAATTGGTATTTAATTATGGTTTTGATTTACATTTTCCTGATGATTAATGAAGTTGAGCATCTTTTCGTGTACTGCTCGCCACCTGTATATCTTCTTTGGAAAAATATTCAGCGCTTCTGCCCATTTTTTAATGGGATTGTTTGTGTTTTTGCTATTGAGTGGTGAGTTCTTCATACATTTTGGATAATAACTCTATCAGATACATGATTCACAAATATTTCCTCCCATGCAATAGACTGACTATTCATTTCGTCAGTGGTTTCCTTTGCTGTGGCAAAGCTTTTAGTTACAGTTCCATTTGTTTATTTTTCTTTTTTGTTGTTGTTGTTGGAAATCTTACCATGCATACTTAAAAATCCAACAAAGCCTCAAGTTCATTTGTATGTCAGGCCCCCTCTCAAAATAAGAAACCACACATGCACAAAGATGCCGTCAGGTCATTTTTCTCTGACTGGTTCACATACTAACATTGTCTGTTATATTGTTTTTAATTTTTTGCTGTTAAAATTGGACTCTACCTTCATATGTTTCTGTTACTATCGTATCTGTTGATACTATCATGTTGTATCATTTCTGTTTCCATTTTCTTCACTTATCATTCCTTCTTGTAACTTAGACTTTCCTGCTCAGATCATTTTTTTAATAGCAATGGCTAACTTATACAGTATTTTTTAATCAGTTATTGTAATTCTCAACCATTATTTCTTTAAAAACTTATTTTACATTCTCTGTATTCTCTTTCTTTGGGCCTTCAATTAAACATATCTTACATGACTTTGATCTGTCGATATGTTGTTTATATTTTTGACCATTATATAGTCAAGCTGTAATCTGTGCTGATTACTGATCAGTTGCAATTCTCTCACCTGTATTTTATAACGCATCTATTGAGTTTTTATATAACGCATCTATTGAGTTTTTAATTTCAAAAGTATTTATTCTAAAAATTTTTTGGTTTTGTGTTTTTCAGATTTCCTTGGTTATGTTGGTAGTCTCTTATTCCATGCTTTTTGTGTGTGTGTGTGTCAGAGAGAGTGAGGACAGGCAGACAGAGTGGCAGGCAGAGGCAGAGGGAGAAGCAGGCTTCCCGCTGAGTGAGGAGCCCGATGTGGGACTCTATCCCAGGACGCTGGGATCATGACCTGAGCCCAAGGCAGCCGCTTAACCAACTGAGCCACTCAGGCGTCCCTCCATTCTTATTTTTAATTCTAAAATTGAAAGCATTTGTACTCCGGTATTTATTTTATATATGGTATCTAATAATTTCAACTTCAGATGTTCTTGAAGGCCTATTTTTTTTTAAATCTCTTGATTTTTACTGTTGACAGCTTATTTCCTTGTGTGTTTGGTGGGTTTTGATTGTGAACTCATGTATTATTGAACTTACCCTGGGGAAATTTTGGGACTAAATTTTGGTTGTTTTTCTGCAAAAAAGATTTCCAGTTGCATCCGCTGATATCTAGGGGGTATTGCCAACTTGGAAAGCTTTAGCTCCTTTTAAGAGTCCTTGTTTAATGTGGGAGTTCACGTTCAGCTCTTTCACATTGCGAAAGTCAAGGTTCCTGCTATCTTACCATCATTGATTCCAGGAAAATCCTATGACTTTGCTTCTTCATCAGTGTTAACTGAGTGGCATTGTGCAAGATTCAGCTCTTCATCTTTCTTTCTTTCCTTGAGGATATCTCCTAAACCTCAAAATGCTTTTGAAAATATATTTAAGTTAATATATGTTTTTGTTATTTTTCTTCAGAGTATCTAGCTCTGGTCCATCATACTCCTGGAAGTGAATGTCAGGATCATTGATCACTCACTTTTCTTCAAAGCAAATAATTTCTCCTGTGTGTAGTACTTTAAGTATGTAAAACTCAGAGGGCAAAGATATGATCTTTTCTAGTAACAGAAAAAGACCTAATGTTTGTCTTCAAAATAAACCTCACAAAATCAGCTGATAACGTGATTTGTTTCTCTCTTCCAGCATTCCTCCAGGATGCTAATAATTTTAATACATAAATATAAAATATGTAATTTTAAATTAACTACAACTTAAATTATAGTTTCTGTGTAGTTTTTTTTTTAAAGATTTATTTATTTGACAGAGAGAGAGATCACAAGTAGGCAGAGAGGCAGACAGAGATCACAAGTAGGCAGAGAGGCAGACAGAGAGAGGAGGAAGCAGGCTTCCTGCTGAGCAGAGAGCCCGATGCGAGGCTCGATCCCAGGGCCCTGGGATCATGACCTGAGCTGATGGCAGAGACTTTAACCCACTGAACGACCCAGGTACCCTCTGTGTAGTTTTTTAAGTAAACTTTTTTGGTGTTATATCTGGTCATGGCTCTATAAAAACATCCATTTTCTAAATTCTTTTTGAAAGTATATTTTTAAATTCATCAAAGCAGTAAAATATAACAGAAGATTTGGTGAAAACCACTGCAACTCTGCCTCCTTCACTGCAACTCTGCCTCCATCACTGTGCTAAGACACCCAGAAAACACAGATAGAGGTGAGTTAATAGACCCTAAAACAATGATTCCCCTGATCATAGATCAGTCTGCTGGGGCAAAGGTATGAGAGAATCCATGAAGCCTGGCAGAAGACTGACCCAGAAGGGAGCAAAGAACAATCTTTCTATTGATCCTTGGGGACTAAGAATTGCAGAATGTCCATTCCTGAATCCTGTCCAGACCCCACCAATCAGGATCCGAGTTTTTAATAAACTTTTAGAATGACAGGTTGCTTATAGTGAAGTTTTAGAACTGGCCTAAGTCTTCCCACCAGTTTTTTAGCAAGAAGAAATTAGATGTTGATGTCAGACTCCTGAGTGATCTTGGTTGTTCTAACTATCTGTGCTCGAATTAATATGGAGTAGACATTATATAGTTCTCATTTCAGGTCATGGACTTAGTAATCTGTTAAAAACATTGCTTGATACATTATTAAGTGTTATAATTTTCATATAACTGTCATTTTTAATTACAATATATTTTAATAAGGGAAATAAATTATTTTCTTACATTGTACATTCAAGCCAATTCTAACTTTTGGCTATAATATATAATATTGTAATAAAACTTGGTGTGCCTAGACTTATTTAGCATTATTTCTTTGCACTTAGATACTTAGATTTGGAATTACTGGAAATAAAGACATTAGCACTCTTAACACTTCTGGTAAAGATTGTCAAATTGCTTTACAAAAGGTTATACCAATTCTAACTGCTGCCCGCAATGTAGGAATGTATTTCAGAGCACCGTAGACAGCTTTGGACATTATCATTTATCTGTTAGGCAATTAGTGTTTTTACTGATTTTTAATTTTTCAGCTGTTGCAGTCCATGGAGTCTACTTAATGAGTCTTCAGAAAGGGCGAGGCCAAATGAATAGTGATGAGATGTGGAGTGAGAGGATGTCTGTTGTTCGGACATTCATCATAGAACCTAACCAGATCTATTTCCTCTTGGTCTAACAAAATTCAATCTTCCAATCTCTGTTTCTTAATTCATGAAATGAAGAAGTAGGGCCAGCTGCCACCAAGATCCCATTTGGGTTCATGATACTGATCCACCGCTTGGTGTGGACTTTGCATTTCAAATTTGTGCAGATTTCTCTGGTTGTCTTATCAGTAGCTGTGGGCATCTATCTGTCCACCATGCATATTAGTTTTTTCTTTGGTGTCCTCCATAGATCGTGTTTTAAATTTTGTTCCTCCTCTGCTTCCCCTTCCACTTTTGAAAATTCTGATTTTAAAAATGCAAATATGGTATATGAATATTTAAAATATGATTTGCATTTAACAAATTACACATGATCACATAACTCCCAATGTGATTTTGCATCAGGGAAGAAGTGAGAATATGTATTTTATATTAAATGCATAGCATTTAAATACTTTAATACAAACAAACTGCATTTGAATATTAATCTCTCCATAAAAGACCTTGGCAGGCACATTAAATATTTAAAACTTTTCCTTACTACAAAGTTTTCAAACCCCTTGAACATTTTCACTTTTCTCTATTATTTGTAATTTAGAGAATCTTGGTTTTTTGTGCATTTATTGTCAATTTTGAATCCTCCCTTGTGAAGTTTTTCCTCTGCAAGGACAAAGGCGAATTAACAGACCAAGAATAACTTATGGTAGAGAATGTTACCTAATGTGCTAAATGCGGCAGTGAGGAGAGCTGAATATGTGATAAGGGGAAGGAAATTAACTGATAATAAGATGTTCTGCTTAAAAATGATAGAAACATTGATTCTTAATATTGGACATGACCTCAGAAGTCATCAAGTGAAATCATCTATCTAATGTAGAATCCAGGTACCACATCTCCAGGTGGTTAGTCAGCCAGTTACTTCTTCTTTTTTTTTTTTTTTTTTTTAAGATTTTATTTATTTATTTGACAGACAGAGATCACAAGTAGGCAGAGAGGCAGGCAGAGAGAGGGGAGGAAGCAGGCCCCCCGCTGAGCAGAGAGCCCAATGTGGGCCAGTCCCAGGAAACTGGGATCATGACCTGAGTGGAAGGCAGAGACTTTAACCCACTGAACCACCCAGGCACCCCAGCCAGTTACTTCTTGAATACCATCAGTGTTTGAGAGCTCACCACCTCACAAGCCAGCCCTGTCTTAAAATTGGACAGTCTTTGGGAAAGGTCTTATTATTTTGAGTTTAATTCTATCTCTAAATGAGCCACTAATTTTAGTTTATTCTCTTGGAGCAATTGCATGTGATTAGGTAACTCTCAAAGTGATTTTGTATAAAATAATATTATGCAGGCATGTTCACTGTTCTAAATAGTGATTAAAAATAAGTTTCGGGGACGCCTGGGTGGCTCAGTTGGTTGGACGACTGCCTTCAGCTCAGGTCATGATCCCGGAGTCCCGGGATCGAGTCCCACATCGGGCTCCCAGCTGCATGGGGAGTCTGCTTCTCCCTCTGACCTTCTCCTCGCTCATGCTCTCTCTCACTGTTTCTCTCTCTCTCAAATAAATAAATAAAATCTTTAAAAAAAAAAAAATAAGTTTCGGAGGGAGACAAACCGTAAGTGACTCTTAATCTCACAAAACAAACTGAGGGTTGCTGGGGGGAGGGGGTTTGGGAGAAGGGGGTGGTATTATGGACATTGGGGAGGGTATGTGTTTTGGTGAGTGCTGTGAAGTGTGTAAACCTGGTGATTCACAGACCTGTACCCCTGGGGATAAAAATATATGTTTATAAAAAATAAAAAAAAATAATTTTGAACACTTGCTGGTAATCAGCATTGAAAAATTAAAGCAAGATTTAAAACCTTAAAAAAAAAATAAGTTTCACAAAAAGGAATGATTTTCCAAGTATTCACTGAGGGTATTGGACTCAAGAACAAATTAGGTGATTTTTCTTTTTTTGAGTTTATATCCAAAGCGAAGACAACAAAAGCTAAAATAAGTGGGACTACAATAAATTTCAAACCTTGTGAATAGCAAAAGAAACCCTCAACAACCTACCGAATGGGAGAAAATATTTGCAAATCTTATATCATTATCAAAAAGACAAGAGATAACAAGTGTTGGAAAGGAGGTGGAGAAAAGGGAATCCTTTCTTGTGCACTGCTATTGGAAATGTAAATTGGTGCTGCAACCACTGTGGAAAACAGTATGGAGCTTCTTCAAAGAATTAAAAATAGAACTACCATATGACCCAGCAATTCTACTTCTGGGTTTATATCCAAAGGAAATGAAGAGATACCTGTATTCCAATGTTCATATCAGCATTATCTACAATAGCCAAGACATTGCCATAACCTAAGTGTCCATCAGAGGGTGAATGGATAAAGAAAGTGTGGTATATATACTCAATGGGATATAGTTTAGACTTAAAAAGAATGGAACCCTGCTGTTTGCAACAACATGGTTGAACTTTGAGGGCATTACTCTAAGTGAATTATATTTCAATATCAGTAGATAAAAAAGATCAGAAGTCAATAGACTTTAAATCAGTGATTACAAAATAATAATAGCCACCAGTAGATCGTTATCTGTTTACAAGCACAGTACTTTCTCATCAATAAATAATTGTTTTTTTTTTAAAACAACTAGTTAAGAGTTAATAATAATGACAATAACAACAACAATATCAACAAACATTTAGCACATAGTATTTCCTCTGTGCCAGGGCAGTGCTCTAAGTACTTTATATGTATGGATTCATTTAATCTTTACAATCACCTATAAGGTATGTACTGTTATCTCCATTTTACAGGTGAAGAAACTGAGACACAAGTTAAATTCCCCAGATTATAAATGACAGTGATTGGTTTTAAGCAGTTTGATTCAGAGTTTGTGTTTTATCTATTATGCTATACTTAGAGTGACTACATAATTTACCATTCAAACCAAGATGCTTTTGAGAGTGAAAGAGGGCACTAATAATAAGTACTCCTAGACAGCACTACAGCTATACTGCTTCTTAAGAGATAGGCTAAGAACATATTGAAAGCTCTCAATATCACCATGAGGGGCAGATTCAAATTTTCTGGGGCCTGGATGTTATGAATTTTGAGGGGCCTCCTTCAGAAAAAGAACATGGTAGCTATGAATACATTAGATATCAAAATGAATTTTTTTTTATGAGAAAGAGATCACAATAAATTAGTGGAATCTTGGGGGTTCACATCTCTTTCTTCTAAGATCTAGTTGGGAAATTTACCATAAACCCTTGGTTTCAACTTGGCTTCCCTCCCTACTTTGAACATTCTACAAGTTCAGGATTTCACAGGGGTGGTACAAACCAGAGCTCTGCATTAGTTTCATGGTAGGTCTGTCTCTGCTCACCATTTTCAGGACACTTAGAAAATAAGTTGAACACCTAGAATGTTTGTGGTGCTTACTACTTGATAAGATAAAACAGCATTTTAAAATACATGTTCAAGGGCACAGACATGTCAGAGTGGCCACTTTATAGTTGCCCGATCCCAGTAAGGCACCATTTAGATTCTCTGGAACAGTTCCTGCCTGGGCAGGTGGTGAGGTGACTTTCTGTGAATGGGTTGAGCTACTGGTTCAAAGTTTTTGGTATGGGTTTAGCATTTGTCAGTGTTTTGACATCACCCTCCATCTCCCTCTCCCTGTTGCTTTCTCCTAGCTCAGATACAACTTAATAATCTTGAGTTTCTAGCCTTAGAATACCTGCTTTGTAAAGAAAATATTCTGCAAGGGATCACATAGTACCATATGCATTCGAAACATTAAATTATCACTAATGAAGGATAAGAAAGGCAGGTACTCACTTATTTGTAGTCCTGTATAGATTTGAATGCTCTCAGAGATATAAATTATATTCTTACTAATGTTCTCCTACTATGTGGTGCCAGCTCCATTCTCATTCTTTTCCTCTTTTCCTCTCTTACTGGTTTTCTCCCCACTACCTCTTAATCTTCTAAGATAGCCAGTGCAGGAATTTGGGTTAAGAAAGGGTGAAAACCTATTTCAGTTTTTTTTTTTTCTTTTTTGTGGTGAGAAGATGGATAATAGCTGTCCTGTCTTGCATAAATTTTTTTCTATGATTACCCCCACTGCTTCCTTGCAAAAACAAGTAGGAATTAGAAAAGTTCCTTCTTACTGTCCTAGTAAAGGACAGGAAGCTTGAAATCTGAAGCTGGCTACTGCCTGTCAGTCTAAGTTGTTCATTATATTCTTGTTTATCTTGTTTAGATTATATATCCCCTGGGCAAGAGGCCAGGTGGTTTTATTACAGTACCTATCGGTCTGTCAACACCATCTAAATTAAAACAAACACTCTTCTCAAATGGCACTTTTTGATCATGTCTCCCTATGCCCAGACTGCTTAGGACTAAGAGCTTTGAGTTAGCTATGACACCATTAAAATGGACTGAACCCAAAATGACTGGGATGCTCTTGAGAAAATTCATTTTCTCATCCTGACATGGACTGCAGAAGACACATTGAAGCTGTAAAACACAGCTTGGAAATGACTAGACTAATTTTAGAACCCGTTTACACAGCTGCTCCACTGAAAAGCTGACTTTCATTGTAATTCTTGCTCTGGGAGGGTTTGCCTTTTATTTAATTAAAAATGATCGGCAAGGCATGCTTTTGCTATAGTAATGTCCACAATAAAACTGCAAAGTGAGTGTGGTTGCAGTAGCTCTCTGACATTCTGCTTTATTAGATGTCAGTGTATAATTAAAAGTTTGAGTGGCAGAACTCTGAGTACCCAGCAAAATGGTTTTGAGGATCTTAATTATTTCCAGCCATCTTTCTAGCAAATATATGAGACTGTGAGTTTCGACATGGTGGGACACATTTGGCATTTTCCAAACACTCCCTTTGAAAAATGCAAAAAATGAGAAATGCTCTAGGGTTTAGAACCCAGGAGAGGGAGATTCATATTTTGAAATGCAATTGAAATCATCCCCTGCTAGGTGAAAAAGTTACATATTTGAAGCAATAGATATTAGAAGCAAAACAAAGGGAGTCAGATATCCTAGGGAAAGACATCAGTCTTGGTTATGAAGTTAATTAGAAAAAAAGAAGTGCTTTTCCCTTCTAGTTATGCTTGTTATTACTTATGCCATGATATCCATTTTATGGGAATGCTTTTTAGAAATACCTAAATTTTATTGAAAAAAATATTTTGAGATTTTTTTTCCATTTATGCCAATTAATATAAGAATGCATGAAACTAGTGATGATGAACATTTTTTCAAGTGTCTGATAGCCATTTGTATGGAGAGGATGTGGAGAAAGTTGAACCCTCTTACACTGTTGGTGGGAATGCAAGATGGTGCAGCCTCTTTGGAGAACAGTGTGGAGTTCCTCAAGAAATTAAAAATAGAGCTTCCCTATGACCCTGCAATTCCACTCCTCGGTATTTACCCCAAGGATACAGATGTCGTGAAAAGAAGGGCCATCTGTACCCCAATGTTTATAGCAGCAATGGCCACGGTCACCAAACTATGGAAAGAACCAAGATGCCCTTCAACAGACGAATGGATAAGGAAGATGTGGTCCATATACACTATGGAGTATTATGCCTCCATCAGAAAGGATGTAGCAACATAGACGGGACTGGAAGAGATTATGCTGAGTGAAATAAGTGAAATAAGTCAAGCAGAGAGAGTCAATTATCATATGGTTTCATTTATTTGTGGAGCATAACAAATATCATGGAGGACAAGGGGTATTAGAGAGGAGAAGGGAGTTGGGGTAAATTGGAAGGGGAGGTGAATCATGAGAGACTATGGACTCTGAAAAACAACCTGAAGGGTTTGAAGTGGCAGGTGGGGGGGTGGGAGGTTGGGGTACCAGGTGGTGGGTATTATAGAGGGCAAGGATTGCATGGAGCACTGGGTGTGGTGAAAAAATAATGAATGCTGTTTTTCTGAAAATAAATAAATTTTAAAAAAAAGAATGCATGAAACGTAGGGACTCATCAAATGTTCTTTTATTTTGTGACACTTAGGTGCCTAGAACTGAATTAATCACAATCAACAAATGCTATTCTCACAAAGGCTATTTATATATCCGAAACTTCACACTTTGAAAGTGAGCCAGTTAAGGAATTTCTGGCGACCAGCGAACTCAATTGTTAATCTTATTAGCAAATTACACAATACAGCAGTCACATGTACTTTGTATTATTAATAGACTCAAGGCTACTTGCAATTTACTTAAGTTTGTTACCTTACTACTACCACATTTTAAAAATCAAGTCAAATTTAACAGTAAAACTATCAACAAGATTACATTTGAATCTGTTAGGGTTATGTTAGTGGGTCAAAGTGAGGTCTGTGGACATCATTACTCTTTGTTATTCAGTATTGTTTAATAAAGAGACTGATTAATTGATAAAGCAGAAACAATGTGAAGAGAGATTACATGTTCCAAATGACAGTAGATCTGTTTGATGGTGTGAAGTCTGCATCCTTGTTTTCTAGAAGGAAATAGTAGCAAGCAAAGAGAAAACAGCCTTTTTCTATTGCCATCACATTAACAAGTGGCTGAAATTTCTGCAAACTAAATTTTAAAGCTAAGTTCAGAAAATATTAAGCCATATTAGTTTCCAAAAACCTCAAATTGGCAGATTATTCAAACTCTCTTAATTTAAATGTGAGAGGTGAATTACAGATTTAAATGAAGTACATGTGGTCTTGGAGATGACTTCTTTAGCATGCAAGTTCTCTACTAATTAGCTCCCAGGAGGTGAATGAGAGTTTTTGTTGTTCTTCTAGGTTCAGCTTTAAGATCACAAGTAGGCAGAGAGGCAGGCAGAGAGAGAGGAGGAAGCTGGCTTTCCGCTGAGCAGAGAGCCCAATGTGGGGCTCCATCCCAGGACCCTGGGATCACGACCTGAGCCAAAGGCAGAGGCTTAACCCACTGAGCCACCCAGGCGCCCCTTTAAGCAAAGTGAACCAGCAAAGTTAACCAGCCACAGGCATTCAAAGTATTTTTTAAAATACCACCACCCCCCCCCCGCCCCCAGAAGAAAGAGAGAATGTTACATAGAATATAAGCTAACTTTGGTTTACAAAATTTACTTTAAAAATATTGTGTTTATTATAGCACCTTCTTACAGTCATCATCTCATTTTCAGAATCAAAAGGTTAAATAATGTATTTTCTTTTAAAAAGTCTGTTGTGGGCTTTCAAAGTACTTTCAATTGGGGGTAAGTTCAAGTTGCACTGTATTTTGGGAAATGAGTTGTATGAGTCTGAGGTGGAGGCATTATGAAGGCTAAAGAGGCAATTACACATGTCATTAGAGAACGTCTTAGCTAGCTGTTAGAAAATGTCCCATATCAAGTCCTTATCCAAACTCTGTAATGTCCTAGCCAGACTGGCTGAGTCCCTACCCTCAGGTTAATTAGTAATGTTGGGAAAAATAAAGGATTATTGAAGAAATTATTTATCTTTTACAGTGTGTGTATGAAAGACCAGATTGGGCTTTAAAATTCTTGGCACAAACCAATAATGTTCTGTGCAGTCTCCCACTCTTTATCATTTTTTTTTCTCGATGCACATTATGTGTTTTGAAGTTTCCTTCAATTCCATAAAAATAATACCCAAACTGTATTGAGGTGAGTTAAACCTTTTCCTTCTTCTTCTAATTTTAATGACCACATGTGTTAGTATATCCTTTAAAGTAGTTGGGTTGTATATTGATGATTATTATTGTAGTAGCATTGGCCTGTTAATGAATTCATTCAAAGACAGTTAATTAAGGTCTGACTGTATTATGGACTGTTCAAGTTTCTGGAAATAAGAGTGAATAATGCACAGTCCCTGCCTTTTAAGGGAACAGTGAGTCTCAGGGCAAGACATGCAGATAGATGAAGATAATCCAGCATAGCAGTGCTACAGATGATAGACAATATAGGACATGTATTATGCTAAAGGGATTACTACAGGCACTTACACTTATTCATGTTAATATAATCCTCAATGAAACACAATGAGTTAGGTACTATTATTAATCCCATTTTACAGCTGAGGAAACTGGAGCAAAAGAGGTTAAGCAACTTGCCCAGTATCATACAGTAAGCAAGTAGCTGACCCAGGAAGACTGACACACGAATTACTTTTTTTCTGTTCAGAAGGACAGCGCTTCCATTTTGAACCCCATAATTTTGTCTGCTTCAACTTTCTTCCTACTCCCCACCCCTACACATGTAACAAGCAGTTACTCGCCAAAACCCACAGGTGTGTGTGGTTCCTATACTTTCATGACTTTCCTTGTCTGGCCTGGCTTTTGGATGGCCCCATCCTTTTTCCCTTCTCCTGATTTTGTACCACAAGAACTGGGTTGGCAGATTAGAAGAATGCACATCCACTTTCTTGTACCTTCTCTATTGGACAAAGATAGACAATGCATGCTAGTAATATTATTTTGAGATACAGGTTTGAGCTTTCAAATAGTATCGGAGTGCATGGTTTTAGAGGAACTTGAGATCTGAGACAGTGATTGAAATGATTTATGTTTCTAACATTCCCAAGAGTATATAAACTATCAATAGGGAAATAATATAGTTATGCTGATTTAAGTGTGGTTTTAAATTTAAGGTTCTCTTTAGATCCAGAAATATCTTTATGTAAGAGAAGGAAGAATTCATTATTCATTCCATATACATTAATGGGATACATATATTGCTTTTCCTGGTTGTATTATATCTTTTGGGGAAACAAGACAGGTATACATTAATTCAATAATAGAACTACTCCGGGGCCCCTGGGTGGCTCAGTCAGTTAAGTGTCTGATTCTTGATTGTGGTTCTGGTCATGATCTCAGGGTTCTGAGATTGAGGCCCACATGGGGTTCTGTGCTGGTCGAGGAGCCTGTTTAGGATCTTTCTCTCCCTGTCCTTTTGCCCCTCCCCCTCTCTAAAAAAATAATGATAATAGAACAATTACAAGAGTTATCTTAGCAACTAAATGGAATAGAGAGTATTTCAACATTTTCCTTGTTAGTGGAGACCAGGTTTCTGATCATTGGATTATAGTTAGAATTAGAAAGAATAGAAAGAATGGGAAATAATTTAATCTACCATTCTCAATTCTATGTAATTATCACCTATATATTATCTAATTAACATTTTTTCTTAAATCACCTTCCTGTTTTTATTTAAATAACTTACATTATACTGTAAGTGAAATTAATTTTATATGCCATAAATAGAAGAATATATAATTTGATACAATAAAGGTAAAACAACTTTTTTTTTTTTTTAAGGTAAAACAACATTTTAATTGTAGCTAAAGACTTTGCCCTTGGAAGACTCTAAGTTTAAGGTGTGCCTTGTGTTAAAAAAGGATATTTGCTGGTATTAGGGAGGTGTCAAAGCTACACTAGCACCAAGCTGAGACTTTCTCCTTGACCTTGTTATAAAGGTTACAAAGAGAATTGAAAAGGAAATAACTTACTTACTTAGAGATTCAACATTATTTAATACTTTTAATGAGCTCATTTACTACTTCCACTAACATAGATCCCAAACTTTGGGTCATAATAACTTAATTGTACCTCCTTAGTTTTCAAACTAGAAAACCTAGATTCACAAAGATAAATTATTGGGCAAGTCGACATTGGAACCTGGATCTCCTGATTAGAGATCTTTTCCCTGTTCCCTTTCCCTGCAATTAAAAAAAAAAACAAAACAAAACACAGAAATCGGGATGCTTTTTAGAGGTAGCCTGTCAACTTAGGGCATGGCCCATCTGAACTTTCTTGTAACTAGTTACATTTGATACTTTAAGTAATGAAGTGATGATTGCTTTCCTGCCTTCTTTAATAAGATTTACTATTCCATTTATATATATGCTTGCTTATTTGTATATACTTATTTATAATTAAACACAGTATGTGTGGAATTTGAATTTTGGAGTGTCTCAAAATTGAGAGACTGAATTAAATTCAATCCCAGCAAGATCTTCTCTGCCCTGCTACTTCACTGCATTGCCTATGATGAAGTGATGAACAGCTGGAGTTTTGCTATTACCCTGGAAGCAGTTTACTTTGAACTTGTCACAGTCTACCTATTCTCTATTCTTAGTATAGAACTTCTTCTCACCATTGAACTTGAATTAAGTATATATTATGCTCTTAAAATTCAAGCTAAAGTAGAGCTTTGGACTACACCAAAGCAATATACTTGGGGGGGATGCTAAGGCACATATTTTTTCTAAGACACATTTCATCACATTTTTCTTAATATATTTTACACTTTACACTTCACTGTGAAAGAAAATGAGCTACTAAGCATGTTTAAAATTACATAAATGTTTTTGAGTTTTAGGGGTTTTTTTCTCCGTGAAAATATTACCCTATTTGGGTCTTCTTGTTATTGTTACTTTTATTGTTCTTGGTTTGGGTTCATTTGTTTTATTGATGCTGCAACTAATTTTTAAGACCAAACATTTTTTTTACTTCTTTTTTAGTGAATTTGAGATTAATATCAAATAAATAGTAGTCTGTAAGCTTTTAAAATCTTTGACCTTTGTATATTGGTATATTGCTGCTATAAAAAGTTACCATAATCTTAATATGTTCAAACAACACAAATTTATTATCTTATATTTCTGGCGGTTATAAGTCTGACACGGGTCTCACTGACTAAATCAAGATGTCAGGAGAGCTGAATTTCCTTTTGAAGCTGTAGGGAAGAATCCATTTCCTTGCTTTTTATAGCTTCTAAAGACTGCCTGCATTCCTTGGCTCATAGCCCTCCTTCTCCATCTTCAAAGCCAGCAGTGGCTGGTAGAGTCTTTCTCACGTTGTATCTTGTAGACACTAATTCTTCCTCATGCATCTTCCACTCTTGATTACATTGGACTCACTTGGATAATCCAGGAAACTCTTCATCTCTTGAGGTCAATTGACTAGCAAATTTAATTGCATCTGCAGCCTTAAAACCCTTTTGTCATTTACAGTTTCAAGGATTTAGACATCTTTGGGAGACCATTCATTATTCTGCCTACTGCAGTCTTTTCTTCAAAGTTATCTCTGTACTTTTTAAAAAAAAGATTTTATTTATTTGAGAGAGAGAGACCCCAACCACAAGAATCTTGGCAGAAGGAGAGGGAGAAGCAGACTTCCCAGTGAGCAGGGAGCCTGACACAGGGCTCGGATCCCAGGACCCAGAGATCATGACCTGAGCCTAAGGAAGATGCTTAACCAACTGAGACACCCAGGAGCCCATCTCTTTAGACTTTTAAAAATAAAAATATACCAGGCAAAATATGAATATATTATAAGGTGATTATCAATTAAATCCATTTTAAAATAAAAAATACTTCACTATGTAGATTAACATTTCCTGGAGACATGTATTTTATGGGTTTAAATTCATTAGTAAATCTCTGTTTTTTTTTTTTTTTTTAATAATTAGGATGGTATCATTAAAGGTCTTTACCAACTGACCATTCAGTCCTAATCTGTTATATGTATTTGGATGTGAAGTTTACAGAGATATTAGTCAACTCTTTGGTAGGTGGATTTTATGAAGTTCAGTTGTGATGTGCTTTTCAGTACACTGTATTCCTTTCTCTTCCCTGGTCCATTCTTTTGACAACATCCCTGTATTTCCTTCTATTCAAAGCATTTCCTGTAATTACTGATACAAATAGAGGCTTCAAATCCTCAGTTAGAGAGAGAAGACTATACTCCATCATGGATTTACTTTTAATTTGTTCTTGCCCAGTCTAAACAAGATTCAAAGAAGGGTTAAGCCTCTGCCTTCGGCTCAGATCATGATCTCAGGGGCCTGGGATAGAGCCCCACATTGGGCTCTCTGCTCAGCGGGGAACTTGCTTTCCCCTCTCTCTCTGCCTGCCTCTCTGCTTACTTGTGATCTCTGTCTGTCAAATTAATAAATAAAATATTAAAAAAAAAAAAGATTCAGGGGCACCTGGGTGGCTCAGTGGGCTAAAGCCTCTGCCTTTGGCTCAGGTCATGATCTCAGGGTCCTGGGATCAAGCCCTGCATCAGGCTCTCTGCTCTGTAGGGAGTCTGCTTCCTCCTCTCTCTCTGCCTGCCTCTCTGCCTACTTGTGATCTCTGTCTGTCAAATAAATAAAATCTTAAAAAAAAATTCAAAGATTCTGAATTCATTCGTTACTTCAACAGATATTATAATTTGGCACCTGCAAAAATGTGCAAAGTGCTTTCAAAAAAGTCAAAACATGTATGTTTCTGTTCTCAGAGTGGCAAGATGAAGAAATTGAACTAGTGTAAGAGTGTAAGAATAATGTTTTAATACAGATTGACAAGACAAGAAATGTCATAGGAAGCATGTGATCAATGATTATTTGACAAATCAATGGAACAGGAAGTAAATATAATGAGTTTGAGATAGGATAATTATCTTTGTATTGTGTGTACTCCAGGCCCATATATTACCCATTACCATTTAATCAACTACATTAAGAATGCCCCAAAGCCACAGTAATCCCCCATGTCATCATTAATTTACCCTGGTAAAAGAAAGTCTTAAGTACTAGATGCAAGTAAAGTTGTAAAGTTCATTCCTAGATAGGGAGAAATTATGACTATTTTCAGAATCTGGGGTTAATAGGCTTATTTGCAGAAGGTGTTCAGCATGAAGTACTCATGGTGAATGCTCAGCAAATATTTATTAAAATATAAAATTGATATGAGTCGGCTTTTATTTTTTCAGGTTGATAGATACTTTCTTAAATTTTTGCTGTGTATCATTTTAATCTTTTCATGACTTTCATTTAGTATTTACTGTGGGTGGATTTTTCAGTCATTATGTGCAGTACTCAATTAACAATCCATGATGGATTTAATTTATACAGTGTTTTCTGGTCATTAATGTATATTTAATTAATCCAGCCTAATATTATCTTAAGTCGAAGGAGCACTTTCATTCCTCTCAGACCTTGAGCTGTTATCCATGTTGTTTATCCATACCATTGATACTCATATGGGATACCTGTATGGGATGGGTTCATTTGACTTTAATTGTGTAATTTTAGCTCTACTGTAAGAAATATAAAACTGCAGAAGACTATCTTTTAAAAAGGCATTTTTGCCTTGTTATTTCAAGACAAAGTGTAGAGTTTTCACACCTTGGATTTTGTTCATTAGTAATGTTTACATACTGACTTATTCTCTGGTAATCATGATTTCCTTAGATGGGTATTACTTTTGGAAGTTTTAATTAGACGGTTTTTGGTATTGAGAAAGACTTTCTACAGGGTAATCCAATTTTACTGTATGACTCTAATTTTTTGCCTCTCTAACACCGATCTTTTCTTTCCATTAATTGTAATTACATTTTATTAAAAAGAGAGAGAGAGATTGACCATGACAAGGATGTGGATGTAGAGGAAGGTAACATAAGTAATTTAGTTTATCATAACTGCTATGAATTATACTACTAGATAAAGCCCTGGCAGATATGTGTACCAACAATGTGTCCAACTTAAACAATTAACATCAATAAATTAATAGCATTATGTTCTAAATATCTACCCAAAGTACATTAAAAAGACCTCTAACTAGTTACCAAATTGCATTTAATAACAACAATACTTGATTATATATTCTTGCTTATATAATCTCCATGTGATTCTCACAAAAGTCCTGCTGATGTGAGCTGGAGTAAGAAAAGTTAGAGAGCAGCTGGTTGCTGACTTACAGCTGGATCTCATGAACTAGTGGAGGCAGATGAAGTGGGGTTATGATACGATTTTCTGTCTTTTCAATCTTCCTTCCTCGTCACAGCATATCTCTACTTGATCCTTCAATCCATTATAGATACCTCTCTTTCTCTTTTGTTCCCATCTCAGTACGATTAAACTACTTGACAGTAGAATGAGTTTTAGCTGGCAGCTAACTAGGAATTCTTCTATCTCCCGTCTTATTATTAGTGCCAGCTTTGACTAAGATAAAAAACCACTATATAGAGAGTATTATTTTCATGTATGCATATGCAAAGGAAGAAAGCATGGACTAGGACGAAGGTGCCTTGGCCTGATAGAGCCTAGCTAGGTGCTCACCAAATCCCTTGTCCTCATATTCCTGCTGGACTACATTTTGTATTCTCCTTTGTGGTAGGTGGTAGTCAAGAGATTAAGTGATAGTGAGTGTGAGCAGAATTCACTTCCAGGCTTGGCCTGTTATAAACCTCTTATATGTAGTCCTCCATAATCTTTCCCTATCAGACACTGGAGAGAGATCTGACATTTGAAGTGAACCCAGAAGCCTTGTTTTGAAGATGGCAGAGATACAATATGGAGGGAGCCTGGGTCCCTGGAAGAGTGCCTGCTACTCTGGGACACTGGTATTGTAAGCAAGACATAATGCTTCTCGAGTTTGAGTTTATTTTGTTAAACCAGCTAAAATTAACTTAGTTGATATACTTGGGTCTGCCAAAGTTATTTTTCAAGGCCTCAACTTTCTCATTTATAAAATGAAGGAATTTGCTGTGCTGGCTTCCTTCCTTTTCCCCAAACACATAGAACATTTGGGACTTCTGTACTTGCTGTTTCCTCTGCCTAAAAACTCTTCTCAGAAACTCACAGTGCTTGTACCCTCACTCCTCAGTTCAGCCTTAATGTGACCTTATCAGTGAGGCCTCCCTGGCTACTCTTAGTATAATAACATTTCCCCTTCTCCGTCACTCTTTTCTTCTCTTATCTGGTTCTTGTTTTCCTTATAACATAAAAACAAAACTATTTATTTATTTGACACTCAGTAAAATATTTGTTGAAGAATTGTGTGAGTGCAGTGCTCTCCAAGGTGCTAAGCAGCTATAAGAGATTATGCTTTCTAAATTCAAGGATTTATAATCTTAGGGGAAAAAATAAAACAGATTTAAAAATCAATTTTAAATATGCAAAAAGTATATACACTTTGTCAATATTATATTGCCAAATATGTAAGGAAAGATAGAGATTCTAATAATTATTAAGTACTTAAGTGTTATTTACCAAAATTTTTAAGACATTATTTCATTTGATGACTAATGCAAAAGTAGCATTATTTAGCCATTTTATAGATGGGGAAACAGGCTAAAAGGGCTGGAATGGGAGCTTCTCAAGAGTAGTATCACATCTGTCATATTCTCTGACATTTAGCAAAGTTTCTAACAATTGGCAAGAAATAATTTTTTTTTGATAGAAAATGAGTTAGATAGCTTGTCCATGGTGGGTCAGTTGATATTAGAACACATAATTACCTGAATACAAGTCTATGTTTTTTTTTTTTTAAACACTCCTAGGATGACAAATATGTTTCACTCTGATCTAATTCCTGAATCTGGGCTGTAACTCTTTCTGTTTCCTCTCTTGAGAGGTTGTCCCTTAGTAACTACTTGTTTGAGTTATTTCCATTTTGTCAGGCCTCAGCCCAGCCATCACCTAAGTGGAGAGGCTTTTCAGGCCCTACCCAGGCCTGTTGTATCAGAACTTCCATTATAAGATCCCCAGATGATTCCTGTCCATATCAAAATGGGAGAAACATGACTCTAGGAATATCGATAGTATCAATCAGTTAGCCTTGGCAAATTAGGAGAATCCTCTTTACCATCTTTCGTGCTTCTACATTAGACTCTGACTCATCCAGAGTCAGAGCCCTAACTTTGGCATTATTTTATACTGTATAGAGTGATTAGGACTGAGTGGAGTTAGTGTGAAAATATTTTGAAAAGTTTGTCTTCAAGTGTTAAAAAACAAAAAAGGTATAGATACATTCTGGGTCAAAGAAAATCGAACAAGTACGTTTGGGCATATACATGGTAGTAGATGAACATCTATGTGCAGAGTTAGAAGGACACTTGGTCCAGAGCAGTACTTACATTCAATGAAGGATAAAGAATGAAGGGAATTTAAAGTAGTAGCTGAAGAAGAAAATGAAAGTAGCATTAAAGGGGCACAAAGAGCAAGGCTGCATAGGGTCTAGGTGAAGAATGATCTTAACAGTTAAAAGTGGGAAGTGGGGGAGAAATACCAAGGGCAATTTAATTTGGTAAGAAGAAAATTATGAGTGTTCCTAGAGAAAAGAATTATACTAGGTAGTGAGGACACAAGTTATAATGTGACAAGTAGCAAAATCAAAGGCTAACAAAAAAAGGCTGATTAAAAAAATGAACCATGGGGTGCCTGGGTGGCTCAGTGGGTTGGGCCGCTGCCTTCGGCTCAGGTCATGATCTCAGGGTCCTGGGATTGAGTCCTGCATCGGGCTCTCTGCTTGGAGGGAGCCTGCTTCTCTCTGTCTCTGCCTGCCTCTCTGTCTACTTGTGATTTCTCTCTGTCAAATGGATAAATAAAATCTTTAAAAAAAAAAAAAATGAACCATGGATACAGATTATTTATTCATCAAAGTTACCATTAAGGGAATCACAGAAATAGGACAGTTTAGACATGCATTTAGACATGGGTTCAAGAATTACCTCCTGAGGGGTGCCTGAGTGGCTCAGTGGGTTAAGCCTCTGCCTTCAGCTCAGGTCATGATCTCAGGGTCCTGGGATCTAGCTCCACGTTGGGCTTTCTACTCAGCGGGGAGCCTGCTTCCCCGCTTCTCTCTCTGCCTGCTGCTCTTGTGATCTCTCTCTTCAGTCAAATGAATAAATAAAATCTTTTTTTTTTTTTTTTTAAGTTTCTTTTTTTTTTTTTTTAATTTTTTATTTTTTATAAACATATATTTTTATCCCCAGGGGTACAGGTCTGTGAATCACCAGGTTTACACACTTCACAGTACTCACCAAAGCACATACCCTCCCCAATGTCCATAATCCCACCCCCTTCTCCCAAATCCCCTCCCCCCACCAACCCTCAGTTTGTTTTGTGAGATTAAGAGTCACTTATAGTTTGTCTCCCTCCCAATCCCATCTTGTTTCATTTATTCTTCTCCTACCCACTTAAGCCTCCATGTTGCATCACCACGTCCTCATATCAGGGAGATCATATGATAGTTGTCTTTCTCTGCTTGACTTATTTCGCTAAGCATGATACGCTCTAGTTCCATCCATGTTGTCGCAAATGGCAAGATTTCATTTCTTTTGATGGCTGCATAGTATTCCATTGTGTATATATACCACATCTTCTTGATCCATTCATCTGTTGATGGACATCTAGGTTCTTTCCATAGTTTGGCTATTGTGGACATTGCTGCTATAAACATTCGGGTGCATGTGCCCCTTTGGATCACTACATTTGTATCTTTAGGGTAAATACCCAATAGTGCAATTGCTGGGTCATAGGGCAGTTCTATTTTCAACATTCTGAGGAACCCCCATGCTGTTTTCCAGAGTGGCTGCACCAGCTTGCATTCCCACCAACAGTGTAGGAGGGTTCCCCTTTCTCCACATCCTCGCCAGCATCTGTCATTTCCTGACTTGTTGATTTTAGCCATTCTGACTGGTGTGAGGTGATATCTCATTGTGGTTTTGATTTGTATTTCCCTGATGCCGAGTGATATGGAGCACTTTTTCATGTGTCTGTTGGCCATCTGGATGTCTTCTTTGCAGAAATGTCTGTTCATGTCCTCTGCCCATTTCTTGATTGGATTATTTGTTCTTTGGGTGTTGAGTTTGCTAAGTTCTTTATAGATTCTGGACACTAGTCCTTTATCTGATATGTCGTTTGCAAATATCTTCTCCCATTCTGTCAGTTGTCTTTTGGTTTTGTTAACTGTTTCTTTTGCTGTGCAAAAGCTTTTGATCTTGATGAAATCCCAATAGTTCATTTTTTCCCTTGCTTCCCTTGCCTTTTGCGTTGTTCCTAGGAAGATGTTGCTGCGGCAGAGGTCGAAGAGGTTGCTGCCTGTGTTCTCCTCAAGGATTTTGATGGATTCCTTTCGCACATTGAGGTCCTTCATCCATTTTGAGTCTATTTTTGTGTGTGGTGTAAGGAAATGGTCCAATTTCATTTTTCTGCATGTGGCTGTCCAATTTTCCCAGCACCATTTATTGAAGAGGCTGTCTTTTTTCCATTGGACATTCTTTCCTGCTTTGTCGAAGATTAGTTGACCATAGATTTGAGGGTCTATTTCTGGGCTCTCTATTCTGTTCCATTGATCTATGTGTCTGTTTTTGTGCCAGTACCATGCTGTCTTGATGATGACAGCTTTGTAATAGAGCTTGAAGTCCGGAATTGTGATGCCACCAACGTTGGCTTTCTTTTTCAATATCCCTTTGGCTATGAATAAATAAAATCTTAAAAAAAAAAACTTGAAAAAAAAACTGAAACTTGGGTGCCGAAAGCTCCTGTGCTGAGCCCTGCATCTTAGGGACCCAGGCTTGTGTCTTTCTCTAGTCACACCCTTTCCTATTAGGTCAAGGATTAAGGAACACAGGAACCTGCTCACTGGAGTCTCTGGCCCCCATTTTAGAGCATGGTCTCATAAACTAGACTAGACTTCAGAAGTTCTTACTTAAACACCCCAAAGTCATTTCCAGAACCCTTGAAGCCCTCTTTCTCTGGTCTAAAATCTTGAGGGCAGGACTGCATAATTAGTGTGTACATATCTAAGCCCAAGGGATGTGCAATGGGGGTGTTCATGGTCATGGGTTGGCAGTGATGTGAATAGAGCTTATACTTGTCTGGGTTGCCCACTCACATGTCAGGCTCCACATATTGCTCAATGGAGGTGGGGATGTGAAGAGAAAGGGGCTAGGCCAAGGGATGGGGGGTTGGTAGGTTCCAACTGCATTATTACCCCAGGTTGGTATTGGATTCAAGTTAAGTTTTCACTCAGTTCTATACTCCAAAAGTTCTATCCATTTTTCCCTTTAGGAGAAAAGCTTTCTTCATCATTCAGGAACTTAATTAATTTTGTTCGAATCATCAATTAAGGAAGTTGGAAGATACACAGCTGAATGCAGTTATATTTACTGATTCTTCAGACATTTGGAAGACATCAATATGGTATCTTCAATAAATATTTGTACTCAGTGCAGATGTGGGACTAATCAGAGTATAATAGGGGAAAATAGAGATTAGACTCAGCCCCTATTTGTAATGTACTTCCACTTTTAGAAAAGATCTTTTATCATGAGAGCCATTCCTACTATACTAAAATTAACTACCATGTGATTGTAGCATTTACTGTAACATCATGCTTGTGTATGGCATCTGTGTTTGTCTCCCTGTTAATTCCTCAACCTTTCCATTTATTTTTCATGTTCACAAAGGTTAATTGACATCGACTACTGTTTATGTGAGGAATTCCTTGGTGAGTCTTAGTGGTGGCCACTTTGTAAGGTTTCAGTTCAGTCGAGCAAGAATTTTGATAGTCAATCTACAAGGCTCTCTGGAAGCCTAGCGCTTAATTGAAGTGCATTACCCCTGACTGGGCCAGATTGTTAGGCATGGGGGATGGGAGTTTGATTTTCTTGTCTCTCTCTTTCTTATGGTTTAATCCTCCATACACTGACTCCTTCTTAGGGTTTTTATAGACACTTTATCCCTTTGCTAAGACATTATGGGGCTAGAATAGTAGTGATTTACTAGCGATACTCTGATGCTTTGGGCTGAGGTAGGGCAATAAGACCACAATACATTTGTATGCTGTGTTTCGATTGATACACAAATCGGTATACATGTTGTTGTCTTCTGTACAGCAGCGCTATAATGTGGTCCGGGCGGACATAATCCCCACCACAGTGATGGGCAATCTGAAGCTAAGGTCACAGCGCTAGGTGATGGAGCAGCAAGTGAGAGCCTGGATCTTTGGACTCCTGGTCCAGTGCTTGTCCCCTGTAGCACATGGCACATGGGCCCATCTCCTTTGAAGTGAGGATCAGTTGTGTTTGCCATGAAGCGCTGCATGCTCTGTACGCTTTGAGAATCAGTGCATAGATGTCACTTCTTTAATCTGCAGTTGGCAATGGACTCCTAGTCACTTGCTTTCCATACTTTGGATTTCTGTGGGTGGTGTTTGCATACTGTTCTCATTTTCTTCCACTGGTTGGCCTTTCAGGGCTTGAAAGATTGTCACTTGCTATTGTCACTTAAAGAATACACTATATTTGTTTTATAGCAAAATACATAACAATAAATATAGACTTGTATGTGTGTGTATTATAGTATCTTGTGATTTTATATCTGCTATCACCAGATGGAATCAATGTAAAAAGCTTGGTTAGGAGTGTTTCAGCCTAATGATTTTGCTTTACCAGAGAGGGGGATCATATCAATTTTCCCTCAGGTAAATTAGTTTTTAGGGTTGAGATGTCTCTCTAGCATGACAACGTCTATTATCCTCTCATAAAATCACTTCCTTATCCTTCACCATTTAGGTCCAGAGAAATAACACCCATAATGTCAGGGAAAAGGGGCTAATATCCCCACCCCACCTTTCTGTTCCAGGTCCACAGGCCCAATAATGGCAGCCAGCCAGCAACTTGGCTAACGTTTCACACAGAGCCATGGCCGTCTGCCTCTCAGCTGTCTGTGCAGGGCACCATCTGTGTTACTGGCCTCATGGCAGTGCCATGCCTCTGGGGATGGGTAGGCACCAGAGGCCTCTAAGCCTCCAGCCCTTCTGCCTGAGATGGTCTGCCAGCTCCTACAAGTATTCCACTAATGCCTCAATTGTGTAGTATCTATGGACCCCCAGATGGCCCCAAAATGGACATGGGTGCACCGTTGCCTGCACTGGTATGTGTAGGGGATTTCAGGTCCATGGAGGCAGCTGGATGGTTTTGAAGCTTACTTTCTTTAGCTTCTGACTGGTGTGACTGACTTGATGTGTGGGGAATTGCCAGGGATTTTCCAAGCAGTAAGCATGAGTTTATAAAAATAGATCCCAGAGGTAGAATACTTTTGCCAGACTGTCACTTAGGATACTGGGGCTTTGTTTTATTTTAAATTCCTTTACCTATGAGTATGAGTGGCATGGAATTCCAGTATCCCCCATGGTTTCCCTCAGCATTAGGTATATGGTAAACTTCTGCCAACCAGCACTTGCAGAAGTTGAATTCTTATTTAGTGCTGTTTGCAAGGAGTCTTGGAGCCAAAGCCTTTTAAATCAAAGGAATTCAGGGAGAACAAAAGGTAATCTTTTGCCCTTAAGAGACAGGCCTTACATTGTTCCATTAACCTTGTTTGCCTTAAATATCTGACTGGTTTAAGTAACTAGAGTGCCTTTGTCTCCGTGACCCAGTTTCATTAGGCAGGATGAGCACTAAACACACACATATGTGCATACATGCATATGAGTACACACATAAACCCTGCGGTTGGATTCTTGTGAGGGTACAGTCCATGTCGCTAATTATCATTCATCAAAATATATGAGATCTCTATTACGAAATGTTCTGTCTCCAAAAACAGATATTTCTTCTCTTTTAGAAAAATGTCTTTGGCTGGATCCCTGGTACTTTAATTAAAATCCCGGTTGCTCTTTAAAAAAACGTTATTGCATTTCAGACAGCTTGGATGTAAAACAGTAAGTCCAGGAACCAGAACGTTTTGCCAGTGGGATGGAAGGGACCTTGAGGACGGATCAAAGTGCTGCCTGGGCTAGCTAGCCTGATGGGTCTCAGGGGATGGCTCCTGGGGGAAACGTGCCACTTAATGAGACCCACCCCATCAGCCTGAGTCTCTAAGCTTGAAGATAATTATTGGAAGCAGTCCCAAATTTTCTCCCATTTGTGCCCTTGACATAGTGTGGGCTATTATAAATAAAACAACTAAAAGGATTATCATTAACTAATTCATTAATTCATTTATATAGTATTACGGACTGAATGTTTTTGTCTCTTTAAAATGCATACATTGAAGCCCTAACATTTAGCCTGATGGTTATTGGGAGGTGGGACCTTTGGGAGGTGATTAGGTTTAGATGAGGTCATGAGGTTGAATCTGCCAGGATGAGATTAGTGTCCTTGTAAGAAATGGAAGAAACACCAGAACTTCCTCTCTGCCATGTGAGGATATAGTGAGAAAATGGCTGTCTGCAAGTCAGGAAGAAGTGTCTTACCAGGAACCAAATCTGCTGGCACTTTGACATCAGACTTCCCAGCCTCCAAAACTGTAAGAAATAAATGTCTATTGTTTAGGCCACCCCCTCTATGGTATTTGTTATGGCAGCCTGAGTAGACTAAGACATATATTTTAGTTATTCACGGCATTTATTTAACTTTTGTCTCCCTCGATGCACTGTGAACAACATGAGGGCAGGAACCACCACTGTCTTGCCCAATGCTGTATCCCTGGCACCTAGGTGAAATGTGGGAGTGACAGGTGCTCAAAAAAACTTATGGAATGGGTGTGGATGTACATGACATACTGGTAGGAAGAATATGAAAATAACTAAAACATAGTCCCTTTCTTTATAGGGTAATGGCATATTGAAGACAATCGGATACTTTTGATCATTAAGACATGAGTTGCTATTTCGTAGTTAACTTATGATGCCTCAGGAACTTTTCATATTTTAACTCTCAACATAACTTGATAAGGAGGGTATTTTTTTCTTTTACAGCAGAGGAAGCAGGATGAGGGAATTTAAACAGCTTACCCAAAGACACATATCGTCTAGGTAGAGAATCCTGTCTTCAAACTCAGGTCTTTTTATCTTTAATGTCTCTGCAGTGCTACCATCTTCGGGAATTTGTGCTTTTCCTTCTCTTAGTGTTTGAAGGTCAGGCTTTTCTGATTTTCTTAGCTGAGAACTAGAGGATATAGCAAACATTCACTTTTTCATAAAATTGCTACATGAAGAGGTTTATATTTTAGTTGATCACATGAGCTTTATCTTAAAAATATCTGCTGAGGTTGGATTCTTCTTGAGTGAATGAAGGTGATGTTGAGCACAGGACAATCAGTGGGGGAAGGAGGCTGAATGAGCCCTCCTCTTTGAGCTATTTTTATGGTCATTGGGTGGGCTTATGAGACATAGAGTGAACTGTGATGAAAGCCAAAAGGGCAAGCAGACTGGCCTCTGAGGATGTCGTGGCCATATTCCGTTCTTATACCTCTGAGGAATGGCATGGGATACTCCTCCACCACCACAGGTTAGAAGTAGAGCCTGGAGGAGCTGTTCTCATAAGGGCTCAAACCACCTTCTTATTTGAATGGGATGGCCATGGGAGAAGGGGGTCAGATGGTAGCCTGTTTTCTAGCTGTGAGACCATTCTGCTTGATGGTTGGATGTCATTTACGAGAGGTTCCTCCAGATCTGAGGTAGCTGCTGAAGCAGAGGGTGGAGTTGGCAGATAATATGCTTGTTTTCATGCTCTGAATTCCTCCATGGTCCCCACCAAGGGAAAATGGAGAAGGAGAAGCCCTATGGTGCTGAGGCCCTAGATCTTCAGGCTGAAGTTTCACCATCATGAGATTTGATTTGCTGACTAGGTACATTAAGCAGTAAGATAGTAGAAGTCAGGAATTCTAAATTTTTATGTCAGATGTGCTCTTGTGTATGTGTCAGCATGGCATAGAACTGGGTTTCTCAAATAAGGTACTCATAAATTTTGGTAAAGAAATTATAGCTAAGGAAACAGACCTGAAGAAGTTATATGAATGAACCAAAAGATTTGGGCTTTTTTTTTTTTTCCTTCAGCTTTGGCTTCCAAATCCCTTTAGAACCTTGCAGACTCAGGCTCTATGTCACATTGATTACATATGGGCCGTCCCCGTAGTAGAGAAATGAGCAAAGAAAGACACAGGAGTACAGGTCAACTTGAGTAGTTGTTGAGTTTGAGTGTAATGCAGCGGTGGATGGGATATCCTCCTCTCAGTTACTAGAGGGCTGATAATCATCTTGAATTGTTGTTAGTCTCATGGCGTGGAAGAGGGGATTTAAATCAGAATCATCTGGGGAGATTTTCAGAACATGTGTACAAACTCTGCTTGCCTCCCCCCACCAAAAATGAATCCAAAATAGAAGAAGAGATGGCAGTTAGCACCGGTATTTGTAAGTAATTCCGATGTGTGATCCCTTACTGGGACCTATTGTGGTTACCTGACAATGGTAAGCTCCTTGAGGGATGAGCTTAAGCGTCTCTGTGTTCCCCACAAAGTAGAGTGTCTAATTCACTAGATATTTGCTGAATAAATGGATGAAGCAGATGGCAGTGGAGAGATAAGAATAAATATCCTAGACAAAAAAGACTGGGCACTGAAATGTGAGGAAGCCCAAAGGCTGCTCAGTCAATACATGTTTATTGAGAGTGATTAAAGGAGAGCCCAGCCATCTTCAGCCGTCTTGCCATCGACCTTTTATCAATAAACATAAATACTGTTGTGCCCTTGACCTCAAGAGTTAAAATAATAAATAGCTTAATTTGTCATTATTAATTGCACTTTGAATTTATTTTACATAAATGTGGCCTTGAAAAGAGAATCACTCCTACATTCATCCCATGCATTTTATCCTCGAGACTCCCAAAGGTGCATATGTTGTAAAAAAAAATAAAATCTGCCTCCCACCTCCACCCTCCCATCGATACCACATTTGCTAGTGAGTCCAGACAAATGGTTATTTGCAAGGTTGGATGAGTAGTTAAGCCACATAGGCACAATGTAATATGACAACATTCTTCATGGTAATACCGTCCTTCTCCTCATTACATTTGAATATAGATTGCCAGTGTATGATTCTTCCAACCTTACTCTCTATTCGTGAGCTGTGGAATTTTTCAGACAAGGTGAGGTCCACATGTGCTCCCCAGACATTATTGACTTATTTGTAAGCCTAAACAAAATCACAGCTATTGTCTCTAAGAAGTTAATTTGCCAAAGCTCTTTTCTTCCTACCCTTAATTATGTATATATTTATAGACTTGAGCTACCTGCCTGCTCAATGCTCATGTACCATATCTCTTATGTACCACTTAATGGCTCAGGGCTCTTCCTTTATACTCTCTTTGCTTCAAATTCAACATTTAAATATCTGTACTCAGCTTACCTTTTGAGTATTAAAACATTCTTTCTTTACTTCCTTGAAAAGCTGCAAATAAACCTTTTAACATTTTATCTGGACCAAACAGTAGTGGTTTTACACAAGGAATGAGAACTCTGTAAGTAAATCTGTGTATTTATATGACTAAAGTGCATTATAAAAAGAAGCAGTAAATCCAGTTTTCTACATAAAAGGAATTAGATTTTCCAGTTTACCTCTGCACTGGGATTAATAAAATGTGCAACAAATAGCTGATGGAATGATCCATTTGAAGTTTGTAAAGGCATCTTGGGAAACTGGCTAGAGTAGCCTTTTTATTTTTTCAAAAAAGGATGCCTGTTAATTTTTTGATTCAGTCTTGTTCTTGAATGACTGTTTTAAAATGAGCTGAGAGACTGTTACCTGCCCATTTCTGCATGGCTGAGCAAATGCACCCGTAAATCCAAGTTTCTCTTCATTTCCATCACTATACGTCTCCAAATTACAGAGAATTCATTCCTGAGCTGGAGAGGTGCCAGAAGTTTCTCATCTAGCTGTCTGTGGGCTGCCTTTTTCTTCCCCCTCTTTGAGGCTTTCTGATGCTTAGAGTGAGCTCAACTCAAAGGTTTCCAGCCTCACACTCGCCTTACATTCCCCCACAGTCACACCGAGCTCTGTGATTCTGAGGAATACCGTGTGCCAGCTTCCGATTCACAGCCTCCTTTTACCTGCAGGTGTTCCAGAAACTTCAAAATGCGTCTGGTAATGTATTTGCTTCTCTAAACATGCCACTTTGGCATGCATTATATGCAGCTGCTTATTATTTTTTAAAAAATCTGTCTTCTGAATAACATGCATGCTAAAAAATGTCAAAGGGGGATTGTAGAACAGTGAATCTTAATTATTGGTCTAGATGTGCATGTGTGTGTCCTTGTTAATGTAGGCATGTTTGCATAACATTATGCACAGGCATATTTCACTAAAGAAATCTCCCTGAAAGCACTACTTTTCACGTACATACAGGTTTTCTAATCAGATCTGTAAATATCTTACATAGCAGCAGGTAGAGGAAAAATACATTTTTCATCCCCCTGCAAATGACATGTTTTAAGTACCTATTTGAAAAACCCTCCTTTCTTTCTTAAAAAAAAAAAAAAAAGGTGAGAGAGAGAGAGAGAGAGAGTGTGTGTGTGTGTGTGTGTGTGTGTGTGTGTGTGTATTTGGGGTGTGAGGGTGTTGGTTTTTGAAAATTTGGTGAGAAGAGTTATCTTCCTGCTGCATAAGAATTTCTACCTCGTGTTACCTGCCTTCTTAAAACTCACTAATCACTGAGGAGAAGAGATGTGGTTCTGCTTAGAAGTAACCCCAGGGGGACGTTGAGCTGCAGTGTTCAGCAGGCATTTTAGGTATTCTAAATACTACTGCTTGAATAATAAGTAGATGGGGTAGATTTGCTATTGCGAGTCCTGCTATGTCTCCTGGCTTGTAGAAATCACATTTACACTGTACGTTTAGGATGTGCATGTGTTTATTGAACTCTAGTAAAGCACCATGAGAGTCTGGGCTCATAAATCACATTATTTATTTGCCTGCGTTGGGAGGTAGATTCTAAAATTAAGAAATTACTTAGCAATTAATAATATATTCAGCATCCCTTGTCTCATTGGGTGAGATTTACATCCTTGGGACTTGCTCTTCTAGTTATAGAGATGAATGATTTAAGGTTCAGACTTAATTGCTATTTCAAATCTTTAAGCTAGAAAGATGCTTGTATCACTTTATTTAAAAGGCTTATTTTGAAAAATGTGTATATATATTTCTAACTGGTGGTAAGCCAATCATGACTATAATGTGCTCTGTGTTTAAGATATACAACTTAATTATTATTCACTTTCTTATCTTCATATTATAATAATTCTTTCACTTTACATGATGTTCTTGCTCCTGAGAGATCAATAATTATTGTTGTAAAGATGAGAATAGTGTAGCAACTCAGAATTCAAAGAAAAGTAGGTTGAAGTGGAGTTTTTTGAGAAATTAAATAATAATAGATTTTCCCAAGTAGGTTTTCTAAATGTACAGTGGGTTTGATATTTGAAAATGGAAACATCTTAAATGTAAACTTGTTAAGTGGAATAGACTAGGAAAATATTAATGCATTCTTGTTAAGTTCCTCACTACATTTAAAATGAGGTCGTAAATAGGTTATTTTACATTGACTATTAATTGCTTTTGCTTTGTGATATTGATTATAAAACAAACAATTGATTTTTTACTGGCTTTGAGTTGGAGATGACTGTAAACTTTGGTAAAATAGTTTACTGAATTGTAACAATAAAAATGTATAGTCTTAAAAATCATTTTGAATGCTACTTTTACTTTTTAGCATTCAGGATCTAATATTTTATCACTTAGAGAGCTGTGAACTTACAGAATATTATGTATATTTTAAGAAAATTACCTAACTTTTAAGGCTGATTTTTGTCAACCTTGTTCAATTCGTAATTACTCCAAGTAGCATAGTAAAAATGCATTTCAATATGTATGAATGGTTCCTTGAAAGGGCATATTATATTAGGAGCCATTAAAAACCTGTGTGGGCTATTAACGTTATACTCATGTATTGCTCTGTATATAAAGGATTTTTATTTTAGGTACCATTCATTTCCAGTATTTAAATGCACCTAAGATTGTGACCTATTTGAAGTAGGAACCTTGTCTTTGAATGTGAATATCTTGATGAGGGTTTCAAATTGAATGTAGTGGATGGTTGGAGATTTAGTAGCACTTTTTAAATATGTATTGCAATATGCATTAATGCATATATACAAATATTGGGCTGTGTAAAAACATTCCTTGCATTCAACCAACCTTCGAGTTGGTTATTTTATTTGAAGTCAGTTTCATAGGTATAAAAAGAGGTCTTATTTTTCTGTGCCTATATGGCACTATGTAGCAGCAGGAAAACATTCAGTGCCATTTTGTAGGGAATATTGCATATACTAAATAGTGAAAGGAAAAATGCCTTGTTTCTGTTTCTAATTATGATTTCCTACTGCCTTTTAGATGTATGGTAGACCAGGCCTTTATTGTATAAAACACATTTGTATTATCTGTAATACCTGAAATGATTGTAGAACGCTTCCTCTATACATTAGTTTCCCCATTATATGACTGAGATTGTTTTATGAAATATTTCATTTCTTAAGGCTGACATATAGAAAGAGTGTTTAGAAATATAATTTGTAGACTGACCATGCACCTATAACTGAAAACATTCATTCTTAAAGTAAGCATTTATTGAGCATAGCTTTGCCAAGCCATCTTCTATCCTTGGACAAAAGAGTGAGTGGAGCAGGAGGGTTCTTATCTGTCTCTTTAGACAGGAGATGCTATTCCTATTTCATCATTAACAATTATTTATGGAGGCACACACACCTTCAACATAGCTTGAGAACCATATAGATATAGATATACATATATCTATCTGCATGGTGTGTGTGTGTGTGTAGATATATATACATATATATGTATATATATCAAAATGATACCATTCTAGGGTTTGCCCATAGAATGGAATGATCACAGCTGGGGTGGTTAGAGCAGGCAAGCTGGTCAAGGAAGCTCTGGAGAAGGTGAGTTTGAAGGACATTATTACCAGGAACTGATGGAAATAGGAGGAATAGGCATTTGGGGTGAAGGGAAAAGAAAGATGTTAGCAGGAGACAACAAGGTGATAACGTTGCATAGAGAAGAGACACCATATTGGGAGTGATAGGAAGTGAAATTGAAAAAAAAAATCACAGGGTTGAGTTTGAGATATTTGAAGGTAGAATAATTTGAAGATTAAATTAATCATCATTAGCTCTATCATATCCTGTGGAAGATTTTGTGAAAGCAAGCATTTCTTCTATTTTATCATAATCAATAACCTCCATAAATAGCATTTCAATGTCTATTCAATAACATAACCTTTCATGAATATTTACTATGGGCCAGGCACAGTGCTAAATCCTTTCAATGCATTATCTTGTATAGTCCTCACTTACTATTAAAATCCTTATACTACAAATGAAGAAACTGAGGTACTGAGAATTCTATAACTTATTTAAGGTTATACAAAGTCAGAAGTGCCTGAGCTGAAATTTGAACCCAGACTCTGGAGCCCAGACTTTCAACCTTTCTGATTTCTATACATCAGCCTCCTGTTACCCAGTTCAAACTTGTGTTAAGTCCCCTCTGATTACTCTCGTCCTCACCTCCTTCTTTAATCAGTTGTGAAATCCTATTTGCACATCATATTTTCTTATATCTTTTTCATTCTTTACACATTTTTACATAAACACTCGAACTTTATATAACTCTGATAAAAGAAGAATTACGTATGATACAGCCCCTCGTACCTCTGTTTGTTGATAGGGACAACTCCTGTTTAGCCTCCTTATACACCTTATTCTGAAGACTTGATTTCCCTAACTGTAAAATGGATATTATGACAACTAGCTTCTCTAAAGAAGTATGGTGCTGTAGAATAAATAGAAACTTCAGAATTAGACATGCCTGCATACTAATTCTCCCTCTGTCACTTTGGCAAGCCGCTTTAATATCTCTGAGGAATAGGGATAGCACTCACATTGTTGTGAGGATAAGATAGTCCGTGCGTTGAACAGGCATTTAATAAATGTTTGGCACATCATTAAGTGCAGAGCCAGATAGATGCGTCATTGGTTAAAAACTTGACTCTGGACTCAAGCTTCTTAGGTTCAAATCTGAACTCTGTCACTTATCACCTGCATGATGTTGAGAAATTTACTTAACTTTGTGCTTAGTTTTTTCGCATGTAAAATGGGAATGATGAAAGTATCTTCCATTTAGGATTGGTGGGGGGAACATGTGACTTAATGCAAGTAAAGCACTAGAAATAGTGCCTGGCACAGGGTAAGCGTGTTAAGTGTTAAGCCCCTCTTGATGAGGCTGGGTTCGCTGCAATCTTGTTTCTTTTCAGAATGAGAAGACTGATAATTCACAGTATACTTAAAGGCAGGAATTTAAAATTTCTTGGTATCCAGTGTCCACCGAGTCATTGATATTATATATACCTCAGTCTAACAGTTTCTTGTACAGTCTATACTGTTGTTGGTGAAAGTTAGGCTCTTGAGTACTAGTTGTAAGGAAAGATTAAATTGGTACAGCAACCTTTAAATGGCAGTTTGGAATATCTATCACTATTTTAGTATTTTTATTTTAATTTCAGTATAGTTAAAAAGACAATGTTACATGTACAGTTTTAGTTGTACAATATAGTGATTTGACAATTCTGTATATTAATCAGTGCTCATCAAGATAAATGCATTCTTAAAGTTTTTTTTTTTAAGATTTTATTTATTTATTAGAGAGAGAGAGGGGGAGAGAGCGAGCACAGGCAGACAGAATGGCAGGCAGATGCCGAGGGAGAAGCAGGCTCCCTGCTGAGCAAGGAGCCCGATGTGGGACTCGATCCCAAGACGCTGGGATCATGACCTGAGCCGAAGGCAGCTGCTTAACCAACTGAGCCACCCAGGCGTCCCGAAGTTTTTTTTTTTTTTTTAAAGAATTTATTTATTATTTTGACAGACAGATCAGAAGCAGGCAGAGAGAGAGGGAGGAAGCAGGCTCCCGGCTGAGCAGAGAGCCCAATGCGGGGCTCGATCCCAGGACCCTGAGATCATGACCTGAGCCAAAGGCAGAGGCTTAACCCACTGAACCACCCAGCCGCCCCAAGATAAATGCATTCTTGATCCTTTTATCTATTTCACCCTTCCCTCACCCAAATCCCCTCTGGCAGCCATCAGTTTGTTCTCCATAGTTAAGAGTCTTTTCAATATTTCTCTTTTTTTCCTTTCGTTTGTTTAATTTCCTAAATTCCACATATAAGTGACATATCTGGAAAAATGTTGCTATGTTCGATGCATGTGCTCTCTTGTAGTATTTTTATAATTTCAGGTTTCACATTTAGGTCCTTAGTCCATTTTGAGTTTATTTTTGTATATGGTGAAAGAAAGTGGTCCAGTTTTATTTTTTTGCGTATTGCTCTCCAGTTTTCCAAGCACCATTTGTTGAAGAGACTTTTTTCCATTGCATATTCTTGCCTCCTTTGTCAAAGATTGACTGTGTAATTGTTTATATGTGGACTTTCTATTCTGTTCTACTGATCTCCGTGTTGTTTCTGTGTCAGTACCATACTGTTTGATTACTCTAGTTTTGTAGTATATCTTGAATTCTGGGATAGTGATAATTCCAGTTTTGTTTTTCTTTTTCAATATTGCTTTGGCTATTTGGGGTCTTTTTTGATTTCATATAAAGTTTAGGATTGTTTGTTCGAGTTCTGTGAAAAATGCTGTCAGTATATCTGACACAATTTTAAATACACATCTCTTGTGACCTATCAATTTTACTTCTAAGTAAAATACATAATTGAGTAAAGATGTGGTGAAATTGTTGCTTGCAAACTTATTTGTGATGTTAGAAATCTGTTAACAACTAAATATATAGACAGAAAAAAAATTTAAATAATTTATGGTAGAGCCATGCAATAGAATACTGCAGAGGAGATTTTAAAACTGTTAGATCCACGGGGCGCCTGGGTGGCTCAGTGGTTTAAGCCGCTGCCTTCGGCTCAGGTCATGATCTCAGGGTCCTGGGATCGGGTCCCGCATTGGGCTCTCTGCTCAGCAGGGAGCCTGCTTCCCTCTCTCTCTCTCTGCCTGCCCCACATCTACTTGTGATTTCTCTCTGTCAAATAAATAAATAAAATCTTAAAAAAAAAAAAAAAAACTGTTAGATCCATAGCGGTGGATATGAGAAACTAAACAAGTGTACTTTTAGGAGGAAAAAAGAGCATTTTTTTTTTGAGCAGTCTGTGTAGAATAAGTGATACTGCTTTTGTTAAAAAAATAGATATATTTATATCCATTTGCTTATTTAAACATAGAAAAACTCTCCAAATATATACGAGAAACTGTCAGTAGTGTTTACTAAGAAGAAGTGGAACTGTGCATTGAGTGGGCACTTTTACCCTCCACTGTACATGTGCTATTAGAATTGTTTAACATGGGCATGTATTGCTCTTACAATTTAAAATTTAAAAAATTTTAAATTTTTTAAATTTAATTTAAAATGGTCAATTTAAAAAATGGTCAAGAAAAATCCCTTCATTTCCTCTATTCCCCAGATACTAATTTTTTAAAAAATTATTCCATCATGCAAGTATAATCCTAAACCTTGGTGTAATATTTTTGAATTATTGAGCCAAATGTTATCCTAAGTTAAAACAGAATGTGTAACAACTCAGAGACAAAGCCTCAACTTTGCTCCCAGGGAGCAGAAACCAAAATGACTAAGGAGATTTCTTGACATCAAGTCACAGGAGAGTCTTAAGTCCTGTGGCAAAAATTCCTGTTGTTCAAAAGTTTATGCACTTGGAGAAGAAACATTAAGTCAAACAGCCTCAGATGGGAGAATGTAACATCTATTCAGTGACTTTTCCTCAGGACTTACTTAATTGAATGCTAAACATGGGAAAATATTACACATGGGATTTTTTTCCTCCAACATTGTTTCTCTGTATCTAAAGCCCCTCAGTCACTTAGTCTTTTGCAAAATGCAATATAAAAGTTACATTGCTTTTGGGTTTTGAGGGCAGAAGTAATTTGCAGGGAGAGGTTAATCAAGATTTTTGCCCTTTGTGCTTTTAAAAGTGCTTACACATACATTGTCTCATTTGATACTCATAAATGAGGTATTTAAGAGAAGTATAATAAAGCTCATTTTCCACATAAGGACTTGGGGTTCAGAGAGGTTAAGTGACAAGCTTAAGCAAGTCAGTGTGTAGCTGAACTCACAAGGGCTCTTGGTTATCCTGGTTATGTCTTGGCTGTCCTTGCCACTGGTAGCCAAGGTCATGGCTGTGTAGCAGAGTCATTACTTTGGTTGTACTATTGATCTAATATTTTCTTGAAATCATTTTTATTCTGGTTTAGGAAGACCCAGGCATGACCAATTGAAATTTCTCTCTAATATGAATTATAAACACACTCATTTAAATGGCTAAGGGACATCTAATAAAATTGAGGTAGATCCAGGTTCCCATTTTGACTCTACTCCTTACTAACTATGTAATCTTGGGCAAATTGTTTTCTCATCTATAAAATGGGAATAAGAATAGCATTAATCTTCCTGGGATGCTTTTAAGAGTTTAAACAAAATAATGTATGAACAGTGCTTGGTAGAATATATGGAACATTAGAGCAAGGGTCAATAAACACCAGCTACAATAATAATTATTAATAATATAATAAATAAATAAGAGTCCAGGTGGATACAACAGGCATGACTCTAGTAGAGACCAGAGCTTTTGTGCACTTGGAGATGACATCCAAGAGCAGCATCCCAGGGTGGACACCAGCCAGTTTCTTTCTTTTTAGAGAAAGCTACCCTGGAATCATAAAGAGCTAACTAAACAGGTAGTGTTTAAAACTTCACTGTGCCTCATTGCAGGAGCGTAGGAATCTTTGACTTAAGAGACCACCTCCAGCCAGAAATAGAACTCAGCAGTTTTCCAGTTTGTGATCAACAGTAAGATGAGGTAGGTGAGTCTCTTAAATTTTAACTTCTTAAATCAGATTTTGGGGGAAATATGAGAAACCAGAGCTCAGATGTAATGAATAGTGAGGGGATTTATTTGCTATTTAGCTTCAAAGTAAACTTACTAATTCTTTTGAGCTTTTTAAAACTTAATTTTCTTTACTATAAAATTAATTTTTGCATACTGAATAAAATGCATAGAATCAAACAGAAGAAATAAAAACTCTTAGAAAGAAACATCATTTGCATTTATTCTGGTATGCATTTTTGATACTTTTATAAATAATTATATTTTAAAAAACAAAACTGTAAAGCAGTCTATAAATAGTTTATGGCCTTTGAAATCCTAGCAATATATCATGCACACCTTTCCATGCCAATAAATGTTTTTCTAGAACTTCCTTTTAATGATTGTGTAGTATTCCTTTGGATGGGCATTTCCATCCAAAGAATATTAACTAATTGTCTAATGTTGAATCTTTAGGTTGTTTTCTTCCTGCAAGAAAAATTTTTCTTGAAAAAAATCATTGTACAAATCCTTGATTCTTTCTTTAAAATAAATTCCTAGTAGTGGAATTTCTAGGTCAAAGTATAAATGTATTTTTAAAGATTTTGGTGTCAAATTGTCTTCCAGGTAAATTTTTACCAGTTTTATCCTAATTATTGTTAGTGCACAAGTATAACTAGATCATTGACTATTTAAGTAAATAAAACTTGTATTCATTTATTATAAAAGGTGAATACTTTTATAATAGCCTGTATTTCTCTGCCAAGAATAAAGTGTATTTCTTTTTAATGCCAACTTCTATTTTTGTTTTCATACTTCAAACACAACATATCCATAAAATAGTTTGTTGATTTTTCTGGGGAGTCTGGTAATGATATCAGTATAATGTGATTAGCTTTTGATGAAATGTTACGGAATTTGGAAATAAGTTGGAGGAAAAGTTGTTACAAGCACACTTCCACTGCAGCCCATTAATTCCACTCACATACCTTTTTAAGGTGTGAGAATAAAACAATCAAGGACATATAAACCCTTCCACTGCGGTTATCGTCACATCAATTTTCTCTGGAGTTGAAAGTAAACCTGCCCGATCCTTTCTGCACCACACTAGGTTTCACAGTGGAAATGTTAAGATTGGAACCTTTTCAGTAGAAATTACTCTTGATGACACCAGCTCTGCTGTCAGAGTAACTCCTGCTGGAAACAAAATGTCTGAATTAATGGTCTAATAAACTGAGTTAGTGTTTCATTTTGGCAAAGGATTAATTAGGGGAAAAGAAACTAACATTTATTTGGGCCCTTTATTATTACATGATTGCATTTAATACTCTCTATAAACCTATGAGGTAGGTATTACCATGGGCATAATGAACAACTTAAATAAATTGTCTTGCTTAAGGCCACACAGCTAGTGAGCTGCAAAGGTAGGATTTGAACCTGGGTTCCCTGCTTTTGGAGCCTGTGCTTTTTATACTGCTCTTTCTTACCAGTTATATAGCAGAGCTGACTGTTTCTCTTCTAGAATATTCATTTTGAGTATGAACACACTGTTAACCAACTGAACTATAGGTTCTCTCTTAAAAATCAGCATGTCAGGCAGGCTTGGAGACTGGATCCACTTATAATTGCTGTTTTATTTGGGATACTCTTGTAGGCCCCAAACAGAACACCCACGATCTTGCTTAACAAGATATCCTGAGACAGAGGGGTTTTGCGTATTTTCAGAGGCTTAGTGATTTCATTAGAGACCTACGTTCTTTCCATCTTACTGCTCTGCTGTGTTCAGTGCTGGCTCATATCTGCCTTTTATAGTTGTGTGGTGATTTTAGGAGCTCTGAATACATCTTTATAAAACAATGTTCAGAGACAGAAAAATGAGATGGCTCCTTCTCCTGCCCTTGTTTTTTTTTTTTTTTTTTTTTTTTTTTTTTTTTTTTTTTTTTTTAAGGGCAAGACAAACTGCCCACTAGATTCTCTCTTGTGCCTTATGCCCAGAGCTGTGTCATGGGCCCCTTCCTAAACCAAACACTGGCATGGAGAATGACTTAGACCAATAGGCTCAGGGCTGGAAAGAGTGAACCCTGAAACCAGGGCCAGGTGGGAGGAGGAAGCAACTGAAAGTGCTACCAACACTCTTTGGGGGAGATTTGGGGATTTTTTTTTTTCTTAATAGTGTGTATGCTATGAGGTTCTTCAATGGGAGAAATGTAAAACAAGTTTTACTACCATCTGCAAATGTCATTTTTTCAGTATAGTCTATCTATTAAAACCTTCCAATTTCTATCACATTTCTCTAGCAAAGAACTAGGTAAAGGGTATATAAGATCTTCATGTATCATCTCTAACAAATGCATGCAAATCCATAATTGTCTAAAAATAAAAAGTGAAAAATATTGTGAGAAAAAAAATTGAGTGTACTAGAGAAGATTTGTTTGGAAATGTTGAGTTTGGGGAGCTAAAGAAGCCTCAGAGGATCTTTCTAGGACAGTTCTTTTTTTTTTTTTTTTTTTTTTGGTTTCATTATTTTTTTAATTTTTTTTTTAATTTTTTTTTAAATTTTTTTTTAAGATTTAATCCATTTATTTGACAGAGATCACAAGTAGGCAGAGAGGCAGTTAGAGAGAGAGAGATAGAGAGGGGAGGAAGCAGGCTCCCTGACAGACAGAGAGCCGGATGTGGGGCTTGATCCCAGGACCCTGAAATCGTGACCCGAGCTGAAAGCAGAGGCTTTAACCCACTGAGCCACCCAGGCACCCCAAATGTATAGATACTTTTTACAGAAAAAAAGATAAAATTGCTTTGCAAGTTGTATACTTTTGTTGACACATATATAATGTTATGGGCAAGGTGGATAAGATGGACGAGGCTCCAAGGTCCACAGAACCATGATCTATGTTACAGAAAAAACTTAAAAACAATTTATCGTATCCATCCCTTCTTTTTTTTTTTTAAATTTTTTATTTTTTATAAACATATATTTTTATCCCCAGGTTTACACACTTCACAGCACTCACCAAAGCACATACCCTCCCCAATGTCCATAATCCCACCCCCTTCTCCCAAATCCCCTCCCCCCAGCAACCCTCAGTTTGTTTTGTGAGATTAAGAGTCACTTATGGTTTGTCTCCCTCCCAATCCCATCTTCTTTCATTTATTCTTCTCCTACCCACTTAAGCCCCCATGTTGCATCACCACTTCCTCATATCAGGGAGATCATATGATAGTTGTCTTTCTCTGCTTGACTTATTTCACTAAGCATGATATGCTCTAGTTCCATCCATGTTGTCGCAAATAGCAAGATTTCATTTCTTTTGATGGCTGCATAGTATTCCATTGTGTATATATACCACATCTTCTTGATCCATTCATCTGTTGATGGACATCTAGGTTCTTTCCATAGTTTGGCTATTGTGGACATTGCTGCTATAAACATTCGGGTGCATGTGCCCCTTTGGATCACTACGTTTGTATCTTTAGGGTAAATACCCAATAGTGCAATTGCTGGGTCATAGGGCAGTTCTATTTTCAACATTTTGAGGAACCCCCATGCTGTTTTCCAGAGTGGCTTCACCAACTTGCATTCTCACCAACTGTGTAGGAGGGTTTCCCTTTCTCCGCATCCTCGCCAGCATCTGTCATTTCCTGACTTGTTGATTTTAGCCATTCTGACTGGTGTGAGGTGATATCTCATTGTGGTTTTGATTTGTATTTCCCTGATGCCAAGGGATATGGAGCACTTTTTCATGTGTCTGTTGGCCATCTAGATGTCTTCTTTGCAGAAATGTCTGTTCATGTCCTCTGCCCATTTCTTGATTGGATTATTTGTTCTTTGGTGTTGAGTTTGCTAAGTTCTTTATAGATTTTGGACACTAGTCCTTTATCTGATATGTCGTTTGCAAATATCTTCTCCCATTCTGTCAGTTGTCTTTTGATTTTGTTAACTGTTTCCTTTGCTGTGCAAAAGCTTTTGATCTAGGAAAGTTCTTGAGTTTAAAGAGCATGTTAGGGATGAAGGGAGTTAATAAATCTGGAAGTTGTTTGCATGAAAGTGGTTAGGGATGTCTTTGGTGAAATTCCCTGGGAGTGAGAATAAAGCCATAATAATAATAATGGGAGCTCATATAATTGATGAATTACAAAGTGCCAGATATTGTGCAACTCCTTTGGACCCATAATATACCTACTATTAATATATCCAATTCCAGATGAGAAAATTAAGGCTTAAAAGCATTAAGTAACTTTTTCAGGTTCACAGAGCTGGTAACAAGAGGAGCTAGTCTGTGTGACTTCAGAGGTTACACTGCCTCCAGTAGTAGAGAAGAGCCCCCCGTAAAAGCAGTTATTGCCAGTCTTGGCAGGAAAAGAGAAACTCATGAAAGTGACAAAAATGGTAACTTCATTACACCCAGTTTTGTGTCCTGAGCTTTAATGCGATTTTATTCTAATACTGTCTTTCAGTGTGTTACCAAGGGGGAACGGAGACTCTGGGTGCACGAGGTTGATAGATAGGCAGGTTGGTTCTTTAAGCATGTGGTCCACAGAGCTTGTGGGTGGGGCTTCTACTGAGTTTCTTACTAGAGTCAGTGGACCAAGGGCCAAGGGAGGGAAGAAAGAGCAGTGATCAGGAGACTTGGCCCACACTGAAAATGGGGAAGCATGCAGTGGTTGTATCATAATGGAAGAACTAGGAAGAAAGGAATGAGATGAAGTAAATGTCAGCTATGAGGACACCAATGTGCAAGTGGATGAAATGAGATGATTCTGGAGCTGTCCAGTGCTTGCAGATGGCCTGCAGCGGCCTTCCTGTAGATCTTCTCTACAAGATCCCCTCCCTTGGAGAAGCAGAGCTGAGGTCAATATAAACCCATTTGTCTGACTTAATCTTAGGCTTCCTACATTTTCTTTTTATTAAACTGGCCAACTGGAAAGAATCAGTCAAATTGACCAGTTGTCTGGTTTCATGTGGGCATAACATAAAAAAACCTCACCAGCTTTTAGGAAAAAGGAATGTCTTTTTTTTTTTCACTTATTTTTTTTTAATTTAAATTTTATTTAGTTAACATACAGTGCAGTATTGGTTCCTGAAGTAGAATTCAGTGATCTATCACTTACATACAACACCCAGATTTCATCAAAACAGAGGCCCTCTTTGATACCCTTCACCCATCTAGCTTTTGTTGATTTTTATCTTAATTCCTGAAGATATAGCTTAAAAAAAAAAAAACAACTAAATCCCTACAGTATACTGAAAAGAATCAATTGAGGAACTTTTCAAAATTATATTAATGATTAATGTTAACCCTAATTTGATTTTTTTTGGCGTATTATTGAGTACTTTAGCACTGTTGTTTTTCTAGTTCTTCAGTTTTTCAGCTTTTACTATAATAACATTGCTTAAAAAAATACCCCTAGGATAAATGGGTCATTATAGGTGTAGAGCAGAGAAATATAGGTGAGTCTGTAGTGCCTGAAATCAAGGCAGTTCTCCTCCTCATTTCAAGCTGTATTACAAAGTTATAGTAATGAAAACTGTATGATTTTGATGTAAAAATAGACATATAGATTCATTGAATAGAATAGAGAGCTCAGAAATAAACCCAGGCATTTAAAATCAATTAATTTTTGACAAAGATACCAAGAATTCACAATGGGGAAAGGGTAATCTCTTCGATAAGTGGTATTGGGAAAACTAGATATCCATATGCAAAAGAATGAAATTGAACCCCTATCTTACAGTATAAACAAAAATCTATTTAAAGTGGATTAAAGACATAAATGTAAGACTTAAACATATGAAACTCCTAGAAGAAAACAGTAAAAAGCTCCTTGTCATTGGTCTTGGCAATGTTTTTTTTTTGATTTGACATTGACACCAAAAACAAAAGCAAAAAAGCAAAAATAAGCACATGGGACTACATCAAATTAAATCTGCACAACAAAAGAAACAAAATGAAAAGGCAAGTTGTGTATTGGGAGGAAATATTTGGAAACCAATAGCCAACAAAGGGTTATTATTCATATAAAATTATATTATATAATAATATCATTATTTTATTCCTTTTCACTTTATTCTGTTATATATATGGAACGCATACAACTCCATGGCAAAAATACCAAATAACTCAACTGAAAAATGGGCAAAGGACCTGACTAGAAGTTTTTCCAAAGAAGACATACAAATGGCCAATAGGTAGATGAGAAATTGCTCAACATCACTAATAACCAGGATAATGCAAATCAAAACCACAGTGAGATATTACTTCATGCCTGTTAAAATGTCTATTATCAAAAAGACAAGAGATAAGCATAGATGAGGGTATATGGAACAAGGAACCTTTGTATACTGTTGGTAAGAATGTAAATTGGTACAGTTTTTATGAAAAACAGTATGCAAGTTCTTTAAAAAATTATAAAATAGAACTATATGATCTGGCAATCCCACTATTAGGTTTGTGTCTAAAGGGAACAAAATCGCTGTCTCAAAGAGTTACCTGTGCCTTCCATGTTTTAATCAGGATTATTCATAGTAGTCAAAATATAGAAACAACCTAAGTGACTATTGATTGATGAATGGATAAAAGACACACACACACACACACAATGGAATATTATTCAGTCTTTAAAAAGAAAGAAATTCTTCCATTTATGACAATATGGATAAGCCAATAGGATATAGTAAACTAGACATAGGACAAATACAATATGGTATCACTTATATACAAACACATAGAAATGAAGAGCAGAATGGTGGTTGCCAGGGTCCGGGGATGTGGCAGGGGGGAGGTAAAATGGAGGGAGATTGATCAAAGGGCACACATTTTTAGTTACATGATGAATAAGTTCTGAGGAGCTAATGGACAACATGGTTTCTATAATTAATAATACTGTATTACTGTCTGTTTGAAATTTGCCAAGAGAAGATGTTAACATTCTCACAAAAAAAAAGTAAATGTGTGAGGTGATGGGTATGTTAACTTGATTGTGAGAATCATTTCACAATGTATGCATATATCAAATGAGAAAAATATGTTATAATTTTGTTTGCCAATTATGTTCCAATAAAGCTGGAAAAAAGAAACAAAGGAATTCTGAAAACCTCAAACTGTCATTAAACACACACACACACACACACACACAAACACACACATACACACACATGATTACATGAAGGAGCTCCCTTTGGCATATTTCAGGACCATTTGAACATCAAAATAATAATAACTTTAAAAGGTTACAACATTAAATAAAATTTTCAGATGTCCATGGGTTAACAGTGATACTAAAAATAAAGAGAAAGGATGAAAGAGTGCAAAAGAAATGATAGAATTAGACAACTCTTCTAAATTTCTGATAAAGTAGATTATCAGTGGGATGTGAAAGTCATTTGAGGATTCAGGGCATTTTCAGAATCTCAACATATCACCTCTCATATGACTTAAATTATTACCAAGGGGGAAATGTGCTTTTATAGTGAAGAGATTCAGAAGACACCACGTTACACAAATTAGCATTGCTGAAAGTGGGACCAGCTGACATTAACTATTTCCTCATGTGTAAGAAGAATACAGTATCACCTATATAGTACTCTTGATAAAAATTTTAAATCAGTATGTAATCATAGAATAATGTGACAAGTCCAGAATCCATTTTATAAGACAAGTGGCTGGTATCGTTTTAAAAAATCCAGTATAGTTAACATACAGTGTTATATTAGTTTCAGGTGTACAATACAGGGATTCAGCAATTCTCTCCATTACTGGGTGGTCATCAAGATATGTGTACCACTAATTCCCTTCGACTATTTCACCACCCTGTCCCATCCACCTCTGCTCTTATCACCATGTTTGTTCACTATAATTAAGAGTTTGTTTTTTGATTTCTCTCTCTCTCTCCTTTTATTTTGGATGCTTTATTTCTTCAATTGCCCATATGAGTGAAATCATATGGTATTTGTCTTTCTCTGGCCGACCTATTTTGCTTAGCATGATACTCTCTATGTCCATCTATGTTGCTGAAAATGGCAAGATTTCATTATGTCTTATGAATGAGTAGAATACCATTGTATTCTGTATATTACTTCTTCTTTATCCATTCATCTAACAGTGGGTAGTTGGGCTGCTTCCATAATTTGGCTATTGTAAGTAATGATGCAATAAACATAGAAGTGCATATATCCTTTCTGAAAGTGTTTTGTATTGTTTGGGTAAATACCCAGTAGTGTAATAACTGGATCATATGATAGTTATGTTTTTAATTTTTGAGGAACCTCCATACTGTTTTCCGTAGTGGCTGTACCGGTTTGCATTTCCGCCAACAGTGCATGAGGGTTCTTTTTTCTCCAATCCTCTCCAGCACTTGTTGTTTCTTGTGTTTTTTATTTTTGCCATTTTTATAGGTGTGAGGTGATATCTCACTAGGGCTTTGATTTGCATTTCCCTGATGATCAGTGAAGTTGAGCATTTTTTCATGTATCTGTTTGCCATCTGGATGTCTTCTTTGTAGAAATGTCTGTTCGTGTCTTATGCCCACTTGTTAATTGGATTATTTGGGGTTTTTTGGTGTTGAGTCATATAAGTTCTTTATATATTTTGGATACTAACTCTTTATCAGATGTGTTATTTGCAGATACCTTCTATTTAGTAGGTTGTCTTTTAGTTTTATTGTTCTCTTTGTTGTACAGGAGCCTTTTATTTTGATATATTTACAATAGTTTATTTTTGCTTTTGTTTCCCTTTTGCCTCAGGAGACATCTACAAAAATGTTACTATGACTGATATTGCAGAAATTACTGACTGTGGTCTCTTCTAGGATTTTTAGGGTTTCAGGTCTCACACATTTAGGTCCTTAATCTGTTTTGAGTTTATTTTTGTGTATGGTAAAAGAAAGTGGTCTAGTTTTATTCTTTTCATATAGCTGTCCAACTTTCTCAACACTATTTGTTGAAGAGACTTTTTCCCGTTACATATTCTTGCCTTCTCTGTTGAAGATTAATTGACTATGTAATTGTGCGTTTATATGTGGACTTTCTATTCTCTTCTACTGATCTCTGTGTCTATTTCTGTGCCAGTACCAAACTGTTTTAATTACTATAGCTTTGTAGTGTATCTTAAAATCTGCGATTCACAGACCTGTACCCCTGGGGATAAAAATATATGTTTTTAAAAAATAAAAAATTAAAAAAAAATCTGGGATTTTTATACCTCCAGTGTTGTTCTTTTTCAAAATTTCTTTGTCTATTTGGGGTCTTTTGTGATTCCATACAAATTTTAGCGTTGTTTGTTTGAGTTCTATGAAAAATGATGTTGGTATTTTGATTGGAATTGCATTAAATCTTTAGATTGCTTTGGGTAGTGTAGGACATTTTAACAATATTTATTCTCCCAATCTATGAGCTGGAACACTTTCCCACTAGTTTGTGTCATCAGTTCGTTTCTTTAGTGTTTTACAGCTTTTAGAGTATAGGTCTTTCACCTTCTTGGTTAAGTGTATTCCTAGATATTTTATTATTTTTGGAGCAATTGTCAGTGGGATTATTTTCTTAATTTCTCTTTCTGCTACCTCATTCTTAGTGTAGAAAAATGGAATGGATTTATATACTTATTTTGTGCTATGTACTCTTTCTGAATTCATTTATCAGTTCCAGTTGTTTTTTGGTGGAGTCTTTAGGGTTTTCTATATTTGGTATCATACCCTCTACAAAAAGTGATAAAATCTCACTTCTTCCTCATCAATTCATATACATTTTATTTCTCTTTTCTTACCTGATTGTTGTGGCTAGGACTTTTAGTACCATATTGAATAAAAGTTGTGCGAATGGACCTCCTTGTCTTGTTCCTGATCTGGGGGAAAAGCCCTCAGTTTTCCACCATCAAATATGTGGTTTTTTCATTTATGGCCTTTATTATTTTGAGGAATGTTCCCTGTAAACTTTGCTGGGGATTTTTTCTTTTTTAAATCAAGAATGGATGTTATACTTTGTCAAATGTGTTTTCTTTACCTATTGAAATGATCATATGGTTTTTATTCTTTCTCTTATTGATGTGATGTATCACATTAGTTAATGTGTGAATATGGAACCATCCTTGAATCCCAGGAATAAATATCACTTGATCATGCTAAATAATTTTTTAATGTATTGTTGGATTCAGCTTGATAATATTTTATTTGAGGATATTTACATTTATATTTGTTAAAGATACTGGTCTGTACGTCTCTATTTTTGTAGTGTGTTTATCTGGTTTTGGTGTCAGGGTAATGTTGGCCTCATAGAATAAATTTGGAAGCTTTCCTTCCTCTTCTATTTTTTGAAATAGTTTGAGAAAAATAGGTAGTTAAATCGTTAAATATCTGGTTGGATTCATCTGTGAAGCCTCTAGTCTCAGACTTCTGTTTGCTGGAAGTTTTTGATTATTGATTCAGTATACTTGATGGTAATTGGTCTGTTCACATTTTCTATTTCTTCCTGATTCTATCATGGGAGATTATATTTCTAGGGAATTTGTCCATTTCTTCTAGGTTGCCCAATTTGTTGGCATGTAATTTTTATAATATTCTTACAATCCTGTGTATTTCTGTGGTGTCAGTTATTTCTCTTCATTCATTTCTGATTTTGTTTATTTGAGTTCCCTATATTTTATGGCTAAAGATTTATCAATTTTGTTGATTTTATTTCAAATAACCAGCTCCTGGTTTTTTGATCTGTTGTATTCTTTTTTTTTTTTTTTTTTTTCAGTTTCTATTTTGTTTAATTCTGCTTTAATCTTTATTATTTCCTCCTGCCTACTGGTTTTAGATTTTGTTTGTTTGTTTGTTTGTTTCTAACTCCACTAGGTCTAAGGTGAACTTCTTTATTTGAAACTTTTTTTCTTCGGGGGTAGGCCTATATTGCTATAATCTTCCCTTGTAGAACAGCTTTTGCTCCATCCCAGAGATTTTGGACTGTTGTGCTTTCACTTTCATGTGCCTCCATGTATATGTTTATTTCCTCTTTGGTTTCTTGGTTGACACATTCATTGTTTAGTAGCTTGTTATCTTCCCTCCATGCATTTGTGTTCTTTCAGATTTTTTCTTGTGATTGACTTCTAGTTTTCTTAGTTTTGGGTTGAACAAGATGCATGATATGATTTTAGTCTTTTTGAATTTGTTGAGACTTATTTTGTGGCCTAATATGCGATCAATCTGGAGAAGATTCCATGTGTACTTTATTTATTTATTATTTATTTATTTATTTAAAATTATTATTATTTTTATTTCTTTTCAGCGTAACGATATTCATTGTTTTTGCACCACACCCAGTGCTCCATGCAATCCGTGCCCTCTATAATACCCACCACCTGGTACCCCAACCTCCCACCCCCACCCCGCCACTTCAAACCCTTCAGATTGTTTTTCAGAGTCCACAGTTTCCCATGGTTCACCTCCCCTTCCAATTTCCCTCAGCTCCCTTCTCCTCTCCATCTCCCCATGTCCTCCATGTTATTTGTTATACTCCACAACTAAGTGAAACCATATGATAATTGACTCTCTCTGCTTGACTTATTTCTCTCAGCATAATCTCTTCTAGTCCCATCCATGTTGATACAAAAGTTGGGTATTCATCCTTTCTGATGGAGGCATAATACTCCATAGTGTATATGGACCACATCTTCCTTATCCATTTGTCCATCGAAGGGCATCTTGGTTCACAGTTTGGTGACTGTAGCCATTGCTGCTATAAACATTGGGGTACAGATGGCCCTTCTTTTCACTACATCTGTATCTTTGGGGTAAATCCCCAGTAGTGCAATTGCAGGGTCATAGGGAAGTTCTATTTTTAATTTCTTGAGGAATCTCCACAGTGTTCTCCAAAGTGGCTGCACCAACTTGCATTCCCACCCACAGTGTAAGAGGGTTCCCCTTTCTCCACATCCTCTCCAACACATGTTGTTTCCTGTCTTGCTGATTTTGGCCATTCTAACTTCTTTCAAGATATGTCTCCAAAGGCAAAGGAAACAAAAGCAAAAATGAACTTTTCGGACTTCATCAAGATCAACAGCTTTTGCACAGCAAAGGAAACATTCAAGAAAACAAAGAGACAACCCATGGAATGGGAGAAGATATTTGCAAATGACAGTACAGACAAAAGGCTGATATCCAGGATCTATAAAGAACTCAAACTCAACACACACAGAACAGATAATCATATCAAAAAATGGGCAGAAGATATGAACAGACACTTCTCCATGTGTACTTTAAAAAAAAAAGATTTTATTTATTTGTCGGAGAGAGAGAAAATGCACAAGCAAGTAGAGAGGCAGGCAGAGAGAGAGAAGCAGGCTTGTGGTAGAGCAAGGAGCCCAATGCAGGCCTTGATCCCAGGATCTGGGGATCATGACCCAAGCTGAAGGCAGATGCTTAACCAACTGAGCCAGGCATCCCTGTTCCGTGTGTACTTTAAGAGAGCATGTATTTCATTATTATAGTATGGAATGTTCTAAATATATCTGTTAGATCCATCTGGTCCAATGTGTCATTCAAAGATACTGTTTCCTTCTTGATTTTCTGATTGGATGATCTATTCATTGATGTCCCCTGTTCACCAGAACTTGACACTTAAGAGGCATTTCCTTTGTGTGTTGTGTATGCCCTAATGTGGCTGAGCCACTTTTGCCTTCAGTTTAATTATATGGAGTGGCTGTCTTTGCTTGTTGTAGGCATGGTTTTCTTCCTGTGTGGTTAGTGGGACAGTCTGGGTCTGCCTTGAGCTTAAGTCATCAGACCAGGAATTTGCCAGAGTTGCAGTAGCACCAAACTGCAGAATACTTTCCCTGTGTTTTCCCCTGAGAAGCTTTTGTTGGTCAGCCTACTGCTGAGGCCACAATTGAATGGGTATGTAGGGACCTTCCTACCTGCAGCAGGAGTTACTTTGGTATGGTACTGGACCCTGTGTTAGCTACTTGCATATTGCCAGGCTTGTGGAACCACTGTGGATGGGCTCTGGCCAAGGGCACAACTAGGGGACAGGTCTTCAGGAGAACAGGGGATGGAGTGTGCTGTGCCAACAAGGTCTGCACTGCTCTGCTGCAGGAGGGGACCTGTACCTAGTGTCTGAGGCAGGCTGTGTTGGAAGGGGTGGATCTGCAGAAGTACATGGGGATAGGGCAAGGTATTAGCAAAGTTTGTGAATGTCTGCAGTGGAAAGGGACCTGGAAATAAGGTCTGGCTGGAGTGGGTGTGTCAGCAGGAGAACAGAGGGCGGGGCTCACTGTTAGCAAGTTAGGTAGGATTGTTGGTGCTCTGCTATTTCTTGCAGTTGTCTAGGTTGGGTGGTGCAGGAGGGAAGTTGCCCCACCAGCTTATTTTTCCTGGAGAAGTCTCCCAAAGATCCCTGCTTCTCCAGCACATACTCTGAGATAAGTAAACAGATCTCCTTCTTGTATATCCCGACATTTTTCAGACTGCTGCTTCTATGCTGTATCTCCCACTCCCACTTTGTGCAAAGGCTATAGAAAACATTTTAGAGAAAACAAGAGAAATTTAAACATGGACTGAATATAAGATAATATTGAATTAATGTGATTTTTCTTGGAATATTGTATTGAGGTGATGTAAGAGAATATTCTTATTCTTAGAAGATATAGATGAAGTATTAGGGTTGAAGTGTCATAATCTTTAGTATCATATCATACATATCAAGATCTATGTTCAAATGATTAAATTTTTTATGGACTTAAGTCTGATACAATGTTTGGATCTTTAATTTATTGGTTATTCATTTGGACTTTTCTCAAAGTTACGAGAGTTAATTTAAAAATCTCTCTATGGTAGCTCAAACTCTGTCTCCCATTTCATTAGCTTTTTGGTTTCTTTTCACCTTCATACCTTCTCAGCAATGATGAAACAAATGCCTAGATTTGTATTAACCTCCTCTGTCCTTTTCCCGCATCTTGGTCAGCTGGTGTACATTGGCATAATAAGCCTGCATGATCCTTACCATTTTATTAGATTCCTATAATGATTTTGCAAAAGGCATTTACATCTTTTTCTTGTTTCCAGCTAGCCTTTGCTTGAAAATGAATCTAACTCATTAGCTTTCTAGAGAAAAAGCATTTAGAGAAAAGTCAAGTTCTAATGGTTCAGAAAGTCACTTCTAATGATTTTGGTTAACTAATTATTTGATAATAAAAGATACTTATGAAAATTTTATATTTTTTCCAAAATCAAGATTTGTCTCCCCCATTTTCCATAAAATGGAAGCCACAGTTAACAGCATCTCATACAGTCTTTCTTTTAAAAATATATATTTTATTTATTTTTCTGAGGGGGCCACCCTCCTTCTTTTCATGACAGGGAGATGGAGGCTAGAAATGAGCTGTGCCACACAGGTAATTCATGGGTGAGTGATAGGAATGGGGTCTGAGCCACCTGGTACTCTGAGTGTGACTTCTTTACACATGTCTCAGCAATTTCCTAATCCTGTGCTTCTAGCCATTCCTGCACTGGTATTTCCTTCAGTCACATTTGTTGACTGAGAATATGCTGTATGTCCAGGCCAAGACTGGACATTGAGGACAAAGACAAATACTTTATTGTCTCTGGCCTCAAAATGCTATTATGTGATAAAAAGAACTAGACATTAGACATGCCATATAGAAATTAGATATTATATTAGTTATAGATTGGGTATTATAAAAAAGAAGGGTAGAGAAAGTTACTTAAAGTCACTTCTGTGGCCTTTAGGATCTTATTTTCATAAATCTCTGGCATTTCCTAGAAAGAACCTGCTATTCCTTTGAAAAATGGGTGTTTCTATTCACTACTGGGAATTGTGGCATCACCGCAGAAATATGTGTTTCTGATGACTAATTCTGGAATCAAGCACAGGCCTGGAGAAGTGTCAAAAGAACAGATACCATACCACAACTCACACTACCACTTCCTTCACTGTTGCTTTCTTTGCACAGCTGTAAAATGGAGAGAGCCAAATGTGTCACCACTGGATGGGTTTGTGGAGGAGCAAAGAGTGACAGAGGAGCCTCTTGTGAACTCTTAGAATAAGAAGATGAAATTAATGCTGCTAAAAGATGTCTGGTAGTTATCCAGTTTTAAGTTTATGGAATTGTGTTTTAGGAGATAAGATTTGATCTTGGATGGATCAAATCATGAGTGTATCTTAAAGACATTTTCTTTATTATCAACTATTTGTTGACATAAATCATTTTTGTCATAAACAGGTTGGTATTTATCTAGTAAGCACCTGTACAGCAAGGCCAGTATTGTTACAATATTGACATACTTCCACATCACTTGGTAATAACCATTACTCTGTGAGATCCTTTGTCTCTACTCTCCTGGCACCTTCTCTGAAACTGGTTCTATTGTCCCCATATCCAAAATTCATCAACCAAAAGATTAATGTTTGGCAAAGCAAAGAAAATGGTGGTTATATATTTTGAATATCTTCCTTTTTATACTAATTTTAGTTTTTAATTTCATGCCAATCAGTCATTCAATTCTTCCTCTAAAATATTTTCACAGTTTAGAACTGGGAGAAATTTTAAAACTATTTCAAAATCGTGACATTAAGTGGAAAAGAGAAAACTCACAGTCAGTAGTTTTCTAATTAAAATAGTAAAATTAAATGTATATAGATAATACTACTGAATGCTTGATAGAGAAGATATCTCTTTTTGAAGTATAGAGAACATCAGTCAAGAGGAGAATTAAGTCAGAACCAAGCACAATGTACCTTGCAGACTGGGGATAGTCTATGCATGTTGGTAGATCATCCTGCAGGGAATGAGTCTGTTCCATGTGGAAGAGAGAGCTGGTCGGTGGATATCAGCTGTCTTATCAATGTGTTTTGCTTTAAAGGCAGCCTCCAGTTAATTGATTTTCTCTTGATTCCATCTGTGTTCACATAACTCCTGATAGTGACTTTCTCTTGGGCCATGGTCTTGAACCCATTTAATGTCTTCCAGATTTGGACTCTTTTTTTCTTGTGGTTTCACCAGATATAGCTCAAATCTTTCTGGGATCAATACCTTCTTAATGCCATTAACTCTGTCCCTAGCTCGTGTTCAATTAAACATTTTTTTAAGATGTCAGAAAAGCTAAACTCATTAACTTATTTTACAGTTCAAGTGAAAATATTTCTGTCCAAATCTCCATGAGAGTATGTTTCTGTATACAGTTTCATTTATCTACTATTTATACATAGCAGCTGCACATATTTAGTTACTGGGATGTTAGATTGCCTTTCAGATTCAGAAAAAAGTAATCACAGCTGGCATGAATCTGCAGAATGGCTATCTTTGACTATATTTTCCCTAGCTCTTTTGCTATGATGAATGTCATAGCATGTTTACCTGAAATGATTCTTTCCTAAACAAGAAACAGGATTTTGAGTGCTGTACATCAGTTGCCAAGCTAATAAGATAATCCTCTTTTCTTTTCAAAGTCTATATTCTAATCTTAAAACAAGTCTCCTTTTCTCTTCTCTTTGCAACAGTCACTGGATAAAGATTCTTTTATCGTAATCCTATTAAAATGTTTTCACTTTTGCAGTACACTTTGATAATAGCATTTATTCCTCTAAGTACCTAGGAGGAAGAGTGATAAGACAAATCTATTCAAAATTTCAGGGAAAAATAGTTGCAGAAGGAGGGCAGGTATTTAAAAGCTTAGAAATAATAGTAACTAATATCCTTAGTGGGAAGAACAATAATTAATTTATGAATGAGCATCTAGCTTCTAATTGGGAAAGATAGTAATTTTCCAGTTGAAATGCCCTATACTGATCATATGTATTCATACAGGCAGATGCTAGATAAACCGAGTCCAGCGTACTTAACTAGACACCAGTCCTCACCTGTGGCATCTCTAATATATTACCCTTTATTGGTTCTGATGGCTTTAAAGTTGCTAACACCATTTTAAAAAATATACAAATTATTAGCTTTGTCAGGGGATGTGTAAACAGAGCAATAACTAGTGAATTGGTACTGCTAAGAACATTAGCTGTTATTCTTTAATTGGTGTAGATATTGTGCTTTCTTTTCTTGATTTTGTATGGGAGCAATTAAAATTCCTGGTGACTTCTGACATTTTTGCTTTGAGTGAGAGCCTCTCTCTTTCTTTCTTTCTCTTTCACAAGTAATAAAGTTTAGTTCTCTATTCCTGATCATCCTGTATTGATCTAACTTCACTTATATAAAAGCTCTATAAAATGATTTGCCATTTCTATAAGTTTTTCTCTATTTTTTTTGTTTCAAATCAGAGTCCATTTCTATACATTGATGTATCTTACATCTAACGCTAGGTTTTTCGTTTATTTTCATAGCAAAGTTTCAGCTATTTTGTATTAGTGGTATATTTCAGATATGTCTGTGGTTCAGAACACTGAGAAAATATTTACTTTTGTTCATAATGTTTATATGAAAGTTACACATAAGTTAGTATAAACTTAATATTTAATATTACTAAATGTTCTCTCAGTTTCAAAATGTGTAAAAAATTATGAATTTGCAGAAAATTTATAGTGTCCATTTTATATTTTTAAAACCTGGAGAATTCTTTTGTAGGTGTATTGACTTGACTTTTTAGGCACTCCATTGTTAGGCACTGACCTATGATTTGACAGACATTTTTAAGCTTCCTGAAATATGCCATGTTCCACTCTTGAGGTACTTGGTGACTCAGTTAAAGAAAAATAGGGTAATAATAGCTTATGGATTGATTTAAGGGTGTTTTAAGGTCTACATTCTCTTTGACTAAGGAGCAAACACATAAAGCAACTATTATCAGATATTAAGGAAGAAATTGACAGTAATACAATAATAGTAGGGTACTTCAACACTCCACTTACATCAATGGCTAGATAACCCAGACAGAAAATCAACAATGAAGCAGTAGCTTTGAATGACACATGGACAAGTGGACCTAACATATACATTCAGAACATTCCATCACCAAAGAGCAGAATACATTTTCTTTTGAAGTATACATAAGGAATGTGCAGTAGATCACATGTTAAGCCACAAAACAAGCTCAATAAATTTAAGTAGATTGAAATTTATCATACATTTTTTCTAACCACGATTGTATGAAACTAGAAATCAATCACAAGAAAAAATCTGGAAAGAACACAAATACATGGAAGCTAACTAAATAACACACTACTAAAAATTGAATCGGTCAACAAAGAAATCAAAGAGGAAATTAAAAAACACAGAGGGACAAATGAGAATGAAAGCACAATGGCACAAAAATCTTTGGGATACAGCAAAAACTGTTCTAAGAGAGAAGATTATAGCAGTATAGGCATACCTCAAACAACCTATACTTACACCTAAAAGAGTTAGAAAAGAAGAAGAAACAAAGCCCAAAATGAGAAGAAAGGAAATAATAACGATTAGAGCATGAGAGACTATGGACTCTGAAAAACAATCTGAGGGTTTTGAAGGGGTGGGGGGGGCGTGGAAGGTTGGGGTACCAGGTGGTGGGTATTACACGGATTGCATGGAGCCCTGGGTGTGGTGCAAAAAATAATGAATACTGTTATGCTGAAAATAAAAAAAAAAAAGGTTAGAACAGAAATAAATAAAATAGAGACTAAAAAAAAAAAAATCAGTCCAACAGATTGATGAAGAGAGGAGGTGGTTCTTTGAAAAGATAAAAAAAAAAATTAATAAATCCTTAGTCAGACTCATCAAAAAAAGAAGAGAGAAGACTCAAATAATGCCGAAATGAGAGAGGAGAAGTAGCAACCTATATCACAGAAATACAAAGAATTGTAAGAGAACATTAAGAAAAGTATTTGCCAGCAAATTCAACAACATAGAAGAAATGGGTAAATTCCTGGAAACATATCAATCTTCCAAAATGAATCAGAAAGATAAGGAAAATTTGAACAGACCAAATACTAACAAATAAATTGAATCAGTGCTCAAAAAACTCCCAAAAAACAAATGTCCAGAACCAGAAGTCTTCACAGGTGAATTCTACCAAACATTTAAAGAAGTTACTACCTATTCTCAAACTATTCCAGAAAATAGAAGAGGAAGAAAAGTTTCTAAATTCATTCAACAAGGCCAGCATCACTATGATACAAAACCAGAAAAGACACTATTTAAAAAAAAAAAAGGAGAAGAAGAAGAACTATAGACTGGTAAGTCTGATTAACATAGAAACAAAATTCCTCAACAAAATATTAGCAAACTGAATCCAGCAATACATTAAATGCATAATCAAATGGGATTTATTCCTGGGATGCAAGTCCCAGGAATATTTGCCAGTCAATCAGCATGATACATCACATCAACAAGAGAAAGAATAATATGGTTGTGGAAAACATATTTGACAATGTACAACATGCATTCATGATAAGAAATGTCAACAAAGGAGGTTTAGTGTAAACATATCTCAACATAAGAAAGGCCATATATGGGAAACCCACAGCTAACATCATACTCAATGGTGAAAAACTGAGAGTTTTTCCTCTAAAATCAGGAACAAGACAAGGATGTCCATTCTCACAGCTTTTATTCAACATAGTACTGGAAGCCCTAATCCACAGCAATCAGACAAGAAAAATAAAACGTATCCAGATTGTCAAAGAAGAAGTAAACCTATCACTATTTGCAGATCACATGATACTATATAAAGAAAACCCTAAAGACTGCATTAAAAACTACCAGAACTGATAAATGAATTCAATAAAATGACAAAACACAAAATTAATATACATTAATATACAAAACTACTATGTGCTAATAATGAGGTAGCAGAAAGAAAAAATAAGACAACTATCTCATTGACAATTGCACCAAAACCAATAAAAACAATAAAATATCTAACTTAATAAACTTAACCATGAGGTGAAAAATCTGTACTCCAAAAACTATAAAACACTGATGAAAGAAATTAAAGATGACACAAACAAATGGAAAGATACTCCATGCTCATAGATTAGGAGAAACAATATTGTTAAAATGTTGATATAACCTGAAGCAATCTATAGATTTAATGCAATCCCTATTAAATACCAAAAACATTTTTCACAGAAGTAAAACAAATAACCCTAAAATTTCTTTGGAACCACGAAAGACCCCAAATAGCCAAAGTAATCTTCAGGGGAAAAAAAAAAAAGCTTAAAGTCTCAGATTTCAACATGTACTACAAAGCTGTAGTAATCAAAACAGTATGGTACTGGCAGAAAAAATAGATCAATAGAACAGAATAGAGAGTCCAGAAATAAATCCATTTATGGTCAATTGATCTTCAAAAGGGAGGCAAGAATATGCAATGGAGAAAGTAATCTTTTTTTATTTGGAAATGGGGTTTTATTTTCTCATTTTCAATCAATATCTCTTTTATTGCTTTTAAGTGACTTATTACAGTGGCTAGAATAATAATGAGAGCCAAAATTCTTGCCTTGTTCCTAATCTTAGAAGAAAAGCATTCAATCTTTTACCATTAAATATGACATTAGTTTTAGATTTTTTTTGTAAGATATTCTTTATAAGGTTTGGGATGATCACTTCTATTTCTATGTAGTAAGACAGTCTTTTCAACAAATGGCATTGGGAAAACTGGACAGATACGTGCATAGGAGTGAAACTGGACCACTTTCTTACATCATCCACTAAGATAAACTCAAAAAGCATTAAAGACATTAATGTAAAACCTGAAACCATAAAGTTTTTAGAAGGAAAACTAGGCAGTAATTTCTTTGACATCAGCCACAGAACCATTTTCCTAGATAGGTCTGCTGAGGCAAAATTAAACTATTGGGACTACATCAAAATAGTTCGCTAACTATTTAAAATAGCAAACTATTTTGGTGTAGTCCCAATAGTTTAATTTTGCCTCAGCAGACCTATCTAGGAAATCATCAACAAAACAAATCATCAATAATCATCAACAATCATCAACAAATCATCAACAAAACAAATCATCAACAATCATCAACAAAACAAAAAGATTACCTACTGAATGGGAGAAGATATTTGCAAATGATATATTCAGTAAGGGGTTAATACCCAAAATATATAAAGAACGTAAACCACTCAACACCAAAAAACCAAAAAACCCAACTAAAAAATGGGCAGAAGACATGAATAGAGTTTTTCATTTTAAGGAAGACATACATATGGCCAACAAAACTTGAAAAGATGCTCAGTCATGGTGCAAATTAAAACAACAATGAGATATCACTATACACTTGTGATGATGGCTAAAATAAAAAACACAATAAATAACAAGTGTTGGTGAATGTGTGGAAATGAAGGAACCTTCATGTATTGTTGGTGGGTGTACAAACTAGTATAGCCACTGTGGAAAACAATATGGAGTTGTTTCAAAAAATTAAAAATAGGATTATCATATGATCCAGAAATTCTACTACTGACTGTTTATCCAAAGAAAACAAAAACACTAATTTCAAAAGGTATATGCACCCCTGTATTTACTGCAACATTATTTACAAGAGTGAAATTATGGAAGCATCCCAAATGTCCATCAATAGATGATGAATAAAGATGTGCACATGTGCACACACACACACACACACACACACACACACACAGGAGTGTTACTCAGCCATAAAAAAGAATGAAATCTTGCCATTTACAACAGCATGGATGGACTCAGAGGGTATAATGCAAGTGAAATAGGTCATCTGTAGAATTTAAGAAACAAAACAGATGAACATAGGTAAAAGAAGAAAAAAAAAAAGAGAAGGAGGCAAACCATAAAAGACTCTTAACTATAGAAAACAAATTGAGGGTTGTTGGAGGGGAGGTGAGCGGGTGATGGGCTAAATGTAAATGGGTAATGGGTATTTAGAAGAGCAGTTGTGATAAGCACTGGGTGTAATATGTAAGTGATGAATCACTAAATTCTACACCTGAAATGCATACAATTCTATGTTAACTAACTAAAATTTAAATAAGAACTTGAAACAAGAATAAATAAATAAATAAATAAATGAATAAATGAGAAAGACAAAAAAACCAGACTCTTAAATACAAACTAAATGGTTTGTATTTCTCTGGCAACAATCAGCTGGGAGGTAGGCAAGGTGAGGTGTGAAATAGGTAATGGGGATTAAAGGTACACTTATCTTGATGAGCCCTGGGAAATGTTTAGAACTTGTGAATCATTATATTGTCCCCTTAAACTAATGTAATACTGTTTGAATAAAAAAAAAATGAAAAAGAGGAGCAAATATGTTTTATAGAGTAATTTAGGGCAAAAAGCCCAAACTAAAACATGCAATTTTAAGTTAAAATATTAATGAAACATGTTTTGTGTTTTCTTTTTATGAGGCTAAATCTAAAATTCTGTAATGCTGGTATTTCTTATAGAAGTCTGTGAGGGATCTTCCCAGAGTTGACATTTAATCACCTACTTGTCTGCTGTATTTTATATCTAAGTTAGTGATTTCCTGTGACAGATGTATCCCTCATTTCTGTTTACATCAGACAGAGACATTTTAAATTCCTAGTAACTAGTGAGGCTGAAATATGGAATAATTTTTTTTTGAAAAGGAATAATTCTGGGTCGTTTTAGTTTCCCATTTTTGAAATGGAAACCCTGCAGTGATTTAATTTCACGAATATTAAATTTGCACACACCTACATGGGTTTCTTTGTTTCATTTCAAGGACAAGCTAGTGAGGCAGAGAGAACCGCTGTCCAGTGTCTGTGCTTCTTGGCCCAAGGCCTCAGCAGGGCTAGTTAGTGGGGAATTGACAGTTTGGAAATGAGCAAAGCAAATATCTGTGATCTCTGGGGGACGTCAGCCACACAGGACCATTTGCTCTTCCCCAAACATGCCTTAAGTGTTCTCTCCTTGGTCTCCTGGTGATCTAGTTTCTGGCCTTCTTTTACCCCCCTCCTTTTGTTCCTTCCCTTTGGACTTAGATTCAGAATTGTGTTAATCCCACTTCTCAGTTCATTGGACACTTTCATCAGCAGATCATGCAAGGTCCCTTTCTTGCTTTATGAATTTATTTTCCTCTTAATCTCTGATTACCACACTCATTCTCCCCTTCCAAGACATTCAGTCAAATGTGTGTGTTTGATGTGTGATTCCTTTTAAAATATGCAGTCTTGGTGTATATTTAAATTTGTACAAGTGTCGTTGTGTTATAGCTCTCCTTCTTTCTTACCTTTTTCTTCTCAATACATTTTGCATATCTATTCATATGCATACAGCTAGCTTATTGCTTCTAATTCTGCATAGGTTTTTATGTTATAAATTTACCATATTCGGGCGCCTGGGTGGCTCAGTGGGTTGAGCCGCTGCCTTCAGCTCAGGTCATTATCTCAGGGTCCTGGGATCGAGGCCCACATCGGGCTCTCTGCTCAGCGGGGAGCCTGCTTCCCTCTCTCTCTCTCTGCCTGCCTCTCTGTCTACTTGTGATCTCTCTCTGTCAAAAAAAAAAAAAAAAAAAAAATCTAAAAAAAAAAAATTTACCATATTCTACTTTTCTATTTTCCTAGAGCTCCTGCTCACTGCAGTGGCCTCCCATCATTTCTCCATATCCCGAAATTTCTCCATATCCTGAAATTTAGCCATATTGGCTCTAAATCTCTCTAAAGTATCCCTCTAAAGTATCAGAAGTCTTTGCATTCCTGTGTGGTCTCCATACTCACCACCTACACAACACCTATAATTATACATTTTTAATATTTATCCTTCAATGTAATTTAATTCAAGAAGTCTTTCCTGGGGGTGCCTGGATTGCTCAGTCATTAAGCATCTGCTTTCAGCTCAGGTCATGATCCCAGGGTCCGGGGATTGAGCCCTGCATGGGGCTCCCTGCTCAGCAGGAAGCCTGCTTGTCCCTCTCCCACTCCCTCTGCTTGTGTTCCCTCTCTCACTTTTCTCTCTCTGTCAAATAAATAAATAAAATCTTAAAAAAAAAAAAAAGTCTTTCCTGATCTTCTCTCCAGAGTATGCTTAGGCTCCCATTCCATGTTGATTGCATTTCCTGTACTGAAGTGAAAATAGCACTTTATTATAATGCTTTACTAGCCAATAAGTTCCCAAGGCTCTCAATCATGTCTGCTGTGCTCACAATTGGATGATTAATTTCTCAGTAACTAATTCATTGTCTAGAACATATTAGATACTCTATAAAGATGTTGCTTGAGTGGACAAATGCATGAATGAAATCAAGACATGACTGCTGAATCCAAGAACTCATAGTTCTCCTAATGACACAGCCAGTTAATAATAGCATCCCCATTTTATTGGAAACTGAAGCTCAGGAGGATTAAATAAATTGTTAAAGTTATATTCAGATGAAACATGGGGATGAGATTCAAACCCATACATCTTTGACTGTGTGTGGTGGTATTTTAGATTCAGAAGCCTTTGGGGACTAGTCTGTGACTTTTTATTACTGATAATTTTGTTACATTGAATCCTGTCCTAACTGCAGATACCTAATCCATTCTTTGGAGCTCTAGACTGAAGAGGAAGATAGTAGATTAATTTATCAAGACATCTCTATTCAGTTCCTACTATATTCCAGGCATTGTCTAAGGTGCTGAGAATACAGTGGTAGAGGTAACAAGCAAAATCTCTATTCCATTCAAGTTTATATTCTCATGGGAGAGACAATGAATAAGTCAGCATATAGTTTCAGGTGGTATTAAGGGGCTTGAGAAAAACTTGTGGTGGTTGTAGATAATTTAAATTCATTAGTCAAGATATTTGAATAAATGAGAATGGAAAGAGTCTATTCAGAGAAAAATCCAGGCCAAAAAATGTTCCAGGCAGAAGGAAGAGGAGGTTTGAAAGCTGAGAGGGGAGAATAGCCTTGGTGGTTAGAGGAACAAGTAGGAAGCCCATGGGGTTGCAGCTTCGTGAACAAGTGGAAAGGAGGTACATGGTGTCTTAGTCCATTCAGGCTGCTATAACAAAATACCATGGTGACTGGGTGACTTATAGACAGCAGAAATTTGTTGCTCACAGTTGTGGATGCTGGAAATCAAGGTCAGGGTGCCAGCATTGTTGGGTTGTGGTAAGGACCCTCTTTTGGCTTGCCAACTGCCAACTTTTGATTTTTTTCCTCATATGAATAAGCAAGAGAACCCCTTTAGGCCTCTTTTATAAGGACACAAATTACATTCATGAAAGTAAAGCCCTCTTGATATAACTGCCTTGAAGGTCTCATTTCTTTATATCACTTTGGGGGTTAGGATTTCACCTTATGAATTTGGGCAGGGAAAGGACACAAACATTCAAACTATAGCATATGGTGAGGCAGGTGATACTTCACAAGGTCTTTTAGGCCATGATGAGGGCATTGTGTGTCAGGAAGCCATTGTAAGGTTTTAAGCCAGGGAGTTATGTGATCTGACTTAATATTTTAAAAAGATCACTTTGAGTGATTATAGGGACAAAAAAATTGAAAGGTGAGGTAGCATTTAGGAGGATATTACCATAGTCCAAGTTGGTAGCTGTAGGAATGGTAAGTAGTGGTCAGATCTGAAATACATTTCAAAATACTGCAAATAAGATTTGGTAATTTATTGAATGTATGTATGGAGGAATTGTATAATTGTGTGATTGTGTGATGAGGGAAATGAGGGAAATGAAAGAACCAAAGTGGGCTGATCAGAGGGAATGATGGAGCCATTGAATAAGATGGGAAAGACTTAGGATGGGGTCCTAAGGATCCATGCTTAGAATGGAGAGGACCTCAAGTGGAAATCAAGCTCTGTCTTAGACATGCTTTATTTGAGATATCTACTAGACATCTAGGGACCTAATAAAGTAGAGAAACAACCAAGAGCTTGGAGGAAACTTTAGGCCTTGAGATACAAACATGAGAGCAAACTGTGTGTGTATAGATAGTTTTAAAGCCAGGTTCCAGGGAGTAAAGAAAGAGAAAAAGGTGAAGGATTGTAGCTCCAGAATACCTAACATTTGGAAGTTAGGATGAAGAGTGCCCAGCAAAACAGACTGAGAAAGAGTAGCCATTGAGGTAGAAGGGAAGACAGAAAGAGAAAGTAGAAAAAATGTTTAGGAAGGAGAATGGTCAGCTATGTGATAGGCATTTGAAAGGACACTGGTCGCTGGAATTGGCAAAAACCAGACTCATGAATGACTTCCCAAGACCCGCTTTCCATGACTGAAAAGCTAATGTACATGCTCTTTGTTTGTTGTTTATATTTTTATAAATCAAGTTTTGCTTTAGGCCCCAAAAGATCCTATTACCAAGATGACTTTATGGAAGGGAGTCCTTTTGTGAAGTCAGTTCTTCTGTTATACTGCAAATTATCACAACCCCTTCTGCTAATTTTTCTAATGTGATTCATATAGAGATGTCTTTTTCCTTTCTCAAGTAAAACTCATTACTTTACCTGATCTACCTAACTGCTTGAAATCCTTAAAGTCTTTATACTTAATTTCTGAAAAATGACCATCTACCAGCTAATGAAGCTTCTCTCCAACTTGTTTAAGGACAGTGCCATTGAGTCTGATAGTAATATTAATAAGCTGAAAAGTATTAAGTAATAATAGTAATAAGGCTGAAAGTAATACTAATAATAATTTATTAAGCATTTACCATATGCCAGGCATTATCCTAAGTGCTTTCCATTCATTTACTTTTTAAAAATTCTCACAACAGCGTAAATCTGTGTATTACTTTCTTTTATGAAAAGAGAGGCACAGAGAGGGTAAGTAAGTAGCCAAAGGTCAGGCATTTAGTAAGTGGAGGTACTAAGACCCAAAGCCTAACCTTTCTAACCATCAAAACAGATTGTGTTCATGTATTCATTCTTTCATTGGGTGCTCTCTAAGTTCTTGCACTCGTGACAGGGATAAATGTATCTATACCCGAAGAACTCTCTTTTCATCCCCAACTCCTGCTTACCCACGTTGTCCCAAAATAGCTGTGTGAACTGAGCATGTGCATGGTGCATTTGTGGGTTTTTTTAAATTTTAAAATAAAAATTTGAAATAAAATTTTAAATTTTAAAATTAAAAAAAATTTGGTAAACAACTTTATGGGTGTGAAAAGAACTTTAATATTGGGTTGGTGAAGATGACATTAATCTCTAGTTCAAGTAAGTGAATCGAAAACGTGCATAATATAAGTGTCTGCCAGGCGCCCTGAGAAGATGCCATTGTGATTGCTGTTTTATTTAGAGATAATAAGTATTCACAAATTGAGATTAAAATTCCCAGCTCCCCTTTTCTGTCAGCAGTAAGGACACTGAAGGTCTGTTAAAATTAATTACTTGATTTGCATGCATTTTGTTAATCACTCATTGCCTATAGACCTGATATTTTCTCATCTTGTAGAATAAAAAAAAAATTAGAGATGGCAACAAGACTAGGAGAGATAGGAACTTAAATTTATAATAGTGTTCCTTGACTCAAAAGTAAACACAATTCTTTGGCCTATTAGTTGTTTAATTTTTGGGATCAAAGAGGAATGCATAAAATAGGTGATGAAGAAAGAAAACAATGAAGAGGGTTTTTTGGAGCAGGAGATTTGTTTGCAAAAATACCTTATATTCTCTTTGATTACTTATATTGAGTCTTTCAAAAAAAAAAAAAAAAGGACTCTCAAACAGTCATTTTACATAGCTGTATTAGCTGTGAAACTGTGCTGCAGTAATTTATTGGTGAATTTCATGCCCCAAGATGGGGCTCAGCAGTAAATTCTCATTATCTTGATACCCTTTCATGCCTACCACTTAGTCACAGAAGCAACTATTTGAAGTTACAAAAACATCAAATAATTATGCTATAAACTCCTTGTTTTTTTTTTTTTTTTTAAGATTATTTATTTATTTATTTGACAGAGATCACAAGTAGGCAGAGAGACAGACACATAGAGAGGCGGAAGCAGGCTCCCCACCGAACAGAGAACACAATGCAGGGCTCTGTTCCAGGACCCTGAGATCAGGACCTGAGCTGAAGGCAGAGGCTTAACGCAGTGAGCCACCCAGGTTCCCCTACTCCTAGTGTTTTGTTGTTTTTTAATTTTGTCTTCAGATTTCTAAGAAACTACTATAAGGAAAAATGGTAGTATTTGAAGGTCCCCGTGAGATTGTAGGGAGAGAATGGAATTTGTGTGGGAGGGGGATGGGATCAACCTATATTGGATGGCTCCTGGGTCCCAGGACTGCTAGACCCTATGAACACACTATCTAATGTAAGCCTTCCAACAGCCCTGGGAGGTGGATAAATTGATCTTGATTTATCAATGACAGGCACTGAGCTCAACCAGAAATCTTTATACGTGGGCATTTCTGCCTATCTCTAGTCTTATGGCAGCCTTGATCTGGGTAGAAACCAGGTAAAATGAATCTAGCACCTGGCACTTACTGAGTAGGTTGCTGGAAAATTGTTTTCATGCTTGCTGTTTTTGTTATGATTTTCCCCTTTTGTTGGGTAGAAGGATTAGCTCCCCTACAAGGCCTTTCTCTAACTGTGGTAATTTAAATACATAAATCCACCCTTTCTGTCAGGTTCACTTGAGGAGAGCAGGACATTTAAGGAAATGATCATACAACCCACAACTGTTAACTCTTGGTTTACTAAGGAGCCTATGTTAATGTTATTTACTTACTCTCAACTGTAGAGAAATCTGCACTTTAACTCTCAAATAGCCAAATTAAAAAAAACAAAACAAAAAAACAGCATCATGCTTAGCGAAATAAGTCAAGCAGAGAAAGACAACTATCATATGATCTTCCTGATATGAGGAAGTGGTGATGCAACATGGGGGCTTAAGTGGGTAGGAGAAGAATAAATCAAACAAGATGGGATTGGGAGGGAGACAAACCATAAGTGACTCTTAATCTCACAAAACAAACTGAGGGTTGCTGGGGGGAGGGGGTTTGGGAGAAGGGGGTGGGATTATGGACATTGGGGAGGGTATGTGCTTTGGTGAGTGCTGTGAAGTGTGTAAACCTGGTGATTCACAGACCTGTACCCCTGGGGATAAAAATATATGTTTATAAAAAATAAAGAATTAAAAAAGAAAAAAAAATTCTCAAAGGCTGAGAGCACATAGTGCCATAGACTTTAATTTTATTAGCTGAGAAACATGTCAGTTCTTGTAATTTTGTGTTGTTCGCCAATTAAAAGCTCTACAATTTCAGTAACAAATAATCATATTCCCTGTTATTTTATTGGTTTCTAGATAGAGAAAGCCTCGGGTTCTATATTTGGTTTAACTGGTGTGTATGTATGTTGATTTCCACACATGGAATTGTACTAATAAAGGATTTTATCTTATTTATGATTTATTTACACATGACTAACTTATGAAGATGTTTATCATATCTACTTAGATATTAAAAATAATAAGTAAACAAACAAAAATCTACATTTCCTGAGAAGAATGATATTAGAAATTATATAACTAAGATCTCTAATACATATAAACACTAATAATAGGTTGTATATGAAGCATCACTCCTATGTTTTGCAACAACATCTGGGAGGGATTTATAATATTTTATGCTCATACATATCAATGTTGATAGAAATGTAATATTCTAGCAATCAGATATGTTTTTTTCTCTCTGCCTTCTAATTCATGCTTTAACAATATCAGACTATTTATAGCTTTCTGAACTATGGAGCAGGAGGTGGGAAATGTAGACTATGAAGACCTTGTTCTAGGTTTGACCTGAAATTTGCCACTTACTAGCTGTAAGTTCTTTGGCAGATGAATCTCTCTAATGCTCAAATTTTCACCAGTAGAATAGAAATAAATCTGTTATGAGGATTAAATGAAATAGTGCACCTAAAGTGTCTAAATAGTGCCTGATGCACAGAGCCACTCAGTGAAGGCTAGCTCTATGATTATCCTCATTATCATCACATTACACTGTTTTATCTTTATGTGCCTTTGCATCTGTGTTTCCTCTGCATCTTCTCCCATTTGTTCTTCTTTCTAATGAACTCTTTTTTATTTCTTCAAATCCTGGCTAGAAAGTCATTTCTTCTGGGAAGGCTTTCCTTACTTCCAGCCTAGGCAAAACGATGTGTTCCCCTCTAGTGCTCCTTCTTCACCTTGTGCTTGATTCTCATTAGATGTCACATTAGATGCCCTCCCACGATGGTTATTGACTGAGTCAACGTCCTCTCCTTGTCTAGACTGTGACCATTACAAGAAACTGTTTCCTTTTATTCATTGTGTATTCCCAGCATCCAGTGTAGTACCTGTCAGACAATGGGTACCCCATGGATGATTCCTCAGTTGAACTTCTAACATGTACAGGCTGCACTACATTGGTATAAAAGAGTTTTAAGGACTGTAAATCTGAGAATTCAGGGTGTTTAACAAAAAATAGTCTTCTTTCTATCTGTTGCATCAAGTTGAAATCTGTTTTTGTATTCAATAGTATCCAATCTGAAATTATGGTTAAAGGAATTTTAGTGCAGCTTTGTATACAACAAAGCTTAAAAGAAAATGACATGCATAAGAAGATGACTAGGTCCTTTATGATAATAGAAGATGCTTACAGCAAACCTTATTGATGTGGTTTTGCAAATCATGGGTTTAAATACTCGCCCTGGGTCTTACTGCTCTTGCTGTAATCCTCTATGCTGCCAGTATTCCCACCTTGTGGTTTAGCTTCACTAGGGACTTATATGTAACTGCTGCATAGTTTTGATTTACATTTAAGATTTTCATATTTCCACTAAGCTCTAAGACAAAACTTTGTGAATATAGAGAATGTTCTACAGTCTATTACCAGAAAATTGATGAAGTGCATTCATGGTAGTGGGTAGAGTTCAAGTATTAAAATAATATTCTCACTTGAAATTATATAAAACTATCTAATAAAAATTCTTCTGTCTTAATCACATCATATTAAAAATATTCCTCTTTGAGCCAACTTTCTACTCCAGGATTTTTAGTAGAAAACAATGAAAAAGTAACTTCAAATAATAAATTGATCAGTATCTTTCAGAGTGGTCTGAGACTATATTCTTGAGGCTATAGTGCATGTTCTATGACAATCTTTTAAAAAAAGAGCTTTTGTTTTGATACTAGTATAAAAATTAGACTAAGCATCTTCTGGACCATCCTGTAACTGAACACTGGACTAGCATACATGCTAGTGTTGGTGCCAGATGATCCTAACTTCCTATGACTCGGGAGGAAGGCCAGAAGCTGGCCAAATGAGATCCCTTGTACGTGGTGAAATGGGCCTGCTCAGACAAGTGAACTTGTGCCTTAGCAGTAAGCACCAAAGGTGATTTGGTTTTAGCAAAAGCACATAAATTTGTCACATTAAAATAATGCTATGAATTGGGTTGTATTGGTTTTGTAGTTTTATTCGCACTTAATTTTCAAATTTGTTCTGGTTTGATAGTTGCTTAAAAGAACAACAAGCATAAGGGATTTAATTTTACATTTACACATATTTATTTTTTTTTTAAGATTCTATTTATTTATTTGACAGACAGGGATCACAAGTAGGCAAAGAGGCAGGCAGAGAGAGGAGGGGAAGCAGGTTCCCTGTCAAGCAGAGAGCCTGATGCGGGGCTCAATCCCAGGACCCTGAGATCATGACCTGAGCCGAAGGTAGAGGCTTTAACCCACTGAGCCACTCAGGTGCCCCCATTGTACATATTTAAATAACATTTTAATTTTTTAGTGTAATGCAGTATTGTGTCTTGAGGTTTTTTTTTTCCCTTCTTTGAGTTCTTTGAAAGCAAACCATATAATTAGTCCATTTTGAGAAATGCTATAATGGGTCCTACTTATGTTGCTGGGTTTTTGGGAAGAGTTCATTAGTACCCAAAGAACCCTTATTAAATACTGCATGCCATAGGTGCTCAACAGTCCCTGATTACCTGAGGAGGACCCTCATTCTGCCACCTGCTTTTTGTGAGCAAGTTGCAGACTCTGATTCCTTAGCTAACTGAGTTGGTGCTTGGATTTAAGGATCTTTTAGCTCCTTCTATCTCTAAAATTTGAGCCTACCCGACAGATTTCTGCCATTTGTTTACTTTTCCACCCTATCACCCAACCTGACCCATAAAATTGGATTTTTTTTTTTTACCTTCTTTTACACCACTGACTATACTCACATGTTTGAGTTCATTCAGTTTTCTTGAAACGTGAACTTACCTTTCTTATTGAAAGTTGTGAAGTATTTTTTTTTCCCCTTGAAAGAAAACAAATATAAAAGGAAAGCACTTAACCCAGAGCTCTGGACACATAGAACCAATATATCGCCTTTGAAAGACTTTAATATCTCTGACAAAGGCTGCTGGGCAGAATGCTGGGGAATGTTAACTGTTCCCTCCCCTCCCTCTGATCCTGAGGCCATCAGTACTCTTAATTGATGTGAAATCTCTCTAGAACTATGAGATACATGGGACTTGATCCATAGTCCTGCTCACTGTTATGTTGGGGCTTTGGGGTACCTAGAAGAACTCAGCTATTTGGGAAGTACACTTCTGGTGCTTTGGACAGACCTTGCACTTAATGAATGGGTGAGCTTGTTTGAGCAGTCTTAAGGCAGACCAAGCTTGTTTGTGGGTGGGACCTGAAAAGCTGGAGGGAAAATAAGAAAGAGAAAGAGGGAGTGCTTTCCCAGTTGAGTAGGTGGAGCAGAGTGGGCCCTCCTTCAAAGAGGTCACCTAGCCCCAGCTAGAGTCTAAATCAACCTTCAAAGTTCCTGAAGAAATGACCCATTTAAGAAAATTCATCTCTAATGTGTGATTAATTCAGGGTATTGTGTGCTGGGTGGCAGACTGGAAAAGGTGAATGTGATCTTATAATAACTTTTTGGTTGATGGGCTGTAGGTGAAGTCAGGTTTGTTTTTTGAAACAAAAAAACATGCCATGAAGAAAAATGTTTATAGTTGCCATTTGGTTTAAGGAGCCCTGGGGCTCCAATCTTTATTATGAAATACAGACTTAGAACAAAAATATTTAGCTGTACTTCTGTAAATTAAAATCTTGTTTCTCCTTAGGCTTATGATTTGAAGTTTCTGACTGAAGTGAGATAATTAAAAGGGAAACAAAGCAAGAGGATGATAGATGTGGCCCACAGCCTTGGCATACAGAAAAGCCCCAGCTATTTTTCTTCAGCTCAGGATAGACTGTAGATTTATCATCAGGACAGCAAACATATTCAAGGGGAGGAAAAGAAAGAGAAGTTACGAATAACCCTTATGACAGCATCTGTCACAGAGAAGCAAATGAATATTCTTACAGGGACATTCCACTTAAAGAATTGCTTTTTATTGTCCTTTTGTGTTCACTTAATAAGCAACACTGAGTTCAAAGATAGCTCTGCCCTTACAATACTGATGATATGAATATCCTTGGCACCTCGATACAGTAGGCTGAGATAGTAATTATATCATCGGTACCTGTCAGAAGCTGGGCACCCAACTGGAGGCACTGGCTGGGGAAAGCACTTAAGGATGGAAGACCTGCAACTCTAATTAACTACTGCTTATTCTGTGATCTCTGACAATATAAATTGTATGGACTTGATGGAGCCTGAAGTAGTATATAAGATGGATAGTGCCATAATAGGGGAAAAGTCGAAAAACATTAAAAAATTAAGAGATCGTCATAGCTTAAAAACAGATGCAAATATTTGACAACATAAGCTTGCTAGAGGCAATAGGAAGTCAAATAACAGTTCAAGTTGATTTTTCCTTTCAGTTCATACTTGACTGCCAAGGGTAATTTTGTTATTATCTCCTTTTCCTTCTCTCCACCCTAAAGAAAAAGGAGAAATTAGTCAGAGGTTTGTATGCTTCAAACTGACACTTGCTAATTTGCTGACCTCATTTTTATGGATTAGAGAATGATTGAAAGAGGCTCCAGGGAGCTTTGGTGGCTAAATCAGTTAAGCACCTGTTTTTAGCTCAGGTCATGATCTCACGGTCCTGGGATCGAGTCCCACATCGGACTCCCTGCTCAGCAGGGAGTCTGTTCCTCCTTCTCCCTCTTCGCCTCCCTGAGCCCCCACCCCCAGCTCATACTCAAATATATAAAGAAATAGGTAGGTCGGTGGGTAGATAGATAGATAGATAAAAAAGGAAGAAAAAAAAAAACAGGCTCCACGTTCCCTGAGTGCATGTGGGTTTCTGGATAATTTTGCCATAGAAACAGTATACTGTATTTTCTGGGGTTCTTTGTTTTGTAAATAATTGTTTTATATTTCACAGTTATCCATAACATAGGTTTAATTTCACGCAAGACTTCTTGTTTCTGAATGGTTTTAGATAGTTTCTTTGGGCTAAATTCTGAGCTCTTTTGCACCCTCAACCTAATGAAAGAGGAACGGGCCTCTGCTTGGCCCATTTGTACATGTGCAAGTAGAAGCCGGAGATGTTGAAGCAGCTGCTGTTTTTTCAAGGAGCCTGAGAAACACTATCACCTTTTCTTAGCTTTGCCATTTCCTCTCTTTTTCCCATCCTCCTGCTCTATTCTACAGTTTAGATGAAGATGAAGAAATTTCACAACAGAACTAAGCAAAGCTAAGTGGTGAGGTCTCCCTAACCCCTTCACCTTATAGTAAGAGCCAGTATATAAGTGACCAATTCAAACCAATTTAAACCAATTTAAACCAAGAAATATATGTCAAATCCAGGGATTTTTTAGAATGTTCCATAGATTCTATATAGCAAGTTTGCTTTTAAAAAGTAAACAATGTCATCCTCTTTCTAATCAAAGTCTTGTATAAAACCTCAATACTGAGACTTCTATTTCTTTGTTGATGTAGCATCATTTCTTCTGGGGTGGGGCAAAGGGATTGTGTTTGGGTTTTCAACCCTCAGCAGTGCCATCACCTGTTTTCTCTAATGACTTCATGTGGAAGTTCTCTTTTGAAGAGTGAGTTTTGTGTCTTAAAAATGCTTTAAGATTAAGAGTCACTTATGGTTTGTCTCCCTCCCAATCCCAGATTCTTTCATGGGGGGAGGGGGTTTGGGAGAGGGGGGTGGGATTATGGACATTGGGGAGGGTATGTGCTTTGGTGAGTGCTGTGAAGTGTGTAAACCTGGTGATTCACAGACCTGTACCCCTGGGGATAAAAATATATGTTTATAAAAAATAAAAAATTATAAATTAACTGCTAATAAAAAAAAATGCTTTAAAACCAATTCTCTAGAACAATGGCATTCATGATTTTTTAGAACTGTGCATCCCACTTAGTAAAAAGCTTTTTTGAGCATACTTTCAATATAAGTATATTTATATAGTGCTTTACCAACATATTATACACATTTAATTGGTTAATTAATTGGTTAATTAAAAATGCAGTTGTAATATTTTTACCCTATACCCCAGAGGATCATCTTGTGTACCTCCTAGAGTGCTTACCATCCACTTTGGAGACCATTCCTCAAGTTATATTCATAGTAGACTGACTTCTGTAACAGCAACCTCAAAGTCTTAGTGACTTAACATAATCAGTGCTTCTTTCTTTCTTTCTTTCTTTCTTTCTTTTTTTTTTTAAGATTTATTTATTTCTTTGACAGATAGAGATCACAAGCAGGCAGAGAGGCAGGCAGAGAGAGAGAGAGGGAGAAGCAGGCTCATGGCTGAGCAGAGAGCCTGATGCAGGGCTCGATTCCAGAACACCTGGATCATGACCAGCCGAAGGCAGAGACTTTAATCCACTGAGCCACCCAGGCACCCCCATAATCAGTGTTTCTTTTTGTGTGTCCTTGTCCAGCTTTTTTGCAAGTGCAGGGTTCTGCCCTCTGGGTCCGGGACCTGGGCCTCTTTGTTTTGCTCTGTCATTTTCCAGGAGCTCTTCCTCTTTTACATTCACCTGGAGTGTGGGAATAAAGCGAGCATGGTAAATTGCAAAGGAAAGTTTTAATGCACCAAATCTGCAAATGGCAGAGACATTACTCCCTCCCCTGTTTCACTGGGCAGAACTCAGATGCATGGCCACATCTGCGGAAAGCTGTGAAATGTGCTCAGCAGTGGGACCGTGAGGAAAACAGGATTTGGTGAACACCTGCAATGCTTCTGGCACCAGAATGAATGCTATCCTGAAGGGGAGATTTATTCTCTTCTGCCCATTCTCCCTGGACATGAAGTCTCAATTTTACTTTCAGTTTGTTGAATGAGGCATTTAGAGAGGTGGGTATGTGCCTATTCTTCAGTTAGGGATTACATTCTGCTGAGTCTAACAAAAACCCATCTACAGTGGCTAACTAAAAAAGATTTTATTTTTTTCATGTCAGAAGAATTGCGGGGGTAGGCAGTCCAGAGCTGGTGAAGTTGCTTGAGGGAGTTGTCAAGTACCCAAGCTCTTTCCAGCTCCCTTTTCAGTGTTCTCATCTCTGGTTTTTATACTCGTTGTCCCCAGATGGCTGGTCTTTCTCCAGATATCTTGTTTGTTTTCTAACAAGATGAAGGATGGAGAGGGAAAAAAAAAAAGCGCAAGTGTGAGTTGAGTTTGTCCTATTTAGCTAGTTCCCGACAGGCCCTTCTGGTAGACTTTGCTCATTTTTCCTTGGCCATAACGGTGTCCCAAGACCAGCATATCCAGCCATTGCTGCAAGGGAATGGAAAATGATTATTTTAAGCTGAGTATATTGCTAACCTGGACAAATTACGGGTTCTATTACTTAGAAAAAAGAGAAAAACTACTATCTACAGCCATTTGGTAATTCAAAAATCTCAGTTTCTGTATAAGTCTATCATGGTGAAAGAAGGCTGGTATACTACCAAGCTGAACATATACCAAGGCATAACTTAGGCTTTTACAGTTTTTTTGTCTGGGTTCAGTTTGTCTGCTGAGATCACTTATTAATGGCATTAGAAGTTAAGCCATATTTCCTTAGAGGTTGGAATTCTTTACATGTGTATTTCCTTTTAGCTAACTATAATATAAACCTTTTGAAACACATTTTCTAGTTAACGGGAGCACAAGCATTTAAAGCTCACTGTTGTATTGGTTACAAATGCTCCTGGGGCAATTGATGTGTGACAGAGAGCAACAGGGACACACCAGATCTCTATATTCTGGATTCTCTAATATTGATCCCTGCAACAGTCTGTTCTTTAGGAAGCATGTGCTCGACATTAGATTATTCGCCATACACATGTCTTCTTGGCATACATTTAGATTATATGTAGCGCTAATAATGAAATGAAGAAATTTTGCAGCCATTAACATTGCTACTTGGCTTATTTCTCTAAGCATGATACGCTCTAGTTCCATCCATGTTGTCGCAAATGGCAAGATTTCATTTCTTTTGATGGCTGCATAGTATTCCATTGTGTATATATACCACATCTTCTTGATCCATTTATCTGTGGATGGACATCTAGGTTCTTTCCATAGTTTGGCTATTGTGGACATTGCTGCTATAAACATTCGGGTGCATGTGCCCCTTTGGATCACTACATTTGTATCTTTAGGGTAAATACCCAATAGTGCAATTGCTGGGTCATAGGGCAGTTCTATTTTCAACATTCTGAGTGCTGTGAAGTGTGTAAACCTGGTGATTCACAGACCTGTACCCCCGGGGATAAAAATATATGTTTATAAAAAAATAAAAAGTTAAAAAAAGAAAAAAAAAAAAAAACATTGCTACTTGGAGGCACTGTTTGATACGACTTTGGTGGCAGAGGGGAGGTGTGTCTCTTTCTTTTTTTTTATTTTTTTAAAAGATTTTATTTATTTATTTGACAGACAGAGATCATAAGTAGGCAGAGAGCCAGGCAGAGAGAGAGGGGAGGAAGCAGGCTCCCTGCAGAGCAGAAGCCCAATGCAGGGCTCAATCCCAGGACCCTGGGATCATGACCTGAGCTGAAGGCAGAGGCTTTAACCCACTGAGCCACCCAGGTGCACCGAGGTGTGTCTCTTTTAAAGAACAGAGAATGTGCTCCTTTCAAGCTCTTAGAGATCTATAAGCCTCTTCAGTTTTTTGTTTTGTGTGTGTGTGTGTGTGTGTGTGTGTGTGTTTCCTTACCTTGGCTGCTAGGAAACTCGGAGCTAATTTAGTAGTCATGAATAATATCTTATTTCAGATTCCCGATAAAATTATTCCCATTTTTCTCTAAATAGATTCAGATACTTTTTTCTTAACTTCACTTTTAGCTATCTGTTGTTGTGTATGGATTTTTATCATAAACTGCCTTTTGAAATAGAGAGTAGAAATAAAAACTAAAGTAAAACTAAATGAGGAAAATCCAGATTGTTTATTAATGTCTTATTCTATCAAAACCATTTCCTTTAGTGGGGAGTAATTTAGGCTGTCAGATTTGTCTTAAAGTCTTTGGAGTAAGGAATTGCACTTTCACTTTGGATGTAAATAAATAAGCTACATTCTTCAATCTGTTCATCTTTTCTGCATTTTAACTAGAGTTTAAATCTTGAGGGGGGTTGGCATGAATGGGTAATTACCACCAAGATGAATGGCAATGATGTTTATTATGATGATGGCTTTTCTTTTATTTGGACTTTAAGAGGGAAGCAGCATTTATCTCAGTCAGTCATTGAGTTTGGGAAGGTAGGGGCTTTACATTTTTCTATTATTTCAAGATAGTAAATTTTAAATGTGACAGGCAGTAAGTAAGTTATGCTCAAAGCAATACAATAGTGTATTGATGTTAATGGGGAATGTAACTGACATAAAACAAGCATCAAGTGGGAGAAGAGTTCACAGCACCCACATGGATATATGTCCCTGTTATAGACCTCACTGTTGATGTCCAGGACCCTGGACACTCCTGCCCAAGTGGCTTCTGGCCACCCAAGTGGTGGCCAAGGGACAGCTGCTTTTCCCAGAGGTTGTAAAGGGAAATGATTTAGAACTTGAATGGGTGGGCAGGATTATCCATAGACTTACACTTGAGGTCTTTCATAGCATAGGATAGTTTAAAGGGTGGAAACAAAGGGGCAGGCAGGCCAGGGGCTAGGGACCAGGAGCTAAGGGCTGACATTCCTCACATCTCTACATTCAAGTACTAAACTCCAGGGAGTCTTGGAAGTCTAAATTTTAACCTTCCAGCCTCAGGTTCTTTTAAAGGACATAAAAAAGTACAGTTAAGGGTGAGGGATTAGAGACCCTTGGGGTTAGAGGTTGCCTCTTTTTGAGTCATGATGAGGGAGAGTTTTAGGACATATAGAATTAGGAACTCCATCTAGACTCTTTCCCCAGGCCATGAAAATTTTAAGGGCAGGCCTGCCTAAGATATTTCTGTCTGCTCTCTGTTCTGATGTACAATGTCCAGACTCCTTCAGGGGCTTTTCAGGGTCCTTATTCCACCTGGCCCTTAATTTCTTCTACACCCTTGCATCATCCTTTCACGTACTCTGTGTTTCATACCTGTCTTCTTTCAGTGTGTCACCTTCCCTAAATATCACTGCCTTCCAAGACAGTAAAGTAGTGTCATGCTTCATAGTTTTGATTCCCTCATTCTCATTCCCAGTCTGTGTCCCACTCTGGAGTCCTTCTGCTTCTCATTTCTTTGTAACCATCTGTCTGGTATGAGTTATCATCTTTATCACATGGATTACTGCAGAAGCTTGGCCTCCCCACATCTATGCTGACCTCATCCAATCCTGGCTCCACTCTGTGGCTAGAGTAATCTCTTTGATATTTGATATTGAATCAGGTCACTCTTTGCTTGAAAATCTGCAGAGGGTACTATGGATAAATATCCAGAGTGTGGTCCACAGGCTCCATCTGTTCTGGCTCTGCCTACCCATGCAGACTCCCATCATACTACTCTCCTCTTCATTCTCTATACCCTACTCACACTGCTCTTCTCACAGTTGTTTCCATGGTCATGTGTACCCCAGGGCTCCGTCTTTCAGCTGCCTGCTCAACTGTCACTTCAGAGAAGAAATAAGTAGTTTTCCCTGGAATATGCCCTCATAGCACCACATGACTTTTCATCATTGTACTTATCATTATTTGGAAGTACATATTCATTTGTGTGATTACTTCATTAATCTCTCTCTCTTGCTAGATTACACTACATTCTCTAGGTCAGGGCTGTATTTGCTTTTGCTCATTGTAACCTTAGGGTTAGGACAGTGCCTGACATATAGTAGGTTCTCAAAATACAGTTTTCAGAGTACAGATCTTTTACTTCCTTGGTTAGGTTTATTCCTGGGTAACTTACAGGTTTTAGTACAGTTGCAAATGGGATTGATTCCTTGATTTCACTTTTGGCTTCTTCATTGTTGGTGTATAGAAATGCAACACATTTCTCTACATTGATTTTTATATCCTGAAAATTTGCTAAATTCATGTATTCTAGCAATTTTTTGGTGGAGTCTATGCGTTTCCTACACAGAATATCATGTCATCTGTGAGTAGTGAAAGTTTGACTTCTGCCTTGCCAATTTGGATGCTTTTATTTCTTTTTGTTGTCTTATTGCCATAGGCTAGAACTTCCAGTACTACGTTAAATAACAATGGTGAGAATGAATATCCCTGTCTTGTTCCTGACTGTTTTTCCTCATTGAGGATGATATTAACTGTGGGTCTTTCATATATTGCCCTTACGATGTTGAAGTATGTTCCCTCTATCCCTACATTCATGAGAATTTTTATTAAGAATGGATGCTATACTTTGTCAAATGTTTTTTATGCATCTACTGATGGGATCATATGGTTTTTGCCCTTTCTTTTAGTAATGTGGCATATGATATTGATTGATTTGTGAATACCTGGCATCCCAGGAATAAATCCCATGCTTCTTTTAATGAACTCTTAGATTCAATTTACTAGTATTTTGTTGAGAATTTTTGCATCCATGTTCATCAAGTATATTGGCCTGTAATTCTCCTTTTTAGTGGGGTCTTTGTCTGGTTTTGGGATCAAGGTAATGCTGACCTCGTACAATGAGTTTAAAAGTTTTCCTTCCATTTCTTTTTGTTTGTTTGTTTGTTTTTTGTTTTGCTTTGAAATAGGTGTTAACTCTTCTTTAAATGTTTGGTAGAGGGCGCCTGGGTGGCTCAGTGGGTTGACCGCTGCCTTCGGCTCGGGTCATGATCCTGGGGTCCTGGGATCGAGTCCCACATGGGGCTCTCTGCTCGGTGGGGGCCCTGCTTCCCTCTCTCTCTCTCTGCCTGCCTCTCTGTCTACTTGTAATCTCTGTCTGTCAAATAAACAAATAAAAATCTTAAAAAAAAATAAATAAATGTTTGGTAGAATTCCCCTGGGAAGACATATGATCCTGGACTTCTGGTTTTTGGGAGATTTTTGATTACTGATTCAATTTCTTTATTGGCTATCAATCTGTTCAAATTTCTATTTCTAACTGTTTCAGTTTTTGTTTATATGTTTCTATGTTTCTAGGAATTTATCCATTTCTTCCAAATTACCCTAATTATTGCCATATAATTTTTCGTAATATTCTCTTATATTATTTGTATTTCTGTGGTGTTGGCTGTGCTTTCTCCTCTCTCATTCATGATTTTATTTATTTGAGTCCTTTCTCTTTTCTTTTTGGTAAGTCTGGATAGGGTTTTATCAATTTTATTAATTCTTTCTAAGAACCAGCTCCTAGTTTCATTGATCTGTTCTATTGTTTTGCTGTTGTTATTGTTGTTTCTATATCATTTCTTTCTGTTCTAATCTTTATTATTTGCCTTCTCCTGGATTTCAGCTTTATTTGCTCTTCTTTTTCTAGCTCCTTTAGGTATAAGATTAAGTTGTGTATTTGAAACTTTTCTTGTTCTTGAGGAAGGCCTGTATTGCTATATACTTCCATCCTCTGACTGCTTTTGCTGTATCCCAGAAGTTTTGTACCATTGTGTTTTCAGTTTCATTTGTTTCCATGTATTTTTAAAATTTCTTCTTTATTTTCCTGATTAACCCATTCATTGTCCAGTAAGATATTCTTTAACATCCATGTATTTGTGGTCTTTTCAAATTTTTTCTTGTGGTTGACTTTAAGTTTTATAGTATTGTGATTTGAAAATATGCATGGTGTGATCTCGGTCTTTTTGCACTTGTTGAGGCCTGATTTGTGACCTAGTTTGTGATCTCTTCTCAAGAATGTCCCATATACTCTCAAAAAGAATATGTATTCTGCTGGTTTAGAATTAAACACTCTGAATATATCTGTTAAGTCCATCTGGTCTAGTGTGTCATTAAAAGCCATTGTTTCCTTGTTGATTTTCTGTATAAATGATCTGCCCATTGTTGTAAGTAGGGTGTTAAAGTCCCCTACTGTCATTGTAATATTATCAGTGAATTTCTTCACATTTGTTGTTTAATTGTTTTCTGTATTTGTGTGCCCCAAGTTAGGAGCATAAATATTTATAATTGTTAGAGCTTCATGATGGATAGACTCCTTTGTTAAGACATAGTATCCTTCTTCATCTCTTACAATCTTTCATTTAAAATCTAGTTTGTCTGATATAAATATGGCTACTCTGGCTTTCTTTTGATGTCCATTAGCATGATAAATGGTTTTTCACCTCCTCACTTCCAATCTGTAGGTGTCTTTTTAGGCCTAAACTGAGTCTCTTGTAGGCAGCGTATAAATGGGTCTTTTTTTTTTTTTTTAATCCATTCAAATACCCTATGTCTTTTTTGTTTGTTTGTTTGTTTTTTAAAGATTTTATTTATTTATTTGACAGAGATCACAAGCAGGCAGAGAGGCAGGCAAAGAGGGGGCTGGGGGAAGCAGGCTCCCCGCTGAGCAGAGAACCTGATGTGGGGCTCAATCCCAAGACCCTGGGATCATGACCTGAGCCAAAGGCCGAGGCTTTAACCCACTGAGCCACCCAGGTGCCCCTACCCTATGTCTTTTAATTGGAGCTTTTACATTCATTTTTTTTACATTTATATTCAGAGTAATTATTGAAAGATATGAATTTAGTGCCATTGTGTTACCTGTAAAGTTGCTATTCCTATAGATTGTCTCTGTTCTTTTCTGGTCTTTGTCAGTTTTGGTCTCTCTCTCTCTCTCTGTTCAAAGCGTCCCCTTTAATATTTCTAGCAGAGCTGGTTTATTGTTCACAAACTCCTTCAGTTTTTGTTTGTCCTGGGAACTCTATCTCTCCTTCTATTCTGAATGGTAGCCTTGGTATATGAAGTTTTCTTCGCTGGATATTTTTTCCATTTAGCACATTCAATATATCATGTGAGTCTTTCTGGCCTGCCAGGTTTCTGTGGAGAATATGATATGCCATGAACCTTATTTGTCTTACCTTGTAGGTTAAGGACTTTTTTTTTTTTTTTTAACTCTTGGTGATTTCAGGATTCTTTCCTTATATGTGTATTTTATAAATTTTACTATGGTAAAATTGACCAATTTACCAACTTGGTGTTGGCAGACTTTTTTGATTTTGTTGTGAATTCGCTGTGCCTCCTGGACTTGGATGTCTGTTTCCTTTCCCAGATTAAGGAAGTTATCAGGTATAATTTGTTAAGATAAACCTTCAACCCACTTTTCCCTCACTTCTTCTTCTGAGATTCCTATGATAAGAATGTATTATGCTTTATGGAGTCATTGAGTTCCCTAAGTTTACATTTGTGATCCTATATTTTTATTTCCGTCTTCTTTTCTGCTTCATTATTTTCCATAATGTTATCTTATATATCACCTTATATATCTTATATATTTGTTCCTCTGCTTCTTCCATCCTGTGGCCATTACATCCAGTCAGTTTCGCATTTCAGTTATAGCCTATTTTATTTTGGCCTGACTAGTTTTCAGGTCTTTTATGTCTGCAGTAAGGGACTCCTTGGTATCTCTTTGTTTTTCTCAAACCCAGCTAGTGTCCTTATGATTGTTGTTTTAAATTCTGGATCGGGCATATTACTTATATCTGTTTTGATTAGAACACTGTCTGGGACCTTCTTGTTCTTTGTTTTGGGATGAATTTCTTCATCTTGGCATTTTGTCTAATTCTCTGTCTTCTTCAGTGTGTTAGGAAAGCCTGCTATGTTTCCTGCTCCTGAGACTAATAGCTTTATGAAGAAGAGGTCCTATACTGTCCAAGGCCTGGTTCTTCAGGAAATGTTTCTATTGTGCTGTGTGTACTCTGCTGCTATGTTTTGGCTGCTCTTCCCCTCAGGTCAGTCATCTGCAGTTTTTCTCCTTGCCCACCACAGGGAGTATTTGAAACTTGTCCAGAAAACGGTGAGTTTTAACTAGATGTGCTCTGGTTTGATTGTTAAAAGAGGCCCAATGCTATTTCCACTAGAACTGAAGCTTTGCAACACTCTATGGTCAGTAGACGTGTCGTGTGTGGGGTGTATGTGCTGGCCTTCTTGGGGAAAGGCCTGTTGCTCTGGTTCTCAGGATCTCTTGCCCTAGTAAAGAAGCACCTACAGAGTGTAGGAGGCAGGGCTTGATGTAACTTGCTCAGGCCTCCACTATTGCCACTGTGCTGCTTACTGAAGTCAGTCTGGCTGATGGGCAGACGAGAAAAATGATACCAGCTCTCCCTCTCTGGGGAGTTCATGTCTGCTGCTCTCTGGGAAGCCCTCACAGAAGAACAAACAATGTCCCTTGTGTGCCTGGGATCCTTCAAATCACTTCCCTTCACCTGGTCTGTATTTGGGCTTTTTGCTTTCCCAGCTGCACAGTACATCTGTGTTTTATCCTAGACATGCTAGTTGAGTTTCAAAATTCCATACTTAAGACATCTGGTGTGGCATGGACCCATGCTGGTCCTCTGGGAAGAGTCTCCTGTGCTGGGGCTGGTGCCATTTTACCCTGGAAGGGTAGTTTCACCAGTGTGTAGGAATTTGGAGTCTAGAGTAAAGTGCAGCAATAGCCTGGGTCCAGGTTAGCTGCCTTTGGCAGATGTCTGTGTCCCTATGCTTAAGGCACAGGGGAGAGTAATGGCACCTACCAATTCTTGTGCGCTGAGAGGCAATTCCACCTCTCCAAGATGCACTCCAAGAAGAGGGAATTGTCTTTCCCAGTGAATCCCAGGAGATCTCCAGATCATGTCATCCATTCTTGGGCCTCTGCCCTCTTCTCCACAGGAGCACTGTAGCATCTGCCAGGCTCAATACCAGCCACAGTGCATACTTCTAAAATTTCATTCTTTGAGCTCCACTCGTTGTAAAAACTCACAATAATCAGCTCTTCTCATTTTCCCAGCCAGTGGTTTTGGGCAAACATTTTTCTTGTGCAGTCCCCTGTGTGCTACTCTCTTTCTCATTCCCTCCACCCTGTACCTCTTCGTTAGGGATTCCTCCCCTCTGCAGCAACTGTGATCCTCTTCAACCCCAAATCATGTTTCTGCACCTCCTACTTTCTACAATATGACTTCTTCTCTCCCTCTAGTTGTACAGTTTGATCTTGCAGTCCTCAAATGGATTTCTTGAATGTTCAGAATTGAAATTTATCTAACGAGGAGACAAGCATATAGGGTCCTCCTACTATTCTGCCAGCTTAACTCTCAGCCAGAATCATGTTTAATTTATCTTTGTATTTCCAATGCCTGAAACAGAGAAGTGTAGGTTCTGAACAAATGACCAATTTAACTAAACTGAATTGAATTGAATTAAACTGATTGAGAAGTCTGGGTGTTTTTCAAGTGATTATTACTGTTAGGGAATTAGATTATAGTTGACAAGTCTACCTGATCACCCCTGGAAGCTGCCTACGGCTTTCTTTCAACCTAGGTAGAGGTTGTCTTAGCCAACATACTGACACTTATTTTCAGTGTTTGACAAAGGACTTTGATCATCAACTGTTAATAAAATGCTTCTAAGTTAACAGAAATAAGCTCGCCACTGCATTTTTTCAGCCTGGGCCACTTGGAGGACAGAAAATTAAAGAAAGCCAGATATCAGTGATTAACACATGGGGGTCAGCTAGTCATTGATGACCCCTCACTGGAAACCCTGGACAGATTTACTTGGCCACTAGCCACTCTGGGCACTGGTGCTGTGTTTTTGGCCACTCTATGGCATAGATTGGGGGCACTGAAGTGAGGCAAGTGGGCATGATGCTCATGTGCTTCATTAATTTGGTAACAAGGAATTCCATGTAGTTAGTAAGCATGTTTTGAGTGCCTGTTGTTGGCAGAGTATCATCATAGACAATTGGATGTGATATTACCCAAGCCATGGTTCATCTGGAACCAATTACTGCATTCTTCATTTAGTAAATAGACAAAGTTTCTACCTTACAGAAGGAGTTGGTGGGCTGTGGTAAGGGCACAGGCTTTAGGATTCTGGTTCCACTAATCAGCTGTGGGAACTTGGACCAGATAGCTAATCTCTCTGTTTATGCCTCTGTATATTATATTGATTTTTATTTGCATAAGCCCTTATGACAATGGTTATAAAAGTTCCTATAAAGGTTTTGTACAGTGCCTGGTAGAGAAGAGGCACTTAGGAAACTGTGGTTGTTTAAAGTTTTGAAAATATTTATTCTTTTAATCATAACGTAATCTGTGTTTCAAGACTGAACTTCCCAGTTGTGTGTTATTCTCAGAGTAAACATCAGTTTCACATGGTTTGCATTTATTAAGGCTCTAGAAATGGATAGACTGATTGTTCTTGGACATAGAAGGCATAATAAATCTGGTTGTGTTAGTTGAGAGAGGGTGGCAATTAGAGAATTTTATCAGATCTATTATCAGTAATTACAAAATATAGCTTGAACTATTATTATCAAAACTTTAAAGGAAAGTCACATTATTGATAGCATGCTTATTAACTCAGTGGGAATGACACTTAATTAAAAACCAGTGGGGGGTTGTCTTTGGGTTTTCTGTACACTATGTACCAAAGATTTTGCTGCAATGCAGAACTATAATAAATGCTTCTCATTTAATCTGGGAGTTCTGTAATTCCACAGTGCTTATTTATGTGATAAATGGTTATCATTGATCTCTCATAAGTTATTACTGCTGTCTTTTTAAAAAGAGACCTCGGTCACTTTTATTATACTGTATTTGAAAGGCTGTAGAGGGAAATATTGGAAATCATTGCTTCCTGGTTACCATCTTCATAAAGCTGTAAAGCATCTCAGATTTCCTTTTTCATTTCATTTTGGCTGAGTAAACCATATTCTAGTGGGATGGTTCTGTTTTATTATCAGGCAAAGGTACATGTTAAAATTTATGGGATAATAAGTTGAGACTACCACAGAATACATTCATAAGAAAAATTTTGGAATCTGTGAATTTGAAGTACATTCTAGGGCTGAAAATTAGTAGTAACTGAGATAAGAATGGGTTGTGGCTATATTATATAGGAGCCAGAGGAATGAATAGAAGTCTAGACATCAGGAATTAATTTCAGACTGCCCATGTCGTTTCATCTTGTACAGAAAAGAATATTCTTTCTTATCCATCTGATAATGGAATGGATGCTAGAAATATGTTTTTTCTTTTTGTTATATGAGAATACACATATCGAGAGTTCACAAATATTTTTCTAGTCATGCCTATTGGGATTTGCCTTCTCAAATGTGAGTTTCATTCCACATTCTTTGCTGTGTTGGCACATTGGTCCTTTGTTTCTAGACTTAACCTCCCTCCTTGTTATGTCTTGCCTAGACTCTGGCCGGAGAGATCTTTCACTGTCATTCTTATCTTCCAGTCCACAGACATTTTAGTCCATCTCTGTGGTCAAATTAGGTTCCCCAAAACTCCACTCTGAAGATGTCACCCTCCTTTCTGTCTCTAAATACACAGAACACTTCTTCACACAATGACTTAAGAGTGGATTTCTTCCTCTTCATAGTACAGACCGACTCACAATTTTCTCCTACCTCTCTCACAAATCTTACATATTCCTCTGTGTTCTATTAAAATGGGGTTTACCTCGTTTCCTAAACATATGTGTTCTTTGCTCTCTTGCCTTTGTGCCTTTTTTCCTTCTGGTCCATCAGTCCTGAAACTGTCTTACTTATCCCTGTCTTCATCTGCTAATGTCCTATCCTATGGTAAAAATAACTGGAAGTGCCAACTCATGCCACATTTAACAATACTTTTTTTTAACTTTAATTAGAAAAATCACTAAAACAATGTCATACAAATTTTGGAAAATAGAGAAGAAAAATTACAATAAAGTCTATGATATAGTTATTAATATTTCCATTTTAAAATTTGAGATAGTAATAGATTCTCATGCAAATCTAAAATAATAAGAAATCCTACGTTTTCTTCCCACAGCTTCCCCCAATGGTAACATCTCACATAGTTGTAGTTCAATACTACAACCAGGAAATTGGTGTTGCTATAACCCACTGATGTTATTTGGATTTTATATGTCTTCAGTTGACTGTGTGTATCTGCATGTATATGTGTGTTCTGTGTGTGTGCACATGTATGTAATTAGTTTTTTTTTAAGATTTTTATTTATTTTGAGAGAGAGAGAGATGAGTGAGAGAGAGCATGAGAGGGGAGGTCAGAGGGAGAAGCAGACTCCCCATGGAGCTGGGAGCCCAATGTGGGACTTGATCCCAGGACTCTGGGACCATGACATGAGCCGAAAGCAGTTGCTTAACCAACTGAGCCACCCAGGCGCCCGTTTGTAATTAGTTGTATGCAATGTTTTCACACACACATGTCTGTGAAATTCCATCTTTATGATGGAATTCTTCTGGGTCTTGACTATGGCAGAGGTCGCACTAATATATATATATATTAGTATATATATTAGTAATATACATTAGTATATACATTAGTATATACATATAATATATACATTAGTATATATACATGTTATATAGTATACATATATATGTATAGTATACATATATATAGTATATATATACTATATATATATATGTTAGTGTGACCTCTTATATATATAATGTGTGTGTGTGTGTGTGTGTATATGTTAGTGCGACCTCTGCCATAGTCAAGACCCAGAAGAATTCCATCATAAAGATTCTGGTGTTGCCTTTTTATAGCCATAGCCACCTCCCTTCCCTGCCCCTTGATAACCTCTGGAAACTACTAACTTGTCTTTCAGCTCTGTAATTGTTATTTATTTCAACAGTGTTATATAAGTGTAATCATATAGTAAACAGAAACTTTTAATAGGACTTTTTCAGTTGTTTGGTGGGAAATTTTATTATGTAATCATCTCCTCCTTTTTCCTTATGTCATCTTGAAGACAGTCTGTGCTCCCACTGTTGCCTTTATAGCTGAGGCCATGCACAGCCAGTATGTGGTGGAAAGCAAATTCCTGGGAACTGGCAGAAGTTTTAGGTAGAGCTTTGAGTTTCAAAGACCATGGATCTGGTGGATCTTTGAGGCCCTCACACCTAGGTCTTTGAGGGGTAAGAAGGGCATAGATGGTATCACATTAGGCAGTATTTGACAGAGTGCATTTTAGATCATAGAACTTGCTAGCTGTGTAAGATCAGTTTCTTCAGTGGGGGTGATAATAATGTCAACCTCATAGGGTTGGGATGAGCATGAAATATATATATATATATTGCACGCCTTTTCTGGCACATAGGGTTTGAAACATAATAGCTCCTTGTGTATTATAGAACATCTGCTATACGCTAGAAGTGCCAGGTCAGAGAAAATGGTGAGCAAGGCTAGATGGACCTTTATAGAATATCCACTTTTAGTTAACAGGAATGTGTTTTCAGATGACATATGGAAGCAGGGCTAGAGCATAATCTAGTCTGATCTACTTTTCTACAAAAGTAGAGGTTTTAAGTAGAGTCATACTTCTCTTGGTTAAGGTTTTTTTTTTTTTTGTAAATTAAAAATATCCTTCCCTTGTTACCATTTAACAATTCCTTCCATGTTGTTAATTGACAAAGATTGCAATACCTTGCTTGTAAGATGTTAGAGAATTAGAAATAGTTTTGTATCACACCTTTAACATTATGTAGTCTAGAGCTTTACTGGGTGATCTTTTTTTAGAAGGTATGCCATTCAAATAGCAGTACTCAGTTAGCTAGATGTTAATTCTTATCTCTGTTTATGAATTCTTAGGGAAAAATAAAATTTAGAGCAGTGATGAAAGACTTATGCAAACTTAATAAGAATTATCATAACAAATATCTGTTAGTGCCTTTCTCATTTTAAATTTCACATATTATCTGTCAATGCTTCATCTTTTCTGTTTTGCTAATTTATGTACCAGGAAGCCCCACACTCTATTGCTTATTCCCTTCTTTTCTTCAATCAAAGACATTAATTATCACCTACTTTTTGGAAGAAAAGTGTTAATTGTTTCTTTGATCCTTAGCTCCTTCATCTGTAGAATATTCTAAAATCTAACTTTCTTACCCCTCAGGTTTATTTTAGGGAATAGATATGGTAAAATATGTAAAAAGAATTGGTAAACATTAAAGTCTTACGTATACTGAGAGTAGCAAAAAGGAATGAGCACATACTTAGAACCAGACGGTTCTGTGTCCAAACCCCAGCCCTGCCATCTTGTACTGGTTGTGCAACTTAGAACAAGTAACTTAACTACCTTGAGTCTCAGTTTCCTAACATGTCAAATAGAAATGCTATTATGTATGTATATCTTTCTTACGGTTGTGTCTGGTTACTCTCCATGCCCTCTTCCTCACTGTCCCAAACTTTTCTCCGCTTTTCTCAGTGCCCTAAACATCTGATAACTGTAAATGAATCCAGACTTACTTGCCAATTCGCTACCAGTTCAGGTTGGCTAATGGGAGGCAATGGCAGATCAGATGATGATAAGAAAGAGAGGCTGGGTAATTCTTTGCTGCCTTCAGGTTCAGTGCCTCGTCTCTGGCAAGGATTATATCCCTCCTTGGACTCAGCACCCTGGACAGTCCCTCTCCCAACAGTTCCAGTTCCTCTTTGCTTCAGGAACACTATCTTTTCCTGGGGGGTGGTAATGGCTTCCTAGTATTGTCAGTCTCTGGATACCTTGCCACCCATTATGGTTCTGTGAACCCCATCTGTATATCTGTATTCTTCATTAAGTTCTGTTCCTTTGAATCAGGTGTGCTAATTACTATTCCTATTGAAATCCCAACCTGTATATGTGGGAAGGGATTAAATTTAAGTGTAAATGAACATTATTTAGCCTTGGATCTAGCACATAATAATAAACATGGGCTCTTGGACTCTCATCTCTCTACATTGTTTTGCTTCATTTTTGTGCAGAGAGTAACTTCTTTCTACTTCTCATGGCTTACATCAAATCTACTTTTTTACACTAACCACATAAAATGAACCTGATTTTTCTTTTTTCTTTTTTTTAAAGGTTTATTTATTTGTTATTTGAGGGATACAGGGAGAGGCAGAGGAGGAGGGAGAGAGAGAATCTTAAGTAGATACCTCCTGGGCATAAAGCCTGATGTGGGGTTCAATCTCATAACCCTGAGATCCTGACTTGAGCAGATATCAAGAGTCAGACACTTAACCAACTACCCAGGTACCCCAAAACCTGATTTTTCATACAGATTGCACTTTCATGTGTTCTCTTCTGCAAGCCCTTCCAGTGAATTCCTAGACTCTCATCCCCATACTAGTTAGTAAACTATTATTTTTCTTGTACTAAGTGCTAAAAATCATGTGCTAGTTAACCTAGCTTCTACTGGAGTTTTATAGTCTGCTTTTTGATTGAGAAAATTTTGTTGTTGTTGTTGTTGCTTTAAAGATTTAGGCTCAGAATTGGAAGCTTCCTGGGGGTATTCTCCATCTGCTTCCCTTCTATACAACATCTCAACAACACTAATGGCAAATGGGTACACAATCCTTTCAAGCTCTAGGTAATTAAGGAATATGGTTTGGAGAAAAAAATTCTTAAAAACTCTAACACTTCACAGAGGATATGGGGAGACTGAGAGGAGAAGTGAGTTGGGGGAAATCGAAGGGGGAGACAAACCACAAGAGACTGTGGACTCTGAGAAACAAACTGAGGGTTTTTGAGGGGAGAGGGATGGGAGGTTGGGTGAGCCTGCTGGTGGGTATTATGGAGGGCACACATTGCATGGGACACTGGGTGTGGTGCCTAAAAAATGAATTCTGGAACACTGAAAAGAAATTAAAAAAAAAAAAAAACCTCTACTACTTCCCTCATGATATCTAAGCATGGGTTAAGATAATGCCATTTGAAGATTTCTGGTTGGATTTTTCTTCTTTCCCTAAATAACTTAGTGAGCACAATTAATTTTACAAATCTCTTTTGGTATTTGCAAGTTATTTTTTTAAATTATATTATTTCTAAGATGAGAAAGATTCACAAATAATGAGGTTGCATGACAGAGACAAATAATATCACTGCCAGTGTTCAGGGTCTAATTAATGTCTGTTTTCTGCCTGTGGATGCTTAGATTCTTGGGATTTTAGAGACAGAAGGAGGCTTATTGATCAGGACTCCATTCCTCCCTCTTCCAGATAAGGCTACTGAGTTTTAAAGTCAGAAACTGCCTTGCTCATTTGGAAAAACATCGTTCTAGTTTTTTAGGGATCATGAGTTCAGAAGTGTAATCTAAGAGTTGCTGTTGACCTCAGGACCTTGACTATGGAGTAGTGTTCCCATTTCCACTGACTCTTTTAGAATGAAAAACAGAAATTTGAGAATATTGACACACTATTAAATTAAGAAGAAAATCCCAATGCACATCTGTATTGTGTGTGCGCGCTTCCATGTGCATGCTTGCTTTCTTTGTTTTTTTCTCTAGCAGCCTCTAAGAACCATGATTTTTTAGTTCCAATTTTTCTGGCATTTCTGTGTGTGTATTCTTTCATTATTTTCTTTTAATAATATTTTTTCGATGTATCCATGAGATTTGCTTGTGTGGAAATTTATAAATCTAATAAAAAAGAAAGTATGTAAGCAAAGCATTTCTATTCATCAGGTATTACTGGAACAAGGTCCAGGTGATGGTTCTCAGGGAACAATGAAACAGATTGAGGCCTGAACAAGACATAATTGACTCTAAAATTCTTAGAGAACCCTACAAAAATGAAAATAATACATATTTAATTAAACAGCTTCTAAAATAAAATTGTCAACTTCATTAAGTGCTTAATTTAGTATGTATAAAAATTGCGTTATATTGTGAAACATTTGAAGGGGAGATGTTCTCGTTTCACAAGTTCCCAAGTATGCATGATAATTGCCAAGAAATCATTGACAATCTAAATTAAGTGACTTTTTGAGCTAAATAATTTTCAAGGTAAAATTGCAAATTAAAAATGTTCATGTTTATTTTCATTTTCCTGCTGAGAAAATTATATTTAATGTGTGATTTGGGTGTGTTATATTTATATCATGTGGGCTGTAGCTTCCAAGAGTATCAGAATACATGGGACCTTTAAGAGACTTAAATGTGACTAGGGGATAATAAGTGGGAGAAACACTTTATAGTTTGTTAGAATGGGATTCTCTAGTAGTGCCCTGCAAAGGTAACATTAACAGAGTAGAAGGGAGCTGTGGTCATTCTTTCTCTCTTTTTTTTTTTTTTAAAGATTTTATTTATTTATTTGACAGACAGAGATCACAAGTAGGCAGAGAGGCAGGCAGAGAGAGAGAGAGAGAGGGAAGCAGGCTTCCTGTGGAGCAGAGAACCCGATGCGGGGCTCGATCCCAGGACCCTGAGATCATGACCCGAGCCGAAGGCAGCAGCCCAAACCACTGAGCCACCCAGGCACCCCGGTCATTCTTTCTCTTAACAGACTGTATTAGTTATCTCTTCTGTGTAATAATAAATTGCCACACATTTAGCACCTTAAAAGAACACATTAATTATCTCACAATTTTTGTGAGTCAAGGCTCAAGGCATCACTTGAATGGTTTTCTTTTTAGTTTCTTGAATGTTGCAGTCAAAGTGTCAACCAGGTTATATTCTCATCTGGAGTCTTGCCTGGGATAAAATCTGCTTCTCAGGTCATTCAGGTTGTTGATAGAACTCATTTTCTTGTGGTTGGACAGGATGGAGGGCCCACCTTCTTGCTAGGTGTCAGCTGGAGGCTGCCCACCATTTCTAGAGATTGCCTGCTGTTCCTTGCCATGCTAGTTTTCCCAACACAGCTGTTTACTTTATTAAAGTCAATAAGGAGAGTCTCTAGAACAAGTCTGATATGATAGCATGACAGTCTTATATACCATAATGTAATTATAAGAATGGCATCCCATTGCCTTTGTCATTAGAAGCAAGTCATAATTCCCTTCTACACTGACGGGGAGATATTTACACAAAAGTGTGAATACCTTCTACAGGCTTCCAGTTATGGAATGAGTAAGTTACAGGTATTAAAGTTATAGCATAGGGAATACAGTCAGTGGAGTTGTAATAGCATTGAATGGTGACAGATGGTAGCTACACTTATGGTGAGCATAGCATAATGTATAGAGTTGTTGATTCACTATGTTGTACACCTGAAATTAATGTAACATTGTGTGCCAACTATACTTCAATTTAAAAAAAAAAAGGAGGTGGGGATCAGAGGGTGGCCACTTAGAGGTTCTCCAATAACAAATAATACTAAGAATCTGTTCATTTGCATGAATTGGTTCAGCCTTTTGATTTGGCATTTAGACCAGTTCTATTTCTGGAGAGAGTCATGGAGCAAACTCAAGAGTGACCAGAACCACACTTCTACAAAAAGTTTATACATACCCCTCTCAGGTATGACCTTTTTCCTCCTTCCTGGAGCCCTTGCAGAGGGCTTGCTACCCAAATGGTTAATATTTCCCCCCAAAGTAGCATATCCAAACTTGTGTTTCTCAGCAGCAGTCCATGCAGAAGATGAACTCCCTTCCCATGAGCAAAAATTACCTATACCTCATTCCATTCCCTTAGGTCCCTATGAGCAATTGGGAAACTGTTCTTATAAAGCTACAATACTCAAGTATTCAGAGCTGATAATGACTTCATTTGTTATCCAGCACAGATTGTGTTTTTATGTTAATAGGGGGCAATACTGTCAGTCTAGGGTTGTAAGAATTATGAGGATTTTAGTCACTGAGGCAAACCCATCTGGGAAGATGTTTGGGCACATTATGATAAATGTAGGGCTAGAAAACTACACTTTTAGGACAGTTGGCTTGTGCTCATGGGAACAGGAGCTCTGAAAAAAAAAAAAAGAGAAGAAGAGAAATAAAAAAGAGGAAAGTGAAAAGGGAAGGGACAGGAAAAGAGAACAAAGAAAAGGAGAAGAGAGGGAAGGGGAGGAAAGGGAGAGGAGGACAGGAGAGATGGCTGTCTTGTAAGGAATTATCTGAAACCAGCTGGACCTTGCTTGTTCTTATTCCTTTGGCAGCTTTGCTGACTGCAACCATACTTAGCTCATACTTTCTCCTAGATTTTTGTGATTATCCTTTACATTTGACATTTGTGGCAAGTTTTATATGGTATCTATCTCTGGTCTCCCCATAACTCTCTTTTCCTTTCTAGATAAGGTTTTTTGTGTCATCCATGCTTGGCATCTGATCTTAGCCCAACCTGTTTTGACCCAGCCATCCCCTCTAGGCACTGAAGGTTATAAAGACTTTACCCCAATATACAGCCCATGCAGGAAATACTGGACGGTGTGATTAGAATAGCATTGCTATTTACTGAAATAAAATCTCAGGAGCATAATACAATAAGAATTTATTTCTTATGGACACAACAAGATAATGCAGTTTCCTGGTCAGGCAACTCTCCCATAAATACAGTGCTGCTGGGACGTAGGCATCTTCCATTTTGTGGCTCTGCCATCCTTTAACACACCTGTCTCCATGGTAGAAGGGACAAAGGAGCTCTCTCAAACCTCATCTATAAGGGCACTAATCCCATTTACTTGGCCTAAAATCAAACAATTATCTTTTCTCCAATACCTTGAAATAATGCCTTTCGTTCCTTAAGAAGCCAAATTAACATTTAAGTAAATCTATACATTTGCATTCATATTTTTATAAAATGGGTTTTCCTGAATAAGGAAAGGATATGAAATAAAGGGACATTTTTTTCTTCCTTGAGCTCAGCTTAGTAAGTGTGTTGGATTTTTATTTAACATTTTTATTTATATCTATGCACTGGCATTGACATATTGAAAAAGTGAGTCCTGAGTTCTGTCAACACTTTGGCCTTGAAGTAACAAAATTACTTTTTAAAAAATTTTTATTTATTTATTTGGCAGAGAGAGAGAGATCACAAGTAGACAGAGAGGCAGGCAGAGAGAAGGGAGAAGCAGGCCCCCTGCCGAGCAGAGAGCCCAATGTGGGGCTGGATCCCAGGACCCTGAGATCATGACCTGAGCTGAAGGCAGAGGCTTAAACCACTGAGCCACCCAGGTACCCCACAAAATTATTTTTAAACTTAGTTTTTTCAGTGTTCCAAGATTCATTGTTTATGCAGCACACCCAGTACTCCATGCAATTAAGTGTCTCCTTAATACCCACCACCAGGCTCATCCAACTCCCTACCCCTCTCCCCTCTAAAATCCTCAGTTTGTTTCTCAGAGTCCACAGTCTCTCATAGTTTGTCTCCCCCTCCAATTTCCCCCAGCTCCTTTCTCCTCTCCTTCTCCCTATATCCTCTATGTTATTCCTTATGTTCCACACGTAATTGAAACCATATGATAATTGACTCTTTCTGCTTGACTTACTTCACACAGCATAATCTCCTCCAGTCCCGTCCATGTTGATACAAAAGTTGGGTATTCATCCTTTCTGATGGAGGCGTAATATTCCATTGTATATATGGACCATATCTTCCTTATTCCTTTGTCCATTGAAGGACATCTTGGCTCTTTCCACAGTTTGGTGATTGTAGCCATTGCTGCTATTAACATTGGGGTAGAGATGGCCCTTCTTTTCACTACATCTGTATCTTTGTGTAAATACCCAGTAGGGCAATTGCTGGGTCGTAGGGTAGCTCTATTTTTAATTTCTTAAGAAATGTCCACACTGTATTCCAAAGTGGCTGCGTGAACTTGCATTCCCACTAGCAGTGTAAGAGGGTTCACTTTTTTCACATCCTCTCCAACACACATTGTTTACTGTCTTGCTAATTTTGGCCATTCTAACTTGTGTAAAGGTGGCATCTCAATGCGGTTTTGATTTGAATCTCCCTGATGGCTAAGGATGATGAGCATTTTTTCATGTGTCTGTTGGCCATTTGTTTGTGTTCTTTGGAGAAGTGTCTGTTCATGTCTTCTGCCCATTTTTTGACGTGATTATCTGTTTTGTGTGTGTTGGGTTTGAGGAGTTCTTTACAGATCTTGGATATCAGCCCTTTATCTGTAGTGTCATTTGTGAATATCTTCTCCCAGTCCGTGAGTTGCCTCTTTGTTTTGTTGACTGTTTTCCTTTGCTGTGCAGAAGCTTTTGATCTTGATGAGGTAACAAAATTAAAAAAAAAAAAATCAGCTCTTTTTTTCTGTTTATTTCCTTTTTATAGAACTATATTTCAAAATAGTTTATTTGGAAAAATACATTTTATGTTGTCCTGTATTATTAGCCCTTTTACTGTGAGACCGTGACTTGGATACACCCTAAATTCTCACAACTGTATCATGGGAAGTTTCTTTTTTCCTGGTATTATTTACACATACCTTTTTTGTCAGACTGATAAATGATCCCCTTACATGAGGTCTGGTTCCCACCATTCTTCCCTGAAGGCTGAAGCCTACTTACCAAAGTCCTGCTTGGCTGGCTCTTCCTGCTCACTAGCTGGGGATAATAGGTTGGCAACTCTTGAAGCAATTGTTGTGGAGACCAGCAGGGGAAATGCCTGATGGACTTGCTAAGGAGCCCAGGAGCGCAGCAGCAGTGGGCAGGGACACTTACTGGGGTACAACTCAATAGAACAATCCTCCTCACACACTTACCTCTACCTGAAGCAACCACTAATGAGGCAGGCCTTGAACAAATATTTATTGAGAACTTACACTCTCTACTTGGTCTTACACTCAGTGCTTTTCTGTAACTTTATCACAGATCATTTGAGGATTAGATTTAGCATGCTGTATTATGGTCATCTTACTAATGAAGTTATATCATATCTTATATCATATCATATCATATCACATCACATCACATCATATCAGAGACATGTTGCTTAAAGTTTCATATCCAGTGATGAACAGGGCTAAGATACAAACCCAGGTCTTCTGATGAGTACCCAAAAGTCATGTTTTTTGAAAATGATAGAATAAAATTAAACATTTTATAAATAAGCTTTAGGCAGTTTTAGGTTCAAAACAAAATTGAATATAGTTTCCTCTGCCTCTGCCTACACACATACAGACTCATTCTTTATGAACACCCCCCACCAGAGTGGTGCTTTGTTACAACTGATGAAGCTATATTGACATATAGTTAACCCTCAGAGTACATGGTTTACATTAGAATTCATACTTGGTGTTATACATTCTATAGCTTTTGACAAATGTACTATGACATGCATCCCTTTTTATGGTATTACACAGAGTAGTTTCACAGATTTTTTAAAAAGGCAACAAAAAATATATTCTGACTCCCATTCTAGTGACTCTCCCATTGACCAGCAATCCCAGAAGTAGGAAGGGGAAGGCCTGGAGATGGACAGTTGTGTCTGGACTTCCATAGAGACTATTACAAAGGTCTGTGGGTTACATTCTGGGCTTGTTACAAATCTCAAGCATCTTTAGTTTTTGAGTAATACTGTACTTTTAAAATTTTGGCCCATGTTCATAATGCTAAATTATTAGATAGTTTCCATAGAGATGCCTAAAAGCAAAGCATGAAATGTGAAAGAGTGAGTTCAACAGAGGGGAAAGAATATATAGGGGTTTCAAGTTCAGACTCTGGAACGAAAGTACTTGATTTTTGTCTCGACTCTGCTGTACATTAACTGTGAAACATTAGGCATGTTGTCTACTGCCCTGGACCTCAGTCTTCTCATCTGTAAAATGAGAATTACAATGCTTATATCTATCAGTTCCCTAGGATTAATAACAAAATACCACAAACTGGATGGCTTAAAACAACAGAAATTTATTATCTCACAGTTCTGGAGGCTACAAATCTAAAATCAAGGTGTTGGTAGGGCTATGCCCCATTTCAAACCTCTAAGAGAGAATCTTTCCTTTCTCTTCCCAGTTTCTTTTGCTTTACTGGCAATTCTTGACATTTCTCCAGTATGATAAACCCTGCTAGAAGTCCTTAAAGATATCCCATATAGTTAGGCTTTAATTATATTGTTATGAATGTAACTACTTTTATGGAATAAATTACTTATTATGACATATTAGAACATGTCCCATTGTCCTTTGATTACTCTGAGTGTATAGAATTTAATCAGTTCTAGTTGTATCTCTTTGTTATTGCTTTAAAAAATAAGGGGTTAGTGTCCTCCTTTAGAGTGTTCTTCAGTTGGTTTGAGTAACTTGAGGTACGGAATAATCACTTATCTTGAATTTTGCAGAATCCTTACCAGTCCTGCCTCTGTAGAGCCTGACTACGTTATTACTGTTTCTTCCATTTGAACAACTGGTTGTCACAGGTCCTTGAAATGGGGGATAAGTATTTCATTCAATTTTGTTTTTTAATTTGTAGTCCTAGTTAAAAACCTATGACTTTCAATTGAACTGATCATGGTTTAGTCTATTTCCTAGAGGTTCCTAAGGATTGTTCAGAGGTGACAACTGCTTGTTGTTGGCACACCAGGAGATCTTGTGTTCTTCACAGTAGGTATGAAAGGCCCCAGGGGCAATCAGTGAGAAAGCTGTATTGTTTAAATATTAATGATGGTAAATGCTAAGCAGGGAGCTGTCAACTAGAGGCACTGAGGGGACAGGAGTTATATTTTGTTGTATTTTTGTATTTTGTTGTATTTTTGGTATGTAGTACCAAATGATGGCCCCAAATCTGTGATACTGACTTGCTCTCATTCCATGAATCTTTTTATAGTCTTAATAATTTGATTATTACAACTGATTTCTTAAGTTATAGATACATAGCATCAGGGGGTACTACAGTTGTTATATATAAGGCTTTGATATATATTTCTATAATTGATATATATTAGGTTTTGGTAGTTTGTCATCAATGTGTTTGTCATCATTCTGCCCAAAATGACTTCCATGAAAATACAAGATGCAATGACATTTGGACAACTGTTTTGGATAGACTTATGCTGCATACCCACACACCAGCTCTTGAGAAAGGAAATTTATGTTTTTAGAGCAAAACACTGAAGTCACATCTCAATGTCACATAGCCAATGGGGAGGTTTGAGAAGTCACTCATAGCATTTGGTATGCAGTGGTTATAAATCTGTGGTCAGGTGGTCAAGAGCGGGGTTACACTTAAATAATCAGGGCCTAAATGTGTTCTTTATTTTTATTTCTCCTGCTTAAAGAACTCTACACAGATTTTTACTGTTATTTCTACTATTTAGTAGCATGAACCTTCCAGTAACATTTGATGTTACCCCCCCATCCTAAGAGAATTTTCTGTCTCATCTATGCTGACTTTTGTTTTTATCATTCACTTCTTTTTATTGCCCCTTCCTGCATGATACTTCATATCACACATGCCACAAACACTCCACAGACACTTGCTGTCCTCAGAGAAACAGGGTAAAGGTTGGGGAAGGGAAGCTCAACAGTAGTTGCCTAAGTGAGCTTTACAGTTTGGGGGAAGAAAAGAAGGGTGTGAAACTCTATGTGTAAATAATTTTCTCTAAAATAAGCAAAAAAAAAAAAAAAAGCATTTTATTCAAAATTCTAACCAGTTCTTACTGTGCTCTTTAGGAATAGTGGAGCCAGGAAGTATACTAGACATCAGGGAAGAAATTGATGCTGTCATGGGTGAGGTGGCCCACAGTGTTGTACATTTGTTCACTTGCAGATCCAAGACTAGAACTCAAGCTCCTTGATACTTCACTTTTATTTTGATCATGCAGACTAGTTGTCTGGAGTTTTCAGTGATGTGCTAGCATTCTAGACTTGAAGGTTTTGTGTATGCAAATATAGAATAGTCAGCAGACCTTAGCTGTGATTAAGGAATCATAAGGATCTCTGATATTGGCTATAGGTGGAACAGTGTTATAGTGGATGAATCCTTCCATACACATTATCTCACCAGTCCTCACAACAATCCTGTAAACTGACAGATAGTATTAGTCTTATTCACTGATGAAGTAGTGGGAATCAGATGTTAAATGACTTCTTCCTGGTCACATTGTTGGGTAAGTGGTTGAGCCACAGGTTAATTCCTAGGGCTATTGACTTCTGGTCTATTTTCAGGCTTTCTGCTAAATTCTATTTATAGGGACACCTGGATGGTTCAGTCAGTTAGGCACCTGCCTTTAGCTCAGGACATGATCCTAGGGTCCTGGGATCAAGTCCCAAATCAGGCTCCTTGTTCAGCGGGAAATCTGCTTCTCCCTCTGTCTGCCGCCCCCCCTGCTTGTGCTCTCTCTGATAACTAGATAAATAAAATCTTTTAACAAATAAATAAATTCTGTATATAGACATACATACACACACATAATTCCTATTGTACAATGGGTAGAATTTTGCAAGATTTTGGTATCTTCTTCAGGCAGAAAAGAACCTTACTACCTATAAGAGGAAATAAATCAACCACTCTTATCATTGAAGGAAATGTGTTTATCCTTAAGAAACTGGATATGAAGAAATAAATGGTCTCATATGAAATAAGGAAAATCTTCATCCTCTCAATTTTCTTAAATTGTTTCCACCTTTTCTTACATCATTGCTCAGAGATGATCAAAAGTCTCTGCGGAAGGAATTCTGAGTGATCATATTCTTTTCTTTCATTTTTTTCTTCCTTACTTCCTCCCTCCCTTCCCTACTCTCTCCCTCCCTTCCTCCCTCTCTCTTTTTCTCTATTTCTTTCTAGCTGTCTTACTCCAAGCTTAGCAATGAGATCACCTTCTGTTTCCTTTCATTGGTGTTATTCAAGTTAGTAGGAAAGTCTGCCTCCTTCATCTGTTAAGATCTTTAGTCTTTTGCTTTCTTTGAAATATGACCTCTGAACAAAGCTGTAACATCCAGAAAATAGTAGCTGAATTGATTTATTTCAGATTGTTGCTATGGTGATTCTCTACCAATATAGACAGAAAGTGAAGTAGGGAAAATAATGTATTGAAGAGAGTGATGGAGAAGCTGGTCAGACTGAGGAAAAGGCATGCAGGACTGGGGAGGGCACTATGGTTCTTCTACTCATGGATAGAGTCATGTCTTCTTGTAAGTTTACTGTTAATTCATCCACAGTGATCACAAATGGCCAATTTGCATTTGAGAAGAAGCAGTAAAATGTTTTTGTTACATGGGTGGAAAAATACATCTAAGGTAGCCTTAAAAATCCCTAGATATTTTTTTTCTCTAGGAACAGGAATGGTTAATATACATTGTAAAAGAAATTTTTGTGACAGGAAACATTTGATTCTTGAAATAGTTCTCAAGGTTATGCTTTATTAAATAGGTTTTTTGAGGGACGCCTGGGTGGCTCAGTTGGTTAAGTGGCTGCCTTCGGCTCGGGTCATGATCCCGGCAACCTGGGATTGAGTCCCACGTCGGGCTCCTTGCTCGGCAGGGAGCCTGCTTCTCCCTCTGACTCTGCCTGCCACTCTGTCTGCCTGTGCTCACTCTCTCTCTGACAAATAAATTAAAAAAAAAAAAATCTTAAAAAAAAAGATTTTTTTGAAATGATAGGAGAAAGACTTATCTGGAGAAAAAGTAGATGAATGAATTCATTTGTATGCATTTATTCATTTCTCCAACTTTCCATCCATTTTTCATTCAACAAATCTTTATCAATTTTTTACCAGTTTCCAGATATATTAATGTTTAATAAATATTAATAAATTCAACATATATTTATTAAGCATTAACTATGCACAAGGAACATGCAGGTTGGTGTGGGATGCACAGCTGGGTAAAATCTGTCTTCAAAGTGATTATAAACTGGGATGGGGGGGTAGTTTAAACCCAGAATCACTGCAATGAAGTGTGTAATCATCAGAGCTATTGAGCTTTTTCTGCCTGAAGGAGATATTTGGGAGAAAAATAAGGACATGAAGGACCTTGATGGGTGCATGGAGGTGGGATAGAGGGAAGAAAAATGTGAGGGAAATGTATATAATTGTGATTAAAAAGAGTTGATTACTTTGCCTTCTTTCAGCCTTAGAGACTGATGCCATTTGAACAAACTGAGGGTTTCAGAGGGCAGGGAGGTGGAAGGTTGGGTAAGCCTGGTGGTCGGTATTATGGAGGGCATGTATTGCATGGAGCACTGGATGTGGTGCATAAACAACGAATTTTGGAACACTGAAAAGAAATAAAATAAAATGGAAAAAAAACAGTAACAGTTACATAGCAATTTTATCTCAATAAAGCTGGAAAAAAATAACAAGAAAGAAAGAAATGCTTTTCACTTTTCACTCACATTATTGGCCTTTGGAAGGAGATCAATTTGACATAACTTGAAGATATGGCAGCTTGATCTGGGCTTGGGTGTAGGTGATGTTGGGAAGGCTTTGGAAATAAATATTTGTAGCTGCTCAAAATCAGAGTGGAAAAAAAAAAAAAAAGGAGGCAGTGTAAATGCGATAGAATATAATACCAAGCCGGGTATAGTCACTTCTTTCACACCCCAGACTATTTTCTGGGCCTTCTCCTCTGCAGTGAAATGTTGAAGGTTTAGATTTCAGTCATATGAAAGAATGAAGAGAAGTAAGTTCTGCTCTTCATAATACAACTTTCCCTTAACTGTGCTTCCACACAGAATTGGAGCCATAGACAGTGAGGAGTGAGGTTAAATACATACTTATTTTGAGGCTGGCTCTGATACTTACACTGTGTTTAACCTTGGACAAGTCATTTAACTTCCTGGGACTTCTTATATGTCAGGACAAAACTTCTTATATGTCAGCCAAGTAGTTCATAAGAGCATAATATTGGAATCAGAAAGGGCTATAGTGGTTTAAAATACATTTCAACTGTATAAGTGAAAGCCTCAGACAGAAAGGAAATATGTTAATTCTTACTTCATTAATTCATAAGCTGTGTAATGCTCACTAAGAACTTTGTGATTCTACCACATCTTTCAGCCAAGATTAAATAGTCAAGGGCTGTCAGGTGGGCTCAGCTTCCTTAAGACTTCATTATTATTAAAAATACACTCTGAAGAATTATCATAAATAATTAAAATAAATGTCAGTTATTAAAATAAATGAACAAAGGTTGTATCCCTGTTTTTCACACTGAGTTTTTTAGCATCTATGAATTAAATAACATTCCTCATTCAGTGCCAGGATTTAGCCTTGAGAAAATTCTATTCATTTTTCAAGTTGTATAATTTCTCTTTAATATGTCAGTGTAGAATTTATGCTAATTTTTACTGGAGTCAAGCATTCATAGCAAACTGATATTCCATTTGAGCTTCTTTAGTTTAAGGATGGGAGAATGGACAGAGCACTTGTTTAGTGGAAAGGAGCATTATTTATTCATTTGCTCCTGGAATTTGGACTTTGCCTAAAATATTCAACGTGGCATAAAGGCTATCATTTGCAACATTTTGTAAAGCATGTGCTCAGCTGAAGCCTTGCACTTAACTTTACAGTCACTACCTTTGGCTCTCCCCTTCTTCACAGTATCTCGAGACAGAATAATAAGTTATATGCTCATATTAGGGCAGAAAATCCAAGACCTCTGAAGTACAAGTATCAATTTCATTGACTTTATCTGTTCTCTTTCTTAGAAGTTTATGCCCTTGTTACGGGACTGAATTTGACCTAGGTCCTGAAATACAAATTTTAGTCCATCCTTCAACAACTTCTCTTTTTGGTGAGGGTTAGACTGGGGCTTGGGGGATTAAGGAGAGGGAAGCAGTAAGAATTAATTTTATGAAATAATCACTGTGATTGATTTGTTTAATCAACTGTCTGAGTTTATTCCAACATAACCAATATATGAATTCTTGCCTACATAATTTTTACATCTGAATCTCTCTGAAACTTATAAGAAAGGGCATTACATAGTCTCTAAGGATGCTAACTATAGTGAGAGAACTATAAACTTACAAAATCCATTTATACCAGTGGTTCTCAAAGTGTGCGCCCTGAGCCAGCAGCATCAACAGCACCTGGGAACTTGTTTATGCTGAAAATAAAAAATAAATTAAAAAAAAAAAAAAAAAAAAAAAAAAAAAAGAAATTCACTATGTAAATTTAAAAAAAAAAAAAAAAAAAAATGCACATTCTTGGGCTCCACACCAAACCTACTGAATCAGAATTTCCAGGAGGTCGAACCTGAAGCTCTGCTTGTTTAAGCTTTCCAGGTGATTCAGATATCCACAATCTGCAGTTTGAGAACCACTAAGTTATGGCATCTCCATTTTCTGGTATGTTCATTTGTTGAACTAAGTTGAATAGCATCTGACTTTGGGAAGGTGAGATTACTTGTCTGTATTACTATATTTACTTTATTCTTCACTTCCTGTTCTACTTCCTCATGGGTTCTGTGACTCTTATAACTAATCTTAAAACTAGTATTTCCTCTTAAAACTAATGTTTCCTCGGGTGCCTGGGTGGCTCATTCTATTAAGTGTCTGCCTTTGGCTCAGGATCAGCTCAGGTCATGATCCTAGAGTCTGGAAACGAGTCCCACATCAGACTCCCTGTTCCGCGGGGAAACTGCTTCTCCCACTCCCTCTTCCTCTGTGTGTATGCTCTCTCTTTCAAATAAATAAAATCTTAAAAAAAATTTAAGGTTTCCTCTCAAAACTATGTTTCCTCTTTATTTTTGCCTGCTAGAAGTTTAGAGCCAAATTTGAGGCCTTGTACAAGATCTCCTTCCCAGTTCTCTTTTCATTTTCAAATCTTACTGTCCCTTGCCCCAGTTTCCCCACACAATTATGTTATGTGTTGAAATTTTTGAAAGATCATGTATTAAATAAGAAAACTTTTTAATTAACCTGAGTCAGTTGACCTGATACAATTCCATGGTGTCAATTCTCAGTGTGTTTATGTACAAACTAAAAACTTCATTTGGGATATTCTTGAGAGAATCTGTAAGACATACACTTAACTATTCAGACTCATTTTATCTGATAGCTCCCACATACTGACATCTTTCTAGTACAAAGTGATCCATTAACTTAAACACATTGAAACTGAAGTCCTATTTACCTCTTAGACATACTGTCTTTTCCTAATGGTAGTTCAATTTTTCATCAAGGATTCCCTTGCCATCAAAGTCATTCTTTTTGACATTGCAAAATCACCTCTACCTAATGGCTTTATTAACACATTGAGAGCCAAAATTTGGTTGTAAAAGAAGGATTTTTCTTCCAAGTGCTCTAAGATGGGTAATGTCAAAGGTTTTGTAAAATGTCATCTTTTAGGGACATTCAAAAACACAGTAACCACTTCTTTGGATGGCTCTGACACTTTTGGCGGCAATACTAAAATTAACAAAATCAGAACAGAGCCTGATGTCTGCCATATGATCTGGGTCACCAAGGCCCTGTTTTATTTAACTTATGGATGATACCTCCAGCAGTTCTTAATTGTGTCAGATCTGTGCACCAAACAACATATATTTAGGGGAAGATTCATCCTTCTGCATATTTTGGAATAATGAAGCTTGTGAGCCCGCTAAATAATTAAAATAAAACAAATGAAGACTAATTTGCTTACTTTTAATTTTTACCCAATCCACATTAGTTAATAATTTACAAGGTGAAAATGAATAGAAGATCAAAATGACTTCCCTTCCGGCTCCTATGTTGCCGTGATGGTGGAGAGATTCTGCCTTATTGACTGCTCATTTGTAGTAGAAATAACCCCAGAGAAAACAGTGTTCAATGTGAACCAGGCTTTAATAAAAGGAGCGGCAGACTCCGGAGGTTTTTTCAATTTCCATATAATCCCAGGATCATTTGTCTGGAGCTGTTTTTGAATTATTCATACCAATGGTAGCTCTTTCAGATATTGGATGTGAACAGTTTCTATGGTACAGTTTCACAGGCAGCGTCGTTTTTGCTGGCGTTTTAAAAATAGAAATTTTTTTTTCTATACCAGATTGCTCTTGAGTGCTTCCGGGTGGGGTTGTATTAGCAAAACATTAAACACTAAGAGGCTGTTTGGGGCATAATTCTAAGACTTCTCCAGGTAAAACAGAAAACAGAGAACCATAATGAGAATACGATATTCCTAAGAAACTGGACTGGGCTTTTGAAAATCCTAGCATGGTTCTATTGTAAACATTGTTGAGGGGAGTAGAGTTAACATTTATTCTCATTCACTGCAATCTTAAGTAAATTGGATTGAAGGGATTTATTTTGCTGATCCTATTGTTCTAATGCCCCATTTGACATTAAGCTTTGAGTCTCTGTTTACCCTCAAGGAGAAAAACAAGGCTCTTTCTGGAGGCCTCACAGGGCAGGGAGATGCAGCTCCTCCTAACTTTTCCTAAATCACCTCTACACCCTCTTCACTTAATACCCCAGCCATTCCAAAGTCCGTCAAGTTCTCCATCTGTCAAGGAGGTTTTTTTTTTGTCTCTTTTCTTTGCACTTGCTATATTTGCCTAAAATGCCAGCATGTTTTACTCGTTGACACCTCCATTTTCGCCCTTACCTATTTCCTCATCCTTTAAACTTAAGTTAGTGCTCATCCCCTCCTCAGAACTGGTTATTGATTGCCTGGAGTAGAGAATTTCCCCAGAAATAAACTCTGAGCCAACAATTTGAATGCCAGTAGTATTTTGGGAAGTGATTCTAAGAAGTACCGGTAGGAAAGTGGGTGAGAAAGAGTGAAGGAAGCCAGTGGAAGGTATATTAGAAGCAGTTTACTGTGGGCAACTGATGCTGGAACCTGCTAGGGGAATCTGGGAGCCATTGCAAAATTAGACCATGCAGGAAGAAGTGAGTTGAATTATATCCTCTAGTTCCCATATGTCATTGAGGATTGCTCCTAGAGGTACTGAATCCTTGTCGATTCTGACCTGTGCAAGGCTGTGAAAAGAAGGCTGGTGGAGAATTGCAGATGCACTTGGTAGAATGCAAGGATAAGTACCAAAGCAGTGAGAACCAAGGGCATTTGTGTCTGGTACCAGAGCATCTATTGCATTGTCCCTACTACTGCCAGACACACACACACACACACACACACACACGCACGCACGCACGCACACGTGCATCCATACACACACAGGTGCTGTACTTCTGTAATTTGAGGGTAAGGGACTGCTTCATATTCATCTCCATGCCCTCTGTATCTTAGCATAATGCTCAGCACATAGTAACTCTTGAGTGCTGTGAATCTGAGGCTTAGAAAGAGCCTTAAAAATAACTTAGTCTTGGGACACCTGTGTGGCTCAGTCAGTTAAGCATCTGCCTTTGGCTCAGGTCATGATCCCAGGGTCCTGGGATCAAGTCCTGCATCAGGGTCCTTGCTCAATGGGCAACCTGCGTCTCTGTCTGCCTGTGACATCATCACTGTAGAGTGAATATATGTTGAAGAATTGAGTGTGAAATGATCGAATGGCCCTATTAGGCAGACCCACCCTGAGTTTTGGGTTTTGGTGCCTCCTCATAAGCACATTCTACCAATCATTAAGGCACCTTGGTCTCCTTCCTTCCTTCTAATGGTTCAGAGAGTCACTCCATATGTGAAATGACTACCCTGGTGCTTTTATGCTTCTACTTTTAGAGGAGTATCGTGGCCAGTTCCATCCCTACTCTGAGATGTGCTCACTCTGTTAGGCCTTTTCAAGTGAGGTAGTAAAGTGGTGATGGGGGAAGTGGCTCTATGGGAAGGTAGTAGAGTGTGGAATCGATTTTAGTTCCTGTGTTGCCTTCCACTTTCCTCCTCTAACACAACAAAATTGGGTGACAGACACTCCCAGAGTCCTGTTCTTTTTAAGAAACAGCTTCTCTTCCACCAGGAAGTCTGCTCAAATCTTGGGCAAGAATAGAGGCCCCTTTCCTGAAAACAATAATCTTTCAGCCTAGTGGTATGGGAAGCCCACACCTGTCGTCTGTATGTGTCCTCCTTGAATGCCAGTCTTCCTTGTGTTTTGAGTTGAGGGCCTCCTGCTGAGTCCTGGATCCAGCTTACTTGGCCTGTGCCTTCTAGTTTGGTCTGACTGGCTTAGCTCTATCTGAAGAATTGTTATAGCCATGGACTTGTGTTTTCTTAGAGCACTTTCCCCACTGTGTTGTCCAGCCTATCTTTGTCTCTTCATCTTCCACCTGCTGTTCTGACTGTTCCACCACCCACCTCCTTTCTCTGTAGTCTGTCCTCTGTGGTGCTGCCTTTCTTGTGGCCATGGCCCTGAGTGAACTTGGTCCAGCCCCCTATAGACAAATAAGAAACAAAGGCGGTCAGACTATTTTTTAAAGATTTATTTATTTATTTATTTATTTGGTAGACAGAAATCACAAGTTGACAGAGTGCAGGCAGAGAGAGAGGAGGAAGCAGGCTCCCTGCCGAGCAGAGAGCCTGATGAGCGGCTCGATCCCAGGACTCTGGAATCATGACCTGAGCTGAAGGCAAGGCTTTAACCCACTGAGCCACCCAGGCTCCACCTAAGTGATTTTTTAATGATTTTATTTATTGTGTGTGTGTGTGAGAGAGAGAGAGAATATACCAGCAGGAGGAATCACAGGCAGACAGAGAAGCAGGCTCCCTACTGAGCAAGAAGCCTGATGCAGGACTTGATCCCAGGACCCTGGGATCATGACCTGAGCCAAAGGCAGATGCTTAACTGACTGAGCCACCCAGGCACCCCAAGACTAAGTTATTTTTAAGGCTCCTTCTAAGCCTCAGATTCAAATTCTATGACCTAAGCTTTTTCCCACTACCCCTCCCTGCCACAGATGTCTAATTTCTAGGTTAGCAATCTGTGTTCACTTCTGTGAGCTCTGAATGATACAAAGCCCTAAGCTGGGTAGAGGGGTGAGTAAAATGATTCCTGTTTCTAGGACCCACCATGTGGTTAGAGAAATGGTCATCAACTGGTCCTGCTGGCAAAGGAAAGTGAAGAACTAATCCTGGAGTTTGTTCGGTCATGATGTCTGTGAAATCAGGTCACAATTGGCATTATTGGAGCCTTGTGATGGGAAGTAAATACTGAAAAAGACTGCAAAATCTGACTACTTGAAGATCTGGTCCCCCCTTCTCTGAAGATCTTAACTTCCACAATCTGGTTCTCTTAACAGACTGCTGTGGTATGAGGGAAGTTGTAGGTGACCCTTTAGGACCTTCTAATATGTTTCTTTGTGTCTAGATGAGGGAAGACCACAGGTTATAAAGGCAGACAAAAAAGACTTTGGGTCAAATACTCTCTTACCCATTGACAAAATGTGTGATTTTCACCTTTTTGAACCTTGAATTCCCCCCTGTAACATGGGGATAATACCCACTTTCCAGTATTATATAAGAACAGATTCTATAAACAATTTTTGAGTACTTACTAAGGCCCAATTATTGTGTTAAGCTTGGCGGGAGGGAATGCAAAGAAAAAATAGGCATAATCTGTTCTCCACCCCAATTTCCATTCTAGTAAGAAAGATTGAAATAGAAACAAATAATTACATCATAGTCTGGTAGAAAAGAATCTACTGCAAAGAAGTGAGCTAAGGCAGTATGTTGGGTGTTAGTCACTTTTGGAGAGCTGTGAGGGCCATTTTCTGCAAAGGCACAAAGATAAGTAGTGAGGTAGAAGGAATGGCAAACTAGGAACACACAGGTCTGGGAGCTAGTTTTGGCTCTGCTAGTTTTTAGCTGCATAAGTATTTCAAGTCATTTACTCACAATGAGCCACATCAGATGTAAAATAGGATGTGTATTCTTCCTTTTTCTTAGGACTATTGTGTAGGTCAGATAAAAAAATGATTTGGCAGTTGTTAAAATTTCATGAAATTAGATATAAACTTTAAGGAAAAGAAAATAAAAATATTACTTTGCATCCTTACAATGAGTACCTTAATGACAGTAAGAAAATTTTCTGTAGAAGACCTCTTCATTAACTTTTCTTAATCAACTCCCCAAATAACTGAAACTGTCTACTCCCTCTGTAAAATAATCTGACAGATGCCCACAGCACAGTGAAGGTTCAGGATATAAGGGCTATGCATGTCTGCTACAACCATTAGAATTGTATGCTTGTCAAGAGTCCTGGTTACTATATTTATTCCTGCTCATTCTCAAGGAGGAACCTCCTCCTCATACCCGACCAGTGCCTTCTTAGGGCCTCTGCCTCTCAGGCAGTTGAAGGGCTTGGCCTATCTCTTTTAGCAAGGCTTCCTTAAACTTCAAGATGCTGTTTCAGGACTTACCTCTGGTAGCTCATTTGGTTGAAAATCTCTCTAAAGCTATTGTGAGTTCAGGTAATCTCTAGTCAGGGTGTCATCCAGCACTGTAGTCACACTGTCTGGTGTCATAGCTGGAGCCAGTGGCCTAGTTCAACATTCACTGTCCTCTAATACATACATAGATTTCCTATTTCCTCACATCATTTCCTCCTATTCTTTCTTTTCCTCTCTTTCTCTCTCCCCTCTGTTTCCTTTATCTCTCTCTCTTTCATTTTACTTTCTCCTTCATATTTGTCTCCCTAACCCTCTTTTCAGCCTTTCCAGCCCTTCCCCTCCTTGTTTCTACACTTCCCTCTTCTAGGCCAGTGCAGCTGAAGTCCTGGTAAGAAATGTAGCAGAAATTCCCTTCATTGAAGACAAAGGTGAAGTTTCTGTGGCAATCTTTGCTAAATGATGCCTCTGACTGGTCTTCCATGAAGAGCAACAACTGATCTGTCATTTCTTCTTGCCAAACATTTAGGTAATATAGATCCCACCTTCCAACTCCAAGAACTTTACAGACCACATGTATTCCTCAAATATAATAGCATATAATCTATTATTAGCCCCAGAGGTACAAGTCTGTGAATTGCCAGGTTTAGACACTTCACACACTCACCATATCACATACCCAATGTCCATAACCCAACCACCCTAACTTATGGTTTTTTAAAGTAATTACTCATTTCACCAAAGTAACAACTGTACAGAGACCAGACTGGTACCCAGCGAACATCTACTAAGTGATTGTAGATGATCTCTGAAATAGTAAATTTGGCTTCTTTGGCTGGTGTTAAAATTACCCAATGTACTTTAAAAATTGAACTGTAGCCATAACATATACCTGAAAGGAATGCCAGAGACACTGAACACATGCCATCTTACTTCTAAATATATACACATATTTAGCACTCTGCATTTTAAGAGCCTCCTGATTTTATCTAATTCCCTACATGTTTTCATCAAATATTTCTTAAGCCCTGCTATGTGCTAGATCTTGGAAATGAGAGAAATCTAAGGCAAAATTGGATTCTGTTTTCGAGGAGCTTCTGATTTTATTGGGAAGATGGAATGTGCTTATAAGAGATGAATAAAATGGCCGGTTCAAGTGAGTGTCCCAGAAGTGTAAAGAAGAGACAACTGGGAAGATTTCTTGAAAGAAGTGGGCATTGATCAGGACCTTGGGATGGGCTTAGAAGACATTGAAGGGTTCCACTACTAAAGTAAAGGTGCAAAAACCAGTGTCACAGTCAATGAAAAGATGTTAAAGAATTTTCAGCCCATTTAGGCACTGGTAACCTATAAAGACTCACTGCTCAACTTGGCTACCAAATGGAAGCAAGTGAGTGGCTATTTTCCATTTTCTTAAGTTTAAACAACAATTTTTTTAAACTAATGGGTAATTTTTACCAATGGACTGAGTGTTTCAAACTAGCAAATAATTCAAAAGTCAGTTAAAATATGGCTTTGTACTGTGCTGCTGGATCTTTGCAGGAACAGATTTACCTTCCTAATTGTGTTTTGCTTAGTCCAATGTTGAACTTAATTTGTATTCCCAGAGCACACAATGGCTGGACAGTTGGGGGGAGAGGAAGGAGATTGAGGAGAAGAAATGAAGGGAGAAGAGTTATTGTTTAGGAAAACTGGTTCAGGATTTGGAATTTGACACACATCATTTGCACTGTGGTCTATCCTCTCACAAGTAATTACAAACAACTGTGGTATGATTAACTGACCAGAGTTGTTTTACAAGTTGATTCAAAATCAATATGTTTATAAGTGGTTCCCTTCAAAATTCATGAATACAAGTTTTATGTGTCTCACCCCTGTCCTATATGCTTATTTCTAGTGATTGTTTTTATTTTTTTTCCAGTAAAAACAAATATTTAATGATGTTTCTGGTCAAAGGAAGCCTTTGGCAATATTACTATTTAAGCAAACATTTATCTTTATACATTGTGAATAATGAGCTCATTCTAGCCTATTGGTAGGTTTGAGGTAAAAGCATGAAGGCATTCTCTGAAATATTTTTTTAAATAGGTGTTATCTCCATATAATCTTAGTTTAAATATATGTATATGGGTAGTTATGTAGGTGTAAGTATGTATAAAGGTAAAAGGGAACAATTCTCTCCTGTCCTTTTCTAACATTGACATGATCCCTGTGGCCCCACGTGCAGATTACCACTGTTACTAGGTTTCTGTGTGTATTTCTGATTCTGAACACTTTAAAGAAGTCTTGTGTGCTCAGAGTAGTAAAACTTCCTAGTTATGTCACTAGCCTTCTTTCCTTGGTGGTTGTCTACAAGAGAAGTTTTAAGAACTCAAATCTGATCTGAGTTTTATACTGATAATAAGTAAAAAAAGATAGTTACATTTATTTACAGGAGTTCTTTAGAATCCATAGATCATAAAATTTAGGAATCTGTGAACTTAAATGGGAAATATAGATTTTTATTTTTATTAAACTCTGTCTGAAATTAAACAGTTTTTTAAATTGTGAATTTAGGCAAAACCATAAGAGAATTGACAGTACCTGTGACTTTGTCACTGAAAGAAATCATAGTTGTATCCATATCACATTATAACATTTGCAGATATCCCAAAACATTATTTACATTCATCATTATATCAAAATGATAAAGTTAATTAGATCCTCTGCCAGTGTTCTAAAATTTGTATCCAAGACGTGTTTTAATTCAGTATGGTAAGACTGGGCATGGAAATAGCTGTCATCAAGGAATAAAGGAACTCACTAATCTCTAGAAATAGAAGGTTTGCTACACTGTGCAGTGCCACATGGGGAACACCTGGGTTAGTTAGGAGGCAGAAGGAAGAGAAGGAAGAGAAGGAAGAGCATGACCCAAAGCCTTTGTTGGGGTTTTCAAGGGAAAGAATGGGTGAAGCAGAGTTAGGTATGCTGAGCAAATTTAGGATTAGATAGTAGGAATCATTTAGCAGGCTCTGGGTTATAGAGACAGTCTCTCATTGTCTTGTACCTGACCTGGGGTGATTTGGGTTAGGGGGAATATTGGCTCGGTGTGTAATGGCTCCCTAATAAAGGAGATGGTTGAGGGTGTGGGCTCTCGATTGTTTGGTTTGTATATCAAAATGTGTAAAGGGAGTCTTTTGCTATCTCTAGGAATTACCCAGCTCTGGAAGCGGTCATCTCTCCAGGATCAAGGTTCCAAAGGCCAGAGCATCAAAAATACAGAAAATAATTCTACTTAATACAGCTAGATATTTATTATTTAATGCATTAATTAATTAATTAATTAATTGATAATGAAGCACAGGTAATACATATTTACAGTTGTGCTTTAAAAAATATTTTAATGATTGTATTTCATTCTAATCAGGTCCATTTGTAACTCTCTGTACTCTGCTTTCTGTGTTTATGAGCACTGTTCTGAGGAGACCATGGTCTTCACCAGATGTCAAATGGTCCACAGCTCAAAGACATTAAGCTCTAAAGAGAGATTTGATTTCTTATCCTACTAGTTGTACTGCATATTCTATTTTTCTTTCTTGTGGACTTAAGTTTACCTAAACTTGGGACTGGAACAAGTTATTACAAGAGATTCTGCCTTGGTCTCACCACAAGCACCCATGTGTTCACCTGCTTTAACCTGCTCTACCTGACCTTGTGCTAAGTGTAGAAGATATTCATAATGCTGTGGTTATTGAATCCTTACCACATGTCCAACACAATTGTATACATTTTTTATGCATTATCTCACTTGCTTCTCATAGCCATTCTATGATATAGATGTAGTTATTATCATCATTTTACAGGTAAGGAAACCTAGGCATGGTGTGCATATAACCTGCCCAAGGTCACATATCAGTGACAGAGCCATATTGAAGTTGGGTACTGTGGCTACAGTTCCCACATCGTGAATACTACATATACTATGCTTGAGATACAAGCATCTTTGGGACCCATATTCTGAATATGTGTATCAGAAAGAGAGCATTTTCTCTTACTAAGACTTCATAGTAATTAACTGTCTGAACTTTCAAGCTTGGAAGCCAACCTGAGTATAAATAAGGGAGTAGTTAGTTGTTGGACCCAGAAGACCCTAAATCTATGATAAATGTTGAAGGTGATTTAGAAAAAAGAAATCTGGAAATAAATTCAAGGTGTGATTAAACTGTGTTTGTCAATGAATTTGATGGCAAGTTAGATTCACCCTTTGAACCTCTTTGAACCTTAATCTGTATATCTTTCAAGGGCCCATTAAACTTCAAAGTAACTGAGTCACAGCAAAAGCCTGTCCTTGATTGCTCTATGAGAGCTTTGATCACTACTGGCTTTTTTGCTACAATAAGAAAGAAGCCCCAATCCCATCTTGTTTCATTTATTCTTCTCCTACCCACTTAAGCCTCCATGTTGCATCACCACTTCCTCATATCAGGGAGATCATATGATAGTTGTCTTTCTCTGCTTGACTTATTTCGCTAAGCATGATACGCTCTAGTTCCATCCATGTTGTCGCAAATGGCAAGATTTCATTTCTTTTGATGGCTGCATAGTATTCCATTGTGTATATATACCACATCTTCTTGATCCATTCATCTGTTGATGGACATCTAGGTTCTTTCCATAGTTTGGCTATTGTGGACATTGCTGCTATAAACATTCGGGTGCATGTGCCCCTTTGGATCACTACATTTGTATCTTTAGGGTAAATACCCAATAGTGCAATTGGACTCTTAATCTCACAAAACAAACTGAGGGTTGCTGGGGGGAGTGGGTTTGGGAGAAGGGGTGGTATTATGGACATTGGGGAGGGTATGTGCTTTGGTGAGTGCTGTGAAGTGTATAAACCTGGTGATTCACAGACCTGTACCCCTGGGGATAAAAATATATGTTTATAAAAAATAAAAAATTATAAAAAAAAATTAAAAAAAGAATATTGATTGTATAAAGCAGTAATAAACTCTTCGAGACTTAAAAAAAAAAAAAAAAAAAAGAAAGAAGCCTCACTCTCTAGCTAGACTTCTTGCTTCCTCACTGACCTGTCTTTTACAGTATTGGATTTGTATAAATCAGATGTTTGTAAAGTAGGGAGTTCCACTTATTCTTTGCTACTGAAGTTCAGGAACATTACTTTGTATTATTGTTTTAAAAGTATGAGGGGAAAATATGCTTGTACCCTCTCAGTCACGCTTTACCTTATTATATCAGTCTACTATAATTAGGCTTAGATTCAGCTGCATGAGACAGAAAACTCAAAATAATTGTGTGCTAAATACAATGGAGGCCTATTTTTCCAAAGTGGTTTTGGAATGTGCAAACCTATAATTAGGTGTTTTCCAGATTTTGGTTCCACTATTTTGCATTTGGCCCTTGAACTTTTAAATGAAGTCTATTGCCACAAAATACTGGTGCCTAAATCTTTCAGGGCAAAATTAGGCTCAAGTTCACTTCTAGACAGGGGAGACTGAGAAATGTACCAACTAAAAATAAAGAGTTCTACAGCCACGGAAGGGGAAAATGGATATAAGCACGTAAGTAGCAGCCTTTGCCATACATACTGCTTGAATGCTTTCATTATGATTGAAACATCACTAGGGCAGCATGCCCTAAACTTGGTTGTCTTATGAGGAAAATAAATCTTCTGGATATAGTGTGACTATAGTACATATCACAGAGTGTTAAGGTGTTGGCTCCTCCAGATAGCACATTGTGTTGACAGGGTCTTCTGAATATGAACTTTCAACTCGGAGACTGCCTTCAAGGGTGGTAACTCTAGGTACTGTGTTTCAATGGGACGTTTTGGGATGGTAGGACTTTTTGGGTTATTTACATCTGAGCATAAAGCTGCTTCTGTATTTTATGTTATAACAGCAACCATACTGAAACAACCTCATTTTGGGAAGAGTATTAAATTATTTTCAAGTACGTTTTGTAAAACAAAACATCTATTTTTAAAAAACTTTTTAAAGATTTTATTTATTTATTTGACAGAGATCACAAGTAGGCAGAGAGGCAGGCAGAGAGAGAGAGGAAGGGTAGCAGGCTCCCTGCTGATCAGAGAACCTGAGATGGAGCTCCATCCCAGGACCTTGGAATAATGACCTGAGCTAAAGGCTGAGGCTTTAACCCACTGAGCCACTCAGGCAACCCAAAATATAATTGCTATTTTTTAAAAGTAAATGCATATGTATCTTCAAAAGTCTTTGGAATCTTCCAAGTACTTTGTGCATACATTTGAGTCAATGGCTCATTTTCCCACTTTCTGATTTGCAAAGAAATAATATTATTGATGTTTTACTCCAGCAGGTGGAAATTATAACAGCATCATGTAATGCAGGAAGGAGTAGTTAAGCAACCATTTTCAGTGTTAAAAAAAAAAATCCAAACGAACCTTCCTTTTAAAATGTCTGCAACATGCAAAAAAATTAGACAACTCTCCATCCAACTTTAAATGAACTCACACAGCTTATAAAATTACATCATTCGTTTCTGTTTCCTATCCTTGTAACTTTCAGCAACAAAGCCACAATCTTCAAAGGTGTAGTTTTAGACCTGGGTCAAGCTAACCATGGAACATAGAAAATATAGTTAGAATTCCTCACTTATGGCTTTTCCAGTCTGACATTACAAGGATTCTTGTAATCCATTTTTTATGTTCTTTGAGTTAAAATTATGTTAGAACAAGTCTTGGGTACTTCTGAAAAGTGGATTCTTTGCTGGCACTGGATTGTAGTTAAACTTTAATGCTAGCTCTCTCACATCCAAAAATAAATCAAGTGATCTGATATGAGAGAATTAGTTCAGTAATTTGGAAATACTACTCCTCTCAGCACCAAGTGCAACAACATAATTGAGGGCATTTATATATAGTTTTCAGTTCTCCTGCTGTGTGATGGCAGTTAGATGGTTTCTTAGAGTTCCAGGAACACATTAAGCAAAGAGAGCTGAGTGACTTCACCTAACCAGTTTGTAGTTGATTTTAAGAACCACAGAGGTCTAGAATTCTTCCTTAAGGAAAGATGGAAGAAATTTTGGTATTCAAGATACACTCCCCTGGCACGGCTTCTAGAGGTTTTAGGGAGTGACCTCTAGAAAGCTGGGGCAGAGCCTGGTGCCCATGGGGCATGTGTCTAGTACATGTGGAAATGATGGAAACTTACTCTTAACCATACCATATAATTAAGTTCTGTAGTCCAGTTGGTGATCTTGCACATACAGGCTGCCTTTGATCAAACTGGGAAGTGGCAGCATTTGTCTTTGACTCCTATTTATCTCCTCTTCTGTGTCAGGTGAGAACATTCTAGTTACCTAAAATCTTGGCACAGGTATCTCTTGCCATCTAAACATAAGAGTCCACTGGATTCGACTAGTGAGAATTCTTGTGTGTGTGTGTGTGTGTGTGTGTGTATACACATACACATAAACATACACATGCAAGATACATACATCTTTATAAAATGAGTTTTAACATCCCTACATCATTTACTTCCCACAGCAATCCTATCAACAAGGCAAAGCAGGGTACTTTCTTTACAATTTCCAATAAGGAAAACAGGTCATCTACTTGGTAGAGCTCGAATTGGAACCTAGAATTCCCCATGCTCAGTTGAATTCACAAGTTTTCTGTCTTGTGTCTCCAGTGAGCTCTGTTAAGTGTTTGATTAATCAATACATTAAAATGAATATGTTAGCTTAATACATTAAAGCTTATTTTTAAAAATTGAGTTAAAGGGGTGCCTGGGTGGCTCAGTGGGTTAAGCCTCTGCCTTTGGCTCAGGTCCTGATCTCAGGGTCCTGGGATAAAGCCCCACATCAGGCTCTCTGCTCTGCAGGGAGCCTGCTCCCCCCCACCCCCGCCTGCCTCTCTGCCTACTTGTGATGTCTCTCTCTCTCTATCAAATAAACTTAAAAAAAAATTAAATTTTCCTTGGTCCTCTTAAAGCATTGTTTTTCACAAGGAACATTTGACTCTCAATCTTGAATATAATGCCCTGCTTTAAAAAAACCAATAAATGTGAGAATTTCAGGCGTTGTGAATTCTTTAGAATATAGAGGATAGTATTTTCAAGAAGAATTCTTGAACTAATGAATAAGTCGTTATTAACTGAGTTTCTACCATGTGACTGTCCCTGGTGTTACAATAGGAAACAAACAGACATGATCCCTACTCTCATGTATCTTGTACACCAGGCAGCTCATTTGTATTCATAAAATTAATATATTTTGTCTTTATCCAAACTACCTCTGATGTGAGGGCCTGGGTAAGATTATTGGATCCTGATCATGAGAGAGAAGAAAACACAAGAGATAAAACTTTATTGCACGGGGTTTCAAACTATTTGGGGGTCATTATTCATATCAGAGAAGTTTTGTTGGAGCAATCAAAAAGGATGAGGAAGACTAGCAGATGCTATCAGTAAAATCCTTGGGCAGAGAAAATATTGTTTTATTTTATTTTAATTTATAATTTAATTAATTTATTTTTTTTTATTATGGGAATGTGCATGGCTTTAGAAAAGAGGATGCAGTGCACAGAGAAAGGATGTTGATTTTGTTGAGGGAACAGGCTGTAGGACCAAGCAGTCCTGCTTGAGGCCCATCTGTAGAAGAGACCTATTGTTTTGGATCCTTCCTTCCTTACTCATCTCCTTTCACCGTATACTGTGAGCTTGAGTATAGAGGCTTCAGAGAGGTAGACGAGAATGAGAAGGAATGTGAAGAAGCTTCTTGAAGGAAGTCCTACTAAAACATGAACCAGTAAAGAGCAGAGACTCCTACAGTTTAATCTTCCTATAGTATACATACTATGTACTTGCAAGTGATTTACAAAATTACTAGTGACCTACGGTTTTGAAACCTTTTGTCAGTTATACTTGTAAGTTTTTATAATAAAAACTCAGTGAAATATAATTGTGGTTCTCCATCTACCACAATCACCAGTACAAAGTGATCTTAAAAATGGTTTCATTGTCTGATAGCCATTAGTATGTCTTGATTGGAGAAGTGTCTGTTCATATCTTCTTCCCATTTTTTGATAGGTTTGCCTGTTTCGTGTGTGTTGAGTTTGAGGAGTTCATCATTCATGATAAAATGTTCATCATCATTAGCCATCAGGGAGATTCAAATTAAAACCACAGTTTAGAATGGCCAAAATTAACAAAACAGGAAACAACATGTGTTGGAGAGGATGTGGAGAAAGGGGAACCCTCTTCCACTGTGGGTGGGAATGCAAGTTGGTACAGCCTCTTTGGAGAACAGTGTGGAGATTCCTCAAGAAATTAAAAATAGAACTTCCCTATGACCCTGCAATTGCACTACTGGGGATTTACCCCAAAGATACAGATGTAGTGAAAAGAAGGGCCATCTGTACCCCAATGTTTATAGCAGCAATGGCTACAGTCGCCAAACTGTGAACCAAGATGCCCTTTGATGGACGAATGGATAAGGAAGATGTGGTCCATATACGCTATGGAGTATTATGCCTCCATCAGAAAGGATGAATACCCAACTTTTATAGCAACATGGACGGGACTGGAAGAGATTATGCTGAGTGAAATAAGTCAAGCAGAGAGATTCAATTATCATATGGTTTCACTTATTTGTGGAGCATATCAAATATCATGGAGGACAAGGGGTGTTAGAAGAAGGGAGTTGGGGTAAATTGGAAGGGGAGGTGAATCATGAGAGACTATGGACTTTGAAAAACAATCTGAGGGGTTTGAAGTGGCGGGGGTGTGGGAGGATGGGGTACCAGGTGGTGGGTACTATAGAGGGCACGGATTGCATGGAGCACTGGATGTGGTGAAAAAATAATGAATACTGTTTTTCTGAAAAGAAATAAATTTAAAAAAATGGTTTCATTGGTCATAGCTGACTATACATTGGTTTTACAAAATCACTAAATTTTGAGAAGGCATATAAATGACTGACTTTTTTCATAGCCTCTAAGTGCATTTGTTATTTCATCCTTGAGATTAGTAATAGAGCACTCTGCACATCTATCTCTCATTGTTGCATGAAAGAATTTATTTTTAACATTGAAGACAGGAATACTCCACAGCCTTTATTCCTGTTGGTTACTACTCTTAAAGTATTTTGAACCCAAAAGAACAAAGACCAAATACTACCCGCCCCCACCCCTGCCCAAAAAATTTTAGTTTAAAAGAGTTAATGGATCCAAACAACTGAAGTTACCCTTGAATGGGGATTGTTCTCAGTGCCAGGCCGGCCAAGCTCTCACAATGATCGTGATGGTAACTATGGTATAATATATGAGTTTTCTTTAGCTCATACTCATATAACATATCTCAAGGACACTCTGGCACCATACTGATCTCTTTTCATGTGTTGCTTCATTAATTTCTTATTTTGGCTCTATAGCAGAGATACATTTGGTATTCCTGTCTTGTAGTTGAGGAACCAAGGCTTAGATGGCAAAAAAAACAAAAACAAAAACAAAAAACAAAACGTGTTGTCACTTATTAAAGAACATATTATTTAGAAATAAATGTTGAACATGCATCTAAATGTCCCTAAAGCCCATGTTCTTTATCATCTCACAGCTCTAGCAATTTTCCAAAACAAATAGGAATAAAGAAAATCATTGGGAGCTTTGGTTTGTTGTCCCATCCCCTTTCAGGGTCTTGACTCTAGCTTAGATTACTTGGACCCAATTGTACTCCTTGAACTTGGGAGTAATTTGGGGGGGGGTCAGAGTTTGGGGATATATAGAGGCAGTACTGAGAGAGGGAGGGAATAGCCCTGAGGTGTTTAGCCATCTTCAAAGGTCCTTCCTGAGTGGTTTAGGGAGGATGAGATGTAAAAATTCTGACCTTTTTGAGACCATCCAATGTCAGGCCACCACACCTCAACAACTTACCTTCTGATTCAATACTTACAAGTAAATTATTTGCCACTATTTTTAGAACTGACCTCCTGAATATACGTTGGAGACTCAGTTCTGGAAGAAAGTTTGCTTTATGTCAGCAAGTGGTTAGCAGCCTTTCTTGGTGGCCAGATATCTTTGATCACCTGATATACCCTGTAATCTCTCACCACAGAAAAAGATCCATAACATGCTTGCACACAACTCATTATTTATGATATTAGGACATTCAGAGACTCTGTACAGCCTGTTCACACTTCTGCAAGAGGTCAAGGAACCTGAGTTAAGAAGAAATCTTCAAGTATGTATGTTCAGTCTCAAAGATGAAATTTTTTCAGTATATTTTTGAAGATTTCTAGGTAGGTTAGAAAGGGAGAAACGAAGGGATGGAGGAAGGGTGGAAGGAAAGAAGAAAGGAAAGAGGGAAGGGAGGGGCCATGAGTACTCAAACAATACTCATTTTCTTTTTTCTCCAACAGAAGTGGTCACTTTCGCAAATAACTTTTGAGTATTAGTTTAACTGGGGTAGTTCTAATGACCAGGAGGGGCCATGAACAATTTTGACCAATTTACTATTTTGAAATGAGACTATAGCCAATGAGCTCTTTGTGTGTTTTAATGGATTAAACAAATTTTAGTAAGTAACAAGAAGATCTTCAGAAAACTAAAGGCTAGGCATCCCTCCTGACTCCTAGCCTGTTATAATTTTACTCTTTCTTTCCCATTTCTTCCCTTTTGCTTTCTCTTTTCTTTCCTGTTTTAACTTGACTGTGGTGGTTTGAGTCAGAGATCATCCCAGCTGGGATAAGGTGCTATGACCCTTCTTGCCATCATGGACAACAGAGGGAGTTAACCTTGGATCTTCTGTGCATGGTGATTGCTTGGCCTGAAAGCCTTACCTGTGGATTCCTTATAAGCCTTCTCTTAAAGCCCAAGTGTAAAAAAAAAAAGAGCAGTGAAAATAAACTCATCTGTCATTTTAGTATAATCTAATTTTACCTTTCCATTCTCAGTTAAGGTGCTATGTTTTCCTCATTCTCTTAGGCATGATTGTATTTAAATAACATTTCTGATCTCTCCTTATGCTTGTGGAAAGTTTTTTCTCCTTTTTCTTTATAAGTTAGTCATATAGTACTCAGCCAATTTTTATTTTTTTAAAGTAAGCTTTCCAGTGCAGGACTTGAACTCATGAACCTGAGATCAAGATCTGAGCTTATATCAAGAGTTGGACACCTAACTAACTGAGCCACCCAGGTACCACAGTAATCAGCATTTCTTTAAAAAAATTGTATTGATCAAAACATCCCACTTTATATGTAAAGTCATTTTTCTTAAGAACCAATAGGTGAGCAAATATGAACCATGATTAGTCTCATTAAAGAAACAGGATAAAACCAGGAATAAGATACCATTCAACATCTCCCCACATCATGAAATTAGCCAACACTACTTTTTTTTTTTACTTTTTTCCCCAAGTTTTTAAAAAATGTTAATTAAATTCAGTTTAGTTAACATATAGTATATTATTGGGGCGCCTGGGTGGCTCAGTGGGTTAAGTCTCTGCCTTCGGCTCAGGTCATGATCTCAGGGTCCTGGGATCGAGCCCTGCATCGGGCTCTCTGCTCAGCAGGGAGCCTGCTTCCCTCTCTCTCTCTCTCTCTCTCTGCCTGCCTCTCTGCCTACTTGTGATCTCTCTCTGTCAAACAAACAAAACAAAACAAAACAAAACAAAACATATAGTATATTATTGGTTTTTTTAAAATTTAATTTTATTTTTTCAGTGTTCCAAGATTCATTGTTTATGCAGCACACCCAGTGCTCAATGCCATACGTGCCCTCCTTAATTCTCACCATCAAGCTCACCCATTCTTTTACTCCTCTCCCCTCCAGTGCCTTCAGTTTGTTTCTCAAGAGTCCACAGTTTCTCATACTTCATCTCCCCCTCCAACTTCCCCCAGTTCCCTTTTCCTTTCCTTCTCCTAATGTCCTCCATGTTATTCCTCATGCTCCACAAGTAAGTAAAATCATATGATAATTGATTTTCTCTGCTTGACTTACTTCACTCAGCATAATCTCTTCCAGTCCCGCCCATGTTGATACAAAAGTTGGGTATTCATCCTTTCTGATGGCTGCATAATATTTTACCATATCTTCTTTATCCTTTTGTCTGTTGAAGGGTACCTTGGCTCTTTCACATTTTGGCTATTGTGGCCGTTGCTGCTATGAACATTGGGGTATATATGACCCTTCTTTTCATGACATCTGTATCTTTGGGGTAAATACCCATTAATGCAATTGCAGGGTCATAGAGAAGCTCTATTTTTTTTTTTTTTTTTTGAAGAATCTCCACACTGTTCTCCAAAGTGGCTGCACCAACTTGCATCCCCACCAACAGTGTAAGATAATGTATTATTAGTTTTAGGGGTAGAATTTAGTGATTCATCGGTTGCATATAAAACCCAGTGCTCATTACCTCAAGTGGCCTCCTTAATGCCCATCACCCTGTTACCCTTGCCCCCCCCACCTCCTCTCTAGTAATCCTCACTTTGTTTCCTAGAGTTAAGAGTCTCATGGCTTGCCTCCCTCTCTGTTTTTATCTTATTTTATTTTATTCTTTTCCTTCCTTTCTCCTATGTCCTTCAGTCTTATTTCTTAAATTCAACATATGAGTGAAATCATGTGATACTTGTTTTTCTCTGACTGAATTATTTCACCTATTTTAATGACCTACTAGTTTTATCCCCATCATTGCAAATGGCAAGGTCTCATCCTTTTTAATGGCTGAGAAATATTCCACTGGGGTGCATGTGTCCCATCAAAACACTATTTTTTTTTTAAAGATTTTATTTATTTATTTGACAGAGAGAAATCACAAGTAGACGGAGAGGCAGGCAGAGAGAGAGAGAGAGGGAAGCAGGCTCCCTGCTGAGCAGAGAGCCCGATGTGGGACTCGATCCCAGGACCCTGAGATCATGACCCGAGCCGAAGGCAGCAGCTTAACCCACTGAGCCACTCAGGCGCCCCAAAACACTATTTCTGTATCCTTTGGCTAAATACCTAGTAGTGCAGTTGCTGGGTCATAGGGTAGTTCTATTTTTAGCTTTTTGAGGAATTGTCATGTTTTCCAGAGTGGCTGTACCAGTTTGCATTCTCACCTTTCTTCGCATCCTCATCAACATCTGTTGTTTCCTGACTTGTTTGTTTTAGCCATTTTGACTGGTGTTAGGTGATATCTCATTGTGGTTTGCCTGATGCCAAGTGGTGTTGAGCATTTTATCATATATCTGTTGGCCATTTCCGTGCCTTCTTTGACGAAATGCCTGTTAATGTCTTCTGCCCATTTCTTTTTTTTTTAATTTTATTTATTGGTTTGACAGATAGATTACAAGTAGGCACAGAGGCAGGCAGAGAGAGAGAGGAGGAAGCAGGCTCTCCGCTGAGCAGGGAGCCCGATGCAGGGCTCGATCCCAGGACCCTGGGACCATGACCTGAGCCGAAGTTAGAGGCTTTAACCCACTGAGCCACCCAGGTGCCCTCTTCTGCCCATTTCTTGACTGGATTTTTTGTTTTTTGGGTGTGGAGTTTGATAAGTTCCTTATAGATTCTGGATACTAGTCCATTATCTGATAAGACATTTTCAAATTTCTTCTCCCATTCCAAAGGTTGCCCTTTAGTTTTGTTGATTGTTTTCTTTGCTCTGCAAAAGTTTTTCATCCTGATGAAGTCGCAAACATACATTTTTGCTTTTGTTTCCCTTGCCTTTGGAGATGTGTCTTGCAAGAAGTTGCTGTGGCCAAGGTCAAAGAGGTTTCTGCCTGTGTTCTCTAGGATTTTGATGGATTCCTGTCTCACATTGAGGTCTTTCATCCATTTTGAGTTTCTTTTTGTGTATGATGTAAGGAAATGGTCCAGTTTCATTCTTCTGCATGTGGCTGTCCACTCTTCCCAACACCATTTGTTGAAGAGACTTTTTTCTTTTGTATATTCCTCCTGCTTTGTCCAAGATTAGTTGACCATGGAGTTGAGGGTTCATTTATGGGTTATCTATTATGTTCCATGGATCTCTGTGTCTGTTTTTGTGCCATTTCCACACTGTCTTAGTGATTATAGTTTTGTAATACATCTTGAAGTCTAGAATTGTGTTGCCACTATCTTTGGTTTTCTTTTTCAACATTTCTCTGACTGTTTGGGGTCTTTTCTGATTCCATACAAATTTTAGAATTGTTTGTTCCAGCTCTGTGAAAAATGCTGGTGGTATTTTGGTAGAGATTGCTTTGAATGTGTAGGTTAATTTGGATAGTATAGACATTTTTTCTTCCAATCCATGAGTATGTAATATTTTTCCATTTCTTTGTGTCTTCCTCAATTTCTTTCATAAATGTCCTGTAGTTTTCAGAATACAAGTCTTTTACCTCTTTGGTTAGGTGTATTCTAAGGTATTTTATGGTTTTGGTGCAATTGTGAGTGGGATTGATTCCTTAATTTCTCTTTCTTCTGTCTCGTTGTTAAAATATAGAAATGCAATTTATTACTGTGCATTGATTTTATATCCTGAAACTTTGCTGAATTTCTGTATGAGATCTCGCAACTTTTTGGTGGAGTCTTTTTGGTTTTTCCACATAAAGTATCATGTTATCTGTGAAGAGAGAGAGTTTGACTTCTTTGCCAATTTGATATCTTTTGTTTCTCTTTGTTGTCTGATTGTTGAAGCTAGGACTTCTAGTACTATGTTGACTAATAGTGGTGAGAGTGGACATCCCTGTCTTGTTGCTGATCTTAGGGGGAAGAGCTCTCAGTTTTTCCTTGTTGAGGGTGATATTTGCTGTGGGTCTTTCCTAGGTGGCTTTTATGATGTTGAGCTATGTTCTTTCGATCCCTACAGAGTGGAGGGTTTTTATCAAGAAGAGATGTATTTTCTCAATTTTTTTTCTGAATCTATTGAGAAGGTCATATGGTTCTTGTCCTTTCTTTTATTAATGTGGTATATTACATTGATTGATTCATGGATGTTGAACCTCCATTGCAGCCCAGGAATAAATCCCAGTTGGACAAGGTGAATAATACTTTTACTAGTGTTGGATCCTATTAGCTAGTATGAGAGTTTTGCATCCATGTTCATTAGGGATATTGGCCTATAATTCTCCATTTTAGTGGGTTATTTGTCTATTTTGGGGATCAAGGAAATGCTGGCCTCATAGAAAGAGTTTGGAAGTATTCCTTCCATTTCCATTTTTTGGGTCAATTTCAGAGGAGTCTGTATTAATTCTTCATTAAAATTTGGTAGAATTCTTCTGCAAAGCCATCTGGCCCTAGAATCTTGTTTGTGGGGATATTTTTGATTACTTTTTCAATGTCTTTGCTGTTATGGGTCCATTCAGGTTTTCTATTTCTTTCTGTTTCAGTTTTGATAGTTTATATGTTTCTAGAGGTTTTCCCATTTCTTGGAGATTGCCTAATTTGTTGGCATATAATTGCTCACAATATTCTCTGATAATTGTTTGTATTTCTTAAGTTTTTGTTATGATCTCTTCTCTTTCATTCATGATTTTATTTATTTGGGTCTTTTTTTTTTCTGATAAGTTTCTTTTGGTAAATATTTATCAGTCTTATTAATTCTCTCCAAGGACCAGTTCCTTGTTTCATTGATCTGTTCTACTGGGTTTTTAAAAATTTCTCTATCATTGATTTCAGCTCTAATCTTTATTATTTCTATTTTCCTTCTGGATTTAGGCTTTATTTGCCTAAATTCTTTAGGTGTAAGGTTAGTTTGTGTATTTGAGACTTTTCTTGCTTCTTGAGGAAGGACTGTATTGCTATATACTTCCCTTTTAGGACCATGTTTACTGCCTCCAAACGCTCTGAACTTTTGTGTTTTCATTTTCCTTTGCTTCCATGCATTTTTAAATTATTCTTTAATTTCCTTTAGTAGAATGTTCTTTAACCTCCATGTATTATTCATTGTTCTTCCAAATTTTTTCTTGTCATTGATTTCAAGTTTCATTGCTTTGTTATTTGAAAATATGCATGGTATGATCTGTCTTTATACTGGTTGAGCTCTGATTTGTGACCCAGTATGTGGTCTTTTCTGGAGAATATCCCATGTACCCTCAGAAAGAATGTGTATTCTGCTGCTTTAGGGTGAAATGCTCTGGATATATCTGTTCAGTCCATCTGATCCAGTATGTCATTCATAGCCATTTTTTCCTTTTTGATCTGCTTATATGTTGTGTCCATTGCTATGAGTGAGGTGTTAAAGTCCCCTAATATCATTTATTTTTTATTTTTTAATTTTTTAAAATTTCTTTTCAGCGTAACAATTCATTGTTTATGCACCACACCCAGTGCTCCATGCAATACATGCACTACAATTATTTTATTATTATCAATGAGTTTCTTTTTAATTTTTTATTAATTGATTTACATATTTGGCTGCTCTCAAGTTAGGGACATAAATATTTACAATTGTTAAATCTTCTAATAAAGGGATAGACCCCTTTATTATGATATAGTGTCCTTCTTTTGTTATTACAGTATTTGGTTTAAAATCTAGTTTGTCCTATATAATTATGGGTACTCTGACTAATTTAACATCCATTAGCATGACAAATAGTTCTCCACACCCACACTTTCAATCTGGAGGTGTCTTTAGGTCTAAACTGAGTCTCTTGTAGGCAGCATATTGATGGGTCTTGTTTTGTTATCCATTTGGATACCTCATGTCTTTTGATTGGAGCATTTAGTCCATTGACATTCAGAGTAATTTTTGAAAGATATGAATTTAGTTCCATTATATTACCTGTAAAGTTGCTGTTGCTATAGACTCTCTGTTCCTTTCTGGTATTTGTTAGTTTTGGTCTATCTCTCTGCTCAAAGTGTCCCTGTTAATATTTCTTGCAGTGCTGGTTTAGTGTTCACAGAATCCTTTAGTTTTTGTTTGCCCTGGGAACTCTTTATCTTTCTTTCTATTCTGAATGGTAGCCTTTCTGGATAAAGTATTCTTGGCTGGATATTTTTTCCATTTAGCACACTGAATATATCATCTGAGTTCTTTCTGGTCTGCCCCGTCTCTGTGGATATGTCTGCTCCAACCTTATGTGTCTATCCTTGTGGGTTAAGGACCTCTTGTCCCTAGCTGCTTTCTTCTCTTTATCTTTGCAATTTGTGAGTTTCACTATAATGTGTCAGAGTGTTGACTTACTTTTGTTGATTCTGAGGGGAGTTCTTTGTGTCTCTTGGACTTGAATGTCTGTTTCTTTTCCCAGATTATGGAAGTTCTCAGCTATAATTTGTTCAAATAAACAAATTATAAGCAACTATAATTTGTTCAAATAAACAAATTATAAACAAATTTGTTCTGCCCCCTTTCTTCTGGGACTCCTATAATATAGATACTATTTTGTTTTATGGAATTGCTAAGTTCCCTTAAGTCTGCCTTTGTGATCTAATAGTTTTCTTTCCTTCTTCTTTTCAGCTTCATTATTTTTCAAATTTTATCTCATATCACTGAATCACTTTTCTATCTCATTCATCCTTATTTTTAATGGCCTCCATGTGGACTCCATCTCAGTTATATCATTTTTAATTTCAGACTGGATAGATTTTAGATCTTTTATCTCTACAGTAAGGGATTCTTTGGTGTTTTCTATGCTTTTTTTAAGGGTAGCTAGTAGCTTTATAATCATTTTAAATTTTACTTTAGACATCTTATTTATATCCTATTGATTAAATCCCTGGTTGAGTACTACTTCCCTTTCTTTCTTTTGGATTGAATTTCTCCATCTCATCATTTGTCCAGAAAAGAAAAGAAAAAAGAAAAACGATAATAATAACAACAAGTAAAACTTCTGGAAATGTTTCTGGTGTATGCTATGTACACTCTGCTGTTGTGTTTTGGCTGTTCTTTTCCACTTGTCCATCCTCTACAGAGTTCTTCCTTGCTTGTAGTGGGGAGTATTTGGACCTTTTTTTTTTAATTTTTAAAATTTTATATATTTGATACAGAGAGAGACAGCAAGAGAGGGAACACAAGAAGGGGGAGTGGGAGAAGGAGAAGCAGGCTTCCTGCTGAGCAGGGAACTTGATGAGGGGCTCAATCCCAGGACCTTGGGATCATAACCTGAACTGAAGGCAGATGCTTAATGACTGAGCCACCCATGTCCTCCTGTTTGGACCTTTAACTAGGTGGACTTTGATTTAAGATAAGTCTGGAAAAGGTGGGTGGGGAGCCTGATCCAAGACAAGAGAAAGGAAAAAGGATCAAAAATGCAAACAAAAAACGATAAGCTTGAGTCCAAAGAATAAGAAAGAAAGAAGGAAAAAGGAGTAAGTGAAGAAGAAAAGATAAAAGGATAAGAAACATGATATGAAAAAGAAGAAAAGAAAACAAACCAACAAACCAACAAATGAACAAAAAAGATTATAAGCCTGATACCGAACAAAACAAAAGAGTGTATGTATATATACACAAACACACACATATTATGTATAACAATAAATATATGTAATATATATTATAGATTATACATAACAAAACAGTATACATATAAGATGAAAAATAAATACAAACATAAAAGTTTTTAAAATTTTAAAAATTAAAACAAAAAAAGAAGCAAGCCTGGTTCTATCTTCCAATCCTCAGAAGCTGACGTTTTGGAGCACTCTTTAATTAATAGAGTTGGTTCTTGTCGGGGGTTATTTGTTGGTCTTCTGAGAGAAAGTCCTACTGGGCTAGCTCACAAGCCTGATAAAGATGCCCCAGCCAGGTGCAGGAGGTTGGATTTAGTGTAGGGGCCTCCAACCTCCACTGGAGCCACTGTGTTTCTCTCTGAAGTCCAAACATTCTGATGTGGGGAGGGAGGAAGGGGTGGTGGTAGAGGGAGAATATGGTGTCACCCCACCCTCTTGTCTCTGAGGAGGGGAACTCCTGGCTACTGCTGTTCAGGAGACTTTCTCAGAAAAGTGAGCAATCTCCTGTGTCCCAGGCTTTCTTCAGTTCTCTGCCTTTAACCTGTTTCCCACCCCTTGACACACCCAGCACTACAGATGTGCTGTATTTTATCTCTGGCTGCTGGTTGGGATTCAAAACTCCAAATTTTAAATGGCCTAACAAGGTGTGAACCCACTTTCCTCCTCTGGAGGAGGGGCTTGCGGCCTGCCCAGCATGGTCCTATCCCAGAAAAGCAGTCACACAGTGTGCACCAGGATGCTAGAGTTTATCGTGATGCACAGCAAAAATCTGCAACTAGATTATCTGCTCTGTGCGATTCAGTTCCCTACTCCATGCTGTCCCAGAAGAGCAGTCACACAGAGGCTTGAATCTATTGTGGCAGAAAGTGAAAAGCAGTTATCTGCATTCTGCCTGTATCTGCTCTGTGCTCAGTTCTGTCCCAGAAAAGCAGCTGCTTGGTGTACACAGGATGGTTTAAGTGTATTGTGGTATTGTGGCTCACAGTGAAAAGCTGTACAAAGTTATCTGCCCTCTGTGTACACCTCTGTCCGTGCTGTTGAGCACCACTCAAAGGTTCCCAGCTGGTCTTTTGTCCTTGGAAAGGCAAAATACAGCCTTCCAAATGTACTCTGGGAAGGAGAGCCATCTCTCCCAGTGTGACCCAGAGGATCTCCTCACTGTGGCTTGTGTGATCCCTACACTGTGCTCTCTCCCACTCATTCCCTCTGCCTGACTTTGCTTCACAAAAGGGGTTCCCTCCCCTTTGAGGTCCCTGGCTTTCATCTCCCCCAATTCATGGCTCTGAACCTCACATCAGCCACATTCTCTCCCTCTAACTGTGTAGATTGTTTTCTTAATCTTCAGATCATATTCTTGTTGTTCAAAATAGTTGCATGTTAATCTAGCTGTGTTTGAGAGATGAGGAAAGTGATCTAGTTATGGTTGAGGGATGGGGCAAGCTCAAGATACCCCTATTATTACTTCATCTTAACTCCTCTCTCTGTCATTTTTGCTTAAATTCTAGTTAACATATAGTGTAATATTGGTTTCAGGAGTCTAGCCAATACTTCTATCTCTATCTTAGTCTCTGTTTGTGTATAGCCTTGTATTTATATACTTCCCAGTTTGATTACATACATGAATTTACTTATGTATGTGTATATGTATATAAAATGTGTATGTATATGTAATATACATGCATATGTTTATATGTCTCCAAGAGCAGGTGATTGATTTAATAAATTAATGGTACATCCTCATAATGGACTAGTCATTAAAAATGATAGCTGTGAAAAGTGGAAACATGGAAAATTGTTGTGATTTAAATCCAAATTATCTGATTCCAGCCATCAACATATATTTGCACATGTACAGATAGTTGTATAGACATTTGTGTCCCAGAACCACTGGACACTGTTCTTTTTGAAACAGACCATTAGACAAGTGGTTCTCAAACTTCAAAATCTATCAGGATCATTTAGAGGGCTTATTAAATACAGATTCCTGGACCCCCTCCCAAGGACTCTGGGGTAGGGTCTGATGATATGTATGTATGTATGTATGTACGTGTGTACAGACAAATAAATCAGAACTTCTGGGGATGTGTCCAAGGTTTCAGTAGGTTTTAGAACTCCACAGGTGATTCCTATGTGCAGCTAAAGGTATGGGCCAATGCTTGTAATCCAGTGGTTCTCAAAGTTGGGTGTGCATCAGAGTTGCCTGGAGGGCTTTTTGAAGCAGATTGCTGGGCCCCTCTCCCAGAGTTTCTGATTCAGTAAGTCTGTGGCTGATTAGGGAACGTGCATTTCTAACAACTTCCCAGGTGATGCTGATGTTGCTAGTTCACAGACCATCCATTAAGAGACATTGCTTCAAAGTTTAGACTCTTATGATCTGTGCTGGCTGACTGATCCATAACACTTCCACTAGTGTCACTGAAAATTAAAACATTTTTGGAATGTATTGTAGCAATATTAAGAATCATAAACACCTCCATCCGTGTTGGTCTAGTAATTCCACTTTGGGGAATCTATCCTACGAAAATAGACTAGGTATGGAAAATGGCTATAAGCTTGATGTTCACAGCACTGCTTTTTATAATGGTCAGAATATTATATAGCTAAAAATGTCTAAAATAGGTGATTGGTTTAATAAATCATGGTGCATTCCCATGGAGTAGTCATTAAAAATGATAGCTGTGAAATTGGCAACATGGAAAAGTGTCGTGATTTAAATCCTCATAAAAATGTATAAATGCTTATGATTACAGCCATGAAAAAGTACACATAGGAAGAAAATATCAGAAGGATATAAACTAAAACAGTAAATGTCATATTAAGATGATGGGATTTTTTTTCTTTCCTTCATTTCCAAATTCTCTATGACTGTGTTTATCAATTTTATAACTATAGTTATAACTACATTATACATATATACATTTTTATATTTGGCATCAAGTTACTCATTACCACTTTTCTTCATGATAATGTGGTTTTATCTTGGTTTGAAGGAAAATTTCTAAGAATTTCGCATTTGCCTGCAGCTCCTAATTGCAACTTCTCCTAAGTGACAGCACATGCTGTCTCCTACAGCTTCTGTTCAGAAATTCTCTGAGTGATGTTAATTACCTCAGAGGTGACACAGAAAGCTTAAAGGTTCCTATTAGGCAGAGAGCAGCCAAAGAAAGAGGCAGGGTGCATGTTGATGTTTCTTTTTTATGATAATTGATAAGGCATTCAAATGAAACTCATCTCTATTCATTATGCCTGAAATCTCTAAAGGATTTGTAAGAAGCTCCAATTATACTCTTTGGTACTGTGCTGGTTCACCAGAGGAGTTGAGAGTTATTTTTCTAAGTCACTGTATAAGACAATGTATAACACGTAAAATCCTATGACAGATGTACATGTCTTGGGGTAATCTTGCTTTGCAGACCTTATTAAGACTAGATCACCTGCCAGAAACAAACCTACAGTCTTTAGGACTAGACTGTGGATAACCCTTAGGATGGCACATAGAACTCAAATTGGCAAAAATTCCTATATTTCTTGATGCTAAGATTTTAATTATACTTTTTTTTTAATAGTTTCTTTTCTAAGCTATTGACATTAACAGTGTTCAAAAGTGAAGTGTCTTGATGATGACAGCTTTGTAATAGAGCTTGAAGTCCGGAATTGTGATGCCACCAACGTTGGCTTTCTTTTTCAATATCCCTTTGGCTATTCGAGGTCTTTTATGGTTCCATATACATTTTAGCATTATTTGTTCCATTTCTTTGAAAAAGATGGATGGTACTTTGATAGGAATTGCATTAAATGTGTAGATTGCTTTAGGTAGCATAGACATTTTCACAATATTTATTCTTCCAATCCAGGAGCATGGAACATTTTTCCATTTCTTTGTGTCTTCCTCAATTTCTTTCATGAGTACTTTATAGTTTTCTGAGTATAGATTCTGTGTCTCTTTGGTTAGGTTTATTCCTAGGTATCTTATGGTTTTGGATGCAATTGTAAATGGGATTGACTCCTTAATATCTCTTTCTTCTGTCTTGCTGTTGGTGTAGAGAAATGCAACTGATTTCTGTGCATTGATTTTATATCCTGACACTTTACTGAATTCCTGTATAAGTTCTAGCAGTTTTGGAGTGGAGTCTTTTGGGTTTTCCACATATAGTATCATATCATCTGCGAAGAGTGATAATTTGACTTCTTCTTTGCCAATTTGGATGCCTTTAATTTCCTTTTGTTGTCTGATTGCTGAGACAGCATGGTACTGGCACAAAAACAGACCCATAGATCAATGGAACAGAATAGAGAGCCCAGAAATAGACCCTCAAATCTATGGTCAACTCATCTTCGACAAAGCAGGAAAGAATGTCCAATGGAAAAAAGATAGCCTCTTCAATAAAATTGAAGAAAATGTATAAATGTATAATTGGGAAAATTGGACAGCCACATGTAGAAAAATGAAATTGGACCATTTCCTTACACCACACACAAAAATAGACTCAAAATGGATGAAGGACCTCAATGTGCGAAAGGAATCCATCAAAATCCTTGAGGAGAACACAGGCAGCAACCTCTTCGACCTCTGCCGCAGCAACATCTTCCTAGGAACAACGCAAAAGGCAAGGGAAGCAAGGGAAAAAATGAACTATTGGGATTTCATCAAGATCAAAAGCTTTTGCACAGCAAAGGAAACAGTTAACAAAATCAAAAGACAACTGACAGAATGGGAGAAGATATTTGCAAATGACATATCAGATAAAGGACTAGTGTCCAGAATCTATAAAGAACTTAGCAAACTCAACACCCAAAGAACAAATAATCCAATCAAGAAATGGGCAGAGGACATGAACAGACATTTCTGCAAAGAAGACATCCAGATGGCCAACAGACACATGAAAAAGTGCTCCATATCACTCAGCATCAGGGAAATACAAATCAAAACCACAATGAGATATCACCTCACACCAGTCAGAATGGCTAAAATCAACAAGTCAGGAAATGACAGATGCTGGCGAGGATGCGGAGAAAGGGGAACCCTCCTACACTGTTGGTGGGAATGCAAGCTGGTGCAGCCACTCTGGAAAACAGCATGGAGGTTCCTCAGAATGTTGAAAATAGAACTGCCCTATGACCCAGCAATTGCACTATTGGGTATTTACCCTAAAGATACAAATGTAGTGATCCAAAGGGGCACATGCACCCGAATGTTTATAGCAGCAATGTCCACAATAGCCAAACTATGGAAAGAACCTAGATGTCCATCCACAGATGAATGGATCAAGAAGATGTGGTATATATACACAATGGAATACTATGCAGCCATCAAAAGAAATGAAATCTTGCCATTTGCGACAACGTGGATGGAACTAGAGCGTATCATGCTTAGCGAAATAAGTCAAGCAGAGAAAGACAACTATCATATGATCTCCCTGATATGAGGAAGTGGTGATGCAACATGGAGGCTTAAGTGGGTAGGAGAAGAATAAATGAAACAAGATGGGATTGGGAGGGAGACAAACCATAAGTGACTCTTAATCTCACAAAACAAACTGAGGGTTGCTGGGGGGAGGGGGTTTGGGAGAAGGGGGTGGGATTATGGACATTGGGGAGGGTATGTGCTTTGGTGAGTGCTGTGAAGTGTGTAAACCTGGTGATTCACAGACCTGTACCCCTGGGGATAAAAATATATGTTTATAAAAAATAAAAAGTTAAAAAAAAAAAAAAGTGAAGTGTCCTTGGAATACAGGGTGATTTTTATATCTTTAACCCAAGGGTTTTCTGCATTTTGGAAGATATTATTAATATTATGATATTATTATTTATAATAGAAACATATCTCAATTTGTAAACAAATTTTACCAGTTTTTTTGCTGACCATTGACCCTTTTATTTCATGCTAACATTCTGGGATAATTTCTCTTCTTGTTCAAATACATTCCTTTCAGATATCTGTGGGTAGTAATTCTTATGCACATGAACATATCTTTATTTCCAGTCTCTAATTAGTTAGGATAAAAAATTTTAAATCTTCTTAGCGCACTTTGGAGATACTCTCCATTGTCTTTTGCCTCTTTTGTTGCTGATGAGCTTGCTGCCAAGTGATTGTCATTTCTTCTGGGCAACCTTTTTTTCTGTCCATGCTCCTTTTCCTTGATATTTTGCCAGTTTACTATAGTATATATGGATGTGAATTTAAACTGTATGTATTCTGCTTCTGTATTATGTGATCCTTTCCATCTGACAACTCTTGTTTTTCTCTAGTTCTGGAAGATTCTTAGCAATTGCCTCCTTCTGAAAATTCTCTTAGATGTATCTTAAAACTTTTCAGTGAATCCTCCAGATCTCTTAATTCTCTCTCATAATTTTCATCCCTTTGTATTTCTCTGCTGCATTATCTGGGATTTCCTCCATTCTAACTTCTAATTCATTGAATCTCTTTGTACTTCTTTTTTAATCCACTCATCTACTGAGTTTTTATTTCTCTCTTTTTCTTCTAATAATTTAAAAATTTTTTTTTATAAACATATAATGTATTATTAGCCCCAGGGGTACAGGTCTGTGAATTGCCAGGTTTACACACTTCACAGTACTCACCATAGCACATAACCTCCCCAATGTCCATAATCCCACCACCATCTCCCTCATCTACTGAGTTTTAAAAATTTTAATGACTTCATTTTTCATTTATAAAATTTTTAATTGCTTTTTTTTGTATCTTCCTGTTTGAGTTTTCTGGTTTTTTTTTTAAGATTTTTATTTATTTATTTGAGATCACAAGTAGGCAGAGAGGCAGGTAGAAAGAGGCGGAGAAGCAGGCTCCCTGCTGAGCAGAGAGCCCGATGTGGGACTCGATCCCAGGGCCCCAGGATCATGACCTGAGCCGAAGGCAGAGGCTCCAACCCACTAAGCCACCCAAGAGGTCCTATTTATGCTTTATGGATGCTGTCCTTTAATTTATTTAAAGATTTTAAACAACAAAATTTTCTGATTATTCAAGTATTTCTCTTTCATTGAGTATAAAATCTCCTTTGGTTATAGTTTTAACCTATGTTTTGTGTTAACGATAGGTTTCAAAATTATTCTTTACATAAAAGAGGAAATATTTCCAATGTACTCATAAGGAGAGATTAGTATAAACACCCATATTTACACCTTTAGGAATTAAAAAATGCTAAAATTTTGTTATAAATACTTCAGATTATTTTAAGAGTAATAAACATTATAGATACTTAAAATTTATATTTAAATATGCTTAAAATACATTTTTATCATCAGGTTACTTCTATTGCATTATAAAGGCTAACTTCTGTCCTAAAATGTGAATTATGTTACTTAAACAAATTTGTTCAAATATATTACACAATAATGTTTCCATAATATTTATTATTTGATATTTCTCAAAATTTATAAAAATAGTTTATTGTCTTGGTGATCACAGCTTTGTAATAAAGCTTGAAATCAGGTAATGTGATGCCCCCAGTTTTATTTTTGCTTTTCAACATTTCCTTAGCGATTCGGGGTCTCTTCTGATTCCATACAAATTTTTGGATTATTTGCTCCAGCTCTTTGAAGAATACCGGTGGAATTTTGATCGGAATGGCATTAAAAGTATAGATTGCTCTAGGCAGTATAGACATTTTAACAATGTTTATTCTTCCGATCCAAGAGCTTGGAATGGTCTTCCATCTTTTTGTGTCCTCTTCAATTTCTTTCATGAGTGTTCTGTAGTTCCTCGAGGACAAATCCTTTACCTCTTTGGTTAGGTTTATTCCCAGGTATCTTATGGTTCTTGGTGCTATAGTAAATGGAATTGATTCTCTAATTTCCCTTTCTTAATTTTCATTGTTAGTGTATAAGAAAGCCACTGATTTCTGTACATTGGCTTTGTATCCTGCCACGTTGCTGAATTGCTGTATGAGTTCTAGTAGTTTGGGGGTGAAGTCTTTTGGGTTTTCCATATAAAGAGTCATGTAATCTGCGAAGAGAGAGAGTTTGACTTCTTCATTGCCGATTTGGATACCTTTTATTTCTCTTTGTCTTCTGATTGCTGTTGCTAGGACTTCTAATACTATGTTGAACAAGAGTGGTGAAAGTGGGCATCCTTGTCTTGTTCCTGATCTCAACAGGAAGGCTGCAAGCTTTTTCCCATTGAGGATATTTGCTGTGGGAGCATAGTACTGGAATAAAAACAGACACATAGACCAGTGGAACAGAGTAGAGAGCCCAGATATGGACCCTCAACTCTATGGTCAAATAATCTTCGACAAAACAGGAAAAAAATATACAGTGGAAAAATACAGTCTCTTCAATAAATGGTGCTGAGAAAACTGGACAGCTATATGTAGAAGAATGAAACTCGACCATACTCTTACACTGTACACAAAGATAAACTCAAAATGAATAAAAGACCTCAACGTGAGACAGGAATCCATCAGAATCCTAGAGGAGAACATAGGAAGTAATCTCTTCTATATCAGCCACAGCATATCTTCTTTCAAGATATGTCTCCAAAGGCAAAGGAAACAAAAGCGAAAATAAACTTTTGGGACTTCATCAAGATCAAAAGCTTCTGCACAGCAAAGGAAACAATCAACGAAACACAGAGGCAACCCATGGTATTGGAGAAGATATTTGCAAATGACAGTAGAGACAAAAGGTTGATATCCAGGATCTATAAAAAACTCTCAAACTCAAACTCAACACACACAAAACAGACAATCATATCAAAAAATAGGCAGAAGATATGAACAGACACTTCTCCAATGAAGATATACAAATGGCTATCAGACACATGAAAAAATGTTCATCATCACTAGCCCTCAGGGAGATTCAAATTAAAACCACATTGAGATATCACCTTACACCAGTTAGAATGGCCAAAATTAGTAAGACAGGAAACATGTATTGGAGCAGATGTGGAGAAAGGAGAACCCTCTTCCACTGTGGGTGGGAATGCAAGTTGGTGCAGCCTCTTTGGAGAACAGTGTGGAGTTCCTCAAGAAATTAAAAATAGAACTTCCCTATGACCCTGCAATTGCACTCCTGGGTATTTACCCCAAGGATACAGATGTAGTGAAAAGAAGGGCCATCTGTACCTCAATGTTTATAGCAGCAATGGCCACGGTCGCCAAACTGTGGAAAGAATCAAGATGCCCTTCAACAGACGAATGGATAAGGAAAATGTGGTCCATATACACTATGGAGTATTATGCCTCCATCAGAAAGGATGAATACCCAACTTTTTTAGCAACGTGGACGGGACTGGAAGAGATTATGCTGAGTGAAATAAGTCAAGCAGAGAGAGTCAGTTATCATATGGTTTCACTTATTTGTGGAGCATAACAAATAGCATGGAGGTCATGGGGAGTTAGAGAGGAGAAGGGAATTGGGGGAAATTGGAAGGGGAGGTGAACCATGAGAGACTATGGACCCTGAAAAACAATCTGAGGGGTTTGAAGTGGCAGGTGGTGGGTATTATAGAGGGCACGGATTGCATGGAGCACTGGATGTGGTGAAAAAATAATGAATACTGTTATGCTGAAAATAAATAAAAAAAATAGTTTGTTGTGCTATTTTGCAATATCCTTTCTTCATCTTAGCCATATTTTTGAGATCTATTTGGTGCTTATGGAGCACACATTCATGAACATATCTCATTGTGTACTTGTTTGGGAATTTTTCAGTAGAGGGTATTTAAAGTGGAATACATGGGTTATAAGTTGGGTTCATTTTCAACTTTACTAGATAGTATCAAATTGTTACCTAAATTTTGTACTGATCTATATACTCTCCTCCACCAGCAATATATGAGAATTCCCATTTCTCCACATTGTGATTGATAATTTTTGGTGATTTTGTTTTTTAAAAATCAGCTTTATTTTCATTGAGTTTTTTAAAATTTAATTTTATTATTTTCAGTGTTCCAAGATTCATTGTTTATGCACCACACCCAGAGCTCCATGCAATACTGAGGTTTTTTGTTTTTTTTTTTTTAAGATTTTATTTATTTATTTGGCAGACAGAGATCACAAGTAGGCAGAGAGGCAGGCAGAGAGAGAGAGAGGGGGAAGCAGGCTCCCCGCTGGGCAGAGAGCCCGATGTGGGGCTTGATCCCAGGACCCTGAGATCATGACCTGAGCCGAAGGCAGAGGCTTTAACCCACTGAGCCACCCAGATGCCCCCCAATACTGAGTTTTAACAGAAACATACACCCTACTATAATTAGGATCGAGACATTTCCATCACCCAAAAAGTTATTTCTTGCCCCTTTGGACCACTCCCCTTTCCCACCCATAGTCTCTAGCAAGCACTTGTCTGATTTCAATCATTAGTTTTCTTTTTTCCTAGAATTTTGCTTAACATAATGTGTTTTTGAGAGTCATCCATGTTGTTGCATGTATCAGTAGTTTGTTTCTTTTTATTGTTGAGTAGTATTCCATATAGATAATCTACATATTGATGGAAGATTGTTGGTAATATAGGTTGGTTCCTGTTTGGAGCTATTATGAATAGAAGTGATATTCATCTATAAGCTTTTGTGTAGATTGTGTAAATATCCAGGACTAGAATTTCTGAGTTGTATGGTAAGTATATTTTTAACTGTGTAAGAAGCTGGTAAACTATTTTTCCAAAGCGGCTGCACCATTTGGATTCCTACTATTTATACCTTAGAGTTCCTGTTGTTCTACTTCTTTGCCAACACTTGAAATTGTCACTCTTAATGTTAATCATTTAAGTGGGTGGGTGCATTGTCCTAATGACTAATGATGTAGAGCATTTTTCATGTGCTCACTTTCCATTCATGTAGGCTGTTCAGTAAAGTTTTTGTTCAAATTTTTTGCCTGTTCTAAAACAAATTGTCTTCTTAATATTCCATCGTAGGACTTTTTTATGTATTCTGAACAAAATTCTTCAGTAAGATATATATTTTTCAAATATTTTCCTTGGAGTCCCTTTCTGTGAATGTCTTTGGATTACCTTTTTATTTTCTTAAAATGCCTTTTAAAGAACTCAAATTGTCTTTTTGAATTTTTCTATTCTTATTTATTTGTAAATAAAGATTTTATTTATTTATTTGACAAAGAGAGATAGCCAGAGAGGGAACACAAGCAGAGGGAATGGGAGAGTGAGAAGCATGCTTCCCGCTGAGCAGGGAGCCCGATGCTGGGCTTGATCCCAGGACTCTGGGATCATGACTGGAGCCAAAGGCAGATGCTTAATGACTGAGCTACCCAGGTGCCTCGTAAATTTTTCTGTTTTTAATTTTTGATTTTATATTTAATGTCTTGGTTTTTATTATGTTTCCATTTTAAAAATACTTTTTAAAAAAATATTTGACATTGATATATGCATTTTAGAAGAATACCAATAGAATGAATGAGTTTTTAAAATTTAATATTTAATTAGTAAATAACTTACCTTACTATTTAATAATTGCATATATATCTATATAAAAGTAACACAAGATATTGAAATGCCTTATTCTTGTTGAAAATGTGACTAAATTTTAACTTTCTTTAACAATAGCAATAGCTCTGTATTCTGTAGCAGTATTGCCTAACAGAAATGTAAGGCAAACCACATATGTGATTATATCCATAATTTAAACTTCCCAAGTAACTACTTAACAAATTAAAAGAAAAAGGTGACCCACATATGAGTGAAACCATACCATAATTTTCTTTCTCTGCTTAACTTATTTCATTTAGCATAATTCTCTCCAGTTCCATCCATGTCAATGCAAATGGTAGGTATTCATCCTTTCTGATGGCTGAGTAATATTCCATTGTATATATGAACCACATCTTTTCTATCCATTCATCTATTGAAAGATATCTGGGCTCCTTCCACAGTTTGTGGACACTGCTGCTATGAACAGTGAGGTGCATGTGCCCCTTCTTTTCACATAAGTATCTTTGGGGTAAATACTTAATAGTACAATTCTTGGGTCATAGGGTAGCTCTATTTTTAACATCTTGAGAAACCTCCATACTGTTTTCCAGAGTGGCTGTACCAGCTTGCATTCCCACCAACTGTGTCAGAGGGTTCCTTTTTCTCCACATCCCCACCAACATTTGTTGTTTCCTATCTTGTTAATTTTTGTCATTCTAACCTCTGTAAGGTGGTATCTCCTTGTGGTTATGATTTATATTTCCTTGATGGGCCGGTGATCTTTATCATTTTTTCATGTGTCTATTGGTCATTTCCATGTCTTCTCTGGAGAAATGTCTGTTCATGCCTTCTGCCCATTTCTTACCTGGATTATTCATTTTTGGGGTGTTGAGTTTAAGAAGTTCTGTATAGATCTTGAATGCCAGCCCTTTATCTGTAATGTCATTTGCAAATATTTTCTCCCATTCCATTGGTTGCCTCTTAGTTTTGTCGAGTATTCCTTTGTTATACAGAAGCTTTTTATCTTAATGAAGTCCTAATAGTTCGTTTTTGTTTTGTTTCCCTTGCCTTTAGAGATGTGTCTTGCAAGAAGTTGCTGTGGCCAAGGTCAAAGATGTTGCTGCCTGTGTTCTCTAGGATTTTGTTGGATCCCATCTCACATTGAGGTCTTTCATCCATTTTGAGTTTATCTTTGTGTATGGTATAAGGAAATGGTCCAGCTTCATTCTTTTCCTTGTGGCTGTCCAATTTTCCCAGCACCATTTACTGAAGAGACTGTCTTTTTTTCCATTGGATATTCTTCCCAGCTTCATTGAAGATTATTTGGCCATAGAGTAGAGGGTCCATTTCTGGGCTCTCTATTCTGTTCCATTGATCTATGTGTCTGTTTTTGTGCTAGTACTATACTGTCTTGATGATCACAGCTTTGTAATATAGCTTGAAGCCAGGCATTCTGATGACACCTGACCTTTGGTTTTCTTTTTCAACATTCTGCTGGAGATTTGGAATCTTATCTGTTTCCATATAAATTTTGGGATTGTTTGTTCCAGCTCTGTGAAAAATGTCAATGGTGTTTTGTTGGGGATTGCATTGAAAGTGTAAATTGTTCTGGACAGCATTTTTATAATGTTTATTCTTCCAATTCATGAGTATAGGATATTTTTCCATCTCTTTGTGTCTTCCTCAATTTCTTTCATAAGTGTTCTGTAGTTTTCAGAGTACAGATACTTTATCTCCTTGGGTAGGTTCATTCTTAGTATCTTATGGTTTTTGATGCAATTGTAAATGGAATTGATTCCTTAATTTTTCTTTCTTCAGTCACATTGTTAGTGTGTAAAAATGCAACTGATTTCTGTGCATTGACTTTTGTATCCTGCCACATTGCTGAATTGCTGCATGAGTTCTCATAATTTGGGGATGGAATCTTTTGGATGGAATCTTTTGGTTAGTCCACATAAAGTATCATGTCGTCTGTGAAGAGAGAGAGTTTGACTGCCTTGCCAATTTGGATACCTTTTATTTCTTTTTGTTTGATTGCTGAGGCTAGGACTTCTAGTACTATTTAAACAATAGTGATAAGAGTGGGCATCCATGTTGTGTTCTTGATCTTAAGGGAAAAGCTCTCAGTTTTTCCCTTTGAGAATGATATTTGCTGTGGGCTTTTCATAGATGGCTTTTATGATTTTGAGGTTTGTTCTCTCTGTTCTTATACTTTGAAGAGTTTTAATCAAGAAAGGATGCTGTCTTTTTTCAAATACTTTTCCTGCATCAATTGAGAGGATAATGCGGTTCTTGTCTCTTTTGCTAATGTGATCTACCACATTGATTGATTTGTGAATGTTGAACCAGCCTTGCATCCCAGGAATAAGTCCCATCTGGTCGTGGTGAATAATCCTTTTAATGTACTGTTGGATCCTATTGCTAGGATCTTGTTGAGTATTTTGGATCTTGTTGAGTATTTTGAGTATGTTCCTCAGGGATATTTGTCTATAATTCTCCTTTTTGATGGAGTCTTTGTCTTATTTTGAGATCTGGGTAATGCTGGTCTCATAGACTGTGGACATTTTCCTTCCATTTCTGTTTTTTGAAACAGCTTCAGCAGAATAGGTATTATTTCTTTTTTAATTGTTTGGTAGAATTCCCCTGGGAAGCCATCTGGCCCTGGACTCTTGTGTCTTGGGAGTTTTTTGATTACTATTTCAATTTCCTTGCTGGTTATTAATCTGTTCAGATTATCTGAATGGGGATTATCTGAGCGGGGATGGGGGATGGAGTGATGGGGTGATGGGTATTAAGAAGGGCACATGTTTTGATGAGCACTGGGTATTATATGCAACTAATGGATCATTGAACACTACATCAAAAACTAATGATAGTATGTTGGCTAACTGAACATAATAAAAAAAAGAAAAAGGTGAAACTAATTTTAGTATATATTTTATTTAACTGAAATATATCCCATAATGTTATCATTTCAACATATAATCACTATGAAAAGTAATGAGATATTTTAGATTCTTTCATACACTTCTTGAAATGTGGCACAAGCCACGTTTTAAGCACTCAGTGGGCACATATAACTAGTAGTGAGTCATATTTATTGGCCAGGACATATTTTAGAGGAAAGACAAAATTTATTTCAATTTAATAATCTCCTATAGTATACACAATGCCATACAAAGTGTTGACAAAATATATGAGATTCAACTGGGTAGCCAGGGGAATATAAAAAAATAATTTCAGCTTTGAAGATTTCTTGGAAATGCCATTGGGTAGTTTATTAAAGCTCTATTTGTTTATTACACCCTGGAAAGTGGATGTAGATCTCAGAAATCCTGTTAGTGACGAGAATACTTTCATCATTAAATGAAAAACAGTAGGGAGGCTTTCTGTTAGAACTGCACACCCAAGTTTCTTTCTGCAGGCAAAGGAATAAATAGTTTTTCAGTATTACTATTCAATGACCCATATCAATGGGGCTCCTTCTGAATGGTTTTCAATGGTTTATCACAAAATTCCCACACTATATTAGAATCTGGTTATGTGCTCTTCTTTCCGTCCCCTGTTCAGCAATCCACATATAGCAATTTTCTAGGTCACTGCTTGCCTATTAGAATGCCTGGTGAAAGATAACAATTAAATATGCCAAGTGCTAGAAGGGACATGGAGCAATTGAAACTCCTGCACTATTGTTGGAAAACACATTCTTATAAAATTAAACATATCTTTATTACCACCTGACCCAGCAGTCCTACTCTGAGGTATTTACTGAAGTGACTGAAAATTCAAGTCTGTACAAGTCAAGGATTTCCAGGAATTAGAGATGGAGGAAAGCAATGACTATGAAAAAACTCAGGAAAATTTTTTGAGGTGATGAAACATTTCTTTATCTTGATTGCATTGATAGTTGCATAATTTTATGCATTTGCCAGACTCATAGAGTCATACATAAAAAATAGTGACCTTTACTGTAGATATTACTAAACAAATGTATTGGGTTACTATTAAATGCTAGGACCAAAGGAGGGACAAAGGTAATAGAGTATAAATATGATACAACACCAGTTCATACAAAGTAATGGGATTTGACCTGGAAACCAATATTGCTTTGGCATAATTCAACTCAACAAATGCATATTGATTGCCTAAATTGTGTCAGATACTGTTCTTGGTCCATGAATAGATAGTAAGACAGTTGCTAACTTTAGGAAACAATGTACTTTTTTGTTTTTAATGACATATTCAGGCATATAATTAACATCTTTATAATTTATTTTCTAAAGCTAAGTAAATACAGTTTTAAGCACGTTTTCTTTAAAGCAAACCCAAAAAGGGGCACCTGGGTAGCTCAGTCAGTTAAGAGTCCAACTCCTGATTTCAGCTAAGGTTATGAACTCAGCTTTGTGAGATGGAGCTTCCATTGAGCCTCCTCCCACCCTTCCAGCCCCATTTGGAGGTCACATCATGGGGGCCCACTCAGTGGGAAGTTTGTTTCTCTCTTCTCCCTCTTCCCTCACCCTGGTCCTACTTGTGCTCTCTTGTTCTTACTCTCTCTTTCTCTCTCTCAAATAAGTAAATCTTTTAAGCAAACCAAGGAAGCTGTTCAGAAGGGACACTAGGCAGTAACAGCTTTTGAAATATGTATTCATTTCTATTCTCATGTTTGGGATGTGAGTACCCTTGGAGTGAATTCACTGTGAAGTAGGTGATACTAAGTATAAGAGTGCACTAAGTAATAGGAAAAGGCCCATCATGGGAAAGAGTGTGGTAAGATGTATCATACATCTCTAGCACTGATGAGTCTGTACAAGACCCAACTTGACTGGCAGCTGCTTAATCTTGGGTGAATGACTTGTTACCTAGTAATGAAACCACTCACTCTGATGATAGAAGCCATTACAGTCCTACAATCAGCCCAATAAGGTCATTTCTGATGGGAATGAAGCAGGTCTTGGAACAACTGAATATTCAGAGAGTGACCAAAGCATTATCTCACAGTGCCACACCTTCTGGGTTATACCTCTATGTGCTTTATACCAATAGCTTTTTTCTTTATCTGCTTCTTATGTTCTGCCCCTGGGTTGTATGCTGTCTCATCTTTTCATTGTGTTCTTCCCTGAAGGGAGTAGACCTGTGGGACATCCAGGTAGAAAATAACTTCTATATTTGTATAGTGTTTCATGGCTATGGAGCATTTTAATTTTTTATGTCTTATTTTATTTAAATTCAGTTAGTTAATGTATAGTGTATCATTAGTTTCAGATGTAGAGTTCAGTTAATCATTAGTTGCATATAACATCCAGTGCTCATTACATCCCCCCCCACTGACCTCCCCCTCAGAAACCCTCATTTTGTTTCCTATGGTTAAGAGTCTCTTATAGTTTTCCTCCCTCCCTGTTTTGTCTAATTTTATTTTTCCTTCCCTTTCCCCATGGTCCTCTGTTTTATTTATTAAATTCCACATATGAGTGAAACCATATGATAGTTGTGTTTCTCTAATTGACTTAGTTTGTTTAGCAATAATATCCTCTAGTTCCAGCCACATTCTTATAAATGGTCAGACTTCATCCTTTTTGGTGGCTGAGTAATACACACACACACACACACACACACACACACACACCCCACCACCACCTCTTTTTTTCATTCATAGCATTTTTTTTCATTAATATATAATGTATTATTTGTTTCAGTGGTACAGGTCTGTGAATCATCAGTCTTACACAATTCACAGCACTCACCATAGCATACACCCTCTCCAATGTCCATGACCCAGCTGCCCTATCCCTCCCCACTGTCCAGGAACCCTCGCTTTGTTTCCAGAGATTAAGAGTCTCTTATGGTTTGTCTCTCTTCCCTGTCCCATCTTATTTCATCTTTCTGCTTTCTCCCCATGACCCCCTGCCCTGCCTCTCAAATTCCTCATATCAGAGAGATCATATGATAATTGTCTTTCTATGATTGACTTATTTTGCTTAGCACAATACCATCTAGATCCATCCACGTCATTGCAAATGGCAATATTTTGGGGGTTTTGATGGCTGCATAGTATTCCATTGTATATATTTACCACATCTTCTTTATCCATTCATCTGTTGATGGACATCTAGGGTCTTTCCACAGTTCGGCTACTGTATACCACCTCTTCTTTATCCACCATCTATTGATGGACATCTGGGATCTTTCCATATTTTGGCTATTGTAGACATTGCTATTGTCAACATCAGGGTACAGGTTCCCTACTGGATCACAGTTTTATATCCTTTGGGTAAATACCCAGTATTATAGAATTGTGATGCCACCATCTTTGGTTTTCTTTTTCAACATTCCTCTGGCTGTTTGGGGTCTTTTCTGATTCCATCCAAATTTTAGAATTGTTTGTCCAGCTCTTGACCTCTTTGCCAATTTGGATATATTTTATTTCTTTTTGTTGTCTGATTGGTAAGGCTAGGACTTCTACTACTATATTGACTAACAGTAGTGAGAGTGGACATCCCTGTCTTGTTGCTGATCTTAGGGGAAAAGCTCTCAGTCTTTCCTTGTTGAGGGTGATATTTGCTGTGGGTCTTTCCTAGATGGCTTTTATGATGTTGAGGTATATTCCCTCCATCCCTATGCTGTGGAGAGTTTTAATCAAGAAAGGATGATGTGGTTTTTTTTTAAGATTTTTTAAAAATTATTATTTTTAGTTTCTTTTCAGCATAACAGTATTCATTGTTTTTGCACCACACCCAGTGTTTAATGCAATACGTGCCCTTCCCACTACCCACCACCTGGTTCCCCCAACCTCCCAGCCCCTACCCCTTCAAAACCCTCAGGTAGTTTTTCAGAGTTCATAGTCTCTCATGGTTCACCTCCCCTTCCAACTTCCCTCAGCTCCCTTCTCCTTTCCATCTCTCCGTGTCCTCCTTGTTATTTGTTATGCTCCACAAATAAGTGAAATCATATGGTAACTGACTCTCTGCTTGACTTCTTTCACTCATCATAATCTCTTCCAGTCCCGTCCATGTTGCTACAAAAGTTGGGTATTCATCCTTTCTGATGGAGGCATAATACTCCATAGTGTATATGGACCACATCTTCCTTATCCGTTCGTCCATTGAAGGGCATCTTGATTCTTTCCACAGTTTGGCGACCGTGGCCATTGCTGATATAAACATTGGGGTACAGATGGCCCTTCTTTTCACTACATCTGCACCTTTGGGGTAAATACCCAGGAGTGCAATTGCAGGGTCATAGGGAAGTTCTATTTTTAATTTCTTGAGGAATCTCCACACTGTTCTCCAAAGAGGCTGCACCAACTTGCATTCGCACCCACAATGGAAGAGGGTTACCCTTTCTCCACATCCCCTCCAACACATGTTGTTTCCTGTCTTGCTAATTTTGGCCATTCTAACTGGTGTAAGGTGATATCTCAATGTTTTTTTTTTTTTATAAACATACTTTTATCCCCAGGGGTACAGGTCTGTGAATCACCAGGTTTACGCACTTCACAGCACTCACCAAAGCACATACCCTCCCCAATGACCATAATCCCACTCCCTTCTCCCAAACCCTTTCCCCCAACAACCCTCAGTTTGTTTTGTGAGATTAAGAGTCACTTATGGTTTGTCTCCCTCCCAATCCCATCTTGTTTCATTTATTCTTCTCCTACCCACTTAAGCCCCCGTGTGGTTTTAATTTGAATCTCCCTGAGGGCTAGTGATGATGAACATTTTTTCATGTGTCTGATAGCCATTTGTATGTCTTCATTGGAGAAGTGTCTGTTCATATCTTCTGCCCATTTTTTGATATGATTATCTGTTTTGTGTGTGTTGAGTTTGAGGAGTTCTTTATAGATCCTGGATATCTTATTTATTTATTTGACAGACAGAGTTCACAAGTAGGCAGAGAGGGGGAAGCAGGCTCCCCACTGAACAGAGAGCCCAATGCGGGGCTTGATTCCAGAACTCTTTGAGATCATGACCATAGCAGAAAGCAGAGGCTTAACACACTGAGCCACTCAGGTGCCCCGATGTATTTTTTTTTTTCAAAAATTTTTTTTTTCTGTATCAATTGAGAGGGCCATAGGGTTCTTGTCCTTTCTTTTATTCATGTGATGTATACATGTTGATTGATTCGTGGATATTGAACCACCCTTGCAGCCCAGCAATGAATCCCACCTGGTCAACATGAATAATCCTTTTACTGTAGTGTTGGATCCTATTGGCTAATATCTTGTTGAGAATTTTTACAACCATATTCATCAGGGATATTGGTCTGTAGTTATCCTTTTTGGTGGGATCTTTGTCTAGTTTTGGGATCAAGTTGAGCACTTTGATTTTTTTTATCCTCAAAACAGTGCTGTATGGTAAATAAAGGTGATATTATTATTTCAGTTTCAGGAAGGAACAAGAGTCTATAGAGAGGTTGTAAGTTGCCCAACAAATTTGGGATGGAATCCATTCTCAGTTTTGAATCTTTTGATCCCTTGTCCAGTGCACTTTCAACTTTATCATGATACCTTGTTACTAACTGTGCTAGCTTTTGGTCTAAGAAGCTATGAGTGGTGACATAGCTTTGTTTCACTTTAAATGATATTCTGAGTACAGGGTACAGAACCCTTATTCCCAAATCATCTCTAGCACAATGCCCATGAATAAGAGTTATACAGAACCAGTGTTAAATGAAAGAATGATATCTGTTTCCTTCTTTGATCCAAATACTGTATACCAATTGCCTTTGTATATGTCTCTGTGTCACTCGATTTGTTAATATACAGTTCAGATGGAATAAGACATAGAACAAAGAGCAGCAATGTGGCAGTTGCCTGATTTGCATTTAAGAGTCTGTATTGGGTTGAGGGGCAGAGAGAGAGAGAATCTTAAGCAGACTCCAGGCTGAGTGCAGAGCTGATGTGATGCTAGATCCCACGACCCTGAGATCATAACCTGAGCTGAAACCAAGAGTCAGACACAACCAAATGCACCACCAAGGAGCCCCTGAACTATTTTGATATGGTCCAAGTTTCCTACATAAAGTCTCTACTTCTGGCAGCTGTGACCTGGAAGTTTTATGTCCACTCTGATTTTTCCAGCTTTCAAACACCTTTCAAAGGATCTATGAAACTGGTAACCAGTTGGTAGGCTAGTAGTAATATTGATTTTAACCAGTGTAAGTGATAGTTACCATGATGCAGTTATTTGAGGGAAAATGAAAAGGCACTTGTAGGCCTATCATGTCACTGGAATATATATCTGTTAAATTCTCACATTATTTCTTCTTGGCTTAAAGTATCTGTTGCAGGTATGGGAGAAAAGATGTGAGATATTCAGCCAGTGTCAGCTACCAATAAGTTAGTATTAATCATGCAAGTATTTAGTTTACATTTCTATGAAAAGAGACTATGAATAACTACTTCCTAATAAGTATTTACTAAAGATATAGCTTTAATATGTTATTTCCTTTACTTTCACAACAAGCTTATGAGGACATTTTGAATGAGGGACAGAAACTTAGAGATTAAATATTATTTTCAACTAAAATTTACCTTTGCTGTGATTCCAATCCAGATTTACCTTTGCTGTGATTTTGTGAACAAGACACAGCTCATACTCAGGTAGATTCAAATGTAGATGGAATCCTGAGAAAAGCCTATGCAAGTGGAGAATTAACAATTCATGGCAGATATGATGGGATCTATAAGAAGAGAATGAACGAATGTGTCTTGCGATTTGTTAAGAAGCATAACTCTTACATAGGCTATAAGCAGAAGAGGCTTCATAGAGGATGTTGCCTCTGAGGTGGGCTTGGAAGGAAAGATGGGACTATTTTGGCATATGGGATGTTTATCTGTAGATGATACATATGCTTAAATAGAAATGTTGATTCTGTATTATCAGCAGAGAACAAAACATGAAAATTCTGTATCCTGGAGTTTATTTGAAATCATTTTTCACCCATGGGTCAAAACTGACAGCTAGCACTCTCACATGTGCTCTCTCTCTGACTTTCTGTCAAATACATGCAAACACACATGCATGCACACACAGATAACCCTAGTGATTTGTGCATACATATACATGTAGTATAATTAGTATAATTTAAAAAATTATCCTCTTCAAAATGCCCTTATTCTCAGGAGGAATATTTGAAGACAAAAGAACATGATGTCTGCCACTTAAGAATGGTTCAATAAAAAAGAGTGTATATATGTATATATAACACATATATTATATATGGACCTTTCTTAAGGAAGAATAAAGTACAGTGTATGGATGTATGTATGAATGGATCGATAGAAAAATGGGTGGAGGGAGACAGGGAAGGAAAGAGAGAGACAGAGATATAGAAAAAGAGAGAATAAACATGTAAAACATATTAATAATTAGTACATAAGGGGACTTCATCAAGATCAAAAGCTTCTGCACAACAAAGGGAAACAGTCAACAAAACAAAGAGGCAACACACGGAATGGGAGAAGATACTCACAAATGACACTACAGACAAAGGGCTGATATCCAGGATCTATAAAGAACTCCTCAAACTCAACACACACAAAACAGATAATCACATCAAAAAATGGACAGAGGCCATGAACAGACACTTCTCCAAAGAAGACATACAAATGGCTAACAGACACATGAAAAAATGTTCATCATCATTAACCATCAGGGAGATTCAAATCAAAACCTCATTGAGATGCCACCTTTACACCAGTTAGAATGGCCAAAATCAACAAGACAGTAAACAACAAGTGTTGAAGAGGATGTGGAGAAAGGGGAACCCTCTTACACTGCTGGTGGGAATGCAAGTTGGTACAGCCACTTTGGAAAACAGTGTGGAGGTTCCTTAAGAAATTGCACGATCCCTATGACCCTGCAATTGCTCTGCTGGGTATCTACCGCAAAAATACAGATGTATGGAAAAGAAGGGCCATCTGTACCCCAATGTTCATGGCAGCAATGGCCACAATCGCCAAACTGTGGAAAGAGCCAAGATGTCCTTCAACAGACGAATGGATAAAGAAGATGTGGTTCATATATACAATGGAATATTATGCCTCCATCAGAAAGGATGAATACCCAACTTTTGTATCCACATGGATGGGACTGGAGGAGATTATACTGAGTGAAATAAGTCAAGCAGAGAGAGTCAGTTATCATATGGTTTCACTTACTTGTGGAGCATAAGGAATAATACAGAGGACATTAGGAGAAGGAAAGGAAAAGTGAATTGGAGGAAATCAGAGGGAGAGATGAAGCATGAGAGACTGTGAACTCTGAGAAACAAACTGAGGGTTTGGGGGGGAGGTGGATGGGAGGATAGGTGAGCCTGGTGGTGGGTATTAAGAAGGGCACGTATTACACGGAACACTGGGTGTGTTGCACAAGCAGTGAATCTTGGAGAGCTGGAAAAATAAAATTAAATTTTAAACAGTGCATATGGGTTCCAAGTGAAGCATATGTGAGTGTTCCTTATACTATAACTCTTTTTTGTTTCATATTTTCCATTAAAGTTTGGAGAAAACATGGATGATATAAAAATGGCAGAAGAAATAAATAAAAAACACCCATAAGCTCCCAGTCTGATATAGCCACATTAACATATTGTGACATTTGAATGAATTCTCTTCCAGTCTTTTTTCTTAGATATATGGATCTTTTTGCCCAATTTTGTCATAAAATTCTATGTACATCTTTATATGATGTTGTTTTTCATTTAGCATTGTAACTCGTGCATTTTATCACATCAGTAAAATTCCTAAGTCCAGTCCATTCTTAAGAGGAAGGGAATTAGGTTCTACCTTTGAAGAGAAAAGTAACAGGATTTGTGGATATATATAAAAACCACCACAGTTACCTTTACCCATCAAGGGTTCACAGAGCAGGGGGATTGTTAGAATGAGAATCATTCTGTAGTAAATGTTGATTCAGTGGGCTAAACTTTTGGGGTCTAGAATAGGTCTCAGAGATCTAGATCAGCATAAGTAATTATGTATCTCTAACATCTTGTACATGTAAACACTGCAATACTTGGTAAACACTATGAACATTGAACGGATAAAGGATGGAAAGACTGATGGAATCTGGATAAATGATGGCCAGATGAATAACTGTCAACTTTTTGGATCCCAAACCATAATTAAATGAATCCTTCAACTATGGTGATTCAGTGACCAATTTGTTTGTATCTGGTTCCGAATTACTTCTTTAATAATAAGACAGCTCATTTCAAAACAGTACACAAAGCTCAAATGTTGTGGAAAGCCAAGTGGAAACTCTCATGTATATGTTGTTGAGGATTTGTAACCAGCAAATAGAACCTATAGTGGAGAGCAAGTTAAAGCCCCACATGCTCTAGATATTATTAGGAGACAGCCATGGCTTTTGAGAAGCAGAAAATGTTCTCACCCTCTAGATTCAGCAAATTCATATGGGATGAAAGGTGACTGTTACTGTTCTATCTTACTTTCCTTTTTCACCAGCTTGAATCACTTGCTATTTTTGAAAAGTTACTTCCTGTCTAGCAAGATGCAGTTAATGGCAGAGCAGCAAATTTCTCACTCATCAATCTGAACTAGCAGGTCTAAACCAACATAGCACTTTTGAGAGAGCTGGTGAGAAAAAACAGAATGTCATCAGATTGGACATCTTTGAAAGGTTTTTGTGAAGCACATGGCTAGTTTTCTGGCAAGTGAAAAGCAAGACTTGGGGTGACAGGAATCTGTTGCTTGGGTAAAGAGTTCTGAGAAACCATTGAGCTTCCCTTTAATGTGGATATTGAGCAAGTCTTGGAACATGCCTCAAAGTTTATGTTTTTAAGTCACTGGATTAGACATGCTGTTATAACAGTATTTTTTTTCAATCTAAAGAAATTCTTCCAAAGTTAAGTAAAGACAATTTTCAGCAATGTATTTTATTCAGAGTATATTTAAGGAGCTCTTATTAGACTCTTGCTGGTGTGCTAAGCCCTGGGGATACGGGGTAAATAAGAGAAAAATATAATTTGCCTCCATAGATGTTAAGGTCCAGCTTTTTATTCCTGATTGAAAACTCAGTATCAAACTCAAAAAAGGTATTACTTTTTGAGCTTTTCTTCATCTTGCCCAGAAATGGAGGAGAACTTGATTGTGATGGATGTTTTGCAACACTTGATCTGAGGGAAACTAGCAATCATGTTAGAAGGACAATTCAAGGAGCTCTTTGGAGAGCCCACATGGTTAGAAACCTCCAGCTAGACTCAAACTCAACAAACACTATAAAGTTGACTGAGTGTACCCTTTCAGATGAACTTGGCTTTGCCACAGGTCCAGTGACTTCAGCATGGAAGGAACTTCTAGGGAGAAGGGGAGTACCCTCTTCTGCTTAGTCAGGTGGCCACCATGAACACCGTGAACTGTATACATCCACAAGTTTAGATAGAATTTTTCATATTGCAAAAGGCAGAAACCCAAACAATTGTGTTGTCTTTAGGAGAAGTCATAGGGGAGCTCAAATAATGGCACCAGACCAAGTTTCTCAGCTTTGCTTCCTTTGGATATAAGCTACCTCATAGCATCCCTTGGTTTCATTCTCTTCATGGTATGAGATAACATCATATTCTCATGCCCTGATCTGGAGGAAGAGTAAAAGCTTTTTTTTTTTTTTTTTAATAAAGATTTTACTTATTTATTTGACAGACAGAGATCACAAGTAGGTAGAGAGAGAGAGGGAGAGGCAGGCTCCCCTCTGAGCAGAGAGCCCAATGCGGGGCTCGATCCCAGGACCCTTGGACCATGACCCGAGCCAAAGGCAGAGGCTTAACCCACTGAGCCACCTAGGCACCCCAGAAGAGTAAAAGCTTTTATTTCCAAAGGCTTCAGCAAGCACCTTCTGGAATCCTACTGCTCTGATTGGTTTACAAGCCTATTTTTTGAACTTGTCACGGTGGGTGGGATATGGTAACTGGCTTAAAACCAGTCAGAACTCTTCACTGAAGCTGGAATGGGATCAGTCCCACCCAAGCTACCCACTGAGGTTAAGCGACAGGTGATTTTTTAAACAAAATTCAGGCACTGAGATGAAAAAGAGAGGCTATGCATGCCTTTGCCATGGTGTTGTCTTTTGCATTCTTAGACTTCTAATTTTTTTTTTAAAATAGACTTTATTTTTTTTTTTAGAACAGTTTTAGACTTATAGAAAAATTATAAGCTAGCACAAGGGGTTCCCAATATACTGCACTTATTATTAACACCTTAAATTAGATGGTAATAAATCTATATTTGATACATTATTATTAAGTAAGGCTTATATTTTATTCAGATTTTCTTATTTTCATCTAATGCCCTTCTTCTATTCCTGAATCCCATTCTGGATACAACATTGCAGATAGCTGTTACATCTTCTTAGGCTCCTCTTGGCTGTTGCAATTTCTTAGACTTTCCTTGGTATCCTGCTCCTTCATCTTGTAACTTAAATCAAGTGTTACCTTTATGAAATCAATGTGTCCAGCTCATAGTAGGAGTTGAAGAAATTACTTGTTGGATAGTTGAATTAGGAAAAGCTGACTTTTTTTTTTTATATAAACATATATTTTTATCCCCAGGGGTACAGGTCTGTGAATCACCAGGTTTACATACTTCACAGCACTCACCAAAGCACATACCCTCCCCAATGTCCATAATCCCACCCCCTTCTCCCAAACCCCCTCCCCCCAGCAACCCTCAGTTTGTTTTGTGAGATTAAGAGTCATTTATGACTTTTATAGTCCCAGTTCCTTTTATAGCTTTAGAAATTTTCCCTCTAGGGGGATTTGCATCTTAAACTGGAATTTAATTTAAATCAGAGTAGATGATGCTCTAAGCATGAAATCACAGGTTCAGTTGGGGGCAGCGGTGGTGATGGGATTGGAAGCGAGGTTTTTTAGTCGTTGGGGATTTCATGGCACACCTGAATTCATGCTACAGAGACAAGCTTATGTGAAGTCAAATGTCATGGGCAGAACTTTGACATAATAAGACGATAGTATTCAGAAGATAGCAACTATGTGGGATGTTTGGGAGGGAAAATTAAAGAAATACCAGCTACTACAGGCCACTTGCCTTATCCTGTCTAAGAAAAGGTAAATTTGGAAAAGGGCTCTTGCAGATGATAAGTGGTGATTATTTGTTTGTTTATACATCTTTCTTAGACCTTGAGGCTGGGGGAAAATATTGATAATTTCTTAAGCCTGATTTATCTATCTGTAATTTACAAGTTAATGTTTAGCCCTTCGCAAGTTTACTAAAAGCCAACTCTACATTTAGCTCTGGGAAATCTAAGTCTAGGATGGTCCTAGCAAATTATGGCTCTTTTCATCATTTTATGTTGCTCATATTCATCCTCTGGCACTAGAGGGAGATAGTGACAGGCAATTCCTAAAACTAACGAAGAACCTGAGTGAAGCTCTAAAAATGAATTGTGTGGAATTTGATTACCTAGGGCAGTTAGTGCTTAGTCCTGGTGAAGGGTAGGAGTCTCTTACAAGAAGACTCAGGTTGGGGTAAGTCAGGGAGGCTGTCAGTGGCTTCCCTCTTCTGTAAACAGGTATAGAATATTTTCAGGGGCCAATCTCAGGCTCAGACCAACGATGAGCACCCTTGTGAAGTAGGAAAAACTGGTGTTCTATGTCCCAGTTGTTCTTCTTCCAGCTCTTTCCTCATTGCTAATTCTGATCCCTCCTTCCTCAAGCTGTAGTGCCTTTATGCTAGGGTTTTCACACTCTCATTTCCCTTTCAAAACCTACTCTTAGGAAAAGGCCTAACACGCCCATTTATATCAGGATATGAATATCTGCAAATGCTTGAACCTTGTTAAGAGATGAACCTCTAGTAGTAGAATTTCAGACATCATACAGTATGGCTAGGGTGTGGAGGGTGGATACAGTTTTAGGTAGGATCCCTCCTAATATCAGTGCTTCTGAAATGTAGACTTAAGTACCCAAACCCCACCTTGTATATGACCAGAGCCAAGAAGGGAGGTCAGGATTAGTAACCTACTCAGCTGCAGTGACTTGGAGAAAGCCTGTCCTTTCCCAAGTGAGACTTTTTTATTTCTTTCAGCATATTATTGAAGAAAATAACCACTTGTCTTACTGCTCTGTATTTCAGGTACATGTGTTTACTTCAATAAGCATTTCCTAGCACCTGCTTCTTCCAGGTGATGTGTGAGTCTCTGAGGTAGGAAAGGTAGCATGAATTCCCAGGATTATGGTCTCATCTGGGATACCTACCTAGGAACAAGTCATTCTGCCAAGGAGGCCTATTAGGGAGTTCATTCTTCTCTGGCTACAGAAGGAGAAGTGGAGGACAGAGTGAAGCTGGGAAATGAGGGGTGAATCCTGACTGGGAAGGACTGCTTCAGAAGCATCTGGAAGTTTAGCAGTGCCTTATTGGATTAGACAGGAGAAGATGGAGAAAAGGAAAATCATTTCCATCACAAAAACTTGTCATGAATGTTCTGTAGTTCCTCGAATACACATCCTTTACCTCTTATTATGCCTCCATCAGAAAGGATGAATACCCAACTTTTGTAGCAACATGGACAGGACTGGAAGAGATTATGCTGAGTGAAATCAGTCAAGCAGAGAGAGGCAATTATCATATGGTTTCACTTATTTCTGGAGCATAACAAATAGCATGGAGGACATGGGGAGTTAGAGGAGAAGGGAGTTGGGGGAAATTGGAAGGGGAGGTGAACCATGAGAGACTATGGACTCTAAAAAACAATCTGAGGGGTTTGAATTGGCGGGTGGGTGGGAGGTTGGGGTACCAGGTGGTGGGTATTATAGAGGGCATGGATTGCATGGGGCACTGGGTGTGGTGAAAAAATAATGAAAACTGTTATGCCAAAAATAAATAAAAAATAAATTAAAAAAAAAAGCTACTCTTGGATATTAAAAAAAAAAAAAAAAACACAACAACAACAACAACAAAACTTGTCATGAAGTGTATGACCTGGTGAGGCTATAGCCTGAGAAGCACAAAAAGGAAATAAAGTGAGAGAATTATCAGCAAAATCTTGGGGCTGGTAGGGATCTTGCACTGACAGCCCTGGGTCCCAGATTTGGTTTCACTGTTTACCAGCAATGTAACCTTGGACATTTTGTTAACTTTTCTGTGTCTCATTTTCTTATCTGTAAAAATGAGGATAATAGTAGCTAATTTATAAGCTTGATGTCAGGATTAAAAGAGATATCTAGGATATATTCTTGGAAGTTTATGACACATAGCAATGGACCAAAAAGTAGTCTTATACAATTAAGGTACCACTAGACATTGTATCAGATAAACCTACAAATTTCAGTTCTTAACAGAGGTCTATTTTTCACTCATGTAACAGTGCTATGAGCATGCTCCTATTCTCAGGGGTTCTTCAATTCAGTGACTTCACCATCCTTTGAGATCTCAGAGCCCATGGCATTTAGTCAGCCTGTGGAAATGGGAAAAACACAACTCTTCTTAACCTTTACTCAGACCTGAAGACAACACATATAACTTAGTGAGAACAGGTCCCATGGCCTTACCTGGGTGGCAGCTGCTTCACAGAACAATTCTATGCCCAAGAAGAGGAGCATGGGTTTTGGTACACAGTTAGCTATTCCTGCCTCTGTTGGTTAGAAAGATGATCAAGAAGAGGAGGAGGAGGAGGTTGGGGTCTGATCATTGAGTATCTTGGCTCTAGATTGAGGATCAAGATTTTGTTTAAATACATCATGGTTTGGAGGGAACATCAATGACACCCCCATCATGCATCTGAAATTCATTACTTAGCTTCTCATATTTCCCTAGGTGGGAGTCTGACACTTCCTTGAGGCTCAGGGAGCAAGTGGTCATCTTATTTTCCCTTGTCATTGCCGAAATGAAGTGGATATTGGAATTTATAGCTTATAAAGGGCTTTTGAGTTGGTTTATTAGAGTGAGTTCATGCAGGGGGTTAGCCAAATAGCACTCCAAGTTTAAAAATAATAACACTGCAGCTTTATCTCTGCTTTTATCTGAGAATCTACAAAGCACTTTACAAAGCCTGACAGCATCCCCCTGAGGTGACTAATATTATAGCTATTTTAACAGGGAGATTTTATCTCTATTACAAGTTGGTATAAAGCTGTTCTGAAAACACTCTGGCCAAGGTTAAAAATTCTGTTCAGGAAAAAGTAGCAGTTGGACACAAGCTCTGTTTTCCATTCTTCCCATTAAGGTCTATATAGAGGTCTATATTTTATCATTATGATGATTTTCTTGCCATATCTCTAGTATATTTCTTCATACAAGAAACCAGTCATGTCATTGAAACACTTTCAGATATTTTAGGAGAAAATTATTTCCTGTAAGAAGTTAAAATTTTCTCCTAGAGGAGTGACACTGTCCTATGAGTCCAGAGAGGTAAGAGCAAAATCTTTCCACTTACTAAGTTTACTGTAAATTTATGCTGAAAGCATTAGGAGGACTCTGCTGTTTAATGTATCTTGGTAGGTAATCTTGTTTGGGAAAATTAGAATTTTGGCTCCTAAAGGCATATTCTCTCTGGAATACCTATTTTATTTTTACTTATAATAATTACATGCTTTGGAGATAAACAGACATCCTTTAGAATCCTGACATCGCCATTCTCATCAAGGGAAAATTTGGGATGAAGAGAGTTTCTCTGTAATTCATTAAGTACGAAACCTTTATTCTGGTGCTATAGATTCACTCCTCAGACTCTGAGATGGATAGTTGCATGTCAGACATTTATAGGAGAGAACTGTCATGAGTCACTCATCTGAGGGAGTAAAGGAAGGAAGATTGGGCACAGGGAGAAGCTGAACTGTGAAGCAATTGCAACAAGGTCTCAGCCAGTACCACTGGGAACTTGGGAACTAAAATAGCTCATCAGAGTTGTCCAGAGTTGAGGTCAAAGGGTCTGGCTTTTATATCCTTGCATTGACCAGCCATTGGATATGGACTGCCTGTGGGAGGCAGTGTAACTTTGAGTAAGGAAGCCCTCTAAGACAAGAGTAATTCCTGGGAGGAATTCTGCTCTGCACCATTACTGGCCAATACTCTTTGCATCTCGAGGAAGGTATGTCTTGTTTCTGAAGGGCAACCTGGGCAGTACACCACAGCATCTGCTGTTGTTCACCTCTTCCATGCTCAAATCCACTGTCTTCAGATACTAGGTTCACTCCATTTGGGAACAGGTTCTCAAGAATTCTGGCTAGCCTCTTTCCAGGGAAAACTTTTAAGAGGAAGGTTAGAAGATAAACCTCAGCCCCTATATTGCAGTTGGTCTCAGGGTCCCAACTGATACTCTCATTTCCCTTCTCTACTACCTATCACACACCCTCAAAACTCTAGCAGTCAAAGTAGCTTCTGTTGTGAAGCAACCCAGACCCTCTTCCCTGAAGGGTCTGAATCCCTAGGTACCATGCCTGTCTATGTCTGTGACTGCTACACTTGACTTTCAAAATTGGGCAGATCAAGAGATGCCCCGTTAGGTACCTGGTCAGAGGGAAGTATTACCTCTTTGCAAGCCAGGATCTGTGGACCTAAATAGCCTAGAGCTGTGAAGATGGGAGATACAACTTCCCCAGGTAAGTTGCTAGGAGTAATGATAGTGAGGCCATTCCTGCTTCCAAACCTGTGTTTCATATCCATGCATTTTTAACTATTGGTAGCATACTGCCATTGAAGAGTGTCATCTCCAAACTGATAGCTCAGTGAGCCGCCCAGATGTCAGCTGAGTGAGGAAGCTTGTGAGTTGTACAGCATGTGATTAAGAGAGCTGGATGCAATACTCATATGCTCACCATTCTACCTTCTTTGCTCTAGAGTGTATTCCTTGGTTCAGTGTGATTTATATTTGTGGATCAGGCATTTTGTAAACCCTTGGATAGTAATGCAGACTGAGACCCTGTGGATAGACAAAGCAAATCCATATCCAGAATACATATCAATTCCAGTCAAGATAAATCATTATCTTCTTAAGCAGAAAGGATTTAATGTAATCAACTTGCCACCAAGTATATACTTGATCTTCTCAATAAATGGTGCCATATGGAAGTCATTGGTCTTTTTTTTTTTTTCTGGAAGATGGGACATTTGTCAGCCGTAAAAGTTAGGTACAACTTGATGTGTAGGATCCCATGCTGTCAGGTCCATGTATAACTTCTATTCCTGCCATCATGGCTATTTTGTTCGTATGGTCATTGTGCCCAAATTGGCATGGCCAGTGACAGAGGCTAAGTGCCTAAGTCATTCTGTATACTTAGTTGTGAAGGGTTATCAATGTAGAGAGTCTTCAAAATGTATTGATTTTTCTCGTTCCTCAGTGTTTGGATACTTAAGTAAATGTTCATAGAATCCATTATGGAGGACTGAAGAAATATTACCATATGCAATTGCCGTGGTGTTTCAGGATCTTTTCTCCTGGTAAACCAGCCTCTCCTACAGCCAGTAGGAATTAAAACACGAAAAGAGAAGTATCTTTCTTATATTCACACAGTTATGTGAATGGTAGGCTGTAGGGCTGAAGACTTTCTCAGATATGAAAGTCGTGTGAGGAATTATAAAAATTTATTGATTACCCTGGACCTCCTGATAATCCATCCTTAATTTGATTATATACCTATGCAATACCCTGGTGGTCTCTGCATCTATCTTGCCCCAGGGATGGTATATCCTGTTAACTATTTCCATAGTCTCTGTGGGTTAAGTGCCTCTGGAAGCTGCTCTGACTTTTGATTTACTGGAATAACTGTACCTACTTTGTTTCGGATGTTAAGTGTCACCACCTGGTCATTACTTTGGGAACCTGTTAAGTCTGTTGCTATAAAGGAGCCCAATTCTATAACAACATCTCCTGCCAATAGCTCTGGACTACAACGGATGCTCGCTTCTGAGCTTCTCCGTGATGCTGATATCCCTATCAGCAGCATATTCCTTGTCATTTTTTAAAAAGATTTTATTTATTTATTTTACAGAGAGAGATTACAAGTAGATAGAGAGGCAGGAAGAGAGAGAGAGGGAAGCAGGCTCCCCACCAAGCAGAGAGCCTGATTCAGGACTCGATCCCAGGACCCTGAGATCATGACCTGAGCCGAATGCAACGGCTTAACCCACTGAGCCACCCAGACACCCTCCTTGTCATTTTTGACCCTCAAAGTGCCATTTGAGCTCTCTGAGCCCATTGAACATAGTTGACTGAAGGATTTTCTAGGTTTATATAGTATACCCATTCTAGCATGCCACTATTCTGAGCACTTTGACCTTTCCTTCCATCTTCTGACATAACAATTATGACATGACTTAATATGAGCCATGCAAACTTCCTTGAGCCTTCCTATTGTCATGCTAGCACCATTTCTGAAAGTATTTGTCAGGTTTTAAATCTTGTATCACTGGATTGTGTTCCTGTATAAACTCTATAAACTCTTCCTTACCCAATTTTATTTTCTGCTCCTTTAGCCAGCATCCTTAAGATCTAGTCCTGTGCATCCTCTCCTGGATCTTGCTGGTATATATTGCTAGATCCTTTGTCTTCTTCAGGACACAGTGCCTTTCTTCACTCAGTTGGTTAGGTTTTAACTTATATCCTAGTTACTTGTCAGGTGGTGATTAGGGATTACATAGGTAGACTCTGAAGAAGCAAGCACATGTTGTCTTTCAAGTCAAAATTCTTTGTAGTATTATCACCCGGTGACCAGGGAATGGTAACTTTCAACAGAGATGGGTGGGTCTCTTCCGTAAGCCCAAATGGTTCAGTGGGATCAGGGTTTTCAAAATTTTTAAGTATGTCAAACCCAGATGTCCCTAGCCCAAGTCTCAAGGTCCCATTCCTCCTCAAACAGGGCCTTGAACTTTCTTAGCATATTTGCTCAGTTAGTGAATTCAGCCTTCTCTGGAACTCTGCTACCACAGTGATTAGGTCTCTAGCCTGCCTCAGCTTATTCTGACTTCCCTCCTCCTTCCCACTTCCAACCACCCTGGAGAGGAAAATTATTTTTTTGTCTAGGAGGGCTTCTGAAATTTTTTTCAAGATTTTTAAACTATTTAAGAGAGAGAGAGAGAGAAAGGAAGGAACGCAGAGGAGAGAGAAAGAGAGAGAAGCAAACTCCCTGCTGACCACAGAGCCTGGCCCAGGGTTAGATCCCACTATCCTAAGATAATGACCTGAACCAAAATCAAGAGTGGGACTCTTAATTTACTGAGCCACCCAGATGCCTTGGCCCACTGGATTTTATACTTCTCCTTAAATTAGTATCAATCACCCTTGGTCTTTCTTTTCACTGTCTTAGCTCAGATTCCTTGGGAAACATTTCTGAGATGGAGGTTCTTGTACAGAAAATATATCTGGATATGTTTTCAGGGACAATGCCCATGAAGGAATCACAGAAAGAAGGGAGAGGGGAACAGGCAAAAAATGGCAATGAGGCTTCAGTTGATCCCACTGAGAAGTCTGGAGTGCTGATGTACCATTAGAGGTATCTTAAATTGATGCAGAAGAATTAGGCCTCTGTATCCCTACCTTGATCAGTCTTTGGATGTGGATGCCCCCCAAAGGATGTGTGATCTTGGTGAAGGCAGTTCCTCTTGCCAAGCAGATTCCTCTTGCCAGAAGAGCCAGCACTTCCAACATTGGGGGAATGAGTGCTTTGGTCCTAAAAGAACATCCCAGGAATGGACTACAACATCCAGCATACCTGGTGTGAAGCTTCCTAGTTGGGCCTGAGACACAAAAGTTGTCACTCCCACACTGAAAATAAGCACAAAACTCATAACTCAAAGGTCTATCAGATTATGTCTCAGGAAGAAAAGAGAAAATTAATCTTTATTTTTTGTTGACCAGGCCCTCAGGGCTAGAAAGACAAGACACCAACTAAAGTCTCTGTAATTCACCCTGTTACTTACAAAGTTCACAGTACAGTCCCTAGCAGATTATTAGCACTGTACAATGACAATAAGAATAACAATAGCAAAGTTTTATTAAATGCTTACTCTGTGCTAGGCACTGCTCTAACTTCTTTTCATGTAATAATGTGTTCATTCCACAAATAACTCTATGTGATCTTAATTTACTTATTTTACAGATGTGGAATTAAAACACGAAAAGAGAAGTATCTTTCTTATATTCACACAGTTATGTGAATGGTAAAGCTGTGATTTGAACCAAGGTCTAATTTCAGAGCTCATGCTCACAATCAGTACATTGTTTTACTCTAATTGGTAGTAAATGTTAGCTATTATTTTTATTATATCTGTACAAGTCATGGATATATAGTAATGCTATAAGAAAGGAATTGTTGCAATTTACATTAAATCTACATTTTGATGGATGCGGTCCATTTAAAAATGAGAAATCCTACATTTTTTGTGTCTTCCTATAGGAATGTGGTTCTTAAAATTGGCTGAACATCAGAATCACCTGGGTAAAAATATTAAAACTCCCATCACTCAGGCCACATGCCAGAACAATTCAATCTGCATCTCCAGTGGTAAGACCACCAACAGTATTTTTTTGGAAGTACTCCAGGTATTACAGTATGCAGTCAGACTTGAGAACTGCTGTCCTAGGGTTCTGTCTGCCTCTCTTCCTCCTGCGGGGCTCTGCGTTTGCTCTTCTTCCCTCTCCATTATCGTCCCAAGGAAGCACATTCATTGTCCATGCCTATAGTGGCTCAACGTCTCTTTCTAAGGTTCCAGATTCACTCCTGTACTACTATTATGAAGTAGGCATGCTTGTTAATTCCCATTTTTTTTTAGGAAGAAATCAAGGCATTGAGAGGTTAAGTAACTTACTTATCCAATGTCACACAGGTAGGAAGTAGTACAGCTAGGATCCAAACCCAGGCATTCTGGTTCTAGAGTCCATGTGATTGACTATTATACTCTATCACTGGACATCTCTATCCATTGTTTGAATCTTACCTGCCAAACTAAACTCTTTATCATTCCCCACCTCCAGCCTTCTCCCATGCCCTGCCCTTCAAAGAAGAGAACTAACATTGCCCATTCTCTTGTACTGTTTTTCTTCATTAAAGGTGTTAAAGGTGGGGAGCTGAGGCAAACAAGAGTTTCTACCTGGTACAAAGGCAGGGGGTTCTCTGAACTAAGCACATCTTTACCTGGGGTAGGGTGGGCTTGGTGTGGCCAGATTTTTCCCAGTTATCTCCATAAGTCAGAAATTCAAATTTAATATGCTGATATATCCTGGCTTTTTGATGTTGGAAACCAAGTAAAAATTTTTACTACCACAGTACAGAAAACAAACCATGCCCATGGGCGGCTGATGTGTTCTGTGGCCTCTAGTTTGCAACTAGTGGTCTAGGGAAAGTTGTTTTCTCCTCCATGTACTCTGACTCTCTGGTTGAATTGTAAATACCCCAAGGCCTTGAGTTTTAAAAGTAGGTCCTGTAAATCCTAATGAAAAGTGCTTTCCAGCAATCTCTGAAATGAGCTTTATCCTATTAAACTAAGAATGTGTGGCTGAAATGGAGACATCTCCTCAATGGTTATAGGGTAACTAGATGGACTGTGAAATTTTAATCAAGTAGAAAAGCATGTGTAGTTCACTGCACCAACATTTCCTCACAGAAACATGTTTCCTTGATTCTAAGCCAATGGAAAATGGAAAGAAAAAAAACGGAATCTGACATTACTGAGCATCTACAATATACAAAGCATTCTGCTAGGTAAAATAACTATGGTATCAATTCTCCATATAATCTTAGAAATATAGCTGGATGAACCCTTGCTTCCCCTGTGCATGTTCTAAGTAATAGTTGACAAGATGGCTAGACTGTGAGATACACGAGAAAGATAATCATGGATAAAATTTATTCTTTCTTTCTTTCTTTCCTTCCGTCTTTCTGTCTTTCTGTCTGTCTTTCTTTAAAAAGGGGGTTCAGGGTGCCTGGGTGGCTCAGTCGGTGGCTGAGCCTCTGCCTTTGACTCAGGTCATAATCCCAGGGTCCTGGGATCAAGTCCCACATCAGGCTCCTTGCTCAGAGGGGAGCCTGCTTCTCCCTCTGCCTGCTGCTCCCCTGCTTATGCATTCTGTGTGTGTGTGTGTGTGTGTGTGTGTGTGTGTGTGTCTCTGTCTCAGACAAATAAGTAAAATCTTTAAAAAAGGGGGGGGGGCGTAGTTCAAAGAAAAAAAGTAACTCACCAGAGATTAAGTAGCCAGTAAGGGGATAAACCCAAGGTTCAAACACAACTCTGTTTAGTGCTAAAATCTGTGTTCCTTCCATTGAACTCCACCATTTCTCCACTTCAAATAGAAGGAATCTTAAAGTTGGGTGGTACTGTTCTGAAATCAGTGATCTGAAGAATATCATAAGTGGAAAATCATAGGATCTTAATCTATGAAAAGAGACATAGCTCCCAAGTATTTTCTACTACCTTCTAATACAGACTAGAGCAAATAGGGCAGTTGCCCCAGTACTCACTCTCTCTTTGGTGAGCCAATAAACCAACCAAAATGAATTTTGTCATCTTTCTGAAAACAGAAGTAAACTATATTCCCTAGCCTCTCTTACAGATCTGTATGGCAATATGACTAGGTTTTAACTGATAGAATTTGAGCTTAAGAGGAATATACTGTTTCTGGGCCAAAAAGCTTAAAGATATGCCCTTCCGCTGGTCGTTCTGTGAAATAGATATAAATCGATGGCAACAAGGACCAGGGAAATGATGGCAGGGCCACAAGATGAAAAGAACCCAGGTCACTGAATTATCTCATGACAGAAAACCACTTACCAACCTGGAACCTTCACACTGGTCTATGTCAGCAAAAAATTAACTTTAATTGTGTTTAATTAAACCTCATACCCTTTGACATCTATTTGTTACAATTTATATTATAATATAGACATTGATATCATGAAGTGAGTACTGCTATATAAAAACCTAAAATATGTGGTTCTTAATTTGCAGTCAGGCAGTAAGGAAATAGATATTTCAGGCTGAGAAGTTGGAAACCCAGTGGCAGAACATTTGGTAATGGTTTTTCTTGCTTCATTAGATAAGATATTTAAGTAAAAATTGGCTAGCTTGAGATAAAAAATGGAAGCGAATATGGAGAAACCAGAAATTTAGGGCTTTAGTGGAATTGAAAAGCCAACTGCTTCTGAATTTAAGCAATAAAAGATAGACTAAAGAATGAATTGAACAATAAAAATTCATACAGTTTTTGTGATTAATCAGAGGGAGTCGCAACTCGTGATTTCCCCTTCTTCAGGGTTTCCTGCCTCCATGTTTCTGCCACAAGCAGTGGAAGAATTAGTCTCTTTAATAAATATATGTTTTAAAAAGTCTAAGAAATACAGAATTCCCATTATTTCCAGGCTTAGGTATCTACAGTATTTTCCATTGTTGTAGTAGGTTTTATTCAGACTGTGTGGTAGCCATAATAATGGCCCCCAAACTTTTCCTCATCCTAGTCTCTGGAATCTGTGAGTATGATATTTTACATGGCAAAAGGGACTTTAAAGACGTGATTAAAAACCTTGGGATCAGGAGATTATCCAGGTTGGCCTTAAATATAATAAGCATCCTTAAAAGAGTCAGAGAAGATGTGATAACCAAAGCAAAGCATCATATTCAGAGAAAGATTTGAAGATGTCTTACTGTTATCTTTGAAGTTGGAGGAAGGGGTCATGAGCCAAGAAATGCAGGAAGCCTCTATAAGCTGGAAAAGGCAAGGAAACAGATCACTCCCAGCACCAGAAGGAACACAATCCTGCAACACCTTGTCTTTAGCCTAAATGAGACCTGTGTCACACTTCGAATCTCTGAAACTGTAAGATGATAAATGTGTGGTGTTTTAAGCCACTAAGTTTGTGGCAATTTGTTACAGCAACAATGGGAACAGACAATTAAGGTGAAGATTATAACTAGGGCCATCTGTCTTGGTTAAATAGGCCTGAGGACTCACTCATTTCATTCATTGGAAGCTGAAGGGAGTAACCAAAGTCTTCCAGATGGGACTAAAGTTTAAAACACTTACATGTGGAACAGACCTGGGTCCATCATACCAGTTCACAATGGCCTACAACTAGAGTATGTATCTCTTGCAAGCAGAAACCAAGTATGCTCAAAGTAGTCCAATTACAACTTAGGAAAAAAGATACCAAAACCCCAAAAGACAGTATAGTTTAGTAGCTAAGAGTGCATATCCTTCATATTTTTTAGGTTCAACTTACTTCATATCTGTATGACTTTGAGCAAGATATTTAACCTTTCCCTGACTTAGTTTTCCACCTGAGAGAGGGGATAACTATAGTATTTTCATAAGATTATTGCGAGGAGTAAATGGTCATATATCTAAAGCACTTAGAGCAATGCCTGGCACACAGTAAGTGCTCAGTGAGTGTAAGCACTACTACTTGCTACTTAGAGCATGAATAAATATCATTGAGATATTTATCATAGTTGGTCACTGGACAGTCAGAGTCAGTACTCCAGATTTTTTTTTTAAGATTTTATTATTTATTTATTTGACAGAGAGAGATTACAAGTAGGCAGAGAGGCAGGCAGAGAGAGAGAGGAGGAAGCAGGCTCTCTGCTGAGCAGAGAGCCCGATACAGGACTCGATCCCAGGACCCTGAGATCATGACCTGAGCCGAAGGCAGCGGCTTAACCCACTGAGCCACCCAGGCGCCCCAGTACTCCAGATGTTTTGGCCTCCTGGTTCAGAGATTTCTTTTTTCCCCATTAGACAGAGTGACCTTCTGAAATAGGTGGTAGAAGAAAAACGTTAACCATCTTCTGGTGGTATGATGTGGCTGTGGCATTGGAGAAGTGAAGTGGTCTGGTTTAGCCTACTCCCTGGATTTCTTTATGAATCAATTAAGGTTCTTTGGTTGCAACCACAGAAACTGCTTGTCTGACTTAAGTGAAAGGGAGCTGATTGGCAGGATTGGTTGTAACTGGCGTGCTCTCAGGATTGTTGGGAAAGCTGGAGACACCAGAAGCAGGAGCCCCACCATGAACCTCTAGCAGGAAGGCCCAGGTTAAGGTGGGATCACTAAATGAGTCTTGTTCTTTTGTCCTTGTGTCTCTTGGTCAAGGTTCAAAATCCTGAAAGAGAACATCTAATTCATTAAGCTCTAGCTATATGTGCTCTTCTCCCTGTAACAAAGAGGAAAAGGATCTAACATCTGGTCTCTCCATCATATCAAGATTATATATAGGACTACACATCTTTGCTGACTTCTAAAAAGCCTCAAGGACAGATGAGAAAGCTAGAGGAGAGGATCCTATCTAGGCTAATTTGGGTGATATAGAATTAGCTATGGGAAAGATGGTTAAAGAAACAAGGAGCTACCATAGTTTAATAGTAAGGTGGAATCTAAGAGTGAAGAGAAAAGTAAGTGTAAAAGGTGAAGAAGGAAATAAAATGAAAGTTAAGAGAAATTCTTCAGTAAATCATAAGGAGTTCTTGAAAAAAGCCTGGTTGGATCATTAGGAAGTAAAGGAGGCAGAGCACATATGTTTTTGTAAGAAGAGAAGGCATTAGTATAGAAACTGAAGAGTAATTGGCTGATTACATTTCATAATTATATGAGAACCTGTGCTTATTATGTATATATACACATACAAGTTAAAATTAATGATAATCTGATTAATTCCACAGAGACCACTCTGTTTTTTTTTTTTTTAAGATTTTTATTTATTTACTTATTTGACAGGGATCACAAGTAGAAAGGCAGGCAGAGAGAGAAGAGGAAGCAGGCTCCCCACTGAGCAGAGAGCCCCATGCGGGGCTCCATCCCAGGACCCTGGGATCATGACCTGAGCTGAAGGCAGAGGCTATAACCCATTGAGCCACCTAGGTGCCCGTCTGTTATTCTTTTTAAAAGCGAAGCTTTGGATTTTATATAGTAGTAGGAACCAGAAAATCCTAACCAAAAGTATTTTGTGAATAATTAAGCATGCCAATGTGGGAGATGTGATCTAGAATAAATATCATTAAAATATGATTCTATGATATATTTAATGCCAATGCATTTATGTAAGCATGCCTGGATAGTTCTTTATGGATGTATATACGTGTATGTGAAAAATCATTTATTTTGGACAAGTCAAATAGAAGACCAAATCTGCCAAGAGTTGTAAGTATCAAATGCTATTTTTATTTTTATTTCTTTTTAAAGATTTTATTTATTTTATTTGACAGAGAGCGAGATCAAAAGTAGGCAGAGAGGCAGGCAGAGACAGAGGGAGAAGCAGGCTCCCTGGTGAGCAGAGAGCCCGACGTGGGGCTCGATCCCAGGACCCTGAGATCATGACCCGAGCCGAAGGCAGCGGCTTAATCCACTGAGCCACCCAGGCGCCCCTCAAATGCTATTTTTAAAGACAAAACTGTTGACAATGGTTCTAAATCTGATTTTTTAAAAAATCTTCATCAGTAAGTGAATGAGTCAATTATGGTCTAGGCTGGAAAGAAGAACCACTATGGTTCTTGCCCTCATGGGGCTTAAAGTTTGGTTGACTCAGTTGGAAGATTGTTCTTCCAATGCATAGAATGTAAGAGCATGAAATATACTGCTCTACAAGCTGGGAAATGTGGGTTCTATACCAGTTCCTTTTAGCTAGTGTGTGACCTTCGGAAAGTTACTTCACTTCTAAGATTTCCTATTCACTTGTAGGTTTCCTGAAATTGTATATAAAATTTGTGTGTAAGTTCATGTTCATATTTTCTGTGGGAGAGTGTCTGTAGCTTCTTTAGTTTCTCAGAGATCCATCTGCAACTTGAAAGACCCTTTAAGTTTCTATTGGTTAAAACTTACTCTCTTATCTATAAACCCTAGTTTTCCTTTTAGAATGTTTCAAACCAAGAATAGTTCCCAGTCTGAGAACTAGAAGGGAAGATAACATCATTTGAAGGATCAACCTCATTTTCTAAACATGAAAACTAGGGCCAGATGGTTTATCAAAACAGAAGCAAATCGAAATATAAAGATTTGATTTAACAGCAGGTTTCTCAGTTTGTGTTCCCTGAGATATTTCCATTCACTTGACTTTATTCCCTGGTTGCCTCCTGCAGATCCCCTCTTTCTGACAGGTCCAACTTGACTTTCTCTTGAAACAGATAAGGATAAAGCAGTTGCTGTTCTTTCATTTTTTTTTTTTTTAAATCCTGTTGGCTTTCTCCAGTGTGCACCTCAACTGCCAAAGCATAGGAAGGCTGTATGGCGGCAAGCTAAGCAAATTGTAAATGCCCAATCACCACGCTTGTTCTGGGGCTGTCTAAGCAGCAGTAGAGCATAATTGTGCAGATTGCTGTGTGTGCCATTTGGAGAAGGAGGGAGCTGCCTCAGTCAGCTTTCTTTTTAGCTCAATAATCACAGCTGAGCTCACAGACAAGTAACATAGATTCTTTTTGATAAGGTACAATGGGTTTTTAATTGACTCTCACATTTCTAACTGCTTTTTGACCCTAGTTGGTCAAAAAGGTTAGTTGGTCTAGGATTCTAGGAAATACATCATTAAATAGATCCCTTTCTGTTGGCTGTTCATTCTTACCCAGAAATTAAATAACTTATGAAGACTTTCCCTCCGTTGTTCAGGATGTAAACTCCCAGCACCACTGAGTTGAAGAGGGTATTCTGTTTCCTTGTCATTGGTCATTTAATATAATTTTCTTACTGAAGGTACATGAGACACTAGATTTAGCATGTCAACAACAGTTATGGAGGGTACAGTCTGTGGAGTGACCTTGCCCAATTTAGTTATAAAGAGAGTACACCTTTGCGAGATAAGGCCACTTGTCAAATTCACTGGAACAAAGAATGGACATCCTAGGTCCTGAGTTTTCTGGTTCAGTGTATGTTCCATTTGTTACAATATGGCTCCACATATCACCCTCAACCCTGATTCATTTGCCCAACAATCTAATTCATCTTTCCTCCTAAGGTTCCTGAATGTCTGTCATTAGAAGTGACTTATATATCGGACTCCAAAGGTCACATCATGGTCTCTATAGGCCACTGTTAAGTGCTAGCTGAAGAGAGAAAGACAGTGTACAAGATGGTGCTGAATGCTTGTGTGTGTGTGTGTACATGAGGTAGAGGTGGGCGGAAGGATCGAGGGAGGAAAAAACTGAATAACCTTGTTTGAGAGAGAGAAAGAGGTATCTCTGATCATGGAAGGCAGGCCGTCAAAATGAGCACCACTCTCCAAGCGGGCCTAAGAGGGTGATCTTCTTCTAGGTGTGTGAGAGCTCAGCCCCCAGATGGGAGAGGATTCAATCCTTAGTGTGTGTTAATTATGGTTTCTTGTGGGTGTAAGAAGGTTGCCTCCCTATGTATGAAAGAGTTTTGTCCCTCTGTGGTGTAAGGATATGTACCCCAGGTGGGAGAGGATTGAATTCTTGTACATATACCAGGGTTGGTTTTCTGTGGCTGTGAGATGGTCACAGCTCTGCATATGAGAGAGAACCAGGGTCCATTAAGAATGAGAAGGCAGAGTAAATACCCAATAGTGCAATTGCTGGGTCATAGGGCAGTTCTATTTTCAACATTTTGAGGAACCTCCATGCTGTTTTCCAGAGTGGCTGCACCAGCTTGCATTCCCACCAACAGTGTAGGAGGGTTCCCCTTTCTCCGCATCCTCGCCAGCATCTGTCATTTCCTGACTTGTTGATTTTAGCCATTCGGACTGGTGTGAGGTGATATCTCATTGTGGTTTTGATTTGTATTTCCCTGATGCCGAGTGATATGGAGCACTTTTTCATGTGTCTGTTGGCCATCTGGATGTCTTCTTTGCAGAAATGTCTGTTCATGTCCTCTGCCCATTTCTTGATTGGATTATTTGTTCTTTGGGTGTTGAGTTTGCTAAGTTCTTTATAGATTCTGGACACTAGTCCTTTATCTGATATGTCGTTTGCAAATATCTTCTCCCATTCTGTCAGTTGTCTTTTGATTTTGTTAACTGTTTCCTTTGCTGTGCAAAAGCTTTTGATCTTGATGAAATCCCAGTAGTTCATTTTTTCCCTTGCTTCCCTTGCCTTTTGCGTTGTTCCTAGGAAGATGTTGCTGCGGCAGAGGTCGAAGAGGTTGCTGCCCGTGTTCTCCTCAAGGATTTTGATGGATTCCTTTCATACATTGAGGTCCTTCATCCATTTTGAGTCTATTTTTGTGTGTGGTGTAAGGAAATGGTCCAATTTCATTTTTCTGCATGTGGCTGTCCAATTTTCCCAGCACCATTTATTGAAGAGGCTGTCTTTTTTCCATTGGACATTCTTTCCTGCTTTGTCAAAGATGAGTTGACCATAGAGTTGAGGGTCTATTTCTGGGCTCTCTATTCTCTTCCATTGATCTATGTGTCTGTTTTTGTGCCAGTACCATGCTGTCTTGATGATGACAGCTTTGTAATAGAGCTTGAAGTCCGGAATTGTGATGCCACCAACGTTGGCTTTCTTTTTCAATATCCCTTTGGCTATTCGAGATACAAATGTAGTGATCCAAAGGGGCACATGCACCTGAATGTTTATAGCAGCAATGTCCACAATAGCCAAACTATGGAAAGAACCTAGATGTCCATCAACAGATGAATGGATCAAGAAGATGTGGTATATATACACAATGGAATACTATGCAGCCATCAAAAGAAATCAAATCTTGCCATTTGCAACAACATGGATGGAACTAGAATGTATCATGCTTAGCGAAATAAGTCAAGCAGAGAAAGACAACTATCATATGATCTCCCTGATATGAGGAAGTGGTGATGCAACATGGAGGCTTAAGTGGGTAGGAGAAGAATAAATGAAACAAGATGGGATTGGGAGGGAGACAAACCATAAGTGACTCTAAATCTCACAAAACAAACTGAGGGTTGCTGGGGGGAGGGGGTTTGGGAGAAGGGGGTGGGATTATAGACATTGGGGAGGGTATGTGATTTGGTGAGTGCTGTGAAGTGTGTAAACCTGGCGATTCACAGACCTGTACCCCTGGGGATAAAAATATATGTTTATAAAAAATAAAAAATTATTTTTTATTTTTTATTTTTTATAAAATTAAAAAAAAAAAAGAATGAGAAGGCAGAGACCCATGTATGAAAGACTGGGCCTCATTTACAAAGGAGTATTGTTATCTATTATTGTATAACAAACTTCCTAAAACTTAATGTCATAAAACAATAATCCTTTTATTATATATCACAGATTTGTGGGTCAGAAATCTTCACAGGACATATCAGGGATAGTTCATCTCTCCTCCTGCATGACTGTGGTCTCATCTGGGATGGCTCAAGTGACTAGATGATAGAATGGCTTTACAAAGTCATATGTCTGCATCTCAGTTTTGTTGCTTCTTTACATTGCATCTGCTGATGCTGGAATGTTCAAGAGGACTTCACGCTCATGTTTGGCACCTAGGCTCAGCTAGCTAGAACAGCTGAGGCTGCCCAGTAAACTTTCCAAGTGGTTAGCTTGAGCTTCTTGAGCTAGTGCTCTAAAAGATAAGAAGTTGAAGCTGTGTTTCTCAAGGCCCGAGCCCCACAATGGCAGTGTCACTTTTGCCATGTTCTTTTGATTAAAGCAGTCATACAGCGTGCCCAGATTCAAAGGGATGAAACGTTCCATCTTTCATTGGGAGAAGTGTCAGAAAATTTATGGCCATGTCATTACATCTGCATCTGCTGTAATGATGGATGAGTCTGTGTGTGTAACAGGGCTTGGTCTTTGGGTATGTGGAGGTCAGGATCTTCGTGTGTGTGTGGAAAGGTGATTTCTGTTGGGTGGACTCCAGACATAAATGACCAAAGCGAGTGTGGTGGAGGTAGGAGAATCTAACGGAATGAGGAAGTTTCTGAAAAGGACTGAATGAATGCCATGCCTCTGCAGTCTGCACATTATAGGCTGCACCTGTCCCCTCTGGTACCCTTGGGTGGTAAACTGTTGTCGTAAAGGATGGTTTGCCAGGCAGGTCCTGCTCCACAGTAGATCCACTCTCAAACAGAATCACCAGGTATCAGGTCTCCTTTAGCTTCCACTCTGTTCTTTCTTCCTGGTCTCATATGTTTGTTTCCAGGTTGACAAACAGGAAGTACTTTAACAACATGCAATGTGTAAGGAGTTTCACCAACCCCCAGTTTCAGTAGTTTTCTAGAAGGACTCACAGAACTCACTGAAACCTCTTGTACTCAGTGTTGTGTTTTATTACAGGGAAAGCAAACAGGTTAAAAATCAACCAAGGGAAGATGCATATAAGGCAGAGACAAGGAAGTATCAAATACAGAGCTTCTATTGTTTTCTTCCCATGTTGTTCAGGCCATGTTATGTTCCCATCACCAATGCGTGACAACACCCAGAAAATATTGTCAACTAAGAACACCCATCTAAACCTTGGTGATCAGAGTTTTTGTTGGGACTCTGTTATGTTGGTATAATTGATTAGTTTTCTATGTGGTTAATTTTAGTCTCTAAGTCAACTAATAGTATATGATCCAAAGTCCTACCCTAAATCATACTGATGGTCTTTCTGGAATGGCCAGCCCCCACCCTTTTTCATATTGTTAGTAATTTGGCTTGTTCAAGGACCACAACCAAAGGTTGTCATATAGGAGCTGAGAGAAAAGGCTAGACATCTTTTTCAGTAAGGTTAAATTCTTTACTATGCAATTTCATATAGAGAAGATAGCCAGCAGTGTGAATGGTTACCTCTTACCTACAGAATACTCTGAGAATACATCAGAGAAATATTGAATGACATTTAGGAATTAGGATATAACATGTTACTCTTGTAGTATGTAAATTCTGGCAACTAATGTTTTCTGCTTTAAAATTGTGAAACATTTCAGGTTTTCTTTTCTTTCTTTCCCCAGTGGTCTTTGCAACCCCTCTTTTTAATTTGTTAGAAACGTAAAGAAATGAATGACCTGGGTGGGCAGTGTCTCAGCTTATCTCTGCCAGAAGATTTTCCCTCTTCCCTTTTCTTTGTTCCCTGCTTCCTAATTGAGAATTGGCCTGGACCTCTCCCTCAACCCTTGAGAGTCTATCCCCTAAAATAGAGGAGTAGTCCTCTATTCTCAGTCCTCAGTTATTACCTGTTTTCAGTGTCAGTTTCTCCTTCTTCAGTGGTATGCTTAAACCCACCAATTCCTCCTAGCCACCATTTTCTCTATTTTGGTAACCTACAGTTTAAACTTTCAGTTTAAGCTATTTCCTCCTTTTCCTTTTTCTTTTTATTTTTTTCCTAATTCTCTCCAGGAGTGGAGTTGTAATGATTCCAACTTGCATATATGTGGTGCTGTGTAGTTTACCAAATACTGTTGCATATCATGGTGGGATCTGTTGTTTTTGTGTACCTAGCTAGCTATTTCCTTTTTGTCAAGCAGTAACACCCAAGTTTTGCAGAGTAGTGTCTTCTCCAATATGGGCTAGCAATCCACTAGGATTATCAATCAAAATACCTTCCCTGTTCTTACTAAAGAGTTGTGTGAGCCTGGCCAGTTCCAGGCGCTCTCCCCTGGAACAGGAATCTTATCTGAGTGGTACAAAGTTGAAAGTGGTTAGCATATGTTTATTCCTGAGACTGATGGAACATGCAGACCCTGGGATTCTGCTATCTGCATCCTCTAGCCTTGCATTGGTTTATGTATTTTCCTAAGACCTAGTTCCTCAGTTTTTCTTTTAATTCTGTTAAACTTTTCATAAATTATTCCTTTTCCCCTAAGTTAGCCTGTCAGTTTTGCCACTAGAAACCAAAGAATCCTGATGGCACATTTTGATTTTCCATTAATCTTGTAAAGTACAGGGAAGGAGGAAAGCTAATATGTACTGAACAAACTTTCTAGTTTAACTAATTCAAGTATAGTTATATATTTTAAATTTTTAAAAATGTGAGTATAGCTGACACAGTGTAACATTTGTTTGTGGTATATAACATAATAGTAATTTAACTAAGTTTAAATTCAGAAAGATTATATAACTCATCACAAGTCCCATACTCAGCTGGTTAAGCACCTAACTCTTGATTTTGGCTCAAGTCGTGATCTCAGGGTGGTTAGATCAACCCCTGCCTCAGGCTCTGCATTCAGCTCCAAGTTGGCCTGTCCTGCTCCCTCCCTCTGCTTGTGTTCTCTCTCTCTCTCTCTCAAATAAATGAGTAAATAAATAAAAATTTTTTTTAAAAAGTCCATATAGTTCTATCACTCACAAATTTCTTGAGACATCTGTGTTTGCTATTTCACTATCTGCTTCCCTCTCAAATCTTGAACCCTAATAATTTAGTTTCTCTATCTTGCTCTCCTATAAGATCCCAAGATATTATAACTTAATGGTCAACATCATAATAGGCTTTTATAAGTGTATAATTGCTGTACAAATCCTTTGAGTCCAGCAGCTGTGTTCTCCATGCAATACTAGAAGACATGTTTAGGCACAGAGTCTGTTTACATGCCCTATTTTGTAACTCCTTTCACTTTCATGCCATCAATCGAAACAGTTAAGTTCATAGTTAGTTTTCTGTGATTTTCTTCGTATTTCAGAACCTTACTTCAAAACCCAAGTGGTTATAGCATTCAACTATGCATTGTCATGAAAAACAGTAAAGGCTATATTGTTTTATTTTCCATCAACTTTTTTCCTTATTAATAAAATAGGGCAGTTAAAAGCTATGGTATTTCAAAATGAAGAGCTGTGGGGAAATTCAAGATATTATAAAATGATCAAAGAGAAAAATAAATGTCCAGTATACTATTTTTGAAAAATAAATAAAAAGATGACTTTGAAAACCACTTTGCATTGATGGGTTTCAGAACTATTGCTGTTCTGGTGTCCTGGAAATAAGCAGCCCTAAAAGAGTCATATTCTCACTCGTAGAAGTTGTAAATAATATTTCTGATCATTCATCAAAAGTTGATAAGAAAGGAAGTTCCGTGTTTGGGGAATATAACAAATAGGCCAGGAAGTTGTTTTTGAAAATATGTATCTTTTTGGGAAGTTTGTAGAAGTTATTAGAAATATAGTTCCATCTGGCTGGTGTTGGGAGGGGTAATAACTAACTTCATCTTGAACCTTTGGGGCACTTGGAAATTGCACTGATTTTTCCAGTTTGCATCCCTAGCTGAGCAAGTTGAAAAACAAATGCAGCCAGATCTTCTGACTTCATTTGTACATGTTCTAAAAAAGCAAGCATACAGTAGTTTGGAGGCAATTAGGGCTGTGGTGCAGAGCAACATTATTTAAAAATTTACCCTTTAGCACAGTTGTGACAAGATAATGAATGTGCATTTGCTATTGTGGGAGTAGAGTAACTTAGAAGGAAGGAAAAATGAGCTCATTGAGTGTTCATGGACCATCAAGTCCAGAGAACTTTCAGTGTGAAAGAGCTCTTTGTTAGTGCTTCTGTGGAGCTCTTGACAGATGACAAGAAAGGGCCCAGACTATTCTTCAAGGAAAAGCCATCCCCCCAGAAGAACCATGCCATGTTCAGCCTTTGTTTCCAACTTTACCTTGCCCATCTACTCATACTGAATACCTTATGGTTTCCATGCCACTCTACCCAATTCCCTCGTAAGAGGGATCAGGTCAGCAGTCACCTGCTCCTGCATGCACCAGCAAGGGCCACAAATTATCTTGTCCACATTCTACCCACACACGGTATTCTCTGTGATACCTGTGGCTCCTATTACTCTCCCCTGTAGGGACACCAAACAAAAAGCTAAGCCTCTTTTCTTGGCCTCTTGAGTTCTGAGTACTTTTCAGTCTCTTTCCAAGGTACTTGGTCCCAGGGCAGAATTCCTGGCCAGTGGACTAAAGTCTGCTCAATTTTTAACTGTCCTCATTTTACAAAGAAGACTTCTCTTTTGTCCTACTTCATATTTGTGGGAGATTCTTACCTTGCCAACACTGTCACTGCCTGTAGTAGGTTGAATAGTGGCCCCCCAAAGATTATGTTCATATCCTAGCCCTGAGAACCTATGAATGTAACCTTCTTTGGAAGAGGATTCTTTATAGATGTAATTAAGGATCTGGAGATCTCTAGAGATAAGGTCATCCTGGATTAGGGAGTGCCCTAAATCCAAAGACAGAGGTCCTTATAAGAAAAGACCCAGCCATGAGGAAGAGGAACACAGAAAGAAGGTCATATGTAGACAGAGAAAGAGACTAGAGTTAGGAGATACAACCCAGGGAATGCCTGGAGCCATCAGAAGCTCGAAGAAGCAAGCAAGGATTCTCCACTAGAGCATATGGAGGGAGTATGGCACTGCTGGCACCTCAATTTCAAATTTATGACCTCCAGAACTCTGAAAGAATAAATTTCTGTTGTTTTAAGCTACCAAATTTGTGATTATTCATATAGCAGCCCTAGGAAACTAATACATTGTCTGCTTCAGCCAGGGATGGGCTTGGATCAAGCTGTTCAATACTAACTTGGATTTATACAGTAATAGCTGGAGTGGGCCTTAGTGGTGAGGATAAAACAAATTAAACAAGGAAAGACTAGTGAATTCGCACTTTGAGGTTGAGAGGGATGAATCTGCCTCCTCCTTAGGGAGTTTATGTTCTAGTTTTCAGCACAAGATCTAAGCACACTTTTTTTTAAATGTCATGTTATTATAGTGTGAGCTATCTTAACTGTAAAGACAGACGCAAGGCAGAGCAAAATAAACTTAAAAACCTAAGAAAAAATGGGCCAGAGTTCATAGGAAAGGAGCAGTTGAATGGAGTGGAGGAACTTCATGGTCTTATGGAAGTAGTGTCTGATCAAGAGTGGGCCAGCAGGAACAGTCTGTCCAGTACAGGGAATGAGTACATACTCTGTATGGAACTAAAAAAAATATAAAACCAACTAAAAGTCAGTCTGCTTTTTATTATCACTATGGTCCAACAATTAGAAATTACATCATTGAGACAGTGCTGCTACCCACAAATCGTTCACTGGTATTTTTTTTTTTCACTTGCAGAAAAGCACTTTCAATTTTATTCTTAGAAAGTTCTATCTTTTTTAATATTTTTTTATTTTTTATAAACATATAATATATTTTTATCCCCCGGGGTACAGGTCTGTGAATCGCCAGGTTTACACACTTCACAGCACTTACCATAGCACATACCCTCCCCAATGTCCATAACCCCACCTCCCTTCTCCCAACCCCCCTCCCCCCAGCAACCCTCAGTTTGTTTTGTGAGATTAAGAGTCACTTATGGTTTGTCTCCCTCCCAATTCCATCTTGTTTCATTGATTCTTCTCCTACCCCCTTAATCCCCCATTTTGCATCACCATTTCCTCATATCAGGGAGATCATATGATAGTTGTCTTTCTCCTCTTGACTTATTTCGCTAAGCATGATACGCTCTAGTTCCATCCACATTGCCGCAAATGGCAACATTTCATTTCTTTTGATGGCTGCATAGTATTCCATTGTGTATATATACCACATCTTCTTGATCCATTCATCTGTTGATGGGCATCTAGGTTCTTACCATAGTTTGGCTATTGTGGACATTGCTGGTATAAACATTTGGGTGCACGTGCCCCTTCAGATCACTATGTTTGTATCTTTAGAGTAAATACCCAGTAGTGCAATTGCTGGGTCATAGGGCAGTTCTATTTTCAACATTTTGAGGAACCTCCATGCTGTTTTCCAGAGTGGCTGCACCAGCTTGCATTCCCCCCAACAGGGTAGGAGGTTTCCCCTTTCTCCGCATCCTTGCCAGCATCTGTCATTTCCTGACTTGTTGATTTTAGCCATTCGGACTGGTGTGAGGTGATATCTCATTGTGGTTTTGATTTGTATTTCCCTGATGCCGAGTGATATGGAGCACTTTTTCATGTGTCTATTGGCCATCTGGATGTCTTCTTTGCAGAAATGTCTGTTCCTGTCTTCTGCCCATTTCTTGATTGGATTATTTGTTCTTTGGGCGTTGAGTTTGCTAAGTTCTTTATAGATTTTGGACACTAGTCCTTTTTCTGATATGTGGTTTGCAAATATCTTCTCCCATTCTGTTAGTTGTCTTTTGATTTTGTTAACTGTTTCCTTTGCTGTGCAAAAGCTTTTGATCTGAAACCCCAGTAGTTCATTTTTGCCCTTGCTTTCCTTGCCTTTGGCGATGTTCCTAGGAAGATGTTGCTGCGGTTGAGGTCGAAGAGGCTGCTCCCTGTGTTCTCCTCAAGGATTTTGATGGATTCCTTTCTCACATTGAGGTCCTTCATCCATTATGAGTCTATTTTTGTGTGCAGTGTAAGGAAATGGTCCAATTTCATTTTTCTGCATGTGGCTGTCCAATTTTCCCAACACCATTTATTGAAGAGGCTGTCTTTTTTCCATTGGACATTCTTTCCTGCTCTGTCGAAGATTAGTTGACCATAGAGTTGAGGGTCTATTTCTGGGCTCTCTATTCTGTTCCATTGATCTATGTGTCTGTTTTTGTGCCAATACCATGCTGTCTTGATGATGACAGCTTTGTAATAGAGCTTGTAGTCCAGAATTGTGATGCCACCAACTTTGGCTTTCTTTTTCAATATCCCTTTGGCTATTCGAGGTCTTTTCTGGTTTCATATGAATTTCAGGATTATTTGTTTCATTTCTTTGAAAAAGATGGATGGTACTTGATAAGAATTGCATTAAATGTGTAGATTGCTTTAGGTAGCATAGACATTTTCACAATGTTTATTCTTCCAATCCAGGAGCATGGAACATTTTTCCATTTCTTTGTGTCTTCCTCAATTTCTTTCATGAGTACTTAATAGTCTTCTGAGTAGAGATTCTTTGCCTCTTTGGTTCGGTTTATTCGTAAGTACCTTATGGTTTGGGGTGCAATTGTAAATGGGATTGACTCCTTAATTTCTCTTTCTTCTGTCTTGCTGTTGGTATAGAGAAATGCAACTGATTACTGTGCATTGATTTTATATCCTGACACTTTACTGAATTCCTGTATGAGTTCTAGCGGTTTTGGGGTGGAGTCTTTTGGGTTTTCCACATATAGTATCATATCATCTGTGAAGAGAGATAGTTTTACTTCTTCTTTGCCAATTTGGGTACCTTTAATTTCCTTTTTGTGTCTGATTGCTGAGGCTAGGACTTCTAGTACTATGTTGAATAGCAGTGGTGATAATGGACATCCCTGCCGTGTTCCTGACCTTAGAAGAAAAGCTTTCAGTTTTTCTCCATTGAGAATGATATTTGCGGAGGGTTTTTCGTAGATGGCTTTGATAATATTGAGGTATGTGCCCTCTATCCCTACACTTTGAAGAGTTTTGATCAGGAAGGGATGCTGTACTTTGTCAAGTGCTTTTTCAGCATCTATTGAGAGTATCATATGGTTCTTGTTCTTTCTTTTATTGATGTGTTGTATCACATTGGTTGATTTGCAGATGTTGAACCAACCTTGCAGCCCTGGAATAAAAACCACTTGGTCGTGGTGAATGATCCTTTTATGCACTGTTGAATCCTATTGCTAGTATTTTGGTGAGAATTTTTGCATCGGTGTTCATCAAGGATATTGGTCTATAGCTCTCTTTTTTGATGGGATCCTTGTCTGGTTTTGGGATCAAGGTGATGCTGGCCTCATAAAATGAGTTTGGAAGTTTTCCTTCCGTTTCCATTTTTTTGGAACAGTTTCAGGAGAATGGGAATTAGTTCTTCTTTAAATGTTTGGTAGAATTCCCCTGGGAAGCCGTCTGGCCCTGGGCTTTTGTTTGTTTGGAGATTTTTGATGACTGTTTCAATCTCCTTACTGGTTATGGGTCTGTTCAGGCTTTCTATTTCTTCCTGGTTCAGTTGTGGTAGTTTATATGTTTCTAGGAATGCATCCATTTCTTCCAGATTGTCAAATTTGTTGGCGTAGAGTTGCTCATAGTATGGTCTTATAATTGTTTGTATTTCTTGTTTTTTTTTTTAAGATTTTATTTATTTGACAAAGAGAGAGCACAAGCAGGGGGAGCAGCAAACGGAGAGAGACAGGACCCTGCAATTATGACCCAAGCCAAAGACAGATGCTTAACCGACTGAGTCACCCAGGTGCCCCTCATTGGTATAAGTTTTAAACAATTGCTGCCATATTGATCTTAATATTATATATGTATGTTTCAAAGTAGAACATTTTTATTATTTAGCCTTTAATAAACACTGTATTTTACACTGAAGTTAATTCAAGTTATGCAATTGACCCCTGATATGCATGTACTTGTTTTGAGAGTCAGTGCATACAAGGAGGAATTATTTGAGGTTACTGTGGGCACAGTTTGTGTCTCCAACACCTGACTACATATTCTTGTGTGTAAGTAGTAAATTCATAAGAAGCAATGATACCACACAGATTCTAAAGACAACGGAACAGCTTGAGTTATTTCAGTTCTGTTACTCTATGCAACTACTTTGAATTTTTATTTGTGATTGAGTTTAAAACAGTGGAATTATATTACTTTTGTTTGATAAGTACAAATTATATTTCATATATCAAATTTTTTACTGAATTTGAATATCTTTAAAATTGAAATGAATTATTTAAAAATCATTGTTTAAAGGCCAAAGAGTAAATCCTGAAAATATGGTTATTATTCATTATCAAATGGTTATTTCTGAAAATAAATTTTATTGTACTGGTAAGATGTTGAAAATGATGCCTTCGGTATCAGATAGGTAGGTTTCATCATTGTGTGAATGAGGAAGGGCAGATGTAGAATTTGAGGAATGGTGAGTTTTAAGTCATTCCTCCAAATTTATTTAATTTTATTTTATTTTATTTTATTTTTTTGAGATTTCATTTGACAGAGAGAGAGAGAGAGAGATCACAAGTAGACAGAGAGGCAGACAGAGAGAGAGGAGGAAGCATGCTCTCTGCTGAGGAGAGAGCCTGATGTGGGGCTCAGTCCCAGGACCCTGAGATCATGAACTGAGCCGAAGGCAGAGGCTTTTAACCCACTCAGCCACCCAGGCGACTCAAGTCATTTCTCCAAATTTAAATCTGTTGCTTAAAATTATCCTACTTAAATTGAACATTATTTTAACAAATATTTTACAGCAAAGAAGGAAGTTATGTAAATAATTAAGATGGCCGTATGTCCTGGTTTGTGTAGGACACCTCTAGTTTAAACCTGTTACCCAGCATCATAGCTTCTTTCCACTCTCCAGTCTGTTCCTATTTGTTATTCCTTAGAGGAGGGGCAAGTTGTGCTCATACAAAACTAAGTGTAAAAATGGAAGTATTGTTTGTAGTTCTAAATAAATGGACATTAAGAATCATCTATTAATAAGAGTGGCAATTGGGGTACCTGGCTGACTTAGAAGAGCGTGAGGCTCTTGATCTCTGGGTTGTGAGTTTGAATCCCATGCTGGGTGTAGAGATTACTAAATAATAATAATAAAATAAACTTTAAAATTACCATAATTTTTAAAAAGAATGGCAATTGATAGCTTTACTATCAATTGTGAGTTATAAATATTGAATAACCAGTGAAAAATGAAGGGAGATTATGAGTCCATTTAAATTGGAATAAATTCCAACTCTTTTCATTAGTGAGACTTTCAGAAGCACTGGTGTGCATCATCAAATTTCTATTTCTTTGGAAGAATGCAATGGTGATGACACACAATCTAGACAGAAGAGAAGTTTTAAAGTGAAATTTGAAAATTGCCAGAACTGGAGTCAAGTCAGGTAGAATGGAAGGGAAGAAAATGGAAGGTGATAAAGGAGACAAAGATGTTCTTGTGATGCGTCATGTAAGTAAAGGCAGCTGCAGTTCAGTAGAAGAGTGTCTGACTATGCAAAGAATAAATCTACAAATCAAATTCAAAATAAAAGGTATAATCTGAGTTAGATAGCAGGTAAGATCAGGATGACATAAACCATCAAAGAATTTTTATTCCCAGGGTAGTTGTATATGAAACCTAGCATAACTGTGCATGGTCCTCCACTTTTCTTTGTCTTAGTGCATGCCCTTTTTGGATTAGGAACAATCATTCCCTTCTTATCCAATGAACAAATTCCAAGCTGTCTTTTAAAAGGCAGTGTATAATGGTGGTTTTAAGCACTGATATTGCAATAGCAGTTCCTGGGTTCAAATCCCAGCATTATCACTTTCTAGCTGTGTGTTCCTAGGCAAATCAATCTCTGGACTTTCTTCTTATCTGGAAAATGTGAGTTAGTGGTGATATGAAGATGAAATGAGTTAAATATTTAGTATCTGGAATGGAAGCTGCCTCCTAACAAGTGCTTCATAAATTAACTATCATTTAAAACTCAGTTCATGAAATAATCTCCTGTTGGGAGTGCTTCCTGATTCTAGTTCTAGGCTACCATAGGGCATCCTCTCACAAGGCCCTATGCACAGCCTGTCCTGTACTATAACTATTTATTTTATTTGCCTACTCATTTCAAACTCCTACTGTTAAAGATTTGGGTATTATAGATTCATACATTCCACTGTCTAGCAGAGTTCTTCATAGTAGTGTGTGCTTGGGGCACCTGGGTGCTTCGGTGAGTTAAGCCTATGTCTTCAGCTCAGGTCATGATCCCAAGGTCCTGGGATGAGTCCTGGGATCAAATCTGCATCCCCTACTTCCTCCTTTCCCTCTGCCTGCTGCTTCCCTTGTTTGTGATTTCTCTCTCTCTCTCTCTCTCTCTCTCACTCTCTCTCTGTAAAATCTTAAAAAAAAAAAATAGTGCTTGCTTGATAAATATTTACTGGATGGACAAATGAACAAGTGAACAAGTGCAGGCAATTCACTTCTCCAGGTCTCACTCTTTCAAAGGGATGATACTGTTATGGAGAAATTAGGCCAACTTTAGTAGCTGAGGGCTCTGGAAAGAGGAATTTACTCCTTAACCACAGAAATCTGGCTTTTCCCCTGGAAATCTGGCTTGTCTAAACCACAGAAGTGAAATTTACTGCCACCACAAAGAATCTCCTACTTGTCATGACCAGTAGATAGCTTTCAAGTATAATCTTTTTAGTCTTTGGTGCCCTCTTATTGGAAACTACTAACTTTTATGACCCTATTTCCTCTTCCTACTTCACTGGCTGCTGATTTTCAATCTACTCTGTGGACTTTCTTTCATCAGCTCATTCCTTAAATGTTCATGTCCTTCAGAGCTATCTTTATTTCTCATTTATTCTTACCTGACACATTTTCCCTAGGAAATCCCATTTTTCCTATTACTACCTGTTTGTACCCAAATTTCGTTCTCTATCCTGGACCATCACCTGAGTTGCGGACCTGTATTCTGGACATATCCATGGACCTTAAATGTAACAAACACAGAACTGGACCTTTAATTGTAAGGGCCTATTTAGCCAGGGAGACTCCACCTCTGTTGAACAGCCATTTTTTTGTTTATGTAGTAAAACTTAAACTGGTCCTGGCCCTGCCCGCCCCCCCCCCACCAGGGGAACTTACTTAAAAGCAAGACCAGGAAACCAGTAGAATGTGGTCTACCAGTCCCTGATAACAGAGCCCAAATACAAGGGCAGGTCAGGTCAGGTGGAGACAACGAGCCTGAATGCCGGATGAGTTGGGCCAGGTGGAGACATCGAATCAGTGGAGGGCACATACTGTCTCCCTAGCTACCAAGGAATGTGGGCCTTGCCTTTTGGGCTAGTTCAAATAGCTACTACAGGGTGAATTGTAATTCAATTGCCCACCCGTGTGTGACCTAGCATGACTGTGCAGCTTTCTCTGTGTATTACAATCTCATTGGCCATCTGTGTGTGACCAGGCTCAACCACATGGCCTTTGCTCTATACAAGTTAGTCTGTGAGGCTGGGGTGGGTGGTCGCCCTCTCTGTAAGAGGTGGCCCCGAATGGTTGGTTTGATTCTTGATGCTTGGCGCAAAATAAAGCTTTGCTTGACCTTTGCTTTGTATCAGTCTCATTCCTTTGAACACAGACCTAACAATAATCTCCTCTGTCCCCACCCGAACCCTGTTTTCTCACTCTCTTTCTCTATCCATTCTTATTAATGATATCTGTTCCAGGAGCCAAAACCTTAGGAATTATTATAGACAACTCTCCCTCATTTCCTGATTCTATCAAGTGCTAGCCCAGGTTGTTTGGCCTTCTAAAGATCTAAAGATCTCTTGGCTCCATCCTATCTTCTCTGGATCTCACTGCAATTGCCCAAGTTCAACTTTCAACAATCTTGTTTGAACTATTCCCAATCTTTCCATTAGGGTCCTCACCAAATTCACTGGTTCTGTATGGTTTTTAAGCTTAGTTTCTTGGCTTGAGGTTTCTAAACAAATTTCTAAACAAATAAATGCTTCAAATTCAGACCTCTCATCTACTAGCATAAACGTTAGGTCCCTCCCTGTTAATGATGATTCAATTTTTCCATGTGGCCAAGGGCAGGCTGCTGGCAATGATTTCTCCCCACCCATGTACATATGTCCCATTTCTTTCTGGGTTCCAGTACTATAGAAAAGACCCTGTCTACCTTACCACCAGGTACTGGGCATGCACAAACATAAAAACCTACCCATGAGGTATGCACTAACCCAGTGTCTTTGTGAGCTGCAGGATTTGAGCTCTGGCTCATAGCTGTGGCTGTTGGTGGCTTCTTTGTTTCTGGCAGCTGGATAGTTTCCTTTCTTAATTTTGAGCTTGGCTCTGTATCTACAATTGTTTTTAAAAATTTGATCCAGCAAGTCCATGTGTTTGGAGACAGAGGGTATATTGCTATCCACTCTCAATCTGCCACACTTAAGGGAAATCCATTGTTAAAAAATAATTTCAAAAGAGTATAAAATCACAACTCTCATATAGAGCTACAAATAGACTTGTTAAGGATTTATTTAACTCATTAATGAGAAAACCAGCAAAGATGTTATACCAAATCAAAGAAGAAATTGAAAGCCATACACATTTATAGATCAGGAATATTGAAAGGAAGGTACAAACAAAGGTAAAACTAACCCCTTACCTAGTGAAGAGAAAGAAGTCAATTGAACCTCCCTTGGACAGGACAGAGTTTAGCTGTCTATAGACAAGGATTATTTTTGCATTGTTACCTGTTATCTACAATTTACAAAGTTGTAAAATAGCTGGAAGGCAATAAATAGCTAGACCTGATAATGTGAAGGATATAGTAGATTTAGATACTCCACAGTTTTCCACGGAAGCACAGTTTCCTCCTATAATATGCTGTAATTATTTGTTTCATGTCTATTTCAAATTTTTCTCAGGAATAGGGGTTGTGTTCAAACCATTGCTACATACCCAGTGCTTACAACAATTTATTTTACTTGGAAATCTCTAACTGCAGATGGAATGAATGAAAGCTAAGTGCCCCTGTAGAAATTAGAGGATTTCCCTCCCCCCCTTAAAGAGGGAGAATTTGGGGGAAAGAAAGAAAGTATGAAAAAAATGTATATATGTATATGTATATACATATACATGCGTGTGCACACACACACACAAACGACTCAGAAGAACTGAGATGCTTTTGCCCTTCACTTTTCTCCTGATAACTCCAGGCTTTGGCTAGACTTGCTACTAATTGCAGTGTCACTGCATCATTGATGCATAACACTGTTGTAGATAAACTCCAAATAAAAGATCCTTCTTTTTAAATTGTTTGTCATCTGGTATAATTCCTTAAGACATATTTGCCAAAGTATCTTTCTTTTGATAAATAATGCCAGCTCTTTTTCTGGAGTACATGTAAATAAAATTCTTAATTTTCTTTTCAGATGCTTCTGTATCTAAATTGCTTAATGGCTGCTGCCCCTTAGGTCCTGCCTTATCAGGGGATCTTAAGGGCCTTGCCAGCAACACCATCAGTCAGGTAATTTACATGAATAGTTCTTTAATAAACATCCAGCCCTCTTATTACTGTTCCCTGCAGGATCCTCATTAGTCAGTAACCTAATTCAAGCTTGAAAGATTTCCATTATGGTGCCCTTTGTTTCCGCCCATTGCCTAATTTTCTATTCAGCAGGACATTTTTTTTTCCTGCTGCCTTTGACTTGTTTCTTGACTGACATGCATGTATTTTTTTCTTCAAAATATATGAGTACGTAAGTGCACACAGTCCATTTCCCATTAATGTTGTGTTCAGTTTGGCAATACAGTGAAATGTCAGAGGGGTATTATCAAAACAATCCCTAATGTTATCTTTAAAAACAAAATAAAGTGATAAAAAATAGATGTCAATAACTTGACTGCTTTGAATATAGATGAAAGTAGAGATAATCCAAACCACAAAATCAATTTAATTGTTGAAATAATAGCTCCCATTTTACCAATTTAAGAGCCTGGTCACCTCTACCCTTTTTGTCCAACAAATTTGGGTTGAAACAGTAATATAAATTGGAGTATATCACTTAATAGAAAAATTTAGAATATTTCAAAACTCTTTAAAACCTTACAGATAGTGCTAAGTTAGTAATTTTTATCCCTGGCTGCATATTACCATCACTAAGGAAAGTTTTAAAACTTGCCAATGAACTGGTCCCATCCTTAGATAATTCTGTTTCAATTGGTTTGAGACAAGGCCTAGGAAATGGTAATTTTACAAAATTTCCCTAGGTAATTCTAATGTCTAACCAGGGTTGAAAAACTCTAACTTTTTATATCTATAGAATTCTTACAAATAACATTAAGTTGTGATTTTCTTATTATTGGTTGACTGATTTGTCATTTAGATTTCAAGGTGGTCTATCAAGACATTTTTCTTCAGAAAAATAAAATGATATCTTTTGTATTAGTTGAGTGTGTATGACATGCTTGGCTAGATTTAATCATGGTAACCTAAGAATTTGTGAGTATGTATAATTCTTGTTATGTAGGAATCAGAAGCATGGATTCTCACTCAATCTCTATTACATGTGAAGTGTAATCTTAAATTTGCATATTGTACTCAAAACAGGCTTCAGTTTGCAGTGTTACAGTAAATCAAGTATCTAACGCAAGATACTATCCTTCCTGCACATACTGTCCATCCTCTAGGGAGCATCTTTATACTTAATTCCCACTACTCAGAACCTCTTGTTCTTTTCCCTTTTATGGCTGTTCCACATCACCGCATCCTCCCCTAATTCTTCATTTACCTGGCCAACTCTTTGTTTGGCCTAATTCATCATTTACCTGGCCAACTCCAGTCTCAGTTGAGGAATTACCTTCCTTCAGTAGCCTTACCTACCTGTACCCCACCCCTGGGGTTCTGCATCCCCCTGTGTAACTCCCAGAGCCTGTCCATTGAAGCATCCATCCTGAGTCACACTGGCCTCTTTTCTTACCCGACTCTCCCACTAGAAAGCTCCTTGACAACAGAGGCTATGTTGTTTTCATTACTAGAGCCTTGGTGGCAGTTGCTGTTTCAACCACTTTGTATAATCTCTCCATATAAGCCTCCTGAACAGCCTTTCCTGAAAGTTACTGCTATTATTCCCATTTAAACATGATGAAATGAGACAAAATAAAAAAGATAATTCACCTGAATATTCAAATTCACACAACTTAAGAAGAAAAGTTGGTAGGATTTGATCCTGGACAGTCTGGCTCCAGAGTCTGAGTTCAATAAATATACTGGATAAACAAGTCTGTGTGAGTGACTACAGAGTCACAAGGGCCGAGGGGCATGGTGAGTGTAGCTCCCAATTAGGTGTGCCCTAAGTTGTTATACTGAAAGATTGAGACAGTGATAAACCTATGTTCCCAAAAGAGAAATGTGTTTGTGTTAAGGGGTTTGGGTGCAGACAGAGAGAGAGAGAGAGAGAGAGAGACAGAGTCTCTCTCTCTCTCAAACACACACACACACACACACACACACATACACAGAGAGAGAGAGAGAGAGAGAATTTTGTCAAAAATTCAAACACACAAGAAAGATGCAAGATTATGACAAGTCAGTCAATGACATGTGTGGGATGGGCCCAGGGGTCAAGTCAGAAACATAAAACTATAGTACTGTACCAGAGCTTTTTGAAACAGTTTGTCTTTTATATAAGAAGAGAGAGCAAAAAGAAGTGTCATAATCTACCTTGGTTTAATTGGACCATTTGAAACTCCCTAGGTGACCTGGCAGGAGAAAAAGGATTTGAAAATTAGTAAGTTTCAGAATGGTTTATATTATCAGTGGGGTAAATAAACAGCAGGCAGAACTTGCTATTTTATTTTTATTTTTTAAGCTTTTATTTAAATTCCAATTAGGTAACATGCAGTATAATACTAGTTTCAGGTATAGAATTAGTTAGTGGTTCAGCACTTATATACTATACCTGGTGCTCATCACAAGTGCTCTCCTTAGTCCCCATTACCAATTTCACCCATCACCCCCTAGCTCCCTTTGAGTAACCATCAGTTTGTTCTCTATGGTTAAGAGTCTGTTTCCTGGTTTGCCTCTCTTCCTGCCCCACCCATTTTCATTTATTTTGCTTCTTAAATTCCACATTTGAGTGAATTCATATGGTGTTTGTCTTTCTCTGCCTGACTTACTCCGCTTAGCCTATTAATATCTAGCGCCATCCATTTCATTGCATATGGCAAGATTTCATTCATTACCCAGCCGTAAAAAAAAGAATTCTGTTTTATTTATTTTTTTTAAAGATTTTATTTATTTATTTGACAGACAGAGATCACAAGCAGGCAGACAGGCAGGCAGAGAAAGGGAGAGGAGGAAGCAGGCTCCCTGCAGAGCAGAGAGACTGATGCGGGACTCGATCCCAGGACCCTGACATCATGACCTGAGCTGAAGGCAGCGGCTTAACCCACTGAGCCACCCAGGCACCCCAAGAATTCTCTGTTTTAAATCCTATTTGGAGGCTACATAGATTGAATCTTTCTATTAATTTTTCGTTGCTACTATAATAGATTATAAATTTAATGGTTTAAAACAGCACACATTATCTTACAGACCTAATGATCAGAAGTATGAATAGAATTTCAGTGGGCTGAAATTAAGTGTGTGAAAGGTTGCATTCCTTCTGAACACTTTAGGGGAGAATATACTTCCAACTTGTAGAGGATACCTGCATTCCTTGGCTCCTGGCCCTTTATTCCATCTGCAAAGTCAGCTGCATATCTGCTGCTATGATGCTAAGAGTCATCAGATCTCTTAATCTGACTGTCCTGTCTCCCTCTTATAAGGACCCTTGTAATTACATTAAACCCACCTGGATAATCTAAAATAATCACCCCATCTCAAGATCCTTAACTTAATCACATTTACAATGTCACTTTTGCCATGTAAGGGAAAATATACATGGATTTCATCTTTGGAAGCAGGAGGCATTATTCTGTCTATTATAACCATTAACAATCTCTAAGAAAAGCATGTCTAGCCAAAGGACCCCACCCTATATGTTACATCTGGTTGAAAATAGTGTAGAAAATAAAACCAAAGATTCAGAATTTTTTTTCAATATTATAATTTAAAAGGAAGCTGCTCTTTATTAGAATTTAGTTGTAGGAAAGATGGAGGGGAGTCTTCTTCACCCAGAAACTTAAAATGACCACATCTCAGTTCTGTACATATTAAACAGAATATGACTGACTTTCTTTCATACATGAGTGTAGGGTAGGAACCCCACCCCCTCCCCTACCACAGTGTTCTGTGGTCAGAAGGAAGGATGACCTCTTCATACTCTAGATACACATGACCATTTGATGCTTGGCACAAGAGATGAAGGTAAGTTTTGTAGTACTAAATTAGCAAACTTCAAAAAACGTTATTTGAAAAAAATGCCAATTCCAGATCTTTCAAAAAGATCATAATATTTTCCCAGTAAAACATGAAAGATCTTTCTTTTGCTAGAGATTTTAATGTTTTCTTTTTAAACGTATTGACTTGTGTCCATGCCTTAATATGGAGGGGCTGATCTCACCAGGAGATACATATAAACTGCCTGCCTCATTCATCTGTATTTGAGTAATGACTCTGGTCCAGTCTAAAAAGACTTCTTGATATTTTCCACTTCATGTTGAAGTCTGCAGTATTCTCCTATTGTCTATCCCACCAGATGAGGCCCTTGCTGAATGAAAAATAAAGCCTAGTTAAATAGGATGCTTTCCTCTGCACTCAACAGTATCTCTGGAGAAGTTTGCTTGCTCTTTATGTTTTTGAAATTTTTCTCTGTTGAGGGATGAATAAAACCTAATGGACAAGGACTGAGTCTACAGTGGGTGTGGTTTTATTCTTCTTTGATCTCAGGTTTCCATGACATGTACTCCTTGATAATTCCTTTTTCATTTTCCCATTGTCAGCCTTTAAATGACAGTCTCTGGAGCAGCCTAAAAATGGAAGTAAGGTTATTGAATTTGCCGCCTCCAAAAAAAAATTCATATATTGAAGCCCTAATGCTCAATGTGACTGCATTTGGAGATAGGACTTTTAAAAAGGTGATTGAGGTTAAAAGACATCATGGGGGGGGGGGCTAATCCGATAAAATTAGTGTCCTTAATAAGAAGAAACAGATACCAAGGAGGTATGTACACAGTGGAAAGGCCACGTGGGGACACAGCAAGAATGCAGTCCTCTGTGGAGAAATTTCAGGAGAAACCAGTTTTTCCAATACTTTGATCTTAGACTTCCAGTCTCCAGAAATGTTTGTTGGTTAAGCCACCCAGTCTGTGGTATTTCGTTATGGCAGGTCTTAGAAACTAATACAATCTCTTCTTTCTAGTCATGGGGATTAGAAACACTTCAAATGGTGGCTGCTTCATTGGCCAGAGGCCCCACATCAGCGCAGTAAAGATACAGCACCCCAGCTGTGGACCTGTGATGAACATGGAACATGAGCAAACATTAACTTTGTAGTTTTAGAACACTAAGATTTGGGGGCTGCATATCCTGGTGCTGACTATGATTGTTGTTATTTTAATAAACAGTGTTGACAGTTCAAGATGATTTGACCAAGGTCTTCTGGCCCTTAAACTAAAGCTTCCATTACTGTGCCATGCTGTCTATATATCAGTTGTCATATACATGTTTTGTTTGTGGGGGAGGGAGAAAATATTTTGCTTCTCTTCATCTCAGGTTCTCAGCCTGGGGCCCTATATATTAACCTGACAAAAGAAAGATTAACAAGAGAAAAACAAATAGAAGTTAACTAACATGTGCATTGTATGTACACATGGGAGTAGTCAGTGATGAGTAACTCAAGAGAGTAGTTAGAACTTGGGCTTATATAACATCTTAACAAAAGAGCAATACATTTTTATAGAAGTGATAAGACAGTGGAAAAGAACTTTGAGTTTCTAGGGCAGCAAATTAGGGGAAGGTAAATACATGGGAAAACTAATGGTAGATAAGGCCTAGTTTTAGGAAGATGGGTTAAGTAGATTCCTCTGCCAGTCACTGGAGTGATAAGGGTCTAGAATTGTCTCTGGGGGTTAATTTCTATCCTTTGTGGTAGAGAAGGGAGGGGGGAAGCACCTATGTAAATTCATGTCTTGCTTTTAGGCAAATATGGGAAGGACAGAGAATTTTTCTTAAATCCACTTCATCTCAACTGCCTTCAACTCAAATAATCAGCATATACCAAAGCAGCATATTTTTTTAGATGGCATATCCTGATACCCTTCAAATTCTTTCAGAATCTGAGAAGCCTGAAGATATGAAGGGAAAATCTGTTATGGAGAGAATAATTCAGGTTGCCAGCATTTGAAAGATAACTTAGAATAAAACAGCAGAAAGCAGATAAATTAAGAAGTCCGGGGTTGGGGGGAGGGCAAAACTTGGTTTTGTTTTTGCTTCTTTTTCAAGTTTCAAACAGAAGGTAACATTATTTATGGTCCTGGAGTGAGAACAAGACTGTATTCAAATGCCTGCTCTTCTGTGTAATACTGGACAAGTACCTAAACTCTCAGTTTTTCATTTCTTCCTCTTTAAAATGGTGATGATTAAAATAGTCTCATAGGCTTGTGTGGGAGAATTTAATTGTGTGATAAATGTAAGGTACCTGGTGCAGAGTAGGTGCTCTATCATTTCTAGGCCCCTTCCCTAATACCACAATGGTGAACAAGAGATCTTCAAGGGTTAAGTAATGCTTTTCTGAAAAGTTGTTCTTAAAATGGTCTCTGCTGCAGTCCTAGAATTCTGGAGGAAAGGGCCTGAAGGTGATTGTCCCTGAGTGTTTTCCTGCAGAGAATGAAGTCATTATAAATTACGACAATTTTCTCTAAGTAGAGGCAACACTGTGGCTTTAAAAGGGCATAATATCCTGCTCAACATCTCAAAGATTTCATGGAGGTTGAATATAGAATGCCTGTCAGCTTTTTGCTTAGTCCAAATTCTGCCAAGTAGCAAAACCCCCTGCTGTCTCAGTCCCTTAAGCCAGAGCAAACTAGTTTTAAAAGGAGTTTCAGCTCCATTCACTCTTCCAATCTGGTAGGCTTAACTTCAAGCCAGCTTCTCTGCTGGGAAGGTGACAGAAGCCAGGAAAGAATTAAGAATGAAAGAAATAGAGCTTGAATTCCGGAATTGTGATGCCACCAACGTTGGCTTTCTTTTTCAATATCCCTTTGGCTATTCGAGGTCTTTTCTGGTTCCATATACATTTTAGCATTATTTGTTCCATTTCTTTGAAAAAGATGGATGGTACTTTGATAGGAATTGCATTAAATGTGTAGATTGCTTTAGGTAGCATAGACATTTTCACAATATTTATTCTTCCAATCCAGGAGCATGGAACATTTTTCCATTTCTTTGTGTCTTCCTCAATTTCTTTCATGAGTACTTTATAGTTTTCTGAGTATAGATTCTGTGTCTCTTTGGTTAGGTTTATTCCTAGGTATCGTATGGTTTTGGATGCAATTGTAAATGGGATTGACTCCTTAATTTCTCTTTCTTCTGTCTTGCTGTTGGTGTAGAGAAATGCAACTGATTTCTGTGCATTGATTTTATATCCTGACACTTTACTGAATTTCTGTATAAGTTCTAGCAGTTTTGGAGTGGAGTCTTTTGGGTTTTCCACATATAGTATCATATCATCTGCGAAGAGTGATAATTTGACTTCTTCTTTGCCGATTTGGATGCCTTTAATTTCCTTTTGTTGTCTGATTGCTGAGGCTAGGACCTCTAGTACTATGTTGAATAGCAGTGGTGATAATGGACATCCCTGCCGTGTTCCTGACCTTAGTGGAAAAGCTTTAAGTTTTCTCCATTGAGAATGATATTTGCGGTGGGTTTTTCATAGATGGCTTTGATGATATTGAGGTATGTGCCCTCTATCCCTACACTTTGAAGAGTTTTGATCAGGAAGGGATGCTGTACCTTATCAAATGCATTTTCAGCATCTATCGAGAGTATCATATGGTTCTTGTTCTTTCTTTTATTGATGTGTTGTATCACATTGACTGATTTGCGGATGTAGAACCAACCTTGCAGCCCTGGAATAAATCCCACTTGGTCGTGGTGAATAATCTTTTTAATGTACTGTTGAATCCTATTGGCTAGTATTTTGTTGAGTATTTTCGCATCTGTGTTCATCAAGGATATTGGTCTATAGCTCTCTTTTTTGGTGGGATCCTTATCTGGTTGGTGGTAATGCAAGCAGGTGCAGCCACTCTGGAAAACAGCATGGAGGTTCCTCAAAATGTTGAAAATAGAACTGCCCTATGACCCAGCAATTGCACTATTGGGTATTTACCCTAAAGATACAAACATAGTGATCCAAAGGGGCACGTGCACCCGAATGTTTATAGCAGCAATGTCCACAATAGCCAAACTATGGAAAGAACCTAGATGTCCATCAACAGATGAATGGATCAAGAAGATGTGGTATATATACACAATGGAATACTATGCAGCCATCAAAAGAAATGAAATCTTGCCATTTGTGACAACATGGATGGAACTAGAGCGTATCATGATTAGCAAAATAAGTCAAGCAGAGAAAGACAACTATCATATGATCTCCCTGATATGAGGAAGTGGTGATGCAACATGGAGGCTTAAGTGGGTAGGAGAAGAATAAATGAAACAAGATGGGATTGGGAGGGAGACAAACCATAAGTGACTCTTAATCTCACAAAACAAACTGAGGGTTGGTGGGGGGAGGGGATTTGGGAGAAGGGGGTGGGATTATGGACATTGGGGAGGGTATGTGCTTTGGTGAGTGCTGTGAAGTGTGTAAACCTGGTGATTCACAGACATGTACCCCTGGGGATAAAAATATATGTTTATAAAGAATAAAAAATTAATAAAAAAAAAATTAAAAAAAAAAAAAGAATGAAAGAAATAGGGGTGCCTGGGTGGCTCAGTGGGTTAAGCCGCTGCCTTCGGCTCAGGTCATGATCTCAGTGTCCTGGGATCGAGTCCCGCATTGGGCTCTCTGCGCAGCAGGGAGCCTGCTTCCCCCTCTCTCTCTCTGCCTGCCTCTCCATCTTCTTGTGATTTCTCTCTGTCAAATAAATAAATAAAATCTTTAAAAAAAATAATAAAAAAAAAGAATGAAAGAAAGAAAGAATTTTAGAATTGAACACTAAATGACAAGACACACAAGAGTGAGTAGGCACTTAAGAGAAGTAAAAGGTGAAAAGGAGGAGGATGCTTAAAATCAAAAAGAAATGAAGGAATAAAAAAAAGAGATTTGAGAAGGGAATATGACAAATACTATAGACATGCCAGGAAGATTCAACACATTCAATCTCTAAAGAAGTAGATGAAAGCAAGGGAACTGATAATATAATTATAATTCATCAGGAAATCCTTGTGATTTGAAACTACATATTGAAAGAGGACCACGTATACCCAAGACTAATCAACCCAGAATGACAAATTCCAAGACACATTCTAGTACTTTCTCAACTGAAAGGAAAAAGAAAAACAGCCATTCAATATCCAGGCAAGAAGAACATGTGATTTGTAAGGGCAGAAAGTTATATTATCTTCAGATTTTTCATTAGACACAAAGAAAATGGAGTAACTCAAATACTTAAAATTCTTAAGGAAAAAAATGTATACCAAAGATGTAGTATATTTGAAAGCAAAACTTCCAAGTATAAAGAGAACTGTAGGGAGAAAAGACTTTACCTTCCTAGGTTTGATACCGGGGTTATAAAATAAACTGGCAACAGGGAGGTTAATGAGAAATTAATATAATAAATAAAAATTTACCAAATTTTTATATTACATGTACAGAGGCATTATAGAGGGGAAATGAATAGCCAAGAAGTCTGTGAGATTTGAGAGTTTATATATCATTATAATAGGGAAGGAAGAGAGAAGATGTAGGCAATTTATGGGAGAGCAAATGATTTTTAGGGAATATGAAAGACCATTAGAATAATAGATGGGAGATACAATAGTTTATGATAAAGTTTGGGTGTGGTATGGAGTTCTAGTCTTCTCTCCTGTAGTACAAATCTACCTTCCTTGGTTGGATAAAATCCCAGGGGAGGGGATTTATGGGTTTTCCTTAGGAATATCTGTAGATAAGGAGTTCAGAGAAGGCCTATCCCAGCATTTGCTACTTTTCAAGTGTCTTCAGCTCAAAAGAATAAGTATACCAAAGCAGCATATTTTAGGGTGGCATGACCTGAACTCCTCTTTGAATACAAACTCTTATAGACATATAAGAACTTAGGGAATTTTACTTCTAAGAGGAGTTAACTAGAGAATAAGCTTCAGACAACCAAACTGACTAGAGACACATGAGCTGATGAGTGGTGGTAGGCATTAAATATATACTTACTGAAAAATTAAGATTAAATAAGGGTCAAAGAGAGATAATATAGGATATAATGGCCATATGCAGTAATGTATAATGTAATAAAATTATTAAAAGAATAAGGGATTAAATTATATGCTGGATTTGATTTATAACTTTGATTATACAGATCGCAAATAAATTTTCCTACTCTAAAAAAAATAGAAGTGAGGTATAAAAAGTGAGCATAATGTATATAAAAAGTTTAACTACTTTGAGCAATCACAATGGATGGTAATAATATTAGTAATGTTACATATGTGTTCTTATGTATATAATATAGTTATGGAGTGAACAATTATGCAATATTCTAATTCTGTTACCTCCTATGTCCTTGAGAACTAGGACTTTAGTGTGGAAATGGCAATATAAACATATTATAAAGGAGGTTAAGTTAAAACTCTGCAGTCCTGAAATTGATTTGGAAATCTCAGTTAGAGCCCATGAGGTAGTTCATTTTATATCCTAACACTGTCACTGAAAAGTCTTAGAAACAATGACCAATGCAGTGATAATGAGCATTCCTATTACCCATATTATAATATTAAAAATACCATTGCCCACTAAAAGAAACCAGGGTTTTGTAAAATAATGGCTGATTCCTAGTTTCCTTTTTTTTTTTTATTTTACAGTTTTTATTTTCAGGTTCTTCCTTAATTTATATATTTCATGCAGTTATCCTCAGTTTTTTTTTTTAAGAACCTACTTAAAAAGTTATGGTTATAATTTAATTTAAATATTTACAACATTAATTCTATTAATATTGGTTTAATAACATATTTAACACTCTAAGTTTTATTTGAACAGATTTATGCCCATGTAACATGGATTTTCATATGTGCTATTTTTTTTAATTAATTTTTTGTTTTTTATAAACATATATTTTTATCCCCAGGGGTACAGGTGTGTGAATCACCAGGTTTACACACTTCACAGCACTCACCAAAGCACATACCCTCCCCAATGTCCATAATCCCACCCCCTTCTCCCAAATCCCCTCCCCCCACCAACCCTCAGTTTGTTTTGTGAGATTAAGAGTCACTTATGGTTTGTCTCCCTCCCAATCCCATCTTGTTTCATTTATTCTTCTCCTACCCACTTAAGCCTCCATGTTGCATCACCACTTCCTCATATCAGGGAGATCATATGATAGTTGTCTTTCTCTGCTTGACTTATTTTGCTAATCATGATACGCTCTAGTTCCATCCATGTTGTCACAAATGGCAAGATTTCATTTCTTTTGATGGCTGCATAGTATTCCATTGTGTATATATACCACATCTTCTTGATCCATTCATCTGTTGATGGACATCTAGGTTCTTTCCATAGTTTGGCTATTGTGGACATTGCTGCTATAAACATTCGGGTGCACGTGCCCCTTTGGATCACTATGTTTGTATCTTTAGGGTAAATACCCAATAGAGCAATTGCTGGGTCATAGAGCAGTTCTATTTTCAACATTTTGAGGAACCTCCATGCTGTTTTCCAGAGTGGCTGCACCTGCTTGCATTCCCACCAACAGTGTAGGAGGGTTCCCCTTTCTCCGCATCCTGGCCAGCATCTGTCATTTCCTGACTTGTTGATTTTAGCCATTCTGACTGGTGTGAGGTGATATCGCATTGTGGTTTTGATTTGTATTTCCCTGATGCCGAGTGATATGGAGCACTTTTTCATGTGTCTGTTGGCCATCTGGATGTCTTCTTTGCAGAAATGTCTGTTCATGTCCTCTGCCCATTTCTTGATTGGATTATTTGTTCTTTGGGTGTTGAGTTTGCTAAGTTCTTTATAGATTCTGGACACTAGTTTTTTATCTGATATGTCATTTGCAAATATCTTCTCCCATTCTGTCAGTTGTCTTTTGATTTTGTTAACTGTTTCCTTTGCTGTGCAAAAGCTTTTGATCTTGATAAAATCCCAATAGTTCATTTTTGCCCTTGCTTCCCTTGCCTTTTGCGTTGTTCCTAGGAAGATGTTGCTGTGGCTGAGGTCGAAGAGGTTGCTGCCTGTGTTCTCCTCAAGGATTTTGATGGATTCCTTTCGCACATTGAGGTCCTTCATCCATTTTGAGTCTATTTTTGTGTGTGGTGTAAGGAACTGGTCCAATATCATTTTTCTGCATGTGGCTGTCCAATTTTCCCAGCACCATTTATTGAAGAGGCTGTCTTTTTCCCATTGGACATTCTTTCCTGCTTTGTCGAAGATGAGTTGACCATAGAGTTGAGGGTCTATTTCTGGGCTCTCTATTCTGTTCCATTGATCTATGTGTCTGTTTTTGTGCCAGTACCATCCTGTCCTTATGACAGCTTTGTAATAGAGCTTGAAGTCCGGAATTGTGATGCCACCAACGTTGGCTTTCTTTTTCAATATCCCTTTGGCTATTCGAGGTCTTTTCTGGTTCCATATACATTTTAGCATTATTTGTTCCATTTCTTTGAAAAAGATGGATGGTACTTTGATAGGAATTGCATTAAATGTGTAGATTGCTTTAGGTAGCATAGACATTTTCACAATATTTATTCTTCCAATCCAGGAGCATGGAACATTTTTCCATTTCTTTGTGTCTTCCTCAATTTCTTTCATGAGTGCTTTATAGTTTTCTGAGTATAGATTCTGTGTCTCTTTGGTTAGGTTTATTCCTAGGTATCGTATGGTTTTGGATGCAATTGTAAATGGGATTGACTCCTTAATATCTCTTTCTTCTGTCTTGCTGTTGGTGTAGAGAAATGCAACTGATTTCTGTGCATTAATTTTATATCCTGACACTTTACTGAATTCCTGTATAAGTTCTAGCAGTTTTGGAGTGGAGTCTTTGGGTTTTCCACATATAGTATCATATCATCTGCGAAGAGTGATAATTTGACTTCTTCTTTGCCAATTTGGATGCCTTTAATTTCCTTTTGTTGTCTGATTGCTGAGGCTAGGACTTCTAGTAATATGTTGAATAGCAGTGGTGATAATGGACATCCCTGCCATGTTCCTGACCTTAGCGGAAAAGCTTTCAGTTTTTCTCCATTGAGAATGATATTTGCGGTGGGTTTTTCATAGATGGCTTTGATGATATTGAGGTATGTGCCCTCTATCCCTACACTTTGAAGAGTTTTGATCAGGAAGGGATGCTGTACTTTGTCAAATGCTTTTTCAGCATCTATCGAGAGTATTATATGGTTCTTGTTCTTTCTTTTATTGATGTGTTGTATCACATTGACTGATTTGCGGATGTTGAACCAACCTTGTAGCCCTGGAACAAATCCCACTTGGTCGTGGTGAATAATCTTTTTAATGTACTGTTGAATCCTATTGGCTAGTATTTTGTTGAGTATTTTCGCATCTGTGTTCATCAAGGATATTGGTCTATAGCTCTCTTTTTTGGTGGTTTCCTTGTCTTGTTTTGGGATCAAGGTGATGCTGGCCTCATAAAATGAGTTTGGAAGTTTTCCTTCCATTTCTATTTTTTGGAACAGTTTCAGGAGAATAGGAATTAGTTCTTCTTTAAATGTTTGGTAGAATTCCCCCGGGAAGCCGTCTGGCCCTGGGCTTTTGTTTGTTTGGAGATTTTTAATGATTGTTTCAATCTCCTTACTGGTTATGGGTCTGTTCAGGCTTTCTCTTTCTTCCTGGTTCAGTTGTGGTAGTTTATATGTTTCTAGGAATGCATCCATTTCTTCCAGATTGTCAAATTTATTGGCGTAGAGTTGCTCATAGTATGTTCTTATAATAGTTTGTATTTCTTTGATGTTAGTTGTGATCTCTCCTCTTTCATTCATGATTTTATTTATTTGGGTCCTTTCTCTTTTCTTTTTGATAAGTCTGGCCAGGGGTTTATCAATTTTATTAATTCTTTCAAAGAACCAGCTCCTAGTTTCGTTGATTTGTTCTATTGTTTTTTTGGTTTCTATTTCATTGATTTCTGCTCTGATCTTTATGATTTCTCTTCTCCTGCTGGGCTTAGGGTTTCTTTCTTGTTCTTTCTCCAGCTCCTTTAGTTGTAGGGTTAGGTTGTGTTCCTGAGACCTTTCTTGTTTCTTGAGAAAGGCTTGTACCACTATATATTTTCCTCTCAGGACTGCCTTTGTTGTGTCCCACAGATTTTGAACTGTTGTATTTTCATTATCATTTGTTTCCATGATTTTTTTCAATTCTTCTTTAATTTCCCGGTTGACCCATTCATTCTTTAGAAGGATACTGTTTAGTCTCCATGTATTTGGGTTCTTTCCAAACTTCCTTTTGTGGTTGAGTTCTAGCTTTAGAGCATTGTGGTCTGAAAATATGCAGGGAATGATCCCAATCTTTTGATACCGGTTGAGTCCTGATTTAGGACCAAGGATGTGATCTATTCTGGAGAATGTCCATGTGCACTAGAGAAGAATGTGTATTCTGTTGCTTTGGGATGAAATATTCTGAATATATCTGTGATGTCCATCTGGTCCAGTGTGCCGTTTAAGGCCTTTATTTCCTTGCTGATCTTTTGCTTGGATGATCTGTCCATTTCAGTGAGGGGAGTGTTAAAGTCCCCTACTATTATTGTATTATTGTTGATGTGTTTCTTTGATTTTGTTATTAATTGGTTTATATAGCTGGCTGCTCCCACGTTGGGGGCATAGATATTTAAAATTGTTAAATCTTCTTGTTGGACAGACCCTTTGGTATGATAGAGTGTCCTTCCTCATCTCTTATTATAGTCTTTGGCTTAAAATCTAATTGATCTGATATAAGGATTGCCACTCCTGCTTTCTTCTGATGTCCATTAGCATGGTAAATTCTTTTCCACCCCCTCACTTTAAATCTGGAGGTGTCTTCGGGCTTAAAATGAGTTTCTTGGAGGCAACATATAGATGGGTTTTGTTTTTGTATCCATTCTGATACCCTGTGTCTTTTGACAGGGGCATTTAGCCCATTAACATTCAGGGTAACTATTGAGAGATATGAATATAGTGACATTGTATTGCCTGTAAGGTGACTGTTACTGTATATGGTCTCTGTTCCTTTCTGATCTACCACTTGTAGGCTCTCTCTTGTAGGCTTAGAGGACCCCTTTCAATATTTCCTGTAGAGCTGGTTTGGTGTTTGCAAATTCTTTCAGTTTTTGTTTGTCCTGGAAGCTTTTAATCTCTCCTTCTATTTTCAATGAGAGCCTAGCTGGATATAGTATTCTTGGCTGCATGTTTTTCTCGTTTAGTGCTCTGAAAATATCATGCCAGCTCTTTCTGGCCTGCCAGGTCTCTGTGGATAAGTCAGCTGCCAATCTAATATTTTTACCATTGTATGTTACAGACTGCTTTTCCCGGGCTGCTTTCAGGATTTTCTCTTTGTCACTGAGACTTGTAAATTTTACTATTAGGTGATGGGGTGTGGGCCTATTCTTATTGATTTTGAGGGGCGTTCTCTGAACCTCCTGAATTTTGATGCTCGTTCCCTTTGCCATATTGGGGAAATTCTCTCCAATAATTCTCTCCAGTATACCTTCTGCTCCCCTCTCTCTTTCTTCTTCTTCTGGAATCCCAATTATTCTAATGTTGTTTCGTCTTATGGTGTCACTTATCTCTCGAATTCTCCCCTCGTGGTCCAGTAGCTGTTTGCCCCTCTTTTGCTCAGCTTCTTTATTCTCTGTTATTTGGTCTTCTATATCACTATTTCTTTCTTCTGCCTCATTTATCCTAGCAGTGAGAGCCTCCATTTTGATTGCACCTCATTAATAGCTTTTTTTATTTTAACTTGGTTAGATTTTAGTTCTTTTATTTCTCCAGAAAGGGCTTTTATATCTCTCGAGAGCGTTTCTCTAATATCTTCCATGCCTTTTTCGAGCCCGGCTAGAACCTTGAGAATTGTCATTCTGAACTCTAGATCTGACATATTACCAATGTCTGTATTGATTAGGTCCCTAGCCTTCGGTACTGCCTCTTGTTCTTTTTTTTTGTGTTGAATTTTTCCGTCTTGTCATTTTGTCCAGATAAGAGTATATGAAGGGGCAAGTAAAATACTAAAAGGGTGGCAACAACCCCAGGAAAATATGCTTTAACCAAATTAGAAGAGATCCAAAATCGTGAGGGGGGAGAAAGGGGATAAAAAGAGGTTCAAAAGGAAGAAAGAAAAAAAAAAAAGAAAAAAAAAAGAAAAGAATTAAAAAAAGAAAATACCTAAGAAAAATGTAAAAAAGAAAAAATATATATATTAGATAAACTAGTAAAAAATCGTTAAAAAAGAAAAAAGTAACAGTTAAAAAAAAAATTTTACCCAAAGGCGAGAAAAAAAAAAAAAACGAAAAATGAAAAATGAAAAAGAAAAAAATTAAATTAACTGCAAGACTAAAAAAAATCACAGGGAAAAAGCCATGAGTTCCGTGCTTGGCTTTCTCCTCCTCTGGAATTCTGCTGCTCTCCTTGGTATTGAAACCGCACTCCTTGGTAGGTGAACTTGGTTTTGGCTGGATTTGTTCTTGATCTTCTGGGGGAGGGGCCTGTTCTAGTGATTCTGAAGTGTCTTTGCCCCAGGCGGAATTACACCGCCCTTACCCAGGGCCGGGGTGAGTAATCTGCTTGGGTTTGCTTTCAGGAGCTTTTGTTCCCTGAGCGCTTTTCGTAGAGTTCCGGAGGATGGGAATACAAATGGCGGCCTCCTGGTCTCCCACCCGGAGGAGCCGAGAGCCCAGGGCCACACTCCTCAGTGCGCCCTCAGAGAACAGCGCCCAGTTACTCCTGTCTGCCTGACCTCCGGCCGTGCTCGAGCTCACCGAGCCTGCGACCGGTTCAAGGTAACACCGAGCTGTGAGCTTACTGTCGGCTCTGTCTCTGTAGCCGGCTTTCCCGTTCCAATACCCGCAAACTCTGCGACACTCAGACACCCCTGATCCTTCTGTGACCCTGCGGGACCTGAGGCCACGCTGATCCCGCGTGGGCTTCCCCCCGGTTTAGCCTCTGGCACGATGTCCCTCAGCGGAACAGACTTTTAAAAGTCCTGATTTTGTGCGCCGTTGCTCCGCCGCTTGCCGGGAGCCGGCCCCTCCCCCCGGGGTCTATCTTCCCGTCGCTTTGGATTCACTTCTCCGCCGGTCCTACCTTTCAGAAAGTGGTTGTTTTTCTGTTTCCAGAATTGCTGTTCTTCTTCTCTTCGATCTGCCGATGGATTTTCAGGTGTTTGCAATCTTTAGATAAGCTATCTAGCTGATCTCTGGCTAGCTGAAGCAGTCTCAGCCAGCTACTTCTCCACCATCTTGACTCCTCTCTCTGATTCCTAGTTTCTGCTAGACAATATGTAAGTTTGGATCATTTTGTCAAACCAAATAGCCAGGAAGTTATCAGAGCCTACTGGGATTATATCAAAAGGAGTCAGGAGTCAACTTGAAGAGGCTCTCGCTGCCCCAAAATGGGGTAGAGTTTTAATAATAAGAAAAATCATAATTAGAAATACTTAATATTTAATAACAAGAAAAAATCAAATCTGTTAATATTCATAAATACTTTAGTGATGTTAAAAGAAACTTGACTACCTTTGTGACATGGCTGAGATGTTGTCATGTAAACAGATCTAGTAAACTGCTCAGAGAAAATAATCAAGATTTATCCCGCCTCTTTTAGATGAATATACTAGTGGGTAAGCCGATAGTAAATACATTTTCTTTACAAAATTATTTATATATATTATATAAATTATTGCATGTATATAATAAATGCAATAAAATTGTATAATTAGCACATAACCATTTTGCAACCCCCCCCATTAATGAATGTAAGCACGGAACTCCAGTGGTTCTATCGTCAGAGATAAAGAGACCACCAGAGGGGCGCCTGGGTGGCTCAGTGGTTAAGCCGCTGCCTTCGGCTCGGGTCATGATCTCGGGGTCCTGGGATCGAGTCCCGCATCGGGCTCTCTGCTTGGCAGGGAGCCTGCTTCCTCCTCTCTCTCTCTGCCTGCCTCTCTACCTACTTGTGATTTCTCTCTGTCAAATAAATAAATAAAATCTTAAAAAAAAAAAAAAAAAAGAGACCACCAGACCATTATGAGTCTCCTGATGAAAGAACATGCCTCTGCCTAAGGCCATGCCAAAGGAGTCAAAGTAAAATATGATCAAGATTTTGGATCCAGCTAGAGAACTTGAATATGAACTTCACCATGAGCATATAAATCAGTAAAATTCATGCTGGGAAACTCTTTAGTTTAACTTGTCTGGGTTTTTCAACAAACATATTTTAAGGAAAAGAAGAAGATGGAGGGGGAATATGTAAATTAAAAGAAATTTAATTTATCAAAATTGTGAAAAATGGGAAACACAAAATAGTAGTAAGGGTGCAGAGAAACAGGCTAACTCATGTACTGCAGGTGGGAATGTAAAATGGTATAGTCACTCTGGAAAATAGCTTAATAATTTTGTTAAAATTTAACAATTTTTGTTAAAAAAGCTTTGGGATTTGGGAGAGGAAGAGATGGTTGTGGCTATTAAAGAGGTAACATAGGGGAGTCTTATAGTATTGTAACAGTTCTGTGTCTTGATTGTGGTGATGGTTACACAAAGGGACACATGTGATAAAATTACATAGCACTATAAACATGCACACACACAAACAAGTGAATATATAATTGATGAAATTTCAATAAGCTCTGTGAAATGCGTCAGTGGCAATTCCATGGAGCTCATAGTGTACGGTAGTTATGCAAATTGCTAATATTGGGAGACGAGGAGTGATGAGTGAGTGGGACCACACTGTGCATTTTTCACAACTTTTGTGAATCTATAATTATTTCAGAAAAGAAGTTTAAATATGGGCAAGGCTGGGGTGCCTGAGTAACTCATTTGGCTAAGTGTCTGCCTTTAGCTAAGGTCATGATCCCAGGGTCCTAGGATCGAATCTCCCATTGAACTCCCTGCTCAGCAAGGAGTTTGCTTCTCCCTCAGCCCTTCCTCAGTGCTCGTGAGCTCTTTTTCTCTCTCCATCTTTCTGTCCAATAAATAAATAAATAAATAAATAAGTAAATTTGTTTTAAAGAATTGGCAAGGTCGTAGTTAAGAATGCACATTTGGGGGCGCCTGGGTGGCTCCGTTGGTTGGGCGACTGCCTTCGGCTCAGGTCATGATCCCAGACTTCCAGGATCGAGTCCCGCATCCAGCTCCCAGCTCCTTGGGGAGTCGGCTTCTCCCTCCGACCTTCTCCTCTCTCATGCTCTCTCTCACTCATTCTCCCTCAAATAAATAAATAAAATCTTAAAAAAAAAAAAAAAGAAAAGAAAAGAATGCACCTTTGGGTGAGAATACTACAGTGAAGTATAATGGAGTAATTACTATATAAGTTGTAATAGTAGTGGTTAGTTCTGGAGGGAGGAAGGGAGAGAGTTATAATCAGGACGGCATATGTGAGGGGGCTTCTGACATGTTCGGTGAAGTTTTATTTCTTGATTTAGGAAATGGTTATAGGAACTTACCTTATAATAATTCACCAAACTACGCATTTTTTGTGCAAGTGTTCTCTGTTGTGTACACACATGTATGTATACTTTCTCTAGATCTGCTTTTGTTTGTGGAGCAGAGGAAAAGGTGAATAGGGGCCATTTCAGCACACACAGTAGATTGCTTTCAGCTAATACTAGACAGCTGCTGAAATTGGGAGGCTTAATGAACTGGTGCAATGCTCTTAGGTTTATGTCTTTGCATTAACAGGGAAAATCTCCAAATGATCCAGGTTTAAGTAATGGAATGTATTCTGAATTGTTAAAATTAGAGTATTTTGGTAGCAATGAACATAGACAACACCATGCTTCACCTTGAGAATACATATTTTTAAAGATACCAGGAAATCCATAGGTTTGGCTGTGGGGAATTATAATCTAATGAATTTGCCATTATCATAAATTATTAAGCCACCACAAAATTGTTGCTAATTGGATTCCAAGGTCTATTAAGGCTTATAACCACTTATATTGATATTTTCAAGACCTCTTACATAAAGTGAGCATCTTTATTATTTTCTGTGTGGGCTCCTGGTAGGATGAAATATCAGGATTCTTTTCTTTAAGGCAATGTCCCAGAATGCATTTGGTCTTCTCGCTTAACTTTCATCTGGGTAAATGCTGGGATATATTACAATGGCCTTTAAATGTGGCATTGTGGATCTGATGGCTGTCTCCCCACCTTAGCACTTAACAGTTCCTAGTGGCAGAAAATGGCCAGGTTCAGAGTGGACTCTAAATAAATGCCAGCTGAATGGAGCCTATGGTATGCACCAGGCTTCTCTCAAAGATTATTTTCTCGAAGATTATCTTGAAGATATTTCCCGTAGCATTATTCAAAGAGCATTCTTCAAGATTTCCACATAGCAAAGGAGAAACATTTATCCAGTGATTATGGTGTAAATGTTTTATCAAAGAAGGAATGCATTTTCAGAAGAGCTTTCCAATCAATATAGGGGGGAACTTGGATGTTGCAGAACAGGTGTTAAGAACAGAGTTTAAGAACACAGTCATTGGAGAATTCAGGATGAAATCCCAATTTGAAGATTTTACAGATATAGAGAGTGACAATTTCATGTTGAATATAAGGCTAAGTGTAGTTGCTATGGCAATTTGATGTGAATAGTGAGAAAAGACAAGAGTAGTCTAGTAGTCTAGTCACCAGACTGGGGACGGGAACTTCAATGAACTGAGCACAGGGGAGTTAGTAGCCCTCATGAATTTAGCAATCCTGAGTAGTAGAGAATACCATTCTATGTTTTTTTCCCAATCATTTGTTATTCTCCCCTTTCTCCCTCTCCTCATCATCTACCTATGGAAAACCAGCTATTTCCCCCTTATATATCTCCACTTGGTTTTTTGATAATAGTTGTGACACTGTGTCTTGAGTACATAGAGATCACATGTCTAAAGATACAATAGTTGTTTTAATAGCAGAGAGCTCAACTGAGGTTTAATTTCCTCTTTGGCACTTCAGTGTTCTTTCTGAATATTCTGCCATGTCTGTCTGAGGAACAATATCAATTTTAACATGCCTTGATTTAGAGTAAAGTACTTCTTACCAAGATTGTTCAGTTACTTGTTATGAAGCAATTTGGGCAATCACTAAAATCATGAAATCTAATGATACAAATCTAATGGGGAATTTCACATATAGGCAGAATTAAGTCAACTCAATGGGAATTTCTTGTTGGTGTAGAAAAATGATGCTCTGTTTATGTAAACCTAATATTTTCCCTTCTGTATGGGTTTCTCTATTCATGAAAATTAACCCTTGGTTTAGAATAGATAAATCTATAGGAGAAAGACTTATTCTTCTGCATGATCTGCTTTTGATACTACCAAACACATGTAATATTTGATCTTTAGTAGATTATAATATGCAGGGTGTAAATGGGCATTCTTATTTGTAATGATGTCATGGCTCATCGCTTGACAAAGCAGATGTGGACACACTTTCTTTTGTTCTCATCTGTCTGCCTGCTTTGTGTCATCTTCCTCGATAAATACCATTCTTACTGAATAAGCCTCTAATTCATACTCCAGAATTTTGCATTTCAACTCTCATGGCATTGCCATTACCATTTTTACATTCTGTACACAGGCATACCATTCTGAAAATTCTAACAATTGTCCCACCAGAAGCACACAGGTTGACAAATCTTTTTTTGGCCCTCTCTAGAATATTATCTTTCAAACTCTGTTGCCACACACACACACACACACACACACACACACGAGTCAGGCTTATTTGACTAATCTGCCTTCTTTCCTGAATGGCAAAATGTTTAAACCATTTTTTTTTTTTTTTAAGTGAGGGATCATTGTTAATTCTTTGGGGCACCTGGGTGGCTGAGTCAGTTAAGTGTCTGATTCTTGGTTTTGGCTCAGGTCATGGTCTCCCAGTCAAAAGATCAAGCCCCATGTTGGGCTCCACACTAAATGCAGTCTGCTTCAGATTCTTTCTCGCTCCCCCTTTGTCCCTCCCTGCTCTCGCTCTCTCAAATAAATAAATAAAATCTTAAAAACAAAACCAAAAACCCATCATCTTTCCTTCTTTGCTTGTATTCAACTTTTCAAGCTGCAGGAGGACAGAGCTGTGCCTGCTTGTCTTCTCCCATGTCCTCATTATATCCTCATGCCTAGCACAGTACCTAACATATGTGACTATATTTTTGTTAAGGAATGAATGGAACAATGAATAATGATGAGAGGAAAGTTTGCTGACTTGCAGTGCTTTTTTTTTTTCTTGTTCTCTCTCAAGTTCTGCTCTCAAGTCTATTTATTCTGTTGTAGATTCCATTCAACCTTTTTTTTTTTAAAAGATTTTATTTATTTATTTGAGATAGAGCATGAGAGAGAAAGAGAGAGAGCACAAGCATGAGCAGAGGGGAGGGGCAGAGTGAGAGGGAGAAGCAGACTTCTCGCTGAGCAGCGAGCCTGATGCAGTCCTTGATCCCAGGACCCTGAAACCATGACCTAAACCAAAGGCAGGCTCTTAACTGACTGAGCCACCCAGGCGCTCCTCCATTCAACCTCCTAAGTGTCTCTTTCTTCCATTAGTGAATTTTACTGAATATCCCTCTTAACACCCAACTTCTTGCTGTCTGCTCAGAATTATGCTGGATGCTAAAATGTGTCATGCTTGATGTGCCTGTGAGATCATAATCCAAGCTCAGAAAGCTCAGCAGCCACTGAGTCTGGTATGCGATCAGATATAGAAGTGAGTATTCCTGGTTTTGTATGATTGTATTTGGAAAATATATGTGGTGTGATTTCAGTCTTCTTAAATTTGTAATATTTGATATGTCTCTTTATGTGATTTAACTGGGGGATTCTTCTGTGTGTACTTAAAGAACATGTGTACTCTGTTTTTCTTGGATGGAAAGTTTTATATATATCTTTTAGAACCATGTATTCTGAAGTATACTTCAAGTAAATAATGTTCTCGTTGAAAAAAAAAAAAAACTTTAACTGAGAGTACTTGTTTAAAATAAAGCACATCAGAGGGGAAGTGCGTGGGGGGGATGGGTGAAATAGGTGAAAGGGATTAAGAGTGAATTTACCATGATGAGAACTGAGTAATGATGTATACAATTGTCAAATCACTATTTTGTACACCTGAAACTAATATAATACTCTATATTAACTATTATTGAATTAAAAGAAAAAACAATTAAAAAAAGAATGAGTTTTCCCTTCCCTAAGTATAGTAGTGTCTACTTTATTTGCTATTATATGGACAGATATACATGGATTCTACCTTCTCCCTCCACAACCACTGAGTTCCATAAAGGAAGTAGAAATAAAGTCCTATGTCATTGAAAAAAAAAAATGTTACCCTTATAACTACAAAATGTTTTTTGCTTCATGGAGTGTTGTTAGAAATAATACCATTACATATTTCTCAGCAATCTTAACTTTAAAAATACCTGATATTAACTTTCCATCCTGACCAGAGTAGTGCTTATCAATTCTCCACCTAGAAGTTTTGAAGGCAGAGAATTGCACAAGTATTATTATTGGAGGCATATGGGAAAGAATAGCAATATGCAAACCTAAAACTGTTTGACAACTCCTGTTTTCACTTTAAAAGTAGTGAAAACTTTGAACTCCATTTTACAACCATGCATTTGCTATTCGTGGAGTAAAACTAACATCTTCAGTATATTTGCCCTGATCTAAAGCTTCACATACCCCTAGCCTATTGCTGGCACACCCGCATTTGTGAAGTCCAGAAATAGGGTGTGTAAGTTTGATAAGTCACTTAAGCTTAATGAAAAAAGAATTCTACCCCAAAACTCCTAAGCTATATTGAGGAAAATAAAATACAACTTATATGGTCAACTTAAGGGCTGTTCTCAGCATGACATATACAGCTGTAATATTTCAGAGAAGCAAAATTTACTTCAAAAGGGGGGAACTTCCAGAAAGTTTTCAAGAGAAAGCAACATTCCAGGCAGTTAAGGATCTTCCTTTATGTGTTCAATGAAAATATAGATTAGGATTTACTTTTTAGTTTTCTATTTCCTCCTTCCACACCTAGTCTGTGTCACCTCTTTCACATCATTTTATAATCTCGTCTTTAATGAATTATTTGCTACAAGTCATGAAGCAAAATTAGGCTTGTTTAATAATTGCTTTCTAAAGAAGTCTCTAAGTGAAGAATTTCAGGTAAAACAGGTGAGTTTAGGGGCTGTGTGAGAGGTGTTTGGGTTGCAGAAAACCAATTATCTGGGTGTGGAGACGTGTTCCAATGTATCTGAGAGACCACTGTCCTGATAATTGAAGTAATGCTGTGTTTATTATTTAATGATGACAGGTATACCATAATGTATTATTACTCATGTGTTTCTTTTTCAAAAAACTTCTCTTTATCATTGTTTTATTTCAACACATGGACCAAATCATTTCAAGTTTTTGAGCACCTGATTTTAACTCAGGGTTTTAATGATATGTTGATGTTCCAAGAGGATTAAGTGTAGTGGGGGTGGGTCTCTTAGGAAAGGAACGGGAGGGACAGATGGGGCAGGTTACACAGAACCATCCTATGAGGTCCCACCTGGAGACTTAGGCTCCATCAGCTAAGTGAAGGGAAGCAAGAAGGATTTCAAGCAAGTGACTGAACTAATGATGAAGTTGGCATTTTAGGTTGTTCACTCTGGCAGGCAATAAATCCTTAACTAAGGACATTGCAAAGAGGGAGGGTATGCTCTGGAGACAATTAGAAAATGGAATTGACAGAACTAAGTGACTACTGGAAATGAGTTTAGACTGAGACAGGAGAAGTTGTTTAGATGTACATCCATGTTTTGAATGGGCTAGAGAGATATAATAAAAATTTAATAATAATGAAAATAACATTATTGAGCATCTACTATGTCCCCAGTGCACAACTGAATGCTTTACGTGAATTTTTAATCAAGTAGCACGGCAATTCTTGGAATTTTGTATAATTAGTGTCTCCATCTTAAAGATAATGAAACTGAGAAGAGAGTTGAGGGAAATTGGAAGGGGAGATGAACCATGAGAGACTATGGACTCTGAAAAACAACCTGAGGGTTTTGCAGGGGCAAGGGGTGGGAGGTTGGGGGAGCCAGGTGGTAGGTATTATGCACATATTGCACGGAGCACTGGGTGTGGTGCATAAACAATAAATCCTATTGTGCTGAAAAGAAATAAAACAACAACAACCACAACAAATCTTTAAAAAAAAGAAAAAAAAGTTTTTGAAACTGGGGCTCAAAGGGCTTTCCTAGCCCAAGATCACACAGCAAGAATGGCGCAGAGGTAGGTGCCACAGGAATAACAAGTGAGACTTGATTGCTGTCCTTAGTAAGACAGGCACTTAGAGAATCTCCTTATGGGTGGCCAGTACTTTATTGTACAAAGAATGCTTTTATTTATTTTTTTTTTAATTTATTTTTTATTTTCAGCATAACAGTATTCATTATTTTTCACCACACCCAGTGCTCCATGCAATTCGTGCCCTTTATAATACCCACCACCTAGTACCCCAACCTCCCACCCCCCACCCCTTCAAAACCCTCAGATTGTTTTTCAGAGTCCATAGTCTCTCATGGTTCACCTCCCCTTCCAATTTCCCCCAACTCCCTTCTCCTCTCTAACTCCCCATGTCCTCCATGCTATTTGTTATGCTCCACAAATAAGTGAAACCATATGATAATTGACTCTCTCTGCTTGACTTATTTCACTCAGCATAATAATCTCTTCCAGTCCCATCCAGAATGCTTTTAAATCAGTTATTTTAGTTGATCCTCACATAACACTGTGGAGTAGGCATTGTCGTTATCATTTTACAAATGTTGAAACTGAGACCTAGAAAGAGTGTTATCTAAGATGACACAGCAAGTAGATGACAAGTCTGGTTCAGATAAGAAATCTGAATATTTTGCAGAACACTACAACTTCTTGTTTATAGGCCTCATTGGTGAATTACTGCCACTGCTCACATTGTTGCATGTTCTATGTCATTCATGGGAAAAGAGTGGAGAGGATAGAGTTTAGATTCTGGAATCAGACTGCTTAGGTTGACATGCCATGTTTCCTATAAGACCTTGGTCAAGTTCTGTAATCTTTCTGAGTCTGTTTTCTTATCCAAGTAATGGGAATAATAATTGTATCTTTTCCTATTTTTATGGGGCTTCAGTCATAATTTTTAAAAGACAATTTATACAAAGAGGCTGGAACCTAGTAAAATTCAATAAATGTTAGTAGTGATAACAGTAGTTCAAAAAATTACATGACATTAAATATGGAAGGAAATATTAACATTTATAAAATTGCATTTGAAGTGAACTTTAAGGGATTTCAGAAGGTATAGAAGGAACAGTACTGCAGTTGTGGGATTAAGAATATTTTTACTCCTGGATATTATTTTTGTTTAGAGTTTATGAGTAGGAGAATTAAATTATTGGAAACGTACCTAAAGAAAAACAATTAGGTAACCCAATGTAATGGTTCTGATGAGAACCCTATGGTCCCAACCATGGGTGTTAGTGGAAGGAACAAAAAGAGGACAAGTCTGTGATACTGCACAGCATGTTAGGAGAGCTCTTCCCAGCATGAATTTGGGTTGTTTCCCCATAATATCACTTGGTAAAAAATAAGAACTGCAAATTCATTTTCCACTTGGACTAGGAAAAAATCTAATCTGAACAGCATTTGCTACACTATAATGAAATACATTTTAGAATCAGATATAAATGATTTGGGTGTTACATGGTGTTCTGATTACCTGTGCTTTGTTCTTGTCCTTTGGGACAGGAAATCTGGAGTTGGTGTATGGATTCACTAATCCATCTTTGCTATTGTCTGCATTCTAACAGCTGTTTATCTGATGGCATGTATACATTTATGCTTGCGTGCATGTGAATTTTTCACTTAACACATGGTATCTAGGACTTTTCCCCCAGAATATAGAAATATATAAGATGTAAAAATATCTATACCCCAGTGATTGTACTTAGTATTTCAGTCTCAGTTGAGTTTTCATGGTTGTCTAGCTGTTAAGCTGAATTAACTTTGAGTAGAGTGATTACTTTAAAATTATTGCTAATAGTGTTTTAATTTTTCACATCCTAGATTGAGTAGGAGTGGTTAGACTTTTTGTAATGAGCTGAGTATTTTATTTTATTTTAAAGATTTTATTTATTTATTTGACAGAGAGAGGTCACAAGTAGACAGAGAGGCAGGCAGAGAGAGAGGGAGAAACAGGTTTCCCGCTGAGCAGAGAGCCCTATGCAGGGCTTGATCCCAGGATTCCAGGATCATGACCCAAGCCTAAGGCAAAGGCTTTAACACATTGAGCCACCCAGGCACCCCTGAGCATTTTATTTTATAATTATAATTTTAGAATGTCTGTGATCTAAAACTAGCAAAAGCTCTTGAGACCATGCATAATCTTACGGAAAGGAGAAAGGAGACGTTTAAGCCTAAGTGGTATAAATACCTGTCTGACAATCCTAGATCCACTGGGGCCGTCTGGTGCATCTGCATGAAGTTGTAGGTAATTATTCACATCAGGGCAAGGGGCTGATGTGGATGGTATGGTGGTAGGTATACTCTTCCAGATGAGTATCCTTCCTCACTTCTACTCCATGAGAATCTCAAAGTCTGAAATCAGCTCAGATCCAAGGTGACTAATGACATATACAGCCATAACTGGGTTTTTACTTAATATGTTTATCTTTGGCATCTGTTCAAGTGAGTTCAGGTATTTGGCACTCTCAGAATTTCGCAGTCAAGGGTGTTTTTATGTCCTAAAGCCTATGAACATAGCCTGATTGGTCAAATAAGAATAAAAAATGAACTATCACAACAATTCACATCATCATATCTTATGTAGGTAAGTTTGTAAGTTTTACTATGTATGAGGTAGCAAATAAAAATGCCACTGAGAACTGGCATAGTGAGGCCTGGAACTACCTCACTTAGTGATTGTCACTATAAAATCACAGCCCCTCTGCATCTTGTTGGACATTCAAAATGTCCTTAAAGTACTAGAAACCAGCAAATCTCTTTTTAAGTCTACTACCTCATATGCCCATAACTTACCTGAATGAATCCTTTAATTGAGCTGTTGATGTCCCATTAGCCACTTTTTCCTCCCAAAGAAATTCATGTTCAGCTGTAAGATAACTTCCTGTGTGAAATTTACAGGTCTCTCAGCCATAAAAACCATTAATGCATAATACATAAACAAAAAGTATGCTATTTTTAAAAAAATGGCAAAAGCAAAAAAGAAAGGAGTTTAGTCTCTGCTTTCCAAGGGAGAAACATGAATCTTGCATTTTTATTTTTGATGCCATTTTGCCTTTAAATATATGAGATGACTATTAATGCCCATATTCACAGCAGGAGCAGAAGGGAAATGACAGTAAATTGTAAAGTACATTTACATTATAACAAGGCCCATGGAAACATTGTAATTCACACAGTTATTTCAACAGAGGTTGGACTCCCTCCAATTTAATTTTCTGAAGTTGGGTTGTGCAGCTGGGTCATTCCTGGTCTAATCTGGGAAATGTATCTCTTAAGGCTGTGGATCAGAATGCCAGCCTCCCAGCTGTCACCAAGGAGCATCATTTACAGCCACTGAGATCTGAGGGCAAAGCATCAGAATCACTTTATGTGGACACAGCAGCCTAGCTAGCTTCATAAATTCTGTTGTAAAGAGCAATAATCAATATTTCATGTTTAATGATGCAGAGCTAAAATTAGTATAGATTTTGTGTCTTCTACTTTTCCATATTATGCAAACATTAGTAGCCCCTTTTTTAGTACCTTTATTACATTTCCATTTAAAAAAGGCCAATGTAGAGGGACAGTAAGGAAGATTGGTGATATTTAATTGAATGATAGAATAGTCAAAAGTAATTTTGACTCTTAACTTTTGTTAAATAGTTACCTTTAGGTTAACATGAAATTGTTTCCAACACACAAAAAATGATGTATATAAGTGGCACAGGCCTTGTCACCCATAGCTACACAATGAAGTAAATTGCAGATTGTTTCCATGTTTTAAGTTACTTTAAATTCTCTGGGATACTCTGGGAATAAAATGGCCAAAGATATAAGTCAGAAAGGTTAAAGTTTGGTGTTTAAATATAAGTGCACTTTATATGGTGAGTGTTTTGAAGTGTGTAAACCTGGTGATTCACAGACCTGTACCCCTGGGGATAAAAATACATAATATGTTTATAAGAAACTTAAAAAATAAAATAAAATAAAATAAAAAAGGAAAAAATATAAGTGCACTTTAGAGAAAAAATAATTTTGAATGAATTTCTTATTTTAAACTTGTTCAAAGGACATATCCTGCTTGTTGAGACAGTAGAAGTGGCAAGGACAGAAAAAATAATAAAAGAGCAATATTTTATTATTGGGTAGATTAAGGGACTGACCAAGGAGCCACAAAGATGAGCTGACCTAACCTTTTAGCTATATTCTGTCTGTGACAGGAGAAAAACCAGCAGGAGTAAGGTAGGAGGGACAGCCAGATACAAAAGAACAAAATCTAGCATCTGCCATTTAGTCTAGCAGTTTACATCCAAGTTACTTCAAAACAACTCTTATGATATTGCGAAGCATAGGCTTTGGCAAATAATCAATCAATTATGCCCCCTAACTGTACAGCTTGCATTTCACAGCCTCCTGTAACACAAGTTTTATTTGGGAAAATAAGAGTAAAGATATGGAATACTATATGTCTTGGTTATGCTTGAATAATTCAAGCAAAAGCAAAATTAAGATCCTTGAGACATATCAGCCAGAGTCCAGTAAGACGACATATGACTCATTTAAAAGAGTGATTGAAAGAGTTAATGGAGTGGCTACATGGATATGGGCAGAGTACGGAAAATTGCAAGGGATGGTGATGCATCTGGGTCTGTCAATAGCTAGAAAGGGCAATAATAAGGAAGGGAAAGGAAGAAAACAAAAGAAAGGCCTTGAACAGTCAAGAAATGGAAGCAGTTATGGACAAGAACCACCTTGTGGGAGAGGCCACCCCATGCGTGCTGTAGCCTCTAGTAACACCAGTCTGTGCTTTCATAAGAGACTGGAGAAAAGAGAGTAAGTAGTCCAGCTTCTCTCTTCTGCTAACTTCTGATTTTATGCAGTGCCTCCCACTGCTCAAATCCTATCCAAGGCCACAGGACAAAGGGGCCAGGTTCATATAGCCCAAAATTTTGAACCTCCCAGAACTCAGAGGAGAGTGGGGATGCGTCAAGAGTATGAATAGGGAGATGTTGATCAAGCAGAACAAAGTTTCAGTTATGCAAGATAAGTAAGCTTTAGACATCCAATGAATAGCAGTGTACAGTTAATAAAACTGTAGTGTAACTTGAAATATGCTAAGAGGGTAGATCCTAAGTGTTTTTACCCCACCAAAACCCAAAATAAAATAAAATCAAAAAAAAGAAAGAAATAAAGAAAAGGGAAGGGAAAAAAGGAAGGAAGGAAGGGTGGGAGGGAGGAGGGAAGGCTAACTGTAACGTGATGGATATGTTAATTAGCTTGATTATGATAATTATTTCCCAATGTTTGCATATATCAAATCATCACATAGTACACCTTAAACATATATAATTTTAAATTGTCAATTATACCTCAGTAAAGCTAGAAAAATATAATGCTAAATAAAAAAGAAAGTTACTGAATGATTAAAAAAAAAAAAGCTTATTGGGAGAGGTAGAGAAGAGTCAGCAGAAGACATAAAATTTCTTGGGATTTTTAGGGGCATTAAGCTACTAAGATTTCTTTTCACTTCAGTTAGAACAATACATTCAATTCATTTATTATTCATTTATTCAACAGATATTTATTAAGCACTCCTAAATGCCTTATTGGGGAATAAGCATCTTATCATGAGCAAGTCACCATCCCTAACTTCAGAGGTCTTAGTGGTGGCAGGGTGCATCAGGTAGAGAGGTAATGTTAAAATAGGGATCACCATAGTTTGCTAAGGAAGCAAGGTATGGTATCCGACCTTCCTGTCGAGTTCCAAAAGCTTCTATGGGAAAGAATAATGTTGGGGGCTTCCTGAAGGAAGAGTGGGAGTGGGCAAGTAGAATAATTGGGGGCACACTGCTATGGAATGTTCAGTAAGAGAGGATGTGAGTTCCAGGATTATGTGAAGTTTCATATGACCAGACTTAGGGACGAAGTGTGTGGGGCAGGGCATATGAGGTGGAGTGGGGAGAGACTGCTGGGCCCTGTTGCTCCAGACCTTGACTGCGGAATTTGGATTCTGTCCTCAAAGCAGTGGGGAGCTACTGTTGGTTTCTAGTAGGGAAATGACGTTTCCAGATTTGAAATCAGAGACAAAAAGGACTAGTGGGAGAAACCAGTGATGGGAAAGACCAATTTGTATATATTTTTAATGGTAAATTGAAACAAAACTTTCAAAAAGTTAAACTCCAAGTGAAGATCTGTTGAGCAAGCACCTTCCTTATCCATTTCCAAGAAAATGAGGACATGGTTTGGAAATTCCAGGCCAATTGAATTGAAGTGTTTTTGTATAGTTAGCTTAAATAACCAAATGATGAAATCAATCCTCCAAATTGTCAGCAGAACAGCTGTTCAGAAAGCTCTTGTTAGTCATTGACCTTATGTTTAATACGATTTCCTAGAACGTGGATAGTCAGATTGAATAAAGTGCTGCATCAAAGCCCTCCCCACACAGCAAGCTCTCTGCAATGAAAGAACCACGGAAAGGAGAGTGGCTGGCATAGAGTGCAAAAGCCCTTTATTTCCTGCTCCCCAAATCCCCAGGGAAAAAGAAAAGAAGAAAGCAGGCCACAGGCACATCTTAGAGAAGAAAGTCCTGGGACTACTAACAGCTCAGTCTCTTTCCTAATCATAATCCAGGGGGTAAAAAAAGAACAAGTTTATGACCTAAAAATCCTCCTTTGGTTTTCAGGATTTCATGGATTCTTACTCAGTCTGTTTCCTTTCTGTATAGCAGCTGCTTCATCTATTGCTATGTCACTGGATGTGGGATGGGAAATGATGAAGGATTAGATGGGAGAGTTGGAATTTTGAGGGAAAATAGAGGATAAATATGGAGACTTGTTCTTGGAGTAAGAAACCAGTGTATATAGTACTGAAGAGTTAGTTTTACCTTGAAAATAAAAAGCCACGTATAGAAGTGAAAAAGATGTTCTGTTTACCTACTTACCTACCTATCAATCATATTTCTCTTTCTTTTTTTAAAGTATTTTTTTATTATTTATTTATTTGATAGGCAGAGATCACAAGTAGGCAGAAAGGCAGGCAGAGAGAGAGGAGGAAGCAGGTTCCCCGCTGAGCAGAGAGCCCGACATATTTCTCTTTCTTACCCATTTGTCATATATGTACTCTGCTGCTATCCTGCTGGCTTCCACTTACTGTGAAAAGCACATATGTAAAAGAGTTAAAGTAAAAATAAAGAATTTCACACACCATATAGTGAAGGAACAGGGTATAATTGTACTAACAGCATGGAAAACATTCTGACAATGGAGTATTTAATTTAGCTTAATCTTCAAGGCAAAATAAACAACCTCTGTAAGACTTATAAATTGTTATTGTTGATGAAGACAAGTGAAATATTGTATCAGAAGGGGAAAATATCACCTCCTAGTAAATCCTAAAATTTTATTCTTTTATACGAGAGAAACTGTAACAAAACATACAGTGTCTTATAAAGCAGTTTTGCAGAAGATGCAGAATTATTCTTCATGTGAGGTTTGTTATACCAGTATTGGATATAAAAGCAGGAGTATTTAATAAAAAGGAACTGAATACCATGACCTGCTTTATCCATTATTCTTCTGAATAACACATGTTTTAAGACACTGACAAAACAAAACAAAATAAACAAGAACTGCCCGGTTCTGAACTTTTATAGTTCCATGCCTCATCTAAGTTAGGGTTTTGTATATAGTAGCCCTAGGTTATGGCTCATACTGTCATTTCTGAGTTTGGATTCTTTCAACTGAAAGATAATAGAAATCTTAAGCAAAAGTGCCTTAAGCAAATGAGAGAATCTATTGGCTTGTAAAGCTGACAAGTCTATCAGTATGTTGGTTTCCAGCTCTAGTTTGACCAAGATGTTCACAGCATCACTAGAGCATTGGTTTCTTAGCTGTTTTCCTTGGCTTTCATCCTTTCTGCTATGTTATCTTTTTCTTCCAGCTAGTAGCTCTTACCATAGCAAATATTTGCATTTGTTCCAGGGTTCTTCACACTTCAAAATCCTTATACTTTAGAATTCAGAGGGGGAAAAAAAAAAAATAGAAATTCTTCTCTAGGTACCAAAGTGCAGTTTAAACCATAAATATTGGTTGAGCAACAAATTACAAAATATACTGTTTAGTGAATTAAGCCAGACACAAAAGAATAGATAATTTTATATGAAGTTCTAGAATAAGCCAAATTAATCTATGATGATTGAAATCAGAACAGGAGAGGGGAATTAGAAGAATTGGAAAGAAACTTTCTAGAGAAAGAAATGTTCTTTATTTCATTTTTGGGTGGTGGTTCTGCCAGTGTATGCATTTGTCAAAAGTATGTTTATGGGGGCACCTGGGTGGCTCAGTGGGTTAAAGCCTCTGCCTTTGGCTCAGGTTGTGATCCCAGGGTCCTGGGATCGAGCCCCGCATCGGGATCTCTGCTCCGCAGGGAGCCTGCTTCCTCCTCTCTCTCTCTCTCTGCCTGCCTCTCTGCCTACTTGTGATCTCTGTCTGTCAAATAAATAAATAAAATCTTAAAAAAAAAAGTATGTTTATGGTATGTGCATTTCATGCACTAAAAAGTAAAAGGCTAGGAACTAAAAGGTGATGCTGGCTGATGTAAGGAGAATTGACTGAAGTTGGCTAATATGGGAAACAGAGATAAGAGACTCAGAGTTCACTTAGACCACACTGAGAAGCAGAGGTCGGTTCTGGATATATTTTGAAATTGAATCAACAAGATTAGTTGATTGTGTGTTGTGAGAGAAACAAAGGCGTAAAGCCTGATTCCTAGGTTTTTTTTTTTTTTTTTTCTGGGAATATTTATTTATTTATTTATTTTTAATTTATTTTTTATTTTCAGCATAACAGTATTCATTATTTTTCACCACACCCAGTGCTCCATGCAATTCGTGCCCTTTATAATACCCACCACCTAGTACCCCAACCTCCCACCCCCCACCCCTTCAAAACCCTCAGATTGTTTTTCTGGCGAGGATGTGGAGAAAGGGGAACCCTCCTACACTGTTGGTGGGAATGCAAGCTGGTGCAGCCACTCTGGAAAACAGCATGGAGGTTCCTCAGAATGTTGAAAATAGAACTGCCCTACGACCCAGCAATTGCACTATTGGGTATTTACCCTAAAGATACAAATGTAGTGATCCAAAGGGGCACATGCACCCGAATGTTTATAGCAGCAATGTCCACAATAGCCAAACTATGATTCCTAGGTTTTATCTCTGCATATCTAGGTGAATAGTGATGCCATTTGCTAAAATGAGGAAAAAGTGGTGAAGAAGGAGTTTGGGGCGGGAGGGTGAAGGCAAGGAAATCAAGACTTTGGTTTTGAACTTGAGATGCCCATTGGACATGCATCTGGAGTTGTCAAGTAAGAAATTAGTGTAGAAGGGAGGATTTCAGAGGAGAGGTCAGGTGCAAATATAAATTTAAAGCCATAGGACTGGATAAGACTTCCTAAGGGGTGAGGATTGACAGGGAAGAGGACAGACGCTTAGGATAAACTCCTGGCATACTTCCAGAGGAGCTAAGATTTCATAGGAGTGAGGTTGATTTGGATGAATCAGTGAGGGGAAGAAGGGGTCCCATACCTCCTTTAGACTGTGCTGGGTATAACATGTGGGATAGAAATGACCGCCTCTTAAGCAGACTGCAGGAGAGATGGTGTGTTCAGGGACTCAGCCAAATGTGTCATCAGCAAGTCCCCTATATCCTAAAACTCTTTTCTAAATGGTTCTTTGCTCTTCTTGCTTTAACAAAAACTTAGCTCTTCCCAGAGCATTGAGGCAGAGTACAGTCAGAATAAGTTAAAGAGAATGTTCAAAGAGAGGATAGAGGATTTTGCTGATGACAGACTATGAATTCCAAAAGGCTCAGTGGAAAGCTTGGAGGGATTGGAGAGAGGTGGGTGACAGGGTCAAATTCTAGGATGCACAATGCAGTAAAAAGTTAAAGAAAATGAGTAATGGGGGATGACCTAGGAGACTTAGAGTTCTGGTAGCTGAGAAGCATGTTGAGACTCATCCTGATGGTCTTGTAGGGACAAATGTGTGTAATTGGGGCTTCCTCTTGGCACGTTAATAGTTTTTGTGAAGAGGCAAGTAGTGCTTCTGTCATAGCCCTGAACTAATCACTATGGCCTGAAGAATGGGATTACAGAGACTATGGGTGCCTAAAATGCAGAGAAGGGATGTGTGTGTGTGTGTGTGTGTGTGTGTGTGTGTGTGTGTGTGTCATGCATTTCTGCACACTGTGACTCAGGGACAAGTTTACCTACAGTTACCAAGAGACAGGAGGGGATGATTGCTGAATGGCCAAACCTGGCACACACTCATTAGAGCCCTTCACCCAGCAACCAGCAAACATAACACTGTTGACAGAGTAGATTTAGGAAGAGCGTGAGTGGATCCATATAAACACATCCCTACTCTGGGAAAATAACAGGAAGTATTATCTTTAGTGGCATAAAAAAAATCACACAATTTGGCAGTTTTGTATTCTAATTTGATCAAGGATCAAATTTTATTGTATGTTTAAGCACTTATCCATTGCAAAGTCCAGAACTCTTAGCAGTGTGTTATCTCAATTTGCAAACATTTGTACTCAAATATTATTACCCACAAGTACATGGGGTCAATTTATACTTCTTTTCTTTTTCACAGGAAGAAATGAAAAGATTGCAGAATCCTTTAGAACAAGTTAATGATGGAAAATATTTACTTGAAAAGTAAGTAAAAAATACAAGAAATTATTTTGTTTGAGGTTAAAAAAGCTTGCAAGAAAAAAAAATACCTGGCAAGACAAAAATAAATAAGTAAACTCCACAGTTTCTTATGATATTGTTGTAATCAGAACCCAGGAATATGGCTTATTTGATACAGTAGATAGATGTATGCCTAGTTGAGCTATGAAACACAATATACTGATTAGCAGAATAATATGATGCATGGAGATGTGGTGCTATGTCTGAGGCTTAAAACTTGACAATCCTGCCCTGTTTTTGGCTTTTAATCAATGACGTGTATGGAAGGCAGTCATAAAATTTTCAAAAAGGACAAAGTAACAAAAGTAAGACCGATAGAATGGATATTTTAAATAACATTACAGAATGGAACAAAATCGTGCTGAAAAAAAAAAAAGGCAAGAAAGAGATGAACTTTAACAGGGATACAAGTGAATTTTTCATTTAGAGTTTTAAAAGATTGTGCAATTAGTGCATGTGAGGGATATATTCTGATTTCAGTTTGTGAATAGATGCTTTGAGGTCTTATCTGTTGCCAACATGAGACCATGATTTTATATGGCTTCTAAAAATATTACTACAACATAAGACTGATCAATAGCCATGCATTGTCAAGATAAAAGAAAAAATGAAAATGAACTATCATTTACTGAGCATTTGCAATATCCTCAATATTCGTGAATGCTTACAGATGTTTCCTCATAGAATTCTGATTACAGCCTTTTACATAGGTACTATTTCCATTTTATCGACAGGGAAAGAGGCTCAGAGAGCTGTCAGCACTTATCTAAGGATATTTAGCTCAGAACAGCGAGGGTGAGAATTTGGATGCCACCAGTGCTCTCAACCTCTAGCTAAGTCCCAGTGCAAAGCCCATGTGGGTGTCACCAGTGGCTCTGGTCATCACGTTTAAAAAGCACATACAGGGGCACCTGGGTGGCTCTGTCAGTTAAGCATCCAACTCTTGATTTTGGCTCAGGTCTTGAACTCAGGATCTGTGAGATCAAGCCCCTCCTCGGGCTCCACTCTGGGCATGGGGCCTGCTTAATATTCTCTCTCTCCTTCTCCCTTGCTCTCCCCTACTCATGTGCTCTCTCTCTCTGTCTTTGTAAAATAAAATGAAATAAAATAAAAACCATATAGACCTTCCCAAAAGCATCAGAAGAGGTTAATTAAAATTATGGGGATTCTGGAATAATGTGAAACTATTACAAAGAGCTGAGTATGTGTACTTGGAGAAAAGAAATCTCAGAGGAAACATAATGGCTTTCCTCAAACATTTGAAGGAATTTTCCTATTAAAAAGGGGGCTAAATTGCCTTTCTTGCTCTAGAGAGCATAACAAGAATCAGTGAGCAGCACTTATAGAGAGACTGCTCTGTGACTCAGAAAAAGAATGACTTTTATAAAAATGCTGCCTGCCCAACAGAATGGACTTCCGAGTTAAAGAGTGAGATGACAGATACTAGGGGTTCCCAAGAGTGAAATAACCATCCATCTGAAGTGCTATTGAAAGCATTCCTAAAAATGGGAAATCTTGGATGTGATTCCTCTTTCTGATTTTATCCTAGCTTTGTGAGTCTGGAAAAATTATTTAATCCCCCTGAACCCAGCTTCCTCATCTCTAAAAATGAAGATAGTGGGGTGCCTGGGTGGCTCAGTAGGTTGGGCCTCTGCCTTCTGCTCAGGTCATGATCCCAGGATCCTGGGATGGAGCCCCACATCAGGCTCTCTGCTCAGCAGGGACCCTGCTTCCTCCTCCTCCTCTCTCTCTCTGCCTGCCTCTCTGCCTACTGCGATCTCTGTCAAATAAATAAATAAAAATCTTTTAAAAAAATAAATAAAAATAAAAATGAAGATAGTAACACTGACTTGACAGTCTTAGTGAGAGCATTAAATAGGATGTGCACAATAGCACCGTGCCTTCCATGTCAGCTCCTTCTCTTTCCAGCCCTGTGGTTGTTTGGACTAGACACTTTCAGATTCATTCTGTCTCCATGATTCTAAGAATTTGCCATGTTATCACTTGAAGGACAGTTTCAGCCCTTTGATTAAATGAAGTTTCTGAGTTATCTTCAGATTTAATTTATACTTATCATGTCTACTCTTATTAATATGAATAACTAAGACTAAATCAGTTCAGTTCCCACCCCCCTTATCACCACTAGCAATATGTAAACAATAATAATTAAAAAGTTTTTGGCTGTGTAACTAGAAAGGTTTTCCTTTACAGAGATTAGTGTGGTAATGACATTAGATCAGTGGTTCTTCATCCTGGATGCCCTTAGAAGCACCTGGGAGTTAATAAAAAATGAAATAAGCTTTGGCATAACCTCCACCCTAGACAAATTGAATCTGAATCACTGGGGATGAAAATTAGTATTTCTTAAAAGCTGACTTCATGTGACTCAAATGAGGAGCTGGGGATGAGAACCAGTGGTCTTGGTACATTTTAGATTCCTTTTGGTTATTCAATAATCTCATGTAACTTAATTCTCTTAGGACACACTTTCTCTGTGACTTTCATCTCTTTTAACATGGGGCCACTGAGCCAATGGTCAACAAAAGAATTCTTGAGACATTGTCGGTGCAAAAATGTGTTTTTATTAAAGCAAATGGGAACAGGGCCGGTGAGCAGAAAGAGTTGCACTGTGATCTTGAGGAGCTTTTGATTATATACATTTAGGTTGTGGGGAGAGGGTAGAGATAAAGAAAGTCTCTACATGGATTTCCATATGCTAAAGAAGACTTACAGGATCCTGGAGGTCTGGCTGTTCTCAAACACAAGTTGCTTTTAGTCTCTGGCAAAATACCAACATTATTAAGGCAGCCAGGAGTTCCCTGAGGAATATTATACTCTGCATATCTTAGGTATTTGTCAATAGGCTGCAAGTTGTAAGGAAATTTAATTTTATCTACATTTCTCTTGCCTTTGTTCTCCTTATCACTTTTATCTATTAAATTTGGTTATGTTGGTATCTCATTATTGATTTTAATATAAAAAGTGAACTCCAGAAGTTTTTTCCTTGCTAATTGACCCACAACTCTGTATTCAACTTTTCACTAGTGCCAGCATGTATTTTTCCCAGCTCTCTGCTCTCAGGAAGATTTGTGAAGATTAATGGCAGATATGTGGGCTTCTGCCTCCTCCTTCCTCCCCTATTCTTTCCTTGTTACCCAGAAGCAGGGAGAAGCTAAAAGCCCCTGGAAATGGCCAATCAGCTTTGATGCTTATTTTTCCTTATCATGATTGAGGAATTCCAGAGATGGGAATTAAAGTCTCCCCTCAAAGCACACAGACGTGTGGGGTAAGCTTCCCTTTCATATTTGTCCAGGACAGAGAGAAAACAGTGGCTCCCAGCCTTAACAACCTATACCCATTTGCCTGGAATTCTAGAGATTTTTCCTGGTTGGCTTTGGGGCGGGGCTGTGTCCTTGAAAGCTGTCAGACTTGATTGAAAAATTGGTATACTTTGAGGGAGCAGTTCGGCATTTCATTATAGCTGTAGCTGACTTAGGTGCTGATGTAAATCATCTCAGCTACTTGAAATGACCGTAAGTTAAGTGATAGTGGTGTCATAGCAGTTGATCAGTTATTCCCCCTTGGAACATTACATTTATTCTGAATGTTCAACAGGGTTTTGTGGTAGACAGTCAGTGTGAAGGGAGGGTAAGCCGCAACTCTGTTCTACTGGAGACTGTATGCAGGGCCAGTCCTGTGCATGCTGTGCACATACATATACACACTCAGTAAAGCTTCCTGTGTGCCCATAGAAAGAAGAGTAATTAGTAAGACCATTAATTAAGAGCCTGTTTATGACTGTATTATTTTTGATAATCATTTATTAACTTAAATAAGACCTCAGGGTGATTGCTATTTGTTGTAAATACTGAATCAGGCTGGCTTTCTGGTGGGAAATGTGTGTTGTTGGTCACACATTCACCTCACATATCATCATTTTATTACCCACAGGTAATTATTGATGGAATGAGCTAAAGCTATCCAATTAAACCTACAGGTATTCATAATTTAGAGTTTGTTGAGGTTATATAAATTATAACCCCAAGTCAGCAAATTTATTAATGTTATAATTTTTTTCTTTTTTATGAAAACTTGACCTTTGGCTTTGGTTGCTGCATAACTACAGGACCCACAACACCTCACATGTATCTCTGTTGCCCGGTTTGCTAATATGCTATTAAGCGGTTTAATTAACAAAATCTTTCTTTCTTAAAATTTTATTTATTTATATGGCAGAGAGAGATCACAAGTAGGCCAAGAGGCAGGCAGAGAGAGGAGGAAACAGACTCCCTGCTGAGTAGAGAGCCTGATGCAGGGCTTGATCCCAGGACCCGAGACCATGACCTGAGCCGAAGGCAGAGGCTTTAATCCACTGAGCCACCCAGGCACTCCTAATTAACAAAATCTTAAAGTATCTTTACTGTAAGGCTGTTGTCCCTACAAGATCATAGACTTGTAAAAAGAAGAATTTCCATGCCCATCAGCCCTGGATTAGGTCCCTCTGTGTTTCCCCTATAATAGCATCCATCAACTTGTAATTATTTGTTTAATATCTATTGTCTCCTAGATTGTAAAACCATAGAACAGGGACCATGTCTAGTGTTTTCACCATTATATCATTCGTGTTCTGCATCATTTCTGACACATACAGAAAACATACAATACATTTACAAATGAGTGAATAAGAATGAATTAATAATGGACCCAGAATACGAATGGTGCAGAGCAAACAAGAGTGCTTTTTTCCCTTACTTCTGGACATCCCAGCTAGGCAACCACAAAGCTATATTGTGCTGATGGCACCATCTACATAGAACACATAGGAATTTATCTATTCCACTATGTGTTTCCCCATCTCTTGGTTATTCCTTTCGAAAGAGGAAAGAGGAGAAAATCCTAGATAACTTCAGCACATTGCTTTTAATCTTTTTCTTTTCTTTTCTAAAACCATAGTCCTGGTCTTTATTATCAGACCAATTTGAATACCTTCCTAAATATTTTTCATCATTCTCCTTTCTTACTCCTACAACATCCTTAAACATCCCATTCAAGTTTCCCTACCCCAAAAGCTTTGTTTCCCTGCAGCAATTTTTTAAAAAGATTTTATTTATTTATTTGGCACAGATAGAGATCACAAGTAGGCAGACAGGCAGGCAGAGAGAAAGGGGGAAGCAGGTTCCCTGCTGAGCTCAGAGCCCAATGCAGGGCTCAATCCTAAAACCTTGAGATCATGACCTGAGCTGAAGACAGAGGCTTAACCCACTGAGCCACCCAGGCACCCTTGCAGCAATTTTTCACACTGTAGATAGCAATCCACTGATGGTTTGTTAAATCAATTTGATGGGTCACTACTGAAATATAATTTTTAAAATCTAAAATATAATAAAAGATATCAGCATACATTACATGTAGTTGAGGAAATAATGTACCCTGAAATTTTTGTTTCCTTTTAAATACACATGCGTGCACATGCACACACACACACACACACACACACACACACACACCACACACAAACACCCTTAGCACATGCATGTAATGGATCAGGATGCCAAATATTTGACCTATGAAAACCAGTCAGTACGATTAAGTTTAGTAAATACGTTATTAAAATCCTTCAAGCCATATTTTGTGGTTGTGAGACTTGAGTTTCAATGTGGATTCTGCTGTATAGTGACAAGAACATAATCTCTTTGAGCTTCTGATTTCTCAGCTGTACAGTGGGGAAAATAATTGGTAGAGGCTACAGTGAGAATTAAGATAATACATGTATAATATCTATGATAGTGTTTTATATGTAATTTGTGGCCAGTGACTATTGGTTTTCTGCTTAGCCAAACTTATTTCCTACTTTTATCCTCCACTTTCACCAAATTGCTCTTTATTGTCTAAAAATAGCCTGAATTTTATCACCCCTAATCCTTTGTTTTAATATCTCTCTCATATGTATTACCTTTCACATCTCAACTTACTTAATTCTTGTCCATTCTTCAAAACCCACATCAACTACCACCATCTCCATGAAATCTTCCTTGACCATTGTAGCACCCAGTGATTGCCCAATAAGCCCAGAGGAGCAGTGATCCTATATCTATAGACCCCTGCCAGGAGTTTTCCAAGGCGGAGATTCATGCTTTTCTCGTTGTGAGAGCTCTGTGAAGCTTACAGAATGAAAGGAGGAAAGGTTCAATGACAGTGGTGCCATTGGAGTGAGAATGAATAAAATCTCCTTTACAACTTGAACAATGCCATGGGATTTGTAACACTCTTCTTATATTCCCCCCGCCCCACCTAAACGGCCCAATATTTTGTTTTCCTCTTTGCTTAAAGGAAATGACTCTCATGCCTTAAATATGAATATTGAACTAAGAGGAAAAAATCAAAAGAACAGAAAAGGTAAAAGGCAAAACAATATTTTCTTTTTATGATATGGTTATTTATCCATTATCCATCAATAGCAACCTTTAGGCCTCTTTGAATTAATTAAAATGAACAAAATTGGATGTATATCTGCTTTTTCAAATAAATATAAATTATCAGTTTTATTGCCATGTAGGTTGTCTAGATTCAGCTATATTGAGGCATTATTTCTGTTTCTAGTCACCAGCTGGCCATGGATATGGAGAATAATATTGAAAAGTATCCCCTCAATCTACAGCCCTTGGAATCAAAGGTGAAAATGTAAGTTATTTCAAAGTTTACATTAAAGCAGTAATTTTACAGTTCTTGTTTTTTGAACTTCTAGACTACTCTGGAATTTGGGGATACAAGAATTAAGCATTTATGTATTTCACATCTATATTTTAAAGATAATTTCCTCTGTTCTGAGCGGCAACAAAACTGTTTTGGGAAAACAGCACCATCTACTGGATAATATGGGGGACTATTTTGTTGTCATCACGGCCTCATTTCTTGGTTTTTCCCTTTTTAAGGCAGAATGCACCTCTTTAGCATCCACTAGCATTTGCCGCTGTCTTTCATCTTAGTAACTTGGTTAATTCCACCTTGGAACAACTTGGCTATTTTTACATTGGGCCATTTTTTTATTAAACACCTAAACACTTTTAATCCTCTTCCTCCTATTTCCATTCCACCTCTCATCCATATAATTTGGAAAAAATCTCTTCTTTTCCTATTCACTTCCTGTCATGTTCCTTTATATTCTTTCTTAATAAGGGCAAATGTGAATCTCTGTCCCAACTACAAATGACTATTATATAAAGATAGTGCTAAGAATGGGGCCCCCAGGTGGCTCAGTTGGTTAAGCCTCTGACTCTTCATTTCAGCTCAGGTCATGATCTCAGGGTCTTGAGATCAAGCTCTGCTTTAGCCTCTGGGTTGGGGCCCCCATGTCAGGAGCCCCTTACGGAGTCTGCTTTCCTCCACAGAGTCTGATTCCCTTTCTCCCTCTCCTTCTGCCCCTTCCCTTTCTCACAATCTCTCTCTCTCTCTCTCTCTCTCTCTCTCATCTCTCTCTGTAATAAATAAATAAATCTTAAAAAAAAAAGATGATTCTAAGAACACTTGAATATTAACAAAAATGAAACTGGTAACTTCCAGAGTGAGACAGGCTATATTCTAGAACAAAACAACAACTTTCTAAAACCATATTTAAGTAGAGAAGGGACCTATCATAATCACCTTAGAGGCAATTTTAAACTATGCTCACTCTCTGTGATCCTTTCCTGTTCTGATTTTCCCTCAGGAGTGCATATAAGAATTTTCAGTGAGAGCCTATATAATATCTCTCTCTCTCTCTCTCTCTCTCACACACACACACACACACGTGGGCACATACACAAGCTTAATACTCTGAGAGGCATGTATCTGAGAATTTAAACATGTCTGAGGTTGGCTACTCATAACTGATAACTGATCATTTGCAGGAAAGCCCTAAGAGGAATCTTTTAGAAAATAAGTCACCCTGAAGAAGGGAGGCTTGAGGTGTACAACTTTGAAGAACAATAAACCATGGATTTAGGAACAGAAATGATGCACATATATATAATATCCTGCTGGATAAAAGCAAATATTAACATAAACCCCTGCCAATTTACATTAACCCTGGTTATCAATAAAAAGCTTGTCTCTGAGTGAAAACATAGAGATACCTTCAAGATAAAGTTCAAACATAGCTTCTGAACCTGTTGGGTCCCTTCCTAGGAAGCTCTGTGTCATGCTTACTAAGTGAATAATAAATCAGGCTACCAAATTTTATGCAAGCAATGTGTCAGCCTCACTACACAGGATGTGAGTTTTCAAACAGAGGTTGCTTTATTCTTAGGAATTTTCTCATTAAGATAACATCCTCTTAAATGAAAAAGTGCTAGAATGGAAAGTTGTGTGTGTGAAAAATAGGAGTGTTTGATTTGAATGCTGAAATGAAGCTAAGAAACCTGTCTGGTCTTTTTTGGTTTTCAGCATCCCTAATAAGTAGGCAGAGGGACAGGTGCCAGGAAGAGGAGCAGGCAAGGAAAAAAAAAAAAAAAAAAAATCTCTGGATGAGATTCCAGCCAGCTCAGAGAGTCTGGGACTTTCCCTGTGGTTGGCTCGATAGAGGAGTCTCAGCTCAGTGAGGTGCAAACAGAATGGTTTTATCTCTTCAAATAACACTGCACCCCATTTCCACTCACTGGAGGGGGATGAGGAAGAGAAAGCTTAATCTTGTCCAATAATGGAATTTGAGTCCCATCGGAGAATTTAGTCCAGTTCAGTGACTCTTGCCTAATCTGGTTATTAAATTCTTAACTCTCAAGACAGGTTGAACATCTCCCCTCTACACACATTAGATCTTTCCTACAATTGTGCAGCTTGTTCTCCTCTGTATTCTCTCCTCTTTCTACTTGCCCCTTCTCCTTGATATTACCTCTCCCATCCCTCATGTGCTAAACACCCAACTGCCCCAGGATTCCCACTAATGGTAACACTTAGTTCCTCGTCAGTTGTTTCCTCAAAAATAGCTCTTAAGTGTTGGGGCCCTGTGAGAAGGGTCATTTGGTCTCCCCTGAGTCCCCACCAATGATGCAGGCTGTGCATTTCATTGTGCCCCTTGCTCTGCTGGGACTGTCTCCCTCAGACTGACCTTGGGCATCCTCACAACAAGGTGGATCTTGGCAAACCCTCATTCCCACTTCCCAAAGGATTTTCTTTAGTCCTTCATAGCACTGGATATGAAAGATGGGGCCTTGTGCCAGGTTCCAGAGTCACTGTCAGACTTCATAGGCTTTCTCTCAGGGTCTTCTGGCATTTGTTGGTGGGAACCTGCTGAGGATTACTATATTATTAGATCTGCTTGGTTTCCTGGAAACTCTCCTCTCCCTTCCCTGATGAGGCGGAGAGGGTTAGAAGGTTCCAGTGAAGGTTTTCTGGACACTCCAACCTCTGCAAGCCCTGAGGTGGGATGCACCTTGGCGGCCAATCTGTGAGCATACAAGACAATAAGGAGGATGAGACTGTTCTCAAGTGTGGGCTGCCCCCATCATACACGTGCACTAGTGAGAACTTGAGGTGGGGCAGGAAAGACTCTCAGTTGTTTCCTCACACGCAGCCCAACTGAAAAGAAAAGAATTTGATAAGAAAGTCTCTGGGGTGCCTGGGTGGCTCAGTGAGTTGAGCCGCTGCCTTCGGCTCGGGTCATGATCTCAGGGTCCTGGGTTTGGGTCCCACATTGGACTCTCTGCTCGGCAGGGAGTCTGCTTCCCTCTCTCTCTCTCTCTCTGCCTGCCTCTCTGTCTACTTGTGATCTCTCTCTGTAAAATAAATAAATAAAATCTTAAAAAAAAAAAAAAGAAAAGAAAAGAAAAAGAAAGTCTCAACCTCTTTGTGGAGTGCAGAGTGTCCGTGAAAGAAGTAAAGACCTGCCAGGAAAGAACGCATGTGAGTGTGGGGGTGGAATTTAGAGGAAATGTCGGGAAGGGTACATTGCCTGGTTCATGAATGCACCCGTTCACAGGTAATTTTGAGTTTCAGACTTGAAGGATCAAAGGACTGTGTCAAAAGGGAAAAAGCAATCAAGGTTGCACAGCTTTTAATAAAAAAGTCGTTTGAGGGAGGTGAAAAGCAGGTTTTCTGAAGATCAAGCAAAGGCAAGCGTCGCAAGTCAGAAAATTCAGTGAAAGCAAAAGTAATAGTGAAAGTACCACAGCAAAGTCCCTCAGCACAAGTCTAAGAGTGAAGACAAATGTCTTCTTAAGAGGCAAGGCTGCCTGGGGGCCTGGGGTTGAAGGCACACATCAAGGAGCACAGGCTTCAGCACAGTGGCCTGACTGAAAGGAAGGAAATGGACTCTCCAAATCCCATAAAACTGCTGCCCTTCACATGGGGGTCACATCTTGCCTGTTGTAGTAAGATCTACAATGCATCTTCTGAATACAAACCATCACTTAACAGTTGTTCACTAACTGTGTGCAATCCCTCTCTGATGTTCTAGCAAAATAAATATTTTGCTATGCACAATATAGGCATCTATTGACTACAAGTCATCTTTTGAACATCTACTTGTTAAATGTGCCCAGTTTCCCTCATTTTTTATTAATGTATTTGATGATTTGGTGATGAAATAACATTTAGATTCTATAAAAGAGAGGGAGCGAGAGAGATAAACACAGACAGACAGTAAAAAGACAATTCCCAGAAGACTTTCAAAGATATTTCTCAATAAAGCCTTGCTAAGTAACATTCATTTGAGAGTTATGCCCATGAAGTTGGATCAGAAGTTTAGTTAAAAGAAGAAATGAGAGAAGAATGGTTGAGAGCATAGACCCTGGGGTTAGAGCAAATAGGAGAAATCCCAGCTCTGTTCTTTACCCACTGTGTGACCGTGGGAACACTGCTTGCCTATCGGCCACAGTTGCATTCCTCTATAAAATAATATTAACCCTGTCAAAAAGGATTGTAGTAAGCTTTCAATGAGAAAATTTAAAAAAAAAATTGACCTAATGTATCTTTTCCATGGAGTTATACTGTTTTCAAACATGTTTTTATGCCAAATTGGGCTAATGAAATAGTTCCCTTAAGGATCCTTAGGAATCCAGCATATCACACTAATATATATGATTAGCACATATTACTTAAAATTTCTGAAAGTGTTTGGTTTTTTTAAGTAATTATGATGATCTTCTAAGACCTCTATTTATCAAGTTTGAGACTGACTTAGATACCTTATCCTTAGTTCCTTTCAAGAATTTCACAGAGGTTATTGTTATTCCTGTTTTGTGAGTAAGCATAATGTAGGCCAATAACTTTAGTATTTTACCCAAAGATCACAACTAATGAGAAGTAAACTGATCAAAACCTATATGTCTCTAAACACACTTAGTTTCTGGGAAGTTCCAGTTCAAGATGCCTAATGCAGGAAGACTCTGAATTCACCCATAGACACACGGAATTTACAGCTATTTATGGAACAATATCCCTGGGGAAAAAAAAAAAAAAACCCAAACTGGCAGAGCAACCCCTTTAAGTCAGGCAGATGAGAGGGAAGCCACATCAAAACAGGTAGGAAATGCTGGGACATAATCTTTCTGTAAATCCCAATCCCAGTACAGGGACTCACAATCAGGAAGGAACTCAAAACACAGAACTTCTTCCTGAAGAATGAAGGATCTTACTCTGCATCAGGTACCCTAACTGCTAAGACCAGCACCCGAGACACAAGTCTGTAAAACACTTGGCTTTGGAGATGAGAGGGGTTCCAGTGCCCATGAGACCTGCAGGGTTATGGCCAACTGAGGGTAAGGCAGAGCTCTTAAAGGGCCTGTGTGCAGACACCTGTCCCAGGGTCCCATGCAGAAGGAGCCCTTTGAAAAGTGCCCAGACTTCATGTGAAAAAAACTGGTCTCCTAATTTTGAAGTATGGGTCTGAGAGCCAGAGGCCTGCTGGGGTGTTGTTCTCTGGGGTCAGAGAATGGTGGGAGCCCTCTTCCTACTCTGCCTTACTAAAGCTAGTGGGCACCATCTTTTAAATTTTTTTTCTTTTTATTTCTTCACTTTTCTCTCTCTCTCTCTCTTTTTGTTCTTGCTCTTCCTCTCCTCCTCCCTCTCCTCCTTTGACTTCTCCTCCCCTTCCTTCTTGCTTTCTCTCTTTTTCTGTTTTTGGCAGGTGCCATCTTTGCACTCCCCCTCTTTCTTGCTTCAGCCAATGAGCACCATCTTTGTGTTCTCCTTCTGCACTGCAGAACAGTGGTATCTCCCAGAGGACAGCTGGCCTGGATTGGATGGCCTGGTGTTGGTGGCCACCACCCAGGGAATACCCCTTGATCACCTGGCTTTGGAGGCCAGGGGGTTTGATATTCCTGTATCCCACAGGACTGTGACAATTAGAGAGAGTTCCTGGCAGACCACCACTCCCAGGACACGGCACAGACAGCTGACTGAAACACATACCCACCTTTCTGAGAAAGAGGTCTATTTGCTGCTGGTCCAGGAGCTTTGGCCTAAGCGACAGGCTCCTGGTTTTAAATCAATCTGGGAGCGTATAGTGGGGACCTCAGTGAATGGAGGCCAGCGGATGCCACCTTCGTGCTGTCCCTCTGCCTTGCTCCAGCACACTGGAATCTTGGAGAAAGGAGCTTACACCTTTGTTTAGGGCCCTGATTTTTGCTGCTGCTGCCAGGGAATATCTCTATACTGACTGGCTCTGGTGGCACTAGCTGTCCCCATAGGACTGTAACCAACAGAGAAGGAGTCTTAAACAGCTACCACCCCCAGGGCACAGCAAGAGCAACAGACCCAGGAGCTCAGTACTGATGTGAAAGAGGTCTATTAGCTTATCGTCATAGCTGCAGCCCCAAGGGCAGACTTTTAATTAAATACACATTGAAGGACTGACTGTCAACCTTTCCTAAGACCTCAGAGGGCAGGCACTATCTTTAAACTCTCCTTCTGCCACATTCCGAGTCCTAACATGTCTTGGAAGGGAGCTCATATACATGTCTGGTATCCCAGTCTTTACATTATTGCCCTGGTTTTTGTGGCTGCTGCCCAGGGGAAACCTCTTGATTGCTTGGCTCTGATAGCCAGGGGAGCTTGCATTCCTGGGTCCTAGGGGACTGTAACAATTGGAGAGACTAATTCTTGGCAGGTTACCATTCTGGGGCCCTGAATAGGCAGCAGATGAAGCACAGCCTTGGCCTCTCTGTGAAAAAGGTCTGTTTGCTTGACCTGGAGTGTGGGCCTTAGGGGCAGAATTCAGATTTGGCACACATCTGTAAGCTACAGAGATGGTCCCAGGGAATAGAAGCCTGGGGATGCCATCTTTGTGCTTTCTCTGTATGTCACTGCAGCTCACCCACATCTCCCAGAGAGGAGATAATATACTCATCTAGAGCTCCAGATTTCGCTACTGTCACCCAGGGAACATCTCCAGATCACCTGGTTCTGGAGGCCAGCAGAGTTTACAATTATAGCCACACAGGAACGTATATGTTTGCATACTTCAAAAGCTGCTGCCTAAGGGTTTGGCTTCTAGTCAGCCTGAATTTAGGTTCTGATTATGATCCTCCTCTTTAGGATACGGACTGGTCTTGGCACAACTTCCACTACTGGGAACTACTAAAAAAACAGGCTGCTTGAACAATCACAAAGTTTGAGAGATAGCCAACAGCTAGGGCAGAGTTCATCTGCTGCACAAGGCCAACCATTTAAGACTCAGAGAGGCGGCTGTTTCATCTAACACTTAGAAACCAGTAGGGAGTGTCAAGCAAAATGAAGAAACGGAAGAACATGTTCCAAATGAAAGAACAAGATAAAGCCTGGGGGGGGGGGGGTTAATCAAACAGAGATAAGTAAATTGTATAGTAAAGGGTTTAAAGTAATGCTCATAAATGTACTCACTGAACTTGGGAGAAGATTGGATGAGCACAGTAAGAACTTCCATGAAGAGATGGAAAACATAGGAAAGTTCCAAACAGAGGTCACAGAGCTGCTGAATAAAATAAACACACTTAGCTTCTAAGCACACTTCCTCATGAGGGAAAACTTTTTCTTGTTTGAAGATTTATTGAGTTATTTCTGGGGCACAATGTTAGGAGAATGTATTTGTTGATCACCTACTTACCATATTTTTAGAACTGTGACAATATGATGGACACTGCCCTCAAGGGAGTCACAGTCTAGTGGAGGCAGAAGACTTCTTGGAAAAGAGTTGTCTGGATTAGTCTAATCTGCCACTCTTCTTCTTCTTCTTCTTTTTTTTTAATTTCTTTTCAGCGTAACAGTATTCATTGTTTTTTGCACCACACCCAGTGCTCCATGCAACCCGTGCCCTCCCTAATACCTACCACCTGGTTCCCCCAACCTCCCACCCCCTGCCCCTTCAAAACCCTCAGATTGTTTTTCAGAGTCCATAGTCTCTCATGGTTCACCTCCCCTTCCAATTTCCCTCAACTCCCTTCTCCTCTCCATCTCCCCATGTCCTCCATGCTATTTGTTATGCTCCACAAATAAGTGAAACCATATGGTAATTGACTCTCTCTGCTTGACTTACTTCACTCTGACACTCTTCTTTTTGCGTGGTTAATATCTCCGAGAGCTGCTGTTCTCTTTCAGACGCAGTAGTCTCTAGGTGCCTTATTTCTAGAGTGCTTTCTCAATCTTCAGAAAGAAGAGTGTTATAGAGCCAAGGCCCAAGTTACCCAAATGCCATTTGTGATGGAGTTAGGAGTTGGGGACTGTCGAGGTGAAGAAACCTGCAGAAAGATCCATAAGGGCATAACCCATGAGGCTTAAGAAGTACCAACAATCAAATGAGGTCAGAAGTTACAAGCTAGGCAGAAACTGGAATGGAGTGGAAGCAGGCTAGAGATACAGGCAAATGCTGTGGGAAACCTGCCTGTTGCATGCAGCGGCCCTTCAGTGGTGTTTGGGCAGGTCTGTATCAGGATACAGGATAGAGACAGACACCAAATAATGAAATCTCAGCTTATCTGTTAGGGTAGCTTTTAGTCGCACATAGAAAATTTAACAGGCTTAAACAAATAGGGGTTCTACTTATCTACTCAGAGTCAGTATGTGACAAGCCAAATCCATCACCTTGCTTTCTTCTCCCTTTCTGCCTTTTGCCAAACCATGAGGAGGGAACACAATGTAATGGAAAGACAGGGGATCTGGTCCAAATGTCAGGTCTGTCAGTTAGCTCTCATCTTGTTTCCTGTAACTTGTCGAGGACTCCTGGTTGCAAGTAAAAGAAACTCAACTCAAACTAACTTTTTTTTTTAATAAAAAATAGATTATATTAGATCACCTAACAGAAACATCCAGGGCCTCATATCTGGACCCAGGTAGTCAAGCATCATCAGATATCTCTGTCCTCCTTCTTCTGTAAGCTCTGCTCTGGACATTATAGCTTCATTCTTATGTGGGCTCTCCCAACATTGTGCCCATGGATTGGTGGGTCCCCAAAGAAAAATGAATGCTGGAACAAAATTAAGGAAAAATTAATATCAGGCAGGCAAAAACTACCATTATGATGGTAATGCACCTTCTCACATTCCACTTGTGATAAGGATTGAATGGAAGAATACACATAAAATGGGTTATATGTAATTAGATGTTATGTCCTAATATGCTCAGACTTCTGTCTTCTTTGATGGTTTCCTTTTTTTTTTTCCCATCCCCAAATTTAGCCTACTTGGGTAATAATGTATTTTGATGTCATAAAAATTATTTGGTAACGTGCTCGCTTCGGCAGCACATATACTAAGAAATTATTTGGTAAGATTTAGGAAATAGTAACTTTCATATAAGAACTCAGAGTTCTGACTGTTCTTGATAAGTAGTAAGATCTGGCAATAATCAACTGTGCCAGGATGGGGTTCCCCTCCCAAGGGGCAGGTACTGCCCAGTCTGCCCCCAGGCTCACCCTCAGAGACATCTGGGATCCTTCTTCTGTCCTCACAGCCTCATGCCCCACTCCTTTCCTCTGGAAACCTCCTACCTTCTGCCTGGTACCCTCATTTCCAAGGCTTTGCCCTTAGGCTTTCCTCATCCTTCTTACTAGTCTAAATCCCTCCACCCTTCGAGGCTAATTAAAGCACTAGGACTCCCTCAAACCTTCTCTAAGCATCCCAGCTCACAGAGCTCTGTCTTCTCGGCAAGGACATCTTCTATGTAAGGATAGCCAGTGACAACCAGGACTGCACAACCTGTAAGACATCAAGTGACCATGAGCGCAGGAGGGAGCCACTGGCGCTGTGAGACGGACAGGAACATACAGAGAAATGGCAGAGGCAGGCTCTGTGATAGAAGATAAACAGGAGTTAGACAAGCAAAAAAAATTATTGAAAAATGTATTTCTCATGTACTTTGAAATAAGCCTCTATATTCATAATTCAAAATATAGAAACACACAAGATGTTCTCCTTTACTGCAACCAGCCTTTAAAGAGTTATATTGATAGCAAGGCTTAGTTTTAGAAATAAATATGTCAAGGTAGTTGGTGTTCAGGGTTTACTCTGCAGCCTTGAAGGAGACTTGTGAGTAGGAATTGTGGTACAGCTGGGATAAGAAGGCTGAAAAGTGATTCTCCATGACTGAGGGATGAGGTGCTTCTCCGTTTTGTTTTAATTCCCTCTTTCGGTAAAATAGCATTTGGGGATTGTATTCAGAGAGCTAATAATAGAACAATTTAATCTACAAAGTGGCCAAATGGGAGTAAACAGTGTGTGATGTAAATAGTTCTCTATGATTCAGAGAGTAATAATAGCATAATAGCATTTAAAAAATATCTACCATTTTAAAAATATCCAATGTAGCAATTTAGATAATAGTGATGTGCCTGACCTCTCATTTTTAACTTCTGAGTTAAAAAAGAATAAAATATAGTATAATACTCTTTCAAATAAGTAAAATTGTTTCCATATATGTGGACAAGGATAGAAGGTAAATATTCAAAAATTTAAAATAGCTTTTGTATTAAAGAGGTGAGGAGGAGGAGGTGATTTTAATACACATTTTAAAGGTATTTAGTTTTGTCACATTTCTGTCAACTAAAAGAGGATATTCACCCACCTGAAGAAAGGAATGCTGTCTTCTTAGTCTTTAGCTTAAGGAAAAGTGATAATGTCACTTTCCAGGCACCACAGAACTAAAAGGGGGCAGGGGATGCTTTAAGTGCAAATTCACCTTTGCCCATCTCACTTCCGTTTTGCCGGGCATTATTTGGTTCTTTAAAGGCATCACACTGCCCCCTGGTGTTCAATAAGCTAAAATAAAAACTCACCTGGCTACTACGTTTTTTTCCCATATTTTCTAAATAATCAAGACGATAAGCAAGAAAGAGAGAACACCTCAATACCACCAAATGTATGGGTGTCCCATGCCTTGCTAATTTTTTATATTTTTAAAATAGCCTTTACGGTGACACTTTTTTTTTTTTTTTTTTTTTAAAGCCCTTAATAGGCAGGTTTACAAACATTAGGTGCCCTCCAGTGGCTGAACTTGTTATCAGGACGCTGGGAGACCCTAAGTACTTTAGATGACATAAAAATTATTAACAGTTTCCAAAACTTTTCTACTCCCTAATAAAAAGGATCCCTGAAGAAGCAGCAGGACTACCAAACTCTTACAGAACTTTCCTTGAGATTCGGTTTAAAATACCTAAACTGAAGAAAAGTAAATAAATAAGGATGTATTTTGAGCAAGCATTGTATAATTAAACAGAAACCACATATAATCCAAAGCAGGACCATATCCTGCCTTAATAGGGTCTGAAGTGTATATATAATTTGGAGTGCTCTTAAAAAAAATCCTAGAAGTTTTCTACTTTTGCAGTTTTATGCAAACCATGGAGAGCCCCTCTTAGGGTCTTAGAAGAAAACCTTGGCTTGTAAGGGCCCTTGAAACTTGTGTTTCATAGCTTCAGGGGAAATTGGCCTCTGACCCAAAGGTATTGTTTAACTGTGGCTTTTGGACTTTACCTTGAGCATTATAATTCAGAGCCTTAATAGGGACATGTATAAATTTTGTAACGTCGTAGTTTTTTGGCGCCCTTTCTAACCTCTGACCATTGAGAATTGATGCTTTTTGAACCATTCAGCCAAATACAAATAAATCAGTTTGTTTATACAGAGACAACTTTGATTGCCTTGATTGGGTTTGGGAAGAATTGTAGAAGATCAGATACTTCTACAAGTGAAGAAGAAATAGTAGTGGAATTAGTGCAACTAGTTAAAACTATTTTAAAAGGCTGAATCTTGAAAATTGGTCTTCACGTTTGGTTAATTCCCAGAAGAGAACTATATTCACTGATCACCTGTGAAAAACTAGATGTTAATTTCAAAGATTAGAAACCAGTTCAGGTAGAAAAAAAAATTACTTCTCTTTCACAAAGAAGAGCTTTCTATTATAGGAAGCAGAAGACTTTGTTTTGATACTAATCACAGGAAATAAAAAGTTTCCTTGGGTAAAATCTCCAACAGCCACCTAATCTTGTGTTGTTTCAGCTTTTGGATAGTTCATAGCACTTCAAGATATTCTGTCCTCTCTGTCCATTCCTCTACTTATCATATATTACCTGTTTCCTTCCACAGTATGTAAAAATCCATGACCACAGGGCTCTTGACTATCTTGTCCCCAGAGCAGGGCCATAGCATCATGGGATTCCCTTCATCTTGAGGTCTGTGCAGATGGCATCCTCTCGAGCTGCACTGAAGTCACTGTCAGAGCCTAGGGCTGACCTTGTCTCAAAGTGTCTCTCAACAAGGCTATATTAGTGCACGAATAAGGGATATGCTAGCCTATTTATTATTCTCATTTGAAACGTAGAATGAGAAATTGAAAGGTTTTGTGTCCCATAAATCAAAGTACATTTACATGTGCAAACTAGTTTCACTTTGATGACTTTTTCTGGCCAAGATGACTCTTGTAGACTGATTTAACTTAGTCCATGATTGTCAAATCAGTAGAAGAGAGAAACAGTACAGGTCTTCCGATTTCCTGTGTCACATTCTGTGTGTTACATTTTCCGTTTCCAAAGCCATTTCCTTCAGACTTCTTGTGCTTTTCTGAGTCTGTGACCAAGTAGTGACAGAGCGCATGCTGTTTTGTTTTGTTTTCCAGCATTCAGCGAGCCTGGCGTGAGTACCTGCAGCGGCAGGACCCTCTCGAGAAGAGAAGCCCGTCCCCACCCTCTGTGTCCTCAGAGAAGCTGAGCAGCTCTGTCAGCATGAACACCTTCTCAGACAGCAGCACACCTGTGAGTGCCATGTTTTCTCTTTATGGTCTGACTGCCAATCATTTGATCATTAGGTCTTTGGTTCTAAGAAGGAAATGTTGAAATGTGAACAGGTAGCTTGTTGTTAAGTCTATCACTATTGCTCACTTGCTATAAATGAACCCGTGGTGAGGTTTTGTCATCTGAGAATGAAGACTTAATTCATAAGCACAAACTTCATCAAGTTTGAGGGAATCGATTGCATTTGACCTCAACCTAGACTACTCATTTGTCTATTACTAAGAATATCTTTTTCCTTTTCTTTATAACAGTGTGTTCCCTTTAGTCTGTGCCTCTGGTAGAGTTTTGTTGTGCTAATATGATAGATTAGTTTGGTTATAAGGATTATAAAGAAAACTTTTACAGGAAGAATTCAAATGGGTCACAAACTCAGGAGTTGAAACTCAGATGCCTGGAGGGGCCAGGTAAGAAATCCTTGTGGCTGCTGTAGGCTAAGCTGTGACTGGCTCCTGGAGAACACAGGCTTTACCTAATGGGGGAGTCCTGCTTAGATCCTGGATGTGTTGCTAAGCAGGGATGTTGGATAGACAGACACTGCCAAATGTGCTTTCTTCTCTTAAGGGATGCCAGAAATTCAGATATTTAAGTGTTGGCAACTAGTAAGAAAATTTAAAATGTGACTAGACCATACCTGCAGATCAATGCTCCTAGAGGCCACCTGTTTAAGAACCCTGGTACACAGTTAATGAATGGGAACATCTGCTGAAAGTCTTTATTTAAAAACAACAACAACAAGCAAACAAACATACCAAATGTGGTGGGAAATAAATGACCAGGCAACTGTAATACAGACTGTTGTGAATATGGCCTTTGCGATCATGTATGATAGTCATTGAAATACATAGAAAGAAGCTGGGAAGAGAAATGAAGTAACTAAACAAGTGTATTATTTAAAAAAAAAAAAAAAAGATGTTTCTTAACTACTTTGTAATCATGTTTATTCATGGTTAAAAGGCTCTCTGATGTTCACAATGAGATCAAGCAAAGGTTGCTTTGACATGTTTTCAGATGATTGAATTGTATGTTCCTTAATAAGTGGTTTTGTCTATTATGGATTCTAAAGAGCAGTAACTTGAGTACAAATAACAGTGGCAGAAGATCTATTTTTAGCAGGCATCAAAAATTGAACACTTCAGTGACTTGGTGCCTTTTTAAAACAATTTTGGTGAGGGGGATGACTGACTTGAACTGATCTTATGATCGCTAGAGGGCGTTGATGAGCCATATTGGAAAACGTTGTAGTTAAGTATGAAATTATCTCATGATTTGCAAGTCCAAAGTAATGTGAAAATTAAGTGTTTAGGGTGCCTTTGCTGGGAATGACAATAGAATTAATTTAATAGGAATTAAATGACTGAATATTTTATTTGAATGACGGAAACTGAGTATCAGAAATCATTCTGCCTGTGTGTTAAAGGTTTGGACTTATGGCCTTCCGATTTTCTCAAAGCCCCAGTTCCTGACAGTATCAACCATTGCTGGGTCCAGTGATATGTGATGGCTTTAGTGTTGCTTTAGGGTGATTAACTTTTTTTTTTTTATTTTTTATAAACATATATTTTTATCCCCAGGGGTACAGGTCTGTGAATCACCAGGTTTACACACTTCACAGCACTCACCAAAGCACATACCCTCCCCAAAGTCCATAATCCCACCCCCTTCTCCCAAACCCCCTCCCCCCAGCAACCCTCAGTTTGTTTTGTGAGATTAAGATAATAGGGTGATTAACTTTTGACCTTATTGAAATTCTGGGATAATCTACATTTGTTTTATATATAGCCTGCTATACCACTTAGGTTCTAGCACCTTAAGTATCTTTGTGCATCAATGCACGTTCTTCCCCCATGGGTCATCATATAAACGTGATGTGCAATATCTTTTGTACAGCTTTGCTAACAGTTCTACCTTATTTAATTTAGCCTGGCCTCTAGGTCCCCTGATGTTTCTTAGTAGAGCAGATTTCCTCGCTCCAATGTCCTCAGCAGGCTGGTTTCTTCTGTGTGTCTCAGGATGAATTGGGAGTGGAACCCTGCTCCACCACAGTATCATCATACCTTATCTCTGTGCTCATGGGACCAGGATAACTCTCTTCATTGTGTGGAAGTCTGGCTCACTCCCGATTGCTTATAAACAGTGAGAATCAAGACATTTTCAGAAAACATTATTGGAATTAGCTTCAGAAAACAAACAGACCCTGCCCAGAATTCTAGTAGAGGTTATTGATTATAACAACAGCTTTGGCATGGATGACGGCAGTAACGTGACACTAAATATGCAAAATAAAATATGAAAATATAAGTGGCTGGAACATCCCCAAGTCTCTAGTTTGTCAGGCAAGTAAAATATCCATTTCATAATTTTTAAAAACTTTAAGCTTCATTGTTTGGAGCTGGTATGTCTAGTTAAAGTTGTTTTATTTCTCATGATCATCACTTTGGGACCTCTTTCAGAAGATTCATTCTTACATCTTTTGGTGGTCACAGCCCCATGAAAGTGACTCTGCTCTACTTTGATCAGCCTACCACACCACGGGTTCATACATACTTTGAAGGAGTTCCAAATAGGCAGACTTGGTCTTACTACTCTCTGACCGATAGACCTCAAGTCTATGGAGAAGATAAGGATGATCCCCGGCCCACCTTGTCTATGATAAAGAGATGAGTTTTCTCTAATAAAATGAGTCCATTTGGAACTTCAGGGGTAAAAAGCCTGCAGTCCAGGTCAAATGCTCTCAATGAGGTATCTCCCTGGGGGATTCTCTGGGACCTTAACTCCCACCGTTTATCTCCAGCTAGCTGAACTCAGCCCTCTTTCTCTGGGCTTGATCTGTCACTGTTGCTGCCTACACTGTTGTCTGTCTTCTTGAATTTGATCAGCTGCCTGTCTTGCCCCTACTACTAACTTTCTACTGTCCTCTAACACAACCTCAATTGGAGGCCAGTCTGCCCTTCTCTAACCCGTGGGCCTTTCCAGCTGCTCTGCCTGCCCCATGACTATAGGAACTGCAGTTACTGCCTATAGGAGCCGTCTGCCCCAGGCCTGTGCTGCATGGGAAGCCAACAACCTGAGCTGGGCGAGTCCCTGTGCCAAGCTGAGAATGATGCTCTTGCGTGCTTTTGCTCTCTTTTGGCTAAGCATAATGATTAATATAGTTCTGAGAATATTTCTGCTCTAAAAAATATATGAGAGCAGTAATGTTTCAGTATGAGCTCTCAAAGTCATCATCTTAATAAGAGCTGAGCACTTGTGATGTGACAGGCACCTTGCTAATTCTTTCCATGGATTATTTCACTTAATCCCCTCACTGACCATATGAAGGAGGTGTATCTCCATTTTACAGTTGATGAAAATGAGACCTAAAGAGAAACTAACTTGCCTTGAGTTACTCATTGGGCTGTAGCCGTCATGCTTCACTATTCTACTATATTGTAACACTTGAAAATAAGCCTGCATTTAGACATGGTCAAGCAGAGGAAGAAATAATCTGTGCATCAATGCATTTCTAAGACTATTCTACAATTTAGTAGGTATAAACAGTGAATGAAATAATTGAAAAAAGAATCCTCATTTGATTTTATAAATTGCCTCATTCAATGCTCTTTGATTAAAACCTCAAACCTCAGCTGCTCAGTACCAAATTAAAGAGCAACAGGAGGGAAGATCTATATGAAATTATGTTAGCAATTTGAATGTTAAATGTCCTTATACCACAATATATCATGAGGTAACAGAAAAATTTATTTATTTTAGGGATAGCAATTTTGAATAGCAAGTTATTGTGTAATGGAGCTTGTGGGTATCAAAGTGAGAAAAAAAGAACTTTTTATCATAAAAATATTAGTTATTGCATAGAGGACAATAGTGGAAAGTGATTTGTGTATTTGTTATTAATCAATTCCACATGACCAAGTACTTATACTTTTAGTTCCCAGCTCTGAAAAATCTGTAATTTGTCTAATAGAAGATCATGGACAGAAACTGTGAAATGGTACTTTCAAAATGACTAGGTAACCTTTTCACAAATCATTAGGATAGCCCTCAGATTTCAGAAGAATCTTTGGATTATTTGGCGACTTTTTAAATTCCATTTGTTTCTATTTGGATGTATCTTTCTGGCCACACCCACTTATTCCAATGTGTTCCCATATTATTATGGTGTGACCTGTAGGAGTCTCTGTGGCTCATGGAACAAAGCCCTGGCTTAGTAACAGTACATGACTTAATAGAAGCTCTGCCACAATTTTTGTGAGTCTGAAGTGTACCACCTAAGAGACCATTCTTCGTCTGCAAACTTGAAGTAACGCCCATTTAAAGATGGATTGATATCACTGTGAAGATTAAACAGCACTACATATGTAAAATGTAGCACAGAGTGTGAGACCCTGAAGGCTCTCAATAAATGTTAGTGGATTCTGTATCTGTTTTTGAAAACACTCCATTTGTTCAAAACACCGCAAATCTCGTGAAGAGCAAAAGTGGAATTTTTAACTCTGTTCCTATTAAGGTGCAGACTGCCTGCTTCAGATTGATGAATACAGGAGAACCAAATTGTATCTTAGAATATATATATTCAGAATATGTATGTATGTTCTGAGACTGGAACTGTACAATACAAAGTAATACATCAAGAATTTGTTTTAGTGTTGCTTCTTGTAAAGACTAATTTTCAAGTTCCAAAGGTGAAAGTATTTTTGCTTCTCAGTGGGCAGGCCTCTTGTGAGAGACCACACCCATATACGTAGTAAAAGCAAGTCTAGGTTTCTCTGCTGTCTTCAGATTTGGGGGGAAAAATGGAGGGATCTGCAGCATGTTGGGGTGAACAGAGTTATGTGGCTTCATCTCACAGGCAGGTCAATGCCATAGCACTCTTCCAGCAGCTGTACAACTCCAGCCACAATGACTTACTTCACTCCTGGTCAGGAAAAATTACAGTTCTGAGCAGGTTCAAAGATCAGTGGTCTGGGCCAGCTAAAGACCCCATTACTTTGGTTGTCCTGGAGAGAAGCCCATGGAGCCCTCATATGGTTGGGGCTGCTTGGATTGCCCTTGCCTTTAGCAAGAGTTGCTGGATAGTTAGCAACAGGCAGCCAAGTGATCTACCACACCTTCCCAAATACTGGCTACCAAAAGCCAGTACTGGTTCTATCTGCCAAACATGGCATGTACACCCGCACTCAGACTGCTTTATTATCTTCAAGTTTTATTGGCCATTTTGAAATTTACAACTTTTAGGCTTTATATACATCAGGAAAAATTTGTGGACTAAAAGGATAAAGGCTCCTCATAAAGTCACACTTGTGTTGGGGGGGCAAGGTAGGGGGAGGAACTCAGACCCTAAAAGATTTCCTGGGACTTCTTCCACTACAGTCTTGAAAGCTGTGAAATTATAGAGAATGTAAGCCTTGTGCTACTCAATAATTTAATAACCTAGATTTTCCAGGTCAGGGACAAGTTACAGTATTATGCCCAGCTGTTGTTATAAACTTAGGTCCCAGGAGTTTTAATGGTTGTTATCCAAACTCTGTGTTTCATCCAGCCTCTCATACCCCCAAATAGCACAAATTGTCAGTCTAACCCCAAACTTGGGTTCAGAGACTATAGTAATCATATGTAAAAAGAGAAAACTTCTTGGGATTTATATAAAAGTAGATAGAATTCTCTTTTCTTCAAACTAGGGTCTTAGAGAACAAATTTTCCCCGAAGTTTTAGAAATTACGTTATAACCTTATATGACAGTTTGAATTAATATGTTTATATATAAAAATATTTGTTATCTTTATGCCAAAACACTCCTTTTTATATCTTTGAATATTGGTTTATATTACAGATTCTTTTTCTCAAATTGTCCTTTTAACTTAAGGATTTGAAGACCTTTTTCTCAACAGATTTAAAAATAAGTATGTTGTTTCAATTTGGGGATTACAATTTTTTTTGAGAACTGCTAATACCGATCATTTTTGGGGTTAAGAATGGTATGCAAAATTTACAATTCATTGTTTGATAACAGATCCACTCATCCATAATAATATAATCAAGCCTCCTTAGCAATCTCAAAGTTATTGATGTTTCAGTATAGTTGCCAAAACCTAAGCATCAAGCACCTCAATTTTGATAAAGCACAGAGTTGAGAAGGAACTTGTTTGCTTTCCACTTTATCTCACGTCCTATCTCAGTCTTTGTCCTCATGTAGATCCCATCCTTATTCTGCAGCTTTGGTGAGCTATAGTGTCAAATCCCCTTGTTAAGACCAAGAGTGCACCCTCTGTTATAAAATCCATTTTCAGTATTACAAATCAGTAATTCATTCACTGGGTGAGTATGAATGATGCTTTAGGATCCAAGGAGAAGTTGGATGTGGTTGCACTAGAGGAAGATCTACTCTTTTATTCCTTTCATTCTGGAAGCTCACTGGCCTAAGGCTCTTTTGGACTTTCTTTTTTTTTTTTTTTTTTTTGTAAATAAGATATCAATAGGAGGGGGTTAGTTATTCACATGCCTATATTGGGTCTGCATTGTCTGTTCACTCATTCAACAAATATCTGAGTGCCTACTGTGTGCTGGCCCCTTGCCAAGCACTGGCAATACAATCACCCAAATACACTCAACCTTTGCTCTTGCAAAATTTACATAATTCCCTGGTCCTGGTTGGCAATTCTTGTCACAGAGGCACTGGTAACTTATAATAGATCATAAAATTTTATTGATTAATTGTATAGAAGGTTTTAGGTATTATTTTTAATAAAAATCTGACTGCTAAAATATCTCCTAGAGCAGAATTTCCCATAATATGGTACCTAGAATAGTAGTTTCATTGGATATAGATGGATGTTAATTGTGGAAAGGGTAAAATAAGCCAATTATTTATACCAGGACATCTTAGAGACTTCCTAACCTAACACATATTTTGAATTTGTGTGTGTGTGGGGGGAAGTGCTGTTTTTCATATTTTCCAAACTTCTTTGACCATAAAACCCACTAAGAGTCATGGAACACTTCAGGAAATGCTGTTCTAGAATTAGTGCTTGTTGAATAAAAATTCAAAGAGCTGGAATTTCTCAGTGACTCAATAATAAAATTAATAGGAGTTGAAGAATGCATTTTGAAACTTTCAATGAAATTTTTACATTCCTTTTTATAGGATTTTTATATAAAACTATATTATGCAAATACAAATATAATTAACTTACTTCACATGTAAAACTTGTTACAGTAACTGGCTTGTAGAGTTTAAATAAAAAAGATAAGCCTAGTTAACAATGTAACAGTGTCAGAGATGTAGTTTTAGGAAGCCAATAAATAACTCCTTTTCCCCATCTTGATTTAGGAACTTATTTTGAAAGGCAAGAGATTTAGGAAGAATTATATCAAAATCTCATCTTTATTTACTGTCAAACTTGGATTTGAGGGTATAACTCTGACTTATGACAACACTGAGCTTCCTACTATTGACTTTTGTAGGCAAAGCTACCAATCGTGGGGAGCACTGAAAACTGCCAACCTCACCCACAGAGCTTGTGCAGGGAGGTGGATCCCATAGAAAGATGGAAAGAGAATGATACTGGGCTCCCAGTCCCTTTACCTAATCCTCCAGTCAGGGTTACTTATTCCACCTTCATGGAGAGGATTGATGTGTGGGAGTATTTAGGGCCTGAGGACACAAGAAAGGAGCCCCCAACATTGGATGCTTCATGTAGCATGACCTTTTATTATGATAAATATCAAAATTTTTTAACCTGTTTTGATTTTTATAAGATTGTATATACTGTACTATATTAATTATTGCAATGTTTTTCAAGTAAAAATTCCTTTGGGAACTTTAAAAAGTATATAGAGATTTCAGAACCACAACAGATCTATTACATCAGAATATCCGAGAAGAGGTCCGAGATTCTGTATTTTTAAAATTTTTTAAAAATGTAATCCTTATCATCATTAAAGTATTAAAGTTACTATGTTATAGGAATTACAAAAAAGTAATAACTTTTATTTAGTAAACTTATGTGAACAGAACATGCAGGTGATCAATATATTTCTCCCAATTTTTATTTCAAAGTTTTAGCATGGCAAAGATATACATTGGGGAAGTGCTGAAGCAAAATTTTCCTGATTTGATACCAAAACAGTCACTATTGTTTAATGGAATTTCCCCAGTGGCACTGTGTTTGCAAATTCCATTTTCTCTTCTTCAAACTTATGGTTCTTTCTCAAAAACGTGACAGTTTATTCTATGCTCCTCAAGAAAGATTTCTGTTGTTTGATTCAGTTTGGTTTTTATTAAAGGGTATACATTCAGTAAACTCTGATTAGTTTTAAGTTATTCTTCACTTTGGTTGTGAAGATTATTTAGTTGTCATAAAAGGGGATTAGATTATTTAACTATTAGCTCACAGGAATGTCAACTATGACTGAAAATCCTCAAGTGTGATGTGTGACTACATATTTCAGAAAGAGAAAAGAAATGCATTACACAGAATAGAAATGGGCATTTCTCATTATTACACATTCTTTAAAGTAGTATCTATGTTTACTATCACCAATTACATGTACAGAGTAGGTATAGTTAAAATTTTAATTGTTACTTTTTTCAGAGCTGAAAAATATCTAAAAGTAGTAAGTTAAAATTTCTTACCAACATTTGAAGACATATTCAGATCCTTTCATTAAGATTTTTCTATGTCTTTGAAACTTTTTAAAAAATTTCATTGCATAGGGGCACCGGGGTGACTCAGTTTGTTAGACATCTGCCTTCGGCTCAGGTCATGATCCTGGGGTCCTCAGATTGAGCCCCGCAACAGGCTCCCTGCTCAGTGGAGAACCTGCTTCTTCCTCCCCCTCCCCTGCCTCGTGTTCTCTCTCACTCACCCTGCTCTTTCTCTCAAATAAATAAATAAATAAAATCTTAAAAAAGAAATTTCATTGCATAAAATGTTGTTAGAAGTTGAAGATGGTTGCCTTATTTTTTATTTTGCAATTTTTCGTGGATTTATTTTAAAAAGAATGTTTCTTTTAACTTGCTAAAAATTCTGAAAGATTTTTTAGGAGTGGATTATATGTCTCTACAATTCCTCTAGTTCTCATAACAATTTCTTCACTATATTCACTCTGAGTTAATTACAATTATTCATTTCCAAAGCAGTGCCAGAAGCTGATTTTAACTTAAACAGACAAGCTGCTTCACATATGAGGAATAAATTGATTTTCTCTTCATGGCAGTATTTTGATAGGGTTAAGTATATTGATAGAAGACCATGCTATTTAATGCAAGTAGATTTCCAAGGAAATCACTATGCCAAACACTTCACTAGAAGAACTTCATCTACATACCGCAGCAACTGTGACCTGCTTTAGAGATGACATCATTGGGTGTCATGTGGCTCTTTATACGTTTCAGCTTCAGAAAGAGATAATCTGTGAAAGCCGCAAGAGCCTGATTTCTGCTGTGATAATCTTCAGCAGACAGAGGCTAATGCTACAGTAAGGCAAACCTGTTTACATAGTGTGTGCAGTGCCTTGTTGAATTCTGAGCTTTATTTCATTTTACTGTTTTTTTGTTTTTCAATAGAAAGTAGATGCAATGATAAGATGAAGTGAATTGGATGCTTTGGACTAGTGGGAGCTCGTTTTCTGCATTAAGATCAAGAACTTTTATGGAATCATCAGTTCTCTGGATAGTCTTGTATTCTGTATGTATGTGTATGTGTCTGTGTGTGTGTATTTTGAAGAACACTGAAGAAAATCAGCAAACTTCATTTCCCACAGAACTCTCTCCCTTTTTTATCAATACTTGAAGATTTCTGCTCCAAAATCTTCTTTGAGCCGCCTGAGCATCGTGGTTGATAACTGAAGGGCAAAGCGTCTCCTTTGCAGTATGTGTTACAGAAATTCTTCAGATAACTTTACTTGCTAATGCAGGCAACTCTTTACAGATTCAATAAATAACTTTCCTCTCAAATGGGCAAGGGTAGCTCTTCAGCACCATGGAGAGATCTGGGCAGTGTGGGACGAAGGCAGCCTGGGGCTGTGACCAGAGCAAGCAATCTGAAAGTGTAAGTTTTCTAAATGTCTGCTATGTTTTTTACGTGTATCCTATTTTTGCATACATAGAAAGGAAACTTTGATGTCTAACTGAGCTATGCTAAATTTAGCTGTAAAAAGTGATGGCTTTCATTCCATTTCAAATTCAGTATTAATCACTTAAAGATACTATTTTAGGAAGTGTTAATATATTAATTTGAAAAATTACTTTCTCATTCCAGCACTTGATATGTGAATGTTTGGTGCTTTGAAGTTTTAGAATCTAAGTTTTTGTTTTAATTTGCCATAAATTAATTGCATGGCAGTTGAACAAAACAAGTGCTTTGGAAATAGCGTTTTTATGTACACAATTTAAAAATCCCAACTATGTGATTTGTTGTCATTTGTAAAAACTATTTTTGAAAAGTAGTTTTTGATTTGTGTTTAGAAAGACAGTTTTTAATTTTTTAATTCCAAGTTATACTTCTGGTTACCAAAAAGAGCACATGTTTTAAGTATTCTAATTTTGGGACACATTGGGGATATTGGATAACTTATCAAAATTTTAAATTTAGTGGTATAAAATATATACAGTAAAAACCTATACTAAGTGGAAAGGACAAATCCTTTTATAAAATGACTAGATAATAGGCCACTAAAGACATACCTTTAGGCATCATTGAAAATATTTTATTAGTTTCAAAATAGTCCAAATTAACTGTTCAAGCCAGAAATTAAAGAAATGGTTTATTAAAAAATGTCTTTAAATACCCTCCTTAAGATTGTCAAAGGTGTAGTTCTATGATATGATACCACTTAACCAGTGAAGAAAAAAAACTTCAAATTACTGCTGAGAGTGACCCCAATTGATATTTTGATTAACTATTCAAATTTGTTTCAGAGAACATAGTGTTATAAAAATGTACTATAACAAATAATTATCTCTTCTCAGGTCAGTTAAGTGAGGTTTGGAACTTTTTTTTTATTTTATTTTCACAATGGGCTGTTTATTTTAAAGTCTAATAAAGCTATCTTTTTATATTATTGTAATATGGAGTTTATTTTCCTCAATAGTCCTTCTCATATGTAAAAACCAGTAGTAAATGTAATTTACTTAGCTAAACCCCTAATTCAAATGCAACTAATTTCTTTTTGTTAAAAATAATTTCTAAGTGAATTTGGTGTTGCTCCTTAACTCTTTAGTAATTTGGCATTTGATTTTTAGATAAATGACATTTACATTTTGACAGTGTATGAAGTGCAAGATTTTGGAGGATGAGACTTAATTTTATATTAAGGAGGTCTTTTCATACATTTCTAACTGCTTGGCTTAATAAATCCACTGGTGATTTCTTTAATTTGTGTCAATATATAAAAGAAATCATTTTTGAAAGGAGTGAAAGGTAGAGTTATGACTCTAGTTCTTTTAGTTTCATTTTCCCAAATTTTATAGTCCTGCTTTGATTGTTACAGATGTGTAGTAGTGCCTTTCATACACTATGGAAATAATTGTTGTGTGCACTTCTGTGACTTTAAAACTTTGTTTCTTTATGATAAACTGCATTAATTTTCTGCTGGTATTGGACTTTGGACAAATCATTCTGGTTGATTATACTGTAATATCCTAATTTTGAGTATTTGAGGCTTATGTCACAAAACACATCTGTTTTATGTCCTGAAATGTGGAGAAATCTACCCAATTCAGAAATTTATTCTCTGGCAATCTTTGTCTCTGTACTTCTCTCACAAGGATGTGATTCACTTATGAGATTGTGGGAAGTTTAACATTTTATATTTCCTTTTACACACATTTTAGTGATATATTTATAATAACAGCTCTCTAGCACATACATTTTGTAGTTGAGATACGGTTGCCTGTGTATTTATTTAACAAAAAATAATTCCTATATGACAAACTACAAACATGTTTGGCTTCTGCTTTGATAGCCTTTCAATCATTTTTGAAATAGCATAAGTCATCTGAACAATAGAAATATATGTGGAGCTATCAAGACTATGAACATTCACATTTCTTCCTTCTCCTTCCTTCTTTTCTTCCTCCTCCTCTGCCTCCTCCTCCTCCTCTTCTTCTTTTTCTTCTGTTTATAACATTCTGGTGGTAGCAGCTGTGTGTGAACAATCTTAAATTTGGTGAATGACATTTTGCTTTTCTTGCCAATGTGAAAATGTGCTCATGGATCTCTTTTTCATGGTCCACCCATCCTTGCAAAGTCTTGATAACCTTTGACTACAAAGGATTTAAGGGCATATTTACTTAGCTGAAAACCACCCAAGTTAGGAGGCTTTGCAGGGTGGCTGAATATAGAGGGAGCTGATTGACAGGTGAGATTCTTACAGCTATTTTCAACCCATTTGGGGCACAAAAAAGGTTAAGTTGCTTTTGGAAATTGTTTTTACATCCCAAATACTCACAGACTCATTTCTGTTGCAACAGTCTCCATCACAGCTTCCTATTGAAAGCAGCTCTTGTAACTAGTGTCCCAACAGGACCAGTCTCATTAGGGAAGAGCCTAAAAGTGGAACATGTTGTAGGAAAATCCCAAAGGGTAGTTTCTTAGATGGAAACAGGGAGTCTTGAGATTATTTTAATGAAGTAGGACCCTGTTTGGTTCCTAATGGATTCTGGGTTTCAGTAAGGTTCTAGCATTATGGATAGGGTGACATCAGGTCTCCAAGGGCAGTTCTTCAGCTTTCTAGAATATCACCCTGCATTGAGGCTTCTGCACAGAGATTTCCACCAAGTCATTTTTGTTTTTAGTTGTCACATTTTACCATTAAATGTTCCTTCCTCTCCCAGTTTTACTCACAAGACACATTCTTTTTAGTACGTGTTGGGCCTAAGTAGATATGACCTAACTGATGTGAAATTTATATTAAATATTATTAGAAAATATGGAGAAACTGGAACCATTTCAGAGAACTGAGAAGGGCTTAGAGACTCTCTAAGGAAAATGTCCACGTAACTGAAAGAACAAAAATATCCTCTAAAGAGAATAAGTCTGAATACCATGCATTTCTCATTTTAACTAGTCTTTTAAATCTCAGTACCTCTAAATGAATCTGGCTCCCTCCCATAAGTAAACTCAAGCTGGAGCATATAAAGCACAAACGCATAACCAGGTAGCCAGTTAATGGGATGAACTGAGGTCATTTACATCTTGCCTAATTTGTTTTGTGCTCCTAATTTTCATCTTACTTAGATCTTTGACACCATCTCATTGGCACTTCTGCACTTGAAACACTACATTGCACTATGCCTGACATCATTAATAAGACCCATCTTGATAGAAAACCCATTTTGAATTCGACATTCTGCAGTGATATCAATAGCATATTTCTCCAGGATGCTCTTTTGGTTCTTGATCTCTGACCCCTGTGCAGCACAATGGCAGGAAAGAAACATTTCTCCACCTAGGGTTTCATGGTGGGTGCATTGGAACTGATCAACCTATTCTGGGCAGGTCAGAGTTTTGGCATAGTAAGCCGGTCTGTTGACAATCCATGATATATTATCTATATAATATTTATAATATTTTAATATGTATATAATAATTTTAGTAACTGTTCAAAGATAGACTCAGCCTAACAATTTGAGGGTAGTTAGAAAAGAATTTCAAACTTCAGTGCCTTAGAGGAAGTCATACAAATGTATCCATTTTAAGTTTTATTGTAATTACTAGAAATATTAATAAAGGCATTGTATCTGGACTTCAATATGACATTGAAGTATTTTTTTGATATCTTTGAGAAGATAAAAAACTGTGGATGAAACAATAATACAAATTGGTTCATTTTTACTGGTTAAGTAGACTAATCAAAATAGTGTTAACTAATTAATCAGAGTTAGCCTGGAGATAAGTCTCTAGTGATATGTAATGGGCTGTCATTTTTAATCAATGACCTTAAATATATTTTTTTCCTACCTCTCATTTCATAGTTGAGGAGATTTCATTCACAGGAGAGGAGAAAAAACTTGTCAAAGGTCAGATAGTAGGTCAGCTGAAGTGGAAACTAGAAAGCAGGTTTTTTGATTACCAGGCAAGGGAATTTCTACTGGGGAATGTGGTCACCAAGAAACCCCAATGCTAAGTAATCAGTGGAAGTTTTATGAAGAAATTTTAAAATTTAAAATAAGTACAACTTTTTAAGCTTTGGAGCTATGCTTCAGTGATATAGGCTTTTTTATAAAGAAGTGAGCTTCTCATCATCAGAAATATGCATGCACAGACTGGATAGACTCTATAATGTATGTGTGTATGTGTCTGTCTATTTGTCTAACAGTTGGACTAACTGATCTCCAAGATCTCTTTCAACTTGAACATGGAGAGTCAACATTAGTGCAATGTTGTCTCCCTAAAAATGAGAATGAGAATAATTTCTTCATTCAACAAACATTTTTGGGGTACATGCTCAAGGCATTGCATGATCTCAGAACTAATATGATTACCCAGATTTGACTGAGCCCCTTGGAACTACTCACCTGAGAAGAAGTAAGACAGAGAGAAATTGAGAAATTAATGAAGATAGAGGATGGGGAAAAAAAAATCACCCAGGAGGGAGGGTAAAATGCATCACTTTTTGAATCTATTTAGGAAGGGAAAACAAGGTTAACGGGGAAAAAGCAGAATCAGAATTAGAATTTATCTTGTCATTATCTCTGGTGTGGAGATACTTCAATGCATTAAAAAACAAAGATTTTAAGTTTATTGATCTCTAATAAATTCTACAATTCTGTTCAGGATTGTCAAATCTCTAATGAGATTTTTTTGCTTGCATCCTTTCAACCTGTATAGCCATATCTACTGTTAGAGTTTCTTTTACTAATTGAGGGAAATTTCATCAATTCAAAGACTCAGTATTTACCTCTCATTTCATAGTTAAATAAAAATAACAGCCTTTCTTTTGGCCCTGCTCTGAATTTGAATGTCTTTCTTGACCAATTAAGTTTTTACCATATGTGGTATATTTAGGCTATTTTATAACAAATAAATCTCCAAAAGTACAATAGTTCAAACACAGCTGAAGTTTCTTTCTTGGTTAGGTATCAATACTGGACTGGTGAGTAAGTCAGCGGGACAGTCCTTCTTCATAGAGTCATTTAGCAGATGGGAGATGTTGGGGGCTCTGCCACCTTTAACAAGTGGCCTCCAAGGCCACCCTAAAATCATCTACATTCCAGCAAACCAGAAAGGGAAAAGGAAATGGAACAGCACATGTGGAAGGTTTTAGTGGGCCAGGTTTGATTGAGACACACATCACTCAACTCACATTCTTTTTACTGAACTTGGTCAGATGACATACTTAACTGCAAGGGAGACTGGAAAACATAGTCCTATAGGATACATAAAAATAAAACAAGAGAATGGATTTTAGTCTGTGTACTTTGTACCATTACCTGTACTTCCTCCACCTGGAAGGGGTTCCTCCTCCAAACCTATAGTTCCTGCCGCTACAAGCTTGACATATGCTTCTGGATTTGCTTGATGTTAATTTCTCTACATCCTTGGACACTGCCTACTTCAGTCTTCCAGGTTACAAATTACAGAACCTGACCCTAGTTAATTACAGCTAAAAATTAATTTATTAGAATAATAAAATTTTATTAATTAGAAAAAAGTATTTTATTATCAGCTATCTCACTGGATTGACAGGAAAGCTAGAGAATCATGCTCAGTAGAGAAGGGGGCACCAAGGGAATGTGGTTGACCAGAACTTCAAAGGCACACCTACAGGAAGACATTGTTCAGGTGCTATTAGCTTCATGGGATGTGGATACAGTGGTCATAGGAGCTCTAAAACATCCCTTGCTTCCCTGGGACATTTCCTCCAGTTTCAGAGTCCTAATAGGGCCATCCCCTTGACTGGTTTAGATCATGTATTCAAAGCCAGATTGCTAGGATTCAGGGAAGGAAAGTTACTTTTGTAGTTGGTGTGGCAGGTTGGGGTTCCATAACAGTGGATTCTATAATTATGAGATGGGGGCTCAGATGTACTAAAAATAAAGGACAGAAATCTACCATGCCTGTTGTTTTAAGATGCCCCTAGAGCTACATTAGATCTACTAATGGCCTTCACCAATTCTTACTGCTAACTAATTGGCTTCACGCCTAGACTGTGCCTTATTGTTATTCCTCCTGGGATGTGTTTTTTTTTTTTTTTAATTTATTTGATAGACAGAGACAGTGAGAGAGGGAACACAAGCAGGGGGAGTGGAAGAGAGAGAAGCAGGCTTCCCGCTGAGCAGGGAGCCTGATGTGGGGCTTGATCCAAGGACCCCGGGATCATGACCCCAGCTGAAGGCAGACGTTTAACTGACTGAGCCACCCAGGCGTCCCTCTCCTGGGATGTGTTTTGATCACTTTCACAAGTTTATTATCTCAACCCACCTAGTATTCTTCTTGAGACTTGCTCTAGCCCTTTTTGATGTTAGTTGAACTTTTCAGGTTCTTTCCTACAATACTTTGGCATTGTTTTGAAAACAAAATTCAGACCTGGGATGTATGTGATAAGTCTTCATGACCAGGGCCCAGATATTTGACCTGCCTCCTGTGGGATTTTCTCATCTGTAAAATGAATGAGTAGGCTCAATTCCCATTAGTCTCAAAGGGACACCAAGAGGCTTAACAAGATGGTGCTTTGAGATATTTGGAACACAGGGTGGCATTATCACATTAGTATTTTCACAAGCTGTTCACCTGAAGGGAGAAAATAAAGAGTGGAAACTTAATGCTAGAGAGGTTTTTGGCACTTTGTCAATTCGACATTAGCTTTGAGGGCTTTTGGAATCTTGCCTGAAATTTTCAGTACCGAGCAGCTAAAAGCTGTGTTTTTCTGGGCTTGTGATATTTCTGTCCCCAGGGATGGCATTAAGCATTTGTGAGGGGTGAACTGTGCCAGACCCATTTTCCAGTGTCCCACCAACAGACACAAAAAAAGCAACGCACACTCTGTAAATTGCTGCTCATACCCACATTTCACACTTGGAACAGCACCTCTGACTTGTGCCAGTAGAAAAGGGATGGGATATATGCATGTGTTAAGGAAGCTCCCTGTCTGACACATAGACTGTTTGTGGCTGGCTGGCTTCCATTTGAATGGTCAGATGGGCCCTACGGAAGGCCACAGAACCTTTTATAGACCTTCGAAAATCACGCCCATCATAGTCTTCTTTGAAGGAGATCTATCCGTGGTGCAAGTGTCACTTTTGCCAATTAAACCAAGTAGACTAATTAGAAGATAGGGAGGAGAAGTATGTAGCTTTGAAACTTCTATTAATGATTTTGGAAGGAAGAGGAAGGCAGGAAAACTTGTTGGAATCCAAGGTAGCATTTATTTATGTCACTGAAATTGAAGCCATGTGATAATAATTATACAGAAAGGTTCTAAATAGTCTCCCTTTTTTGGACCAGAATCATTTGCAAATACAAGGGCTTCTACATATGTACCTAAAAGACATGTTTATATATATCGTAAAGATAATAATATGCCATTTATAAATTCAAGTAAAAGAGGTTAATAGAAATTGTTCAGTGACAAAAGCTGAAATGTCCAGCTTCAAACCTGCTTATTCTCATGTAAATATGTTTTACATCTTTATATAGACCAACAAACCCGAGCTTTGTAGGTAGAAGGGTGCTACTTTGACTTTAAAACAAAGTACAGGGGTTCTTGGGTGCCTCAGTCAGTTAAGCATTTGCCTTTGGCTCATTATCTCAAGGTCCAAGAATAGAGCAATGCCTTGGGTTCCCACTCAACAGGGACTCTCTTTCTCCTCTCCCTCTGTCCCTCCCTTTCCTTATGCTCTCTCTCTTTCTCTCTCAAATAAATAAAAAAATCTTAAAAAATAAATAAAAAGTAAAACAGTGACAACTAGTTAATCTAAAACTTAGGAAATGAGGATTCTACTTAAGTGAAATCTACCAATAATGGCAGGTTACCTTTTTTTGTTTTTCATATTTTCAATTGCAATGTTTTTAATTACATTATAAAATTCTCTGGCTTATTTTATAGCAATGCTTATTTGTTTCTAATTATAATGTGTATCTATGCTCATTTTAGAAAATTAGACAGTTTAAAAAATATATCTCACCCTTTATCCAATAGATGGAAACTACCATTATTAATATTTTGATGAATTCCTTGGAGTTATACATATATAGTAGAAATTTTATATTATGTAGACCTTAAGAAATATTCCTCAAACATTCACACTGGTGAATGTTTGTATAATATTAAATCATATAGACATATGAGCTATAATTCACTGAACCATGCCACTGTTGATATCAACAGCATCAGTATTAGGGGTGTTTATGTATTTTTACATTTGTTTACTTACAAGAGATTACTATAAGCAGAATAGAAATTGTTTTAAGATTTTCTAAGGATCAGGGAACCTGGGTGGCTCAGTGGATTAAGCCTTTGGCTCAGGTCATGATCTCAGGGTCCTTGGATCGAGCCCCTCATCAGGCTCTCTGCTCAGTGGGGAGCCTGCTTCCCTCTCACTCTCTCTGCCTGCCTCTCTGCCTACTTGTGATCTCTCTCTGTCAAATAAATAAATAAAATCTTAAAAAAATTTTCTAAGGATCTCAATATATCACATCATACTTCTGGAAGTGTTCTGCCAATATCATGACTCTGTATACTGAAAATAGCATGTGTTTTACTACTGGGTATTTACCCTAAAGATGCAAATGTAGTGATCTGAAGGGGCATGTGCGCCCGAGTATTTATAGCAGCAATGTCCACAATAGCAAAACTATGGAAAGAACCTAGATGTCCATCAGCAGATGAGTGGATAAAGAAGATGTGGTATATTTATACAATGGAATACTATGCAGCCATCAAAACCCCTGAAATCTTGCCATTTGCAATAACATGGATGAAACTAGAGGGTATTGTGCTAAGCAAAATAAGTCAGTCAGAGAAAGACAATTATCATATGATCTCACTGATATGAGGAATTTGAGAAACAAGACTGAGGAGCATAGGGAAAAGGAGGGAAAAATGAAGCAAGAGGAAACCAGAGAGGGAGACAAACCATAAAAGACTCTTAATGTCAAGAAACAAACTGAGGGTTGTTGGAGGGGAAGGGAGTGAGAAGGATAGGGTGGCTGGATGATAGACATTGGGGAGGGTATGTGCTATAGTGCTGTGAATTGTCTAAAATTGATGAATCACAGACCTGGACCCCTGAAACATAAAATACATTATAAGTTAATTTTTAAAAATAGAAAAGTGTCTCTTAAGTATATAACTTTTCTTCATTAACAGTGCCAACACATTGGCCTAAGCCACCATCATATGTCACCAAATCACCACCATAACCTTAATCTCCGATGTTGAGTTCTCCGATGTTGAGTTCCCCTCCAGTTCTCACCCAGTCTTCAAAAAGCATCCATTAAAAAATCTTTTTTAATATATCTTCCTTAATATATAATTAATATTGTCCTCATACATGTCAGTGATAGGGGGAAAACATTAAATAAAATGATGATTAAATGTGATAAGGATAGAAACTTCAGGGATTATCAATGCTTGCTTTTCAAATTGGGTTGCACAATTATGTTCCATTGTCCCAACCCTCAATTTCCAATAATAAATAATATCTTTCCTGAGACAGGACCTGGGGATGGGCAGGGGGGCAGGTACTATTCTCGGTACCCCAAAAAGTCTCCCTGTGTTACTTCAATTTTCCTCTAAAGAAAATAATCATCTGAAAGAAGGTTCTATTTCCCTCTCACCTCTCTCCCTCCCACAGAGTAATAGAGATAGAGAAATTATTATTTTCCATTCAATAATATTGAGTCAAATTGTCTGAATGATATCCTGAGAATAATAGGCTTTCAAGAAAGCTCAGCAGTTAATTTGATATCCAGGACAATAGAGAAAAGGAGGTATGGAGGGAGAAAAGTCTTCCAAGAACTAAGGGACACAAAGATTAGAATTAGATATAAGGTCAGAAGCTACAAGGCAGTGAACTTGGGTTCATCCTAACTACAGACAGTATTCTGCAGATGCCATGTCTTTGGAGCATTGTGATGATCTATCTGGAATGGATCCTGTGGTGCTGAACAATGTGGACAAGTTATTTATCCACTCTTGGACTCAGTTTCCACATTTATACAGTAAGGCAGTTGGATTAGTTGCTCATTAAGATATTTGGGAAGTACTCTGTGATGGCTTCATGTACTAGGCAAGTAGTATGCTTCCTAAACCCACAAACATTTGTTTTAACAGCATTTGATAAATGTGGGTTAGTTTTATCTTACTACTAGTAAAATGTCTATGTAGTTCCATCTCTGCATCAACAAACAGTAAAGGACAAGTACTGGTACTATCAATTCAGTTCGGGATTTTCAGTGAGCTCTTATAAATTGGAACTGCTAATGAGATGCTGTTAAAATATCCTCCTTTGTATCATGAAACAACTTTGAAAATTGTAACTGGAGAACCTATAAGTACTTATTTATAGTCTACCTTTTGACTGAGATTTGAGATGACATTTTTTTCTTTCAACAAAACTCTCAAGTGGCATACCATAATTCATAATTTTATCTGGTTATTGTCTGCATATGTTGCAGAAAGTTGAAAATTTACTCAAATCCTGCCAAAAAGTATTCAGAGTTATTTCTTCTGCTACTGAAATGTCCACCATCAAAACATTGTGAAGTCTTCATATAGAATCAAGGTTGGGCTTTTTAAAAGGAGTGTCTAATAAGGAAGTTTACAACTGTCCTCAGATTATTCTTTTCATTCAATTTCATATTTATTTCAAAATAACTAAGAGTTGTCCCATTAAAAATATCATCTTCAGTACTGTCTGCACTTTAGAGAGAAAACAAACTTTAATGAAAGATTTCTCCCCATTTCTACTCCAGTAGCTTAGCTTTACTTTACAACTCTAGTTGCTTATGCTGGGAGCATTTATTAAGGGCCCTTTAAATTAAGTGGAGATGGAACAATGAAAGGAATGGGCACTCCACCATTGCTTGAAAAGTGGATCAGTCCTAATCCTGTGGACCAGGTCTGCACCTGAAACTATTTGAACACTTGATACTCAAAGCCAAGGGATTGCAGAAAGCTCCGTGGAGAACAACATGGAAGTGATTGTAAAAGACCTACAACACTGAAAGGCAAGTACCAGAAGCGATGAAGGAGACTAAAAGCATAGGAAATAAAATATAAAAATCAGGCTTCAATGTTTTAAAATAAACGTGGTAGGCTTATTCCACATCTTCTCTAGAATGAAGCTAAATGGGCATTTTGTTAAAGCTAATTTTGGAGACTTTTTAGTATTTGCCCTCAGGTTGTCTAGCCCTTATTTCATTTCAGCCAATGCCAGTACCAGCATCTGAGATGCTTTAGCCAGAAACTCCAGTATCTCTGCTTTTCTACATTAATTCCAATCACCAAGTCTTACTATTTCTTTTCTTTATTTTTTTTAAAGATTTTATTTATTTATTTGACAGAGCGAGAGAGAGAGAGAGAGAGATCACAAGTAGGCAGAGAGGCAGGCAGAGAGAGGGGAAGCAGGCTCACTGCTGACCAGAGAGCCTGATGAGGGGCTCAATCCCAGGACCCCGAGATCATGACCTGAGCTGAAGGCAGAGGCTCAACCCACTGAGCCACCCAGGCACCCCTACTATTTCTTTTCATTTAAAAAAATCTACTTGGCCAGTACTCAAGGAAAAACCTGAACTACTGCAATGCCCTCTATTTGGTCTTCTCCCATTGCTACAGGTTGAATTGTGTCCCCTCAAAAGATGTTGAAGTTCTAACCCCCAGTACCTGTGAATGTGAAGTTATTTGGAAATCAGGTCTTTGCGGAGGATCCAGTTCAGATAAATTTTTTAGGACAGGCCTAATCCAACATGACTGATGTCCTTATAAAAAGGATTTGAACTCAGAGGCAAACACAACAGGTAAAGATGAAGGGAGAGATCAGGGTGCACTTACAAGCCAAAGGAATGCTATGGGTTGCCAGCAAAGCACCAGAAACTGGGAGAGAGAGATGGAATAGATCCTCCATCACAGCCTCAGAAAGAACCCATCCTCCTGACACTTTGACCTCAGATTTTCAGCCTCCAGAATGGGGAGACAATAAATTTCTATTGTTTAAGCCACTCACCCTGCAGTACTTTTGTTGTGGACATTTTAGGAAACTAAATCACCTATCTTCTCATTATCTCAAATTCTGCTTAAGTTTTTTTTTTTTTAACTGCTGCCAGATCATCTTTATTTTCTTCTGCTTAAGTTTTTAAAAAGATATATAAGTAATATATTCTCCTTATAAAAGCCTCACATTTATTGAAAGCTTTTTTTATGTACCAGACACTAAGTGCTTTATATGTTATTACATCATTTAGCCCTTGTATCAGCCCTATTATCATCTTCATGTTACAGATGAAGACACTGAGGTACAGAGTAACTTGCCTGAGGTCACATGGCTATTATATGAGCTAGGATTCAAAACCACATGGTGTGGCTCTAGAGGTTGAGTGCTCAAACACCATGGCATAGCCCCTATGATTACCATGTGGTGCCTTCCCCAAACTCCTGAAAGGAACTGCTTTAAAAAAGCTGTTAGCTTTTGTCTGGAATGTGCTCCATTGCTATATGTGTATATACATGTACATGTGTATATGTAGTCTCTAAAAAAAGTATGTATCCTTGAATCCTCAAAGGATCACACATATCTTGTAGCTTGCTTTTTTTCACTTAATTAATCTTAAACACCTATTTTAGTAAGTGTATATATCTTTTTGTTTAATAGTCCATTGTATTGTTTTATATCATTAGTATTTATATTTGTGTGCTAAGATGGGGGCAGAGGCTTTTGATCTGCTTGTAATGCCTTCCAAGTAGTGGGGCGGGGGGGCAGGAAGACACATCTGTGAGATGGTCGCTTTTGGAAGAGAGGGTAGGGAGAGTGTGGGGGATGACCCTAGACCCAGCTTGGGTGGTGCTGATTTCTTCAACATCAGTTTCTACTGAGAATTGACTTTGAGAAAAAGAATGTGGGCCTGGAAATCTCAATAATTGGGATTTATATTCAACTAGGCCTCATTGGTTAAGTCTCTTATCTTATCTGAGCTGTATTTATTGTATTTAGAAAAGCAGAGGTCACAATTTCTGTCCTTCATTGTCATAACATTTCTGTGAGTAAAAAATTAAATGAAATAAAATGGCTTGTACACATAATTATTTTTTGCACTATTGGGTATTTACCCTAAAGATACAAATGTAGTGATCCAAAGGGGCACATGCACCCGAATGTTGATTATCATTATCTTCATACTGTTTCCAGGTACTAGATATCAGAAATATTGTTTTATAGAGTCTTTGTAAAGAAACTACTATCTGGAATAACTTTTATTGCTTTTATGGGATTGTTTTAAGAACGAAATAAAGTGATGCACATAAAAAGATTTTAGGACAGTGTATGGAACATGGCAGGCATTGTGGAGGTCTAAAGTTTCTCTCTTCTCTCTCCCTTTTTTCCCCCATACTTTCAGTGCATGAATGTCCTTACCACTTAACTTTTTGTTGAAAGTTCTGGATTTACTTTTCCATGATACAAATTCTAAAATATTTACAAATCAGAAAATTTTCAAGCCTTCTAACAGAGACAGCATTAAATCATCAATTATAAAACGCACAGTTTAGTGAATTCTTCATTGGTTTTACAAACAAGATTATTTGGCTGCTTACGTGTGTGTGCACATGTGCACAAGTGTGTGTACTTTGTGTACTTTGTGTGTACTTTGCTCTCTGAACTGTCCAGTTATTTCCAAAGGAAGACATACCCATTATGTTTTGGTCCTCCAGATCTCCTTTATCTCTGATAGTCTGAGCTTCAATGGGACTGTTTTTCTTTTTACCCACAGAAACATGAGAGAGAGCTTGTACAGGTGCTGCTTTGAGTAATAGAATTCACAACAGACCCAGCCTCTGTTATCTCAAATTGAGAAAAGGATACAGATAGTTCTTTGAATACAACAAAAAATGAAGGCAAAAGAGTAAAGTTTGAAGAGACACCCATCAAACTACAGTGACAGCCTCCTATAGGCATTTACTACACCAAAGAGGAAGGTTCTTTAGATTGATTACTAGAGCTTAAGAGAAATGTGTATTTTTCACTTGCCTGGGTCTGCAGCTGATATCCTTGACATCTTTGTTAGCATTGCTGTTTCCATTGCATTGTTTTCATATAGCATGGTATGATCTGTGTAGTGTCACCCCTTTCTGGCCATCTAAGTGGGGCCCACCATAAGGTGAGAGATCCTCACTGTAATCCCTGATTGTCTGCAGGCCACTCCTGATATAGCACAATGTTTCTGATGCACACAAATTACCAGAGTATAGTTTCTGCTCTGATGGGGCCTTGGTTACCCTTTTAGGGGAGTGAGCTCTCATATGTTCAACCTCAAAGAAGGTTTAAACATACGTTCAGGAGTTCAGGTGATAGTTACAAACCCATGAGGGAGGATAGGAGAGGTATAATTGATCTAGCTATCCAATCTTCTTGTACCTTACAGTGAAGGAAGATCTTGGGAAGGTGAGGGTTAGAAACAGGAACTTCACAAGATGACTATGGGACTATTTTCTCCTTCTCTAAGCCAACTTGCTGCCTCATTTTTCTACAACCATTTCACTTAATATCCTTCTCTCCTAAGAAATCTGCATTTTTAACCCACTATAGTAGATTGTAAGGTGAAGACTCTGAGGAGACACACTTTGAGAAATGCCAGCCTACATAATGAAGCCCAGTTCCTTAGTGTGACGTTGGTGGATTTCCTGGCCTTTCCTGGCCTCCCTGGTCTTCTTCAGCTTCTTCTTCTGCTCTTCTCCTGTACCCCTTTACCCAACCCTCAGCTCAACTCCATGCAATTGTCCTTTGGCCAAAACTGAGCTCTTAACGTTTTCCAAATGCATGGAGTTAAACGCAAATTCAGAGCTTTAGCACTGGCTGTAATGGCATGTTCTCACCTTCAGGTCTCACAGAGTTGTGCATAGTCTGAGAGAGCCAGTGAGGAGAAATCTGGTCAGATGATGCTGGCATAGTCCCCCTCCTGTCCCCTTGCTCCCTCTCTGCCCTCTTCCTCCTCAAGTTATAAAGCTTCATCTGTGCCTCTGCTCAGTCACTTTTGTACTTTGCTTATACTTCTCTTATTGTCCTTATCACCTACTTAAAATCCAGTTCACCTAAAGTTTGCCCTGCTGTCCTGAGATAAGCTCTTTCTTAAATGTCCATTGCATGTCTTCTGAAACTGTCTCTGTCACCTGTCACATTCAATCTTTAAATTAATAGCACACACATTTATAGCTCTTGCTATGTGTCAAGCCCTATTCTAAGCATTTATGTAAATTAACTCACTTAAGCCTCACATCTACCTTCAGAAGTAGGTGCTACAGTTACCCCCTTATTTCACTGATAAGGAAATGCAACACAGAGAAGATAAGTGACTTATGAAGTCTCCCACTATTAAATGGCTAGGCCATAGTTCTCAAATATGGCTTGAGATACCATGTTCTGAACGATTAATGTGTAATCTGCCCTATCTATATACCTTATATTTTGTAGTTATTTATATAAATATCTTATGATTTTTTCTTTCTTCCATCTCTGCGTACCTGTGTCTCCTAGTACATGGTAGGCACTCTACAGATGCTTGAACAATAGAATTTTTTCAGAAGGTCCTTGAATTCTAAATTTTGGGAACCCCTAGGAAAAAGCCCCTCCAATACATCTGATAATGGAGTTTCCAATGGTGGTAGAGGTCAAAGCATAAATCCCTTTGGCAGTTACCATTTTCCTATGATTTCTGTTCTCCTGCCTACCTTTCCAAGTAGTTTTCATTTTCATTTGTTTTACTTTATCTTATGATATGTTCACACTTATATTTTAAATGAGGGGAAGAAAAAGATTACTTGCAAATGCCAACTGGGAAAGTGTTTATTTTAAACAATGCTGTTCCGGTGCACCAGCTGCCGTTGCTATGTTTGCATATTGGTTGCTAGGGGTAGTGAGGAGACCTAAGCTTGTGATGTCAAGGTGACAAGTTGCTTCAACCGAACATTCTATTGGCTAGAATTTTTCTGAGGTCAGGAATCTGCAACTCTAGGCAATTAGAAAGGTACCTGCAGAAATAACTTAAACCACAGAAACAATTAATTATAATCTAGTCATTTTTAAGAGTGAACAGAAATCTGTCAATTTATACAGATTTAGAATTTGAACAAGAGTTTTAAAAGTTTATTTCTCCCCAAAGGATGGTACAAATCATTACAGAAGACTAATAATATTGTAAAATAAAAAAGGGAAGAGCTGCCTATAATATCAGAACACATTATCTGTCCAAAAAAGGATTTGTTTAAATATATCATTTGTTAAATATATCATTTGCTTAAATATATCATTTGTTTAAATATATTACACATTAAATATATTTGTTTAAATATATCTGTCCAAAAAGGATTTGTTATATCAGTTGACATATAAACATAGGAAAAGAGACCTCACCATTTTAGAAATTGTCCCACTGTGAATACAGATTTTTAGATTTATGTTTAACAGAAAATATTTGTGTGTGCTCATCATCATTTTGCTTGTATTGTACATATAAATACATTCAACAAAAAATCCTTAAGCACCTACAACAAGTAAAACATCATCTTAGGCATCAAGGCAGAGTGGCCAACCATCCCAATTTACCTGGAATGTTTCCCAGTTTTAGCACCAAAAATTTCATGTCTTGGGAAACCCCCAAGTCCTGGGCAAACATAGAAAATTTGATGACTATGGACTCTGAAAAGCAATCTGAGAGTTTTGAAGGGGCGGGGGGTGGGAGGTTGGGGTACCAGGTGGTGGGTATTATAGAGGGCACGAATTGCATGGAGCACTGGGTGTGGTGCAAAAATAATGAATACTGTTATGCTGAAAATAAAAAATAAATTAAAAAAAAAAAAAGGAAATCACAAGCCACTGTCTGGAGTGAAGAACAGGCCAAGCATTCTCTCTCCAGAGACATGAAGAAATTAGCCTGGAAAGGGGATGGGGTCCTTTGTCTGATATTGCAGATAATTAAATGCAAAGGCAAAGAGAGTGGAAGACAGAAAGAAAGTGACTTTCCATGGAGAGATTTAGTCTCTGGTCAAAGGCAAGGTCACCTATTAGGTGAGGAGGTGGGATTGAAGCTGGAAGCAGGGAGTGAAGATTTGTAAGCTCCTTTCTTGGGCTGTTTAAGGAAGTCTGGAGATGTCCAAGAGAATTTTTGAGGAGTAAGAAAGAGTTGAAATAGAATATTAATATTTTTTAAAGATTTTATTTATTTATTTGAAAGAGAGAGAGTGAACATGAGCAAGAACGGAAGGAAAGAAATAGAGGGAGAAGCACACTCCCCACTGAGCAGGGAGCCAGACATGGGGCTCCACCCCAAAACCCTGAGATTGTGACCTGAGCTGAAGGCAGATGCTTAACTGACTGAGTCACTCAGATACCCCAATAATTTTTAAATTTTACATATTCATATAGGAAACAGAAAAAAAATAAAGGAAACAGAAAAAAATAAATTAAAACCAAGTATAATTTTAGGTCTTTGTCTTATGTTTGTTTCTTAAACACTCAGAATTGTGGTGTGCCTATGTATCTGAATCCTGCACTTGATTTTACTTAATTTATTATCATAACTATTTCCCATGTTGTTCTATAGTTCTTTATAACCATCATTTTAGCAACCAGACAATATTCTATCAGAGGTATATTCCACAGTTCCCTTAACCACTATGCTTTGTTGATATTCAAGTTTCCAGTGTTTTCCTTTCATAAATGAAGCTAGAATGACATCTTTTTTTTTTCTTTTGCATATGTTTTTTTTTTAATTTTTTATTTTTTATAAACATATATTTTTATCTCCAGGGGTACAGGTCTGTGAATCACCAGGTTTACACACTTCACAGCACTCACCAAAGCACATACCCTCCCCAATGTCCATAATCCCACCCTCTTCTCCCAAACCCCCTCCCCCCAGCAACCCTCAGTTTGTTTTGTGAGATTAAGAGTCACTTATGACATCTTATTGGGTTCTTTTATGTTGTCTTTCTTTAGCTGCCATGAGGCTATGAAGAAACAAGATTTATTTTTCACCGAAGCATACACATAGTAACATATACAAGTGCATGTTGTTTTCTTTAAAAAGAAAAAAAATTGAGAACTATTTACTTATTTCATTGGCATTTTTAATTCCTTTAAACTTTTAGATTTGTTTTCTTCTTCGTAAAGAGCCCGAGTTACCCCCCCACCAAAATTAGTCTTGCATCTTATCTATAAATTCGTATCTTATTTATAGCTTTATATATATTTTTAAAGATTTTATTTATTTATTTGTCAGAGAGAGATCACAAGTAGACGGAGAGGCAGGCAGAGAGAGAGAGGGAAGCAGGCTCCCTGCTGAGCAGAGAGCCCGATGCGGGACTAGATCCCAGGACCCTGAGATCATGACCTGAGCCGAAGGCAGTGGCCTAACCCACTGAGCCACCCAGGTGCCCCTATAGCTTTATATTTTAAGATATGACATATTATAAACTTTCTAAGACATAATAATATAAGCCAACCTTTAAAAGAGGACTTGGCTCTGAATAACACTGGGCTGGACCCAAACCCTTGTTACTAGCCAGAAGAGTTAAGCTCAGATATCCCTGCCTCTGCCTCACGGTTTCTGCAAACAGCCCATTTCCTATCCCAGTCCTACCATATCTCTTCCCTATTCCTATCCCTCCATGACTGTTACTCTTTGAGTTCTGTTGAGGTCTCTGGTTCCTTGACACATCCCCTTTCTTCAAGACTTTAAGCCAGCTTCATCCTCTCTTACAGCATCCTCCTCTCCTGCCTCATCTTTCTACCACCCCCCCGCCCTGCTGATTCTGATTCTTGGATCAGTCCATTTGGGTGTCTCCTCCACTCCCACATCTGGTGCAAAGCCCCACTGGGGTTGGGTAGAAGATGGTCTCTTTACAAATGTGGTCTTGCACCAAGCTGTGTTCTTGGGGCCTCTTTCAGGGCCATTCCAGGTTCCTCTCCCCCAGCTTCTAGCTCTTAAACAACTTTCCTTTAACAGTGCAGAGAAGACTGAGGCTTTCAGATGTGAACTTCTTGATCTTTCCATCCTACACCTACAAATTCATTTTTATTTAACTCCTCTTTTCTTTCTGAGAGAAAGTATGATTCTTCTTCCTGTCCAAAGATAATCCTTCCATCTTCCACTGATACTATCCATTCCAGAGTCCTCTGAGATCATGCCCATCAATAATAAGTTCTCTTTCATCTTTACTGGCTCCTTCTTTCAATATGGACATATGTGTGTATATATATATATATATGTATAATTTATATATAAAGTTATATATATATTATTTAAGTATAAATTATATATAATTTATAACCAAGGTATAGTCCAACATTGGTTTTTTATATAATGTTCACTGATGCATTAGTTCAATATAATACCCAGTGCCTATCATATCACATGCTCTCTTTAATGCCCATCAGCCAGTTACCCTATCCCCTACCCTTCTCCCTTTTGGCAACCCTCAGTTTGTTTTTTAAGCATGAAAGAAAGACAGATTTGTATTAGGTGCCTACTGTATGTTGGTCACTGGAGAACATATTATCTCAACTAATTCTCATAACAATTTTATGAGTTAAGTGTTATTATCTGACTTTTTTGGTATTTTCTATTCTATTCTTTTATTTTATTTATTTTTAAAAATTTATTTATTTTCAGCATAACAGTATCAGTATTTTTTCCACCACACACAGTGCTCCATGCAATCTGTGCCCTCTATAATATTATAGAGGGCATGGACTTTTTTTTTTTTTAAATAAGAAAGCCAAGACTTAGGTTAACGAATGTTTTAAATTAGTAAACTGGCTTGGTCTGTGACAAAACCATGAATACTACCTCCATTAGCCCATTCCATGTTCCCTTTGCTTTTCCTTCACAAACATATTTGTTAATCAAAAACAAATGATTTGCTTAAATTCCACTTCAGCATAGTTTATTGGTCAATTGTCTGTGCAGGAATTATTTAAAACATATCTACACATTGAATATGCAATCATTAGCTTCTTAACCAACTTAGAACACACATTATCTAAAGCATTACAGAAAGAACCCTTACTGACTGCTTGTTTCGTTACCCACTAAATGTGTGGGTATTAATCACCATCTGCAGCAACTACTTCCAGAGGAAGGGTAATATATACATGAATAATAAGTGGTAGTAGTATGATGGCAAACACTTAACTACTGCTCTCTGGATAAAAGTTGTTGATTAGTAGTTTGCCAATGTCTGTGACATAAATACTTCCACCATAAGGAGTATTTAATAGTATCTGTGTTTAATAATTATCTTAAAAAATTCCTAAAAATATAGCAATCATAAGCATATCTGAGCAGGTTCTAGCACATTATTGAATTAGCTAACAGTTACTGAGTGCCTGCTAAGTGTTGTGTACCATTCTAAGGGCTCAGAGTTATTATCTCAGTAATCCTACATACATTATTTCCATGTAGAAACTGAAAGATTAAGTAAATTGCCCAAGAACATGCCATTTAAGTATGGGGGCTGGTATTATACTAGACATCTATAAATGCTGCCTTTCTTTATGAAAAAATACACAAATTTGTGACTATTTGAGGCTTTTTAAAATTTCTAATGACTTAGAATGATCTCGTTTAAATTTTGTCATCATATAACTTATGAAGAAAATATATACTTAAGATAAATATGTAATTTCCTACCTCAGAAGACTGAAGTACCAGGAAGATGGGAATCTGATTTTCTGGTGTTTTTGTATCTCTAATGTTTAGCTCAGTACCCAGCATGTAGCAAAAACTCATAAGGAATATTGAAAGAATATAATATTTCTTAGCCCTTCATTAAAAGTTCTCTAAAATCCCTGCAATGTATGTAGATGTATTTAAAATAATTAAATATTTTATGTTTATATCCGTTGGCCAAATAACATCAGCCCTGGAAATTTATCTTTAGGAACCAATTCAAAAGGAGGAAGGAAAAAAAAAAAAAGCATTAGGCAAGGAAATGATCATTGCAGTGCTTGCTATATAAGCAGAAATTAAGACAAACATAAATATCCAAGAATAGGGGTGTTTGGGTGGCTCAGTTGGTTAAGTGTCGGCCTTCAGCTCAGGTCATGATTCCACAGTCCTGGGACTGAGTCCCACATCTGGCTCTCTGTTCAGTGGGGAGCCTGCTTCTCCCTCTCCTGCCTGTCACCCCTCTCCCTGCTTGTGCATGCTCTCACTCTGTCAAATAAATAAATAAAATCCCTTTAAAAATCCATGAATAGTGAAACAGTTAAAGTATGATACATTTCTTCAAATGAATTTTGTGCAGCCAATAAAGGAGATAAATTCATTTAACATAAAGTGGAAAAATAAAGCAGTATACAAAGTCCACCCGTGATTTGATCACATAGTACAGCAGGCCATGCTACAGAACGACCAAAAGTAGAGGTTTTAGCTTTGGACCCACAGAACTCAATTCTAGGGTCTTTCAATCTGTCACACAATGTAGGGCAAGTTGCTTAACTTTCCTAAGTCTCAGTCACCCATGTGCAATGGGGGTAATTCTCAGAGTCATTGTGGGGATTGAATGAGCAAATATAGACAGTGCCCAGGATATCACCTGGCATACTGATCTATTACCTTTACATATGTCAAGGACTGGCAGGAAATATGGGCAAGGGAAAATAACTGATGCTTTTGGATATGTATTTGGGGATTGTGGATCCATTTTTTAAATTTTATGACATATGCAATAAAGAACAACCAATGGAAAAATACAATCACTTTTACAATATCCTACAAATTACGTCTATCTCCAGTTTAGACAACCACCTTCAGTCCAAACAAGTGAATTGACTCAATCCATGCTCTTAGACTCCTCTCAGGGACCCCACAGACAGAACCAATGCTTCTACATTCCTGGCTGCTCATGGGTTGCTGAGACTCTGCTACCATTCCCTTGCTCACCCAATTTCCACCAGATGTAGAATTAGACTCATTTTCATGCTACAAAGATATACATAGAGTCATGCTCATCTGATAATGATAATGCTGTAGCCTGGTCCTTTGGATTCCTGATCATGTGTGGAAGATATCGTGTAACCTTCCAGGTTATCAGATCACACACTACTATTTCTCTTCCTCCTTGTTCATCTTCCTCTTATCAGGTTGAAATTGGTAAAGATGAATCAAATGTGCCTGCATTATCCCTCAACCTGCAAACTACTCAGAATGTTTCAATACCTAAACTTTAGTTTTAATAAACTGTATTTAGTTAAACACCTTACTAGATCCACACTACAGTATCTGGATTACAGTTATACTCAAAGCAAAATTGTTAGGTGCATAATATATCTGAAGTCATTATGATAGTGTTCCATGTAACAAAAACCAATAATAATTATCTTGGCATAAATTACTTTCATATTTTAGGACCAAAAGATTTAGAGAAATTTTTAAAAAGATTAGTTTTCATATCTTCAAGTTAAACAGAAATAAAGCCGAGAGTTCAGTGTAAGCGCAAGACTTGTCACCACCTGCTCAAATGTGAGAGTGGCACTTTAGGCATGCAAGTCTGCTTAGCTTATTCTTATTAGTGGGGGCATTTAATTAAATACAGTTTCTCTGCCTGACCGGGGCAACTACTGATGAGAATAAAATTGATGGGAGATGAACAGTTAACAGCAGGAGATACATGGGAACAAGAAATAAAAGAGCCATAGTCAAACTGAAGAATATTGCTGTAGTATATTATATTTGACATTTACTGCTGTGTCTAATAATGCATCCCTTACTTCTCTCCAGCAGCCATGTTCCTTCATTATTTTAAATTTTGGGAGCTTTTGTTTTAGAAAAATGACAAAAGTCTCACTTCTTCATTCCTCATTAGGGTGCATATTTAATTGTGTTCCTTTGTTCATTATGTTTGAATATTGCCATTCAACCAGAAGAGTGCTGGCAAAAGCCTGTAAATGGCTATGCCTGGTTTTTCCAAGGTATTTAAAATTCTATCGTTGTTTCCATAAGCCACAGACAGTGGGTTATTTTTCATGGACAGACAGTGCATTCTTCTCTTGGGGTTTTTATGGACAGACTGTATAAAATGATAACACAATGAATGGGGTACCAGCTCCACTATATCAAGGGCTTAAATCAGCTATTTCAGACAGAAACTCAATGTAGTAGAGCACGTTTCAAATAGGCTTGCAGGTACAGGCTATAACACAAAAATTTCAACATCTTTTGTGATTAATTCTCATGAAAGGTTAATGACATTTTTTACAATAAATTAGAGCTGAGGTGAGGGAGATTTCAGTAATGTAGGTTCAGGTGGCAACCTGAATAAAATTGATAAGATTTACATGCCAGAATTAAAATAGAGACATAATCTATCTTCAGAATGACCAGGGTTTGGATTATTGTGGAAAGTATAGCAAAGGTGAATCTTCTACTTGCCTGTTCATAATCCTTTTCATTCACGTGATAGTTTTCATGATTTTGTAATACCATATTCACTATAGCTCATTTCATACGCTCCCTTTCTGAGAGAGAAGTTACTTCATTGTACTTGCTTAAAAAGAAACTATTTTTAATTTTCATTTCTAATTAACCCTAACTTAATCATAGTCACTAGGGCTTCCATTTTGTTGTTTCTTTTTTAAACCAGTTGTGGAAAATGGTCTAAACTTAAGTCATTTCTTAAAACTGTCTCTAAGGAGTGTGAAGAAATGTCTATTTGCAGTTAATGATCCAGAAAATCAAGAATTACCCCCAGTTTGCCAATGAAAAATACCTTTATCAGTTTGAAATTCCCTTTAATGGAAAAAATTCACATGGAATTAATTTTTAAACATGGCCTTTAATGCAAACTTAAATTTCAACTACCCAGGTATGAATGTGATCCAGATCTCTCTTCTTGTTATATTTCTTCTGAGAATCCTAAATTTATATGTAGATTATCTTTATCCAAATTATTATGGCCACAGTTTTATAATTATTAGTATGTAATAAATTGATTTATTACACAATAAGTTATAATAATATCATGTAACAGACACCAAAATAGTTTGGCTTAAATCACTGAAAGAATTTCAGCATTATATTCTAGAGGCTTCCCACTTAATCTTTATCTAATCATTATGATTGATAAACTTGTAAGAAGATGATGTTGTAGGATACACTGGAGACAAAGCATCATATATTTGGCTATCTAAAAAATAATAGGGGGAATGCAACTGCAAATACTCATAAATATAATGCTTTCCATGATAAATCTATTTTATTTACTCTTTTATTTTGTCTCTTTCATTCCCAAGAAGAAGATAAGGTGGCTTTATCATTAGAGTGCCCGTATAATTTATCATCTAAACTTTCAAACATGAGAGGGTTAATATTAATCATCATACTGAGGCATAGACATAAACTAGCCCTATCCCAGGAATGCTGGGGCATATAGTCACCCCAGTTATCCCAATGCTCAGTACAACAGAACCATAGACTAGGCAAGATAAGACAAAAGGAAAAAGAAGGAATTAGAAGGAAGGGATAGTAAAAAAACTATTCAGGAATGCCTGCCTAACTTTGATCTCTCTAGACAGAACATGTATCACTTAGCAGGTTCAAAGTTGATAATCTCTCATATCACTATTTATTAAATCATAAGGAATACTATATTAGTCAGGGTAGGCTAACCACTGTAATAAATCCAAAATATTAGTGGCATAAGACAATAAATGTTTATTTTTCACTCACATTATTTTTCAGTATAAATTGATAAAGCAATGGTGACTGACGGGCATGTTCAGCAACAAAGGCAAACAGAGGCACCCTTCTCTTGAACTTGGGACAAGCAAGATAGCCTTTGATAAAAAACACTCAGCTAAGAGATGGGAGAAGAAAGAGAGTGTGTTGGACTGAACATTTATCATGTGCCAATTCTAAAAATGATATGCCTCACTTTCTCCTATATTCCATGGCCAAAACTCAATTGTATGACCCCATCTAGCTTCACAAGAGACTAAGGAATGTGCTCTGGCTGACCACTAGGAGGAAGTGAAAATCGGGTTTGGTGAACACATTGTAATCTCTATCCCTCTCCTCCATTCTGGTTACCAAGTACTCATTTGACTCTTTCTCTTTTACACAGATTAAGGAAATCTCATATAGTTTCTGCATGGAGTTCAAACTCTATAATCCTGGGAGGTGCCAGTTCTCTTTATCAGTTTCTGATATGGCTCCTTATAACCTGCTGACCCATGAACTAGAAAGGCAAATTATCTCCCCACCATACTTCTCCATACATTCAGTAAATCATGGTGGACTAGGGATAAACATCATGGTTAACATTTTCTGTAGGGAAAGATAATAATCAAATAGAAGGCATTTTTCTTGCCTTTGCTTTTATAGAACATTGCATTATTCTTTAACTTCAATCACAAATGTCATCTTCTTTCCTTTTCATGGTTATTCCTCTTGAGAAACTACCCAAGTATTTGTATCATATTAAGAATATATTAAATCTGTTTGTTCTCTTGTAGTTCAGATTAGAAACTATGCAGCTACTAAGTTAGACCCTCTACAGTCCTTATTCTTTAAAGTATATAATGGAGTTAATAAGAGAAAAAACTTCTTTATCAGTGATTATAAGGCTTATGGAAGATTTATAAGCATTAAAGGAGTTGAGAAAATCACTTCTTAACCAAGATACATAGGAGAGAAGGAAATAGTATAAAAGCAAAATTATTAGTTTCCTGACATTCAAATTATTGTTAACTGGCTTATATCTTCCTATGCCTCCCTAAACTTGGGCACTTTACATTTGTTTGTTTTTATCTTTAGTGCCTAGGAACCATAAAGATATCACTTCATTTTGTTGGCACAAACATGACCAGTGTAGAGAACTGGGAAAATAAGTGAAGGTCTGACAATATTTTTTTAAAGTTTTGAATCCTGAAATAAAAATTAAAGAATAGCAAATAAACAGTTTAAAAATGTTTTATTTCAAAATAATTTTAGACTTACAGAAGATTTGCAATCATAGTATAGAGAATTCCTATATACTCTCCACCCAATTTCTCCTAATGTTAACACCTAACATAACCATGGTACAATTTTCAAAAGTGAGACATTAACTTTGTATAATACTGTTAACCAAACCCTAGACATTATGTAGATCTCATCATTTTTTCCACTAATGTCCTTTTCTGTATGGGCATCTGATCCAGGACCCTATGTTGCCTTTTATTGTCATGTCTCAGTCTCCTCTAATCTATGTTGATTACTCATTATTTCTATGTCTTCCATCATCTTAACTTTTGCAAAGAATATTTTTGGGTATTTAGTAGAATAGTCAACAATTTTGATTTGCATGGGTTTTTCTCAGGGTTAAATTAAGGTTATGGAATTTAGGGAAGAATGCCATAGAAGTAAAGTAACTGCTTTATTGTGTCATATAGGGAGCTATATGGTATCGAACTGACTTATTATTAGTGATGTTTTCTTTTATCACTTGGGTAGGTGATACCTGTCAGGTTTCTCTACTATAAAGATACTGATGTTCTCATTAATAAATATTTGGGGGGAAATACTTTGGTCACTGTTTGTGTCTCGTGTCTCACTACAGACACCTGCTTTCCCCTAGATTCTAGGTAGTTGGTTGCCCTGCACCCTCAGCACTCTGATGGGTAAAAAAAAATTGTGAATATGCTGTTTATTCAGCATTTTTGTTGTAAGTTTGAGAGTGTTGTTGTTTCCACCTCTCAGCAAAAACTAAAAAATCCAGTATTTGAGGTTTAAATAAATACTCTTAAAAAAAAAAAAAGATATTTATTTATTTATTTACTTAGAGAAGGAACTGGGAAGAGAAGCCTAGGGAGAGGAAGAAATAGACTCCCCATGGAGCAGAAAACCTGACTCAGGACTTGATCTCAGGATGCTGGGATCATGACCTGAGCCAAAGACAGACAATTAACCAACTGAGCCACCTAGGCAGCCCTAAATAAATACTCTTAAAATTAACTGTTACTGTTAATTAGTTGTCATGTTAGTCAGTACTCCAATATCCAGTCCATTGCAGAAGATCAGTCTTAGTCAAATTTTATCAGTTCATTTACCCTGCCAGTAATTGGTTCTGAAATAGGATGAAACACACTTTTGGCCAATGAAATTTGAGGGAAACTGTACTATGGTCCTCCCAAGGAAAATTTCTGTTCTTCTTATACAAGAAGTAAGTAAAAGGTAGTTCACCTTCTTTTACCTCTGTATGTAACTGTTTCTGGATGTATTGTCTGAGACTTGACCACATGATTGACCACCATCTTGTTTCTAGTAAGAAAAGGAAGGCAACACTGAGGACAGCAGAACAAAAAGAACCTGGAAAGAACCAGTTGTTTACCGGCATTTTTCAGCTGCTATTCTAACCACCTATGGAATCAAGCTTATCTATGGAGTTCTAGTTATGTTCAATAATAAATTTCCTTAATGTTTAAGCTCAATTTGATCCTTGGTTTTTCAGTTACTTGGATCTGAGGTTTTATAACTGTTATCACCACTTTAAGTGAAGTATGATTTTTAGGCAAATATACTACCATCTCTCTATCCATTCTACTGTTCATGGGCATTCAAATTGTTACCAGTTCTTAGTTTTAGGAACAGTGATGCTATAAATGTTTTAATACATGTCTTTTGGTGAATATGTCCACATTTCTTTTCAGTGTATTTCTAAGAATGAAATTGCTCAGTAATCAACTATGTGCGTGTTCAGCTTTAAAAATAGATACAACCAAATATTTTTGAAAAGACTGTATCAATTTAGCCTCTCACCAAAAATTTTTGAGATTGTATAAGAGAATGGTCCAGTTTCATTCTTCTGAATATGCCTCTCCAATTTTCCCAGCACCATTCATCAAAGATACTATTTTCCTTCGGATATTCTTCCCTTATTTGTCAAAGATTAGTTGGCCATGGAGTTGAGGGTCCATTTCTAGGGTCTCTATTCTGTTCCATTGATTTATGTGTCTGTTTTTATGCCAATACCATGCAGTCTTGATGATCACAGCTTTGTAATATAGCTTGAAGTCAGGCATTGCGATGTCCCCAACTTTGGTTTTCTTTTCCAACATTCCCCTGGTAATTCTGGATCTTTTCTGGTTCCATGCAAATTTTAGGATTGTTTGTTCCAGCTCTGTGAAAAATGTTGATGGCATTTTGATGGGGAACGCTTTACACTGTTGGTGGGAATGCAAGCTGATACTGCCACTCTGGAAAACAGTATGGAGGCTCCTCAAGATGTTAAAAATAGAACTACCCTATGACTCAGCAATTGCACTACTAGGTGTTTACCCCAAAGATATAGTTGTAATGAAAAGAGGGGGTACATGCATCCCAATGTTCAGCAGCAATGTATATAATAGCCAAACTATGGAAGGAGCTGAGATGTCCTGGATAAGGAAGGTGTGGTTCTTATATACAATGGACTATTACTCAGCCATCAGAAAGGATGTTTCCATCAACATAGATGGAACTGGAGGGGACTAAGCTAAGTGGAATAAGTCAAACAGAGAAAGAAAATTATCATATGGTTTCATTCATATATGGAACATAGAAAATAGTACAGAGGACCATAGGGAAAGGGGGGGAAAACTGAATGGGAAGAAGTCAGAGAGGGAGACAAACCATGAGAGACTCAACTCCAGGAAACAAACTGAGGGTTTTAGAGGGGAGGAAGGTAGTAAAGTTCATCGGTGCTCCAAAAGTTGGAGATTGAGAAGCCTTAGTTGTTGGTTTTAGAGTGGAGACAGATGGGGTAACCAGAAATGGGTATTAAGGAGGGTACATATTTTGATGAACACTGGGTGTTATATGCAATTAATGAATCCTTGAACACTACATCAAAAACCAATGATTTACTATGTGTTGGCTAATTGAACACAATAATAAATAAAGATTGTGAGAGTTATAATTGCTCCACATCCTTGCCAACACTTGGTATTATTAGGCTTTTATTTAGGCATTTTGATTCAGGGTATGGGTAGTGGTATCACATTGTGACAAATTATCTTTATATACATATTAATGTTTATATTCATATTCATTCTATGTCAATTTCTTTATTATAAATCATAGCCTGGATGCAAATTGTTGAGAAACTACTAAAAACAATTAATATTCATATAAACTCAAGGTCTTTATAATGTACTTGGAAGTAAAGTGATGAAAAAGGAATTATGTTAAGCTTAAGTGTACTTTGTCCAAAGAATAAGCTCTAGTCCACTTCTAAGGATAGAGTTGTTTTGTAAAGTAGAATAGTAAGATAAAAGAAAAGGCTTAATCTTATAACATGTGAGAAATGAAACATACCAATAGGAGATTCATAAAAAGGCATGATGCAAAGAAGAACTTTTGTCAAATCATTTACTCTTTTTGAACTTTTGTCAAGTCATTTAATCTTTTTGAGTAAAATGATTTTACTCAAAATCATTACTTTTTTTACTCTCAAATCATCTTACTCTTTTTACTCATTTACTCATCAAATCTTTACTCTATTACTCACTATAAAGTGAGTAATAGAGTTAGATGGCTTCTGTATTTTCCCTCCATCTATGACATTCTCTATCCCTACACTTTGAAGAGTTTTGATCAGGAAGGGATGCTGTACTTTGTCAAATGCTTTTTCAGCATCTATTGAGAGTATCATATGGTTCTTGTTCTTTCTTTTATTGATGTGTTGTATCACATTGACTGATTTGCGGATGTTGAACCAACCTTGCAGCCCTGGAATAAATCCCACTTGGTCGTGGTGAATAGTCTTTTTAATATACTGTTGAATCCTATTGGCTAGTATTTTGTTGAGTATTTTCGCATCTGTGTTCATCAAGGATATTGGTCTATAGCTCTCTTTTTTGGTGGGATCCTTGTCTGGTTCTATGGTTATTTATTTTCTCCTCAAGAATATTATTTATATTCTCTTTTTTTTTTTCCAAATATTGGTTGTCATCCACACAAAACCCAAAGACCAGTTGTCGCTCATGAGGGCTCCCTGAAGCTCAAATCATTTCCCATACACCCTGGAGAAGAGGTGCCTTGATGGAAGGATCTCTTTGATTCACATTTGAATATGAGCAGTGGTGATATGGAAACTTCTTTGGAGAAAATGTTTCATTTCTCTCTACATGCTGAAACTTGGACTTGTAAGCAGCGGTTAAGTTCATCAGTGCTCCAAAAGTTGGAGCATGAAAAGCCTTAATTGTTGGTTTTGAGTGGAGAGAGATAACCGTAAGATAGACAAACCGCCTCAAAACCCCTGAAAATAACTTATCTTCCTGTACGTAACCTAAATGCCTGTTATGAATATCTATGCAGGTTTCTGTATCTATTTAGGGTGTGCTTATATGCCCATGGATTGTGCCTGAGAACTGGGCCAGATAATTTGTCCGGTGAATATGTTAAGGTTTTATTAAGGTGTCAGTAGGGGCAACTTCTTAGGCAGTGATGTTAATGTGTAAAATCCACTTGTTTAGGCAGTTATCGTCTCTGAATTAATGCCTTATTTTCAATTTGCTTTGAAATCTATTACTTTTTTTTTTAAAGCATCTGTCCATGTGTTGGTTTCTAGTTTTCAAATATAATTAATGATACATACATTGCCTCCTCCTTTTATAATCATGGTTTACTCTTCATTTGAATGTGTCAGGCAATACTTAATGTTGGCCAGTTAAGTGTTTTAACATGTCACAGGTTTGCTCTGTTGATGCTGTAATAACATCCCCCTGTGGCACAGGTAATGAGACATGGGTTTTCTTGGCAACCTGGTTCTAGTAGTTTACCTCTGACCATCAATCTGATGCAGGTCGAGTCTCTTGGAATTTTGTACTCAGGAGCCATTTATTTTGGACGTATGATGGTAAGTCCTGGTTTTTCTTTAGAAATAGTATAATCTTGGTCATTCCTCTTTGCGAAGTGCATTTTTTGTTTAAAGGACACTCTTTAATTTCTGTCATTTTCAAAAATGTACAGAGGTCATCATGGAATGATTGTACACCATAGAGTATCATAGATGTGGTTCCAATGCTAGCTTTTTCCTTAATTATGATTTTTTTAGTGATTGATCCTTGCACACACATATATATCTACCTTGAACTCTCTCATTAATTTTTGTACAGTATTCTATCTATCGATGAACCATAATTTGTTCTTTCATTCTCTTATAGATGAACATTCGAGTTATCGTCAGTCTTTGCTACATAAAGCAATGCTAGAATAAATATCTTTTTACATACATGTTTGCATACTGTTGAAGTAAAGACCAACCAAATGAGAAAAGCAAAGGCTATTTATTCAGTCTTGCTATAGCTAAGGAGCAGTCATTTTCACTTGCATTTTGGCAGAGGCTCAAAGGCAGACAGAAGAGTAGGAAAGCTTTCTGGTAGAAAAAAGGGAAAGCTGCCCGTGTACCCTGATTGGAGACTGTTGGCATGGGGAAGCTGGAGGTGCATTAACCAGGGAATCCTATGTAATTGGTTAGGAGAGCATATTTGTCTTTTTCTGATTGGTCTTAAGTTGGAAGTGGAGACAAAAATTAGGGAATCTATTAATTATTAATAGAATCCTAAACATTTTGAACTGATTATTAGAGAAGCAATTGGTTAGCTTCCTGGGTTATTACTAGAAATAGCTAGTCCAGTTTCTTTCAAGTCGGACACATAGCAGGCTCGCTTCCTGGGCTATTTATTGCAGATAAGGAGTTGGTTTCCTGGGCAGTCACTTAAGGTTGTGGGTCAAAGTTCTAGTTTTATATACGGAGCAACCATTGTTTATTTGCATAGTCAGTCTCTTAATACATATGCAAATGCATCTGTATGATAAATTCCTGAAAGTGGAATTTCCAAATCAAGGATATATGCCTTTTAATTTATGTATATTTTGTCAGATTGCTTTATATAAGTTTCCATGAATTTATAGTCCTTATAGCCTTATGGGGATATAACAGGGTGCATTACCAAACTTTTCATCTTTGCCAGTTTGATAGGTTAAAGAATAATAGTGTCTCACTGTAGCTTAATTTGAATGAGGTTGAGAATTTTTTTTTCATGTGTTAAATCATGTTTTTCTTCCTCGTAAGTTGTCTGTTCATGTCCATGGTATTAAGGTATTCTTAAGTGCTCCCAGGCCAAGGAGGGTATTGATAAGAGAGTAGGTCTCTGGAACTTGAAATTAACACCTTGAAAATTCAACCTACATTCAGGACAGGACAAGAGATACACTCTCTTACAAATTTTAAGTATATAATACAGTTTCATTGACTATCATCACCATGATACACATTAGATCTCCAGGACTTATTCATCTTATAATTCAGAGTTTTTACCCTTTGACCAACATATCCCTATTTTCCCCATCCTTCATGTAGACGACCACCAAATTACACATTATTTTTATGAGTTTCACTTTTTTAGACTCCACATACATGTGAGAGCATACAGTATTTTTTTTCTGTCTGACTTATCTCACTTAGCATAATAACTTCAAGTTTTATCCATATTGTTGCAAATGTCAGGATTTTCTTCCTTTTTATGGCTGAAAAACATTTCATTATGTATATAGAAGAGATATGGATATCTATATAGAGTATCTATATAGATATATAGTGAAGATGTATCTATATAGATATATAGTGAAGATATATCTATATAGATACGTCTCTATGTATAGATATATACACATTTATATCTATATATATATAAATATATCTATATATATCTTCACTATATATATAAATATATCTATATATATATATCTTCACTATTCCCCATAGTTTTTTATTCATTCATCCATCAACAGACACTTAGGTAGTTTTGAGTGCATGGGCTTCAGAGTTGGGCAACTCAAACTATATTCCCAACTCAGCCATTGATGACCATAGGGGAATTAGTGACCTTTCTCACCCTCCTCTTCTTCATTGGTTCAATGGAAATATTAATACCAATTCAGAAGTTCTTGAGGGAGGGTGAAATTTTTAACATAGTGCCCAGATTGTTGTAAGTATGCCGAAATTGCAGGCTCAGGTACTCTTCTTGGGAATCTAGTGGACTTTCTATTCACCTGGAAACCTAGGCAAACTGAGATTATTAGCAAAAATTTCAAGTCATACCCTCATGAATATGAGTCACAGACCGTAAAGCTTTCTAAGTTGTCAGTACTTCTTTAAAGAGTCCTAGTAATACTGGGGTGGGGGAGAGGAGAAGGAATGGGAACATGGTAGATGTGTGTGGTGTAATTTCGTTGCAAATGCAAATTAGTTTTCCTGTCATTTGTTAGCAAGCCCACTGTTTATAATAATAACTGTTCATAATGAATCAGGCTGATATTTTGTTCATACATTTTCCCTTGAGGCTTTAATAACTCTGCTTCTGTGTTTTATGGTTACACATTGTGGAATGAGGCTCTGGTGGAAATACAATCCTATTTTATAGCCTCTGTAGAAATGAGAGGCAGAAAAAAACAGCAAGGGAAGCAAATCAGTGGTCAGAAAGAGTTCCAAGAAAGAGAGGGGTGCTCCTCCAGCTAGGTCTGGAAAGTGTATGGGAAATGTGAAGGATGGCCCAGAAAATGTTCATCAATAAGGTGGCTGAGCGGAATTAGAAAATATAACAAAGGCTTTTGGGCTTGGTTAGGTGGAAACCTTGGGTGACCTAAAATGAATAGTTGTACAGTTCAGCAAATAGCTACTGATAACCTACTACTTCTCAAAACCTTCATAAAGCTCTAAAGGTGCATTATCCAGTATGATAGCCATCAGTCATGTGTGCCTATTTGAATTTAAATTAGCTAAATATCTAACTAATTAAAAATTCAGTTCCTTTATTCTTCTCCTGGACATTGGGGAGGGTATGTGCTTTGGTGAGTGCTGTGAAGTGTGTAAACCTGGTGATTCACAGACCTGTACCCCTGGGGATAAAAATATATGTTTATAAAAAATAAAAAAAAAATTAAAAAAAAAATTCAGTTCCTCAGTTACACAAGTCACATTTCAAGAGATGGGGCTATGATAGAAATATGTCAACATACTCTTGCAGGGGTTGAGACTAGGGTAAGGAGGCTTAAAAAGGATGGTGGCCAAATTAGAGGATGAAGAAAAAGCAGCTCTTCAGAAAAGACGTCAGAGTGGATACAGAAATGACCTAAGTCATAAGGGTGAGTGGTTTTCCCCAGGTGGTCAAAGATAGAGGAGAGCATTATAAGCAGAAGCAGATAAGCAAATCAAGAAAGTGTGAAGCAGGGACGCTTGGGTGGCTCAGTCATTAAGTGTCTGCCTTCAGGCAGGTCGTGATTCCAGGGTCCTGGGATTGAGCCCCACATCTGGCTCCCTGCTCAGCGGGAAACCTGCTTTTCTGTCTCCCACTCTCCCTGCTTGTGTTCTCTTTCTCGCTGTCAAATAAATAAATAAAATTATAAAAAGAAAGAACGAAAGATAGAAGGAAGGAAGGAAGTGTGAAGCAGTGTGGACTATTCAGAAAAATGCTTATGGTTTAGTATGGCTGAAGAGTGCAGCCAGAATGGAGCTCAGGGAGGTAGGTGGGGCCAGACTGGGAGCATTTAGTCATTGCACCACAGGTTGGGGACTTTGTCTCTTGGGCAATGAAAAGACAGTGAAGGGTTTTGAACAGGAGAGTGAATTATATGGTCAGATTTATATGAATTGGAATGGGAAAAGTTTAGAGTTTGTTGTCAAAGCATCAGTGTTTTAAATGCTGTACATTTCACTGTGTCTTTGGCCAGGTCATTTAATTTTCTGAGTCTCAATTTCCTCATTTATAAAATGAGCCTTATTTCCACCTCATAGGAATGATAAGAGGCTGAGATAATATAATGCAGGTAAAGCAGTCAGTATAGTCTGTGGTACATAATACATGTCTAACAAATTTTAAATCCTTTTTTTTGGCCTATTGTTGCAAAGAACACAAAAAAACTGATGTCCATTTGGGCTCTCAGAGATACATTGATATCTTAATTAACTAATGTCCCTTAATGTTGAGTGAGAGTAGGAATGTATAGATGAGTAGGACAAGAACACAAGTTAACTATGGTATTACCCATCCCCCAAGCATAATCTCTCCTACCCAAGGTGATATTCTAAGCTGCATGGTGGTTCTAGCATCAGATAACCTGTGTTGGGGAGGGGGGTGTTTGTTGGGGATTAGTTTTCAGTGAGGGATTGGGCAAGCTTAAAAGCAGAAACTTGATGGGGCCAAGAAGATCATGTTGACAAAAAGAAAGAAAATTAAGGTGGTCCCTGGTACAGTTATGAGGTAGAAAGAGATGAAGTCTTTAGCAAAACACCTACTAAACTTCCCTAGAGACTCTCCTGGGGGCTCCTTCCTGGAAGGCTGTATGAAGGAAGGACATGATGCATTCTGTGTGAGGAGTACAAGTGATGCAGAACACGGTCTGTGGAGTCAGTTGGATTTCATATTTATTTATATAAAAACCATCTCTATTCCAATTTTATGACAAATCCTACTTCTTTCTATGGCCATCATCTCGCTTCCAGTTTTTTTACTTTCCAACATTTCCTGTTTTCTCTTAACTGCTGAAAATTGCATTTAGACGATACATTAGACCTTAGTCCTGGTTGTAAATCTATAGCAGTATTTCCCATTTGAAGACCCTCAATTCCCACATACCAGTGAAAGAAAATTGAGGGCAACAAAGACCCTTAGTAATTTTTTTAAAAACCCTCTTGGCTAGAGTTCTCTCAAGTCAGAGATGATGGCTGTGGTTATATGTCCTATTGATTGAAAGGCCTCAATTGATTGACTAGATTTGTTTACCACTGATTAAAAAAACATTGGAAAATTAATTTTCAGAATGTGTCATTAATGCATGAAATCTTTGAAAAACCTTGGGGAGTTGAAATGAATACTAGCAGGTAAACAGACAGGAGTCACTGGCCCATAGCAGGACTATTGTAGGAGATGGAGAGATAAAACCAGTTCACCATGTTTTCTTTTCTTTTTTTTTATTATTTTGACGATTTTATTTATTTATTTGACAGACAGAGATTACAAGCAGGCAGAGAGGCAGGCGGAGAGAGAGGGAGAAGCAGGCTCCCCGCCAAGCAGAGAGCCCAATGCGGGGTTCGATCCCAAGACCCCGGGATCATGACCTGAGCCGAAGGCGGAGGCTTTAACCCACTGAGCCACCCAGGCACCCCCACCATGTTTTCTTTAAGATTGTTGAAAGATGACCTCAATTTTATATATTTTTCTCCCGATTGTGGGGGTAGACTGTTACTAAGGCATGCATATATCAAGAATGCCTTTTTCTATTTCTAGTCATTGTTTAGATATGTAATTGGAGAGATGGTATCCCATAAGATTGCACACTAGTCTAGATATTGTTATGAGAAATGTGGTAAGAATGGCAGATAACTCTAGGTCCATAAACATATGGACCTAAAATTCCAGACTTAAATTTTCTTCAAGTCAATTTAGCAATTTGTTTCTTCTTTCAGTGTGTTGGGGTATTTTAATAAATACTCAATTTAGAACATTCCACTTAAAAATTCTAATCTTTGTAGATTTATAGTATTGCAATTCCACTGTCAAAATGACAGATACTGATACGTATTTTAGGGTAATCTTATATGATTATTTTTCGGTGTACCATATCAATCAATGCCCTGACAAGTCATAAAATGTTACAGCTCATAAAGAGCCAGTAAATACCCAATTTTCCAGGTACAGCAGAAGAACTATAAATTAAATTGATTACATAACTATAAAATAATTAGTCCAGTATTTCCAGCAACTTTGTTTGAGAACTTCTCTGCCAGAGATCACTATTTGAAAATGAACTGGGTATGTATTAATTCTGGTTTCATATACTGTGCTTGAGTTTTTAATTTTTTTTCTCTTATGTACCAATATCTCACCTCTCCTCCGTTCCTCAAGATGAACTCATTTCTTCCTCTGGCTTCAACAATTTTATTTATGCTGATCATTTCTAAATTTATATCTTCTACCCAGATATCTCTTTCCTCTACTGATCCATATGCCCCAGTGCCTACGAGGCATGACTTGGATGGGATCTCTCATTATAAACAGACCCTGAGACAGGAGTTTGAATGAAAGTAGTTAATTTGGGAGGATATTCCAGAAAGCTCCACAGAGGAATGAGGAAATGATATAGGAATCAAGGATTTATCATGAAGCAGAATACAACTTATGTGCAACTGGACTTCAGTCCTGATGTGGCACTCTGGAAGATAGTATAGAAGGCATCTTGGATTTTTTCTCCCCCAGAGGGAGGAGGGGACATGGTGGGGTATGTATCCCTCAACTGCCTTTGTCATGGCCAGAAGACAGCTTCTTCATCATGTTGGTTTGGATATCCATGCACATGGAAGAGAGGAAACTTAGGTAAAAAGTCACAAGTTCATGCCCAAGAGATTACGGTCAGTGTACCACAGAGTCTGGGGCTGCCATTTTCCATGGAAATGTCATATAGATCCATCAAGCTCTTGGTATCCATACTTGACCCCCCAAACTTGTTTTTTCTCCATACCCTAAGGAATGTGCTATAGTTTACTCCTTGATCCAGACAGAGATCCATCCCACCATTTCCTTTTCAGGGCCTAAATCTTACCAACTTTGCCTCAGTAGATCCTAACTGTTCTTTCCCCCCGGCCCCCTCAGCACTGGTTACATTATTTTAGACCTTCATTATTTTCCTGTTTTGCTTTTCTAACTAGTCTCTCTACTGATCATACCCTCTACCAGCCTTACTCCTTCCAGATGTGAAAGTTCAAGAACCAGTAAGCCAGGATGAGTTCCAAAACATACATCTGACCATGTCTTTTCTCTGCTTAAAATCATTAAGGATGTCCAGGGTGAGGTTTAAATTCCCTCATGTGGCTGTTCATGGTATTGCCATTTTCATCCCATGTCACTTTTCTACCTCGCCATGCACCCAGACCACCCTGAGCTGCTTCAGTTTTAGGACTTTTGCATAGAATCTGCCCAATCCTGATTCATCTGTGAGGTATCCCCTCCTGAGGGTGCCTTATCCTGACTTCTCACCTGGCAGTGGCTGTACTTGCTCACATCCCTTAACACTAGTGTTATTGACTACTTATTTGTCCATCCCCTCAACTCAGCTCTAAGTGCCCCAAAAGCAGAGTTTCACTATTAGTCTCAATCTCTAGTACCTAACACAGTACCTACTCATAATAGATGCTCGATAATAGTTGTTGAATTAATTATTTTGCCAAAATTATCTTCTTTTCTCCCCAATGGGGCCCTATGAGATTGTATTATTATCTTTGCTTTACAGATAAAGATTTTGAGCTCAGGCAGAGTAAACACCTTGCTCAAGATCACAGAGCTAAAAAATGATCAAATCAGGATTTGAATTCAAATCTGCCTCTAAAGCCCATATTCCCTCCATTAAATCATCCTAATATTTACCATTGTAAAACACTAAACATTTTCTCTGTTTCACAATTTGAGAATTTAAAAAACTATGAATTTAAAAAACTATGAATTTAAAGATTTTTTTTCTGTAAATTAATGCATTCACAGTTAGCTGCTTCTAGAAATGAAATATTTAGCTACCCGGAATACAATCCTGCAAGGTTTGGTATAGAGTTCACTGAGAGTAGCCTGTGACTTTGTAGTGGAACTTTTATTTTATGTATGGGGGTTAGATCATGGAAATGAATATCCATGGTTAAATTGTGATGCCTCTGAGCTTGTGGAATTTAAATAAGCATCAGTCAGTTTGACAGTCAAGAGAATATATGTGAGGGCCTAGGGGGTGAGCAGGGTGAGGAGATTTGGAAATATAAGCAGTAAATTTTCATACATCACTGATTGTGGAAGTGAAATGATTATCCATCAATTACAAAGCAGTTAAATGGATATGTTTCTGAGTTTTTACTGCACTGTTTATGGATCCTAGTATTTTGCAAGAGCTACTTATACACCACAGTCCATGCTTGACAGTCAGCATCAGTTTCAGTATGCTGGAAATTCAGAGTGCTCATTGGATTTAGAAATAAATAAGCAACAAAAGAGGAGATGGTACTGAAAGAACATTACTTTTGAAATAAAGCATGTACCTTGGAAATTATAAGGAAATAATTTTCCAAGGTAAATTCAAGTCAGCTTCACATGAGGATTTTTTTCTTTTTGTTTTTGCTTTTATATTGTGGAACTTAAAATATAAACTTACTTATTTAGAGAAGGCGTTAAATTATCTATAAATCCAAAGTTTCAGATGTATGATTTTTTTACACCCATTTAAACTCTGGGTCAGTTGGCCCTCCGGTGCAAAATATAACACTTGGAAGATTTAAATATTATATGAGAATTTATGAGAAAAACTAAATGAGAAAATGAATGTAAGACATTAATATAGTACATGGACTATATAAATAATTTATGAATGTTTGCTATAATTATCATTAAAATTATTATCAAAAAGACAATTACCAAATGAAAACTTGTTCTTCTACAATGCTGATTTTAGTCAGTGCTCAACTATTAGCAGCTACCCTCTCTTTAACACACACACACATGCACGAACACACATACACACACTCCGAATTGACTTTTCCTATGAGATTGAAATTAAATTTGTGATTTATCAAACACTCACAGTTCAATCCTGAAAGAACATAGCAGATAGGAGTGATTCAAAAAAGATACTAAAAACTAGTCTTTTACTTATGGACCTTATAATACCTGCTTTAAAGGTATTGATCTGAATTCAACCTTTAAGTTGAGTTTTTATATTAGTCTGATATCATCAACATGTGATAGGATCCTTTCTCCTTCTACTCTGTCTGTAAGCAAATTATACATATTTAATTGGAAAGTACTAATATTCATGGGATTTTTCAAGTAAATGTTGAAATTTTAAAAGAAATTAACAAGTTTTTAGTTGTGATAGGCAGGGCTTATGGCCCAAATGCTTAATTCTGAATTCCCAGAATGAAGGACATCCTTCTAGTGAACTAGAAAAGATAATAAATATAAAAGAAAGCAAATATTAAAAACATACTTACTTTCAGTTTTGAAACATGCACAATAAGAGTAAGCACAATAGCTTACTCAGACACACTGCTGAAGATCATGTTCTGTGGAGGAAAAAATCCAGTATTACATACCCACTAAACTTGTAAAGCCGTAAGAGATTATATCATTCAAGAATCAGCTTGAAATATTTCATGTGGAAATATTGCTTGATAATATCTTCCCATTCTAATTTGGCCTTCCAGATCATCTGAAGTGTATAAATATGTTGTGGGTGAGACTGTTTCAATGGTTTTTGCAATGGTCCAAGGGAGAGGCAAGTGAAGATAATCTGTAAAGATCATGGATCTAAAAGAGACAACTGTATATTGGGTTTGATGTGGTACCTGCTAGGCCTTCAGCCTTGCCCCAGGACCAGTGCTGGCAAATCCTGTCCTATCTTTTTTTTTTTTTTAATTAATTATTTAAATTCAAGTGTAATTAATACAGAGTATTATATTAGTTTCAGGTACAATACACTGATTCAACAATTCTATACATTGCTCAGTACTCTTAATCCTCTTCACCTATTTCACCCATCCCACTGCCCACCTCCCTTCTGGCAACTACCAGTTTTTTCTCTATAGTTAAGTCTGGTTTTTGATTTGTCTCTTTTTTTAATTCATTGATTTTGTTTCTTAGATTCTATGGATGGACACACGGGTTGCTTCCATATTTTGGCTATTGTAAATAATGCTAGAATAAACATATGGATGCATATATCTTTTTGAATTAGTGTTTTCATTTTCTTTGGTTAAATATCTAGTAACGGCATTACTGGGTTATGCGATATTGCTATTTTTAGGTTTTTGAGGAACCTCTATACTGTTCTCCACTTACACTGTAAGTAGTTGCACCAGTTTACATTCCCACCAACCATGCATGAGGGTCCCCTTTTCTCTAAATCTTTGCAAACAATTGTTGTTTCTTGTGGTTTTTATTTTAACCATTCTAACAGGTACAAGATGATATCTCAGTGTGGTTTTTTTTTTATTTTATAATTTTTTTTTATAAACATATATTTTTATAGCATTTCCCTAGTGATGAGTGGTGTTGAGCATCTTTTCATGTGTCTGTTTGCCATCCATATGTCTTCTTTGGAGAAATGTCTGTTTTTGTCTTGTGTTCATTTTTAATTAGATTATTCGAATTTTGGCTGTTGAATTGTACAAATTCCTTATATATTTTGGATACTAACCCTTTATTGTGTATGTCATTTGAAGATTTCTTCTCCCATTCTGTAGATTACATTTTAGTTTTCTTGACACTTTAGGTCCTTTGCTGTCCAGAAGCTTTTTATTTGATGGCGTCCCAATAGTTTATTTTTACTTTTGTTTCCCTTGCTTCAGAGGACCTATCTAGAAAAAATTTGCTATGGCTGATGTCAAGAAGTTACTGCCTCTATTATCTTCTAGGATTTTTATGGTTTGGGGTCTCATATTTATGTTTTTAATCAATTTTGAATTTATTTTTGTGTATGGTATAAGAAAGTGGTCCAGTCTCATTCTTTTATATGTTGTTTTCCAGTTTTCCCAATGCCATTCACTGAAGAGACTATCTTTTTTCCACTGTATATTCTTTCCTGCTTTGTGGAAGATTAATTGAGCATATAGTTAGTTGTGCATTCGTTTCTGGGTTTTCTATTCTGTTCTCTTGATCTGTGTGTCTGTTTTTATGCCAGTACCATACTCTTTTGATTACTACAACTTCCTGATTTAACTTGAAGTCTGGAACTGTGATACCACTAGTTTTGCTCTTTTCTTTTTCAAGATTGCTTTGGTCACTCACGGTCTTTTGTGTTTCCATACAAATTTTAGAATTGTTCTAGTTCTGCGAAAAATGGTGTTGCTATTTGATAGGAATTGCATTAAATGTGTAGATTGTTTTGGGTAGTATATACATTTTAGCAATTTATTTTTTCCAATTTTTTGGAATTATTTATTCTTCCAATATTTATTCTTCCAGTCCATGACTGTACAATGTCTTTTTATTTCCTTGTATCATCTTCATCTTCTTTCATCAGAATTTTATAATTCTCAGAGTATAGGTCTTTCACCTCTTTGGTTAAATGGATTCAATTCCTTGATTTCTCTTTCTGCAACTTCATTATTGGTGTATAAAAATATAGTAGATTTCCATACATTGATTTTGTATCCTGCAACTTTACTGAATTTGTTTATCAGTTCTGGTAGTTTTTTGGTGGGATCTTTTGGGTTTTCTGTAAGTAGTATCATGTCATCTGCAAATAGTGAAAATTTTCCTTCTTTCTTACTGACTTGGATTCCTTTCATTTCTTTTTCTTGTCTGATTGCTGTGGCTAGGACTTCCAGTACTGTGATGAAAGAAGTGGTGAGAATGGACATTCTTGTCTTATTCCTTACCTTAGGGAAGAAGTTCTCAGATTTTCCCCATTAAGGATGAAAACTAGCTGTGTTTTTTTTTTTTTTAATATATGGACTTTATGATATTTCATATATGAACTTTATGTTCCTTCTAAACCCACTTTGTTAAAGATTTTTATCATTTATCTTGTCAAATGCTTCTTCTGCATCTATTGAAATTATCATATGTTTCTTATCCTTTATCTTATTGATATTATGTATCATGCTTGATTGATTTATAAATATTAAACCACACTTGCATCCCAGGAATAAATCCTACTTAACATGGTGAATGATTTTTTTAATGTATTGCTGGATTCTGTTTGTTAGTATTTTGTTGATGTTTTTCTTTGCATATATGTTTGTCAGACATACTGGCCTATAGACCTCTTTTTTGTTGTTTTGTTTATTTATCTTGTTTTGATATTGAAGTAATGCTGGCATCATAGCATAAATTTGAAAGTTTTCCCTCCTTTTCTATTTTTTGGAATAACTTGAGAAGAATAGACATTAACTCTTCTTTAAGTGTTTGGTAGAATTTGCCTGTGAAGCCATTTGGTCCTGGACTTTTGTTTTTTGGGAGTTTTTTGATAATTGGTTCAATTTCTTTGTTAGTAATTGGTCTGTGCAAATTTTCAGTTTCAACCAGTTCTGGTAGGTGCATTTCTAGGAATTTCTCCATTTTTTCTATGTTCTTCAATTTGTGGTATGTAGTTTCTTGTAATACTCTCTCACTGTATTTCTGTGTTGTTGCATTTCTCCTCTCCTATTTGCGATTTTATTTATTTGAGTCCTTCCTCCTTTTTTTTTTAGTAAGTTTGTCTAAAGGTTTATTGATTTTGTTGATTTTTTTTTTCAAAGAATTGGTTCCTGATTTCATCAGTCTCTTCTATTGTTTTTTTAGTTTCCATATCATTTATTATTTCCTTCCTTCTGCTGACTTTAGGTTTTGTTTGTTCTTTTGCTAGCTCTTTTAGGTGTAAGTTTAGATTGTTCATTTGATATTTTTCTTGCTTCTTGGGATAGGTCTGTGTTGCTATAAACTTCCCTTTTAAAACCACTTTTGCTGTGTCCCGAGGGTTTTGAACCATTGTATTTTCATTTGTTTCCATGAGATTTTTTATTTCTTCTTTGATTTCTTGGTGACCCATTCATTGTTTAGTAGCAGATTATTTAGTTTCTGTTTATTTGTGGTCTTTCCACTTTTTTCATGTGATTAACTTCTACTTTCATAGTGTTGTGCTCCAAAAAGATGCATGGTATGACTTGGGTCATTTTGAATTTGTTGAGACTTGTTTTGTGGGCTACTATGTGATACATTCTGGAGAATGTTCCAGAATGTGTATTCTGCTGTTTCAGGATGAAATGTTCTGAATATATCTGGTTTTTAAAAATAATTCATTTATTTCTTTGAGAGTAAGAACATGAGAGAGAAAGGACAAGCAGGCAGAATGGCAGGCAGAGGAAGAAGCAGACTCCTTTCTAGCTGAGCAGGGAGCCCAATGTAGAACTCATTCGCAAGACTCTGGCATCAAGACCTGAGCTGAAGGCAGAGAGAGACTTAACCAACTAAGCCACCCAGGATCACTGAATAGATCTGTTAAATCAGTCTTTTCCAGTGTGTCATTCAAAGTCATTGTTTTCTTATTGATTATTTTGTTTAGATGATCTGTCCATTGATGTAACTGGGAGATAAAGTCCACTATTTTTGTATTATTGATTAGTTCCTTTCTGTTCGTTTTAACTGTTTTATGTATTTGAGTGCTCCCATTTGGTTGCATAAATATTTACGATTGTTATATCTTTTTGTTGGATTGTTCCCTTTATTATAATGTAGTGTCCTTCTTTGTCTCTTGTTATATTCCTTGTTTTAATGTCTATTTTGTTTGATATAAATACTTCTGTTTGGGCTTTCTTTTACTATTCATTTGCATGATAAATGTTTCTCCATCCCCCTCATTTCCAATTTTCAAGTTTCTTTAAGGTAAAATGAGTCTCTTGTAAGCAGCAGATAGATGAGTTCTTTTTTACCATCCATTCTGTCACCCTATGACTTTTCATTGAAGTGTTTAGTCCATTTACATTCAGAGTGAGAATTGATAGATGTGTATTTATTGCCATTTTGTTACCTGTTTTGTGATTGTTCCTGAAGATTTTCTCTGATCCTTTCTTGTCTTTTTCTATTTCATGACTTGCTAGTTCTCTTTAATGACATATTTGGATGTCTGTCTCTTTAGTCTTTGCATATTTTAGTGTTTTTTGATCTGTGGTTACCATTAGGTTTGTATATAACACCTTCTGCATATTGTAGTCTATATTAAGTTGTTGGTTATGTAAATTTGAACCCATTCTTTATCCCTCTCTTTCCCACATTTAAGGTATATGGTGTCATATTTTATATCCTTTAATTTTGTGAGTTACTTCCCTGATATTTTACAAAAATATTTATTTTTGCTGCTTTTGTGTTTCCTACCTGCATACTGTCACCTTTGGCCTTTCCTTTAGGTCTTTCCTTTCTACTCAGAGTCCCCTTTAATGTCTCTTGCAGGGCTGGTTTAGTGGTCATGAATTCCTTTAGTTTTTGTTTGTATGGGAAACTCTTTATCTCTCCTATTCTGAATTATAGCTTTGCTGGACTGAGCATTCTTAGCTGCAAATTTTTCTCACCCAGCACTTTGAATATATCATGTGCCTGCCTCTGGCTTGAAAAGTTTCTACTGAGAAATCCCCTGGTAAACTTATGGGGTTTCTCTTGTATTTAACTGTCTTCTTTTGTCTTGCTGTTTTAAATTTTTTTTCTTTAGCACTGTATTTTTTTATGATTTTAATTTATGTGAGGGAGAGAGAATGAGAGCAAGCACAAGAGGGGGAGCAGTAGAAGGAAAGGAAGAGGGAGGCTCCCCTCTGAGCTGGGGGCCCAATGTGGGGCTCTGTCCCAGGACCCTGGGATCATGACCTTAGTTGAAGACAGATGTTTAACCAACTGAGCCACCCAGGCACCCCTCTTTATCACTGTATTTTGCCATTTTAATTATTATATGTCTTGGTGTGGATCTGCTTTTGTTGATTTTGTTGGGGTTCTCTGTTCCTTTTGGATTTAGATATCTGTTTTCTTCCCCAGATTAGGGAAGTTTTCAGATATTATCTCTTCAAATAAATTTTCTGTTCCCTTTAACCTCTCTTTTTCTTCTGTGACTCTATAGTGAGAATGTTATTACATTTGAGAGTCACTGAATTTCCTAAATCTATTCTTGTTTTGCATAATTCTTTTTTCTCTCTTGTTCCAGTTGATTACTCTCCATTACTTTGTCTTCTAGGTCATTAATTCATTCCTCTGCTTCTTCCAGCATGTTGTTCCTTCTATCGAGCATGTTTCTCATTTCATTTATTGAGCCCTTTATTTCTGCCAAGTTATTCCTTATCTCTCTGTTAAGGATCTCACTGATTTCCTCCACTCTTTTCTCAAGTCCACTGAGAATCCTTATGATCAGTGCTTTAAATCCTCCATCAGGCATGTTACTTATATCTATTTCACTTAGATCTCTGGCCATGACACTGTTCTATTCTTTCATTTGGGACATATTCTTCCGTTTTCTCATTTTTTTTTTTTTCTAAATCTTTGTGCATGTTTCTGGGTGTTAGAAAAGTCAGCCACTTCTGTTCTTGAGGGTAATGGCCTTATGGAGAGGAGGTCTATAGTGTCCTGCAGTGTAGGGTCCCCTGCTCTCCAGGGGCTGGCATTTCCTGGAGACCTTCTGAAGTGTGCTGCGTATGCTCTGCTGTTGTGACCTGACTGCTTTATCCTTCAGGGTAGTTGTCTGCAGAGACTCTTACTGCCTGTTGTGGACAGTGTTTGGTTCCTGGCCTGAATGTAGCGAGTTTTAACTAGGTATGCTCTGGTCTGCTTGTGAAATGAGACTTGTCACCACTGCTGCCAGAACTCAGGTCCTGCACAACTCTCAGATTGGAAAACATGTTGTGGGCAGGGATTTTGTCCAGCATTCTGGGAGAGGGGCCCCCTGTTCTGAGACTAAGGCAAGCTTCACTGGGAAGGGTGGTTCCACAAGAGGATGGGGGGAAGAGCTTGGTGTAAGCAAGTTAGGTAGTAAATGCCAGCACTGTACTAGTCTTGAAGGTGGCTCTGTGTTTATCCGGAGGGGTTGGGGAGGGAAATGGCCGTTCCCATTTCTCCAGGAGGGGTTTCTCTGGGAATGCTGCCTTTAAACTGGGACATGCTCTGAGATGAGCAAATAACCTCCCCCTCGTGAGCCCCAGGTGCTCTTCAGGTTACTGTTTCTACACTCTATGTTCATGGGCCACTTGCCTGCCTTCTCTCCAAGAGTAGCCTCAATATTTCTGGGCTCTCCCTGAGCCAAGCCTGCTGACCTTTAGAACTCCAGACCTTAAGCCCCATTGGTTGTAAGAACTCACGAAATTCAGCCCCTCTTGTTTTCCCAGCTAACTGCAATGGGGATTTATTTTCTCCATGTACTTCCCTGTGTGTTAGTCTGTTTCTTGCCCCTGTCTCTGACCACAGCTCCTTCCCCACCCCAGAGACCACAATCCATTTGAAGAAGATATTTCTAACAACAGGTTCAGTCTATCAGATACTATCTGTAGAATGCTATGGATAGAATGCTTTCCTTGTTATTATCAACATTGCACATGACAAATTTGTTCTGTGAAGGTCCGATGTAGAATGGAAATTGAAGTGTATAATAAATTATCAAGTGGAGATTATTTTTTATGGATAAAATTTAAGTGTTTTTATCAATTCTTTAATTTTTAAATAAAAGATCTGCTGCTATTTGGAAGATAACTCTAATAAGCCTTTAGCATTATTTCATTTTTTAAATATTTTATTTAGTTATTTATTATTTTATTTTTTTAAGATTTTATTTATTTTATTTATTTATTTGAGAGATCAAAAGTAGGCAGAGCAGCAGGCAGAGAGAGAGGGGGAAGCAGGCTCCCTGCTGAGCAGAGAGCCTGATGTGGAGCTCGATCCCAGGACCTTGAGATCATGACCTGAGCTGAAGGCAGAGGCCTAACCCCCTGAGCCACCCAGGCACCCCGAGATTTTACTTATTTATTTGAGAAAACAAAAGAGCAAGAGAGAGAGCACAAGTTGGGGAGGGGGGCAGAGGGAGAGGGAGAAGCAGGCTCCCCACAGATCAGGGAACCCAATGTGGGACTTGATCCCAAGACCATGGAGTCATGACCTGACCCAAGGCAGATGCTTAACTGATTAAGCCACACAGATGCCTCAGTGCTTCAAAATTATTTTAAAGCAAGGTGGGCTATCTAAACACACACACACACACACACACACACACACATATATATATATATATACATATGTTGAGTTTTATCTTGGTTTCTAATGCCATTCTCCAATAAAGGGAAAAGTATGAAAAAGATGGAGGGACAGAAAGAGGAGTAACTTTACAGTGGAGAAACCTGGCAAGCACTACCTCAACCAGGTGGTCAAGACTAACATCAAGAGTAGTAAGTCTTATTGATATTATGTAATCTCGATATGATGTGCTGAAGTAGCATTTTATGTCTGCATTATTCCTCCCAAAAGACACAACCACAGATAAACATCAGTAACATTCCAGTAGAGGGACATTTAACAAAATACTTGACTAGTACCTCTCAAAACTCTCAAGATCATCAAAAATAAGGAAGGTCTGAAAAACTGTCACAGCCGAAAGGAACTTAAAGAGAAATGACAGCTAGCTGTAATGTGGCATCCTGGATAAGATACTGAGGCAGAAAAAAACTATATTAGGTAAAAAGTAAGAAAATATGAATAAAATATAAATTGTAGCTAATAATAATGTATCCATGTTCATTTATTAATGTGACAAATATACTATACTAGTGTAAGATGTTAATAGTAAGGAAAACTGGGTGTGAGATATGGGAACTCCATACTATTTTTATAATTATTTTGCAAATATAAACTATTCTAAAATAAACAAGTCTATTTAAGAAAACTACTAAATTGCAGTGATATAAAGTAAGGAAAAGTAATAAAAACAAATTAAAAGACAAAGCCAAATACTGGAAACAGATTTTTTAAAGACAGAAAATTACAGTGATATTAAATAATTGTAACAGTTGAGAAAACTAATCCAAACTAAAAATCATTTGACAATTGCTAAGTATGTCTCATTATGATCATTAATATTTTACCTTTACATGTTTAGAGCTGGATGTTCTGAAGGAATTACCTAGGACTGCCTAAGACAATGGTAGGAAGGTTCAAATGCCAGTTTTATGGATTGAAGGTCCAGTTTATTTGACAGCATTCTCTCTTTGTCTCTGTCCTTTCTCTCTCTCACTCACTCTCTTTTAGTTTTACACTGTGTATGTGCGCGGGGGGATACATTTGATCCTTGCTGTGGTTTCTTGTTCTGTCTTCCTGCTGCTTCCTTCTACACCATCACCCCCACCCTTTGTACCTCTGGCTACACAAAAGAAATCTGCTATGTCTTTGAGCGTATCAGAAAAGGAGCATGGACAGAAAAAGGATAAAGGAGGGCCTGGGCAGTGAGGATCGCTCTTAGAATATCCCAGGTTACTTAAGAGGAAAATGGCTAAGAACGTTTGAGCAATTTCCTGAAACCACTGATTCAGAGAGAATGAAAAATACTATTAGTGGCATTAAAAAACGAGGGATAAACAACATTTCATTGTTTTCTTTAATTAAAAAAACATTCAAGAAAAGGTATGATTGGATTTTGATAAAGCTGAAATGGCTTCTAGTTGCAACTCTCTCTCCCTCTCTCTAACTCTCTCTCATATTTTATGGTTTCTCTTGAGAGAAACGATGACATCCCATTTCTGGTTCATATGTTTTAGGGAAAAAATGAAAGCATATTGTCAGTCATGTAATTGATATACAGTGCTTCTTGACATGTCTATTTTTAATTAAAACACATTTTAATTAAAAAAGGAGAGAGCAATTTTAAGAAGAGAAGCTCTCTGCCAGATGGTGATTCCTAATTTACCTCAAATGTGTTGGAAGCCACATGATTCATTTTTGATTAGCTTGGGTTTGTGCATTGTAGAGAATAGCAATTTTATTATAAAAAATAACCAGCCACAGCATCCTTTCTAAGTGAGGTAACTAGGTGTATAGCGGCATAGTCATTGATATTAGTGAATGTGTCATACAGATATTCACCTGAAAATTCTAATGGCATGAGTAAGATTTTTGTGTAAAACTTCAATGCATGTACTAGTGCTTTTGTTAATAAATATAACCCCTGCAATATCAGATTTAAGTTTGTAAATGCAGGATCACATTTGAGTGCCAGGCCTCAGAGATAAGAAATACTGTTGCCAGGGTTTCCCCCTCACAGGGCTTCAGGTAAAGGAGGATGGAGAAATAATACTGTTCCTCCCTTACTTTTTTTCCAAAGACTTATACCTCACTGGCTTCATGACCAAATCTGAATTCTTCACAAGCTCTGTCCTCCACACATACAAATATTTCACATGTTCCACATTTACTTACTGTAGTACATATATACATTACCATATGATAGTACTATGTTTAGTATACTAGACTAGACTATAGTAAGTATAGTTCTACCTGTATAGACTATACTGAGAGAAAGCAAGGTAGATCACAGGATAGCAGTTGTTTCAAAGAATTTCTCCCCAGTTAGAGTGGCAGAATGAAACTAACACTGAGGCATTCCAATTCACAATTGCAGCATGACCTTAAGTTAAGCCTAATTTATCAAATTTTAAGTATCAGAAGAAACCAGCAATAGCATTCCCTGGATGTGACTTGGGTGAGCCAATTAATCTCTAGGTGTCTATTTCCCACTGAAAACAAATAATAATACCTACCTCCTATAATAATTGTAAGGAACAATTGGAATAATGACATTTAAGACAACTTGTAATGGTCAAATAGCATAATATAATTTATTAATAGTGAATTCAACAAAATTGCTTTTCTTGGCTTTGAATATTCTACTGTGCAAAAAAAGTCCCATGGCATTGATAGTGTTTGTTTTTTAATATCCTCTGTGAGACTAAGGAGGAATGAAGCAAAAGAGAAAATGGTCCGGGTATTTTGGGATCTTAAATGAACCTAAATAGTTATTTTAACCATTTATAATTTTAATCATTCATGAGACACTCACAGTTTCTTTTTTCTTGCCTAGGTTCAGTTCCTGAGTCATGTTCAAAATAGCTCAAAAAATGAGAATATAAATTGAATGCATTGTCAAAAACAACCATAACTTTCAAAACAAGATGTCATTTTATTTAAAATTCTGTGTTGAAATATATCCCAATTTGAAAAGAGGAAATTGTTTAATAGAGTCAATGAGAAGATTGTTCTTTCTAATGTCTTTTAAAGAGTGTTTTGGTATTTAAACACTGAGCATCTGACTGCAATTTTAAGAAACAACAGGGTTAAGATACTGCATTGCTTCTTGCAAGGTGTTATAACATAGTGAGACAAAATTGACTGACAAGTAATAGAAATTTAACAAATTTCAGACTTAAAGACTTTCAATAATAATAAAAATTTAATCCTCTTTTAACTCAAATTCATTTGTGACCAACACTTTAAATTTTCTATTGAATTTTGGATGCAGCAAAGATGCCACATACCTCACATCACAGAATTTATCTATGATGAAAATAGTGTGAGAAGGAGGAGTAGGAAAGTTAAGTATATTTAAGTGTACCTTTTCGATTAGAAGTCAGCTATTTGACAGGTGTCACATATATCTTGAGGTTAGTTAACATTAATCTTGCCAAAACACTGTTTTACTTCTAAATATTAAAGTGTATTTACACAAAGGTTGTAAAGACATGGCTCATTACTTTTACCAAAATGCAGTTGATATGACACTGCTATAATTTATCTATCTAACTCCTACTTTTTATATTAGTTTACTTTGCATTGGCATGATTTCTAAAGTGTTCAGATCTTTTAAATTTGCATTTCAAAGTAGCTATAAAATATGTATTCCATTGCAAAACATTAGCATAAAGCGATTCGGTATTATATATTCTGTCGGAAATGCCAGGAAGAATTCCACAACTATTGCATTTCCATCTGGCAGCATCTTCCTACACTGAATATTTGCATAAATATTTCAGCAATAAAGTAAAATTATGAAACATAAACTCTTTAGGTTATATTCCAAATTGATAACCTCTTCAAAATTTAATAAGCAAAGGAACTATGCAATTGCAAGGAAATTACTATGGTGCTTTCCACCTATTTTGAACTGTCCTGGGGAAATAGTTCCTTCCTCAATACATATTTCATTCATATCTTACTCTTTTTGTCCATAAGGAATGAGTGCTCAGTGGTTGAAAAAATGAATTCTTACCCAATATAGGTATGAATGTTTAAGTAGTCTGGCTGCCTTTTCCAGAACATTATTCAGCCTGAATGAAAGAGTTACATGCTGAGTTAATGACAGGTGACTGTCATGGAATTGGGATATTATAGAGCAAGGACCTTCTATTTTATTTAAATGAATGCCATCTTTTTTTACTGCAAAGATAACACTCATTCTCAGAGCTGTGTTTTTCGGGATTGGCAATGATTGGTGTGCTAACCAAATTTCCAGAAGCTCATTTATTTTTCACCAGTGTTTTCACCCATATTGTAGAGATGTTCATATTTTCAAGTGTAAGTGAAGATAGAGATAGGGAGTTTTATATGTACTTTAATACTCTAACTCAGCAAGTATTGTTCTACATTAAGAGATGGCCAGGAGTCCCTCATTGCAGACAGACAGAACTGGGTATCAATTTGGCTCTGCTTTTTATTGATTTCGTGACCTTGGGTAAGTTCTTTAAAATTGTTATGCACATCTTGAAAAAAGTAGTAACAGTAATGCCAGTTAGTGGGGGGTTGTTCTACAAATGAAAGGAGATGATGTATGTCAAGTGCTCACTCCAGTGCCTGACATGGATAAGGGTTGAGAAAATGTGAGGTATTACTATTTAAAATATTCTTGCTCTTAATAGCATTGAGTTATTACCTACATGTCCTTACTATCATATACAATTATGTGTGATTTATTTATTTATTATAAAAGATTGTTTATTTATTTATTTGAGAGAGAGAGAAAGTGTGTACACATGAGCAGGTGGGGCAGCAGAGGGAGAGGGAGAAGCACACTCCCCACTGAGCCTGGAGCCCATCGTGGGGCTCTATCCCAGGACCTGGGGATCATGACCTGAATGGAAAGCAGTTAACCAACTCACTTAACCAACTGAGCCACCCAGGGGCCCTTCTTTATCACTGTATTTTAACATTTTTTATATTTTTTTATAAGGTACTTTCTCTTAATCAGTGTATGGATTTTTTAAAAAAATAAAATGAAAATAACCTTGAAAATATTCATTATTTTTTTTCCAAAAAATTCAGATAAAAACATTAGGTAGTCTTATTTTGAAAATAAACATTTAAGATATTAAGTTCCTCATAAGAAAAATACTAATTTTCTCTAGGTTTTTTTTTATATTACCATTTTAAATTAAAAGTGAAGGGTAAGAATAAATGAAACAAGATGGGATTGGGAGGGAGACTAACCATAAGTGACTCTTAATCTCACAAAACAAACTGAGGGTTGCTGGGGGGAGGGGGTTTGGGAGAAGTGGGTGGGATTATGGACATTGGGGAGGGTATGTGCTTTGGTGAGTGCTGTGAAGTGTGTAATCCTGGTGATTCACAGACCTGTACCCCTGGGGATAAAAATATATGTTTATAAAAAATAAAAAGTTAAAAAAAAAAAAAAAGTGAAGGGTAGAAATCAAAACAGACTATCAAGTTTAATAGACCTAATTTTACATTTTAGGGTAAATAAAACACAATCAAAAATTTTTTACTATACAATCTCTGATTTTACACATAAAATATTTTCATCATTAGATTCATAAATTTATTTAAAGAAAAACAAAAGTAGATTAAACTATATGAGATATTGTGTCATTGCAGAATGAATGTGAGCTTTGAGATTGAAGGAGCTGGGTTTTAATATTAACTTTCCCACTTTCTTGTTTCTCTGAGTTTCAATTTCCTAACTTTGTAGAGCTATTATGAGATTAAAACGAGATGATATTAAGTGCGATTATATATGTAAAGCATCTAAGAGTTAAGCACAAAGGGCTTAATGAATGGCAGCTATTAAGTCTGGACTTTGGAAATCTGAGGAGTTTGTTTTTGGATGCAAAACTTACTAGGTGAATACTTTTAGACAAATCAGTTTAGCTTTCAGAACTTCCACTTGCTTATTTAAAACAGACTGATAGTACTTGCAGAGTTTTGAAGATTATTAAGTAGTAATAGTATATAAAGCACAACTCCTACGAATTTTATGTATAGTGTGACCTTAGTATGATTTCTCTATTCTACTGTAGATAGTATTTGGGTAGTCACAAAAAATGCTGCTACAATATGTCTTTTGCTGCACATACACATGGATTTCTATCAAGTAAATCCTAGGAGTAGGGTTGCTAGGTAATGGGATGTGTGTAGCACAATGATAGCCATGAAGTAGGTAATAATTTTTAAGATTTTATTTATTTATTTGACAGAGAGAGAGAGAGTGCACACAGTAGGGGGAGCAGCAGGCAGAGGGAGAAGGAGAAGCGGGGCCTCCACTAAGCTGGGAGCCCTGTGTGGGACTTAATCCTTGGACCCTGGAATCCTGACCTGAGCCGAAGGCAGCTGCTTAATGGACTCAGCCACCCAGGCACCCATGTAGTAGGTAATCATTAAATGATAGCTCATAATTTAGTTTGATAGTGGTATTCAGAGTTGACAAAATGGGAAAAATACTTGTCAACCAACCAACCAACCCTGTGAACAGTTCCTGAGACCTTCCTGCACTTACAGCTCTACAGAGCTGAGCATATACAGATTTTAATTTACTGATACAAAGTTAAAGAGAGAGAGAGAGAGATCTTAAGTACAGATCTTTTAGCATTTACTTTATCAAGGCAATCTTTGTAGTAAATGAGAATAGCTTCTCTATCCAGAATTTATTTTATTTATCTTCTGTCTAGTAAACTAAAACCAAATGCTGAATCTGAAGTAAATTTTTATTCAGAAGAAATGCAACATCAATTCCATTAATATCACCTTCTACTCTGCTGTACACAAAGTAGGTATTCAATAAATATTTGTTGGATACTCATTGATTTAATTTAGGATAACTTATACTATTTTAACAATGAATCTAAAAGTTACGAATTGTTTCACTTTCCAGTGAATTGCATTTTATGAGAACTGTTAGCACTAAAGTTATTTTAAATTTTTATTTGTTTTCAATTCCCACGAACTTCTAAACAACAGCAAAATTGAATGAAAAACTCTGCTACTCACTGACTTACAACACTAAAAACAAATCTGTTATTTCAACTAGACTCACTCCATAATTTCATTACTTTCTAAAAAAATAAATTTAGTCAGCTGTTACTGAAAATACACAATGGCAATGGGTTGATGTTACAGTTAGGATAACCTTTAATACGAGTTATTCTAATTTTGGCTCTTAATATAATTTTTTGTTTGAGAATCTTGCATCTAATTAGAAACATCATGCTACTATATATCTAGAGGCTATATCTGCAGTACTTATCACTGCATTAATTCATAGGAGTTTTCCCCTGAATATTACGAAAAGAGGCAGTGCATATTGTCTTTCAGAAAAATGCTTCTGGAATTTCTCTGGCTATTTCAGAAAAGAAGAAAACTCCATTTCATGCTTTAAATATTATTAACTAGACTTCTATAACATTCTTCCTCTTAAAAGTTTGAAGAATGTAGAGTATTTTTCTCCTGAGGAAAGAGCACATGTGAAAATGACTTAATAATGATTTAAAATTAAATTGAAGAAATAATATTGAGGCCAGGGTGACCCTTGCTTTCAAGTCTGGTGGGAGAAAAGAAGAAAACTATACTAAAAGAACTATAGGGCTAGAATTTTAAAACTTTATGCATGCTAAACTCGATACCTATTTATAAGAAATGAACTTGAAGCATTTATTTCACATATAGTACTAGAACTATGTTAGTCAGGAAAAAGATGCTGTTGATTCTTCAGGACAATATTTAAAGAAAGGAACCACAGAAAGAAATGGATTCTATTGAAAGAACTTCTTGCCTTTTCTGTCCTGATAACAGGCTAACTGTAAACAGATTGGCAAGACTGAGTTCATTGCTTCCTAAGGACTGATTGTGGTTTTGTCTCTGTTTATTGATAAAACCTTTGCCAAATCCACTAAATCTGCTACAATTTTGCCTAGCTTACAGGTTAAGGGAGGCTTTGGGTCACACCATCAGCTCTCTGGAATTGTCCTGCCCTGCAGACATTGAAACAATTCAGACTGGACACTATGGATTAGATGCTTTTATACATACACACAGGCATACAAGCCCACACAAGAAACTGAACAAATCCTCGAAAAGGATGAAAAGGGACCTCATAATTTACTCCCTGGAAGTCTGTCAGAGGGCATAAATCAATGACACTCATTCCAATATAGTGTGTCCCTTGCATTGAACCCCCCCAAACCATTACTGTGTCAGATCAAAAACAAGGAAATGACTAGATCAAAACAGCCAGGGCTGGGGACATCTGTCTTAGTCATTAGTGCACAAGAAAGTGATGCTGTATAAGATCAGATAGCTGTGTGCTCAGAAATCTGAAAATCAATTTCCTCAGATGCATGAAATAGAAACTTGATAAACATCTATTGTGCTTCTTGTACTCAGTATTTATCCTCTTCAAAATTATATGTAGTTTCTTGGAGAAATAATTTCTCCATCCTGTAATCTTAATAATAATTCCTGGCTCCTCTTCTGTGCAACCCTCCAACCTACCCACTAACACCCTCCCCCCAGCCTCCCATGTCATCAAATCTCTGCCATTTCCCACCTTACTATATTTTTCCTGATGAGGATAAATTTAACCTGGATGATTTAAATTAGAATTTCTTTGGGGAGATTACAAACCTTGTGATAGTACTACTCTTTTTACTACTGCTTCACGAATCATTTTTTTCACTGCTTATTTTAGAAACCAAGAGTAGTTTAATTCAGAATTCTTTGAAGGCCAGTCTGTTCTTCAAACAAATTCCTTTTAGAGCTGAGTACTTTATTGTTTAGTCCTGTACTACCCCTGGAATACATTTTTGTAGGCAATGAAAGAACCTCAACATACTCATGAAACATGTGTTCTTCTTGGCCATGCCAGTCTGCCTTCTCTCTCTCTCTTTTCTTAAGATTTTATTTATTTATTTCATAGAGAGAGACACAGCAAGACAGGGAACACAAGCAGGGGGAGAGGGAGAAGCAGGCTTCCTGGCAGGGCAGGGACCCTGATGTGGGGCTTGATCCCAGGACCCTGGGACCATGACCTGAGCCAAAGGCAGACGCTTAATGACTGAAACACCCAGACGACCCTGCCTTCTCTTTTATAATGAAACCTTAGTTAATTCCATCAGACTGGTTGGTCAATGTTCAGGCTTCAGTGGAGATTCTTTGTTTTGTTTTGGAGGGTAGTGGTTGCTAATTAGCAAGTCCCTGTTGCTATTTCTATTCTGAGAGTAGTAGACAGAGAAACCAGACAAAATTTTTGATTTGCTAGAGTTTGAATTAGGCATTTCAATATGGAAAAATTAGACTGAAGAGATCATGAATTTACCTACCCCTCATTAGCTAATTAGACAACTTTGACCATAGAATCAAGTTTCTTGAGTGATTAGCAATTTTATTTATTTATTTTTTTAAGATTTTATTTATTTATCCGACAGATAGAAATCACAAGTAGGCAGAGTGGCAGGCAGAGAGAGAGAAAGAGAGGAGGAAGCAGGCTCCCTGCTGAGCAGAGAGCCTGATGCGGGGCTCGATCCCAGGACCCTGAGATCATGACCTGAGACAAAGGCAGCGGCTTAACCCACTGAGCCACCCAGGCGCCCCTGATTAGCAATTTTAAAAGAAAATGTATCTTAGGGTATGAAAGAGTTAAGCATCCAAATATGCACAATTTATTCCCTAGGAGTAGTTTAGGCCCTGGGAGCATTTTGACTCACAGTTTTTAACTTTCTATCTAAAGGAGCAATTCACATAGAGGCAAACAGAACAGAGCCCTCACTATAGTAGAAACATGCATTGTGATCACCCTTTATGTCTTACAGAGATCATGCAAAAAAAAAGAGCAATTCTAAATTATACTTCTCACAATGCTTCCCAAAGAGAAAATGGCAAAGGAATTCAATTCTTTTAAAGCAAATTGAATATCTAAAGGAAAATAAATCTGGACAACCAACCTAGTTTTATGCGTTTCTTTCCCATAATTTCACTGCATTCTCCTTATTTGAATTGGGTTAGATCAAATTTAAGATAAAACACCTTAATGCATATTTGTTGAATGAGCTTTTAAAAGAGAGAAAGAGAGACACTTGTTTCAGGATGGAGAGACAGCTTTCCTATCATTAATATCACTTGCATTTTTAATGTTTCACTAACAATGGTGCTTTATGTTAATGAAATAAAGCTAAGAAAATATATGCCAAGAGAGAGACCCACAGAACCTGCTAAGATAGAATCAGATGTCCACATGTAAAAACACAGAATAGACTGAGGATAAAGCTCTCTTTTCTTACATGTATCAAGATTGCCAATAATAATTGAAATTCTTGGCAAATGTATATTTTTCAAATAATGAGTTTGGCACAATATCTGCATGCACACACACACACACACACACACACACTGGATAACCAATCAACATAGACTCTGGTGAATTTAATCGATGAGAGGACAGGAACTATTGCCCTTTGAACCAGATTGTTTCAGAGGAAAATTACTGTGTAGACTAGGTTGGCTCAAATATCTAACCAAAGGTTAGGAATGAATTCTGATAGAGAATTTTCTGGAATGAAACCGTTTCATTCATCCTGTTTTTGGAGTCAGCATTCTTACTTCATTGGAGTTTTTATTTTTAGTTTTCAGTTTGTCTCTCTATTATATCAATATGCATAAAGCCTTCTTAAGAAGCAATAAAATTATATTTATTTATTTACTGAAGTAAGAAACACTTATTGAGAATTTACTAAGCAGCAGATAGTGTCCTGGATATGTAGTGAAAACACAGACAAATACAACATAGCTCCTACCCTCAGAACCTCACCTTCCAGCAGGGTTACAAGCTACAGTGAACTAAGGACTGAGGTAAGAGTGCCATGAGGGCTCATGTGCAGATGGTCACAGGACACGGGGTAGAACGACTGATTCTGCTCCCCACTGGGAGATATACAAAAGGGGGCTTTTGCTAGGGTGGGAGGGTGGGAGTGTGGGAGTGGGAGTGTGGGTGGTATTTGAACCCAACTTTGAAGGATTAGAGTTAGTATCTGGGAAATGTCCATGCCTGAATAACAGCCAAACAGCAGAGTTAGAAGGGACTTGATTTAGTACAAAAGCAGGATCCAAAAAATGCCTGTCATGGCAGCAAAAGCAGGGCCCAGGGAGAGGGAGTTAAGAGGGGTGAGGGCAGTCAGTTTAGAAATTTTTGTTGGACATACCTGCGTTGTCGACTAACTGTCACTATACATGGCACCTGGTGTAGTACTTCCCACCTCTGCAGACCCCCATAAAAGTAAATGACCGTGTCTGGCAAGTCCCTAGCACAAGTGAGAGAAAAGTAATCCAGGCAGAGGGACCAGTCTGTGCAAAGGCTAAAATTCAGTATAATTGGGAAATGGCAAGTAGCAGTTGTGGCTTGAATTTGGAACATGGGCCTGAAGAGCAGTGCCATGGCCGTACCTATTAGAAGACCTGCCTGTGACAGGATTGCCTTCTGCATGGCAGGGTCTCCAAGGGGCCAGTGGGACACCCAAGGCTCTAATACAGTCCACACTTTCCAAAAGGAGTCACTCTGTTATTGATGAAACTGTTTCAGTGAGAACTTGCTTGGCTTTTAAGCTTCCCAAGCTAATACTTCACAGTGTGTCAAAGACATGTGCCAGGAACAGGCACCTAAAAACTGGAGGGAACCATAGTTGGTATGTCATGTTGATTTAAAATTGTGCAATCTGTAAAAATTCTACAAGGCAACTTAGAAAATAGGTGATATATAGGTGACTAAGAGATACTAAGGTGCACTTGCGAGAGTGTCCCTTTGTAGTGGACATATTGCAAGCACAGTGTTGTAAGTTGAATTGCACATGGAATTTCATAGGATATTTGAGTCAATTGTCTATATAATTTAGTATTTACCTATCTTTTAAAGGACAAGTTTAGAAATAACATGATTATATGCTGAAAGTTTTCAGAGTGGCATCAGATGGTATGAGAATTCCTTTTTCTTTTAAGAGAAATGAGAATTAAGTGATCCCTCACACTTAACAGGAATCTAGTCCCTGCCCTGCCTCTGATAGGCTCTGTGACCTTGAGAATGTTGTTTAACCACGTTGAGTCTCTGTCTTAATTTTTTTGTCTTAATTTTTAAACTAGAAATGATACTTCCTGCCTGTGAACTTAATTGATTACAATAAAGATTTAAAGATGCCACACATAAAAGTATATGGTAAACTGTAAGATACACATTAAAGATAAGGTATTATCAAAATAATTAATATGATAACTTCAAAATTTCCAAAGAGGAGTTTACCTGAATGTAAATAACACGTCCTATGAACTGGGGATTAGAGTAAAAGCAAAAATGCAAGGTGATGGTGGGATAGAGTTGGTAAAAATCAGAAAGAAGCTCATTCTTTAAACCAGTTATCCAAGGACTAAATGCTACTCCAAGAAAATGGTCTTCTGTAGAAGAATGAGTCACGTAATTCATAAGTAGGTAAAGCCTTGAAAAGGGAAAGCAGATCTTGTCTCACACAGTTATTAGATCAGCAGGCCTGTTGTGAAAACAAAGACCCATAGGTGTGACTTTTGTGTAGGCCTCTAGTTTGTTAGCTGACAGCACAAGTGTGAGAGTAACAGGCCAGGGAAGCTTTAATAAATGACACCTTAGAGCAAACACATACCCAGAACTTTTCACTGCCAAATAGTGCATGACTGGACAAATGTAAATATCTGGACCCAGAGGAGCCCTCTCTGGTTGTCTAAAGATGCTCAGTGCAAACATTATAAGGAGCCCAGGGACCATTAAGCTTCCACTTTCTCTTAAATTTATGGGTGTGTAGACTTATAGCTTAGATTTTAGCAGAGCATCAGCAGTATCTTGTAAATGGGGAATGTCATTTAAAAAATTTACATACAGTGGTATTCGCTTTTTCGGGCCTATAGTTCTATGAGTTTTAACAAATACCGAAATGTTGTAGCCACCACTACAAATAGAAAGCAGACCAATCCTAATACCCTTTATAGCCAGACTTTTCTCCTATCCCCAACCCCTGGCAATCAGCAATCTTGCCTCTGTTTCTTATATATAAAGTGTTGCCTTTTCCAGAATTTCCTATAAATGGAGTTAATTTTTATGTGTTTGTTGCTGGTTTTGGTTTTGAGTTATGACAAGTTATTATAAAAGTGCAAGTTGACCATGACATCAAAAGAAAACTAAACTCAGATTCAATTGGAGACAGAATTTGTTTTAATGAACCTTGTATTTTTTCTACATTCTTTACTACAAGAGACTGACAGGATTATGTTCTCATAAATGCTTTTTTTGCATTAGGCCTTTCCTTTCAAGGACATCAGTAGTTTTCTATCACCTGTGGACCCTAACTTTATTCCACAATCATTTACTGATCACTTACTTTTTCTCTTTATTTTTTCAAGTTTTAATTTAAATTCCTATTAGTTAACATACAGTATAATATTAGTTTCAGATATACAATATAGTGATTCAACACTTATTTTTAAGTTGTGATCTAGTGTGCAATGCTGGTGATTTGGAATGTATGTCTCTGCTATAGAGAAGCAATAAGTTGTCCATCAGCTGCTCCCTGGTGCCAGATGTCTACTATGGAATTCTGAATTCTCTTTAGACAATACCTGACTTATTTTCACATTTATTTATTTAACATTTGATCATGTGCTATGCTCCAGGCACCACTCTTAGCACTGGGAATTAAAGCAGCGAACAAAAGAAAAACTCCTATTCTCATAGAATTTATGGTCCAGCTGGTGGAAACAAATAATAAACTGTGAATGTAATAAATAAGTAATTTGTATGTTGGAAAGTGAAGAATCATATGGAAAAAAAATGTTAAGTAAAATAAGGAAGTGCAAGAGGAGGGTAGAGTTGCTATTTAAATTATTTATTTCTAGAAAAGGTGACATTTACTTGATAGATATGAGAAGATGAGTCATGTTATCTAAAGAAAGAGCATTTCAGGAAGAGGACACAGACAATGCAAAGTCCTGAGGTAGGAGAATGCCCAGAGTGTTTCAGCAAGAGCAAGGAGAGCCGATTGGTTGGAACAGAGACAGTGGGATAGTAGGAGATGAGATCATAAAAGTAACTGGTTGATGGGGACTGAGAGCACGTGGGGCCATGTAGGTCATTATAAAGAATCTGATTTTCACTCTGAGGGAAATGGGAACCATGGCAGGGTTTTGAGAAGAGGCATTGCTTGACCTGACTTTCATGTTAGAAGGAACTCTCTGGCAAATGTTTTGAGAATTGATGGTAGGGGGCAATGGAGATATATGGAATTGATTGTAGTAATCCAAGAGAGGGATAATGGTGGTAAAGACCATGGAATTAAGAGCAGTGGTCAGAAAAGTTGGATTCTGGGTATATTGTTAAGATTGATCCAACATGATCCTCTTAAGAATTTGAATGTGGGTTATGATTAAAAGAGAAAAAATCATATTAAAAAATAACTCCATTTATTTTTGCCTGAGGAATGGATAGTTTGAAATTCTCATTAAATGGGTTATGAGAGAGCATGAATATAACAGATTTGGAGAGAGAAATTAAGAATATGTTGAATGTAAGTTAGATATTAGATATCTATGAAGATTTGGGTTATATCTGAAATTTGGAAGAGAAACATGAGCTAGAGATATAAATATGAGAATTATTGGCATAGAATTGGTATTTAAAGTCATGACTGGATCATGCAGAAAAGGTACCAGATCATCTTCCTATTTGAGCTTTTATAACTAAACTGAACTAGAAATCTGAAACAAGATGGGAAGGTCTCATTCTCTTAGATAATAAATATTTCTTGCAGTTTGACCTACTTTTTTCTCAGTAGTGGTCCTCCCTCCCTCCCTTACTTCTTCTTTCCTTCCACTGTGCTTTCTTCTTTTTTCCTTGTTGTACTTTTTAAAAAATTTTTTAACTTAAAATCAATCAATTTACATATAGTGTATTATTTAGTTTCAGAGGTAGCATTTGGTGCTTCATCATGTTGCCTACATGTAGTGCTCTTTACTTCAGGTGCCCTCCTTAATGTCCATCACTCAGGTAACACTGTCCCCACCCAACTCCCCTCCAACAACCTTCACTTTGTTTCCTATGGTTAAGAGTCTTATGGTTTGTCTCTTTCTCTGATTTAGTCTTATTTTATGTTTCCTTCTCCTCCATGTTCATCTTTTTTGTTTCTTAAATTCCACAAATGAATGAAATAATCTGATATTTGTCTTTCTCTGACTGATTGATTTTGCTTAACATAACATCCTTTAGCTCCTTCCATGTCACTGCAAATAACAAGATTTCATTCTTTTTGATGGTTGAGTAATATTCATATATATATATATAATGTATATATATATCACTGCTCTTAATTCCATATATAATGGAATTCTCTCTCTATATATATATGGAATTAAGAGCAGTGTATATATATCACCTCTTCTTTATCCATTCATCTGTCAATGGACATCTGCGCTTTTTCCATATTTTGGCTATTGTGAACATTGTTGCTATAAATATTGGTGTACACATGCCCCTTCCAATCACTATGGTTTTATTATCCTTTGGGTAAATACTTAATAGTGCAATTGCTGGCTCGTAAGGTGGCTCTATTTTCAACTTGTGAGGAAACTCCATATTGTTTTCCAGAGTGGCTGTACCAGCTTGCATTCCCACCAACAGTGTAAGAGGGTTCCTCTTTATCTGCATCCTTGCCAAGAGCTGTTGTTTGCTGAGTTGTTCATTTTAGCCATTCTGACTGGTGTGAGGTGGTATCTCACTGTGGTTTTGATTCGTGTTTCATCACTTGTGCCAAGTGATGTAGAGTATTTTTTCATGTGTCTATTGACCATTTTTATGTATTTCTTGGAGAAATGTCTTCTGCCTATTTCTTGACTGGATTTTTTGGTGTTAGGGTGTTAAGTTTGACAAGTTCTTTATAGATTTTGGATACTAACCCTTTAACTGATAAGATATTTGCAAATATCTCCTCCCATTCTGCTTGTCTTTTACTTTTCCTTTACTGTGCAAAAACAATGATGAAGTCCAAATAGTTCAGTTTTGCTTTTGTTTCCCTTTGAAGATGTATCTAACAAGGAGTTGCTGTGACTGAGGTTAAAGAGGTTGCTGCCTGTATTCTCCCCAAGGATTTTGATGGATTCCTGTCTCACATTGAGTTCTTTCATTCACTTTTAATTTATTTGTGTGTATGGTGTAAGAAAGTGGTCTAGTTTCATTCTTCCGCATGTGGCTGTCCAATTTTTCCAATGCCATTTGTTAAAGAGACTGTCTTTTTTCCATTGGATATTCTCTCCTGTTTTGTCAAAGATGAGTTGAACATAGAGTTAAAGGTCCATTTCTGGGTTCTCTGTTCTGTTCCATTGATCTATGTGTCTGTTTTTGTGCCAGTACAACACTGCCTTAATGAATATAACTTTGTAATACAGCTTGAAGTCCAGAATTATAATGCCACCAGCTTTGGCTTTCTTTTTCAACATTCCTTTGGCTATTCAGGGTCTTTCCTGGTTCCATACAAATTTTAGGATTGTTTGTTCCTCCTCTGTGAAAAAGAGTTTCTTGGTGCTATCTTAATTTAAAAAAAAAAGAAAAAGAAAAAGGACAAGAACCATACAATTCTCTCAATAATTGCAGAAAAAACATTTAACAAAATACAGCACTCCACTGTGCTTTCTATCCAACAACACCAACTTCCTCCATTCAAAGGAGAGGAGGAGGAATAGAAAAAGAGAAGAGGAGGGAGGAAAGGAGGAAAGATTTTTGTATACTTTTTTTAAATTTATTTTTTATTTTCACCATAACAGTATTCATTATTTTTGCACCATACCCAGTGCTCCATGCAATCTGTGCCCTCTATAATACCCACCACCTGGTACCCCGACCTCCCACCCCCTGCCCCTTCAAAACCCTCAGATTGTTTTTCAGAGTCCATAGTCTTTCATGGTTCATCTCCCCTTCCAATTTCCCCCAAGTCCCTTCTCCTCTCTAACTCCCCATGTCCTCCATGCTATTTGTTATGTTCCACAAATAAGTGAAACCATATGATAATTGACTCTCTCTGCTTGACTTACTTCACTCAGCATAATCTCTTCCAGTCCCATCCATGTTGCTACAAAAGTTGGGTATTCATCCTTTCTGATGGAGGCATAATACTCCATAGTGTATATGGACCTCATCTTCCTTATCCATTCATCCATTGAAGGGCATCTTGGTTCTTTCCACAGTTTGGCGACCGTGGCCATTGCTGCTATAAACATATCAAAAAATGGGCAGAAGATTTTTGTATACTTTTGATTTGATCATATAATCCCATTTCTTTTCACAATGAAATACTTGTCAGTCACTAAATATATATGAGGCTTAGTTAATAATGAAGATGATATTTGATTATTCACATTTAAAGAGTCAGGAAGGATAATCTTTTTTTTAATGTGCTGTTAGATCCTGTTTGCTAGGATCTTGTTAAGAATCTTAGCATCCATATTCATCAGTGATATTGGTCTGAAATTCTCGTTTTTGGTAGGGTCTTTGCCTGGTTTGGGGATCAGGGTAATGCTGGCTTCATAGAAAGAGTCTGGAAGTTTTCCTTCTGCTTCAATTTTTTGAAACAGCTTCAGGAGAATAGGTGTTATTTCTTCTTTGAAAGTTTGGTAGAATTCCCTAGGGAATCTGTCAGCTCCTGGGCTCTTGTTTTTTGGGAGGTTTTTGATCACTGCTTCAATCTCTTTACTAGATATCGGTCTATTCAGGTTGTCGATTTCTTCCTGGTTCAATTTTGGGAGTTTATAGTTTTCTTTTTTTTTTCTTTTTCTTTTTCTTTTTTTATTTATTGACAGAGAGAGAGAGATCACAAGTAGGCAGAGAGGCAAGCAGAGAGAGAGGAGGAAGCAGGCTCTCTGCTGAGAAGAGAGCCCGATGCGGGGCTTGATCCCAGGACCCTGAGATCATGACCTGAGCCGAAGGCAGAGGCTTAACCCACTGAGCCACCCAGGCACCCCGGGAGTCTATAGTTTTCCAGGAATGCATCCATTTCATCAAGGTTGCTAAGCTTATTGACATATAACTTTTGATAATAACTTCTAATGATTGTTTCTACTTCCTTGGTGTTAGTTGTGATCTGTCCCTTTTCATTCATAATTTTATGAATTTGGGCTTTCTCTCTTTTCTTTTGGATTAGTGTGGCCAGTGGCTTATCGATCTTATTGATTCTTTCAAAAAACCAACTTCTAGTTTCATTGATACATTCTACTGTATCTTTGGTTTCTACCTCATTGATCTCAGCTCTAATCTTGATGATTTCCCTTCTTATGTGTGGAGTTGGTTTGATTTGTTGTTGATTCTCCAGTTCTTTAAGATGTAGAGAAAGCTGCTGTGTTCTGGATTTTTCAATTTTTTTGAGGGAGGCTTGGATGGCTATGTATTTCCCCCTTAGAACTGCCATTGCTGTATCCCATAGGTTTTGGACCGAAGTGTCTTCATTCTCATTGGTTTCCATGAATTGTTTCAGTTCTTCTTTGATCTCCTGGTTGATCCAAGCATTCTTAAGCAAGGTGGCCTTTAGCTTCCAGGTGTTTGAGTTCCTTCTGAACTTTTCCTTGTGATTTAAGCTCCAGTTTCAAAGCATTGTGATCTGAGAATATGCAGGGAATAATTTCAGTCTTTTGGTATCGGTTGAGTCCTGATTTGTGACCCAGTATGTGGTCTATTCTTGAGAAGGTGCCGTGTGCACTTGAGAAGAATGAGTATTCTGTTGTTTTAGGGTGGAATGTTCTGTATATATCTATGAGGTCCATCTGTTCCAATGTGTCATTCAATGCTCTTGTTTCTTTATTGATGTTCTGCCTCAATGATCTGTCTATTTCTGAGAGAGGCGTGTTAAGATCTCCTACAATTAGTGTATTCATATCAATATGACTCTTTATCTTGATTAACAGTTTTCTTATGTAATTGGCTGCTCCCATATTGGGGACATAGATATTTACAATTGTTAGATCATCTTGGTGGATAGTCCCTTTAAGGATTATGTAGTGTCCTTCTGTATCTCTGACTACAGTCTTTAGTTTAAAATCTAATTTATCTGATATGAGAATTGCTACCCCGCCCTTCTTTTGAGGCCCATTGACATGAAAGATGCTTCTCCATCCCTTCACTTTCAGTCTGGGTGTATCCTTAGGTTCAAAATGGGTCTCTTGTAGACAACATATGTATGAGTCCTGCCGTTTTATCCAATTTGCAACCCTGTGTCATTTTATGGGCACATTTAGGCCATTCACATTGAGAGTGATTATTGAGAGATACGTTTTTATTGACATCGTGTTATCTTCAAAGTCTTTCTTTCTGTAAATTGTCTCTATATTTCTGTTCAATGATATTCTTAGGATTTTTCCTCTTTTATAGAACCCCCCTTAATATTTCCTGCAGTGTCAGCTTGGTGGTCGCATACTCTTTTAAAAAGATTATCCACCATGACCAGGTGGGATTCATCCCTGGGCTACAAGGATGGTTCAACATTCACAAATCAATCAATGTGATAGAACAGATTAATATGAGAGGAGAGAAGAACCACATGGTCCTCTCAATTGATGCAGAAAAAGCATTTGACAAAATCCAGAATCCGTTCCTGATTAAAACGCTTCAAAGTATAGGGATAGAGGGGACATTACTGAATTTCATCAAATCTCTCTATGAAAGACCCACAGAAAATATCATCCTTAATGGGAAAAAGCTTGCAGCCTTCCTGTTGAGATCAGGAACAAGACAAGGATGCCCACTTTCACCACTCTTGTTCAACATAGTATTAGAAGTCCTAGCAACAGCAATCAGACAACAGAGAGAAATTAAAGGTATCCAAATCGGCAATGAAGAAGTCAAACTCTCTCTCTCTTCACAGATGACATGACTTTTTATATGGAAAACCCAAAAGACTCCACCCCCAAACTACTAGAATTCATACAGCAATTCAGCAACGTGGCAGGATACAAAGTCAATGTGCAGAAATCAGTGGCTTTCTTATACACTAACAATGAAAATACAGAAAGGGAAATTAGAGAATCGATTCCATTTACTATAGCACCAAGAACCATAAGATACCTGGGAATAAACCTAACCAAAGAGGTAAAGGATCTGTACTTGAGGAACTACAGAACACTCATGAAGGAAATTGAAGAAGACACAAAAAGGTGGAAGACCATTCCATGCTCTTGGATCGGAAGAATAAACATCGTTAAAATGTCTATACTGCCTAGAGCTATCTATACTTTTAATGCCATTCTGATCAAAATTTCACCGGTATTCTTCAAAGAGCTGGAACAAATAATTTAGAAATTTGTATGGAATCAGAAGAGAACCCGAATCGCTGAGAAAATGTTGAAAAACAAAAATAAAACGGAGGACATCTCATTACCTGATTTCAAGCTTTATTACAAAGCTGTGGTCACCAAGACAGCATGGTACTGGCATAAAAACAGACACATAGACCAGTGGAACAGAGCAGAGAGCCCAGATATGGACCCTCAACTCTTTGGTCTATTAATCTTCGACAAAACAGGAAAAAATATAGAGTGGAAAAAAGACAGTCTCTTCAATAAATGGTGCTGGGAAAACTGGACAGCTATATGTAAAAGAATGAAACTCGACTGTTCTCTTACACCATACACAAAGATAAACTCAAAATGGATAAAAGACCTCAACATGAGACAGGAATCCATCAGAATCCTAGAGGAGAACATAGGCAGTAATCTCTTCGATATCAGCCACAGCAACTTCTTTCAAGATATGTCTCCAAAGGCAAAGGAAACAAAAGTGAGAATAAACTTTTGGGACTTCATCAAAATCAAAAGCTTCTGCACAGCAAAGGAAAATAGTCAAGAAAACAAAGAGGCAACCCATGGAATGGGAGAAGATATTTGCAAATGACAGTACAGACAAAAGGTTGATACCCAGGATCTATAATGAACTCCTCAAACTCAACACACACAAAACAGACAATCATATAAAAAAAAATGGGCAGAAGATATGAACAGACACTTCTCCAATGAAGACATACAAATGGCTATCAGACACATGAAAAAATGTTCATCATCACTAGCCATCAGGGAGATTCAAACTAAAACCACATTGAGATATCACCTTACACCAGTTAGAATGGCCAAAATTAACAAGACAGGAAACAACATGTCTTGGAGGGGATGTGGAGAAAGTGGAACCCTCTTCTACTGTTGGTGGGAATGCAAGTTGGTGCAGCCTCTTTGGAGAACAGTGTGGAGTTCCTCAAGAAATTAAAAATAGAACTTCCCTATGATCCTGCAATTGCACTCCTGGGTATTTACCCCAAAGATACAGATGTCGTGAAAAGAAGGGCCATCTGTACCCCAATGTTTATAGCAGCAATGGCCACGGTTGCCAAACTATGGAAAGAACCAAGATGCCCTTCAACGGACGAATGGATATGGAAAATGTGGTCCATATACACTATGGAGTATTATGCCTCCATCAGAAAGGATGAATACCCAACTTTTGTAGCAACATGGACGAGACTGGAAGAGATTATGCTGAGTGAAATAAGTCAAGCAGAGAGAGTCAATTATCATATGATTTCACTTAGTTGTGGAGCATAACAAATAGCATGGAGGACATGGGGAGTTAGAGAGGAGAAGGGAGTTGGGGAAAATTGGAAGGGGAGGTGAATCATGAGAGACTATGGACTCTGAAAAACAATCTGAGGGGTTTGAAGTGGCTGGGGGGTGGGAGGTTGGGGTACCAGGTGGTGGATATTATAGAGGGCATGGATTGCATGGAGCACTGGGTGTGGTGAAAAAATAATGAATACTGTTATGCTGAAAATAAATAAATTTAATTAAAAAAAAAGAGTCAGGAAGCCCCATTTCCAAATTTTATTGAAGAAGATGGTGAAGAATTTTCCAGTACTTGCGGTGAAAGAGAATGCTGCCAATGAGTTTTACTAAAGAACCTTTGCATGAGGAATAACATGGAGGACATGGGGAGATGAAGAAGAGAAGGGAGTTGGGGGAAATTGGAGGGGGAGATGAACCATGAGAGACTGTGGACTCTGAGGAACTAACTGAGGGTTTTGGAGGGGAGGACAGTAGGAGATTGGGTGAGACTAGTGGTGGGTATTGTGGAGGGCTTGTATTGTATGGAGCATTGGGAGTGGTGCATAAACAATGAATTCTGGAACACTTTAAAGAAATTAAAAAATAAATTTAAAAAATTTTTTAAAAAAATCTTTGCACAGCATGTGGAGACAATTGCTTATTTTCATTTCACATACCAATTCTCAAGTGTTTGTATTCTTAAAGTTGCCCAGTAGGGCCAAGAATCAAGGATAAGACAGATTTTTTTATAATGCAATATATGATTAGTTACGTTTAACCAAGACCTGCTTTTTCTCTCCCATGAAACCAAAACTAGCCTCACAGATGGCTGGGAATCATGTGGAAAATGTTCTTGTGTTCACCATTCTACAGTAACTATTCCTTCTCACTTCAGCCTTTCTAATGCTGAGTATGCACCTCAGTCAGGGGAACATTCTGCTTTTACCCTGTTCATTGCCTCTCTCAAGACTACTCTCTCAACACCCCTGGGTCCAGAGGGCTGATCCCTCTAATAGAACTCTCCCTCCAACTGCTTCCGCCTCTGCCCACCTTCTCCTGTAACCAGGGTGAGTGGGTTTTTCTGGGGAAATTTTCACAAACAAAGCAGTGTTCAAGGAGCCTCTGTAATGCCCATTACTTACCCTGTTTCACTCTCCTCCATCTCAGTTTCCTATGTCCAGAATTCCCAATTATAGCTCTTTTGAAAATAAACTCATGCTTACTCTTCTTAAGTGTATATAGTTAGTAATAACCAAGATCTGAGTGAAGGTTCACAAGGGAAATAAATAGCCACAGTAGAATTAAATCCATTAAAAAGTGAAAGGAGTAGAATAAAAAGATCAAAGAAAAAAAGAGAAAAATGGCCTAATAGGTAAGTAAGTCACTCCAATAAATAGTATTTTTTAAAATATTTTATTTATTTATTTGACAGACAGAGATCACAAGTAGGCAGAGAGGCAAGCAGAGAAAGAGAGGGGGAAGCAGGCTCCCCACTGAGCAGAGAGCCCGACGTGGGGCTCGATCCCAAGACCCTAGGATCATGACCTGAGCCAAAGGCAGAGGCCTTCTAGGCCACTAAGGCTACTAAGGCTACTAAGCCACCCAGGCGCCCCTAATAAATAGTATTTTTATGTGGTATATAAGAAAATAAAAAATCAAGGACATTATATTTAGATAGTAGGCAAAATTTCCTCGTTCATAAAGAGCAAGGTGAAATATGAATAGAAAGATGATAAATGATCACAACAGCTGCTGCATTGGTTTGAAAGCTAGTGATGTGATAGTAATAAACCCAAAGGATGAAGGGCCCTCAAAAGTTGTCCAATAATAAAATATTGAATAAATACTGCAGAGTTTTCCCTGCCCTACCAGACAGAATCACATCTGTGCAAATAGCCATCTGGCAGGTTTTGGTAGATAAAATGATCATACTTCATTATCTGGATTTCTGTGAGACCCCTAACAAAACACCCACTAACTCAATCACTACCCAAACAGCTACTTTTTACAGAAACAGGTCTATTACCTGGAATCTCTGTTCCATAAACTCTAATGTTTGGCCAGGCAATCCCAATTCATGTCGATGTTTGGGATTGCAAATTGACATTGTCTTGTGGAAAGTCATATTTTTTTTTCTCCCTATTCTGTCAGAAAAATAAAACTATAGTTTTTTATACTGATAATGAGTTCTATTTTTACTATATGCCTGGGGAAGGATAAAGAAGGAAAACAGACTATACCTGAAGCCAAGTAGGAAAATAGAAACTCTTCAACTTTTGTGTAATGAAAACTAGGAATTTCTTTGGACAAGCTAATTCTAAAATAGCCAAATGTACTCTTAATTTTTCTCACAGTGCTGCATACCTATTTTTCTTGTTCCTGGCTCCAGTAATAGTTTAATACAAAATCTGGGAACTTTCCAAGGGAAGAACACTTTGTACTGTTTTCTGTTTACGGTGTATCTTGCTATCATCACCCTACTTTCCATTGAGCTCAAGATAAGAACTGCATATTAGCAAAGCTAGGAAACAGGGATTTGGAGTTTGATGCAGCCTTCTAAAAGACCAATAAAATATAATCTAAGAGAACATTACTTTCAGAAGTTTACATACTAGATACCAAATAAAAATACTTTCTGATTTGTTATGAAAGACTCTGTGGCCTTAAAGAAATGGCTTTCTTAGAACTAACAGGATAGGAATTAGAACAACATATAAGTGATCAATGGCAATAAAATCAGTGACTCAAAGAGAAAGGAATCTTGGTTTCTCTTCCTTGAACTGCAAAGGAAAAGTCGGTGTCTTTAAGACTTTGAGTCTAACACATAGTAGGTGTTCCATGAACATTTCTAAAAATTAACCTGTAGCAGTGAATGATTATAATATCCTCTGTGTGGCTTTCTGAGAGACTGTATTTCTCCCCTCTACTATAGGAGATTTAAAAGTACTTTGCGGTTTGGCATGGAGAGAAATTGAATTGTCACCTCTGCAATTTGTGCAGTGGAAATAAAGGATGCAACTAGTACAAAGACTTGGGCAGAGCAATGTGGTAGTGACTCATGAGTTCAAAGTTCATCATAAATCCTCCACTTGACTAATTAATCTCAATATCCTACAGGGATTTATGTGGCTTTTTCCCTCCTAGGGTGAAATAGAATTGATACTGAGTGTTTATCAAATTCATAGTCATCAGATACTTTTCTAGTTAATGCATATGTGTGCATAGGATTGGGAGAGGGGTTCCACACATTCCCTTGGATATTCTTGGTTTGTTGATAATGTTTCAAAACCATCTCAGTGCAAAACAAAGCACCTAAGAGGCTTAGAGTTAAGGCATCCCCTCCACTAGCTCTTAAATTTGGTATTTAGTCTCATAGCAAGAATTGAGCCTGACAGTGATGCTGCAGAGCAATGCCTGTATAACGCTGAATTCATTACTGTCTCCACACCCTAAAGGGTGAAGGATTGGGGAAGGTGCCCAAGAGATGGCAGACTTGACAGGACTGTCTTCTGATATGAAGTATAATCATATTGGTCTGTCTGTATTGATATTGCTCTGTAGACAGATATTCCACTTTTAGAATATTCTGTAACAGAAACTGTTTGTCACAAGTTATTACCTGATGTTGCTCTGTTATGGCATGGTGTGTTGAGATGTACTGAATTTCTTGAGAGTGGGAGTTGAGGGCTGGTGTGTATGATGCATTTCACCATTAAGTGTCTAAAATAGCATCCACTCGGTTTCTCCCTATCCCTTTGTCTTGATCACTTTCTCATATATTTATTGTTTATTGTTCCTCCTTCACACTAGAGTGTAAGGTTCAGAAGGACTGGGAGTTTGTCTGGCTGTTCACCATTGTTCTTTGGTGTCTAGAACAGTATCTGACTTATGATAAAAACTTAAAACACTTATTGATCAGTGATATACTCTGTGATACTCTTAAGTCTGAGCATGGGTCTCTTTGCTTTAATGTCTTTTCTCTGTACTGCTTCAAATGATTTTTCTGGTTACTCTGATCTAGAGTCATCCACTGGAATTCAGTGATGATATTTAGTTGAATCAGTAGCTCTACCTTCTTTCCAATATGTCTTCCATCCAAACAACTCCATAAATTTCTCATTTTCCTTGTCTCTAGTGACCTCAGGTTGGCTAAAAGTAATAGCTGCTGTGCTTATACTTCTCACATCAAACAGAGTGAATTATCATTGTGTCTTGCTATAACCACTACATTTGGCTAAGGACCCCACTCTCTCTTTTGTTTTTTTACATTTTTTTAAAAATTCCTTTTCAGCGTAACAGAATTCATTGTTTTTGCACCACACCCAGTGCTCCATGCAATACGTGCCCTCCTTAATACCCACCACCTGGCTCCCCCAACTCCCACCCCCTGTCCCTTCAAAACCCTCAATTGTTTTTCAGAGTCCATAGTCTCTCATAATTCACCTCCCCTTCCAATTTCCCTCAACTTCCTTCTCTTCTCCATCTCCCTATCTCCTCCATGTTATTTTTTATGCTCCACAAATAAGTGAAACCATATGATAATTGACTGTCTCTGCTTGACTTATTTCACTCAGCATAATCTCTTCCAGTCCCATCCATGTTGCTACAAAAGATGGGTATTCATCCTTTCTGATGGAAGCATAATACTCCATAGTGTATATGGACCACATCTTCCTTATCCATTCATCCGTTGAAGGGCATCTTGGTTCTTTCCACAGTTCGGCGACCGTGACCATTGCTGCTATGAACATTGGGGTACAGATGGCCCTTCTTCTCACTACATCTGTATCTTTGGGGTAAATACCCAGTAGTGCAATGGCAGGGTCATAGGCAAGCTCTATTTTTAATTTCTTAAGGACTCTCCACACTGTTCTCCAAGGTGGCTGCACCAACTTGCATTCCCACCAACAGTGTAAGAGGCTTCCCCTTTCTCCACATCCTCTCCAACACACATTGTTTCCTGTCTTGCTAATTTTGGCCATTCTAATTGGTGTAAGGTGGTATCTTAATGTGGTTTTAATTTGAATCTCCCTGGTGGCTCGTGATGATGAACATTTTTTCATGTGTCTGATAGCCATTTGTATGTCTTCATTGGAGAAGTGTCTGTTCATATCTTCTGCTAAGGACCCCTCTTCATCCTTTCATATTGGTCCTGTTGGCAGTATTTTCTGTATTCAGAGTTTTTAATAACTACTTAAACATTAATGAAAGTTGGAATATCATGGTGAGTAAGAACTTGGAATTCAGGTGAACCTGGGTTCAAATGCCAGTGTCAGCACTTCCCAGTTTGTGCCCTTGGGCAAGTAGCTTAATCTCCCTGGCAATTAGTTCTCCACCTGTAAAAAATGAGTTAATAGTATCATATACATTCAATAATGATTAACTATTAATATTACTAATAATTCTAGACATACCTCTTTAGACTGAACCATTTGCTGCCTCCCCAGACTTATCTCTCACAGGCCCCACTGGCTTTAAAGTTAAGAATCATCTGGTAACAGCTGAGCTGCATGGTCCTCCCCTCACTGTACATCTTCCACTATGCCCTCTAATCTAGGGGTTGCCTGCCTGTAGATCATGGGACAGCAACATTTAAAAAGACATTTTTTGAAAGAGAAAAGGTAGTTTACATCATAAGAATGCTAATTTTTCTTTAACATGTAATAACATGTTAAAAATACCAATTTCTACTATCAGCATGATTTAACTAAAAAATATTTTAACCCCCCCAAAAAACTAAAAAGGATAATATCTTGGAATACAGAACAAAAAGTCCTTCTCAGAAAAGAATATCTAACAACTATATCTGTACTGTGTCATTTATGAATCCATATCTTTATCTGTTATACTGACTTTGTTTTATTTTTCTGATTTCACTGGATACATGTAAAAATTTCATAGAAACAAGCACTGGTCCAGTCTGTCATTTGAAAACCCTTCTCTACCATGCCTAAATAATCTCAACCTTATCTCTTTAAAATCTTCCAGGGAGGTTTCTGTAACCTCCTTTGAATACTCTTTATAGTGGTCATTTCTACTCTCTGAGAGAAATTTTAATCTCCTGTGAAACCTTATGACCCATATGTAGTAGCTTATAACTTTTCTTCATTCACTTTAGTATCTCTTCACTGTTGGTCAGATAATACCTATGTCCTAGACACTTCATTTGTATAATCCATAGAGAGTCGGGAATTACAGGCTACCTTGGATATTCCACATAAAATTTGTTCACAAACCAGATTTTTTTTTTATCTCACACAGAATTTGTCTTTGCTCCAACCAGCTTGTTTCACCTGTACTGCCCTCACCCCAGAACATCCTAAAGAGATAAAGAATAATGACATAAAAAGTTAAATAACAGAAGAGATAATAACTGTTCAAACAATATAAGGAAAATCACAAGACAGCATATGATGAATTGCCAAATTAATGGCACTGAAAAATCTGTGGCTTAGTAGCCCTGAATTAGTGAACGTTCATTGGTGCTTTGAACGTCCACGTTAACTTGCTCATAAAACAGCATGTTACTGCCTTCACTACATTTTTCAGCTCTCTCTATTTTCCCAATTTTCTGATTCTTATTTAACTCCTCATCTTCTTATTTAAATACACCTCCAGCACCTTTTCTTTTTCACTATCTTGAATCCTTCTAACTCCTTTGGTCAAGCCTTTCCACTTCTTATTATACTGGATACAAAGATTTTCATCAAATACCACCTTAAGTTGGTTATATCCTTTCCAATGTTTCTCAGACTCCCAATTATTGACTTACCTAAGATTCTTTCCCAGCTGGTTTCAGGCTACCATAAGGACATTTTATCTCTGTTATTTCTTGACTAAACATTTCTCATCCACCTGTTAAAACCCACTTCATTGCTTTTCCTTCTACCACATTTATTCTCTCATTCTGATGTCTAAACGTGGTGATTTTTGGTTACCAGCCCTAAGTGTCTTGTTTGTCTTTTGTTTGTTTTAAGAATTAAACTTTACTTCTTAGCACTGGCATAAGAGTCAGAAGACCAAAGCTTAAGTCCTAAAGAGCGCCATACTGGCTAACTTTGAACAAGCCATTGATTCAGTGATAACCACAGAGTAAAATGGTGATTCTAAAAATACGTACTTTAAAAAATTTCATTACCTGATGAAATAACAATTTGGCAACCTTTGTCCCTAATACTAACAGCAAAACATATCTTTTGAAATGTTGTTGACCCACACAAATCATACCTCCAACAATTCCTGGGTTGGTGAGCATACTGGTAGATGTGGGCAGGGAGACACTGTTGCTTAGCTCTTATTAAATGATGCTTAAAATTAACTCCAGAGGGACCTGTGAAAGATGGGTTTGAAGAGTCAGTAAGTAAGCTTAACTTATGTATCTAACTATGTCTAGATACAAACTACTAATTATAATAATCAGTAAGTTATTAGTATAACCAAATTGATACATCATTAAATGAAATAATGTATGTGACTGCACTTTGTAACCTCTGAGCTTGATATATATAAGTCAATAATAATAATACAATTATGTAGCTGATTACATCATACTCTTTTGATTGAGTGCCTGATGCCTTTGGACAAGGAATGGAAGATGACTACAGAATCAGGGTCTAGGTCATGCCCTGATACTGACCCACTGGGGGGGCTTCTCCTCTCTGGGATTTTATATTAGTATCTGAAAAAGTAGGGGCCCTTTTTCTGGCCTTCAAAAATTAATGATATCTACTATGAACAGTTATATACCAACAAATGGGACAATTTAGAAGCAATGGATAAATTCCTACAAACATACAACCTACCAAGACTGAGTCATGAAGAATAGAAAATCTGAACAGACCAATTAGTAATAAGGAGGTTTAATCAGTAATCAAAACCTCCCAATGAGTGTAAGTCCAGGACTGATGGCTTCACTGGGGAATTCTACCAAACATTTAAGAATAATTTATACCAATCCTTCTCAAGCTCTTCCAAAAAATAAGAGGAGGGAATACTTCCAAACTCATTTTATGAGGCCAATATTACCCTGATGCCAAAATTGGACAAGGACACGATAAGAAAAGAAAGTTACAAGTCAGTATCCCTGATGAACATCAATGCAGCAATTGTCAGCAAAATATTAGCAAACAAAATTCAGCAGTACATTAAGAGGGTCATATACCATGATTAAGCGGGATTTATTTCAGGGATGCCAAGGATGTTTAACATCTGAAAAACAATCAGTGTGACATACCACATTAACAAAATGAAGGATAAGCATTATATGAGTATCTCAATAATAGATGCAGGAAAAACATTTAACAAAACTCAACATCCACTATGATAAAAACTCAAAAAAATGTATGTAGAAGATATGTACCTCAACATAATAAAGGCCATATATGACAGGTTGACAACTAGCATTATATTCAGTGGTGAAAAGCTCAATGGTGAAAAAATCAGGAAAAAAACAAAGACACTCTCACCACTTTTGTTCAACATAGTATTAGAAGTCTTAACAAGAACAGTTAGGCAAGATAAAAGAGATACAAATCATCCAAATTGGAAAAGAAGAGTAAAACTGTTTCTATTTGCAAATGACATGATGTTATGTATAGAAACTTCTAAAGACTTCACCAAAAAATAAGTAGAACTAACAAATAAATTCAGTAAATTTTGGGAAAACACTAAATTAATGTACAAAATCTATTGCATTTCTACAAACTAATAATGAACTATCAAAAAAGAGAAATTAAGGGGCACCTGGGTAGCTCAGTGGGTTAGGCCTCTGCCTTTGGCTTGGGTCATGGTCTCAGGGTCCTTGCATGGGGCTCTCTGCTCGGCGGAGAGCCTGCTTCCCCCTCTCCCTCTGCCTGCCTCTCTGCCTCCTTGTGATCTCTCTGTGTCAAATAAATAAATAAAATCTTAAAATAATAATAATTTTTAAAAAGAGAGATAAATTAAGAAAACAGTCCCACTTACAATTGCATCAAAAGAATAAATATTTAGGAATAAATTTAACTGAAGAGGTAAAAGAACTTTATACTGAAAGCTACACAATATTGATGAATGAGATTGAAGAAGACATGAATAAGTGGAAAGATACTCCATGCTTATGGATTGGGAGAATTTACATTTTAAAGTGTTTGTATTACTTAAAGCAATGTACAGCTTCAGTGCAATCTCTATCAGAATTCCAGTGGCATAAGGAATAGCATGGAGGACATTAGGAGAAGGAAGGGAGAAATGAAGGGGGATGGAAACCAGAGGGGGAGATGAACAATAGAGACTATGGACTGCGGGAAGCAAACAGAGGGTTTAAGAGTGGGTGGGGGGATGGGTTAGCCTGGTAATGTGTATTAAGGAGGTTGCGTATTGCATGGACTGCTGGATGTCATACACAAACAGTGAATCATAGAACACTACATCAAAAACTAATAATGTATTGTATGGCGACTAACATAACATAACAAAAAAAAAAGCTAAAATAATCAAAACAGTGTTATGTTGGCATAAAAATAGACACATAGACTAATGGGACATAGAGAATCCAGAAATGAATTCATGCAGATATGGTCAATTATGTATAACAGAGGAACAAAGAATAGACAACAGGGAAAGGAGAGTCTGTTCAATAAATGGGCTAGGAAAACTGGACCCCTATTTTACACCATAAATAAAAATCAACTCAACTCAAAATGGATTCAAAATTTGAACATAAGACCTGAAACCATAAAACTCCTGAAGAAAACATGGGGGATAAGCTCCTTGACATTGCTCTTGGCAATGATATTTTTGGATTTGACACCAAAAGCAATGACACAAAAGCAAAAATAAACAAATAGGACTATATTAAATCAAAAAGCTACTGCATAGGAAGCCATTAATAAAATGAAAAGAAAACTACTAAATGGGAGAAAGTATTTGTGAATCACCTATCTGATAAGGAGTTAATACCTAAAATATATAAAGAACTTACAACTCAGTACCAAAAAAAAACCAAAAAACAAAAACCAAAACCAAAAACAAAAACAAACAAACAAACAAAACAAAGCAAAGAAACAAAAAAGCTCCACCAAACCCAAATAATCCAATTAAAAAATGAGCAGAAGATCTGAGTAGAAAATTTTCCAAAGGAGACTACAGATGGCTAAGAGGTACATAAGAGGATACAAAACATCACTAATAATCAAGGAAATGCACAATGAAGTATCACCTCACACCTGTTAGAGTGGCTATTATAAAAAAGGCAAGAAATAACAAGTGTTAGTGAGGAGAAAAGGGAATTCTTGTGGACTGTTGGTGGGAATATACATTGGTGCAGTCATTATGGAAAACAGTATGGAGGTTTCTCAAAAAATTAAAAAAGAACTACCAAATGATCCAGCAAAACCACTTCTGGGTATATATCCTAATGAAATGAAAATAGGATCTCAAAGAGACAACTATACTCCTGTGTTCACTGCAGCATTATTCACAATAGCTAGGATATATTCTATATATAGAAACAATCCAAGTGTCCATTCTCAGATGAATGGATTTAAAAAAAGATGTTATATATATGTTATATTATATATGTTATATATATTATATATGTTATACACACACACATATACATACGTATGGAATGAAATAATGTTTAGTCATAAGAAATAAGGAAATCCTGCCATTTGTGACAACATGGATTGAGCTTGAGGACGTTATGTTAAGTGAAATTAGCCAGACAAAAACAAATGCTGCATGGTATCATTCATATGTGGAAGCTAACAAACAAAGAAACAAGAAGAAAAACTCCCCAAAGCAAAGTCAAGTAAAATTCAGCAACAGAGAGTTAAAGTGGTTCCTAGGGGCTGGGGTTAGGGAAAATTAGGAAGAGGTTGTTCATGGGTACAAACTTTTAGCTATAAGATAAAGGTCTGAGGGCGCCTGGGTGGCTCAGTGGGTTAAAGCCTCTGCCTTCGGCTCAGGTCATGATCTCAGGGTCCTGGGATCGAGTCCCGCATCGGGCTCTCTGCTCTGCAGGGAGCCTGCTTCCTCCTCTCTCTCTCTGCCTGCCTCTCTGCCTGCTTGTGATCTCTGTCTGTCAAATAAATAAATAAATAAATAAATAACATCTTTAAAAAAAAAAAAAGATAAAGGACTGAGTATCTAATATAAAACATGGTGATTATAGCTGATAATACTGTATCACATAAATGAAGTTTGCTGTGTGAGAACCTAAATGTTCTCATACATGCACAAAATAGATAAATTTGTGAGGTGATGTATGTGTTAATTAACTAGATGGGAGAAATCCTTTCATAATGCATACATGTATCAAATTACCATGAGGTACATTTTGAATACCTTATCATTTTATATGTCAATTATACCTTAATAAAGGTGAAAATTTTAAAAACCTAATGGTATTAAAAAACCTAATGATATGAATGGCAATTAATTTTTATTTTTTAGTTCATTTTATTCAATGAAAACCTATTAAATATTTGCTACTCTTCTTTTCTTAGTCTGGCATCACTTTCATTTACCTCAATAATTTATTTAACCATTATCTCTGATAATTTTTTGCCAGTGAAATGATAATATAAATATGCTGTTCAAAAATTTTATTTTAATAATGACAAATTAATAATATTGTAATAATAATAATACCTCATGTGTATCACTTATCAGCTTTCAAGTGGATATTATTTCTCATTTCAAGAATAGAGATAGTATTTTAGGGAGATAAGTGATCAATATTATGTCTATATAACCTAAACATCAGGCTAATCATCAGTAGCTAAGGATTCAAATATTGGAGAGTGGGGAGAATAAAATAAATTTGTTTGCTATTATTTATGTACAAATACATAGGATTTTTTAAAGAAAATTATGCCATAAAGCTATATAATTCAAATTCATAAATAATTAACCCCAAGTGTTACTTGTCATGAATGTAAATAAAACTGAAGAGACCAGTTGGGTGCATAAATAACCCATGACCAGCCAAATAAAAAATGAACAATTCATTCTAACATCCAGTTGTATTGTCTGGACAATGACAAACGTATGCACATTTTTAAATATGCAACGTTTTTAGAAAGTTGAGGTTATCCAGTTAAAATATCAGGATTGATTGATTTCTTTTTTTTTTTTTCTTTTTCTTTTTTTTTTTTTTTTTTTTTGCAAGTAATCAGCGACCCCTAGACATAATCAATGAGCAATTGGAAGGAAAACAAAATCATTCTTTTCAACAATGGTCGCACTCCTGAGAACTCTTTCTCAGTGAACAGTGCTGGAAAAAGAATCACTTGGGCTAAGCTTGGTTCTGGTCCTATATTTTCCAAATTCTAACTGTATGACTTTAGGCAAATGTTTTCTCTAATCAGTTGCTCCACATGTACATACTTTTAATGAACACGATCTTGATAAAACCAAAATTGAATATGTCAGTACTCTGCTCTAAATCCTCCAATGGATTTTTTAATTAAAAAAATTTTAATTGAAGTATAGCTGGCATAGAATATTATGTTTAGTTTCAGGTATACAACATAGTAATTCAATAATTATATATATAACACAGTGCTTACCATAATCAATGTTTTTACCATCTGTCATCATACAAGTTATTCAGTATTATTAACTATATTCCCTATGCTGTACTTTTCATCCCCATGACTAATTTATTTTATAACTAAAAGTTTGGATTTTAGTCAAAGTAAAGACTGCAGTGCTTGTAGTAGTCTTTGAGGCTATAGATATGGCTTCCTTACTGATTCTTCTTTGCTCAGTCCATCCCAGGCACACCTACCTCCAGTAGGAAAAGCATACTCCCTCCTGCTTTCCCTCAGTTATCCAAGTGGTTTTCTTCCTTCCTTTCTTAAATTTTCACTTAAATGTCCATTCTTTTTTTTTTTTTTAAAGATTTTATTTATTTGAGAGAGAGCGTGAGCATGAAAGGGGCGAGGGGCAGAGGGAGAAGCCGGCTCCCTGATGAGCAGAGGGCCTGATGTGGGACTTGATCCTGGAACTCCGGGATCATAACCCGAGCCGAAGGCAGTTGCTTAACCAACTGAGCCACCCAGGAGCCCTTAAATGTCCATTCTTAATGAGGCAGTCCTGTCTCAACACTCCTTGTACTCTTCCCTGCTTCATTTCTCTCCAAGACACTTAGTAATCACCAAACATACCATAAGTTTTCCTGGTTTATCTTGTTTATTGTCTGACTCTTCTCATAAAATGAAAGCTTCACAGGAGCAGAGATTTTTATCTGTTTTGTGCACTGTTGCATCTCCAGCGCCTAGAATGATAGTTGGAACTTTTAGTTCATTTCACAAATAACCATTGGATGAATAAATGAATCAATCATGGATTGCCTGAGCATATGTAACTTGCCATACATCATGCTGGCTGCTGAAATCCAAAAGTGAATAAAATTGCAATCCTAATCCTTAGGGAAGTCACATTATGCAGTTGTGAGTCAACTCTTGCCAAAAAGCTGGGCAAGTTTAATAAGATACAAGAAGTATTGGTCATATGGAGGTTGAAGCATCAAACTCTTGTACAAACTGAGACAGGTTCATAGAGGAGGGAATCTTTAACCTGAGATGTGTAGCATTCCATCAGTTGGATGAAGACAAGAGTGCTAAGGGGAGAAAAAGGTCAAGTTCAAGGGCATTCCCTATATCAGGAATTTAAAAAATGAAAGGAAACAGTGTATATGGAAGTGCTTTGCAAACTAGTGCAATAAAAAAGTCTATGAATTATCATTATTCACATGTGTTGATTTTTCTTTTTCCCATTGGCATCACAGAATATTCTATGATACATTATGGCAAAAGACAGTCATGCACTTTTGAATTTTACTGGAATAGACAATCAAAATTGAGATACTCATATTGGTCAAAGAATATATGTCAAAGAATATATGAAATGTTTAGCATGCCTAAGCATTTTTTAAACCTGTTTTTCAGTAATTAAATGCTGTTATCTCTGATTTTTCAGGATGACTACAAATTAAGTAGGACACTCTGAAAAAAATTAGTCTTAAAATAAGCCATGCTGTATTTCTCAAGTGTACAAATTGTTAATTAGAACCGGGAAGTGAACAGAAGGGGCTTGAAATAAAGACCTTCAATTTCAAATTAAAAGTGAAAATGGACCATGCTTGACACTGGCATTAAAAAAGAGCTAAGAATTATGCAATATGAAATAAAAATTTGAGAATTTCTGAAATATTTAAGGAAGTTTGACTTTAAATTTTTATATGTATTGATTGAAATGTGTATATTGTCTTTCTATTTTAGTAAATAATTTTTAATATTTTGGAAAAAGACTTTTTAGAAAATGAGAAATTATTTATTTTTGTATTTTTATGTTTACTTTAACTTATATTTTTTGTAATATACTCAGACTTTGTATACTTTGAAATCAATTGTATTTTGTATTTCAGTCATTTAGATCAGTGGTCAGCAGGTTAGGCCCTGCAGTCCAAATCCGCCCCTGTTTTTGTACAGTCTGCATTTTAAGAACTTTTTTTTAACATTTTAAATAGTTAGGCAAAATTTCAAAAAGTAATATTTGTGGCATATCAAACTGCATGAAATTCTGAATTTAATGTTCACAAATAAAGGTTTTTTTTTATTTTTTTATTTTTTATAAACATATATTTTTATCCCCAGGGGTACAGGTCTGTGAATCGCCAGGTTTACACACTTCACAGCACTCACCAAAGCACATACCCTCTCCAGTGTCCATAAACCCACTCCCCTTCTCCCAACCCCCCTCCCCCCCAGCAACCCTCAATTTGTTTTGTGAGATTAAGAGTCACTTATGGTTTGTCTCCCTCCCAATCCCATCTTGTTTCATTGATTCTTCTCCTACCCACTTAAGCCCCCATGTTGCAAATAATCCAAACAAATAAAGGTTTATTAGAACAGAGACACATTCATTTGTTTACACGTTGCTTTCACGTTACAATAGCACAGTTGAGTAGTGAAGATAAACTTCTAAGGGCCAAAATGCTAAAAATATTTACTATTTTCCTGGCTCCAGCTTTTGGTCATTCTGTGAATAGAAAAAATAAAATCAAGACATCTTGATTATAATAACATAGTATATCTCTAAGATAAACAGCTTATTTATATTTTAAATAAATAATGATGTATCAAGGAGACTTTTATTTTATTACTTTTCTAAGTATCACTGGCCCAATAACAAAACATTGCTTTGCATGAATCATTTGAATTTTGGTATTCTCAATACGTTTGTCAATAGGGAAGAAATGAACATATTTTATTTAACAGATTGTTGACTTAATTTACAAATTTAAGTATTTAGACATATGGTATAGGCAGGGATCCGTTTGTACTCTTGCCTCCAGCTCTTTGATGTTAGAGGAGCTGGGGAACGAAGCAAACATAAAGAAGCAGTAAGGGTAGGAGAGGTGAACAGAGTGATGGACAACTGAGTGATTTGACAGAAGGTAACTTAAAAAAATTGAACAAGTTAGGGTAAAAAGAAGCATATCTCTGAGCCCTGTGAGAATCTGTGGCCCCTAAAAAGTAGATTAGCTGTAGGAAAAGCATTCTCTTCCTAAGTAACTCCATACCTCACAAAGGAGCAGACTGAAGTACAATAAGATTATTAGTCATGCTGTTACTTATGATGAGACATGACTAACTAAAGCAATCCATGCATTAAGGAATCATTAAAAATCCAGAGATTATAGAAAGATTTAATTCCAAAATTGACTATCATAATGACCTTACATGGAAATTTCAACTTTTTGGCATTAAAGATACAATACTTAATGCTGCTTGTGCTTGAGACTCATTTGAATTTTGTCAGCAACATTTATTAAATACCTTTTGGGTTCTAGACACTGCAATAAGAGCAATGAAATAGAACCATATAGTTCAACCTGGTGACCACTAGCCACATATTGAACACTTTAATTGTATCTGGCTCAACTCTTGTGTATCCCATGTATACAATAAGCACTGGAGTGAAGACTTACTATGAAACAAAAAGAATATAGATGTTTCAGTCATAGTTTATTAATGTTGGTAACATGTTGAGAAAATAATATTTTAGATATCCTGAGTTACATAGATTTTTATTAAAATGAATGAGAATGAGTGCCCACAAGGAGCTCACATTTTAGGCAAATAAATGAATAAATAAATAAATAATGGCAGATGACAATCATAAACACGGACTGCTTTGGCAGCATCTAGGCAAGATGCCCAGTTGAGCCCAGGAAGGAGGAGCCTGCAACAAGAGAAGATGTGTTGGGTGAATCCTCAAGGATAAACAGGAGATAACCTTTACTCAGGGCAGAACATTCCAGGTAGAGAATGCAGCATGTGCAAAAGCATAGCTGTTTGAAGTAGCTTATGTTTGAGAAACTCTTAATAGTGTGGTATATTTAAAAGTAGAGTGGGTTTGTGGGACTAAACTAGAGAGGTAGTCACAGGCCACTAATGAAGGGCTTTGTAAGTCAGGCATTAAGGAAAGAGTGAAGGAAATTTTAAACCTGATCTCATGTTTGAAAATGTGTCATCTTCAACAAATGTTGAAAAAGCACTTATAAACACCAAATGAACCTTCTCCAAGACAACCTAATGTGAAGTTTAGGAATGATACTGACTGTTCCTTCACATTTGATCCATGAATCAACTAACTTATGGCCTTTCAAACAAAAGAAGGGCCCATAATATTGTTGCATATGTATAAAATATAGATAATGCTTAGAAAGGTGTTGAAAAGTCAAAACCCCTCTTAAGTAACAGAAAATAGTTTTCTAGAGGATTTATATGTTACTCACACAGAGGCTACTTCAGTCAGTTGTAATTCACTAATTATTTATGCAAAAAGCAAGCAATATTCCACTGTGTAGGAGACTGCAACTTTATTATATTATATTATTGTTTTATGTAATCTTCATGAAAAAGAGACAAATGATTTTAGCATGAAGGGCTTTGTAAAGGAATCATATTTCATGGTCAGTTCTGCACCAGGAACTGATCATCCTGGCATAACCATTGCTTGGCTCCTGCTAGAAGAGTCCTGTTCTGACAGTAGCTGTGGCCAGCTAGTTCCCCAACAAAAGCTTCAACACTACCCCTCATCCCAGAGCCAAGTGTTTCCTAAGTAAGGAACACTTTAAGGACCCCTAATTTAGCATGTTATTTAACTAAATATCACTTCATATATGTTCTGACCTTGGATTCCAGATCTAGTAACAAAACTTTGAAAAAGCACTTCCTTGAACCTCAGCATCTTTTGAATGGGCACGTGCCACTGTCTTTTGTCTCATCTAAATGCTGTGCTTCATATTCTTGGCTAGACCTTCTTCTCCTCCATGCCTGTCCTTTTCAGATGAACATGTCATGATTCTAGTCTTGTTCCACCTCTGGGCCTGTGTACCACAGTTGACGGACCTGGATACCCTCGGTCTCTACATCAATAGCCCCAACTGTAGACTCCATATTAAAAATGCTCACTGAGAGGAACACACTATTTAAGAACTTGGTAATGCATTGGCTTCCATTGAAAAGGCTGTTTTTGACCCTTAATATTATAATTTTCAGATGTGGTATCTAAGAGTTTGGACTTTCTCTTCACATGCTAACTACTCCATTGTTATACCAAAATTGATTTTTCTTTTTTTTTTTAATTGTGTTATGTTAGTCACCATATAATACATCATTAGTTTTTGATATAGTGTTCCAAGAATCATTGTTTATGTATAACACCCAGTGCTCCATGCAATACATGCCCTCCTTAATACTCACCACCAGGCTCACCCATCCCCCATCCCCTCTCAAATCCTCAGTTTATTTCTGAGTTCACAGTCTCTCATGGTTCATCTCCCCCTCTGATTTTCCCCCCTTCACTTCTCCTTTTCTTCTCCTAAAGTCCTCCATGTTATTCCTTATGTTCCACAAGTAAGTGAAACCATATGATAACTGACTCTCTCTGCTTGGCTTATTTCACTCAGCATAATCTCCTTTAGTCCCATCCATGCTGATACAAAAGTTGGGTATTCATCCTTTCTGATGGAGATGTAATATTCCATTGTATATGTGGACCACATCTTCTTTATCCATTCATTGAATTTTAAAAGATGGCAGTACTCCTCAGTTTTTACTTTATTCTTTTTCAGTTCCTTAATTCTTTTGAACCAAAAAGTAGCCTTGATTGCTCGAAGTTAGAGGTGCATTAACTAATTATTTGGCTGAATTGTGGAATGTAGAATGAATATTTCTGAAAACCAAGAACTCCTGTTTATACAAATAACCCACTTTCTATACACTCCAGTTAATTTTCCTGATTTCCAATCAAGACAAGCTGGACAATTTTAGCCTGTCTCCAAAAAGCCCGGTGTCCGATCCTGGTCCTCGTTTCCTGAAGAACAACATGGCTGAAGTATTTTTTCCCAAGTGCTTTCTTCATGGTCACACTCTGGAATTCACAGGATTATCTCCCCTTCCCCCCCCCCAGGTGATTTGTTATAGTCTACAGCCCTATATCCCATAAGCACTGGGGAAATCAAGTTAAGTAGGAAGAATAGGCAACCACAAATTATTGCTTTGTTCTGTCTTGGATTGTCTCAGTCATCTATTTTTTGGTAGTCTGAGATGCCAAGTAACTGGAAGAAGTGACTGATTTTTAAGTAATTGAAGGCTAATACCTCTTGCAAGGATAATGAGTCATTTATATTGGAGCAATTTTTATTTTTTCATCTGAAACTATATAATGCAAAATTAATTTTGTGTTTTAGCCTTTCATTAGCCTGTGGCATTTAAACACTTTTTAAAAAGTATATTATTAACAAGTCAGTATATTAGGAGAAATCTTGGGATTTAGAATTTATAAACCAAAGGAAGGGATGTATGAACCACAAAGAGAGGATTAATAGGAGTAATCATGCCATTTAATCTCAAGGACAATGAACATGTACTGCATCTTTTGTTCCTCTCAATTGTGTACTGCCTTTGGTCACTTTGCGGCCAGGTTCTGTCAGGTGGAGTGAAACATGGAGTCAGAGAATAGGAATAAATTTTAGGAATGATTAAGAGCTTAAAAAGGCAGAATCAGTGACTGTGGCATTCTCCCTTTGAAAACGGGATCCATCCCTAACAATGAAAACTCTTCAAAAACATAAGTATTTTCTTAGGTGACTTCTGGCAGAAAAATAAACTGCCTTCAGCAGCCCCACATGTCTGCATTGTTGTTACCTGATTTGTAATGGTTAGGGGAGCGGCCCAAACAATGTTTAAGGTTAATCTCGGTATTTATGTGTCATCAGTGATTCACTCTGCACTGCTGGGGTTTGCTGAGCTTTGCCGCATTAGCCGATCAGTTCCAGCCACAATAAAGTGGCAAAAGAGTCATTTGGGCAAAAAGAATAATTCTTCCTGGGGTGGTGGTGGTGTTGATTTTCAGGAAACCTTTTCTGGAGGTATAATATCAAAGAGATCATTGACTCATAGTACGATTGTTTCTATTGTTTGTTTGTTTTTAACTCAGAATATTTGGGAGATGTTAATCTCCTCTCTGATCACATCTAATCCTACTGACACACTCACTCTCAAAGGAGAACACAGTAGTAAATTTGTGTCTTTTTCTGTTGTGTGGTTGCCCTGATTGGTGTCATGTCATGGGGCTTGTGAGGGCACTCTTGTCTTTATGTCAGGTTTACACTGTACTCTTTGTATTCTGGGTACAGCATTCTCAGGAAGCCTCTGAGCTCTCTCAGGCAGGGAAAGCAGGTTATTGAAAACAACTCTGGAAGCTGAATCTGTTCACCATCATCTGCTATTATCACCTAGACACAGCCTCTTTTGAAGGCTTTGTATCTGAGAAGTCTGCCTCCAAAGTCTCAGTGGCAATTAATAATGTTCACACCTAAATAAAAATTCCTACCACTGCTCTTACTGGTAATGTAAGAGTCTTCCTGTTTCTTTCATAAATTAGTTGATAACTGTCTATGCTTCTCTTTTGAGTGAAAGGATTTTAATTACACAATGCACAGAGGCACAAAGCTTCGTCTCACAGGGAGCAGGCAATGGAAGCTCATGATAAAAACACATTAAACCTTCATTGAGGTTGTTTATACATTTCTAACAGTGGCTGTGGTCGTCTCTGATAGCAGTGACAATAAATCAAAACCTTAGGATGTTCTTTTCATTAGCCAATAATTTTATAGCCTGTGGTAGTTTTTTAACTACCTATGCATAAAATGGAGTAATATAATTTGTAATTACTGGAAATAACTAGTTTTAATTCCCTCAGTGGATATTTAGGGCATTCATTTGATTTGGAAGATTCAAGTCAGCTTCAAAATAATGCAGTGATAGTCCCCTATTAGTCAACACAAACCACGGTGTATGCTGGGAACTTCCAAAGGTTTCTTCCTCAACCCTTCGCTGAGGGTCACATTAGAATCCTGTAACTCAGCGAGTGGCCACCATAGTGGCAGTGTTGATCCCAGATGACAGAAAAAACACCTAATCCCGTGGGGAAAAGATGGGAAGAAGAAATGAAATGTGAGAAGAAATGGGAGAGAGAGTTTTCCCTGGGAAAGCAGAAGAGACTGTGTTCTAGTCCTTGCTGTACCATATATCAGGTGTGTGAACTTTGGCTTGTAACCTAATCTCTCCCATTCTCAGTTTCTTCATATGTAAAATGGAAGTTATAACATCTATCTTATTAAGACCAGTGAGACAATGTCTATGACAGTGTTGTGCACGGTTGTTGATTCAGTAAGAGGTGCTCAGTAAATCAAGACTTCATTTGCTGACTCATCCACAGTGTGTGCCACAAAGTGGTCTGATTTTTCCTTATCTCTTCCAAGAAAGCTGCATAAAAAATCAAGAATGCTAATGATACCAATAATAAGAGAAAGAATGCTGTGGCCCCTTTGAAGTCCCCAGATATCATCCTTTTGCTTTCTAGCAAGAAATCACAAATGAAATTTTGCATTTCTGAACCCTAGTTTAATGTTTTGGGTATGGATATAACTTAAAATTTCAACCCAATTCCAAGCTAACCAATCAATGTTAGAGGGGAAAAGTGGCAGAAATGTATCTAGTTTGAAATGCTAAGTAAAGTTTCCTTGAGTGTCAGAGGTTTCTGGAAATATCTGCCAAGTCTTGCCACTGAATAACACTTTGACTCTAAGAGATAGGCAGTCCTCAAATCCTAGGGAGTGGGTGACAGCACAAATCCTATTTGCAGGTGGCCCTTGGGTAGAACAATTTTTCTCTTTTCCAGCTCTTGCAGTCACGACATCACATCAGGAAATGGGCTTTTGGTCACCTTGTTTGTTATCAGTTGTTGCTGTGTTTAAGGTAACACATTTTCAATTGTGTATCTCTTTTTTATCCAAACAATTAGTGATTTATAGACCAACAAACTCTAGACATGATATGGTCTGATACAACTTTCTTATTTCTTCTAATAAAATATATAGAATTAATTGTGCATTGAATCTGCCTTAGGTGTCATTGTCATATTATTACTATTATTATTATTTTCATACTTTGGCCTGATTAATAATAATATATTAATACCATTATTAAAATATAGTAATTTATATGCCAATATATAATAGTAATCATTAATACATGTGTATCATATGTTATGATAATATCTCTATTTGCTTAGCACTTTTCAGGCTCCAGGGTTTACATATGTTATTTTAAATCCTCACAACATCCAAGCAAGACAGAAATTGTTGTTCCGAAGTTATAGATAAGGAAAATGAGTGAGGCTCAGAGAAGTTTAGCAAATTTTTCAGTGTTACATAGCTAGTAATTATCAAAGCTAGGATTCAAGTACAGTCTGGGCTGATTCAAAACCTAAGCAATTTTCACCATATCTTGTTGCATCTTTTTCTTAGAAAGTGGACCACAGTCTAGTAAAAGATGTGTCGTATATGGGATAACAGTCTACCACAGTTCATAATAGAGCTTAAGAAGTGGTTGCTATTTTAGTCTCTGTTAAATGCCATAAATGTGCCAAATAAGTGTCATTTTCATGTGGGCAAATTTTAACTACCTCATGAACTACTTTTACAGGAAGATGCCTAATTTACTGTGGTTTGTTTATGAGAGCTTTTGAGTAAGGTGAATCATTTAGGACAGTTTATTTTCACAGTTACGCAAGGAATGGGTTAAAAGATATGAACACAGGGAACCTGGGTGGCTCAGACATTAAGTGTCTGCCTTCGGTTGGGGTCATGATCCCAGGGTTCTGGGATGGAGCCCCATGTCGGGCTCCATGCTCTGCAGGAAGCCTGCTTCTTCCTCTCCCACTCTCGCTGCTTGTGTTCCCTCTCTGGCTGTCTCTCTCTGTCAAATAAATAAAATCTTAAAAAAAAAAAAATACGAGCAGAAAAATTTCAAGCAAACTCAAAACAAGGTGGACCCAGCATATTTATGAGGTTAAGAGAGGTGACCCTTGAAATTAAAGGTTCCTGTTTGTAACCCTGATGCAGGTATCACTGGCTTTCATTTCACAAGACCAACTTTCTAGTGAATATAAAGATTTTCTTTTAAAAAATCTGAATTGAACCTTATTTACTATGGGTTTTCTTTCTTCCTGACTTTCTGACTTTCTTCCTGACCATATTTAGTTTGGGCCAAATAACTTGGAGTCATCCTTTATTTCTTTTTCTTATATCCTAAACCTAATCCATCCAGAAACCCTGATGTCTCTACCTTAAAGACACATTGAGAACATGAACACTTCTTCCATCACTGCAGCTATACTCTGAACTGAGATACCATCATTTCTTGCCTGGATTTCTGTAATAACTTCCTAACTGGTCTCCCTACCTCACCCTTATCCTTATGTTCTGTGCTCAATACAACAGCCAGAATGATCCTTTTAAAACCTCAGTCAGCCAGTTCCTCCTCTGCTCTAACCCTCCACTGGGTGCCCATCTCTCTCAGGGCAAGAGCCTATACACCCTGCAAGACCTGCTTCCTCTCCTTGCTTCCCTGACCTCTTTTTCTACCATACTCCCCCCCCCCCCCATTTCAGCCTCCTGGATCCCTTGCTGTTTTACTTAGTTCCCAGGCGTACTCCACCCTCAGGACATTATACGGGTTGCTTCATCTGCCTGGGAGATTTCCCCAAATACTTGCCTAGCCACTTACCTCACTTCTTTCAAGTTTTTGCTCAGATGTTACCTTCTCTGTGAAGCTAACCTTCCATATTATTTAATATTGCAATCTGTCTCTTTACCCTGTTCAACTACTTTTTTATATGGCACTTATCAGCTTCATATGCCCACCGTCTGACTGATTATGCCACTGGAATGCAGGCCAGCCAAAGAGTAGTGGTGACCTTTGTTTCACTCACTGACCTACCACATGGGCCTAGGAAAGGGTTTGGCACATTGTAGGTATTCAGTAAATATTTGCATAATGTTGAATAAATGAAGGTGTGGTACCAGTATAGGGAAAGAAAAATAATGGTTCCACCTTATCTTTTAACATTTGGCAGAGATTTCATAAGCATTATGTTTATGTTAGTGGATAATTTCATGGTAGACAAAGCTGACATTTGGCTAGCATTTTGGACTGAGGTGGCTTTGGCATCATTGTCTAGTCTCTGAAACAAATGACCATTTGAGAGATATAATAAAACTTTGGCTCTTTCTAGGATGTTGAGGACTGGCCTGGGTCTGCACCAGGAGGGTCACATGCTCTCTGGGGATTAAATGATGTTCAAAAGACAGTGACCTTTATGTTTTTCCCAAGTTATACCTTTCATTTCTGGTGGTAGCAGCTTCTCTTCAAAGCAACAGCAGCATGAAAGGACCAGTATCAGCATCAGCAGATGTTATAGGTACTCCTTAACAAAGACATAATCCTAGAAGCATACAAAAGGTAAAGAGATTCAACAATAAAAATTTAGTCACAGATCTATCCTGAAAGATTGTCAATAAAAACAACAATAAGAGGACCACTCTCTGTAGCTAACTAGTTATAAAATATAAAAGCGAAGAGCCATGACAAAACCTAGTATAGACTTTATGTACAGTTCCTATAGTCAGATTTGCTTTTATCCTTTCATTTTATGTAGTTGAGCAATCACTTTGACCAAGTTGATCAAATATTCATAAATTTGTGCTCATATTTCTTATACTCTACCTCTAAAAGAGACTAAAAAAATAACAAAAATGAGGAGCAGATTACTTTCAAAGGCCCAAGTAATTAAACACTTAAAAAAAGGATGAAAACTAAATACCAGAGGATAGATGTAGAAATATGCTTTTTAAAATGATATTTTAAGCAACTTAATATAATCTAGGTATCATATAAAATTTGCTAGATTATGCTGAAATAACAAATAATCTCAAAGTTTCCATGATCAAATACAATACAAATTTATTTCTTATTCATGTTATGCATCCAGTATGGTTTGAGAGTTGCCTTCTCCTCTGACTGATCAGTTTTAGATCTAGGATAACAGGATCTACCATCTTCTAGACTCTTGATTAATACAGCTGAAGAAAGAGGGCTGGAGAGTTGACCTCTAGCAATTAAATGCTTTAACCTAAAAGTGACTCATATTACTTGTAGTCACCTCTTCTTGGTGGGACAGAATAAGTTATACAGCCACACCTACTTCCAAAGGAATAGGGAATTATACTCTTTTGTGTATAAAAAATAGAGAAGAAATAGATATAAGTGAATATACTTATTAATATCATAACTTAGATCTAAGCTACCTGGCAGTGAAGGCCAAAAAATGAGTGTTTTAAATGGCTCTCTTTGCCTAATAAGAGATCATACCAGTTCATTAAGACAGAAGTACTTTTACTCACATCAGTCCTAACTGGTTTGGATTTTGGCCCTTTTACCAAAAAATGTGCTGTTTTATTTATGGGCATTTCTTATATCACTCTTTGATGAACATGCCAAGGAATTAATTTATAATTTTGTAAAGTCAATTTTATTGAGAAGACAGATAATCCAAATATAGAGAATTCTGGTAATCTGTTTCAAAGAGTAGCCAAGAAGAGTGAATCTAGAATAATGAGTCTTTGGAATATCCTTCAGAATCTCTAAAGTGTTAATTATTTACTTGGGATTTTCTGGTGTATAGTTCCTCCTGATCTCTGCAATTCACCAACAATTAGAGTAAGCAGTGCTTACTCTAAATAATACCAAGTTATATGAATATAGATTTTATTTTATTTTTTTAAAGATTTTATTTATTTATTTGAGCAAGAGAAAGAGAGCACAAGCAGGGGGCATAGCAGAAACAGAGGAAGAAGCAGACTTCCTGCTCAGCAGGGAGCCCAGACGATGTGAGGCTCTATCCCAGGATCCTGAGATCATGGCCTGAGCACAAGGCAGATGCTTAACCAACTGAGCCACCCAGGTGCACCATGAATATAGCTTTTAAAAGGAGTGGACAAGAAAGTCAGTTATCCCAGTAGTTGCTGCTTTTCTCCAATAGATCCATTCCTAAAAAAGCAGAGCTATTAAAATAATATAATAACTGCATTAATGGCAAAATACATTAAAATATTTTAATACTTTATTTAATACATAAAAACACATAAAAATACATAAAATGACAAAACATTATAGAGCCTGATAAGAATGTCTGGCATTACTTCCATTACTCAGTGATGTTTTGAGAATCCCAGTCAATGGAATAAGAAAGCAAAAGAAATACGGTATAGTTATTTGAAAGAAGGAGACCAAACTATCAGTATTTATAAGTGTGATGGTCTCCATGCTATTCCTTATGTTCAACAAGGAACATAAGGAATAGCATGGAGGATATTAGGAGAAGGAAGGGAAAAATGAAGCAGGGGAAATCAGAGGGGGAGATGAACTATGCTACTATGAACTCCAGGAAACAAACTGAGGGTTTTAGAGGAAGGGGTATGGGGGGTTGGGTTAGCCAGGTAGTGGGTATTAAGGAGGGCACGTAGTGCATGGAGCACAGGGTGCTGTACACAAACAATGAATCATGGAGCACTACATCGAAAACTAATGATGTACTGTATGGTGACTAACATAACAATTTTAAAAAAAGTGTGATGATCCTTTACCTGGAGTATTTAAGAGAATCAGTTGAAAAACTTGAAGAATTAGAAAACCAACAATGAGGTAAACATTTAAAAACATAAATTACTTTTATATATACCAGCAATAATAATTATAAAATGTAAGGGTAAAAGATTTCATTCATAAATGGGTCAGAAACTAAAAATGCCAAGGAGTAAACTTAACAAGAAGTTCATAAAACCTAAGTGATAAGACCACAAGACTTTTACTAAAAGACATAAAATAATACCGAAATAAATTAAGTGGTTGGGTTTCTGGATAAAAGACTCAATAACTTAAAATTTTCCATTTTTTTCCAAGTATATTTATAAAATCAATGTAAACACACTCAGAATCCCTGTAGGCTTTTTGTGGAACTGGACAAGGTGATTTTTAAAATTCAGTGGGAAGGTTATGTATGAAAGCAGAGCTAAGTAAATTGTGGAAAAGAGGAACACTAAAGGGGATTTGCCTTTCCAAATAATAGAATTCCTATAAAGCTACAGTAATTAAAGTAGTGTTGTATAGTTTCAAAAAATAAGCAGTGGATCAGTGTTGTTACAGAATATAGACTTCAAAGGTAGATCTATGTAGAGTCTTGAATAATGCATAGAATTATGGAATCACTCTGTTGTTCACCTGAAATTAATATAATAGTGTATGTTAACTATACTGGAATGAAAAAGAAAATTTGAAAATCCAGATATACTATTTGATAAATTATCTTGATATAGTTTATCCATCTGAAGACAAACATGTAAATTTACATCCTTTCCTCATACCATATATGAAAAAAATTCCAGATAGACTACAGGTCTAAATATTTAAGAATTTATAAAAGAATTAGAAAAATATTTTTATATACTTCAGTTGGGAAATAGCCATTTATAGGAAATCATAAAATCCTGGACCCAAGAAGGAACATTTTACACACACACACACACACACACAAATACGTATAACTACGTACATATATATATATGTGTGTGTTTGTGTGTGTGTGCGTGTGTGTATACACACGTATATTTTATATATACACACTTGAGTCAAATATCTCATTGTTTTCCTTGCAGAGTGAAAATTTTAAATAAATATGTTAAGTGTTAGCAGAATTTGAAGATATGGTCACCCCCCACATACTTTTTATTAGGAATAAAATTAACAAAGTACTTTGGAACGCAGTTTGGCTCTTTGGTTACTCCTTAAAAAAATGATCATACATTTTTACTTAGTTATTGTACTAATGGGAAACTCTTCTGTATAAATACTAGCAAATGTGTGTTAAAATATATGCATAAGGATAATGAGTAAAATGTTTCTCACAAGAAAAGGAAGTTGGAACAATATAAATGTTGTATTACTCTAACAAACCAAGAGTGATACGGTGAAATGCGATGGCTTTGTTACCTTAAATTGTTTGGTTGAGGTGCCGGCATGACTGAGTCAGTTAAGCATCTCTTTTTTTTTTTTTAAAGATTTTATTTATTTGTCAGAGACAGAGGGAGAGAGAGTGAGAGAGGCAGGCAGAAGCAGAGGGAGAAGCAGGCTCCCTGCCAAGCAAGGAACCTGATGCGGGACTCGATCCCAGGACCCCGGGATCATGACCTGAGCCGAAGGCAGCTGCTCAACCAACTGAGCCACCCAGGCATCCCCAGCATCTGACTCTTGATTTCAGCTCAGGTCATGATCTCAGGATTGTGAGATCCAGCCCCTCAATGGGCTCTGCGCCAGGCATGGATCCTGCTTAGGATGGGATTCTCTTTCACCCTCTCCCTCTACCCTCCTCCCCCTCAAAAAATTGTTTCAAAAAAGTGTTCAAGAGCAGGAAATGGACAGAAGAGATTACTTAGGTATTCTTTAATGGAGTGTAGATGTCTAGTGGACTCTCCATGGATTGTATGCTTCTATGTGTGAACCTTTCTTTTCTCTTTTTTTTTTAAATTAATTTTTTATTTTTTATAGACATATATTTTTATCCCCAGGGGTACAGGTCTGTGAATCACCAGGTTTACACACTTCACAGCACTCACCAAAGCACATACCCTCCCCAATGTCCATGATCCCACACCCCTTCTCCCAAACCCCCTCCCCCCAGCAACCCTCAGTTTGTTTTGTGAGATTAAGAGTCACTTATGGTTTGTCTCCTTATATTTCTATTGACTAGACTTTTTTTGTAACTCTGTAAAGAAAGAAGTTAAGTTATAGAAAATGAACATTAATACAAATAATTCTTGTCCATAGGAATGCAAATGAACTATGCCCCATAGAAATGTAATTGATTTTTACCCCATAGAAAAAGCCTAAAACATTACATCTTACAGCCTCAAGGAATATTAACCAGTTTTGCATCTATTAACACATTCATTTCACCATTTCTGATTGCCTATATATATATATATATATATATATGTTTGTTCTTTAAGCTCTCCTTTGGCCTTAACATGTTCTGGATTCCCTTATTAATTTATGAGTTGGAAACAACCTTTGATGTGTGGTCATTTTATATTTCATGAGTCAGGATTATACCTTTCTGAAAATTACACAACAGCATACTATTGGCGTAGTTGCTTTTTTATGAGACAAGAAGTTCTTTATTTCGTGGTCTTTGCTATGGCCTTAACCATCTGTTTTTATTCAAAATCAAAGTAAATATTACTATGCTGTGGACAAGAATAAGGTTTATTTGTTGATACTGTTTAACTCTGTATTGAGACAAGGATGAGGCTTATCTGTTGTGCCCAAAAACCAGGTAAGCCAGAGAACATTTACTGGAGTTTCTATATTCTCTAACCCCAAGGCCCTTTAAAAGGGACTTTATGTGAAATTTAGGCTAAAGGAGAAGGAGATTTTAGACACCAAAAAATTGAGGCATTGGAGTGAAGTCATTAAAAAACAAAACAAAACAAAACAAAACAAAAACAAGCTTCCTTGATAAAATATTAGGAATGGCCCTTGAAATATTTTTTAAAAAACTATTTTTACCCCTAACCTTTTTTTCCCCTTTGCCAAAGTAAAAGGCATCGTGGGTACTTTCAGCAAAATAGAGCTGTGTCCTGTTCTAATCCATTTTGCCTCATGTGGGCTGCCAACACTGGTATTTGTTGAGGCAGATGTGAAGGCACAATAGCATAGACTTTGTCGTGAAGCCAACTCATTCTTCTTGTGACATATGCAGTGCCTGAGGGAAGGGAAAAAATCAAGGTGGTTAAGGAAGAAAAAAATGTAAAATAGAAGAACTCAATCTGTATAGCTCTGTGAAGTACCACTTGCTTCTTCCCCCCCATACAATCAGTTAATCACCTTACAAAATGCCAAAATCATCAGAGCCTGAGCTGAAACAGCGAATTCAATTTTTTCTCCCTTTTAAATGTCTCCTTTTCGGTTATACAGTATTTTATGAAAAATTGATGTCTTGCTAGTCAACATGATGAATGTTGGGACATGCAGGGAATAGTTTAAAGAGTTTGTTTTAACAGTTATGCATTTAAATTGTCCTATTATAGTGGACATGTTTCCTCTGCCAACAAAAATCAGTTCTTAAAGGTCCAGTTCTACTAGAATTTTTTTGCTGCTTTCAATCATTTTGATAGCAATTCTGATGAATTCATGAATTAAAATTATTTCGTCCAAATGTTAGATTTCAAGGTGGCAGGTCAGAGCCTCTTTTTCTTTATTGCAGGGCTTTAATACATAATACTGGGGACAATTACAGTTTTAAAATATGATATATTCTCTAAGAAAGCCCTTTAGATATCTAAGCTCAGTGGAGCATTTGTCTGAAAGCAATTAAGCTGTACAATGTGTATCTATAGAAAAGCCACTTCTGCAACTTGATATACTTTTAAGTCCAGTTCTTAGGTAAAGGTTCTAGCCTCTGATCTTGCTCCTAGTAAATACATGATAAATATTTATTAAACAAATGAGCACATAGAAAATATCATCCATTATGCTATTCCATCAGTGGGAAAACAAAGATAAACTGTCTTTCGCTATCCCTTTTTCTATTTGCCCAACAATCGTGGATTTATAGAATAACATAGCTGGACTTTTTGCACCATTAAAGCCAAATTCTACATTTCACAGATGGAGTAACTGAGGCCTAGAATTTTGAAGTGGTTGTCCACAGCCACATACGTTGATGGCATGACAGCCAGATGGAAAATCCAGTCCTTCAAACTCTAAATGCAATAGTTCTCTCATTGTGCCAGCTTGCCTTTCAGATGTAGTCTTATAATACTAGGAAAAGGTAAACCAAGACTGGTAACCTGACTAGGGCTGTTAGCTTTTCCTCTTCTTGAGGAAAAGAGAGATGCCAAAAGTCCTATCATTGCTTTGTTTTGTTTAAGTATCCATACTTTTGGAAGCACCCCAGAGCTAGTATATTTCTCCTTCGGCTGCTAATCATAAGCTGTTACCTCTTTCATTTCAGAGCAGGCAGTGCTATTTCTGAGCCCTCAACAAAGCAGGATTATGGAGATGTGATTGCATCAGTGTCTGAAGTACTACCCTAATAAAGACAGGTAAACATGACTGAAATTTAAGACAGTGTCCTTACCAGAACAGTTCTCAAGGTGTTCTATGATTGTAACAAGTTAGCAAAGGCTTTGGGAGCTGAGATGAAGGTTCTGGTAGGTTAGTCACAGAGGAGTTTCAAGTTGAAGAATGACTCCTCTTATTGGATCTTTTGAAAAAGTAACTTTAGGAGAGTGTGACAGCAGAGTTGTAGCGTGGATACAAGACTAGATGCAGAGAGAACAATTAAAAGGCAGCAGCAATGACCTTGGTGGTCTGTGTATGTGATCCAAGCTCAGAGGTAGTAGAAATGCAGAGACATGAAAGGATTTGGGAGGTATTTTGCAGAGGATAGCTAGGACTTGATAATTTAATTTGGTGAAAAGAGGAGTGAGGGGTCCAGAGATTCAAAGATGACTCTCAAGTTTCTGGTTTGGTTGACTGGAGAAGGTGTCGGTGCAGAGAGTAATACGTTGAGGTTTTGTTTATGTTGAGTTTGAGTATTTTAGGGCATTCTGGTGGAAATGTCTTATAAATGGTTAGATCCACGATCTATGGTTTTGACATGTAAAGGGTTATTCAAACAATTGAGGACAATATGATCAGGCTACAGCACAGCTCAGAGAACTTGTTCCCGCCCTAACCTTATACCCCAGCCCCTACCCTTACACTCTACTCCACTCCAACCACCCTGGCTTCACCTTTGTGGCCCCAGCACTTAGGCACACTTTAGCCTAAAGATCTTTGCAGTTGCTATTCTGTCTGCCTGTAATGTTTTCCCCAAATCTGCATGTCCAACTCCTTTAAGGCTTTGCTCATATTTTTCCTTCTCAGTGAGACCTTACCAAGACCACACTATTTAAAATTGTGATCCCTGGGCATCTGGGTGGCTCAGTTGGTTAAGCATCTGACTGTTGGTTTTGGTTCAGGTTATGGTCTTAGGGTTCTGAGATCGAGCCCCATGTCGGGCTCTGTACTGGGCATGGAGCCTGCCTAAGACCTCTGTCTCCCTCTCCTTCTACTCTTCCTCCCTCCCTGTAAGAAAAAAAAAAAATAGCCTTTAAAAACTGCTAATAAGAAACCCTTAATTCCTTATTAAACTTAAGTCTATGAAGTCTCCTGTCATTTATCCATGTCTGTTTAGACCTATCACCTACATGGCCAATGCCAAGCCACAAGGGTCCAAATAATAACCTGATCCAGTTCTCAGGTCATTATTGGACCCTTGTGGCTTGGCATTGAGTCACACAGATCATATGCTCTCATTTTACCTTGTAACAGAAACTAGAATTAAGCCCTGTGTTCATTAGACCTAAAAGTCACTTTGTAAAGCTCCAGTTATTGAACCAGACACCATTCATGAGGTGTGAAGACCAAGACCATGAACATTTTATTTTAAAGAAAATGCAGTGTAGTCATAGAGCAAAGCCCAGAGTTGAAATGAAAGAGGAGAGGAAAATCAGGGCAAGAAATGAAACCACTTATCACTTAATATAACTATCAATATATTATTATTATTATGGAATAATTATATGCCTGGAATTGTGTTAAATGCTTTGAATATATTATCTTATTTAAATAGCAAACCAATAAGGTAGTTATTGTTATCAATCCCCTGATTATGGCTGAGAAACTGAGGTATAGAAAGGATATGCAGCTTCTTTTAAAATCACTTAACTAGTGCACGATACAGTCAGATTTTGAACCCAAAGTCCATGCTCTTAACCACTAACCAATCCATGACTTTATTCTAAATTTAATGTCCTATCAGCTAATGTCCTATTAGAGATCAGACTACATCTCTTAACAGAAGAGTTATCACTCAGACTAAAATACATTTAACAATAAAAGGGTACAGTCTTTTTTGTTGGGCATTTACCAGGACTGTCCCAGGGAAACAGAGATATATGCTCAGCCTATTAAATATATTTCCACTCTACATTCTGACATAATATATATATAGCAAGAATTCAAATACCAGCTTGTAACTGCAGTTGAGAGTACATGCTTAAATGGTATACCACAAACACCTGCAGGGTAACCATTATGAGATATATATCTATCTCTATCTCTATCTATCTATATCTATATCTATATCTATATCTATATCTATCTATATATCTTGTTAACAGACCTCTAGTGCACTTAGAGAAAGTCTATTTTCCTGGTTTGAAGGGGATCAATCAATTCTATGGGTCCAAAATAGTGCTTCGGGACTTTGTGGAGCAAGGTTGAACTACAAAATTTCATAGAGGCAAGAAACTATTTCAATGAAAAGCTGGGACCTAGTTACAAAGCCAGCTCCCAACACCCCTGGTCCAGCAATAAAGCAGTTCTGCTAAACAGGAGACAGGCACAGCTGCAGCATCTGGATGGGTCCAGGCTAGACTGACTAGGATGTCAGAGCAGCACCAGAGGCAAGAAAGGTAGAGGCTTAGAGATTAGGGTTGGTGGAAAAGTGGGAGAGACAGAGAAAAATAAGGCTGCAAGGCTAAACTAGAGTGTCCTCAATGTTAGTTATATGTACTCCTTTTAGACATTGATCTTTCTATGGGAGTTAATTATTTTTATGAACTAAAAAGGAACTTTCTAAAATTTTCTACACAGATATACTTTTAAACCATCACAAAAGCATACTTATCTCTGGAAGCTTAATATTACTATATTCCTTCAACAAATATTTTTTGAGAGCCCATGAAGTGTCCCAGAAAGTCTTATAGGAGCTGGGGATATAGTGGTGAACAGGACACATTCCCTGACCTCATTCTTGAGTGTATCTAAGTGCTTTTATGGAAAATGGCCCTTAAAAAAAGGTGTTTATATAAACAATAATTGCTAAGTCATGAAAATTATATTCCCTCTCCTTCGTTCCCTCAAGTACAAAATGAGGGCACTGACCTGGATACTTCCCCAGGCCTCTTCTAGCTCTAAAATCCTGTCACTCTGTTGTCATTTTCATCAGGTTGGTGCGAAGGGCAATGCCTCTCTTTATTTAACTTTTCCATTTTTAATATTAAAAATCTGAATCCATCTCAAAGCAACACATTTGATGTTTTCCATATGCTGAACATGAATGAAAAGGTCAAACACATAAATCAACCGAGGTGCTCATCAGGAGGTATCGTAATGCACCCCACATGCAATAGACCTTTCCACTGCCAGCTACTCCAGAAAAGTCTTACTCTGCATTTTGTGGGCCTTATGTAAACCAGTACCCCAGAGAAACCATTTGGTGGCATCACACCATAGTTAAGGGAGAAATTTTATTTTCCTTCTTAGTATTCTTGAATCTGAAATGGAGAAATAAGCTTCAAAGATGGTGACTCTTTTCCAGAATAAGAAGAAAATGTCACCATTTCAAAGTCAGGACGGCAGCAATTAGCAAGCTAATGTAAGGAAGGGAGGGAGAAAATGAACATTAATGTTCCCATTCTACATGTCCGCACTATGAAGTGACTTACATATCTGACCTCTAATGCTCACAAGGAGTCTATCTGTAAGCATTATTACTTTGAATTTTAAGATGAGAACACTAGGGATGAGAAAGGGCAAGTAAACCATTCATGATTAAGTAGCTAAGAAGGGACCAGAGTTGAGATGCCATTTGAGTCTAGAATACTACCCTTTCCACATACTTACCTTTCTGGGCTCTCCACACATGTTTAATACAGCTTAAAGACTCCAAAAATAATTATATGTTCAGAATTTTAACTTCTATTTCTTCACATTAAGCCTCATAGTATTATCATATTAAAAATAACATAGAAGTGCTAATTAAAGAGAATTTCTTCAAAGTCTTTGTCAGATAATTTTGTTGTAATTGACATCTACTGATTGTCTTCTATGTGAGTTACAATTTTGGGGGTTTGTGTGTGTGTGTGTGTCTGTGTGTGTGTGTGTGTCTGTGTGTCTGTGTTGAGTAATTTTGGGTTATGTTCTAGATATTTTGGACATTATGTTTGAGACTCTGTTGTTTAAATTCTATGGAGAACATTGTTGTTTTCATATTAGCAGTTAACTGACCAATTGGGTTCAGGCCACAAGCTGCCACCAGCTCTCTGTGCATTGTGATTTCAGTGTCAGTTGGGTATTTCCCAGCCCTCCCACCTGTGTGCCACCCAGCTGTGAAGATATAAATAAATGCATAGCACAGTGCCCAGTACATGTAGATGGTCAGATGTTCTCCTTGAATTGTCATACCTACATCTGTAGAATTCAGTTAAGTCATATGAATTAGGATTGATTTGTTTTATTTTTATTTTTTTTAAAGATTTTATTTATTTATTTGACAGACAGAGATCACATGTAGGCAGAGAGGCAGGCATAGAGAGAGAGAGGAAGGGAAGCAGGCTCCCTGCTGAGCAGAGAGCCTGATATGGGACTCGATCCCAGGACCCTGAGACTATGACCTGAGCCAAAGGAGGCTTAACTCACTGAGCCACCCAGGCGCCCCGAGGATTGATTTGTTTTAGATCAAAGTTCTAGGCTAAATGAATGAGGAATACTTGATTTGGTATGAGCATTGCAAAGAAAAATGAACAGAGTCCGTTGATTCAGAGACTAAATTTGAATACCAGTTTGGGCATCTAAAAGCATCATAACTTTGGATGAGTTACTCCCAACTCTCTGAGTTTCTGTAAACAGTACACTGGAGGATTTTTTTTTTTTTAAGATTTTATTTACTTATTTGACAGAGAGAGAGATCATAGTAGGCAGAGAGGCAGGCAGAAAGAGAAGGGGAAGCAGGCTCCCTGCTGAGCAGAGAGCTTGATGCGGGGCTCAATCCCAGGACCCTGAGATCATGACCTGAGCCGAAGGCAGAGGCTTTAATCCACTGAGCTATCCAGGCTCCCCACACTGGAGGATATTTTTGAGTAATAAATGAAAGTATGCAAATTAAATATTGAAATTAAAATATATAAAACCCCCTAACACAGTACCTGGCACATAGTAAGAGCCAAATAAATTTCTTTATTATTAATATAAGAAAACACACTTCAATTATGAAGTTACTAAAAAGAAAGAACAGCAGTGATATTTTCAATGCATATAACAAAGGTCTACTTTTGTTTTGCTTTGATTTTCAGGTATATTCTCATTAATGCAAGATACTCATAGGGTTATAATGGGCTAAAACCATTCCAGTGGCAAACAGTCAAACTGATGGCCTTTTAGATTTCATGTAATGCAGCCTTTCCTATCTCTCTGGCCTTGTTTCCTACCATGGAACCCCTCATTTACTATTTTTGGACCCCAAAGTTCTCTAACCCAGTACCTTTGCGTCAACTATTCTCTCTTTCCCAAAATCTTCATATGGCCAATATGTTTCTCATTATTTATTTGGGTCTCAGAGCAGATGTGATTTCTTCAGGAAGACCTCCTCTGACCACCCCATTCCAGATCATGTCCCTGCATCCACCCATTGCTGTCCCTCCTATTATTGTGACTAATTTTATTCAAAGCATTATCACTATCTGAAATTATTTCAGTTATCTATTTATTTAGTTATTATTTATTTTTACCCAGGAAAATGTTAGCTCTGTGAAGCAGGCAATTTTCTATTTCTACTCTGGCATCCCTAGGGCCTACAACAGTATCTAACACATAACAACCTTTTAAATACTTGTTGAATAAATGAATAACCAAAGTTTCACTTTGTTACCTGTAACTTCTTGAATTGTTTTACTCTACTAGAAGAAAATCAATAAATATTATGTATTCATTTAATTGGACTTTTGTCAATTTCTTGTCCCCAAACAGTTGATAATTCATCAACATACCTGAATAAATTTTACATTTGGATCAATTTCCACATTTAAAATCTTAATTTAATATGTTTATTGTAGAAGAGTCCACTGAAAATAAGAAGCCATTAATTGTACAACTTCTTGGCATCCAACAAATGCATATGGTGTTACAGGAGCTACATGGGGCTCCTGTGCAAGGCTTTAAATTATATAGCAATCACAGAATACTAATAACACACCTGAGGTTTCATCAGACAAAATGATCTATTCACTTATGATTAGTGCTATTGCTTCCTCTAGGGAAAGCAGTCTTTAGCTTTGCATAGGACTGTTGTGGGTTTCTGACAGAAAGATGCAGCCAGACACAGTCATATTTAAGAAATATAAATTCCGTGATGATTCTAGCCAACTTCAATTTATGATGTGGCTGAAAATGAACAGAGGTTGGATATTGGATTTCAGGCCAGAAGAGCTTCCCCAGCACTGGCTAGTACATGTGTCATATTTCAATCCCTTTAGTCCACTTCATTTGGCAGGATTTGTTCAAGACAAATCTGGAGGTCATTTATCCTGCTCACTAATGAGCTATCCCTCCAGCAGAGTAGCTCTTTCCAAGCTGGGGCCCAAGTCAATAGCAGAAGGATCTGGAGGACCATTCAAATCTTGGGAGACTGGTTTGACAGAAAGAATTTAGGGTTCAAAGTCACCCAGCTGTGAAGAGTTGCTCTAAATCTCACAAACTTAGATACCTCAGTAAAATAAGCATTTAAAAATTTTTGAAAATTAATTTTTTAATGATAAGCTTGTAAATTATATATTCTTGGAGGATGGGAAATGAAATTTAAAAATCTATCCCACCCACCTCCATGAACCTACCTACATCCCCTAAAGTTAGTCACTAATATAAATTTTCTTGCCATCCTTCTAAAAATGTTCTATAGACAGATAAATATATATCTGTCTATGTTAATGCTTAGGTAAATAGATGGTTGGATAGTAATGGGATAAATCATGAAAATAATTCAAGTTATATAGTGTGGTAGATTGCAGTGATTGCCCCAGTTCTTCACTCCTTCCTGTTAACTGTGCTCTCCTGCCATGGGTAGTTCACCTGCCCCATTTCTTGACACTAGACTCATCTGTGTCATTTGCTTTGGCTACTGGCCAATGAAAAACGCATGGAGAGAGTGGAGTTTTCCTAGACTCCCCATCCTAACCTAGCTTAGACCAGTCAACAGCCTGGCCACCACTAGATGTGTAAGTAGGCCCAGTCATAATCAGTGGTCTTCTGACTACCTCTTCTCTCTCCATCTGACACCAGATGCTTAGGGTTTGAACTTGTTATATGGCCACTGAATTTGGTGATAATTAGTTAAGGAATGTTATTATGGTGGTAGGTAACTGATCTATATGTCTTGTAACTCTTTCCACAGTGGAACATAAGGACTTACCTCCTTTGTTTTAACTACTGAAAAATATTCCATAGTATGTAAGTACTCTAATTTATTCAATTCATTCTATAGATAGACATTTTTATTGTTCCAGGTTTTCACTAGTCAAACAACATTACACAGAGCATATGCAGACAGATATCTCGTATACTTGACACCTTGATCCAAAGAATAAACTCTTAGAGGTAGAATTACAGGGCTAAAGGACAAGTGCACTTTAAATTTTGCTGATGATTGTCATAAAACCTTGTTTCTAATGTATCTCTGCCAGTTCTTGATTTCATTTTAAAGATGAGAATGCCTTTCAGCCTCTTCTAGAGTAATACATCTTTTTGAAAGAATATTATAGGAATATGATATTTATTAACTTCTAAATTTTATTAACTCTGGCTTGTAATGTTTTGCCTTCAAATTATACAAAATATTGACTATTGCCATCATTATTTATGTTTTGATATATAGAGCTTTTCTTTATCTCTTTCTTTTTTTTATCATTTTTAAATGCAAGAAAATAAATAAATAAATAAATAAATGCAAGAAATTATGTTCTCAAGGTCAGACTTCATTTGCTCAGCATGTCTGACCTGGAAAATTCCCATGAAGGACCAGAAGCCTAAGAAGGCTTCAGTTCTAAGATGTAATGGTAGCATGAAGAGTTAGGGGAAGTTGATGGTTGGCCTCAATGGCCACCAACATTGAATCTCTCATCACAAGAGACACATACATCTCTTTGGTATTAGGTAATGGAGAGAACAAGGGTTTTAGAGTTCACCCAAATTCAGTTTGTGTTAGGATTTTGTCCTTTACGTACTGTGTGTGTTTGAGCATGTTATATAAATCTGTGGGCCTCTGAGATGCCTGCCTGGCTCAGTTGTTTAAGCCTTTGGCTCAGGTTATGATCTGGGGTTCTGGGATCAAGCCCCGCATTGGATTCCCTCCTCAGGGGAGAACCTCCTTCTCCCTCTGCCTCTCCCCATGCCCCATACTCTGCTCATGCTCTCTCTCTCACTTACTCTCTTGCTGTTGCTCTATCTCAAATAAATAAATAAAATAGTTTAAAAAAATAAATAAATCTGTGGGCCTTAGTTTCTTCACCAAGGAAACTTCTTCAAGAAGATGATGAAATATATATTCAACATTTTGTGAAATCTAGTCCTCTTCTCATATGTATTGCTGCCGGGAACAAATAAAAACATGAGGTAACCACGGGAGCATTTGTACCATGGGATTGAGGATGTCTACTGAAGTGGAGAGAATACTACAAACCTGAGTAGAAAGGCTCAACATGCCTCTTAGTGGCTGAGTGATCTTGAGTGTATCAGTTCATCTCCCTGTACTTTTATCCTCTGTTGTAAATGGAAACATGGAACCTGAGTTGCAGGGCTGGTCTGAGGATTAAAAGTACTATGTGTTGAAGCACCTAGTGTGGGACCTGGCTCCCAGTAGACACTTAATAGTGGTACTTAGTAATTTTATTTGTGTGAATTTCATGACCATAAATGAATGGTTGTTACTTTCCCTCATTTTTTTCTTCTAAAGTCTTTTATATAATTTAAGGAACATATTCCCCACATTTTCATATCTCTGAAAATGTTCTGTGACTTAATATCAATGATATTTTGTAAATGCTGTCAGTCAGGCTGCTGTCACAGTGTCATTGTCTGTGCGTGGGGAACTTGATGACATAAATGGACAACTAGAACCTCTCAATGGCTCAGTTCATCGACCATTTAAGGGCCATTTGAAGAACGATTAGGATTCCCACTCATCAGCTGAAAACTGATCATTTCTACTAGTGCCATTTTCATTACCATATGTTATACCCAACATTTATTAAGCACCTAACAGGTAAAGGAATCAGAGCTAAGACTGAGAAATGCAAAAGCCTAAGAGTTTTACAATATCACTAGGGAAATAGGGAAATGACATAAAACATAATTAACTGTACAAGAGTGGCTGGTGCCAAGAAATAGTGCAGATACTATATAAATGCTTCAGGAAGCAAAAAAAAAAAAAAAAAAAAAAAAAGTGGCTGGAAGGGTGAGGGTTCAGATTGCCTCACAAAAAGGAAAATCATCATGATGCTTTAAAATGAGGATAGGACTTGGGAAGAAGGGTTCCCCCTTCTTTCTGGCATGAGGATAGCTGGAACAAAGGAGTAGTGTAAAAACATAAAAAGGTATGGAAAAATATTAATGGCAATTGGGTTCTGATAAAGAAGTAGTGTGGCAAAGAAAGGTGAAAGAGTTAGGTATAACATAGATTCTGACCTTAAAGTTGTATGGTCTGTCCCTCCCTATTTTAATTCATAAATTAATGATGTGAATGCTTGTGGATGATTGCCATTTAGGCCATTGAGAATAGGAGGGAAATTTCTTCTTCATGGATGATTTGATCTGATTATTCAGAACTAGAAGAGGTCTCAGAAGACAGTTTGTCCTGCAATCTGTTACTGGAAACAATGGCATAATTATCAGCCACTCAAAAATGGAGATCATTATTTTTGGCAGATGTCCTTTAAATGTAATTGGTTCAATTTGATAACCCTAAGAAATAAGTTGATTCATTTGGTTACTGAGAAGATTTAACAGAGACATTTCTGTGGCTGTGGTGGGCAATTGCTAACACCTGCTTTGAAGATCATACAAGGCCACATTGTCTTGGCCATATGGTATACAACTTTTAAAGTACAAGCAATTATTTGTTCATGTAGATCCAGCCCATTTCTTTAGGCAAGCTTGCCTGATGCTGAGCAAGGGAACCCATCAATCTAAGAGTCTTACCTCATTAAGGTCCCCAATGTCCATCAAGGACGAGCCTCACCTTTTCAGTGAGGCCTGAGATCTGGACCAATCTATTGAATATTGCAACCTGTCCCCTTCTCACAGTTACCCTACATTTTAGACTTCTGTCCTTGATTTTTTTTTTCTCTTATAGAATTTATCACTTTCTAACATGCTATATACTTGTTTGCTAAATTTACTGTTCATTGTATGTCTTACCTGATGGAATGTATGCTCAAGAGGGCACAAATTTTAGTCTGCTCTGTTTGTTACCATTTCTTGGTGGTCTGGAACTATGCCTGAAGTCTGAGAGCATTAACTATCTGAAGAGCTATTACCTGGATAAGTGATATCAACAACACATCCTGGGGCATTACATTCTATCACACACTCCTGGGATCAGTTCCTCATCTGATTCTGTGGCATCTTTCTTTATTCTATGAATCTATGACTTTTATACTAAAAAAAAAAAAAAAGAGCCATTAAAGTTAAATTATTTTTAAAATACTGGTTGAGATGTGACACATGCATAGCAATGTGTCATTGGATGTGTCTAATGATACCAGGTCAGGACTTTTTGATTTAGAAGAAGCAATAGAAAAGGACATGAACATACTCTTCTATCTCTCAGTTACAAAAATTGATTCTGTATATTGCTTTTAACCACTGGAGTTTGGGATTGCAAGATAACCAATATTCAATAGATTGGTCCAGATATACCAGTTCATTTAGTAGATTCAGCTTTTACAAGGAATTCTTAACTTACCACTGCCTACTACCAGTAACTAAAGTCACCAGGAGTCCACTGCATGTTTCTGTCAAACTCTTCAAGAGCACTAGTAAACCATGGTGCAATTTTTTCAGCTCTATGACACTTCAGAGAGAGGCTTGTGATGGAAAGTAAGTTAAATGAAGGTAAAATTTTCCAATACCAGTTGTCTTTTGAGAGATAATGCCATATATTTAGATGAAAGTTGCATTATATTTTGTTATTCAGTTGCTGAACTTAAACCCTGGGGTCATTTTCAGCATCTTTTCCATAAGGGAAGGCATTCCATAGATATTTTATCTGGTATGGATCTCAATTTAGCATGTGTAAATAGTAATATGCCAACTAGAAATGTAAGCTGCCTTGCTCAATTTCATTGTTGAATTGCTAGATAGGGAATGGAAAGACTTGGAACATGTTACCTACTTATCCTCTGACTTAGGTTTTTTTGGGAAAATTCTCACTAATTTTATTAAAAAAAAAGAAAGAAAGAAAGAAAGAAATCCTCCCAATTTTTATTGGTTTTTCCAGACACACCTAGCAAATGCTTTGTTATGCTAAAAAGGTATAGGCCAGAAATAAGGAACATCTGACAACTTGGAATCCAACTAGCCTAATATTAGTAGATCAATTAGTACTATTCTTTTAAAATATTGCATTGAGATTTATTATCTAAAAGGGGCTTAAGCTTACATAAGCTTATAGCTCAATAAATTTTCACAATCTGAACACATTTGTGTTAACACCCAAGTTCAGAAATAGAACACTGTCAGAAGCTCAGAAGTATCCTCTTGTGGTCTCATCAAATCACTAGTCATCATCCATCAAAATTAATCACTATCTTGACTAGAAACAACATGCATTTCATCCTGCATTTTTGTTCTGTCTTTTTTGTTGTTCTTTAAAATCACTAGAATCATACAGTATGTATGTGTTGGTATCTTTCATTTTTTTATGTTGATGATATATATGTTTTCATTGGATTTAGTTATAGATAATTCATTCTCATTGCTGTATTGTAGTCCACTGGGTGAATATATCACAGTTTATTTACCATTTCAGCTTTTGGTGGGAATTTGGACAGTTTCCAGTGTAAGGCTAATGCAAATAATGCCGCCGTGAACATTCTAGTGCATGGACTTACAATGGAAATGTTTAGACATTTGTTAGTTATATAACTAGAAATGGAATTTCAGGTTCTAATACTTTTCTTTAAGTGAACTCTGTATGTTCTGAAAAGGAAAACATACATATGCATCATCGAGAAAAAAAGCATATGATGGTGAGAGAATCTAGTGATAGTCTTAAACTCTTGATGATTTCATAAGAGGACTACAAAGCCGCTTCCACAGGGCCCTCCACTTCTGGATGGGGCCATGAGGATTGCAATTACATGTCCTTTACTTTCCTTTTCTCCCCGCCTCTCCCCCGCAGAGGAATGGAGTGAGGTATAAATATTCCTATCACCACAAAAACCCACAAAGAACTTTACTCCCCAAAATCAAAGCATCTGAGTGATAAGTTAGACCATTGCTTCTCATTCTAAGAAATTATCCTATTTGTATCTGCCAAGGAGGGCAGGGAACCATAATTAAAATTCACAGTTGCATATCACTCTCCATCTGCAAAGTACTTCATAGATATTAACTAATTAATCCTCCACCTTTCTCTTCCTGCTCTCCCCCCACTTTCTCCCCACCACGAAGCAGGTGGCATCTCCATATTATGTTGCCCATTTGCAAAAAGATAAACACAAGAACAGGTTATGCCAGTCCCTTGATGAGGTCCAAGAGTGTAAAATAAATACTTTGCTGCCTGGGGCCTTTGTGAAATAAAACTACCACATACTTTAAGCCTGGAGATCTAAATTGCATAAATAAAGCCTCTGAAGGTTTTTTTGTCACATATGACAGGAAAGATGGATTTATCATCAGGTTTGTTTACTAAACTGTCACAGTGGTTGCTCATGAATATCAATGATGCGAATGCTCCTGGGAAAGCTTATAAGAACCCTAAGAAGGAAAAATTACTAAATGTTTTCTAACATGGGATCAAGGCAGGCTGTTAAGTTGGTTACACTGGCTTTGTTTGTTTGTTTTCCAATCCAAAGAAGAAAATTTTGAAATTGGTTAGAAAAAAGAGCATGGGTGAAATGACACTGAAATTTATAAATATAGAGAAAACAAAGTGATATCTGTTCCTTCATGTGTGTGTGATTAGAAATGAGCATTTGGTTATGATTTTTTTAAAATAATAATACTACATGTAAGTTCTAATTGTCTATATCCAAATATTAACCGCGATTGAAGTTCAGTTTAAATTATCATTTTAAAAAATTTTATTATGTTATGTTAGTCACCATACAGTACATCATTAGTTTATGATGTAGTGCTTCATGATTCATTGTTTGTGTATAACACCCAGTACTCATTATAACACATGCCCTTCTTAATACCCATCACCAGGCTAACACATCCCTCCACCTCCTCCCCTCTGAAACCCTCAGTTTGTTTCCCCCTCTGGTTCCCCCCATCTTCTTTTTCCCCTTCCTTTTAATGGAAGAAAGCCTAAGCCTGTAGAAATTTTCTGTCATTTCATATTTATGATTTATAAAAATGGAGTAATCTACTTTAATTTTAGATACAACCTACATTTGTAAAACCAGAAGCCAGGAAAGTCATCATAACTAGTGATTATACCAGACAAAAAAGAATTCTTCCTGAGGCTACATTCTGCTCTGGTTCTATGCACTCAGCTTGCTCTGGTTTCCCAGGACTTTTTTTTTTTTTTTCTTTTTTTTTTGTGCTTATTTAGGGCACTGTAGGCTCCTTAGGGTATTGAATAGGAAAGGGGGGGGGTATAAACAGTTATTAAGCTTGATAAGTTGGTTCAAAAGAGAAATTAAGATGCTTAATATTTGATTTTTTTTTTTTAATCCATCTGAGCACTGCTAGGGTGAAAGCTCCAGATCAAAAACTACCAAAAAAGGATAAAATAGAGCACTGCCCTCAGGGAATTTCTATAGAGTGGCAGGGATAAATCAAGTAGACATATGTCTAAATTACAAGACACTAAGGGTATTATCTTTTGCAATAGAGTAGACCTCTGCAATGGAGCTACTCAGGAGGGTCCCTGTCCCTGTCCCACTATAATACACAGAAATGACCCCAAATAATCATACATTTAACAGAAATACAGAACAATGCTCCAGGCAAGCAAAGCGTATCTTGAGATTCAAGAAATGAAGAGAGAACTCCAAGCTAGAATGATAAGTAGGAGTTGAAGCCAAAGTCCTAAAGAGAAAAATCTACTTTAGGGCCAGGACTCTTGAGACTAACTTGAAGTATACGTTGAGTGTCTCTTATGGAGAGGCTTTTAATAGTTTAAGGAATAGTGGAGGGAGCAAAACAAAACAAAAGAGCACCAGAAAGGAGAACCACTAAAGGAGATATGAGAGGACTAGAATGGTAGAGCAGTGAATGGGTAGAGCCAGTTTGGCTCAACTGTGAACATATCATGTGGAGGGGCAGAGGGCCCCAGGACCAAGCTACAGTTTTCTAATTTTGGTGCTTCCTAAGGTCATGGACAATAAAGTCCGAGAGGTCATTGGGTTTGTATTTGACAATTAGGAAGTCTTTGGTGATGCTTGGGAGAGTGGTGTGGTAGAGTTCAAAAGGGAGTGGGCTGTGAGGGAGTAGAGGTAGATGAGGAGAAAGAGGAAGAGAAGGTGAGGGAAATGGACAAAAGAATTAAAGGGAAACCAGACCAAATAAAGAGTTTAATCTGTTGGTAGTTGTTTTGTCATTTTAGGATAAAAGAGATATTTGTCTGTAGGCAGGAAGTCAGAGGAAGAGATATTGAAATACAAAGGACAGTAATAGCGCAAAAACCAGGAGGAGGCAGAAAAGATGGGACTCAAAAGTAAGTGAAGGAGAACATTGAAAAGACATAAGTAAAAGCAGTGACTTTTCCTTTAGCATTTCAAGACACTATTATCTTCAGGCATTACTATTACTGATGAGAAGTCTGTCAGTCTGATGTCATTCTTTTGTAGGTCATCTATCTTTCTATTCTGTCAGTATGCTAATTATCTGTTTTTGAGTAGCAAATTATTCTAAAAGGTAGTAGCTTAAAACAATAAGCATTTATATTAAAAAAAAAGAAAAAAAAAACAAAAAACAAAAAACAATAAGCATTTGCTATCTCACACAGTTTCTGTGGATCAGGAACCTAAGAGTGCTTGGAGGAGTGGTTCTGACACAGGGTCTGGATGTTAGAGTAGTCAGTGTGTTGGCTGGGACCGAAGGCTTGCCTAGGTCTAGAGGACCCCACTCCAGACAGCTCACTCATGCACCTGGTAACTTAATGCTGATTGTTGACAGGCAACTTGGGAACTCCACATGTACTTCTTAAGAGGGCCAGTTGAGTGCCTACCACAATATGGCAGCTGGCTTCTCCTCAGCAGATGATCCAGGAGAGGGAGAGAGAGGGAGAGCAAGAGAGAAAAAAGAGGGAATCGCAAATCTTTTAGTCCTTTAGACTTCCAAGTCACACACTTTCATGTCTACCACGTTTTGTTCATTAGAAGTGAGTCCTTAAAGAGTCCCTAAACTTAAGGAGATGGGAATTGGGCTCTATGTTTGGAAAAGAGAAGTATCAAAGAATTTATGGACATCTTTTTAAACTATCACTGGCAGTTAGATCTTGGAGTGGTTACAAGTAAAAAGTTTGGTGAATCTCACATTGAAGATGATCAATATCATTAAATGATCTGAAATTCATTAGGTGTGAAATAATGAAATATATATATATATATATATATATATATATACCATGTCATGTTATTCTACTATATATACCTAAGAAAGTCTGTGTCATTCTGAGCATACTATCAACAAATTATATCTGCTGTGGCATCTAAGAGAATACAGTGCTGATACTGATCATGGAAGGGAAGACAGGGAAGGAAGTGGATGCATCCCTGGCTCTAAATGTAACTTGGTTTCTTTGCAGAGCTCCTCAGTGAGTGTTCTTTCGTGAGATTTTTCACAGGAGAAACAATCATATTAGTCACAGAATTTCTGTAAGTTCCTACCTCAGGAACTCAGAACCAGCCAGTCATAGGGCAGCCCTTTTATGAGTGGAAAGAGCCAGATTTGAAGGGAGGTTTCTAAAACAGACACATTTAAAGAGGAGAATTTGCCACTAGTTTTGTTTCCATTTTCCTTCTGTGAGCTTGGAAAGAAGGAAGAAGGAATTAATGAGATTCATTTTGTATGCAAGGGTAAGCACAGTTAGTGTTGAGCTAAGTCTAGCAGAAGCTGAAAAAGCATATCTGGCACAGCCAAGTAATTAGACTTCACATTTTGAGAATTTTGTAAGGAAAAAAATGTCCATAGTGGAAAGTGTCTTTAAACTCATTTTCCACGGACAGAGACTTTCTCAGCCCAGTCTCAGACTTGATCCTTTGTTCACCACATTTAAAATAAGGATGGAAATTGATGTAGTCATGGTTTGTTATTTGTATGCTCTGTAAGAAAGGGGTGACTGCTTGAGGAGGAAAGAACATGCTGGTGCTATGTTCTTGGCTAGACTTAAAATCCAGCAAAATATGTGTTCAAATCAAAGCAGGAACCAGGGCAGTGATGAAAGCATCCATTTCCATTTTTCTCAAATGATTGGAAATATTTACAGAAGAGTGAACATGTCTTCCAAGTACTGGCTAATACCTGCTCTCTGGAGCCAGACCGTCTGGACTGAGCTCTGACTCTGCCACTTACTCTCCGTGTAAACGAACTTCATTTCTCTCTGTTTCAGTTTCCCCATCTGTAAAATGGGAAAAACAATAGTGCCTATCTCATCACGTTGTTGTGGGGAAGAAATAAATATATATAAGCCACAAAAAACAGAGACTGATGCATTATAAGCACTATAAAGGTTAGCTCTTTTTGTAATGGTTATTAATTATTGCCAAGAATGATGTCATGTATAAAGTAGGTGTTGAATAAATATTCACTATCTAAACTGAACACCAAGACTGAAAATTAAGAGCAGGATATATGAGGAGAGGTGACTCCATCCTCACCCTGCCTCCCATTACAGCATTAGTTCCTCTACTTCCCATATTCCTATGACAGTTATAACACACTTCTTACATTGCATAATAATTGCATGTCCAATCTGCCTCCCCTACTTGAACTATCAACATATTGAAGGTAGAGTGTATGTCTTATTTATCTCTTTATCATCAGCATCTATCTTAGTGTCTCATGTATAAGATGAGTGCACAATGAATATTTGTGGAGAGATTAATGAATGAATTAAAAATTAGCAATTATTACTAAGCACTATTATGTACCAGGCACTCTGCTGGGTATAGGAATACAGCACTGACCAAGATAGACACCATCCTTGCTGTAATGAAGTTCATGATCTAGTGGAGCTATTTCCAGAATCCTGGATCCCTCCAAGACAGTTGATAAGGGAGGAAAGGAAGAGAGAACTTAATGTTTGCTGATTTCTGCTCCACATTGATTAGCATGCATTAGACTGTGGATATTAAGAAACACAGTTAACAGTGGCTTAAAACTTAAGGGTACATATTGTTCAAGTAACAAAAAGTCTGAAGACAGTAATTTTGAGGTTGATCCATTAATTTCATGAGGTCTGGATGATACATTAGTGTATTTCTCTTGGCCTTTCCCTCAAGGTAGCAAGATGGCTGCCAAAGGTCCAGGCATTGTGTCCTCACACCATCATCTTCAAACGCAGGAATAATGGAGTTCCATTATTCTGTCCTTTTCACACAGAGAGAGTTTCTTTCCCCCAGACCACTCCAGCACATCTTCTCTTATACATCATTGTCCAAGATGGACTCATATGGCATTCCTACTTTCAAGGGAAGCTAGGGAATTTAGGTTCAGGTTTGTGCAGCTTTTGTGAGGAAAAATGACAGAAGAAGAGGAGGGAGCTTGGGAATGACTTTTCAGTGGTCAATCAACAGTGTCTACTGCTCTCTGATTAGCCCTGCTCTTCTCTTTTCCCTGAACCTTGAGAAGAAAGGGAGATAGGCATTGTTTGATAGTCTGTACCCTAACAACATCCTGTCTCTTCACCTGTAAAATGAGTAGATAGTGTAGATGGTCCTTAAGGGTTTATCCAGGTTTGCTTTTCTAAAAGCAGTAAATCCATAACCGTAGACTTAAAGGACTGATCGCAACCAGTTATACCTCTATGTGTAATTACTATATGCCAGGCATTATGTGTACTTTGCTACATTAGAATGGAATATTTGGAGTCAAAAGGTCTAAGTGCTAATCTTAACCTTGGATTTTGGCAAGTCACATGTCTTCTCCAAACTTCAGAGTTCTTATCATTTAAATAATAATTACAGACAGCAAGGTTGTTTTGAGGGTTTAATGAGATATTCAGTATGATTTGCATTTTGTTTATTTATAGTCTGCTTTTTCAAGAAGGATTTGAGCTAGATGCTCTTTGTAAGCTATTGCTATTATTACTTCTTTGTGAAGAAAAAAAATGGCTTTATTGAGATATAATTGATATAACCAGAACTGCACATATTTAATGTGTACAGTTTGACACCCATGATACCACTACCACAAACAAGATAATACACAAACCCAGCACCTCCCAAAGTTATCTTTATGTCTCTTTTATTTTTCTCCCTGTGATAAGAACACTTGATATGGGGCACCTGGGTAGCTCAGTCAGTTAAGCGTCTGCCTTTGGCCCAGGTCATAATCCCAGGATCCTGAGATCTAGCCCTGCATCGGGCTCCTTGTTCACTGAGGAGTCTGCTTCCTCCTCTCCCTTTCCCCTCCACCCCCTGTTTGTGCTCTCTCTGTCTCGCTCTCACTTTCTCTCAAATAAATCAATAAATAATAAACGAATTTTTTTTAAAAAAAGAACATTTAATATGAGACCTACCCTCTGAACAAATTTGAAGTGTTCAGTACAATATTGGTAACTGCACGTGCTATATTGTACACCAGATCTCTAAAACTTACTCATCTAGCGTAACTAAACTTTATATCCATTGAATAATAACTCCTCATTTCCTCCTAGCCTCTGGCAACCACCAATATGCTCGCTGTTTCTACAAGTGTGACTATTTTAGATACCTCATATAAGTGGAATCATGCAGTATCTGTCCTTCTGTGGTTGGCTTATTTCACTTACTCATGTTCTCCAAGTTCATCCATGTTATCTCAAATGGCAAGATTTTCTTCTTTTTTGAGGATAAATAATACTCCTTTGTATGTATCTTTATTTATTCATCTGATGATGGAACTCCTACAACTCAATAGCAAAACAAAACAAAACAAATAACAAATAAGCTTATTAAAAACTAAACAAAGAACTTCAGCAAACATTTCTCTAAAGAAAACATACAAATGGTATGAACAGGTGTATGAAAAAATGTTCAACATCATTAATTAGCAGGAAAATGCAAATCAAAACTATGAGATATCCTAAGACAAAATCAGAGAGAGAGAGACAAACCATGAGAATCTTAACTATGGGAAACAAACTGAGAGCTGTGGAGAAAAGGGGGTGATGGGATGGGGTAACTGGGTGATGGGCATTAAGGAGGGCACACGATGTAATGAGTATCAGCACTGCAACTAATTAGTCACTAAACTCTATTCTGAAACTAATAGTACACTATATGTTAATAAATTAACTTTAATCAAAATTTTTTAAAAATGAAAGCAAAAGAACCTGTGAGCCATCACCTCATACCTATTAGGATAGCTATTGTTTTATTAAAAAGTTTTGGCAAAGTTGTGGAGAAAAGGGAATCTTTGTACACTGTTCAGGAGAATGCAAAGTGGTTAAGCCACTATGGAAAAAACTCAGAAGTTTCCTCAAAAAAAAAAATGAAAATAGAACCACCATGTGATCCAGCAATACCACTTCTGGAATTGAAATCAGGATTTTTTTTTCTTAAGATTTTATTTATTTATTTGACAGACAGAGATCAGAAGTAGGTAAAGAGGCAGGCAGAGAGAGAGGAGGAAGCAGGCTCCCTGCTGAGAAGAGAGCCCGATGTGGGACTTGATCCCAGTACCCTAAGATCATGACCTGAGCCGAAGGCAGAGGCTTAACCCACTGAGCCACCCAGGCACCCCTGAAATCAGGATCTTAAAGAGTTATCTGCACCCCCATGTTCATTGCAGCACTATTTATGTTAGCCAAAATATGGAAATAACCTAAATGTTCATTGATGAATGGATATCATTACCTCTTTACACAACTCTGCTATGAAAACAACCATACCAAAGCAGCAGAACACTCAAGACAAGCCCCCAAATATTTGTTCTCTACCCACAGTGACAAGTGCTGGTTTTCCTGGAGAACTTTGAGCTCATTGTAATCATAGTGGCCAGTTTTCTGACTACATGTGCTAGCATGTGAGCTCTTGTTTTTTTGTGTCCTCTTGGACTTCTGAAGAACTTCAATATGATTAAACACAAACTGAGAAAGGCAGGAGAAGACCTTTGCCTTAGGCAACTCACAATTTCAAGGTTCATTCATAACAGAAGGTATATTAGTTCAGACAGTATGCAGGTAAATGTAGTCTTAATTTTGCTAAATATTTGAAACATGCTAATAAGACTGTGTTCATGTTCATTTATGCTCATGGAAATGCCATACTTTCCTTGATGTCTTCTCCCCAGACAAAGTATGTGCTGCTCCTCACACTGAGCAGGTGTGAAGTTCTCTTCTACCAGGCTCAGATCCTTGGAGGTATTTGAGGAGAGGTAGGAGTATAATTATTTTCTGAAATGTAACTCAATTTCTTTACTAACTGAGCTTATTGAATCATATCACCCAGCAGGAGGTACACTGAGCCAGGCCAAATAGAAGAGCAGATTAGTCCTGTCTGCATGATAAGAACCTTCTAAGCATGTGTCTTAACTGATGGAATCTGACAGTGCAACCTGAAAGCTTCAACTGGAAAATGATAGAGAACAGAAAGCTGTTAAAAATTCTCTATAGGGGGGTGCCTGGGTGGCTCAGTGGGTTAAAGCCTCTGCCTTTGGCTCAGGTCATGATCCCAGAGTCCTGGGATAGAGCCCCCATATCCGGCTCTCTGTTCAGTGGGGAGCCTGCTTCCTCCTCTCTCTCTCTGCCTGCCTCTCTGCCTACTTGTAATCTCTGTCAAATACATAAATAAATCTTTAAAAAAAATTTTTTTAAATGCCTTATAGGCGTGGTCACCTAAAGAAACCCTGAAATATTGTAAGTGATTTAATAAGTGTTGGTATCCAAGTAAGCATGTGGAATTTTCTACACACCCATGCACATTCTTGCACATAATTTCTTTAACATTTTCCAATCTTTTAAGATAAGTTGTGTATACAGAGTTTTAATGTTGACTTTGCAGTCAAGCAGACCTGGGCTTGGATTTTTAGTACCTACTTTTAGATTGATACTTACTTCTTTGCAGCACAGTTTTTTCAACTGTAAAATGAAAGAATACCTGCCTCACCAGCTTGCCCTGAGGGTTAAGGGAAATAATCTCTAGTGAGACTCCAGCAGAGAATCTGCTTCCATATTAAGTGATCAGTAATAGTCAATAAGAGTTCCTTTCCCTTCCTTTTTCACCAGGACTAGAGGATATTTGTATTTTTTCTTAGCTGTGCTCTCTTTCTATTTCCAAATATTAATGGCTAATGAAATTAATTTTGGGAAAAACTCATGTACACTCTAGTTATTTTATTGAACCTTAAATTTTGACCAGATTATAAAAGATAAAGAATGACTAAGACTCAAGGTAACCTGAAAGGTATTTGCAAAAGAAATTAAATTCTAAAGGGGAAGTGGCAAATTATTATGTGAGCAGTAAGGGCTTATGTGGCAGGTACAATGGAATGAAGTTTCTCAAACTGGATGTCAGTTTTCTTCCTAGTCAGTGCATATGACATGTTGCATGAGTCTGTCTTTCATGGGGCCATCCATCTCTAGGGTCCTGTATCTATCCTCCAGGCAGTTCTAAGGAGTTACTATGTAAAATGAGCCCTAGTGAGCACGACCAACTCCTAACAATTCTTAGCCTTGAATTATAGGTACCCAATTACTGTTGACAGATTGGTAATAGAACTACTGCTCATCCTTTCTACTCCTGGCTTCTATAGCCCTCGGATAAGTCCATACTGAAATTAATGGGACCCCTATTTTCTTATAGACAAAAATCCAAGCTCCTTAGTATATGAGGTCTTCCCTTACCTCCTGGCTCTTCTCTTGAGTCATCTTCGTTGATATTCCAGATAGCTGATAGCTTCTAATCACACCAGCTATTTCAAAGGCCCTAAGAAATGTCTCACCTCTATCTGCACGCCTTTCTGTTCTACCTTTAACCAGTTTTGCCCTTTTCTGCTTTGTCGATATGGCTAAACCCTCCTGTGCTGACCCTCAAATATGTAAAGGTACTTCCTCTAGGATTCTCTTCTGTCTTCTTTATTGATGTGTCATCCTGGCCTGTGCCTGCTTTAGGACTTATTCTGTGAATTAAAAATTTTCATTTCACTGTAGACTCTGAGGTCCTTAGAGTCAGGAACTGTGACTTCAGTTCCCTCATCTCCACTGCTTAATTTGGTTCTAGCCTATGGCGGATTGTCAGTAAATATGAAAGCAAGGAAGGGAAGAGTGAAGAAGGAAATTAAACCCCATTGTTTTTCAAAAGTATACTTCCTGCAAAGGGGATCCAAAATCATTTTCCTTCCCACCTTTAACCAAAGGGCAATAAGTCTGAATTCTTGCTCAAAGAAAGCTCCTATGTGACAAGGTTTATATTTAAAGATGAAACCAAGTTTCGATATTGGAATCATGGAATTTTTGAGAAAGATGCTAGTGAATAGTAATACAGCACAGTCATTAAGAATGCCAATCATGGAGTGGCTCAGTTGGTTAAAAGTCTGCCTTCAGCTCGGGTAATGTTCCCAGGGTCCTGGGATCTAGTCCCACATTGCGCTCCCTGCTCAGTGGGGAACCTGCTTCTCCCTTTCATCCCTGCTTGTGCGTGCTCTCTCTCTCTTTCAAATAAGTAAATAAATAAAAATCTTTAAAAAAGAGAGAGAGAGAGAGAGAATGCCGATCAGGTAACCAGATTGTTTTGGTTCATATCCCAACTCTACCACCTACAAGTTTTATGAACATGGGCACATTGCTCAATAGCTCAGTTTTTCCAGCTATAAAATGGAGATAATAATATTACTTCATAGGAGTTGTGAAGATGAAATTATTTGATGTATGTAAAATACTTAGAAAAGAGCTGGGCCTGAGAGTAAGCATTATGTAAGTGATGATTCTCATTCATAATTGTCTAGACCAGAATTTTCTTAAATACTTAGCTATAATCTTTTCTTTCACACATGGAAGCCCATTTATAAAACATATAGATGCAGAGCTGTTATGTTGAGATGGGGGAAGAGGGAGCTGGGATGAAGCCCAGAGCTCATCCTTGTCTTTTCCTAAGGACTCTTTTTTTTTTTTTTTTTTTTAAGTCTAGGGCTATAAGAACCCAGTTGAGAAACTCTGATAATACTCCAAACCCCCTCATTTTCTAGAAGGAGGATTGAGACCCAGCCCAGCCTTGGCCTGAATTGTCCAAGGCCCCATAGGAACCCCCCAGTGAATAGTAGTTTGGGGCCTAGGTCATATGGTTCTCAGTCCAGGTCTCTCTCCCCCCACCCTGTGGCCCCCATAGGACTCAGAATTAAGACAGGGCTGCAGAGTACCACTCCATCTTCTGTAGTGATTTCTGAGTAGCCACTCAAAATTTTTGCTAAATGATGTGGCTGTACCTCTTTGTCTTCTGTCCAATATAAGAGTGTATTTCTGCAGACTCCAAAATTTATAACTTAGAGGCTAAAAAAAAAAAACCAACAAATTAAGATGTGATTTTACTATGCATTTTTCCATGACCCTTTTGGTAAAATTAGAACTGGAATTCACTCATTTTTTACTTCCTTTTCCCAAATATCTTAAGAATCTCCCTACCCTTAATTCATCATAAAGCATATCTTTAATCCTAATTTGCTATTATTTGAGTGCTCACATTGTCCCAAAACAGGCAAGCTATGACCATACTGTGTACATCTACACCATTTAATAAATCAGAATTTTTATCTTATTATAGAAACAGACATATGCTCAGATCAACCCAACCTTTCCTATCGTCCCTGTTTCCCACTTGGTTGAGTCAGCAGAGATGTTCGGAACAGGTTAACATCCTCACTCAACTCAATGGCTCCTTTGCTAGTAATTGAAGTCCACTTTGGTGGAGAAAATAATATATCTTTGTTTCTTAAATCACAAGCCTATTCCCAGGTATCATACTTCAAAGTGCATGAGCTATTTTCTCAAGAAATAGGGGAATTATCTTTGTATGTCTGGATGCAGAGAACCATAATCCCCATGGGTGTATAGGGTAGGCTTTTCTAGCTTTTTTGTTACATATGAGATCATGTGGAGTGGTCACTGAAAACTAGTCTTTCCCATTAGTATGTTTTGCTAGACTCTGACCAAAAGAGAGGCCATGAAACAGTGGGCACACATGTGCATACACGTGAGCATGTTTATAATCCTGTGGTCTTTGTGCTTCCTGTTACCCATAAATAACTTGCATGTCTCATTTGTGAATTATTTGTTCTCATCAGAATGGTAGGACAAGCTTGAACCTGTTCATTTATTCTTTTTTATTTTTAATTTTTTCAATTTATTTATTTTCAGAAAAACAGTATTCATTATTTTTTCACCACACCCAGGGCTCCATGCAATCCGTGCCCTCTATAATACCCACCACCTGGTACCCCCACCCCCCACCCCCCGCCACTTCAAACCCCTCAGATTGTTTTTCAGAGTCCATAGTCTCTCATGATTCACCTCCCCTTCCAATTTACCCCAACTCCCTTCTCCTCTCTAACACCCCTTGTCCTCCATGATATTTGTTATGCTCCACAAATAAGTGAAAACATATGATAATTGACTCATTTATTCTTTTAACAAACATTTTTTGAGTACTGAGTGGTGATGACTCCTGTCTCCAGCTTTTAATTTACCTTCACAACAATCCTGTAAAGTGGGCACAACTATCTCCATTGTATAAGTGAGTCTGTGTACAAAGCTCAAATAACTTACACGAAATCAAATTGTTAGAAAAAGAGCTGGGATTTGAGCCCAGGTATGTGAGACTCTAAGCCTGTATGCTAAACCACCATATGACATGTCTCCACCTGATAGAACTTATGTGTGGTGATGAAGATTAAAAATACTAAGTGACAGACTCTGTCTTTGGGACTCTCGTACATACCAATATATCAGTCTGATAAAGAGTGGTAAGTGCTATGTGGAATAATAAACTGCAGGGCCCTGGGCCAGGGAAGGATCAAGTCTGCCTGGCAGGGATCAGAGAGAGCTTCCTGAGAGCCTCACAGAGAAAGGCCTTTTGTTGGCCTTGAATGGTAGGAGAAAATTCTCAAAGAGGAGAAGGACAGTCCAGTAAGAAATTGCACTAACAGTTATGTGGCTATGTGTTATTTCCTGTCCAGGGAGTGGTGATTAGGCTGGTGTGGCCAAAGTGTAGTGTGACAATGGGAAAACTGGCAAGAGCTGAGATTAAAAGTCTATCCTGAAGCAATGGTGAACTACATCAGCCAGTGTTCCTTGCTTGCAAGCAAGGGAAACAGACTCTATGTTAAGCTAAAGTAAACTCGTGGGGAGCACACTAGGAGCTTACAAAGCCTATAGGGAGCCTGGGGAAGCAGCCTTCTGGACTGACCAGAACCGTTTGCAGAATGGCAGCTCCACAGAGCCAGGAAAGAGAAATACCAGTCGTAGTATCGTAGCAGGAGTAATCTGGTCAGGATTTGAGAACTCCAACCATGTTTCTGTCCTCCAATACACATCAATGATTCAGAATCTGAAAGGATAAGACCCAGCTGGTGAGTTTAGTTTCCTTGTCCTCCCTGGGCCTGAGGAAAAGGGCTGTGGGAAGAACATCCAGAGGCCCTTTCAGCTTTTCACACAAAGGTAAGAGTAATTGTCCAGAAAGAAAGAAGGGAGATCTGCTGGGAAGGAGAATGGTTACAGGGTAGATTAAAACAAATTCCTCCGTAGGTACTACATGTGGTTTCAGAGCAGTGCAATCACGTGGTTACATCTAAGAAGTGGGTGCTCCCTGACAACATGGTGGGTGTTGTTGAGAGCAGTTCAGAGGATGGCCAGTGGTCTGGCTAAGAGGCTGCTGCTTTGGTCCAGGTGAGAACAGCTGCCTTCAGAGTAGGTGTGCAGACTGGAGGTGAGCAGGCAGATTCCCAGGGTAAGAGGAATAGCACTTCACTGCCATGCTTACCTAGAACATCCCTCACTTGGGCAGTGTTACATTCATTTGATGAGAATATTATTGATCTAATGAGGGATTATCCCAAGGCTTATGATTTTATAAATGAGAAAATAACACACACTCCAGGGAGACTGAGCTGTTACATTAACAATTAATAGGAAAATCTGACAAAGCCAAGGCTTGGAAGTCATGCTTATCATGAATAATATAGAGCTAGGAGAGTTGGTCTGAGCCCAAATACATTCAGAGTAATTTTCCATAAACCTGCCACCTCTAGTTTGAAAATATTTCATGTGTGAGACTGCAATTTTCTCTGACAGGCTAGGATAGGAAGAAGAGGAAGTTGGAAAAGTAAATTGCTCTTTTTGCAATGGTAAAAATGTCATTACTGTGGAGAACATTAATCTTTCTGATCAGGTATTTGATTTTGAGCTGAGATTCTGGTTCTGTAATTCTTAGTGTTATTAAGCAAGCACATTTGAGAACTCCTAAGTATATGATAACTGGTTTTATTTTACTATCCAAACGGTAATAGGTGATTTTTTTCAAGTCATTCAGTATAGCCAATCACTTTTCGAAATACTGGAAACAGCAGTAGTTTCAAGGTGAGGTCATTCTGGTCACAGGCCCAGCCAGTTCTGGTGTTTTCAGTGAGCTTCTTCTACCAGCCCTGCCACGTCTCTTGTATTCTCTGGACAAGTTCTTTGTAGGATCTGCCAAAGATAATGAGGCCAGTTCTGTGTCAGTCAGTTAGGCTTACTGTGTTCCATATTCTAATCCTAGATCTGAGTACCAGAGGACAGTAGGGAGATGGTAGAAATTGTCTTAGTTTGGGTCCCCCACTTACAGACCCTGAGATAAGAATTTCGGAGCAAGTGGTTTTATTTAGGAAGCACCAGTGAAGTGAGAGTAGGAGAGGAACAAAGACAAAAAGGATGCATTTGTGAGCAGTACGGCTATTGACCTGGCAAGCTCAGGCCCACTAAGGACTCTCACATGACTATGTGGGACACACTTCAGAATTGTCTGGCTGAGGGCAGAGGAAGCTGGGACATTTATTCATCAACTTCTCACTTGTTGAAGGGCGCTAAATCTTTAGTACTTCTGGCCTGCCCCTGCTCCAGTGCAGAGCAAGCATGCTCCCAAGAAGCCATTTGAGTGCCTAAGAACTGTCTGCTTCTATACAGGCGACTTCTAGAGTAGGCCCAGAGGATATGGGCAGGCACAAACAGCAGGTGATGCAAAATGAACTGGGAAAAATTAACTGCTGTGTAGAAAAAACAGAGCATAACTCACAGCAGTAAGTGTCCTTAAAGAACTTGCCATTATGTTAAATGAGGTAGATTGATTTCTTCTCTGAGTGAGGCACTCAGAGTAGCTATTCAGCCATGGATCATACTTTAAACCACTTATAATTTAATAAAGGAGTTAGGATGTATTTACAAGTAGATCTAATACAAGAGACAAAGTGCTGAGAGACCTAACAAGTCAGGTACAGAAGGAGAGGTAGAAGGAGAGAGACTCAAGAATGCCTTCTTAGAGAAGGCAGCACTTGGCTTTTACAAGCGGAGATGAGGAGGGCAGACATTCCATGGAATAGCTATATTTCACCTGGGTAGCTCAGGTAGTTAAGTGTCTGCCTTCAGCTCAGGTCATGATCTCGAGGTTCTTGGATAGAGCCCTACATGGAGCCCCTCATCGGGCTCCCTGCTCACCGGGAAACCTGCTTCTCCCTCTCCCTCTGTCGCTATCTCTCTGTGTCTCTCATGAATAAATAAATAAAATCTTAACAACAACAACAAAAAAGAATTGGGGGGGGGGGGGGAGAAAGGGTGATTCTCCTGGTAACCAAAAGGTATGTTACAAAGTCACCTCATTAACATAACAAATAAGCACTTTGAAAGAAAAGAAACAGAATCACCGAATCACAGATACAGAGAATGGGAAGGAAAGATCAAGGTTTAAGTCAATCTAACCTGACGCTGGGGAAAGAATGTGAGCAGTTGAAGCCAGATTACAATGTTATTGGATCCAAATTGTGAAGAATCTTAAACATCAAGTTCAGGTTTGTTGACCTTTGCCCTTGCAAATAGTGTATCAGGCACATGGGGACACCAGCAACCCTTAAATTATGCTACCACTTGTTTTATTAAAATGAGAACTTTATTTTTGCTGCAGCAGACACACACACACACACACACAGCACTTTATACATACTGTTATGATGATATGTTTTAAGCCAGATAATGGGTCATGTGTCATAGTGTAGAGCAGGGTACAATTTGCAAAGGACAAGTAGAGAGAGGTAGAACAGGAAAACAAAACAATGTTTATTGCAATATGCTGCCTTATGTATATATAAACAAGCGTAGACAGGGCAATAGAGAGACCTCAAACACCACCTCAAATTCAAAAGGCTAGCAAGTAAATAGGTCAGTGACAGTAGATGTAATCCACTCAATACTTTCAGTTAAGCACCTGCCCCTTTCCAAATTTTAATATTTAGAAGTTTACCAAGAAATCAAAGAAGGTTGTTGATCATCTTAAGACAATGTAGACCATTTTTGAGGTTTTTCAGAGGAGAGCATCACATCTGACATTGGCTCTGTTAAGAGCATGAGCAGTGACACCAGTTGTCTGTGGTTCTCCATGGCTAAGGGATTTTCTGTGCATGCAAATAAGTGTTAAGGCCATTTGCCACACTGCTTATGCATGTGGCAAAGAAGGCAAGAAACTAAATAAGGTATTCTGGGACAAGGGAAAAAACTCTCTTTAATATAAGGATAGAAGAAAGAATCTAGACTCTTAGGCCAACATTCCTTAATATGCATTGGACCCCTTTAAGTCTGGAAGCAGAAAGAGACTTAATACTCTCTGATCTTACTAGGTTATTCACCTTGGTTTCAGTTTGCTCATCTGTAAAATAGAGATAATAAGAGCTGCCTTACAGAGTAAATGTGAGGACTGAATGATACAATTTATTAAAATTCTTGACCCTAGATAGAAGCTTAGTAAATGAGAAATCGTAGATATTTTATTAATAGGTGCCCTAAAGAGCAGATCTTGAAAGTCCTTCAAGTCTTTCCTTTGGAACAGCAAAGTTCCAAAGAATTCTAGATAAGATGAGAATATCTCTTTGGTGGACCTATAGTCTTCTATATAAAGGAAATTCCAAGGACATTACAGTTTGTATAGTTGCACTTAAGCAATGCAGGTTAGGGGTGCTGACTTCTGCATAGTTAAAAATACATGTATAACTTTTGACTCCCCCAAAACTTTACTGATTGCCTACTGTTGACTGGAAGCCTTACTATTAACATAAACAAGTGACACATATTTTGTGTGTTGTATGTGTTATATATTGTATTCTTACAATAAAGTAAGTGAAAGAAAATAAAATGTTTTTATTAAGGAAACTATAAGGAAGAGACAATACATGTACAGTGCAGTAGTATTTATTGAAAAAAAAAAGGCATAAGTGGACCTCCATAGTTAAAACTCACTTTGTTCAAAAGTCAACTGTATCTCTTTACTTTGGGTGTAGTTCTTATAGAAAAAGGGATATGTATCTCTATATATTCTTAACTGGAACCATGAGACTAAAACTTATGAGAAATAGTATACTATATAGTTCTTCCCTTTACTCCTTCTAAAGCACAATATGTTATTCCACATACTTACTCCTTTGTTTATCTAATCATTCATTCTACAACCATTTTTTAAACATATACTATAAATGTCAGTTATGAGGAAGACAGAGAAGTTGAAATTTCTAGAAATATCTTACAGTCTATATGTAAAGTCAGATTCTCTGTATATAATATTATGTATATAATGCACATATAAATTATGCAGGTTAAGTAATATGGCCAGAGAGTATGGATTAAGAACAAGGATGAAGTTTGTGATAATGAATATTGTAGTTGTTTAGAAGTGGTGGGAATGATCAGTCTGAGCTGAAATGGTGAAGAATGGTACACAGACAGAGGGCTTAACTTGGCTATGAAGAATGACTCAGATATTATTGAGTAAGGAATAGGAGCCTGACTTCTGTATGAATAAACTGGACAGTCATGAAGTCAAGCCAGAGAAGAGGGTTATGTTATAAGCCTTAATGGAAAATAAGGCTGTGAAAGTAGCAGGATTCAAGCTGCAGAAAGATTTCATTGCCAGACCAAGTAATCTGGTATATAGAGCAAGATCATAAACCAAAATACCTTTGGGAGTCAGTAAAAGTTTGAGGTGGTCAGGGTAAAAATTAGGGAGCGGTGGAGACTGTGGGAGTTCTGGAGAATATACAGGTCTTTAAATTAAAAAAAATATTAAAACCCTGGGCACTCCAAACAAAACATCTTTCCAGGCCAGATTCTGTCAGCCAGTCCTGGTTTCTAGCCACCATTATAGACTATTTTCTGGGTTACCTATTGCTATGCCACGTGATTAGCAGACATTATCAAACAAATCAAATCACAATTTTATACTGAGCCTAGGTGAGCCCTCAGAATCTTTCTCAATGTAGTAAATCATGAGCATTAATTCTATATTGATTTTTCTCCCACTCTGTTCCCAAGTCTTAATGAGACTGTTATAACAAGTGTACCATGCACATATTTGCAAAAATACATTAGCTTATGAGTGAGGGGAGATATTATTTATTGTATAAATCTGCAGTTTCTTGACACCCCCTACTGTAAGCCCTAAACCATTTTCTTTTGCACTCATTTTCACATATGTATTGATTCTGCATTACTAGGGCCTCGGGGCTATGAGGTTACCCTCCCCTAGCATAATCAGAGTCTCATTATGTCCTGTGCAGCCAGGAGTTTAGGGATCCAGGCAGGGGTAGACAGGGAAATAGAGTTATTTAGGGAATTGGGAAACTGATTCTTAGCTCCATTGCTGACTGATGAGTAACTTAGCCTCTGAATCTCAGTTTGCTCAGCTCCCAGTGAAGGTAATCATCTCTTCTTTGACCACCTGATGATTTTATTATGTGGATCAAGTAAGTTCATGAGTATATTAGGGTTTGGCAAACTAAAAGCCTTTTAACATTATTCTTCCGCTTATTCTTCTCATTTATCAGTCACAAGGGAACTGAGGACAAGGTTAATGTAGGCATATATGTCTGATGAGCCTATTATGTGCTGTATAATTTTAAGATTTATCATAAAATACACTGTTTTAAAGGGTATCTAGGAAGCCAGGAGAGCTTTCTTTGCAGGGAATCATGTTTGATGAACTTCAGTTTCCCAGCCTGTAAAATAAACTACGGAATAGAGTCATCTATGGAATAGAGATGGTGAATTAAGTGAGATGGAAGAAGGGAAGGGAGGAAGGGAGAGAGGGAGGAAGAAGGAAAGAGAAGAGAAGAGAAGAGAAAAGGAGGGGAGGAGAAAGAAGAAAAGAGAGGGAAGAGTATATCTTTAGTAACCGGAAGGAATCAAAGTCTCTTAATAGTAAGCTTTTAATATATTTCTCATTGGCAAGAGGAGACTCGTTTTTAAATAAGAAATTTTAAGGTTTTAAGTGTAGTGAATTGGTCTACTTAATTTAAAAGTGTTTTCACCCTCCCTATGCTAAAATATTGTCTGACATTCAGTCATGTTCTATATGACCATGGTTTTGATTGACAGTAAAATCACAGGAAGGGATTCATACCATAAACTTACAATTAAGTAACTCTATGAGGCATATGAAATGAGCAGCATTTCATCAGTGAATTCTATTGCCCACATCTAAGCATCAACGAAGTGCCTCTAAATCCAGGTTGCCTTTGGAATCACTTATGTTGGTAGAAAACTTTAGTTATATGCTTCTAAATACACAGTTCCAACAAGCAATAGCACCACTCATAACTAGTATTGCTAATATTATTCAGGATAACTAAGGCTTTTGAAAGTCAACTCAGTTTTGGAACAAGGAGCATGTTCTGACACATATCTGCTACAGAGCTTGAGCTTTGGATTTCTATGGTGGTAAAAGGTCTTCTTATAGTCTCCTTCAGCCTTTGTCCCAGAAGCTCCTCAAACATATTTTATATATAATCAAAGCAGAAGCATGACACTTGCTTTGCAAGTGCAGCTTCAAGCCAACTGGCTTTCTCCCCTTCAATCTAATGCCCTCCCCTAAGATAACCCCATAACAAAATTTTGGAACATCTACTGGAACAAAATCATTACATTAAAGATGTACAAAACACCTAATTTTGCACAATTAATACTCTTATTGTGGCAATGAGATTTTGTATAATTCTATGAACTCATTATATAATAATACATATAATTCATTAAAATAAGCTGAGATTTTGATACTTACATACAATTAGGAACAGAAGTCTATGCTATCTGGAGAATAAATATTATGGTCTATGGGAGTGGTCATTTGTAAGTTACTGTTTACTCTACCCTCTTAATCCTGATGACACTTATCTGATTATATTAATGGGCAAGAGAGTATTGGACAAAGTGACTATGGTCAAAATAACAGGGAGAGGGGGGGATAAACCACATGAGAATCATAGCCATTCATCTGTATCGTCTTTAAGAATACACTTTTCCACTCTGATGATTTGATAATGAAATTTATTTTGTCATTTTAGGTTTAACCAGACAATTAGAAAAAGCATGAACTATGCTTTAACTGACCTTCATTGTAAATTAGATTATACAACTTCTGTTGTATGCATCTGAAAAGACTAAATCAATATTTTCTTTAAAATTCACTTCCAAGAATTTTTGGTTGCCATCTGAATCTATCCAGAACTGCTTAAGCACTTAGTCAACACATGTTTATTGACTGAATAATCTGTCTGGGGCCATGGAAGATGAAAAGATAAGTAAGACTATTTACCCTTAGGGAGCTTAGAATCTAGAAGGGAAAATAAGAGGCACATAGAGACCCATGATGTAAAGCAGAACATACTACAAGGAATACATGAGTAAAGGGCTATGAGAGCTGAGAAGAGGGTTTGACTGGAGCCTGTCAAAAGACAGAGATCAGAAAAGGCTGAAGGAATAGGTGGGATTTATGGTAGTTGTTTTAAAAAAATGGTTAGATTTTCCTGTCTTGCATTGGAGGGGATGTGGAGAAAGGGGAACCCTCTTCCACTGTTGGTGGGAATGCAAGTTGGTGCAGCCTCTTTGGAGAACAGTGTGGAGATTCCTCAAGAAATTAAAAACAGAACTTCCCTATGACCCTGTAATTGCACTCCTGGGTATTTACCCCAAAGATACAGATCTAGTGAAAAGAAGGGCCATCTGTACCCCAATGTTTATAACAACAATGGCCACGGTAGCCAAACTGTGGAAAGAACCAAGATGCCCTTCAACGGGCGAATGGATAAGGAAGATGTGGTCCATATACACTATGGAGTATTATGCCTCCATCAGAAAGGACGAATGCCCAACTTTTGTAGCAACATGATGGGACTGGAAAAGATTATGCTGAGTGAAATAAGTCAAGCAGAGAGAGTCAATTATCATATGGTTTCACTTATTTGTGTAGCATAACAAATAGCATGGAGGACATGGGGGATAGAGAGGAGAAGGGAGTTGGGGGAAATTGGAAGGGGAGGTGAACCATGAGAGACTATGGACTCTGAAAAACAATCTGAGGGGTTTGAAGGGGCGGGGGGTGGGAGGTCGGGGTACCAGGTGGTGGGTATTATAGAGGGCACGTATTGCATGGAGCACTGGGTGTGGTGCAAAAATAATGAATACTGTTATGCTGAAAATAAATAAAAAATAAATTTAAAAAAATATATAAATTTTTAAAAAATGGTTAGATTTTGACCCCCAAACTTACTTCTTTTCCCCCTTCCTGAAAAGGAAATCAGGCTTTCATAATCTTACTATGAGGATGATTACACAAAGAAGTGCTCAAGAAAGTGAATCACATGGACTAAATGGTCTTGTTGTTTGCAATTATTTCACGTAGCTACCTAACTTCATTCAGCGATAACAATAAAGTGCCCCCCAAAAACCTTGAAACATCTCTTATAACAGATTTTCTCTACTGTCAAAGCAAGAGAGAATACAAAAATGCAGAAAGAAAGTTAGTAAAACATTAGATGACAGAAGTTAAGTTGGCTCAGAATTCTTAGAAAACCAAACTTTTTTATTTAACTTCATAAACCTTGCTACATGGAGCTGACCTCTGAATCGAATTGGGGACATAAGTCAAAACTGAGTCCTATCATTGTAGAGCCCCCTGTCAGTAGCTGCTATCTCTTCATGTTTTTGCTCATTTCAGCTAGGGACTTCCAACCAGTTCTACTTGTAGAACCCAGGGCAACCATAAGTGGAGGCAAGTATGGGACCAAAAGGGGAGTGCTTACCTGGAACTGGAGTCAGGGCTCTTCCTTTCAACCAGTGGTGTGACCCTGAATAAGTAACGTCTTGTTTCTGAGCCTCTGTCTTCTCATCTACGCAATGTCATGACAACACCACATGATTGCTGTGCATTCCCAATGAGATAAGCTGCATGAGTATGGTCTTTACACTGTAAGGTGCTGCCTAAATATCAGTGAGTGTCTGTGCTAGCACCATCACCACTGGCAAATGGTTTTTGTCCCAAACAAGAAATTTTCCTTACTGAGGCAGAACACTTACTTTGTCACCTAGACCATTATTCCTTCTGCTTCTTAACTGTGTGACCTCAAAGAAGCCATTAGACCCTTTTGAACCTCATTTTCCTCACCTAAAAATGGGTATTGGAATCATGCCTGTCCTGTCTGTCTTAGAGCTACACTATAATAATCAAATAAGAAAAAGGGATATGAAAGAAATTAACAAACTTAAATTATCCTATAAATACTCATTGTTATGCCCATACAGAGGCTTCAAACCTGCATTCCTAACCTAGACTCCTTGACTGAGTATGTGATCCTTGCTCTTCAGTCTATCTCCCTGGATGTAGCTTATCATATGCTCTGACCTTTAAGGATTCAAGCCTTCTGGTCATCCTATCCTTCAAGCCTTGCTTGCCTCATTGGTCCTAGTCCCTTGGGACCAATGAGGCTGATACAGCACTTGCCCTTACTCTGGAGTGCTCCACTCAACCCTCCCCATCATTTCAGGAATCCCGCTGCAAAACCAAGCCACTCAGGCCATGGTCCTGATCTTGGTCTCCAGACAGGCTACAATATTGTCAAGTCTTGACCTTTCAAAACCTCTTTGCCCTGAGCCTTTAATTCTCTGTTGCTTAGACTTTCCAAATGCCCAGCTGTTTCCATCTCACTTCATGCTTAGAAGGTTCATAGAGGGCAGTGATTCTTAACACCGGCTGCATATTGAAACCATGTGGGAAACTTGAAAAAATAAGAATGCCTGGGTCCCCCCTTCAAAGATTTTGATATAATGGATCTGGAGTATAGCTTGGGCATTAGGATTTTTCACAGCTATCCATGTGATTCTTATATGTAGCCAAGGTTGAGAACACTGAACAGGGGGTTTTTCCCAGCCAAACTGTAAACTGAGATGGGAGTGAGGTTTGGTGACAACGTACATTTCATCTGCATTGGGTGTGGTGGCCAAAATCAAAACAAAGGTGAGAAACATGTTCAATGCTCATAATCCCAGTCCTAAGTCCTAATGAGACTGACTCAAAATGGTTCCTTAGTCCAATGGAGCAGGTCTTAGGTAGCAGAACTCACCAAAGAAAGGGATGGTAGTGGCAAGACTAAATGTGGGCCTCTAGCTTAGGCATTGTTTTTATCCCATCCTGGGTTGTATAAGAGGGTAAGACCCTGATAGTTAAAGATAATGGACACAGTGTTCCTTACAGTGAGCAAGATCAGGATTTTTATGGACCTCCAAAATCAGCTTTTAGCTTATTCTTACTTGTGCATATCTACAAGTTTGGACTCACTCTGAGCCCAAGAAGACTTGATCTTCTCATGTCCAAAGCCTTTGATAAAGAATCAGAAATGAAGGTGGCAAGAATATCAAAGGCCAACCTTTTCATTTTACATGTAAGGAAACTGGGACCCAGAGAGGACAATGGCTTGTTCAAGTTGGAGGCAGAGTTAAGAGTAGGGTTCAGGGTTGTTTAGTGTTTTCACCAATCAATAAGTCAAGCAGAGAGAGTCAATTATCATATGGTTTCACTTACTTGTGGAGCATAAAAAATATCATGGAGGACATGGGGAGTTGGAGAGGAGAAGGGATTTGGGAGAAATTGGAAGGGGAGGTGAACCATGAGAGACTATGGACTCTGAAAAACAATCTGAGGGGAATGAAGTGGTGGGGGGGTGGGAGGTTGGGGTACCAGGTGATGGGTATTATAGAGGGCACAGATTGCATGGAGCACTGGGTGTGGTGCAAAAATAATGAATACTGTTATGCTGAAATAAATTTAATTAATAAAAAAAAATGTGAGGACTGAAAAAAAAAAAAAAGAGTAGGGTTCAAGTCTTCTCTCATACTCCACCAATAGGGGTGGAAATACCTTGTGTATAATGTGAAGTATTTAAAGGCAGGTCAAGAGCTACCAGAAAACTCTCAAAGTAGATTGTTTTTCAGAAAATTTCTGACTGATGCAAATACTTTTTAAACTCTTCATTTTGAGACTGTAGATCAAGACACCTTATTAAAAGTGGGGCACAGGGCACCTGGGTGGCTCAGTGGGTTAAGCCGCTGCCTTCGGCTCAGGTCATGATCTCACGGTCCTGGGATGGAGGCCCGCATCGGGCTCTCTGCTCAGTAGGGAACCTGCTTCCCTCTCTCTCTCTGCCTGCCTCTCTGTCTTGTCAAATAAATAAATAAAATCCTAAAAAAAAAAAAAAAGTGGGGCACACATCTCAGTAGGTTAAGCATCCAACTCTTGGTTTAGGCTCAGCATGATCTCAGGGTCATGAGATCAAGCCCATGTCAGGATTTGCACTCAACAAGGAGTCTGCTTGAGATTCTCTCTGTCTGCCCACCCCTCTTCAAATAAATAAATAAATCTTTAAAAGAAAAAAGTGGAAGCCTAGCAGGTAAGGGTCTGATGCTTGACAGTTATATTAGAAGAGAAAATGAATCTAGGGGCTTTTGGGGATTTTTTTTTTTCCAGTTAGCTAGAGAGGAATTAGTGATCTTTGCTCTGTGATTGCTGGGAGAGTACAGTTAGTGGTCTTGGGTAGATTTTTCACCTAGAGGTAGCGTATTGGTATAAAGACTCACTCTGATTGCAGTAGATACTATTTCCATATAGGTGAGTATCAGGCCAAAAGTGAGCCACCAGGAGACCCATCTCCCTTGAGGAGTTGGCTAAACAGGAAAACAAACAAAGTAATAAAAATAATACCTGGCATTGTATTTGACAGATTATAAAACATTTTTAGGCACTGTCGTAGCTATGTCTTAGAAAAGTATACAAGTCAAGCAAGGGCCACATAATAGGTAGAAACAACTCAAGCTATTTTAAGAGAAAAAGACACTTTATGAATGCCCTGTGGTTTGGAGATAACAATTTCTTAGGTGTCGAAAGCAAGTTCAGTAAGATCATGTGACTTGTCAAGATGACGCAAGAATAATAATGATTATTATTATCAAGTTTCTTATTTCCTATTTAGACTCTATTTTACTATCACACACAGTATCTGGCAAAGAATGGTAGGCAGATTTGAGAGGACAGGAGACCAGAGTTGGCAAGAACAGCACTAAGAAGCAGGTTTGAGAAGCCTTAGTTGCCGAACTTGGTATGTAGTTTCCTGGGTTCCTGGATAATAAAAAGGGTAGAAGTAGGGAAGATGCCTGGCGCTTCAGTTGAATTGATGAGGCAGAAATATTGTTATTAAGGACCATTTCTGGCTTGTCTATATGCCCAGGTTGTACCTGCACTGAAGGGCATCTAGCCACCTGAACAGCTCAGCTAACTGAGCTAAGTCTGTCTCTGAAAAGACCACTCAGATATAGCCTTGACCTAATAAAACAACTTAATGGAATTTTTCACTCTGATCAGATGGTTTTGGGATGACAGATCACATTCCCTCCACTGCTCCCTCATCTTCCCTTCAGTAGAGCTTGTTGAATTGGCTTGTGGCAGGATCTGAATGATGTTGCCGTATGGTTTGTGTCTCTATTTAATTTGGATGAATATTGTGGGACTTACATAAATTGTTTAACATAAAGAGTAAAAGTATTTTTGTGACTTTTCTCTACACCGAGAGAATAGTAAGATAGAATAATGGACTTCATTTTAGAGAAAATCAGATAAATTGATCTTTTCATTTGTGTGGATACCAAGAGCTTTCATACTTTGAATTGGAAAGATGAACCCAAATTCATAACCAACTAAATGCCTTATGTCCCAGAAAAGTCTCCTCTATGGAAAAATGATCTTATAAGAAATATAAACCACATTTTCTCCAGCCTGTGAAGACTGTGATCATTTTTCACAAAGTGATATGTTTATACATTAATTAACAAAAGCTCTAATGTAGAAAAATAAACCACGTGTTTGTGAAAACAGGACATTTCTTCAGTGCAGACTCTGGTGCCTGACCATCTGAGTTGAAATTTGACTCTGCCACTTACCATCTGTGTGTCTGTGGGCAAGTTACTTAACCTCCCTTTGCCTCTGTTTTCTCATCTGTAAAATGGGAATTACCTATAGGGTGGTTAAGAACATTTAGTCAATTTGTGTAAAGCATCCGAGGACCCAGCACATGGCAAATACTCACCTGGATCATTTCAGTGGTCTCCTCACTCTTGTTTCTGTTGAGTTGTCCTCCATCCAGTTCCTTGCTTATCCAACCCATTCTATATCTGGTTACTAAACAGTCTTCTCAGTGAGCAGCATACACAATTTCTCTACTCAAATATTCACACTGAGAAGGTCCTTTTGCAAGAAAGTGGAAACGCTTTCACATATTATGGTTTCACATGTAATAGGTAATTGAATCAATATGGCTATGCCTGTATAAACTGTCTAGATCATGGCAGGGGGTGGGAAAGAGAGCACAGAAGAGCATTTGAAATTTTAAAGAAGTTATTAATAGGTATTCAGTATGAGATTAGAGTTTAATAGGTAACAGACTTCCACTTCATAAAACAATTCATTAAAATGTTGATGGGGGGGCGCCTGGGTGGCTCAGTGGGTTAAGCCGCTGCCTTCGGCTCAGGTCATGATCTCAGAGTCCTGGGATCGAGTCCCGCATCGGGCTCTCTGCTCAGCAGAGAGCCTGCTTCCCTCTCTCTCTCTCTGCCTGCCTCTCCATCTACTTGTGATTTCTCTCTGTCAAATAAATAAATAAAATCTTTAAAAAAAAAAATGTTGATGGGAATTTTTCTACTCCAAACCTGCTGGTCATCCTGACCTGGCCTTAGTAGTATTGAAGTATCCAAGAGTGAGACAGTCACGTGTAGCCATTTTGAATAAGTGTGTATACTCATAGAAATGAGTAGAAAGTTTTAAAGATCATGATTTTTAATAAAAGGTTTTATAGAAGTGCACAGTAATACCAGAAGTGTTGTTAAAAATAAAATGATATTGTCTTCACACAGTATGTATTCATCAATCTGAATTTAAGTAGCAAAATAAAACCCTCAATCATATTATGATTTGGGTTGTTTTTAAAATAAGAATTTTTGCCATAAATTAAATAGCTTATAGATGCAACTATTTCCTTTGTATAAATATATATATGATATATACACATATAGTTGATATTTTTAGAATTTTGGACATCGTACTGACAACCATGCCTTTAATTAGCTCAACTTTCTCATTAGGGAATGATGATTTTAAAATGTAGGAGATTGCCAAGAATAATAGGTTATCTAATTGAAGATCATTATAAACAAATTAGAATGTATTTGTGAATTGTGCTAATGATGCATGTTAATGTTTGAAGTGATATCCTGGTGTAGAAATATGGTGAATATCTGTCTTTCACATTTTTAGTAATTGTTGTTTTCTATTATGTTTGTGTTATTTACATTTTTAAAATATGTATATCATTTTGGAGGTAAGAAACTTGCAAAGTTGATGCTGTGCTTTGGGAGAATTTTTCTAGTGAGCAAGTATAGGTTGATTGAGTAAGGAAAAGAAGATCTTAATGGGAGATCCTTTGATAAAGGAAAGGGAAGAGGCTATAAAGAAAATGTTAACTTTTATTAATATCTGATTTAAAATATAGATATCAAATGTTGATTCAGCCAAATTTTATCATTAAAAATATGAAATATCAGAGGAAAAAAATATTTTTAAAGAATGCTAGCAAAAATATATTAAACCTGAAAATTGGCTTAGCAATTAATAAAACTTTTGACGATGTCTTCGGTGTAGGGAATTTAAAGCACTTTATCATGTATATGTTTTCAAAGTAATGCAGAATTCTGAGGAAATCATCCAGAACTTAAAAGAAAAAATAGTATGAAATCATCACGATTTATTTTTGTGCAACTGTATCCATCTGTATGATTCTGTGGCATCCATCCAGGGACACCTCTCCTTTCTTCACTAGTGGTGATTCTTTCTCAGGAACAGATGGCCAGATCTGCCCCACATGCATCTCTCTCCTGAAAAAAGGTCCACCTTTTCCCCAGACCTGCCTCTGGCCCCCAAGTACACTCCCACATGTAGCCAAAGGACTATAGCCCAGAAGAGCAATCTCATGAGGCATGCTGGATATCAGAAGGTTTTCATGGCATAAGAATGGCCTTCTCTGGCTCCTGAAAACAAAGGACAAAGGAGTAATTGGACTCAGCATCAGTGATTTTAAAAAGTCGTACGTTTAGTTCAACCTCATAACAGATATGAGCTGACTTTTTTTTTTTTTTAAGTTAATGGTTTGGGATGTTGAAATAGCTCCTGTAAAAGGTAGTAAAAGAGTTTCATGGATTAAAGCTGAACTTACTTCAGTGGAAAAGCACATGAAGGTAATTGCTCAGAGAACTTGTACACTGAAGAAGAACAGTTCATGACATTTTAACACAATAAATGATGGTGAAATGCCATTCAGGAATTAATCTCTATTCCATATGTGCTAGGGAGGTGGGAAAGAAAGAGTAAAACTATCCTTTTATCTGCCTTCAGAATGAAAAAAACATAATCATGGAGGAGCTGCATTTTCCCTGGGAAGTGCAGCACTTCCCTGAGATTGTGTTCTGATTAAAAAAAAAAAAAAAAAAAGACTTTTTAAAAAATTCACTTTAACATACATCTTCATGTGTACTTCTGCATTTTTAATGAATACCTTTATGCTATTTCTGTGAGCATATATTATTCACCATTGCTCTAAACTTTGGCATCTGAAATTACATACATATTTGACAATTCAAAAAGATAATTGTAAGTTTCTTTTCTCTCCTTTTTTTATTATGCAAAATATAGGGAGGGCACATTTGCTATTTCTTTAAACATAGTACTCAATCATGTTTGCTCTTCTTGCCCATTATTCTACCACTTTAAAAGTTCCCATGCTCCTGATTGCTGCTATCCCAGGTACTTTGTCTCCGGAACCCAGTGGTGGTTTTATAATTCTGGCATCAGAGTTCAGTGATTTAATTATAGCCATTTCAAGGTTATGGCCCAGAAAACCTTAATCAAAAAGTTAATAAAATGAATAAAATGAAAGTTGAGAGGAGCACTTCTTAGTCTTACTCTTCCAGGCTTCTTGATCACAATGATAATCAGTGTTTATTCATTTGACAAACTTCACAGAGTCTGTCTAAGGGCCTGGAGATAAGAGATATGAGTACAGAGTCCTTGCATGAAGAACAACCAAGTGCAGTAGGTTGACGTGTAAACAAAATATTATAGTTTTATGTGAAAAGTGCTATATAACCAAAAATATGTGATGAGGCTATATTAAATAGTCATATTTCAATGCAAGTGACACAGTAAAACTAAAACTTAATGTATCCCAAACAGCAAAGTTAATTTATTAACTTTATAACTAAAACCAGTATTTCTGATCTAAGATCGTTCAAAAGTAAGAAAAAAGGTCCTGGTTTTTCTTTATCTTTCTATTCTGCCTTCTATAATATGAGTATATTATGGGCTGAGTTGTGTTTCAAAATTCACATGTTGATGACCTAACATTTTTGTTAGAACCTACAATGTGACTGTGCTTGGAGATAGGGGCTTTAATGAGGAGATTAAGTTAAAATGAGGTCATACGGGTTTGAGTCCTAAGCCAGTCTCACTGGTATCTTATAAAAAGAGATTAAGACATATACATATATAGAAGGAAAACCATGTGAAGACACAGAGGGAAGACATCCAGCCACCAAAGAGAGAGGCTCCAGAAGAAACAACCCTACTGACATCTTGACCTCATACTTCTAGCCTCCAAATTATAATAAAGTAAATTTCTGTTGCTTAAACCACCCAGGCTGTGGTACTTTGCTACAGCAACCCTAGCAAACTAATACAAGGTACCATCTGAAGCTTAGTGGTGGCTCCCATTAATTCCTGACACCACCCTTGGGGCTACAAAAACACCATCAGCTATTCTAGACTTTATAGCTTCTAACTATGTCATCCAGGTGCCACAAAAGGAAATGTTTGGTAGCTCGCCACAAATTTTAGGATTCTCACTCTTTCTTATGCTTTTGTCTGAACAGTTGCCATGCTTGAGGAATGTGATCCATGGATTAGCTTAAACCAGTCAGAACCTACCCTTGAAGATGGGTGGGGTCACATCCACCCAAACCACAGAAGGTGAAGTCCTCAAAGGAAATCAACATCAAATCATGTTGGTGAGGCACACAACTATGGAGATCACCAACAAAGATCCAAAGAAAGGAATCAAATAAGTCTACCTTGGGAAGCTGAGCAAAAGTAACCCCACAGGCAATTGGGATGGGTCTTAGAAAATTAACAGAGATTAATCTGACAAAGAAGGACTCAAAGGACAATCCAGACAAAGGAAATAGCATATGAGAAGGTACAGAAGACACAAAAGGGCCTCTTGTATTTGGTAGGGTGATCAACTTGTCCCAGTTTGCTAGAGACTTCTAGCTTTTAGTCCTGAAAGTCACACATCCTGAGAACCCCTTTTGCCCTAGGGAAATAGGTAGTTTGTCCTGGGACTAAATCTTATTTTAAATAGAAATCTCATATCCCAGGATACCCTTAGTCCTGGACAAACTGGAATGGTTGGTCACTATATGTTTGTAGAATTATGGGCAAAGTTTATGGGGCAAAGTGGCTGGAGATAAGATTGGAAAGGTTGGTTGAAGTTAATTAGGAAGGACCTTTTATGCACAGAACTTTGTACTGGAGAGAAAATTTGTATTGTTCCTCTGAAATACTTGTTGTAAAAGTAAGTCTTAGGACATTATTCTATGGAGCATAAAGGGACTCTGGATAAATAATATGAATTCCATGGACACTTTGCAACTTGACCTATTTCAAGAAGTTCATGGAACTTGAGGTATATACAGTGTTTGGGAACAGCAGAAAGTTCCAGGTCAAGCCTTCTGACTAGGAGCCATTGTTCTCTGGTGTCAAAGGTCAGCACCCTGCTGAGCACATTATGAGGCTCCACAAATACTACTTGAGTCTTGGTTATCAGGCTTCCCTTCACAACTTGAATTCCTTCTTTGCCTTAACTATCTCTCTGTATATCTATCTCCTAAAACTATCTCTATCTCTTTTTCTAACTTCATACCTTCATTTTGAACTACCATTATAGCAGTTTGGGCTTCCAGCTTATAATATCTACCACTAACTGCTCATTCCCTCCAGTATTACCTCTTTTGTCTACTGCCTTACATCCGTTGAGAATGCTGCTATCCTCCCAGTCACCCACGCCCACACTATGGAACACACTGGACCACTGAAAAGAAGAGATTGGAAAAAACAAAGTGGCAAGCACTGGATATTTAGAATGATTCATATTTATAAAAACAATGTATGTGCATTCTCACATATATGAAAATATATAGGAAAAGTGCCCAGAAGTTCCAAACTCTTAAGAGTTATGATCTTAAAAATGTCTGGTAAGAAATGGGGGTGAGGGGAATCTCTTTATTTTTCACTTTATGTATATCCTTATTGTTCAGATTTTTATAGAATAAGCATATATAACTACTTTCCAAATAAAGATATACATCTTTACGATTCAAATTTTCAATTTCAGATAAACATAAAGAACAATAAGAAAACCATCTGAGATTTTACCATCAGAGGTACCACAGTCTGGGGAACAGCCTACTAGGCCTCTCTCTGGGCTCCTATGCTGATGCAGACACAGAAACTGCGCTTAGAAGCTTACCCCAACCTGCCTCAGCACCCTCCCTGCTGTGGAAGACCCCAGTATGTTGCAAAGAAAACCCTCCTGTCACTTGTGCATCTGCAGGGTCTCTGGTACCTGTCCCTCCATTTCTACCACTGTCACCCTTGCTGAGCCCTTATTAACTCACCCTTGTTCTGTGGCAGTAGCCTCCTAATGGCTGTCACTTCTTTTCCTCTCTACCTCCTTGCACCCAGCTTCCCCACAGGATCTGGTTTAACTGCCCTAAAACCTAGTTCTGATCATGTTAGTGCTTTGTTCAAAAAAGCTTCAGTGACCTCCCATGGCCTATGAAAAAGAGGCCAACCTTTGAACTGAAACTAAACTTTTCATTGTTCCCTTGGGAAATTTCTTCCCCTCAACTCTAGTTCATATTGTTCTCTCTGACAGGACAGGAATACTGTCATTAATTTAATTAATTTTCATTAATTAAAATTCCCCTCATTCAGACACTAGAATACATATAAGAAAATGCTTGCACAAGAATGTTCATTGTAATCAAGTCTATAATAGGGAAACTTAAAGCCAACATAAATGTCTACCAATAAGAGATTGATTAAATAAATTATGGAAATGCAGGTATCCAAAATGAACTACAGTTACAAAGGTTAAAATGATATAGATACTGCTTATTATATAGACACAGGGAAAGTCTACAGAATATTGTCAATCAAAAGAGTAGGTTAGAGCACCTGGGTGGCTAAGTTGGTTGAAGGACTACCTTCGGCTCAAGTCATGATCCTGGAGTCCTGGGATCGAGTCCTGCATTGGGCTGCCAGCTCCATGGGGAGTCTGTTTCTCCCTCTGACCTTCTCCCCTCTTGTGCTCTCTCTCTCTCTCAAATAAATAAATAGATTCTTTAAAAAAAAAAAAAGGAGTAGGTTATATAATACTTTATAAATACTTTTTTTAAAAGCATGTATATTTGTGGAGCTTTCTGGAAACACATAATCAACAGAGGTAAACTCCACTTGGTTGAATTTAGTTGATTTTTACTTTGTTCTTGGTACTTTTTTATTTAATTTGAATTTTTATAAACATAGCCACAATTATAGAAGTGACCATTTGTTGAGGGCTATTTGCCAAATACTACTGTGTCTGGTGTTTTGCATTTAATAATTTGTTCCTGGGGTGCCTGGGTGGCTCCGTTGTTTAAAGACTCTGACTCCTGATTTTGGCTCAGGTCATGATCTCAGTGTGTGGAGCCTGCTTAAGATTCTCTCTCTCTATATCTCTGCCTATCCCTCCTCACAAACACACACACACACACACACACACACACACACACTTGCACGGGCTCTCTTTTTCTCTCAAAATGATGCTGATAATGATGATAATAATAATTTATTTGGTCTTAACAACCAAACTTTAAGATGGTTATCATCACCCTCATAGAGGAGTAAACTAGGGATTGAAGGCTAGGGAAGAGGGCTAGGGTTTGAAGATTTGTTCCCAGGGTCAAACCACTAGTAAGAAACAGAGATGGAATTCAAATTTCAGGCTTTCTACTTCTAAAGACCATATTCATAGGCATTATGTTACATAATAATGAAGTGTCATTTTTACCAAAAGAGTACAGCCACAAAAATATGTTTTCCCAGTCTTACAGGGTCACACTCAATTGTTCTGCTCTCCAGAACTTTCCCCATATCCAGAAGTATGATGTGGTGAGAAGATCAGAATAGAGAGATATATCAGAAACACATATTAAAGTTATTATTTCTTATATAAATAGTATCATTCTATGTCTTACTTTACTGATATACCCAGCTGTTCATACCTAAAAGTGCATTGTCAACATCTTTCTTGTAATTTATTGTATGGATGTGCTATCATTTAACATGGATGGTCACTTATGTCGTTTATAAATTTTACTACTATAAACAATGCCAAAATGAGCATCATCATATAAATTTATGTCTGTATACATGTGAGACTGTTTTGCAAGTTTGTATTCCCAGAAATGGACTTGCTAATTGAAATAAATATATAGGTCCTTTCCTCTTCCTATATCAGAATTTCAAAGAGTTTTAGCTGTAGTGAGAGAATCTGATCTAGAAACCAGCTGTCTGGACTCTTGCGGCTTTGTTTCCCTTTCACAACCCTCCTAGGCATTGCGAACTATCTGCACACATGTCATTCCATCATCTCCAAACTGACTTGTAGATGAAAAGCAAACTGGGCTGTGAATTGCCTGAGTTCTGGTGAATGCTTTGACCGCCAAGTTGCTTTGTGATCCTGAGAAATAAATGATGCCCCTGGTGACTTGCGTTTCTTCTCTATAAATAAGATTCTTCCAGTGCTACATTCCATGTTTCTTAACTCTGAAGACAGAATAACGTTTTGTCATTCTGACCTCTTAGATTTTGAAAAATAATACACATGCCGTAAAGGGTTATCTTGCCTCATTGAAAGTTCAAATGGTACGGTGATAAGACCATATTAAAGACATTTATAAAAGTCCATGGTAAAGAGTTCATTATGGTTCATTAAATCCCCTCACGCTTTTATCCACTTTAGTTACTGTATTTCCTGTAAATGGAATTTATGGCAAGGCTACGTTAACACCATTTCATATTCTGCTGTGCTATTACCCATTGAGCTTGAATCAATTGAATGAAAGAAGTCTTTCGAGTGTATTGATTTTCATTTATCCAAACTCATCTGTTTGCTTTGCTGCATGCTCGTCCATGAGAATAGGGCACAGTTAAACTTCTCCATGGTGTTATTTTTTCCCCTTAAGCATTTAATACTAGAATATACATATGGAAACTGTGGTATGAGAACTGCAGGATGTTTGCTGGAAGTATAGTTTTCTATGGGTGATGTAAGAGACTGGATCTCGTATTCATGTCAGAAAGAATGCTTCCTAGGGTGCCCAGGTGACTCAGTGGGTTAAAGCCTCTGCCTTCAGCTCTGGTCATGATCCCAGGGTTCTGGGATCAAGTCCCACATCAGGTTCTCTGCTTGGGCTCTCTGCTTGGCAGGGAGCCTGCTTCCATTCCTCTCTCTCTGCCTGCCTCTCTGCCTACCTGTGATCTCTGTCTGTCAAATAAATAAATAAAACCTTAAAAAAAAAAGAAAGAAAGAAAGAATGCTTCCTAAAGCAAGATACTACAGCCTCTCTCCCTGCATGAAGGCAATCTCTTTCCCCCACCCTCCCAGGAACTAGAGGACTCAGTCCAAGGATTCTGCCCTCCTCCCTCCAAAAACAAGGAGAGGAGTATTGTCAAGACGATGATTCTCCTCAGTGTAAAGTTTTGCTCACTCTCAGGAAGCTGAGTATTGTGCTCCTGCTCCAGAAAGAAACATGCCTTTTTTTTGGCCAGAGATGAAACTGAAGTCTGGACCAAAAAAATGTGTAATAAAGAAATAATTAAATGTACATTTTACTGTCCTTTCTCTTAACAACGAGCTTGATGTGTTTGAGAGAGAGAGAGAGAGAGAGAGAGAGAGTGTGTGTGTGTGTATGAAAGAGAGAATTAATTTTGAACCATAATTAGGATTTTGGAGATAAAAAGTTTTGGTCAATGGATACTGTATGACAGCATGATGTAGTAATTAAGTGAGATGTCCTAGACTTACAGTAAATAGATCTTGATTTCTGCCCAAGTAAATACTGAAATTTATTTACCAGGGAGAATAAGAGAATAAATACTGGCTAAGGCCCACCCAAGGTCAATATTTCCTTGGAGTTGTAATAAATATTTCTGTACCCTGTAATAAGATTTTATGTTTGTTTGGTTTTTTTTTTTAAAGATTTTACTTATTTATCAGAGAGAGAGAGGGGGAGAGAGCGAGCACAGGCAGACAGAATGGCAGGCAGAGGCAGAGGGAGAAGCAGGCTCCCTGCTGAGCAAGGAGCCCGATGTGGGACTTGATCCCAGGACACTGGGATCATGACCTGAGCCGAAGGCAGCTGCTTAACCAACTGAGCCACCCAGGCGTCCCATAAGATTTTATGTTATAATAAATGATTAAATATAATCCAATGCCACAGGAGAAATAAAATTATCAGGCTACTTCTAAGGCATCTTTATTTTATGTTTAATGCTGCAAAAGGTAATCACTGTAGGCTTAGCAAGATCTGATGGTAGATGTTGGCATAAAGTTGGGCGTGGCTCAAGTCCCCAATGTGAAATAGAAGATGAAGAAAATTCATTTATGAAAAGCTCAAGTTATTTAAATGGACCAATGAGCAGGCATTACTGACTTAAATAAAATAATTAGCTTTAACAAAAGTTTAAGTATGACACTAATGAATAATTGAGCTAATTATTTTCCCTCATGCATTTCCATATTATGCATTGTGCAATACAATTTATTTTTTAGAAAATAAGTGTTTTCCTCTCAAAAACAATTGTACCATAGTAAGTAAATATATATATATATATATATTTTTTTTTGAATGTTACTTAGTTAGGGACTATGAACAACATAGAGATATACCTTCAAGATTATAATCTAATTGGGGAAAACAGAACATACATGCAAATACAATATTTTGCAACCATTAAGAACATGAGATTTGAAATCTTAATGAGTTTGGACTCCAGCTCTGACACTGTGACCTCCAAAAAGATTTTTTGAGACTTAGTTTCCTAATCCATAAAAGTAAGGTAAGAAAATCAGCCTCATAGGATTATAATAAGAATTAAAACTCTATAAAGCCCTGAAAAGGTACCTAGCAAAAAGAGAGCCCTCCCAAAGTAGAATCTGTTTTAATGATGTATTACTTAAGTGACTGATGAAAATACTCTTATGGAGGTGATTCAGGGAGGTACACGATTACTGGATTTGGAATGAAACATTATTTTTGTCTTCATTTCAGAAAACAGAGCTCTTACAAGTGGGTTGCATGGTAAGTCAGCTCTTCAAGGGAGGGGTAGAATTTGAATTAGAGTTTGAGAGAGGACTAGGGTTTTGTTAGTTGGTAGATAAAAGTAGAGGTAATGAACATTACAGCTGCAAATAAAATAGCAGTCATCTACCCAGCCATGGTCCTGAGCACATTCTCCTTAATTTTCTCTCTTTGATTAATTATCATGTTAATATATCCTCCAGGTTTTAAAATCATTTTCAACCATTTTTTCTGGGTCTCCTTTGTCATACCACTTCTACCTGTTTTATTTTATTTCAATTGAAAAATAACTTTAAATAATAAGTAAACAAAATAAAATAAGACAAATGAAAATCACCCAAAGTCTCACTTTTTAGTTAACATAGAACCCTCTGTTAATATTTTGGCTAGGGTCCTTCAAAAGTTTTCTGTATCTCTTTGTCTTTCCATTTGCCTCTCTCATTATGTGCATGCATATGCACACTCACACACACACACACACACACACACACACTTATGTAATATGATCTAAATAAGATTATACTTTACATTGAAAATTTTTAATATGCCATAAATATCTTTCCATGTAAAAAGCAACTTTACTATATTTAAATGAGCTTATCTCATTTGATTGTAGAAATATTAAAACAATTTAATAAACTCTTTTATAGACATTTTACTTGTTTCCAGTTTTTCTCTTAAAAAGTACCACAATGCAACAGTTACCATCCTTTTACATTCATTTTTGGCCCACTTATATGATTATCCCTTTAAGAAAAATTCTTAGAAATGGGAAAGGAATTAAGCAATATATGCACATTTAAAACTTTGGTATTTAAAGCCAGAAATGACACATAAAATCTCCACAATTTCATTTTAAAAAAACTTCTTTTAAAGAAGAACTAGCCCCAATATTAACATTCATAATAAATAAAATAGCTGCTCTTTTAAAATTAATGTTTGAAACTAACATTTTTAAAAATGGGAATATACAATTAGAAGTAGTTATGTGTGCTTCTGTATCAGGTGAACTCTTAACAATAGAAAGAATATGGAAAGGAAAAAATGATCAAACTGGTTGTTTTTTCTGTTTGTTTGTTTGTTTTGTTTTTAATTTATTTTTTATTTTCAGCATAACAGTATTCATTATTTTTGCACCACACCCAGTGCTCCATGCAATACGTGCCCTCTATAATACCCACCACCTGGTACCCCAACCTCCCACCCCCTGCCCCTTCAAAACCCTCAGATTGTTTTTCAGAGTCTATAGTCTCTCATGGTTCACCTCCCCTTCCAATTTCCCCCAACTCCCTTCTCCTCTCTATCTCCCCATGTCCTCTATACTATTTGTTATGCTCCACAAATAAGTGAAACCATATGATAATTGACTCTCTCTTTGTTATAGGAAGTCTTGCCAATTAAACTAACCAAACTTTTTCATTAAAATACCTGAGTGCACAATTTAACCAGTTGACTTTCTAGCAGAATTATCTGACATTTTGATGAGTTATTATGGAATGTTGAGCCAAACTGATCATTTTAAGTCTCTTCCATAGAGAACTTGTGAGCTGGTAATAATTTAATCCACTTTATGCAGTTCTCTCTTCTCATTTCTCCTCACACTGTACTGAATAACTCGCTTTTTTAGTCATCAGTTAAGTCCTGTTGTCATATTTATGCAAAAAGTTTCCCATTACTGTGACCTCAGTGTTTCTGAGTATGACTGCTTATTATAAAGTATGTGGTTTCATGGCCTGTTGTACAAGTTGATTTTGCTAAATTTGGTTTATTTGTCAGAATCTAAGTTACTTTTTTAATTTAATTCTTAGTTTTATCATAGTAAACTAGTTTTGGTAATTCTGTCCTGTTGGAGTATGTTTCAGATGTCAAACCAGTGTTTGCCTGAGGGAGGGAGAGGAAACTAGTTACAAAAGGGCACAAGAGAATTTTCTGGGCTGGTGGTGGTTATAGTACTATTTAAATTTGTCCAACTGTATAGTATTATATAGATATATACTTAGAAAGGGTGAACTTCACTGTATGTGAGTTGTACCTAAATAAATAATAAAACAAAATGCAATAATAAAACAAACACATGCTTAAAAGAAAAAGAGATAAACCTTAAAAAGTCCCTCCTGAAAAGGAGTTGTTTGCTTCCAGTCCTATAAGATAGCGAAACGTATTGAAAAACAAAAGAATTAAAGCAATGGTTCATTTACAGGAGGATAGATCACTAGTAGAGAAGATATGAACACACCTTCGTTCTACATGATAATTAAATACATGTTAAAAAGTTCTCACCAAACTAATGAAGACAAACAAAGAGTTTTCAGTAAATTATTGTAGACTACGAACTGGTGAATGCTTTTCAATTTAGATTTATACCTCATATAATGTAAAATGAGTTTTATATGGATTTTTGCATAATCAATATGAAATCTTAAAAATAAAATCATTTGCCAAGACTCTAAATTTAGAAATATTATAAATGACAAAAATAAAGCCAACTATCTAGAACATACATTCTCATATAAGTAAAATATTAAAAAGAAAACTAGTAAGTAGAAGAAGGTATTCATTCCCAGAAAATAAGAAAAAGGGTCATATGTTTGCTGTCCTACAGTACAAGGTAATGAATAAGAAAGTATTAAACTGCGCAGTAGATAATTGGACAAAATACTTAATCACATCAGCCACAAAATTAAATATAACCATCAAACTAAATTTATGGAAGTATTTTAATATGGTACATATAAAAATTCATATTATTTTGATCATAGCATCCTATTTTGTTATGTATACAGTAGTTTCATGAGGTATTTTTTTGCCCTTGATGGTAAAAGTTTGTGCATCCCATTCCAAAAGACACTTCAGAAATATAGAAACATTCCCTCTTCTAGCCATTTTTGTCTTTAACATTTTAAGTAAATGAAGACAATATTTGCATAAAAATATTTATTATAGCATTATTTATAATAATGAGAAAGGGAAATCAATTTAAATGTTAACCCTTGTATTATATAGAATAGTATGCAGTCATTACAATTTTAATTATGCAAACTATAAAACAGCATGGGAAGTAATTGTTATGATCTTAAATGAAACAAGCATAACACAATCTTGTGTGCGTATTATCTACTAGAGAAAAAAGACAGCAAATACTACTGTAGGGATCACAGCAAGTGCTTATACAGCTCACAGCAGTATTCTAAAATCTTTTTGTGCATTATCTCATTGAATCCTTACAAGTCCATGACTTTTATATTGTCAGTTAGGAACTTGTGCTACACAGAAGTTAAGTAACTTTCCCAAAGTCACACAGCTATGAAGTGCAGTTGCCAGTATTTAAACTCAGACAATATGTTAGCTGTTATCCTGTATTGCTTCAGTGTGCCATACTCCCTGAAACACACAAGTGGATGTAATTGTGCTAGGCTGTCTTTGTGATAATACTACCCATGACTTCTCCTTTCCAATCTTTCTTTAATATTCTTAATGAAGCATGCTTTTTATAAATGTTTGGGTAGAAAGTATTTAAGGGCTTTATGAGAAGGGGTGGAAGGTATGAGAGAATATGAAGGAATCACAACCACCAAACAAAGCCAAAGGAAATTGCCCTCGGGCTCAAGGTTGAGAGAAACTGACCAACTGGGAAGCCAATGTGTGTTCTGCATAAGCATATGGAGTATGAGGGAACAGAATGGCTATCCCGTTTCTTGACTGGCCATACCTTGAAGTCAGTTAGACTCCATGCAAGAAGCAAGTATATTCTGTGGAATTACATAGAGGGTTTAGATGCACTTGAATCAAATGTTTGGTCCTGTCTGATTTGCCTGGGCTTAACTATTTATACAATAGGTAGCAAGAAATTTGAATTACGAGTCCCAGTATATGGTCGTTATTTTGTATCATATAGAAAAATGGAAAAAATACTGGAAACAGAATATGGTTCTGTTTTCTCAACTCAATAAAAGACATATTGCCCCAGGTCCATTTGGAACAGCTATATTAGTTGTACATATAGCTATAGGCTAAATTACTTATTAAAGTCCACCAGAACATTATTGACAAAAGTTGTGTAATTTATTGCCAGTTATTGAAAAAGATGAGACAATTTGCTGTTAATGCTTTAGGGGGCAATTGGGGAAAAAATCAGAACTATAAAAATTGCCCATATTTTTAAAAATAGCAGTAGGAACAAAAACAACATTGACTCTCTTACTTTGTCATCTAAATATAAAAGCATGTTTCTTTTTCACAGAAAAGCCAGCAATTCTTGTAATAAAACTTACCCTGGAGGGTATGTAAGAATAAGCTTAGAAAAAATGTGAATAAAAGAAATCATAAAGAATTACTTGGAGCTATAGTTGTTGATCATGAGGATTAGGTTTGACAGGAAAATATGTCCTTTGGGAAATCCTATTAATTCTTAATAGCAGATTTTGTTACAACCTATACAATTGTTGCAGTGTATCTGCTGCTAAAAACCTATTTGAGAAAAAGCGGTTTCTAATGCCCTGAGATCTACACTATATGAAATGTGACTACAAAATTCTAAATATGAAGATAAATACCAAAAATAAAAAGTCTAAAATCTAAAAGTTTATTAAGAAATCTAAATCTAAAAAGTGAATGGACAGACTATCTGAATTTGTAGACATTTTATTTTTGATGTACCCACAGACTGAATTTCAAGTAGATATTGACTGAAATCAAGAAGAAACTTGTATGGCTAATATTTCAAGTGCTAAGTAGATTATAAAAACATATTTTGAAAAGATTATCTTCTTTGTGAATAATTTGATTCCCTCCCTTTTTTTTTCCACCCCCGTTTTCTTTCAGTCTTCAGTACGGATAGCCTCTTATTTCAAAATAGGATGTATTAAGAATGTGTTTAAATAAAAAGTGTCTTGACGCAGATTCACTCTGAAACAGGCTACTTCTTATCTCTTAGTAAGTGTATTGATCTTCTTTGAAGCATTTTTTTTTTTTTTTGGTAATCTTTAGTCCTCACTTTCTATTTGATCTCCTAGAGTCCTGTTGTTATGGATACAAAACCAAAAACCCAGTTTTTTTTTTTTAATTTTTTATTTTTTTTTATAAACATATATTTTTATCCCCAGGGGTACAGGTCTGTGAATCAGTTTTAAAGGATCCCTAATGCCTCAATGATTTGTTTTTATAATTGTAATTTCAGCTTTGGCTTGTTTTGGACCATTTTATAGAATCTATCAGACCATGAGTCTTTTAGCAAACCTCAAGATTTCTGAAAGCAACACAATTAGGTAAAGTGGACTGTGACTGCGAGGTATGTGCCCAGTGGTCTTTGGACAGTGGGCTTTTCCAATCCCCAAAATAATGTGCCAAAACATGCTACAATTGTAGAAACAATTTCAAGGTTCTGATTCTATAGTATATCCTAAATTAAGTATGTAGGTTAACTTTAGTTTTCCATTTCAGAGAGCTTAATCTCCAAAACTCAGTATTTCAAAAATTTTCTAAGCTATATCCAGATACAGTGTTTTAACAGTAATGGAATAAAGACATCCAAATACAGGAAGTATAGATGAGGTCCCAAACTCTTGCACAATTGTGAGCCTGGCAGGTAACATGAAGGGGTGAATCTAGACACATGTTAGCTAAGGTGGGGAAAGCTCTAAGACATGTGAAGGAGTGGATAATTTAGACCCCAGCTAATGATCAAACAAAACCCTTTCACTGGCCAAATCTAGCTCCCAGAGGATACTAATCAGAGACCTCCAGTACAAATTATCAAATTGAATATGTCCTATACCCATCCTAGGATGTCTTTTGACTTTTACTTTTAAGATTAAGTTTTGACCACAACGAGATACCATTTCATACCCACAAGGATGGCTACAGTAAAAAGGATGGACAATACCAAGTGTTGATAAGGATGCAGAAAAATTGAAATCCTCACACACTGCTGATGGGATGTAAAACGATACAGCTTCTTTGGAAAACAATTTAGCAGTTCCTTGAAAAGTTAAACATAGAGCTACCATATGACCCCAAAATTTCATCCCTAAGTATATACCTAACAGAATAGAAAACATACACCCATACAAAATCTTGTACACTGTTCATGGCAGCATTTTATAAATGCAGAAACAACCCAAATGCTCATCAACTGATAAATGGATAAATAAAATATGGTATATAATACAATGAAATTACCCAGTCATAAAACAGAAAACGAAGTACTGCTATAACATGGGTGAAACTTGAAAGCATTATGCTAACTGAAAGAAATTGGGTGCAGAAGGCTGCATATTGTATGATTCCATTTATAGAAATATCCACAGTTCATAAATCCATGCAGTTAGTAAATGGATTAATGGTTATTAGAGGAGCTGGGGACAGAGAGGAATGGGGCATGATTGGTAATGGGCACAGGATTTTGTGGAGGAAGTAAAGAAAATATTCTGGAATTAATGCTCGCACAATGCTGTGACTATATTAAACACTGCTGAATTGTATACATTAAAAGAGAGAATTTTATAGTATTTAAGTTGCATCTTAATAAAAATAAGCATTGGTATGGGCTTATTTTCTTACCGGTTTAACTTTATTTTCTTTTTTTTTTAAGATTTATTAATTCATTTTGGGGGGGAGGGGCAAAGGAAGAGGAAGAGGAAGAGGGAGAGAAATCCTCAAGCAGACTCCTCACTCAGCATGGAGCCTGAAAGTGGGCTTAATCCCAGGACCCTGAGATCATTACCTGAGCTAAGACCAAGAGTCAGACCCTTGACAGACTGAGCCACTCAGATGCCCTGGTTTTACTTTCTTTTAAAAGCTTTGTGCTGACAAATATAGAACTTAACCCTCAAACCCACTATCCACATTTAAGTTTCTTATTCTTAAATTTTTCATAAATGTGGTCTCAAGTCTGCATCTCTTTTTGGCAATTTCAATAATGTTGTTCCGTTATCTTGGAGTCACTCCAGTTGGAGGTAATTAGGAAAAGAAGAAATTTTTTAAAATAATTATTTATTTATTTGAGAGGGAGAGAGAGAGGATGACCAGGAGGAGCAAAAGGAGAGGGAAAGAGAATCTCAAGCAGACTCCATGCTGAGCCAAAGCCCAATAGCGGGCTTGATCCCATGACCCTAAGATCATGACCTAAGTTGAAAAGAAGAGTCACTTAACCAACTATGCCACCTAGGCACCCTGGAAAAGAAGAATTTGAGAGGTCTGGGAACAGAAACAGGAAGTAAGGTAAAAGTTATGGCAGGAGTTGAAACTTATAGTGAACTCTTAGGAGAAATAAAGGGAGCTGTGAACAAGTAAACTACTTGTTTACTTGTTTACAGAAGTGTGGGGATCTACAATTCTGTCTGCAGGAGGACAGATGCTGAGCTGTGTAAGCCAGAGACTGAGGGGCGGTGCCTCAATGCGTCTAGCTGGGGCCTGGATAGGACATAGAAGCCTCTAAAAGTTAACAGCTCAGAGCTGGAAAAACTCAAAGCATCTTGGGTTGAAGGGCCAGTCGGAGAACAACTATGCCTCTCAGTGGGCAGCCCATTTGTGACAATTCAAAATGACTTTACAGTCTTTTTAATGAGACTCCAAGGAGAATCTAAGATATTTCAAGGCATTCAAGGGATGGTAAATCAAACTGGTTGTACTGTACCCAGTAGCATTAATTTACAATATATAGCATCCATTGATAGGATCCTGAGGTCATACTGGATAGAGCTTATTGTCGTCAGTATTTATAATGCCTTTAATGTCCATCCTCCAGCCCTATATTTTTCTATAAGGCCTTAAATTCCTCAACTAAAGATTCCTTTATAGAAGGCTTTTCATTTGTGGTTGGGGAGGGAATGGCTGCCTTTGGTTGACACAGGTTCTAAATAGCTGGGTATAGTAAGGTTTTACAAAAGCCGATCCAGTGGTTTTAATTTTTATTTAAGCTATTTTATATACTATGATGCATAGACCATATCACCAAAAATAAAGCAAAGCTATGCTAACAGAAAAAAAATTGAGAAGAGGGATTAGAGTTTAATGTCAGAGTTTTAACAATGATTATCTCTAGAGAGAGGGATTATTGATGATTATGTTCCTTTTATATTTTTTTCTATTTTCTAAATTTTCTCATATTTTAGTTTTCTAATACCAACCCCCTCACGTTTGATAAGATCTGACTCTGGGAATGCTGACTTTCCCAGGTGCCATTGGCATAGTTGTAGAGCATGTACAAGAAGGCTAAGACAGCAGGATCCCATCTTCAGAATGTGGAATAGCCCTTATGTCATAAATTTTGAAGTATTCCAAGAAGGCTGCCCCTTTTCTTTCCTTCATATAGTCAGGTTGAATCTGTATACGGTTAAACAAGCTGCTTAGCTTTGAAATAATCAAATCATTTATTTTTCATAATAGTAGATAACTGGCTGGATAGTTTGTTTTTATTTCATTAAATTACATTTTAATACTGGATATTTTCAAGCCATATCTTGAAAGCCAGATTTACAAGCCATATCTTAAAACAATTTTTCTTTGAGGTTGGGTATAAAAAATGCTCCATCCTGAAAGAATTAAGGATGGAACAAATTTCCTGTTTGGTATAGTGTAAGTATTTGTATGTATCAATTTTGTTTTGACCTACTATTGTTGCAAATTTCTAGAAACTGCACCTGCCTCAGAAGATGCCATTAGTAGTATTTGGTGTTAAGAGTACTCATTAATTTTTTTACATGCTCCTTCCTTACCAAATCATGGTGAGATAAATAGAATTCTCTTACTGCTTTTAGGCTGACTTCAATATAAATCATGGCCTGTTGAGGAGGGGTTAGATGGATAATGGCTTTGGAAAATTTAAACTTGTTTCTGTATAAAATACCGAGTACCACCTCCTCTAATTTAGCAAGATCCACGTCAAACATTGCCCTCTTCCTTTTTTCCATCTGCCTCTTTGGCTAAACCAGGCTCTTTCATGGTTGGCTCGTGTTGAGCTGGATAAACAAAGCTCATCTCGATGTCTATTATGACCAGCAGCATCAGCATCATCGGGGATCTTACTAGAAATGCAAATTCTCAGGCTCTACCCTAGACCTGCTGCATCAGAAATCCTGGAGTTGGGGAGCCAAAAAACTATGGTTTTGAAAAACCCTGCAGATGATTCTTAGGTAACCTAGGTGTGAGAGCTATCTGCGTATAAAATTTTTTTTTTTAATGTTTTTAGGTGAAACAGACCAGAGCTTTAAAAAGATCACTAGGAGTGAACCTAATAATTTTTTTATAAATCTTTTATTTATTTATTTTTTAATTTTTTATTTTTTATAAACATATATTTTTTATATAATTTTTTATTTTTTATAAACATATATTTTTATCCCCAGGGGTACAGGTCCGTGAATCGCCAGGTCCACACACCCCACAGCACTCACCAAAGCACCCCCCCCCTCCCGCCAATGTCCATAACCCCACCCCCCTTTTCCCAACACCCCCTCCCCCCAGCAACCCTTAGTTTGTTTTGTGAGATTAAGAGTCACTTATGGTTTGTCTCCCTCCCAGTCCCATCTTGTTTCATTTATTCTTCTCCAATAATTTAATTCTTGCATACTCAATAATTAATGTTAGCATTCCCATTAAATGAAAATTTCAGATAAACAACAAAGAAATTTCTTTTTTTTTTTTCTTTTAATTTTTTATTTTTTTATAAACATGTATTTTTATCCCCAGGGGTACAGGTCTGTGAATCGCCAGGTTTACACACTTCACAGCACTCACCAAAGCACATACCCTCCCCAATGTCCATAACCCCACCCCCCTTCTCCCAACCCCCCTCCCCCCAGCAACCCTCAGTTTGTTTTGTAAGATTAAGAGTCACTTATGGTTTGTCTCCCTCCCAATCCCATCTTGTTTCATTGATTCTTCTCCTACCCACTTAAGCCCCCATGTTGCATCACCACTTCCTCATATCAGGGAGATCATATGATAGTTGTCTTTCTCTGCTTGACTTATTTCGCTAAGCATGATACGCTCTAGTTCCATCCATGTTGTCGCAAATGGCAAGATTTCATTTCTTTTGATGGCTGCATAGTATTCCATTGTGTATATATACCACATCTTTTTTTTTTTTTTTTACTTTTCCCAGGTAGATTTTATTTATTTATTTATTTATTTTTTAATATGATTTTTTATTTTTTCTAAACATATATTTTTATCCCCAGGGGTACAGGTCTGCGAATCACCAGGTTTACACACTTCACAGCACTCACCAAAACACATACCCTCCCCAATGTCCATAATACCACCCCCTTCTCCCAAACCCCCTCCCCCCAGCAACCCTCAGTTTGTTTTGTGAGATTAAGAGTCACTTATGGTTTGTCTCCCTCCCAATCCCATCTTCTTTCATTTATTCTTCTCGTACCCACTTAAGCCTCCATGTTGCATCACCACTTCCTCATATCAGGGAGATCATATGATAGTTGTCTTTCTCCGCTTGACTTATTTCGCTAAGCATGATATGCTCTAGTTCCATCCATGTTGTCGCAAATGGCAAGATTTCATTTCTTTTGATGGCTGCATAGTATTCCATTGTGTATATATACCACATCTTCTTGATCCATTCATCTGTTGATGGACATCTAGGTTCTTTCCATAGTTTGGCTATTGTGGACATTGCTGCTATAAACATTCGAGTACACGTGCCTCTTTGGATCACTACGTTTGTATCTTTAGGGTAAATACCCAATAGTGCAATTGATGGGTCATAGGGCAGTTCTATTTTCAACATTTTGAGGAACCTCCATGCTGTTTTCCAGAGAGGTTGCACCAGCTTGCATTCCCACCAACAGTGGAGGAGGGTTCCCCTTTCTCCGCATCCTCGCCAGCATCTGTCATTTCCTGACTTGTTGATTTTAGCCATTCTGACTGGTGTGAGGTGATATCGCATTGTGGTTTTGATTTGTATTTCCCTGATGCTGAGTGATATGGAGCACTTTTTCATGTGTCTGTTGGCCATCTGGATGTCTTCTTTGCAGAAATGTCTGTTCATGTTCTCTGCCCATTTCTTGATTGGATTATTTGTTCTTTGGGTGTTGAGTTTGCTAAGTTCTTTATAGATTCTGGACACTAGTCCTTTATCTGATATGTCATTTGCAAATATCTTCTCCCATTCTGTCAGTTGTCTTTTGATTTTGTTAACTGTTTCCTTTGCTGTGCAAAAGCTTTTGATCTTGATGAAATCCCAATAGTTCATTTTTGCCCTTGCTTCCCTTGCCTTTTGTGTTGTTCCTAGGAAGATGTTGCTGCGGCTGAGGTCGAAGAGGTTGCTGCCTGTGTTCTCCTCAAGGATTTTGATGGATTCCTTTCACACATTGAGGTCCTTCATCCATTTTGAGTCTATTTTTGTGTGTGGTGTAAGGAAATGGTCCAATTTCATTTTTCTGCATGTGGCTGTCCAATTTTCCCAGCACCATTTATTGAAGAGGCTGTCTTTTTTCCATTGGACATTCTTTCCTGCTTTGTCGAAGATTAGTTGACCATAGAGTTGAGAGTCTATTTCTGGGCTCTCTATTCTGTTCCATTGATCTATGGGTCTGTTTTTGTGCCAGTACCATGCTGTCTTGATGATGACAGCTTTGTAATAGAGCTTGAAGTCCGGGATTGTGATGCCACCAACGTTGGCTTTCTTTTTCAATATCCCTTTAGCTATTCGAGGTCTTTTCTGGTTCCATATAAATTTTAGAATTATTTGTTCCATTTCTTTGAAAAAGATGGATGGTACTTTGATAGGAATTGCATTAAATGTGTAGATTGCTTTAGGTAACATAGACATTTTCACAATATTTATTCTTCCAATCCAGGAGCATGGAACATTTTTCCATTTCTTTGTGTCTTCCTCAATTTCTTTCATGAGTACTTTATAGTTTTCTGAGTATAGATTCTGTGTCTCTTTGGTTAGGTTTATTCCTAGGTATCTTATGGTTTTGGGTGCAATTGTAAATGGGATTGACTCCTTAATTTCCCTTTCTTCTGTCTTGCTAACAACAAAGAAATTTCATCTAAGTTTGTCTCAATTATTGTATGGGATGTACTTAGCTAAGAAATTGTTGTTTATCTGAAATTCAACATTAACCTATGGTTTGTCTCCCTGTACCCCTGGGGATAAAAATATATGTTTATAAAAAATAAAAAATTAAAAAAAAATTCAACATTAACCTGTATTTTGTATTTTTATTTGCCAAATCTGGCAACCCTATCACTAACCCATTTTTCTGCAATTGAGCTCTGAGAGGTAGGAGTAGCTACAGTTTGGTGGGACTGAGTGACCTCCCTTGTTTTGATTTTGCAGCAGGTCAATCTGGAAGGAAAGAACCATGTAATTTATGCCTGTGCCTTTTATAAGCATTGGGCTGCATGCTGTGATTTGAGAAAACAGTAATTACTACACTTAACATTACTTGTTTATTTTGTATCACAGAAGAAGATAATGCCTTTTCCCCCTACTTTTAACCTAATAGCCTATTAGGAAAGCACAAGGTGTCCTCCCCATTAGTCTCTTGAGGGAATTTCAGGAAATCAGTCAGAATGAGACAAAATAAGTTGGAGGTTGGGGAAGCTGACTTATAAAAGTGCTCACTGACAACCAGCATGCCTTGAATGAACTAGGGCTAAATTTTTAGCCTGGTGTGTGTGTGTGTGTGTGTGTGTGTGTGTGCGTGTGTATACAAATAGGTGTCTGCTTGGATGGGGCATAGGGGAGGGATCCAAAAAAATTAGGAAACTGATATTTATTGGGTTCCTACTCATGTCAGGCATTGTGCATGAGTCTTTACATAAATTATATTTCATCTTAATGACATTACAAAAACATTTTTTGAGAAACGAATGTTGGAGACAAGGGAGTTCAGCACTCATGTCAATCTTACACACATATACACCTGTCCTACTTGTGATTCTTCATGAAGCCATTGTCTCTGTCTTGCCCACTTTGATGAAAGAATGCACCTAACTATATTAGGGACATGCCCTTCCTTCAAGAAGACATGAATACCTTTTTAAAAGAGAAAAAGTCCATCCTCAACTCTAAAGAGTTTAAAGTTAAATTCTGAGTATTTCTTGCATGGGAATCTTCTAACAACAAGCTGCTGAAGCCTTGAATGATTCCGTGAGATATAGTAGGAACCAAGAGAGACTCAGCTGAATGTGGCCCATGAATTTAATCATCCTACTGAGTACACTGACCTGCAGGTACTAAATGTAAAGCAGTGTGAAAATTATGGCAGAAGTATTTCTTATTTCTAGTTTACATAAATACACACTTCATAGCTGGTAATAGAAATTGTTTTATTTTGAATTTGTTTTTCTAGTATACGTATGCTTTTGCTGCTATGGATTAAAGAAAGAGACGTAAAGAGTCAAATGCCCACCCTATCTCCTACCTCTGAAATGCAGGAGAATTTAAGACAGGAGAGTGATTCATGAATGGATCAACATGAAGATCAAACAGCCTCTTCTACCCCTCAGTCCCCACCTCAGAGCAGGCTAAGTGACAGTGGAGAAGCGGCAGGCAGTCACACTTCTGGTTGTGCCTGATTGTGAGTAGTAGTAATTTTTGTTCCATGGCAAATGAGCCAATGCCCAGGCAGTGGGATCACGGGCCGTGGGGCAACAGAAAGGGAGAGAGGAGAAGGAGGCCTCCATTATCTGGACTGCCTTATGGTGTCTGAAGAAGGAACAGCGGAGGACTCCTACCATTTGTAACTTTCCATAAAATTTGGCCAATATATTGTATCTGTCTTCAAAGCAGCCTCCCAAACAATTAGTGTAGCTGTAATTTGGGGATCGCTGACAGCTCCCACAGTTTTCACTAGCCATTAACCAAACAGCTGTTTGGGGGGATTTTTTTTTCCTAAACTAATTCAAATTTAGGAGTCACTTTTTTGAAGTACTCAAATTGTTCTTGTCATTTCCCCTTCTCTATCAAAGATGCTGTTTTTGTGATTTCTAACTGAAAGACAAAGGATTGCTTGACATAATGATCTCCTTTCTTTACTGGGTCCAAATATAATTCAGTTTAATCTGCAGAAAGTGGTGGGAGAAGTGAGAACAACCTAATGTTTTCCAGAAAGGTTATGAAATATATTTTTTAAACTTGCATTTTGTTTCTACTAAGTAGAGACACACTGGTATTTGGAATTAATTGGTGATGAAATTGATAGTTTTTCAAATATATATACTTGCCTCCCATATAAATGAGTCTTGATGTACTGCCTATGCATGGCTGTATATAGATTTATATATGTAAACAAATGCACAAACATAAGCATAAATAATTATATAAACATATATGTATGCTATATACATATATGCACTTTTTAATATAAATGTTTATAATGTTCTGACACATTATAGTAGCTCAACAAATAATAACTATTGTTATTACTGAGGAAAGCAGAACACCATTATGATGAGGTAATTGGAGTCAAAGAGTCCAAATGTGGGGCCACTTTATTGTGCAGTACATTAAAAAAACAGTATTTTCATCTGGTCTGTAATGTTCCTCAAAAGCCCACAAAATGAAACAAAAAGAGTCAAACTTCTGTTATACCTTACACACCATACTGTAAACTAAGACAGTTCCAAAGAGGCATCACTTTCTCCTTTCTTTAAAAATGGGAGTAGGAAAAGGACCGGAATCAATGACTGATCGCATTATACGCGTAATCACGGGGATTTATATTATGTTCTGATTAGTTGAAAATTATGATTCATATTATGTTATGTTAGCTGGTAAACCACATCATTCAACTAACGACTTGCCTCATTTATCAAACATTTAATACAAATTAAAATTTTGCTATGATTTTTATTAAAAGTATGTTCTCATTTTTACCCTTAGGCTGTATCAGTATGACATCATTTAAAATCGGTTGAAAAGTGAAAATTCAGTTAAAGAAGCAATCCATGTAGTTAAACCTACTGTGGTAGAGGTAATGATGGCCTGAGTTCAATTTTCATGGTAGTTGGGGTCTTCCAAATGCAGATAAAAATCTCAGTGGCATAAAATGACAAAGGCCAGTTGATGCCAAGAAGTTTTTCTAAATCACAATCAGAATTCAGTGTCATTGCATGGTATGAAAGGACCGCATCTATATTTTGTTGATATAACCCAAAGAAAACTTTTTTGTTTGCTTAAATACAGCATTTTATTCTCTCTGAAAAATCAAATGAGAGGAATTACTTAAGTATCGCTCATGTTGCAGCTTCTGTTAAAAAAAAAAAAAAACCTGCATAAACAGTTGCCTAGGCTGATTAAAATCACGTATTATATAGGAATTAAAACTATTGACCATTTAGGGGAATAATTACAAAGCTCTACAATGCATCGGCACAGAATTCCATCAGTGTTTTCTGCCTGAGCCAAAGCAAAATGACTCTTTCGATTCCTACAGCTCATTAATTTCCAAGCTGGGTTATTAAGGATGATAACAGTTAGTTTTTCAATGTGTTGGGTTTTCTTCTCCCTTTCTGTTTTTAAAGAGTAAATGGACATTTTACATCCAAGACATAGATAGTAATTTAACAACCCTGTCTTTAGTACCTTATATATTTGACCTTGAGGAACATACACCAGCCTTCCCTCTGGGCCAAACAGAATCAGAGATTTCAAAATCAGACTTTGGTTTCAAGGAGATTACAGGAAATCCTTTCTTGCCTGCTCCCTCACAATTCCTGGACAGCAGTCCTCCCCCACTTGCCCCCTATCTCAGAATGGCATTATAGTGGCAGAGAGGCAGAGAGGTGGTGAGACAATAATGAGACACACTGAGGAGCCAGCCCCTGGGTTCAGATCCCCAGTCACCCACTTACCCCTCTGGGTGACTGAATAATCACCTCATCTCTGAGCATCAGTCTCCTCATCTGTAAAAGGAACTAGGCACCTAGTAAACACTTAATACATTTTAGTTGGGGACTGGGGGGAACTTTCCAGAAATCTCTAAAGGGCTACATTTTGGTGGAGTAAAAAAAGGCTGTGCTCTTGGAACCTAAAAATGATTGGTTGTGAGATTTGAGGCCTGTAACTAATAATTTCTGAATACTTATTTTCTCCTATATAACATGGGAAATATCCTAATGGGCTGGCTATGAGGGAAGATTAAGTAATATACTTATGGGAAACATTCTTGAGAGAGCATGGGTTTTGGCATCCAGTGAAGGACTTGAGTCCCAGCCCTTCATTTACTAGCTCTGTGATCTTGAGCAAGTTACTCTGTCTCCTTATTTGTAAAACAGGTACCATAACCCCTCCACTGCTGAGTTACCATGTTAATCTAGAGTTAATTTCTCCAAAGTTCCTCATACATAGTAGGGACTTGATAAATGACAGGAGCATTGTTTTGTGAAATATTGTGTGATCTGTGTAGCGCTATGCAGATAGGAGCTGCCAACCTCTTTACTATTTTTGCTCTTCCGGAAGATGGGTCAGTAAATACTTTCCCTCAACACCCATAAGCAGTCTGTAGAAACCTTTAACAGTTCCTGCTTCCCAGGAATGTTAGGTATGTGCACCATCTACTTTGGAACTTAAAGTTCTGATTACTTTTGAAGTCCCAGAAACACAATGCCAAAAGAAGGCATTGCCTCAGGAAATTGGCCCAGTCAGTTATCTGCTTTCTGCAGCAAGTAGAAGAAATCCAGACTAAACAGGGGAATATGTTTTGATCTCCCACAGAAGACGTGGAGAGAACCATCCAGAGCAGGTTCTGCCACCCAGCAGCACTGTTAGTGACATGAGCTGCTCCATGCACCTGCTGTTTCTTCCTCAGTATGTAGCTTTTGTTTTCGCGGCCACTGTGCAAACACATTCCGGAAGGAAGGAAGTGGATAGGGTGGCAACTTCTGTTCATATTTCATAGGCCAGAGCTGGGTCACAGAGCCACCCCCTAGCTGCAAGGGAGTCTGGAGGAATGTTTAAGTGGACATATATTTGCCCCAGATGAAACTGGGATTCTGGTTGTAAGGAAGAGGGGAGTGTAGACATTGTTTGGCTAACACCGTCTGCCACAGTGATGTGGACTCCTGGTGGGTGTGCCAGTGAGAATGAGCTGGAGGCACCTCCAGCAGAGCAGAGGTCTGTTCAGGTTGCTTCAGAAGATGACTTTGCACTGAGAGTTCTTATAATTATAAGGTTCAGACTGTCTTCTATGTGTGTGTGTGTGTGTGTGTGTGTGTGTGTTAAGAACAGATAACAGATAACAGATAACATGAGAGACACCTGGGTGGCTCAGTTGGTTAAGTGTCTGCCTTCTACTCAGGTCATGATCCTGGGGTCCTGGGATAGAGCCCAGCATTGAGCTCCCTGCTCAGTGGAGAGCCTGCTTCTCCCTCTCCCTCTGCCTGCTGCTCCCTTAGCTTGTGCTCTCTCTCAAATAAATAAATAAAATCTTTAAAATAAAAAAAAAAAAGAACAGATAACATGAGATATACCCTCTTAACAAGTTTTGAAGTGTATATTGTAGCATTGTTACAAACGTGGAATAAGGTACTATTTGTTTTATCGTTTTACTCACAGGATATGGGAATATGCAAGTGTGCATTCTGAGCAAAGAATTCATATCTCTGGTGATTGTTTTGGTTTGGTTTTGTTTGGTTTGATCATTTTGGTTTTCTGAGATTTGCAAATGCCTCAAGTGTCCAGACTGACACACTTCTGTCAGTCAGCACCTCCATGCCCATGGTCCATGGGCGGAGGTCTGACTTCCCAAGGTAATTTGAGGACATTCTCCATACTGTCCTGGACACCTCTGGGCTCTCTTTTGCGGTTTATAGAAATCCCGCCAGGCCGAGCACATGCAGGGCAACCAGCAATCGCCCTGCATTTCATGGTCAGAGCTTCTTTCCTCTGTGTGCAAAGGGGAACACTTGACTGCAATATAAATCCTATTCAGATAAGCATGACCTTACTTACACAGACCATAGGTATTGCTATGAATTCTCTGTCTGAGGAGGGATGATAAATCAAGTATATAAAACAGATTGGCAACGTAAATGCAAAAAATAAATGTTAATATATGTAGCAGATCTGTGTGATGTAATCCCACATAAGAAAAGTGTCTCTTCTTGTTGCTAGAGGGGATCTCAAAGAGGTAGAGCCACCTTCTTGGTTTGAAAGTGAACCTCCATACAAGAGAAAATAAAAAGGGTGACTCACTGACCTTGACCCAGTGGCTAAAGTTTTTTATTTTTTTTTTAAGATTTTTTTATTTATTCATTTGTCAGAGAGAGAGCGTGAGCGAAAGCGAGCACAGGCAGACAGAGTGGAAGGCAGAGTCAGAAGGAGAAGCAGGCTCCCTGCGGAGCAAGGAGCCCGATGTGGGACTCGATCCCAGGACGCTGGGATCATGACCTGAGCCAAAGGCAGCTGCTTAACCAACTGAGCCACCCAGGCATCCCAAGTTTTTTAATTATTTAACCTCACATGGTCCCTGTTAAATTATGAATGCTATATAGCATGTGACTTATCTTTATCTTTCCTAACACTTGATCTTAGATAAGTTCATCAAATTAACTCTAGAAAATTCCACTAAGTTGAAATTTTCCTGGAAGTGAGAATTGGATTTTCTTCTTATATCCCAGGCCTGGTCCATCCCATGCCCAACTGGGCACAGAGGAGGCATCAGTGAATGTTGGCTCAAGTTAAGGGAGAGGATAGGATGTAGGAATGAAGGAGAGGAGTATCTTAGAAAGGCAAAACTGACAAGGGAGATGGCTCTTTAAGGATAAGCACTGACAGCCATTAGGGAAATCTAGGTATCTGCAGAGAGGGCACAGAAAAAGTCCAGAGCAGCCCCATAGAAAATAGACATTCTATTTGCCTGCATTTAGCAAGAACTATGCTACCCCATGGTACCATCAAAATGGAGATTGGGAACCAACTGTGCAATACCACAGGGGGGAAAATACCACCATGAGAAGATAAATATTTGTCACTAGGTCCAGTTCTGGCATCTGCTCTAGATTTATTTTTAAATAAAGCAGGTCTTATTAAAGTAGTTAGCCTAGCTGTGAGAGTTTTGCCACTGATTCTGGAGTTCCCAAGATAACAGAGCACATGTTGAATAAAAAGATAATTCTAAGCTTACATGTTCCTCTAGGGTCTTTTTTTAGTACATGCTTATTGCCCAAATTCATAAGTGTTGAGCTAATGTAATGTTTTAATTGCTCTTGCTCCTCTGTATGCAGTGATAGAATTCAAGCCATAATACTCATTAAATTTACATTTTGATTAAACAATATAAAAGTCCTTTCCATCCTTTATTTTAATCATGCAATACTTTTAGAGTATATTCCTTTAAAATTTTGTTTAAGAATGAGGTGCTGATATTCATATCTTGATGAATAGTAGTGTTTGCCCATGTCCATTCCTTCTGTCTCTGTGAATTTGTGGTCCTACTAGATGTTGTAACCACTGATTCAGAAATGTTTATTTTTGTAGGGAGACTTTTTAACATTAGTCTGATATAAAGGGGCCAATGTCCTGTGCTTACATACGACATCACTTACGCACATATATATACAATCACCGAATATATTTGGTCATAATTCATAATGAGGAGATAATTAACTATCTTCCTCTTCACAGTGGAAATGCCTTACTCTGGGATCATTAAAATTTTTAGTGAGAGCATAAATAATTGGCTAAGCTTTGGGGAAATCAATGTGGTGGCATGTATCGACACTCTAAGCATGTATGCTCTTTGACCAGCATCCATGCCTAAGGATGGTCCTACTGAAATGCTTGCACATATTTACAATATTAAATTTCAGTATTGCCGAATGGCTTATGATAGGCAAAATGTAGGGAAAAATCCAAAAGTTATTCCAAGAAAAGTGGTCAAATAAACTACAAGACAACTACACTTCTTCTTTTTTTTTTAATATAATTTTTTATTTTTTATAAACATATATTTTTATCCCCAGGGGTACAGGTCTGTGAGTCACCAGGTTTACACACTTCACAGCACTCACCAAAACACATACCCTCCCCAATGTCCATAATACCACCCCCTTCTCCCAAACCCCCTCCCCCCAGCAACCCTCAGTTTGTTTTGTGAGATTAAGAGTCACTTATGGTGAATACTATGCAGCCATCAAGACAACTACACTTCTGATTATCCTATAACCATTTAAAAAGATGGTCAATAGGGCACCTGGATGGCTCAGTCAGGTGGACATCTGAATCTGATTTCAGCTCAGGTCAGGGTCTCAGGGTCATGGGATCACGGGCCTTGTGGGGCCCTGCACTCAGCATAAAGTCTTCCTGAGATTCATTTTCCCTCTCTCTCTCCTTCCCCCCTCATCTCCTCCCCCTGCTTACTTGTGTTCTCTCTCTCTCTCAAATAAATAAATAAATAAATAAATAAAATCTTTTTAAAAAGAAAAAAAGATAGTCAGTGTGTACAGAGGTAGCAGAAAGAATACCAAGACATGTTGATGAACACGGTGATAGTAGAACGATGCATATGGTATGATCTCCTTTATATGGAAAAATCTATATATTTGTATTTTATATGTATAATTTTGGAGAAGGGAGACTGGAAGGATGTTACCAGATTGTCAATTCTAGCTACTTCTGGGGAGTACAATGGGGGTGAGAGGATTGAGTATGAAGAGGGTCTTCAGCATTTTGTTGGGATAATTTTTTAATAACTTGATTCTTTTACAATGAGAATGCTTTCAAGCATTTGTTGGGTAATTTTTAAAAACATCTTGGATTTTACCTTTCTCAAATTTAAAAATAGAATAGTGTGCACAATTTTTAGTTTCAAAAAATAACTAGCATTTATGAGTACCACAAGTTAATGTGCAAGAGAGAAATATCAGGAAGATAAAACAGAAGTAAGAGTTATTAAATGAGTTCTTACAGTTACATATGTTACCAAGCAGCACACATGCATGAGCACACACACATTCACACACACACATGCATACCCGTTTCATTCAGCTTCATTTAATCATTTATCCAACCAACATTTGTTATGTACCTAAACTCATCAGTGCTAAGATAAATATGTAAGTGCATACACAAAAATATATAGATATTGTGGAAATAATGAATGTAAGAATTAACTGATGTTCTATTTAGGTCTGCCAGACTTGTGGTTATAGAAGGTTGTGTATGGGGAGGAAACGAACTCTAAAATTTACACTGCCAGCTCCACAGGAGGAAGGTTTGGGTGTCATAGAGAGGAGTGAAGGGAATTAACCTTGAGGTTTTTGTCAATAAGACAACTGGGAAACTTCCACATTCCAAGTTTATACAACTCTTTATATGGAGAAAGGGCTTTTGTAAATGTTGTATCACATGTCCTTGACACCCACAGTTATTCTGTACTGAGGGCCCAATATGTGTCTGTCATACCAGCTGCTTACATAGACTCTCTCACTCTGCAAGTACATATTATTACCATGTTACAGCAGAGGAAACTGAGGCCCAGTGGGGTTAGACAAACTGCCCCTGTGATCACGTAGCAGAAGTAAGAGGCAAACAATGTCTAATTTTGAAGGCAGTGTACTGTACCCTAAAAGATGAAGAGGAAGACAAAGACCAATAAAAGGGTGGGGTGCGTGGAAGGGAGAGAGGAGGGAGAGAACAGAAAAAGAAGGAAGGAAGAAGAAAACACTGTTATCATTTACATTGTTTTATGTGTTTAAAATTGAGGACTGGAGAAATTAGTTGAGTTTGCCAGGGTGACAACTAGCAAGTGGCAAAACCCAGAACAAAGCTCCCATGCTTGAAGTACTCTTCCCACTATGTCACTACTGTCCCTCCAATGTCAGGAAATAATGAAACCATGATAAATTTAACAATTCATTATGTGCTCGTTTTACATCTGTATATTTTCTTTAAACCAGTACTAGAAATGTAGAAAACTGATTCAAAAATATTTTTTTATCTCTCCCTGATAGAAATAGTTTTTCTCAATCAAGCTATAATACAGAAGTGAACAAACTATGTATTATACATTCAAATTACAGAGAGCAATAAATAATTCTCAAAGGAAATAAGCAATGATTTCCAAAAATTCAATTGACATCCCAAATTAGATCTTCATAAGAAGATGAGCCAATTAACTTTGCCAACAGTTCTTCCTATTTTGCTATTCTCACTTGCATTCTAAAATTTTGTTTATATGATTACTTCAGAACCATAGGGGAAGTAAACTCATTTTTATCTTTTAGGGAATAATTGTCTTATTCAAAGGGCAGCAATTCTATCCATGAATATGAAAAAGATGCAAACGAAGAATAACCAATAATTCCTTATACTATGAGAGAAAATTGCTTCAGTTTGCAAAAGAAAGAAAAGGTTAGAAAGATTAACTAAAATAATCTAATCATTTTACCTCTATAAATGTCAGAGAAAAAGGAAGTAGAATTGGTCTCTGGTTTCTCCTTCCTAAAGCAATAACTCACAGAGCTGGGTAGAAGAGTCTGCAATGTGGCAGGTTCTTTATGCAGAAATTCAGGAGTGTCCGTTTTCAACCTTGGGGAAAAGGGACAATGAATGCTCTGTTCCCACCTACATATTTCCAAAATAGCCTTTCCTCAAGACCAAGTCACACTTTGCCTAAGGAAATAATCAGTTATAGTACAATTTTGAGAGACCAAGGTGCTCACAGCATTTCTCTTTGTGATAGCAACAGTTGGAAACTATCACCAAATAAACTGTGGTGCAAATATATGTCATATTTCTTTGCTTTTCAGCTGTCTTTGATTACAAGGAACAACTTCACAGATTTGTTTGGGTGGAAAAGTCACAGCAAATTATATGTTTACCGAATATTTTTGATTAATCAACATTGCAAATTATCATACAATTATACACTCTTACAATTGAGGTTGGAGTCTTCTTTATCTGCTCTCCTAGGATGAAGTTTCATCTGAGTCCTCTTACTTCGAGCAGCTTCTGTGACTCAGGAGGGATATTTGGCTTATCTAATTCGGGCCCTGATTTCAAAACCCTCCCTGTTGACAGCATTGTAATTGACCATTTAATTTCTAGGTATCTGAAAAAGTATCTGAGTTCTCTCTGCGTTTCCTCTAGGATTAAAGTTGGAGTTCTTCTTTCCTCTCCTAAATTACTCACACCATATATTCAATAGCTTATCTTCAAAGCAATTTGGAAGTTTTCGGCAGAGATGTTCAGTGCTGATGATAGACCATCACAATGCATAAATCAGGCACATCTATTCTGCCAGCTTTTAAAATTCTGTGATCTACTCTGAGGAATCTGGCAATTTCTACTACTCTTTTTTTTTTTTACTTTTTAAAAATTGTAAAGAATTGAACATTGATTTTTCCATTTTAAGTATTTTCAGTATAAATTCCACTAGTGTTAAGTGTATTTACACGGCTGTGAAACAGATCTTGAGAACATTTCATCTTACAAATCTGAACTTCTGTTCCCATTATTATTTGGTTTTCATTTGGAAAGCATATTTATTTATTTATTTATTTATTATGTTCAGTTACCACATATAGTACAACATTCATTTTCGATGTAGTGTTCAACGATTCATTAGTTGTGATCAGGAAGGGATGCTGTACTTTGTCAAATGCTTTTTCAGCATCTATTGAGAGTATCATATGGTTCTTGTTCTTTCTTTTATTGATGTGTTGTATCACATTGACTGATTTGTGGATGTAATTTCTACTACTCTTAATTCCATTATTTAGGGTATGGCAGGATTTCTTCTGCATTCGCAATAACTTTTCCTTTAAAAAACCCTATCATATTGTGATATTTTTAAGTCATTAGGAAATCATTAGGGATCCATATATAAATTAAAATTCAAATGTGTTTGCAAATGGCAAGATTTCATTCTTTTTAATGGCTGAGTAATACTCCATTTTGTGTATTTATGACATCTTCTTTATCCATTCATCATTCAGTAGACCTCTGGGCTCTTTCCATATTTTGGCTATCATGGACATTGCTGCTATAAATATTGAGGTGTATGTGCCCCTTTGAATCACTATTTTCATATCCTTAAGATAAATACCTAGTAGTGCAATTACTGGGTCATAGGGTAATTCTATTTTTAACTCTTTGAGGAAACTTCATACCATTTTCCAGAGTGGCTGGACAAGTTTGCAGTGATGTGGATGGAACGAGAGTGTATTACGTTAAGCAAAATAAATCAGAGAAAAACAAATACCATATGATTTCCTCATATGTGGAATTTAAGAAACAAAACAGATGAGCATAGTGGAAGGGAAGAAAAATAAAGTAATGTAAAAATAGGGAAACAAACCTTAAGAGACTCTGAACTCCTGAAGCTTCTAGTCTGAGGCTATTTCCATCATAGCAACAGCCCTTAAATTTGGAAGCTCTGATTTCAAAGTAACAAAGGATATACATAAAATGTTACTCTCAGAACAGGTTTTTTGTTCCAGGGGAAAATACTTTTCCATCCTCCAACCCTTCCTTACCCCCAGAATACTCAAGGATCTCAGATATGTGCCAGGGCATGTCAAACTGTTCTCTCTAGTGCCCATTTGTATTAACATAAGATCCATATTGTTGACATTTCTTAAGTAGTTAGCTTACTGACTGTATCAAAGTGTTCTTGTTATCTTGAAAATAAATGTTATTATTTCATGCCCTAAAGAAAAAAGACCAAAAGTGTTATTGATCCCAGGGTTGGCTAATATTTGAAAACACTTGGTACCTTTTTAACAGTAGAATATTTACCTAAAAAGCAAAATGCTATTTAGATTCCCTTAAATCACAGTTTTCATAATTTTATCATATACTTATATGTTGAATTCTTTATTTACAGATTCCAAGCTGGGTACTTGTATAGGCTATCCCAGGTTCCAAACACAAATTAGGACTTTATTTTTCTCATGTTTTTTTTTTTTTTTTAAAGATTTTATTTATTTATTTGACAGACAGAGATCGTAAGTAGGCAGAGAGGCAGGCAGAGAGAGAGAGGAGGAAGCAGGCTCCCTGCTGAGCAGAGAGCCCGATGCGGGGCTCGATCCTAGGACCCTGGGATCATGACCTGAGCTGAAGGCAGCGGCTTAACCACTGAGCCACCCAGGCGCCCCTCTCATGTTTGTTTTAATCAGTTAATTACTAGTGATGCTCTTGATAGAGATATACGTATACAAGCAGTTATCTATTGTAGTGTTTGGAATTTTTCAGACAAACGAATTCTATAAATTCATTCAGTATTTTCCTGGAAAATCTCAGTAATCTGGGGCCAGGACAAGTAACTTTTTGTTTTGTTTTAAAGATTTTATTTATTTATTTGAGAGAAAGCACCCATGAGAAGGGAGGACAGAGGGAGAGAGAAGAGTGGGAGAAGCAGACCCCCAAGTAGCAGGGAGCCCAATGTGGGATTTGTGTTTAACTGACTGAGCCACCCATGTGCCCCCAAAGTAACTTTTTGTACTTTGCAGGGAAAGCTGTGTTGTTTGTTCATTTTTCAAATCAGAAACTCATGGACTAGGTCATCTGATTTGGGCTGTGTTCTATTGCTGTGACTTCTCACAGCTTACTGACCCCCAATTGGGGACCTTTATTACCTCATCTATTAAAAAGGATGGTAGGGGCGCCTGGGTGGCTCAGTCAGTAGAGCATCTGACTCTTGATTTCAGCTCAGGTCATGATCTCTGGGTCATGAGATGAAGCGAGCCTTATGTGGGGCTCCCCACTGAGTGGGGAGTCAGCTTGTGATTTTCATTTTCACTCTTCCTCTACCTCTACCCCATACCACATTCACTCACTCTCTCTCTAAAATAAATAAATCTTTAAAGATAGCTAGCTAGCTAACTAGATAGAATGACAAATAGTTGCATGATTTTAAAGTTTGAAAACTAAAGGAATTCTGTAGCTTCACTAATTTAGGACAGATTCACAAACTTTAGAACTCCTGCCAGCTCAAACCTTATCATTTTCCCAAAAAGTACATTCACATTTTGTTGCTGATAAATAACACAGTGGAAACTTTCTTAATTCCCATTTGACTAAAATAATAAGGTTAACAGTGTCCACCTCAGAGATACAGCAGAAGACTCTGGACTTCCATTTATGTATTAGTTACTTACCTGGTATACTCACAGTATATACGAATACCATATACTTCTGAAGCTTTCACTAGTAAACAGTATGGTATAGTGAAGTAATACTTTTTTTTTTTTTTTTACTAGAGTTATGCTATTTATCCATTTCACATACAGCAGTTCTGAAATGTAACGTTCATATCTATAACACAAGTAGTATACTACCTGCTTTCCTTTTTTCCTAGTTGATACATTAATTCATTTGAAAAACTAGACATACCATTGTGTCACATTATGCTTTTTAAAGTATTTAGGGGCATCTGGGTGGCTCAGTCGGTTAGGTGTCCAACTCTTGGTTTCGGCTCAGGTCCTGATACCAGAGTTGTTAGATCAAGCCCTGGGTCCAGCTCTGTGCTGAGCATAGAGCCTGCCTAAGATTTCCTCTCTCCTTTTCCCTCTGCACCCTGCCTCCATTCATGTGGGTGCTCACTCTTTCTCTCTCTATCTCTCTCTCCTTGTCTAAATGAATAAAAAAATCTTTTTAAAAGAAGCATTCCATACACATGATTATTTGGTTCTCACATAAATCCTATAAGACAGTATGATGACCAAAGGGCTTCTCATTTTATAAGTGAAACTGAATGAGTCTGATCTGTTCATTGCCACACAGCAAGTTTTGACTCAGGTCTTCTGATAACTCCTTCTTTTCAAACTTCAGTAGTCCATCCTTACCTCTAACTTAAGTTACTGTCCCTCTGTCCCTTCCACGAGTCATTTGCACTAACAAACTTGGTAAAGAAAATTTTCAGTTTGTAGAAAGTCAGTAGATGTGAATTTAAGAAAATAAAGTTAATAATGGTGTTAACATGCAATTACAAAAGGGATAAAGAAATCTAGCCAACCACTAATCTGGTCTCAAACTTGCATGACTTGGAGATATATCAACCCAGTGATACTGGTTACTTCTGGGGAGAGGGGAAACAGATGAGATATAGACAATAGGTTTATAATGTTATATTGTGTGTGTGTGTGTGTGTGTGTGTGTGTGTGTGTGTGTTGAGGGTGTGTGAAGAACGGGTATGTCAAGGTGTTTACATACAGGTGGGACTAACAGGTGATTGTAGTGTTGGGAGTAGGGGTGGGATGAAGGACAATAAGTGACATCCACTATTTTCCTCCCAAATTTTTAACCAACTGAGCTATAAAGGGCAGACAGAAAATGATAAAAATCAGTTTTATTACTGAGAATGTATAAAGGGCAGACACAAAATGATAAAAATCAGGTTTATTACTGAGAATGTCTGAGTAGGTGCATGCACCTTAAATGTGTGACCACATGGCCTAACATTTAGCTCTTAGTTAGACAGAATGACTTGCCCAGCTTGTGATTTTCATTTTCACAAGCTGGGCAAGTCATTCTGGATAACCACAGGCTCCCCTACACAGGGGCAGACTGTCCTCTGCAGACTTATAGGAGGAAGAGGAAAGACTGATTGTAAGGAAAGACAGTCTGAAAGGGGCTAAGTGGGAGTATGGCTGGCTCCTTCTCCAAAGTCACTAATCAGGTAAGTTGTGACTTATACCCTGGAAAGACACTGGAAGTGATCCCCCATACTTTTCTTTCTTGAGGAATAGACTGTTCCGTTGCTCCAGGGAAACACAGAGGGATATTGGAGGTAAAGTGTTTCTTCCTGACATTGATCAAAATTTGGGGACAGGTGAATAAGTATCCCTTACACACAGATGGCTCCCTAGGCTTAGTGCTATGTGGAAGTACCTCCCTCCCTTCATTTGGGAGGCATGGTGACATGTCTTTTTTGACAGCTCATAGACTCTTTATTTGCTTGCTCTCTTTTCCTTGGCCAAGTCCTAGACAGTGGAGGCAGTATGAAACTATGGCCTGTCCTCAGTTTGCATCCATGCAATAGTTTTTGTTTTCCTTTCATTGATTTTACTATACATGGTGAATAATAATAAAGACTTTCAAACCATAGAAGGACACATGGCTTCAACTTTTACAGATGTTATTTTTCTAGTACATGTATATATCCTTCTGGCAATATCGTAAGATGTCAGTGACCATTTTCATTGCATCAGGAATCTGACTGTGAAAGCCTTGAAGGGGTCTCCTGGATTCAGTCCTACTGGCTCAGCCACAACTCAGCCCTTCCATGTGATATTCAGAGTGTTTAGTCACATGAGTGGCTGTCAGTGGATGGCTCTTCAAAAAATAAATAAATAAATAATTGCGAATTTTACTAAATTAGCTTATTCTGGCCAAGTAACACCAATTGTACTTTTCAACATTTAATTAAGACACATGACATTTTCAGTGTAGTCACCAATACATTGAGAATTTAGAGAAACTTTCCTGAGGAGTTGCATAAAAGTAATTCATCTAACATTTACTGACTAACCATTAGGTGGGAGGCATCACAGATAAAATGAGGAATAACACAGGGTTCTACCTTTGAGGAACTCAGTCTAGATAGGGCGAGAATTGTAAAAGTGAATAATTATGATACAAAGTGGAAAAGAGGGAAGGAAAGATAAGTTGGCAAAAAAAAAAAAAAATGAAAGGCCTTCTATGCTGAACTAAAAGTTTGAGCTTGATGCTTTAGCCACTAGCCATTCATTCCAAGTAGTTAAAGAAAGGACCAACTGTTTAGATTTGTGTTTTGGGACTTTTAAGTGAAGGGTCATAGAAGACAACAGGTAGAGGAGAGAAAAAAGAGAAACATAGCAATAATCTGGGGAAAACATAATCAGAGCCCAAATTCAGGCAATGAAAAGAATGAAATTGTCACTTTCTTTGTTTTAAAATCATGTTTAGGAAGCATGAAGTTCTCTACTAAAGATTAAAACTGTCATAAAGAAATAAGGTAAGGAGTCTTCAACAAGAAGGCTAACCAGAAATTGCTTTGCCAAAATTCTTCTCCTATAGCATACCTCACATTTGAAGCCAGAATCAATTCCTACCTGCTGTGGGATTAGAGTTTCTATAATCTTAACACATCATGGTAAGTTGCTGAAAATATCAAAAGAAGTTAAACTGCATATAAAATAACTTAACGCACCAGAAATTATAATAAAATGAAATACATCCAATAGAAAACTAATTCTAATAAGTCTGGGAAGCCATCTTAACACAATAGCACTTTATATGCTTATCTTTAATCCAATAATTCTTACATTTTATTTTGTATTATAATTTATATGTACAAGTCTAATCAGCCCACCATACCACGAGCTCTCTCCCTGAGGGCTCAGTTAATTTTTTATACCCCCAAACTTTCTGTTACAAGGACTTGCTTCTAGTAGAAATTCAGTATTTATACACTCCACAATATTTTTTTATTGAGTACCAACCAGGTTCCAGATGCTGGGAATCCATCAGTGTTAGGGAGACTTCCATGATGAATTGACAGTCCATTAGGGACAGGAAATTTTCATATCCTGTGATGAAGCTTATGATGGGAGGTGTGGGAGATGCTAAGGATGTTCAGAGCACAGCATTTAAGCCACACGTGAGAGACAAGTAAGCCTTCTCAAGGGAGTAAGAATAAAACAAGCAGAAGTTAAGGAGATGGCGAGGAAGCAAGCGTGTGCCACACAGAGGGAAGAGCATCTGCACAGACCAGGAGGACGGAGGCCAGCATGATGCATTGGCTCACAGGATAGAGTGTGCTGATGGCTGCAGTGCAGAGAGCTGGGTGGTGATGGGACAGAATAAGAAGACTTTTCACATTTCTTATTTCATTTTATCTTCTTAGTAACATTTTTCTAGATGGAGGACTTAGATGAAGTGACTTGCCTGGGTCAACTAATTGAATGACAGAACCAGGACTGGAACCAGCCATTTTACCTTCACCATGGCTTCTACCAGCCCAGCTGCCACTCAGTGTGTGGGAAAGAACTCGTGCCATGGTGACTGTCTGAAATGACTTGATTGAAGGGAGAAAGGGGCTGCAGATTGCTCCAAGTAGCACTCTCTAGACAGAGCAGAGCAGATAGAATGCTTCCATAGCAGATAGCATGCTTCCATAGCAGAAGCTGATGGTCAGTGGAGTCCACTTAAGTAACTACAGAAATGCATTGATGGGGCAGAGTGCGGGGAGGCTGAGCGCCCTCCCTCCTCACACATTTCAAGGCACTAATTCTAACAGTCATTGTCGCTAGACTGCAGTGTTCCAAATCCCCACTCAGGGCATGATTAAAACACTGGTCTCTTTAGGGGTGAAATATTGTGTCTGTTTGACAACAGCATTCCATAAAAACAAATTAGGTGAGCTTGGTGGTAATTCAGGTGCAAGATATAAAATGAACCAAACATTAGGCTGAAAGACATGACAATGGTTTCAAAGTGGAATTAACTTAAGGACATCTGAGTAGCAGCTCTTTTTTCTGGCCCAAGCACCTTTCACAGGCAAACTGGCTTTCCCCAAGGGCGGCCTAGAACATAAGGGTTCAGAAAACTGCCACCATCATTGAAAACTACAAATGTGCATCAGACAGGCCCTCCCTTCCATTTTTTGTTGAGCAGAGAGAAATGCAAGGAATGTATCAATGGATGATACACTGAAATTCTTATTTGCTGACACATTTTCATAACTATTAGCCTTTTGGAATTAGTCACTATAATGCATTCAGCTAGTTCAAATGAACTCCTGAAAGGAATTACATATTTGTTCATAAAGTAATTTATAATGAATTATTAACAAGGCTTCAGTTCAGTACATACACAGTTTATTAGCAAATTGAGATCGTCCTTCACTGAGCAGAGTCAGCACGGCTATACCTGACGGTTCTACCATTTTGAATGAATGGATTAACCACGGCTTCTTTGCTGAGAAAGTAGTACAGTGAAGCTGTGGCTCACTTTTCTCATGTGATTCTTCTAAGTTTCTATAGTTGCTGACCTTCTATTTTAAAAAAGATGAGGGTAGCCAGAATATTTTAAGCATTAAACATTATTTTTTATTGAAGACTATTTGTCCATTGCTTCTAAGTACAACTGGAATTTCAACCTGCCCCATGGCTTCAAATACAGCTAATACATTGTACTTTACCCCTGAACTCCAGGCTTGGGTATCCAACTGTCTACTGTGCATCTCCATTAGAATATATATAGTTGATGCCTCAATTTTATCGTGTCTGGAACAGATATTCTTACTCCTTTACAAGAACTGCTTCTTTAGAAGAATTCCCCATTTTGGTTAATGGCAAGTCCATCCTTCTCATTGCTTAGGCCAAAAACCTTAGAGCTTATTCTCCAGGGCAGGCCTAGAACACAAGGGATCAGAAAATTGCCATCAGGGAAAACTAAAAATGTGGATCTGAAAGGCCTCCTGAACTCCTTTCTTTCCTCTACATTCCATTTATGTATCTTTATAACCAATATTTTAGGAAATCCTATTATCTATCTCCAAAACATAAAAAGAATTTGACACCTCTCAGGCACCTGGGTGGTGCAGTCGGTTAAGCATCTGACTCTTGGTCCCAGGTCAGATGGTGATCTCAGGGTTGTGAGACTGAGCCCCACATCAGGCTGCACACTCAGCACAGAATCTGCTTCAGATTCTCTTCCCCTCCTCTTCGTGATTTCTCTCTCTCTAAAAATCAAGCAATCGATCTTTAAAAAAAAAAAAGAACAAGAAGAAGAAGAATTTTACCACATTTCAACACCACCTACACTGTGACCCCGTTTTAATCCACCATCATCTCTTGCCTGGATTATTTTAGTAGTCTAAGAACTCCTGTCCCTTATTCTGACCTAGGTCCCCATTAGTTTATTCTCAACACGGCAGTCAAAATGTTTCTTTAAACTAAGACAGATCATGGAACTCCTCTGCTCAAAACCCTTTAATAGTTTTTCCTCACACTCAGCACACAAACCAGACCAGGACCCCATCTATTTCCTCGTCTATTTCCATTCCCCCTCCTCTGGCCTGTTTGACAAAATCCATTAATGAATCAATCAGGAGTTCTATTTCTGGGTTTCAAAGTCAGCATAGTCCCATAGTAAGGGTGCAGGTCATAGTTTAAAATCCAGTTCAGCCACTTAATAGTTTACTTAGCCAAATTATTTAATTTCTTGATTTCCTTATCTGTAAAATGGAGATACATACATTGACTACAAAGTAAATTACATAAACCACCTGCCATATGTTTTGTGGTCAGTACAAGAGAGCTGCTTTTATAATAATTTCTTTGTCTTTAATGGAAATATTTCTTTATCATAGTATAGTTTAGAAGCTTATGTGTAGCAAAACTGTTATTTATTTTTTATATACTTGAGAGAGAGAGAGAGCGCAAAAGCCGGAGGAGAGAAGGACAGAGGGAGAAGTAGGTTCCCCACTGAGCCGGGAGCCTGTCCAGGGGCTTGATTCCAGGACCCCAGGACCAAGACCTGAGCCAAAGACAAACACCAAATCAACAAAGCCACCCAGGTGCCCCGAAGCAAAAACTATATTGAAAACTAAAGTAGTGGGGCACCTGTGTGGCTCAGTCAGTAAAGTGTCCTGACTCTTGATTTTGGCACAGGTCATGATCTCAGGGTCCTGGGATCAAACCCCAACATAATGTGGGAAATTTTTGTTTAAATGTGCCAACTAAGAGGTTTTATGGATTATATTATCAGTAAAAGAAGGATTTGATTATACTCGATACTGAGATGAGTAATGATCACAGTCTCCTTATTATACAAAAATTTTGGTAAAACAGTTGGCAAATTTAACGCTGAGTTGGCATTGCTTTCTTTTAAATAAATAGAATAAGAATGAAAATATAGAAATGTTTTCATTGTTTCAAGTTGTTATAGCTGATTTGATATGTGTCTCACATTAAAATGCTTCATCTGTATGCTTTAAAAACTTGGAAAATAATTTTCTAACCTGTTTTGAAATTTTCCAAATAAACACTTTCATTGTTTTTTTTTAACCCATGTGTGTGTGTACATATATGTGTGTATCACACATCAAAACCTTCCAAATAGTATCCAGAAGCAACTGATTGACATTCAATGGAAGTATATATTCAGAGACGGTAGCCAACTTTAAAAAAATAAAATAAAATAGAAAACTTCAGTCTCACTGGGGGCAGGAATTGAAAAAAGACTTAGTAAATGCAGCTAACAATGCACTTTTCCATTTGAAACTACATATCTTTGAGCAAATGTTCAATGGGGCATTGTTAGTAATTGCAAAAAAGATGAATTAACCTAAATGTGCATCACTATAGAAGTGGACAAATCTGTGGTTGATTCATATAACGTAATTCTATACAACTGCAAAAATGAAAGAAATAGAGCAATGTGCAATCATATGGCTAAATTTTCAAAAACACATTTTTTTTAGCTAAAACAACTAAGTTGCAGAGGCATATTTAAATGTTGAGACCATATATATTATTTAAGAACATATAAAGTAACATCAAATGCTGAATTTATTGTTACAGACACGTCCATATGTAATAGAAACAGAAACCCATACATGAGAGTGAGACACACCAAATTCAAAGAAATGAGGCTTCTGGAGGAGGGAGAATGGGATCTGGGGAGGGCTCTGAAGGGGGTCAGCAATTATTTTCATATGATTACTCATACTGTGTAGTGGATATGTAAGTTTTTCTTTTATTATTCTCTGTACTTTTATGTACACCTGAAACATTTCATATTAAAAAATGTTTTCTGCTATTGAAAATGGTTTTCTTATAAAATCCCTTTGAGGAAATTACAGCAATGACAAATTTGTAGACATATCTGTGGCAAAAACATTCTGAGATGCTCTATTAATTTTAGAAAGCTGGCATGAAACTGCTGTGGATTTCTGAAAGTATAGATTATCATGTTTCCTAGCCATTGAGGAGACTCCCTCGGAGTGTTAAATATAAAATACGAGAAAGCCAAACAAGCTAGAGGGATATAACCTCTCAGAATCTAAAAGCAGATAAAAATATAGGGGATGGGAATAGGAGCAGATCAGTACTTTTGACTTTGAACTCTAAGCATCTTTCTGTATGCGTCTTAACGATTTCTAGTACCACAGTGTTTTCCATATTCATAAGAAAATCAAACAAAAATGCATTAGTAATGATAAAACAATCCATTCTCATTAAATCATGTCAAGGATGATTTCAGATTAGATTTTCCAAGAAACCCAAGTAAAAATTTGGTAGAAAATCTACATGTCTAAGCCAAGATAATGAAAGCTTTCTATTTGTTCAACTTGGGGAAATGTTTCTTTTCAGTTTATTTAATAGATAAATTTCATTTAAGAAACCAAACTCTGTAATACTAACATTGCTTACCTAGTATTAGAACTCAAAAAGCAAAATTTAATAAAAACATACTAATACTAATTTAGCAGAGGTCATCCAAGTTTAAAAGCTTGTGATTGAATCTCCAACTCAAAGGTGAGGAGAACCCCAGTAAGTGAAAAAAATGTGGATTCAAAGTCTGCTGAAAGAGGCACATTATCCCCTTTTAAATAAAGGAAGAGACACAATTAAAGAAAGCTTTCAGATAAGGTGTAAGGAGGTGAGGATTTGTGGTCAGAAATACCCAATTATATGTGTGACTTGGACAAGTCATTATAAACCTGCTTAGCTTCACTTTTCTTACTTGTAAAATGACAATAATAAGATTATTTTGAGAATCGGTGGAAAAAAATATGTGCAGTTAGGAGAAAGGTACTGGGTATTCACTCTCTGTAAAGACAGAGAGCAGAGCCTCAAGGCATTTTAGTATGTAAAAAAAGACAAATATATACATGTAATTAAAACCTACTGAAGTTCAGGGCCACCACATACAGTTGTGCAGTTGGGGCACAGCACAATCCCATGTGGTACAGTTCACATACACCATGATGGGGAAAGTCTGGAGCTATTTTCTTATATTGTGTAATGGATAGTGTTATTGCTAGATATGAATATGAGGAAAACATCATCTCCCTCATCAAAAAAATTCCCAGCTCAGAGGAGAAGACAGTGCAACAACAGGCACATAGATAGATCATTACAAATGAATGTGGGAGTGCAAAGACGGAAACAGTCACAGAAGAAAACTTAACACCACTGAGGATTTATAGAGACCATGCCTTAACTGAACTTGTAATTGCGAATAGGGGTTAGTAGGGAGAAGGTAGGAGGAGCTTTCTAGGCCCATGGGTAGTAATGTCTGGGGTATAAAGACAAGAAAGAGTCTAACGTATCTATGGAGCTTCAAGCAGTTTGGTGTTAGATCTGACTCCTCAAAAAACCAGATCTAACTTGTATATTGTGGTCTAGCATTACAGCTACAGATATGACCACCAGCCTTGGAATAGCCCAAATCAATAAAGCCCTGTCTTAAGAAATAATAAGTGTTGGTGAGGATGTGGAAGAAAGGGAACCCTTATGCGCTATTGATAGGATTGTAAATTTGTACAGTTAACTATGAAAAACAGTATAGAGTTTTCTCAAATAACTAAATAAAGAAGTGCCATATGATCTAGTAATTCCACTGTTGGGTATTTACGCAAATGAAAACACTAATTCAGAAAGATATATGCACTCCTATGTTTATTGCAGCATAGCAATATATCCAGGATATGGTAGCAACATAAATGTTCATTGATCGATGAATGGATAAAGGAGGTGTGGTATATAAACACAATGGAATAATACTCAGCCATAAAAAAGAATGAGATCTTACCTTTCGTGAAAATATAGGTAGACAAAGAGGATGTTATGCTGAGTGAAACAAGCCAGACAGACAAAAACAAATGCCACATGATTTCACTTGCCTGTGGAATCTAAAAAATAAGACAAATGGTGGTTATTAATGAGGGCAGGTATTGCATGGAGCACTGGGTGTTAGATGTAAACAATGAATCTTGGAACACTACATCAAAAACTAATAATGTATTGTATGGTGACTAACATAACATAAAAAAAAAAATGAATAAATAACAACAACCAAAAAGAGAAAGAGAGACTCATAACAAAGTGGTGGTTGCCAAAGGGGAAAGGGGGATGGGCAAAATGAGTGAAGGGGATTAAGAGGTAGAAACTTCTAACTACAGAATAAAAATCAAAACTGTAATGAGAAACCAGCTTATTGCAGTTAAAATAGTGAAAATTAATAAGACGGGAAACAACAAATGTTGGCGGGGATGCAGAGAAAGGGGAAACTTTCTACACTGTTGGTGGGAGTGCAAACTGGTACAGTCACTCTGGAAAACAGTATAGAGGTCCCTCAAGATGTTAAAAATAGAGCTACCCTACAACCTAGCAATTGCACTACAGGCATTTACTTTAAGGATACAGATGTAGTGAAACGATGGGGACACCTATACCCCGAAGTTCATAGCAGCAATGTCCACAACAGCCAAACTGTGGAAGGAGCTAAGGTGCCCTTCAACAGACGGATGAGTAAAGAAGATATAGTTATGTATACATTGGAATACTACACAGCCATCAGAAAGAATGAATACGTACCATTTGCAATGATATGGATGGAACTGGAGGGGATTATGCTAAGTGAAATAAGTCAATCAGACAAAGACAGTTATCATATGATTCACTTATATTTTGAATATGAGAAATAACACAGAGGAACAAAGGGGAAGGGAGGGAAAACTGAATGGGAAGAATTTCAGGAGACAAACCATGAGAGACTCTTTTTTCAGGGAAACAAACTGAGGGTCGTTGGAGGGGAGGTGGATGGGGGATGTGGTAACTGGGTGATGGGCATTAAAGAGGGCACGTGATATGATGAGCACTGAATGTTTATGCACAACTGATGAATCATTGAAGACTAAATCAGAAATTAATGATGTACTAGATGTTGGCTAATTGAATTTAAATTAAAAGAAAAAAAGAAAAAGTACAGCATACCCTTGGGACAAGCACTTTATAATGTATCCAGTTGTTGGACCACTATGTGGTACACCTGAAACTAATTTAGTATATGTCAACTACACTTCAGCTAAAACTAAAATAAATAAATAAATAAATAAATAAATAAACTCCTGTCTTCTATATGTATACTATCTAGGCCCTTAGATTAACTTAGATCTTGATGTTCTGCTTGGGACCATTTTTGCCTTCTAGTGTGTCTTCCATTAGACTCATCAGTCCTACTCATTACTTTCTTTTTCTTGGTTTACTAGTACTTCCTTGCATCACTTAGCACTGACAACTTTCAACTTACTCCCATCCTAATGATGTTTTAAAACAGATAATTGGCATAGAACTCATTGTCTTTCATTTAAAATATTATTTATTTGTGTTTATCTAATTATAGCAGTGATGTGGTACATCATAATTTAAGCATTTTGATATTATTAAAAATTGGGTTTTTTTCAGTATTTACTATCATAAATTATATGAGGTAAACAACCTTACATGAACCTCTGTGATTTAAATACTACATCATTTAACATCTGTGATTTTCCTTCTGTGAATACATTTATAGAAGTATAATTGTTGAGCAAAAAAAGTATATTTCTCAAAAAAATTTAACATATTGCCAAATTGCTCTCATAGAATTTGTTCCAGTTTATCTTCCCACCCTCATGTGAAGCAAACGCCTGTTCCTCCATCTTCCTAGTTATTTCAATCCACACTGCTAGGTTTGGTCTATAAAGTGGCCCTATATCTTGCTTGGACATGTGTAGTCAGAATACAGAAGTTCCTGTGAGATGACTAGAAAGCAGATACTCTTATCCTGATTAGAAGAAATACACTCATATATTGACAAGTTAAGCAAGCTGTGGAAAATCTAAAGTAGCAAGCAGTCAGAGGCAAATTCCTAGTGCTCCTTATCCTAGTTCAGTGTTTGCTCCATGCAGGAGGGATGACTTCTTTTGCGTACCTTTTTAATAAATCAGGAGATTTGATGTAAAAAAAAAAATCTGGTTTTATGGCTCTTGTAGAAAAAAATAGAATATCTGGAAGTAGTATACTCGCCAGATACAACCAACTAGAGCTAACAAACGCTGCCCCCTTCAGACAAGGCGGTGACCACCTACACAGTCCACCTACCTGGGTCACTCTTTGATGTTACCTGCTTTACCCCTGTCAGCATGTGAATTTGAAACTCTACCCTAAGTTCTACCCTAAGTAGAATTTTCTTGAAACAAACTTATAACGGAGATTTAGATGTACTGAAGATCAAACCATGACCTCTAAAATATATCAACAACAGTAGGGCTTCTGAGTTGGTGCATACTAGACAGTTCTGCATTATAAAGAGACTTTATCATAATGTGTTTACATAAATATATACAAAATCCCTATATGAAATACACATAGCAACAAATGTAATTGCTAAGCTATTATTAGAAATATATGCAACAATGGACTTCAAACAAGAAATACTAGAATTTTGTTCACACATACTTTCTAATTTAATTCAAACTCGAACTGTAATAAGCTTACTTAGAAAAATAATAGCCAATTAAAAATTTTAAATATCTAGCCTGTGATCTGAGGGCAGAATTATATTCATTTCATTAAGTTCAAAAGTGTAATTAGACATATATCTGTGAATGGTGTCAGAATTCTGCAGGCAGTTAGTTATGCAAGACCATGCAGGAATTAAAGTCTGTGAAATAGGTGTTCTGAAGTCTTTCCAATTGCAACATAAATATAATCATGCAGAGTAAAGACGGCAAAACCCTCAGGAGGAAGCTGAACAAATGATAGGAGTATAAGCACATACCTTTGTTAGAAGAAATCGGCCTGAGGTTTTATTTTAGTAAATCTTAGTTAAACATATCAAGAGGATTTATGCTAAGGTTTGTAAGTAATATAAAGTTACTATAAAGCACAAGGCATGGGTCTTAAGATATTCTATATAAAGTGATTTATATGACAAATAAGAAAGAGAATGTTTTAAAGGTTTGTTTTACTTCAATGACTTCTGAGATAAAAATAAGTTCCTTCTTCACCAAATCATCTATTGTCCTGTACTATACATATATGGTAACAAAAGATTAAATGAGTAAAGAATTTAGAAGTGTGCTAATCTCATTAACTTAAAACACAAGAGTGCCTGATATTCCAGCTTTCCAGATCTTAATATCTACTTTAGTGTTTTTTCTTTTTTTAAATTTTTTTAAAGATTTTATTTATTTATTTGACAGAGACAGACTGAGAGAGAGAGAACACAAGCAGGGGGAGTGGAAGAGGGAGAAGCAGGCTCTCTGCTGAGCAGGGAGCCCAGTGCAGGGCTCGATCCCAGAATCCTGGAATCAAGACTTGAGCCAAAGGCAGATGCTAAATGACTGAGCCACCCAGGCACCCCTAATTTTTTTTCCTTAAGTATTTATCAAGGAGAATTTCAAACATACACAAAAGTAGAGTAGTGTGAGGAATCTCCATGTACCCACCACTCAGCCTTAATAACCATCACATGTTGGCCAATACTGCCAAACCAACAACCCCAACCACCTTGACTCTTTTGAATTAATTTAAATCAAATCCCAAATATCATAACATTTTATCCATAAATGTTTCAGTACATGTCTTAGAAAGATGTCTTTTTCCTTAAACATAACAACACTACCATGATCACACCTGAAAAACAAAATAATTCCTCAATATTGTCAAATTTCCTATTTGCATTCTAACTTCCAATTGTCTTATAAATGTCATAATTTTTATAGCTTTTTTTAAAAAATCAGGCTTAAAATAAGGTACTTACCTTGTATTAACATATAATATATTATTTATCTCAGGGGTACAGGTCTGTGAATCATCAGTCTTACACAATTCACAGCACTCACCATAGCACATACCCTCCCCAATGTCCATCACCCAGCCACCCCATCCATTCCACCCCCCTCTCCTCCAGCAAGCATACTTACATTGTAAGTATTATTTTGTGTTTTATGTTGCTTTATGTTGTTAAGTTCCTTCTCTATTTCTTTTTTTTCTTGAACTGTACTCATAAAACTCTTTAGGTTTTAAAATAAACTATAACTATAGGAAATAAGATTTAAACTTGGTTTTTGTTTTTTGAAAAAATAATATCTAATTAAAATAGGGGGAAGGGGAATGGATGTTTGTAGAAATGTTTATAAATGAGTATATGGGTATGTGAGATTCAGGATCCTTTTTAGGAATATTTGGCAACAATTTGATCACTCATTTACTCTTGCAGACATTCATTTATTTACTCTTCCTTCCATTGATCCATCCATCCATCCATCCATCCATCCATCCATTCCAACAGCACTCTCTGAACACTAAATGATAGCACTCCTATAGCCAGTGGGGCCTACCAATAAGACACTGCTTCCTGCCCTCAAGCTGCTTGCTCATTTAAGACTCAGAACTATAAACAAATACAATGCGACAGACTCTCCAATTCTTTCTGCAGCCAGTTACACAACAAAGAAAGAATTGCCTCTTCATGATTGATTTCTAGATCTGTACTTGATTTCTGGGTCAATGTGGACATTCTATGCCTTGAAGATTATTTCCAGCTCAGCACTTCTAACACAGGAACAAAAATACCCTCTTATTACACAACTTCTATTCTTCAGAAGGCATGGATCCGAGGCCATTATGCACCTGCAAACACTATCACCTTCATCAATTAACTTCATATTTGTAAAGCATCTATTGAGACCCAGGTCACTGTGCATGATGTAGAAAGGACAGCTGCACACATAGTGAGCATGTACAGGCGGACACTTGGACAAAGCATATGTGACCCAGCCGTGCGTCAGTAGATATTCCTCCATACTCTTAGAACAAAAAGTTGGCTTTACAGTAGTACTTCTTCAGTACTATAGTAATACTTCTTCACTAAAAAAATGAAAGTCCTTTTCTTTCTCTTCAGTCTAGCTGAGAGCTTCATATAATCCTTTTTAATAACCCACAGGAAGTTTTGACGCATCCTTGTCAGGTCAGGAAAGCCTTGCAGCCAGGTCCTCTCTCCAGCGTGGTAAGACTTCATCTTGCCCAGATTTCTGTGTCACTCCTATCCAGGCAATTTACAGTGAGCCTCTGCTTACACATACTGATCTATCTCGGTGGATCCAAAGACCTGTAGTGTGCTCCTCTGGAGTTGCTGCCTTCCTTAAACATCCTACGTCACTGATACCCAAGCTATCCTTTTTAGGAGATGGTGGGAATCTATAGTAAGTAAATCTGAAATATGTGACTCTGGGAACTGAAAAGAAGGCTAAGCTCAAGTGAAAATTTGGATCCTAGGTAATCCGGAAGGGAGGAGCCGATACAGGCAGTCAGGAGTCAGTATGGAACCTGGAGAAATGTGGTGGGCTGGTCAATTAGCTATCCTACAGAGAGCGAGTCTTCCTCTTACAATACATATTCACTTAATTGTAAATCCTGTGGGCTCCTCCTTCAGAATATTTCTAGAACCTGACTACTCTTCCTCACTCCCACTGTACACCATAGCTCCAGCCATCATTGTCTCTTACCTGGATCAATGCCATGGCCTTCCAACTGGTCTCCCTGTTTCCTCACCAGACACCATCCCACCTCTGGACCTTTGCATTTGCAGTTTCCTCTGCCTGAAGTTCTTCCCCTACGTGCCCTTGGTGCTCACACTCCACCTCTTTCAGGTCCTTGTTCAAATGTTACTTCATTAGTGAAGCCTTCCTCCAACCCCCATTCTCAGAAATGTCACACACAGAGACATATCCGATTCTTCCTATTAACTTCCCTAGGCAATTTTTCTTCACTTTGCTATACACCATATTTTTTTTTCTTTAGCAGTTTGCTTTTTTTCCTGTTTCCCATCTTCTCCCTAAAAGGTGAGTTAGATTTATGAGGGTGTGAATTTTGTCTTTCTGTTCACCGCTGTGTTCTTAGTGCCTAAAAGTACCTGGCATGTAGTAGGTGCTTGGTAAACATTGAATGAATCATTGAATCAATCAATGACTTCCTCTCTCAAAGAATTAGGAAGACTTCTGTGGGACACCAGATAAGGCATAGCTCTTGCTTTGAGACACCGAAATGCAATGATACTTTAATGATGATAGCAAAGGTATATCTCACAGTTATGAACTGTACTGGGAATGTTAAGTGTGTGGTAAACTGAGACAAGAATAAGCTAAAATTCTTCATTGTGCTAAGGATGCTCAGAGTAATAAGAAGAAAATGCTGTAGAGGAAAGAGACATGGTTATATAGCATTTGCAGTTTTCTTGGGTTTAAACCTGGTGACCTGTGTAGACCGAAGTAGTGCTCGGATCTCAGGGCAGCATCATCTGGCAGGATACCAGATTTTCTTGTGGGCATGCCCAGGGTCAGCCAGGACATGCGGGCAGCCTGGAAGGGCTTATTAGCCGATACCCCCTTAAATGATTATTTTTCACATATTTACTCCACATTCATTTAATGAGAATGTGGAAAAATACTTTTATTAATAAAAATTGCAAACTTTTAATTTAAATTCAATATGAAGTATTATTTATTTTATTCCTTGATATACCACCATATTTTAACATATTTGGAATTCTTCACATCATAGTTTTTCTACCACTCATAACTAGATACTGTTAGTCATCTAACTCACTGAAAATAAACTTCACTTACATGGGTATGCTCAAAATATATATTTTTTTCAACTTCATGTTGACAAAATATTTTCTACTTTTCTCTCTTTGCCTTTGATTTTAACATCCATTTCTCAAATGAGACTACTTTTTGAGAGACATAATGAAGGATATAAAGTTGAATGGATGAAATCACTAATTTGTTCCTATGAAACTTCACCAGTACATGCTTTATTCAGTTTCTACTTCAGCTGACTGCAACTTCTGAGTAAGGGACTGCCAACTGGCAGGTTGTAAGATATTAGATGAAAGTCTGTGATTCCAATATCCACAGCAGACGTAGGTTGTATGGAGGGAAAGCATCTTCTTTTGTTTTTGAAAAGTACGGTTTTCCAACTGGTACTCAACCAATTAGCACCTTGCCATTTTTGTTAAGTTGTGGCATTTAGAAACCTGAATTACCCAGCTTTGTGTCCAATCATCTCATGGAGAAAACTGGGCATTCTGAACAGTCCTTTCTCTTTTTCCATTCTTCCTGCTGTGGACACTGCTATGCAATGTAGACTGGCAATCCAGGACTGTAATTTGTCAGGGTAGAAGAAGGAGCAAGAGGAGGTCTCTCTTCCAATGTTAAACTCTGCCATGATCACCTATGTCACCATGCTCCTGCAATCCAATATTTATACCTCTTCACTTAATACATACCTCTGTCCCCACCCACCACACCAAACACACACACACACACACACACACACACACCTGTATTTTCCCTGTGCTAGGTTTCCAACTCTCCCTAAAGAATGTTCCAAGAACAAATCCTTTGTTCAGATGCCCTCAACCTCCAGGTAAATTTTCTTTCACAGTTTTTGGGGATCTTATTCTGACAATTGACCTCTATTAGGGATACTTCTTACAAGTGAAACACTGAACCTCAAAACAGAAGGCATCATAATCTTAACTCCTCTTCTCCAAGGAGGTCCTTTGGTCCCCATGCAAGTTTTATCTGCTCCCTCTCCATGGGTATTTGATTTTCACAACCAAGATGGATGGGAAAACAAGGCCTCTGTCAGGCTAGCAAGCGCCCAGTTACACTCTTCTCCAGTATGGTATCATTGGCCTTACATGTCCAGAACTAAGAGGGGCTGCTTAAAGGTATTTCTCCAGCAGAGACCTTTGCGCCAAGGTGATGTTAAAAAACAAATGACTAAATGACCAAACAAATTCTCTGAGCATCTATGGATTTAATGTTGAAAATTCCTACTGAATTAAAACTCTTTATTACTGCATGCTCCTTTGTATATCTGGGTTTTGTTTCTGTTTTTGTTTTTGTTTTGAGATTTTATTTACTTATTTGAGAGAGAGAAAAAGAGAGATAGTGAAGAGAGCATGATCAGGGTGAGGAGGGTGTAGGGGAAAAGGAGAAGCAGGCTCCCCACTGAACAGAAAGCCCAATGTGAGTCTCAATCCAGGACTCTGGGATCATGACCTGACCCAAAGGCAGACACTTAAGCGACTGAGCCACCCAGGCACCCTTCAACCATCTATTAATAAAGAACTTTTGACAGAGCAAGAAGAGCTTGAGTTTAGAGACGGCCAGTTGTTGCCCATCTTAAATGGGGCAGAAAATCTATTATGCTAATATGCATTTGTATTAGGCAGATTTTCTTAAATAAATTATTTGTGAATTAAGTGGGTTTTAATTGGGGAGTGTGAGTGATGTCCAATGTGACTGATCTTATTAAAAGGATAAATCTTTCATGCATGAGGTTTTAATATTTCAACCATGAGATTAGCACTCTTACATTGCAAATCTCATTTAAATTGTTTGCCAAAGGCTTGAATTTAAAACAATTTATTATAATATAAAGTCATCATGGCCAAAAAGCAATGACAGATAACTTTTAGTGAGTTTCAGAATAATTGTTCATGTAACAAAATGGTTTCCAAGTCAAATTTGATACATCTGTGAAAGAAAATGCTTAGTGATGTGCTAATTACCTTAGGTGGTTTATTACTTTTAAAAAGTGTTAAAATTAGTTATATCTAGAGAAGGAACTCCAATCCCTTTGTTGCAATGAATAATGCAAAGGTTTGTTTAAATTCATGCAGTCCTATTTATAAAAGAACACCTGGGTAGCTTTATTTTGAGCTTAGAACAAAACATAAAATTGTTGAGAATGTGATATTTAAATGTACTCATTTACATTCTTAGGCAGATCAGCAGTGGTAAAATAGCCTTGCTGAGAATATAGAAATCTAGATCAATGATGCTGTAACAACCAGTAGCCTTCAGTGAGAGAAGAGGATAATGTTAAGATCATCAGGATGCAGGTATAGATCCTGTCTCCCTTGTGGAAGGAAAAAGCATTCACCCCCTTAGTGAATGCAGAGAGAGAACTGCTGGCAGTAGGGTCTCTCCTTTTACTCTGTTCTTGTCTGTTGGCCTCCTTTCAACCATTCCTGGCTCAAATGTGTCCTTTCCCGCACCCCTCCCTCTCCCACACACCCACACATGCACGGATGCACACTCCAGTAGCTCTGTTGAAATCTCCTCCCAAAATTCTCTTCCCACCTTTTTTGGAGACAAATGGTTTCATGGGCCCTGACCAGCCTGAGAGTACCCCATACCATGAGCTGAATCGGGGGTTGGGGAGCCAGGCAGCTGCCTGGAGCACCAGCCGTGATGGGAATGAGATGTGTCACCATGGGAATAAATCTGACACATGTCCACACATGACTCCTTAACCTGCACGATGTAATTTGGTCCTGCTCCCAGGGTGGAAGAGAGCCTCCTCAAATGAAAAGTGGAAACCGAAATAAAAATCTTCACCAGAACATTCCAACCTCTGTTAAATAATTTTTCTATGTACACATGACAATTCCTGTATTCAGAGTAGATCACCAAAGTAAAACTAGCTACCCAGTAGCCTCTGATGTTAGCTTTCTTCAGAAACTGAATACTACTCTTTACCAGTACTAAGTCTTAGTACCCACATCCGTGTACATTTCTATTGTTGTTATAGAAGATGAATGATGCCAAACACTACACAGGTATGTGTGATAGAAAGGCCATAGAAGTAAAGGGATATCCAAATGATGAAAATGGTGGTAACGTCAAGGCATATCAGTCCTTCATTATGTACATACTACTTTTATTAATAGAAAATCACTCCCTCCCCTCCTTAACTAAATACGTTTTGAGCGAATATTGAATAAATATAAGATCAATAAAGAAATATTGAATAAATATAAAAAAATATAAGGAAGACCAAATCACTAGTCAGAATAGAGGACCACGGCATAAATCAGAAACTAGGCTGGAAGTAAGGCCGTGACACCTGAGCAACTGACAATACCACCCTTCTTTGCTGGCTCCTACCTACTGTCTTGGTCTCCCAGCAGGTGGCTACTCTCAAGCCATCTGAGGTTACAGCAATCTGGCCTCCCCCAAACCTCTCTTACCGCAACACTTGGGACTAGTAGCTTCAAGTACAAGCCTGAGAGAGGGAGTTGCTGAAGGAGGTCATGCTGGCTTGACTACCATCTTAGGCCTGGCACCATCACCCTTTTCCCATGGCAGCCCCCTTCAAGGTTGGGGTACTTCTTCCCATACTCTAGCAAATGGCCCATCTTTTCCCTACTCCTACAATCTCTTCCACCACCAGTCTTCCTGTTTCCTGGAAATACTCATCTTCTCTCCCTATTCAGGCTGCCACTTCCCCATGGTGTACACTGAGCAGACTCATCCTTGGGTTTCATTTTGAGCTTCTCTTTACTGTGTCCTTGGAGTGCTATCATGGAAGCCCACCATGGAAGTAAGAGTAATGAATTGGCAGTAAGCATTGGCAGAAACCCATTTCTTGCTTTCTCAAACACATCCAGCCCTTACAGGGGACAAAACCTCACATTGCCCCTCTACATGTTTGCCTTCTGTCTGTATCCCATGTGGGCATTGCCCTGTCAAGAATATCATTACATTCTACTCACCAGAGATAGGAGATTGAAATCCACATGCAAAGAGTCACGAGTACCCTTCTAGGTCACTAAGGGAACAATAATTTTTTTTAAAGATTTTATTTATTTATTTGACAGAGAGAAATCACAAGTAGATAGAGAGGCAGGCAGAGAGAGAGAGAGGGAAGCAGGCTCCCTGCTGAGCAGAGAGCCCGATGTGGGACTCGATCCCAGGACCCTGAGATCATGACCTGAGCCGAAAGCAGCGGCTTAACCCACTGAGCCACCCAGGCGCCCAGGGAACAATAATTTTTAACACGGTAACAACAACCACAATTCTGCCTCTAAAAGTCCCCAGAAGTAAAACCCCCTTCTGATAGTTCACTGCCCTCATTCAAAGCCTCACCAAAATTGAACATATATACTGATTTGTGGTGTATAGTGCTTAGATTTATCCCAAGAGACCATAAAAGATTTCAAGATTATATTATAATGAAACTTGAATAATTTTTAATTAATAAAATCTTTATGGAATAATTTTTAACTAACACTCATGAGAATCAGACACTACTTATAATGATAAATTATCATTTAAAATGCAAAGTGTGCAGACATACTAAGGGAATAACCACATTAATTACGCACTACAACCATTAAAATGTTTCCTTGGGATACTTCATGCAGTCTCCACCACCTGGGATGCCCTTCTGCTTTCTCCCTGATAATTTAAGACTACTGTTTCCTTCAAGAGCAAGCTTCAGTCTTACTTCGTCCAAGCAGCCTTCTTTTTCCAGCCCCACTAGCACATAAATGCATTCAGGTCACTTTGTTATGAAGTTCTTTTAGGTTTAACACTATCTCTTCTCTTGTGTTTTCTTTGCAGAGCTTACTAAAGCAGCTTAAATACTAAAGACGAAATTCCCCCACAGAGTACAAGATGCCATATCCACAACAACTGATGGGTCAATGCATAAATGACCAAGAAAGCCAATTTATCAGTTAATCAATCAATGCATAAAGCCATAAATTTGGAACCCTGGAAGTCATGCACTGAAGCTTAAGTTTACCAAGTAGTATTATCCTTGCCTAAAAAATATAGATTCAGATTGGAAGTAATGAGATAGGAGTTCAAGCTGTGTTTGGCCATTTAACCAAAAATCAGACAAGTTATTTTACATGTCTTAGAAATCGTTTTCCTCATTTTTTTAAAGTACAATACTAAATTAAATGAGAGAATGAACGAGCAAAGATCTCATAAGTGATGTAAGTGTTAGTAATCACCAGTATTATTTAAATGAAGAAAAAGGAAATTAGGCACAGGAAAAATCTGTGCAGTAAGCTTGGTCTGAGATTCTGAAGCATGCACTTAGAAATATAATATTTGAACCAAAGGTATTGTTTTTCCTTACTATTCAGCATATTTATATTCTCTAGCTTATTATTTTGTAATTGATAGCAAAGCTATAAATGGCTTTGGGGATTGTTGCATATCTTACATTGTTTCCTTGCTGCAGAGTAACATAATCAAGTGGAAATAGAGAAAATTTTTTGTCAAAGATTGCTTTCTGTAGGCAAGATGCTTTTTTCTAACTATCTTTTAGCTGTTGACTGTTTTATAACAATTGGTATAAATATAAAAATGGTAAACAATGTTTATTGTTTGCACACAAGTGAGTCTGAATTGGGGGCTTTTACTGCCAGTCATTCCCAATGCAATCTCAAGAATGTAATAGGCAATCAGACAGTGATTTATCTGACCCATTATTGAGAAAGAACCGAGAAAAATCTAAACAGCATTTGGCTCACTCATGTGCACATTGCAAATGCGAAACAGTGAATTATCTGAGCCTTTGTCATGATTTTCTATGCTATAAACATATTTAGTATTTGAAAATTTGTTTTTATTGCTACCCTTAATTTTTCTTTGTTCAATCATGGAAAGATATACGGGAGGAAAGTAAATATAATGGAGTTTCCTAAAGGAAAGATGTCTAAAAATCAAGGCAGTGGCTGCACTAGAAAATTAATTTTATAGGTTTTCTGGGGGTGAGTTGTATTGTTGCAATGTCATGACCAAATTCCAGCTAGGGTAATTACTTCAGTCTATTCTGCCCACGGGAAATGCCTCCTGTGGTCTGGCCACTGGACTCTGTCCCATCACTGAAACTGTTGGGTGGGTGGTCTGCTAAGCAGCTGTCACGTGGTTACATTTCAAGAGAAGATGAAGCAAGATTGTGTATGAGTGGGTTTTAAGTGCCAAAACAAAGTCCAAATCACACAAGATGCTTTTAGTTATGTATCTGTGATGAACAATCACGTTATGAAGTTCATTTGAAAAAATAGTGCAGTGTTACACCATGTAAAAAATAATCCACAAATGAATTACTTTACTAGTTAGTTTAGTAACTAATTAGCAGTTGCTTTTGTGCCTGTCTCACGGCTTCCTAGCCTGGTGAGAAAAATGAACATATTCAAATAATGGCACAAATGAAGTTATAAACTGCAAGGGGAGAGAAGTGATACAAAGGACAAGAGCAGGGTTCAGTGAGAGCACATGGGCCAAGGAGGCTGACCAGGGTTGGAAGATCGGTGGAAACTGGAGTTGAGACTAGAGGGTAAGAGGCAGTGGGGTCAAAGCAGGTGGTTGAAGAGGTGGACAGAAAACAGCAGGTGTAAAATCTCCCCAGTGAGAGAGAACACAGTGCATTGAAAGAAGCAGAGGAAGGCTTGGGGCACTGAGTGCAGAGGTGAGGTGGGGAGGGAGGCAGGAGCCAACCATCCCAGGCCTTGTAAGGCTGACAGTATTCCTAGAAGGTGTTACCTGAGTTTTAATAGGAAAGATTACCATTACAAATAAAATTAATTTATAGAATTCAGATAGCACTCCATTTCATTTTCACCGTATTTATTATCTTTATTATTAAAATAAAAATAATTAAAGATTGAGCACTACCTCAGGTACTTTAATACATCATTTTGTTTTCTTCTCATAGCAAACAACAAGGCAGACATTTTTCTAATTTGGATACTGAAGGAACAAGCTTTGTAACCTGGCTGAGGTTCACAAGTAATATGTGGCAAAGGAATAATTCACACCTTCGCTGGCCTCACTCCAGAGCCTTTCTATTGATCTGTCTGGCCACATTTGTTCTCTGCCCCAGAATACTGAAATAGTGTGTGAAACTATTTGGTCATAGTTTCTTTCTTTCTTTCTTTCTTTCTTTCTTTCTTTCTTTCTTTCTTTCTTTCTTTCTTTTTTTTTTTTTTTTTAATTTATTCATGAGAGACAGAGAGAGGAGGAGGAGGCAGAGGGAGAAGCCAACTCCCCACTGAGCAGGGAGCCTTGTGCGGGCTCAAACCCAGGACCTGGGATCATGACCTGAGCCAAAGGCAAATGCTTAACTGAGCCACCCAAGCGCCCCTGGTCATAGTTTCAAGGGAACATTAGTTTCCCTTCAGATCAGTGATGGGTTGTTAATGCTGCAGTTTTAAACTTAGGGTTTTCAGTGAGCATAGTTAAGGCCTTAATTGTGAAGTTTTCTAGCTACACTAGGAAAGAGGAAAGGAGGCAACTTTTAGTGTGCAGCATCTTATATGAACCCAGAATTGGCCAGAGATATATGCATGTCAAATTACTACAATGCAGACTTTAAGTACCTTACCATTTTGTTACTTATACATCAGTAAAGCTGCAGAATAAATGAGAATTAGGCAGAAAAGTAGATTAGAACACTTTGTAACAAAACTCTGAGCTAAATGTAGATTTAGAAAGTCCAACCATAGTTTCATGTGCAGAAGCCAAACCTGATCCTCTCTATAACCGCAAATAATTTGGCCATCTTCATTCTTTGTAAACCACAGCCAGCTGCAGGCCTCATATAGTGAAAGAAAACAGAACACTAATCTAAAATAATTATTTTTTTGTTTTTTTGGTTTTTTCATTTTGAAAAATGGCTAGTGTATTTATTTTATTCAAAAATTCTGTCTTTTTTTTTAAATAAAGACTTTTTATTTATTTGAAAGAGAGAACACAAGCCAGGGAGGGACAGAGGGAGAAGAGGATAGACAAGCAGACTCCCTGCTGAGCAGGGAGCCCAACCTGGGATTCCATCCCAGGGCCCTGAGATCATGACTTGAGCCAAAGCCAGATGCTTAACCAACTAAGCCACCCAAAACCTCTGTCCCTTTTTTTGTTTTTAAAGATTTTATTTATTTATTTGACAGAGAGACAGAGATCACAAGTAGGCAGAGAGGCAGGCAGAGAGAGAGAGGAGGAAGCAGGCTCCCTCCTGAGCAGAAAGCCCTATTCTGGGCTCCATCCCAGGATCCTGGGATCATGACCTGAGCCGAAGGCAGAGGCTTTAACCCACTGAGCCACCCAGGTGTCCCAAATTCTGTCCTTTTAATAGTTCACTTTCTTCAGAGTTATTATAAGATTCAGTCAAGAGTAAGTTTCTTTCCAGGGCAAAATGATCTGCTCCTACTTCTGAACTTCCAAATGAAAGAACCATACTTGGTCATGCCATTAGAGGAACTATATAAGTAATATGTTCATGGTGTTGATACAGAAGGAAAGCAGGTGAGGATTTGCTTAAGAGTATTGACTTCTGTCACATGAAATCTGAAATCTCAGTGTTTTGACTCAGTGTCTTGCTCTCAAAATTCTAATAATGGTATGGGGTAGGCTATGTTCCATGCATCATTCAGAAAATCAGACTGAAAATCTGCTATTTTCAACATGTGCTTCCCAAGGCCGTCCTGGATGTAATATCCAACTACAGTTGGGAAAAACGGAAGGGAATGGAGGATCAGGTGGGTTTTTGTGGATCAGGCTTGGGAGTGGACTTTCTGCCACAGTCTCTTAACCAGAACTCAGTCACACAGCCACACCTAACTTCAGGGGAGAATGGGACATGTGCTCTAGCTGTGTGCCACCAAGGAAAGAGACACAGGAAACCAGTCATCAGTCTCAGTCACCAGAAGGATTTAGAAATTCTTTCTTTTCTAAAATTTAAAAATAGAAAAATAAAAAAAAATAGAAAAGAAATTCTTTCTTTTCTAAAATTTCTATTCAGTCTGATAATTTGGGTTATGAGGAAATATAATCCAGGCCTTGACATTAAAGCCAGTTTTATATATCTATGAAGACTTCTCTTATTCTTATACTCCCCAGATCCGAAGAACATTCCATATTTCTCCCAATTCTCCCTTTGACAACAAGCAGCTTGTTAACAATACATCATCTCAGATAAAGATCAGAGTCAACACTACTGCTCTCCATCATTCAGTTTCTAGTTTTCTCCACTATAACGCAAGGATAATATTTAGGTTAACATTTATTAAGCATTTGTAGTGTACCATGATTCAAAGCTAAAGCAGGCACTGTATTGTGGAAAAGACAATGGCAACAGTGTTATGATAGAGGCAGATAAAATTGCTTAAGACATTTGTATGCACCCACAATGGGAATGAGCATGCATTATGGCATCCAATAATCCTTAGTAATCTCCCCACTTCTCTCTCTCAGATTCTGAAGTCTTTCACCAGTCCTTCGTTCTTCCAGAGGTGTATATAGTCGTGGAGGAGTGTCTATTATTTTAGAAAGACCTCACGGGCTCCTATTTTAACTTTGGAAGCTGGGCCTAAGTCCTTCCTGGAGCTCAGTCTTGCTGCAATTCTGGCTGAAACTGACGCGGAGCTGGTAGTCATGAGGGCCTGTCCTGACGCTCTTCTTGAGTTTGCCTCTGCTCTAACTTGGTCCTTTGATCCCCAGTCAATAGGCCCATACCTTGTAAGTGGCTTCCTTCTGTTTGGTGCCTATCTCATATTATCAGTTTCAGGACTCCCCTAAGTTCGCTATGACCTTCACTTTAGAACCTCAGAGTAATGTAGAAAAGACACAAACTAGTCTGAATTGTAGAATCTTGGGAAAATCGACTCACCTCATTATGCTCACTGTCATTAGAGAAGTAATTAATTGCCATGTCTAGAAGAAGGGTCAGCAAACATTTTCTGTAAAAGGGCACATAGTAAACGTTTTAGGTTTTGCAGGTTACATACAGTCTCTGTCTCATATTGCTTGTTTGTTTTCCTTCAATCATTGAAAAATGTAAAACTATGCTTAACTCGGGACTATACAAAAATAGGTGACAGGCTGGATTTGGCCTGCGGGTCATAGTTTGCTGACCCTAGATCTAGAGCGGCCCTTGTTCAGTATGATGGTATCTAGCCACGTGTGACTATTTAAATATAAAATTAAATGATTTTAAATTGTTTAATATCCTACTAGTTGTATTAATTCAATAGGCACATTTCAAGTGCTCACAAGCTACATGTAGCTATTGGCTATTATATTGGACAACAAAGCCAATGAATACTTCCTTCATCACCACAAATTCAATTGGACAGCACTTATCTACAGCCTGGCTCAAACTAATAAGTTTTTCACAGTGTTTTGTTTAGACTAATCCCCTCTCCACATTGTAATCCCCTCAACATATCTATTCCATTTTCCTCCCAGTTAACTCACCACCGTCGCCATAATAATAATCTACGCAATTTCCTCATGAGCAGCAGGGTTGTAATCAGGAGAAATGAAGCTGCAATCTGGCAAACTTGAATTTTACCACAAGTTATTTGTTTTATAATGATCTGGGCTTTTGATAGAAATTAGACAATCAGCCTTTGAAACCTCTCTTCTAGATCAGAGCCTTGCACTTACTGTTATTTGTACCCTTCCCAACTTCTGGCATCCCTCTGCAAGGCCAACACCAAGATGCTCTTGATCCCCCAGCAAGTAAAGGGAAAGGGAGGAATCCTCATTCTAACAATGTACCTGTACCCCAATGACAAAAGAGAATGGAAACAGGGAAAGGGCGTTGTCCGAGAAGACATTATCCCTCTCAGAGGCAACACTGAGGGTGCAAAGGGGGATTGGGAAGCAGACAAACTAAGGAGGGCAGTTTAAGGGGAGCTTGAGCCAGCTCCTACTAGTTTATGATATCCGGTTGTTATATGTTCAGGAATTCTTTGAACCTGTGGCTAAACGGCCATTATTTAGAAAGAAATTACATAAACTTATAACTAGGTAAATTATATTAAAAACAAAGGGAATAAATACATAAACTCATCTCTCCCTAACTAGTTTACTACATTTTACTATCATCTATGTTCTTGAGATTATACATGTCTCTTGTATATGTGTGATAGAAATATTATATATAATAGTTTGTTGTTGCACATCCCAACTCCATGTCCAAGGATGTCGTGTTGGTAGTTTGAAATTGGCCATGGTGTGAGTACTTAGACCGTGAAAGAAGGCAGACACTATAATCTGAATTGTTTGTCTCTTTGTTTGTTTTTAATCTGGAGAGTGAGTTGTTAAACACATACCAGAATACCATGCTCCTCCACAAAGCCAAAAGAGATAGAGAGAGGGAGAGAGTGAGAGAGAGAGAAAGAGAGGGAGAGGGTGAGAGAGAGAGAGAGAGAGAGAGGAGAAGGAGGAGGATGAAGAAGAGAAGGAGAGGAAGAAAATACAGAGTATTAGGGAAATATGAGATACCATCAAAGAAGGGCAGAGGAGAGGAATTCAGATTAAGAATTTAGAAAATTTCTGCCAACTACAGACCTCTGCTCCTGAAGCGGAGTGCTGATTAGAATTCACTCAATTCTAAAGAAACATCCCCCTGGTTAGAGTTTCCCCGACACCTTGAACCAGTCTGCCTCGGTGCCTTTCAACCAGGATACCTGTTGCCAGGCCACCTCTTTATGGCCAAACACCTGTCTTGTGGGGTCAATTACTTGCCATTTTGACCTTCCCTGATTTTCTACCCCATCATTACTTAGATGCTATAAGTTATGGATCCTATTTCAGTCATAGCTAATGTTTGCTTCTTTCCTATCTTTTTTTCCTCTAGATTAATCTCATCCTTTCAGATTTTCTTTCTGATAATAAATTCTTGCTCTTGCTATGGTAGTAGATACCTGTCATGCTGCACTCATTGGGCCTAGCATAACCTGACAGTTTGGCCATCTGACCCTAACCTTTCCCGTTCTGAACAGTCCTGTTGAGGCCCTTTCCAGGTATCTTTCCATGATCACATGGGTATGGGTACCGAACCATTAATGTGACTTCTGTGGAAGACAGAGGAAGGCTGGCCTCAATACCAAACTCTGAATGGCATCTTAGCACAAGATTAACTTTTATGCTACATTCAAGTTTGGAAAAAGTATTTAAAAAAAAAAAAAGAGTGGCGTTTTCAAGGAGCTTAGAAGAAATTAACTGTTATAAGTTTTAAACAACCTAGTTGAAGTATAGTTATGGGTAGCAGAAATATCCATATGTATTATACTAAAGGCAGTTCACAGAAGACCAAATAATAAAATAATGAAAGTTATGCATAATACAGAAGCCAACAGACACAAACTCATTTAACCCTTGACACAAATTATCATTCTTTTTTTTGGTGACCTGATCTATAACTCTCATGGATCAAGGGAGATTAGCCACGTTGCTGGAGTGAGGATTTTGGTGTCCTCATTGTGACGGAAACTGCAGAAGCAGAGTACCTCACTTACGTGTAATTGTAATGATTAAAATGAGAAGCCCTTGGACTGAAAAAGGAAAACCATGTAAATATAAGAAGTCACTATTCTAAACAAGACAATCCAAGCATTAGTCAAGATCGTTGAGAAAAGGGAGGAAAATTTTAGGAACAGTTATAAATAATTCAAATACAAGAAATAATTCAGAAACAGTTGCAGTAGCAGCTTGTTGATGAGAAGGTAATACTGGGCTAAAAGTTTTATCATTTTTCCCTAATAGTGATTTAAAGAATTGATTTTTATCCCCATTATTTTCTTTACTTATAAATTATTTATAAAATAATAAATTAGCTAAGTAAAAATATATTTTTATGTCCTCTTTCAAATTCTTTGTACAGAACTGGTACTTGAGAATTTTTCAAGGGATACTTTTTGTTTCCAAACATTTAAAACCTTCTCTTGTGTGACAGAAGCAATAATTTACTGTATATAATACCTTGCATTAGCCAAGAAGCTAAGGAAATACTTCATAGCTTCAACCTTGACATAGTGAAAGCATAGTCATAAAAAGATAAAAGGAGCATTGCAGTAGCCTTAGGTACTGAAGTTTTAGAAAGTGTTTGTTTTGTATATCTATACCTACCAGGTGATGCTGCTGTCTATCAATATAGCTATATATACAAATATATATATATAATATATATAAATATATATAAATAAATGTATATCTATATTTATTCTATTCTATCTATTCTAAAATTTATACTTTTGTCCTACATTTTCAGTAGTCAATAATATTACTCAATCTTCAATGATCAGCATTAACTCAGTGTTATTTTTTATTTGTAGCATTCTTTGCTTCAAATGAGATTTAGAATACATACAAACATGTGTACAAGCCAACAATAATATTGGAACGATATGTGTAATGAACCACTGAATGTTTGTGTAAAATGTGGTGGGTGTATTGGGAGCATATTTTCTGCCCTGTCCCCCTTCGTAAATCTTCTTAACAATAGCAGATCCTTGAGGCTACATACACAGTGCTTAGGTATCTACAGAATATCTGTACTATTATATGGGACCATGTAAGAAGGACTCAGTAATGATACAGCAACAAAATTTCACTTCCCATTCTGGCTTTTTCTATTTCCTTTTGCACATTCTTTCCTCTTCTGCATGCTTTCCCCAGTTTTACTTAATCATTACTGTATACACTACAAAGCAAAAGGGAAAAAATTTACTATCACCACAGCACGTACATTACAACAGATAGGAACCAAAAAATATGTTTGCTGTAAATCTTACAGTGAGAGCAGTGGGTACTCTGAAGAGATGGTTCCTTTTCAGAGACAATGCCATCACGTGTTATTCTGAAGAAATGAGAGTTTCTTTAAAATTAGGAAAGACACGTAATTCTCTACTTTCTCCTCCCTTTAAATTAAAAAGTCTAATTAAAAGAAATATTAACAGCATATATATGTGTGTGTGTGTGTGTGTATATATATATACATACATATATATATATATATGTATGTATATATATATACACACACACACACACACATATATATTTTTTCTTCCTTTCTTTTCTTTCCTTTCCCCATCAGGATTTCTGAAGGATAGAAATCAAATACAATTTCAAAGAAGGAACTATTAATAGCAATATATGCACTGTCTTTCCTTATGTCACTTTTATCTTTTCCATTCCTTGATTTTTAATGTTGTCTATGCTATAAAATAAGGGATTTTACAAAAGACACATAATAATGCATTTCTGTTCAAGAATTGTCAATTCTTGGCCATTTTTCCTTCCCATCATCTTAGGAATGCATGAGAAGTCTTCCTACCCACAGGAATTTCCCTATCTGCTACCAGAAATAAGGTAATTAAGGGTTAGGCTCTCATAGGAGCACGTCAAAGACTTTTTAAACTCCCTGAAAATTGGTTTCACATTCATCTACCAAATTTAGTCCCTCTTCTATTTTGCCCCCTCCATGCAGCTATCTTGAGTTCATTTCAAAAAAGCTTCCGAAATCCTGAGCCAGTCTTAAAATTATATCCAGGAGAAGTGGTCAGCATCCCATTTTCAAAAAATTTACAGGAGAAAAACCTGCATTATCTTTGCCATGAAGAACTTTATGTGAGTGAAAGAGTTGCCTTTTTAATGAAATAATGGGGGAGGAAGGCCAAGAATATGAAATAGTCTTTGCTGCATTGCCTGGACATAAATGGCTTGAACATTCAGTTTCATTTGTTTGTTTGTTTATTTTTAAAATTGTGAGTGACCACAAGATCCATGAGCATCTTTTAGGATTGATGGAAGCAGAATAAAGAGACTCATTAAACTATTTTAGTCATTTTCTGGTGTCAGCTGAATAGATTTTCTAAGCTCAAACTAGAAAAACCATTTGCTCTTATATTTATTCTTGGTTCCTGTGAAAAGCTTTCCCTAGTCCTGCGAGTGACTCCAGCCCTGTCGATATCTGCAAACTGGTTTCATTGTTTTTATCTCAGACAGTCTGGTAACTTGAAAAAAAAAAAAAAAGAGAGAACTTAAAGTTCTTTCTAAACTTCACTGTTTGCTTTGTACAGTTCATAATATAACATAACATCACACAAGGGTAGCCAATCGATACATCCAATATGGAGCTTTTTTCCAGATTAGGCTTAAATTTAAAAATAACTTTAAACAGAGAACTGAAAAGTAGAAAAAAAAAAAAAAACCCTCACCCTGTCAAGCTGTTTCTATAGACCTGAAATATGTCAAAAAACTGGAAATATGTAAATAACCACATAAGGCAGTTTACATCAAATTAAATATCTCTGAGTCAGAGTTCAGTCCATATGTCAAATTATAACCATTTTAGACAGGATATAGTTTTCATTCAAAAACTGGTCCAGGGACGCCTGGGTGGCTCAGTCAATTAAGTGGCTATCTTCGGCTCAGGTCATGATCCCAGGGTCCTGGCAGCAAGTCCCACATCTGGCTCCCTGCTCATCAGGGAGCCTGCTTCTCCTTCTCCTTTGGCCTGGTGCTCTGCCTACTTGTGCTCTCTATCTCTCTAATAAGTAAATAAAATGTTAAAAAAACACAAAACTGGTCCTATCATCTTGTTACAGGTTTTATCAAAACATCTATAATAGCATTTCATTTTGTAGAAAGTGCTATGAATTACAGCCTAAAAAAAAAATTTTTTTGTCTTTGCTTTTCCTTTTCTTCCTCTCTGTCTTTACATTTCCCTTCCTTCATCTATTCCTCCATCCCTTCTGCCTGCTCTCCCTTATACATCTCTGACCATTTCAGTGCATTTGAGGGGTTCCATCCCATCCTTCTTCAAAGAAGGGAAGAGGGCCACAATTTGCACAATACAGAGGTATGATGTTTTAAGAAAAAGAACCCAATCATTGGTGATGACCTAGAAATGTACTCTCTCTTCTCCGACCTGTGAATTTTCCCTGTAGGAACAGCTGTTATATAGTGTACTTTTCTAACAAAGTAACTAAAAGGAGGCCAATGCATTTTAACCATCACCTGTATAAATGAGCAAAATTTGGAGCTGAAAACTGGTGATATGATAAAAATATTTCCAACATATTTACAGTATACTTAACCCTGTATGGGTCCTTTGTCCCAAGGGGAAGCGAATTTTCTAAATGGCCTAGCTTATTTTCAGAACACACAGACAACACTTACATAACCACAAGACCACTATGGTACCATTTTGACCTCAGCTATATCTTCTGTCTGAAAAGGGAAAAAAAGTTCTCTTAGTTTTTGGGAACATGACCCATAGAGGGTTAGAAGAGGATTTTACACTAACCTTTTCTTTTACTTACATATAAGGTGCAGGTGGAGATGGCTTGATGAAAAGAGAAGGGAAATATGGTGTAGATAAACATTTACATTTTAATTTTCTCTTAATTTCTTGAGGCCCATTATGTGTTTATCAAGGCGTGTAACAGCTTTAAGTTAACAATGCAACAATGCATTGTTAAATGTACACCAGATGTTTCTTTTCTGGCACCTATTACTGAGAGCCCTCAACTTGCCTGTCAAAGAGAGGGAAAAAAATGTGTGTTCTCCTTTAATAACGAACACTAACCCATCAAAACAAGAAGCAATAACAGAGAGGCTCTGACACATTGCTTTGATAAAATACTGCCTAGAAACTCATTAGTGTAACAGGCTGCAGATGAACCAGTATACTCACTCCTCAGCCATATTCTTGAGTTGCTGAGTAATAAAGACGCTCAACAGAAGGTTAAGCCTAAGGATTGAACTGCTGATGCAGTTCCAAATGATGGGCACATCAGTTGCCCTTGTGAATCACAAATGTGGAGGACTTGGGAGTTAGATGAAATTGACAGCAAAGAGTATCAGCAAGCCCATTCAGAAAACTGGTAATATGTGTTTTGGAGATCATAAACTAAAATGATACAAAGAAGAGTTGGAGCAGATGGCTACAGGGGCATAAACGTTCCAAAATGTTGTAGTTTTTTTAAGCGCTTTTATGGAAGATGTGCTGTTGGATCTTGGAATGGATTAAAGTGAAGGAGTTATAACTGGTTCTTCACTTTTTCTTATTTGATTAATTTACCTCCCAGAGAGAAGATACTTAAATAGACTTTCATAGATCCACTGTAGCAAATCCTGTGAAAGATGACTAATTTACCCTGTGGCTGATAGATTTATGGATATTTCCCAGATAAGATCTCAGTCTGGAAAACCTGGTGGGGGGAGGTGAAGAAAGGAAATAGGTGGGAATAAATGTATACGTGAAACTTGGGCCATTCCTTAACTGACCCAAATTAAGACAAGTCTGCTTTCCAGTTTTGAAGAAAACTTTAATGAATTTTGAATTGCAAACATCTTACAAGTAAAGTAGGATCAAAACTTTTTCACATGTTGAAATGTTCCATGAAGTTTGCCTTCTGTAAGGGAAAACATTCTCTTTTACCCAAACTGATAAACTCGGGGTTTATTCTGAGAGGGGGAAAAAATCAGAAATAATAAAGTTAGAAGGAGCTGTAAAATTAGTTTGAAATATGCAGAGCACGCATTTTCAAGGCTGAAGCTTTACCCAGTTGGAATATATGGATGAAGCTCAGAACCTTTCATATGGGGCTGAGGAGGGGCAAGGATTGGGGGATTTTGTTTCTCCTCTCCTTTAATTCTCCGTTCCTCCTATTTTCCCTTATAAGTGAAAACAAAGAACGTCAAAGTTCTGTAAGTGTTGTGTTAGTGAATGGAAGCTCTGACCTCAGCAGTGAAATGCAGAAATCCTCTGTTGGGCAATATCCAAAGGTCATTTACCCGGCCTTTCAAAGTGCCATTTAGTTTGCTTCGGGTGATGTTGATCCCTCTATTGAAAAGAACCCGGGAACTGAGTTGGCGTTAGCAGGAATGTGCCACCCACAGGTGTGTTCAGCAAGAGGCATGATGGGATGCTTAATGATAGGTTATATCCTCCCACAAAGGAATTTCTCAACCTGCCATTTGAGAACTTAGCCTTCGAGCTATGATTCCTGTAATTGAGAAAATGAAGTTCTGCCTCCCACTGAGTGATTTGTTAGGTCTTTCAGTACTGAGATCAAAATATAGAAATTAACATGAATAGTGCAGATTACAAGTATAGTTGTTGCTGCAACAAAATTAATAAAAGCAACTGACCCAGGTGTTTTTGGACCTTTTCCAAATTTTGTTGATTTGAAGGTATTTAAAAGATTATTATTCTGAGCACTAGAAACTAGGATGCTAAAGAATGGTTTGGAATAAAAATGAATTCAGAGCATTTTATGTATATAAAATATGTAATTATATAATACAGAAAAAGATATCATACACAGAATAATATATAATACAGAAAATATTTGGGGCGCCTGGGTGGCTCAGTGGGTTAAAGCCTCTGCCTTCGGCTCAGGTCGTGGTCCCGGGGTCCTGGGATCGAGCCCCACATCAGACTCCCTGCTTTGCAGGGAGCCTGCTTCCTCCTCTCTCTCTCTCTCTGCCTGCCTCTCTGCCTACTTGAGATCTCTGTCTGTCAAACAAATAAAAAATCTTTAAAAAAAAAATAATACAGAAAATATTTAATTTATATGCATATGATATGTGTAATACGTACAGAAAAATTATAAATCACGTGTGAAAAACTTGATGAATGAAATGAATATAACCTTGCAACCACCAATTAGATCTAGAAATACAACAATATTGCATTTTGTAATTTGTAGGGCTCAGAAAGCCCTAGAACGTCACCTCCCAATCATTATCCTGCCCTTATCCTTCAAGGTAACAACTAGTTTGATGTCTATCACAATGGCTTAGTTTTGTTTTTGAGCTTTATAAGACTACTGTCATGCCTTAAATTTCATGTACATGTATATATTCGTGTTTATATATATATATATGAATACATATACATATATATGTGTTTATGTGTGTATATGAACTCTTCCACTCCACATTATGTTCATGAGATTCCTTCACACAATATTTTTTTTATTTTCATTGCTATGAATGAATATATTACAATTTATTTGTTTCAGTGTTTAAGGATATTTGGTCTATTACAAGTGTTAGGGTACTATTAGCAATGTATCAAGGGCATTCTTACACATATTGGACATATATCTAGGAGTGGAATTGCTGAGTGATAAGGTTTAGTAGATAATGCGAGTTTTTCAACATGGATTGTACCGAATTCCAGTTCCACCATCAATATATAAATTCTTGTTACTTAAATCATTGTATGGCCATCTTGCTTAAGAATTAGCCTTTTAAAGATTTGTTTACTTGGGTTGGAGTGGAGGTAGAGCAGAGGGAAAAAAGCAGACTCCACACTGAGTGAGGAGCCCCACTCAGGGCTCAATTCCACAACCCTGAGATCATGACCTGAGCCTAAATCAAGGGTCGGAGGATCAACCAGCTGAGCCACTTACGCACAGCACCCTCCTTGCCAATATTTAAAAATTGCATTGTCTTTATCTTACTGACATGTAAAACTCATTGCATATTCTATATATGTGTCCTTTGTTAGTTTTATATATTGCAAATAACTTCTTCCATTATGTAGATTGCCTTTTTACATTTTAAATGTGCCTTTGATGAGGAGAAGCTCTTAATTTTAATGTAGTCATCATTTCTTTCATATACAGAGTCTTCTGTGTCCTTTAAAAAAAGTCCATGCCTCCCCAAGGTCATGAGGATATTCTCCTGTGCTATGTTCTAGAAGTTTTTTGTTTTATTTTCACCTTTAAACTTGTAATCTATATGGAATCAATATTTGTGGATGATCAATAGGCATTTTTTCCCTATTCAATTTGCTCAATATTAATTATCAAAAAGATTATCTTTTATATGCTGTTGGGCAGTGCCTCCTTTGTCATAAATGTCTACACATTTGTAAATCTGCTGGATTATTGGGCTTTCCTTAAATCTGTGTATCAGTTTGGGAATGATTAACATCATTACAATATTGAAATTCCAATCCATGAAATGAGTAGGCCCCTCCATTTGTTGAGGTCTTTTTTATTTTTCTTAAAAATATTTTGTAGTTTCTTTGTAAAGTTCTTACATATTTTTATAAGATTTATTTATAGGTATGCCATGTTTCCCATGCTGTTGTAAAGGGTGTTTTTGTTTCATCTTCTATTTGTTGGTCACATAGAGACAAGGAATCTGCCTGCTTGGCTTCAGATTATTGGTTTCTTGGCTTCTGTATTTTGTCCAAAGTTTATACTTGCTTTCTGGAGAAGAGTCAGATTTGGTAGGAGTTTACTAGACCATAAGAGAAATAGGACCCATGTTGATCAATTTTCTTTCCTTTTTTTTTTTTTTAAGATTTTATTTATTTATTTCAGAGAGGGAGAGAAAGAGAGCAAGCATGAGCCGGGCGAGGGGGAGAGGGAGAAACAGATTCTCCACTGAGCAGAGACACACCCTCCCACCCCCCAATCCCCCCCTCCCCACCGCAGGGCAGGGCTAGATCCCAGAACACTGGGATCATGACCTAAGCTGAGCAGACACTTAACCGACTGAGCCACCCAGGCACCCCTCAATTTTATTTCTGTTTTCAAAGAACCATCTCTTTGCTGAATCCCTCCACTATATATTTGTTTTCTATTTCATTAATTGCTGTTTTTATCTTAATTATCTTTAGATATCCTAAGATGATTATCTTAATTATCCTTTTTATGTTTGTGTGGGAAGATTAGTTTACTGTTTTTTTCCCAATGTACAGAAATGGACTTAGATCATTAATTATTTTGCACCCTTCTTTATAAACACATAACTAATGTTAGCTGGTACTTTCTAATCTTTTATATTGCTTATTAATTTTTTTGACTATTCTATTATTTACTGAATAATGTTATTAAAATCTTATGGAAATGTCTATTTCTTCTGTTAGTTATTATTTTCTGTTTATTATAAGATTTGATTTTTCTGGAATTCAATTATTCTATATTCTAGAGAATTATCTTTTTTAACAGTATGGAATATTTCTCTATTGCTACTAATACTTCTTGTTTTAAAGACTACATATCTGAGGGGCTCCTGCGTGGTTCAGTCAGGTAAAGCTTCTTTGGCTCAGGCCATGATTCCAGGGTCCTGGGATCTAGCCCTTCATTGAGCTCCCTGCTCAATGGGAAGCCTGCTTCTCCCTCTCCATCTGCCCTCCCCCCCTCCCCCGGTCTGTGCTCTCTCACTCACTTGCTCTCTCTCTCAAAAATAAATAAATAAAATCTTTTTAAAAAGACTACATATCGGATATTGTCTGATATTCTATTTTTTTAAAGATTTACTTATTTATTTTAGAGAAAAAGAGCAGGGGGAATGAGCAGAGGAAGAGGGAAAGAGAATCTCAAGCACACTCCTTGCTGAGCTTGGAACCCAATGTGGGGCTCGATCTCATGACCCTGAGACCATGACCTGATCCATAATCAATAGCCAGATGCTTAAGTCAACTGAGCCACCCATGGATGCCCCTGATATTGTCTTATATTCTTATAGGTAACCCAGCTTCCTTTAGTTTATTGTTTATATAGAATTTTTGTATTCCATTTCCACACAGAAAATAAAAGCTTTCTGTTTTCTTCTATTTAAGTCTTTTTAAAATTAGCAGCATAAGAAAAAAAATTTTTAAATAAGCAGCATAAAGTTAGAATCTGCATTTGTATCCAAATTTGTTTTGCCCAGTTATCTTCATCCCATAATTGGAATACTGAGGTATTTTATCTATTTATACTTAATATCTTTACTGATATATTTTTTGAGTTAAATCTATCTAATTGCTTTCTTTTTGTCCATCCTGTGCCATATTTTGTTTTTTTTCTCCTTTGTTACCTTTATTGGGTTAATTAAAAACAAAAATTTATTCCATTCTCTTAGCTTGCTATTTATACATTCTGCTTAATATTTCCTATAATTTTACTTGAGACATTACTTGCATTCTTGACTTGCTAAAGCTAACATAAAATTGTTCATTTACCATTTCCCAGACAATGTAAGGACCCCAGAGCAATTTAAATCTTTCTCCTCGCCTTATCCCTCCTGTTCTATTGCTATTATGATCTTAATTCTACATGTGTTTAAAAGCTCATAACGCATTATAATTTTTATTTTATACAGTCAAAATTAATTTACATTTACTCATATATTTACCCTTTCTGTTGCTCTTTGTTCCTTCCTGTTTCCCTGCTTCCATCTGGGATTATTTTTCTTCTGCCTAAAGAAATCTTGTTAGTGTTTCTTTTAGAGCAGATTTACTATTAACAAATTAATCTAGTTTTGGTTTTTATTTGTTTTATCATATTTTTATCTGAAGAAAAGTATTTTGCCTTTATTTTTGCGGGATATTTTTGCTCAGGGTAGAATTCCAGAGGTCATTTATTTTCTTCCAGTTTTTGAAGCTATTCCAGTCATCTGGTTTCCATTGTTTCTATTGAAAACTTTACTGCCATTGCTATTGTTGCTCCTTTGAAGTGATATGACTTCTCCAGAATCTGAAGAGTTTCTTAAATCAGGAATTTGCTGTGATGTCCTTATAAGTAGTTTTCTTTTCAATTACCACCTTCATTTTCATAGCTTCTTGATTCTAATACTTTATCCTTTGTCAATTGGGGGGAAATTCTTAACCATTGTCCCCTCAAATAATATTTCTTCCCTATCAGAACACCAATTATATGTTTTTAAACCATTTTATTATATTCCATGTGTCACTGCAGGTTTTTTGGTTTGTTTTTCTGTTTTGTTTTGTTTTTGTAGTTTAAATTCTTTTCTATCTCCATGGTTCTTTTTAGATGTTTTTGTCTAACCTATCTATTAACTCAGGCATTCTTTCTCGGTGACTTATCTTCTGTTAAATCTATCAGTTTTTAATTGATTTTGATGTCTTTCAGTATTAGACTTTGTATTTGATCTTTTAAAAAAGAATCTCCAGTATTCTGCTAAAATTATCCACCTTGCCATTTAATTTCTAAGTCCTTTTTTGATATCTACAATATAAGATTTTTCTGAGTCTATTTTTCTAGTGTCTATTTTTTCTTTTTGTTTTTCAATTCTTATCTTTAATATGCCTGTTTATGTTTTATTAATTGTTGAATGTTGTATATGAAAATTTTTGTGATAATTAACATCATTTAATGCTATGGTTGATGATATTGTCCTTCAATGAGGATTTTCTTTTCTTCTGGCATGTGTTTGAAGAAGAGTCACTTACTTTTCAAGCAAGCATTGCACTTATTTAAAGCTGAGCTCCAGCCTTGTGAGGGTTGGTCAATTTCTCTTTTACTCTTAATCTTGAGATATGGCCCTTCAGGAGTACAAGTGAATGTCTGGAGTGTTTGGCAGGGGTACTCCTCCTTGGTGAGTACTGAATTCCAATTTTTATGTCCTCAATCCCCTGAGACCACCAAAATTCTGGGATTGCCTTATCAGCCTCTCTGATATTACATTAAAATTGCCATATGCTTTGCCAAATACCGGACTCATCTCTCTAGGCTTTCCTTGTCTCTGGGATCTTAGCATCTCAAATTCTTCTTTTCAAATCAATTTTTCAATCTTTATTTTCTTTCTCTCCTTTTCTACTTATCTCAGTTGTAGGGCTCAACTAGTGAACTCAGTCTACCATAGCTGGAGTCATAGATGTATATATACATATATGAGATATATATATGTGTATATATATATATATTTTAATGAAGAAATGTTTTTTAAAGCCTTAAGATTTTTAAGTTTAACTGAATCACAGACTAAAAATTTTGACGTATATTAAAGAACCAAGTGTTAATCTTTCTCTGAATGGTGACCCAGTTTGTTTAAATATAGCCAGTAAAATTTAAAGGAAAATCTTTTACTTTGTCATTTAAATAACTTTAGCAAATATTATTTTGGTGATACATAAATAACAAGAATTCTTCTGGGAATCATGGGTACAGTAATGCACAAAACAGAGTCCCCACTCTCACACAGATGAAGATTTTTTAGAAGTATGGAACTATAAATCCCATATAGTTTTACCAGTGACATGGCTATTACAAGGAGGGAAGTATAATGGAATCATATTTTCCTTCTTTGTGTGAGTCAGTTTCAGCTTGGGACTAGCTATCAAAAGAGATAGCCATAAAACCACTTTTTGTAGAACAGGCATAACATGGAGGTGCCTAAATAGGTGACATATGGGCCCAAAGCAGAGAAGCAAACCCCATATCAAGTGAAAAGCCATGACTTGATGAGGGGGGAAAAAAAGGCCAAAAAAGAGCAAGCATTCAGTTGACCATATTATAAGATAACAGAATCAACTGAACTCAATCCTCTACTTAAGGTGGAATGTCCAACTGAGAGCTGTAGAAGCAGACTTAATTATTTTATGAAAAATTGTATTTTAAGGAAATGGCACCCTGACAGACATTAGAGTTTCACAAGATTTAACATGTGGCACACGTCAAAAGCTAAAGAAGTTGGAAGTAGTTAAAGAAATCTTTGCTGAACAGAAGTAAATCATTAGAAATCGGTATATCCCCTGCATATAATATTTCTACTTATTATTAACATTAAAATAATTATTAACATTATATAAATTTATATACATATAGGAATTAGTTTCATATTCTTTATTCCAAAAATTATTTATTTATTGTCAATGAGATCTTTCTATTGTGTCTATAAAGTTTCAAGTTAAAGAATGACTCCAAGTTATCTAATACATGAGAGATTGTTAATACGAAATCAACAAACCTCTTTTAGCAGCTATGTATGAGCTGAAATTTTATACCAAATTTTCTGTGGATGTGTGATAGCATTTTTTCTAGGAAAAGGGCTTAAAGTTTTTATCTATTTCTTAAGAGAGTCCATGACCCCAAAAAAGTTTAAAGACCACTTCTATTTCACCAGCATCTAAATTCAGTTGCCCAGATGAAACAGAGAAGGTAATGCCTTTAGAGAATCTTGCCTTGATAAGGTTTATTTTTAAAAGAGTAATACCAAGAAACCCTAAGCCCAGCAGGAGAAGAGAAATCATAAAGATCAGAGCAGAAATCAATGAAATAGAAAACAAAAAAACAATAAAACAAATCAACGAAACTAGTAGCTGGTTCTTTGAAAGAATTAATAAAATTGATAAACCCCTGGCCCGGCTTATCAAAAAGAAAAGAGAAAGGGCCCAAATAAATAAAATCATGAATGAAAGAGGAGAGATCACAACTAACACCAAAGAAATACAAACTATTATAAAAACATACTATGAGCAACTCTACGGCAATAAATTTGACAATCTGGAAGAAATGGATGCATTCCTAGAAACATATAAACTACCACAACTGAACCAGGAAGAATTAGAAAGCCTGAACAGACCCATAACCAGTAAGGAGATTGAAACAGTCATTAAAAATCTCCAAACAAACAAAAGCCCAGGGCCAGACGGCTTCCCGGGGGAATTCTACCAAACATTTAAAGAAGAACTAATTCCTATTCTCCTGAAACTGTTCCAAAAAATAGAAATGGAAGGAAAACTTCCAAACTCATTTTATGAGGCCAGCATCACCTTGATCCCAAAACAAGAAAAGGATCCCATCAAAAAAGAGAGCTATAGACCAATATCTTTGATGAACACAGATGCGAAAATACTCAACAAAATATTAGCCAATAGGATTCAACAGTACATTAAAGGATTATTCACCACGACCAAGTGGGATTTATTCCAGGGCTGCAAGGTTGGTTCAACATCCGCAAATCAGTCAATGTGATACAACACATCAATAAAAGAAAGAACAAGACCCATATGATACCTCAATAGATGCTGAAAAAGCATTTGACAAAGTACAGCATCCCTTCCTGATCAAAACTCTTCAAAGTGTAGGGATAGAGGGCACATACCTCAATATCATCAAAGCCATCTATGAAAAACCCACCACAAATATCATTCTCAATGGAGAAAAACTGAAAGCTTTTCCGCTAAGGTCAGGAACACGGCAGGGATGTCCATTATCACCACTGCTATTCAACATAGTACTAGAGGTCCTAGCCTCAGCAATCAGACAACAAAAGGAAATTAAAGGCATCCAAATCGGCAAAGAAGAAGTCAAATTATCACTCTTCGCAGATGATATGATACTATATGTGGAAAACCCAAAAGACTCCACTCCAAAACTGCTAGAACTTATACAGGAATTCAGTAAAGTGTCAGGATATAAAATCAATGCACAAAAATCAGTTGCATTTCTCTACACCAACAGCAAGACAGAAGAAAGAGAAATTAAGGAGTCAATCCCATTTACAATTGCACCCAAAACCATAAGATACCTAGGAATAAACCTAACCAAAGAGACACAGAATCTATACTCAGAAAACTATAAAGTACTCATGAAAGAAATTGAGGAAGACACAAAGAAATGGAAAAATGTTCCATGCTCCTGGATTGGAAGAATAAATATTGTGAAAATGTCTATGCTACCTAAAGCAATCTACACATTTAATGCAATTCCTATCAAAGTACCATCATCTTTTTCAAAGAAATGGAACAAATAATGCTAAAATTTATATGGAACCAGAAAAGACCTCGAATAGCCAAAGGGATATTGAAAAAGAAAGCCAACGTTGGTGGCATCACAATTCCGGACTTCAAGCTCTATTACAAAGCTGTCATCATCAAGACAGCATGGTACTGGCACAAAAACAGACACATAGATCAATGGAACAGAATAGAGAGCCCAGAAATAGACCCTCAACTCTAGGTCAACTGATCTTCGACAAAGTAGGAAAGAATGTCCAATGGAAAAAAGACAGCCTCTTCAATAAATGGTGCTGGGAAAATTGGACAGCCACATGCAGAAAAATGAAATTGGACCATTTCCTTACACCATACATGAAAATAGACTCAAAATGGATGAAGGACCTCAATGTGTGAAAGGAATCCATCAAAATCCTTGAGGAGAAGACAGGCAGCAACCTCTTCGACCTCAGCCACAGCAACATCTTCCTAGGAACAACACCAAAGGCAAGGGAAGCAAGGGCAAAAATGAACTATTGGGATTTCATCAAGATCAAAAGCTTTTGCACAGCAAAGGAAACAGTTAACAAAATCAAAAGACAACTGACAGAATGGGAGAAGATATTTGCAAACGACATATCAGATAAAGGACTAGGGTCCAGAATCTATAAAGAACTTAGCAAACTCAACACCCAAAGAACAAATAATCCAATCAAGAAATGGGCAGAGGACATGAACAGACATTTCTGCAAAGAAGACATCCAGATGGCCAACAGACACATGAAAAAGTGCTCCATATCACTTGGCATCAGGGAAATACAAATCAAAACCACCATGAGATATCACCTCACACCAGTCAGAATGGCTAAAATCAACAAGTCAGGAAATGAGAGATGCTGGCGAGGATGCAGAGAAAGGGGAACCCTCCTACACTGTTGGTGGGAATGCAAGCTGGTGCAGCCACTCTGGAAAACAGCATGGAGGTTCCTCAAAATGTTGAAAATAGAACTGCCCTATGACCCAGCAATTGCACTATTGGGTATTTACCCTAAAGATACAAACGTAGTGATCCAAAGGGGCACGTGCACCCGAATGTTTATAGCAGCAATGTCCACAATAGCCAAACTATGGAAAGAACCTAGATGTCCATCAACAGATGAATGAATCAAGAAGATGTGGTATATATACACAATGGAATACTATGCAGCCATCAAAAGAAATGAAATCTTGCCATTTGCGACAACATGGATGGAACTAGAGCGTATCATGCTTAGTGAAATAAGTCAAGCAGAGAAAGACAACTATCATATGATCTCCCTGATATGAGGAAGTGGTGATGCAACATGGGGGCTTAAGTGGGTAGTAGGAGAAGAATCAATGAAAGAAGATAGGATTGGGAGGGAGACAAACCATAAGTGACTCTTAATCTCACAAAACAAACTGAGGGTTGCTGGGGGGAGGGGGTTTGGGAGAAGGGGGTGGGATTATGGACATTGGGGAGGGTATGTGCTTTGGTGAGTGCTGTGAAGTGTGTAAACCTGGTGATTCACAGACCTGTACCCCTGGGGATAAAAATATATGTTTATAAAAAATTAAAAATTAAAAAAAATTTTAGGAGCAAATAAAAAATAGTATAACATAAAAAAAAGAGTAATACCAAATTTTACAATGGGATATGATCATTTGCACCATACTAAATATCATCTGAACTCTTATTTCAATCCAACTACCTCAAATAGCCTGCAGTTTGGGCAGTTTTTTATAAATTTGGGTTCTTTTCCTGACTTATCACCAGCTTTAGTTTACTGTGTGGAAAAAAAATCAAGATTGAAAAGACTGTTATTATGAAGGAAAAACAGACTTCTACTAGAACCAATAACTATAAAAATTATTCTTCCACTAATTTTTAAAATAAATTATGAATTATAAAGTAGTTTCATTTTGAAGCCTCTAGATTGTTCAATATAAGTATTTACAGCTTATGTATTTTTCAGATCTGACATTTGTTGAATTTCACCACCATCGAGATTTTATCACTATGATGCTATCAAAATGTTGTTTGTAGTTTTCTGGTTCTTTTCTATTTAAAAAAAAAGAATTAACAAATTTCAATAAAATTGGCTAAAAAGTAATCACGAGGTCAAGTTGATTTGCTTTATGTCTGTACATGAAACCACATTAGACATGCCAAAATTCAGATTGGAGGCAAGTTATGCCCAGTTGATATTAGTGTAATATGGCATTAAATTATTTGCAAAATTAGCTTTTGGCTAGACGTTTTGTGATACATACAAAGGGAGAAATGTGAAATTACCTAATTTGCTCTTGCTTCTGGTATAGTAATTCACGTGAACCATTATTCCTCAGGCTGCCACATTGCATTTTAATTAGGATCCTTCATTTTTGGACAATGACCAAGGAATAACTCAGCTCCCCTTGAGTTTCTTAATCATCACTCTCTGGTAAAGAAAGAATCAACAAAAGGGAATAGTTTTAGTTTCCAAGCCTGAATCTAAATGTGATATTACTTCCATGTTAGATTGCAGCCCATTCAATTTTAAAAGGCCATTCTACAGAGTAGCTAGGGATGAACAGAGGCAATTTCCGGAAACATTCTTTACATAAAGTCAACATGCCCCTGAAAACAAATGCTAGGCCCAAGGATTATGTGATTAGTATTTTTAGGGAGCTTAATCCATCCTTCTTGCCTTTCAGTTATTTTTTAAAGGAAATTACTTTCCTAAATATAAGCAGATGCAAGCTAGAAATAGTTGAGATACAATTATAAAATGGCAATAAAACTGTGTCTGTAATCTAACCCCAGCCCCTTATGTAACCTTACCATTGATTTGAAGAACTTCCTTTATTACCTGACAAGCTTGCTCATTCTGTACATTTATTTTGATTTTGTTGGGCTTTCAGCCATGCCTATAATGTTGCTGAGGAGTAAAATATCTTTCGTAACCAGAATCATAAATCTTTCTTATAACCATGAGACTATATTTTTATGGCCATAGATCATTTTAGTTACTGTCAAAAAGTGTCATCATATCACATTACAAATTAGAAAACTGAAAGACAGTACGTGGTTGACCTATTATGTGTGAGCCAGGAAAATAATTTTCCTTTCTCATAAACAAGCATTTCTAATTACAAATTTTTTTTAGATACATAGAGGTTATTTGGATATGTGCTTTAGCCAAATCTTGATAGCACAACTAGTTTAGCGCAAAGCAAGTGAAATTGGTATTTAGGAAAAAGTGATTGTTCAAACAGAGGTTAAAGTGGGGGGAAAATGCACAGAAAAGAAGGAATTTGACCCTGGTATCTTATGAGAGATGAGACAAAAGGATTACCTTTTGGATTTCCGTCTCCCACAAAAATGTTGAGCACTGATTTAGTAATGAGATAACTCTTGAGTTTTTTCTTGGCAGGAATTGATGATTGTTTAAATGTTCAATGTATGACCTTTATTGATATTTTGAATTATGGTCATTATTAAGTTATTCTTCCTGGGAAAAGAAAATAAAAATTTTGATAAAGAGACCTTTTTTAAATTTTGATTAGTATAATTTTTAACTTTTTTGTTGTTTTATTTAAACTCTCCTCTTGCTCTCAACCTTATATGACAAAAGTTATACTTTTAAACCACTTTGCTTCCTTAGGATTCATAGTATCTACTCTCTCCTGATCTCCAGAACTCATCCAGTTCTGATGAGAACTGGATGTCATAAAGCCATAGAAGAGAATTAGCCATGGCCTTCCGTATATCGTACTTGTCTTCTCTAACACATCTATGCATAGAAGAGGTTTTACATAACCAGGGCCTTTGAGTGGGGGCTGTGGAAAGAGAGAGCAAACCCAGGCAAGCCTTTGTACCCTTCTTTGTCTTTCTGCCCTTAAATGCATTTCCCACGTCCCCCTGTATAGTATTGCAGGGGTTCTGACCCTGGGAAATCCCTTTTGCCAACTGTCTTCCAGCTACTTTTAGCCAATGGCAGATACTAGAAGCAGATAGGATGCAAAAGAAAATGAAAAGCCAGGCTGTTTCTCCTCTTCTCATGCTTTGGTGGCTACCCTAGCAGCAACTCTTTCTGCTCAGTTGTTTCCACTTCCTCTGGGCAGATCCATTATGGTTCTAGCTTCCTGAATCTAATGCACTGCTTCTCTTCTCTGTCTCTTCAGTCCTGGTGATATGGGAAAGATGTTAGGGTTCGAAGCCATGGCCAAGAAAGAATTCTTGAGACATCTTTGGTGCAAAAAGCTGATTTTATTAAAGCATGGGGACAGGACCCATGAGCAGAAAGAGCTGCAGTGGGGTCATGAAGAATGGCCCATTACATACTTTGAAGTTGAGAAGGGGTTAGGAAGAGTGTAAGTCTCCAAGGAATTTTGGAAGCAAGGTTTTCAGCTAGTTATTGTTGGGAGAAGGTCATTTATTACTGTCTAATAAAACCTTAGTCATGAGACCCTTCAGATGTGGGCCGTATGCTTGGGTGATGATTGCCAAAACATATCTTGGGTGGGGGTTGGTTAGACATAAAGGACGTTTCCAAAGGAATTTTTATATGTTAAAGTAGACTTACAGGATCCTGGCAGTGGGGTCAGGCTAGAATTGCCTTTTGCCCTTATAGCAAAGTATTAACATTGAGGCAGTTGAGTCCCTAGAGAAATGTCACTCTGTCTGTTTCAATTGACAAGTCCTTGAAACAGACTATAGGTAGTGAGGAAACGTAGTAATTTTTCTTCTGCCTTTGTTTCCCACCTCACTAGGAGTGGTGTTGGCATCCAGAAGTTGCTCATTTCTGGGCTGCCTCACCTTTCCCGACTTGCTCTTTCAGTTCCTCTATCACCTAAACTAGGGCATCTCCATTTACTTTCTAATTTGTATTATAAATACTAAGCCTACTTCCCTCAGTATGCTCCCACTTCTACTTCCTTCATTGAATCAAAAGGAACTTGCAATCCTAGGAGAGGGAGAAGAAAAGGAAGGGACCAAAATTTATGTGGATACATAAAAGTAAGGAAAAGGAGAATAAAAACAAAACTGATATTTACCAGCACTTGAGCACGTTCACACAAGCGCAAACACACACACACACACACACACACACATATTAATTGAAAGAAACAAGACACTAAATTTTCTCGTTTTAACTTGTCCTTCCTGACCTCTACTTTCTTGTTAAATTGAAATTCAGATAGTTAAATTTAGAATACTACTGTCACCATTTTCCCATCTAGGCTCCTAGGTCTGTGGGTAGAGTTAATTTTTTGTATCTACCAAAAGATACAAGTGAGATTCAGTATTGATAGTGACTCTGGCCCTGGTTGTAGTGGGAGGTTAATGAAGCCAAAGATATGTGCTTGGAGAGCCTAAAGCTCCCACTGAGAGTTAATTTTGTTTGCCCATTTCCTAATGGTCTTTGTGGTCATTAGGCTTACTGCTGTTTGGCACTTGATGCATTTTCTTTTTACTTCTGGCTTTTGTTTTACAGAGTTCAAAGCTAAAAGCATCTACTTCTTAAAACTACTGAGTGGTTTTCTAATGGTCACAGTATGTGGGAACTGGGCACTCTGCAAAGCTAAATGTCATTTGGCACAAACTATACTGGGTAATTTATAACCAGTATAACTGTGCTTTCTTGATGAGCAAATTCTCTGTGTATGTGTGTGTACCTGTGTATATATCATGTATACATATGCACTGGGAGGGAGAGTTGGGTCTGGTGTTTTAAATTAGACTTTCATTCTCTACTGAAGGGCATGACTTGACCTGAAATTCTTAATTATCCTTATGATACAAAATAAGTGTAATTATTATAATTCAAATTAAAAAACTAAGAGCATGTTGTAATCTGGGCCACATGTGTCTATCTCTATAGTGACTATTCTCCAAACCAAGATCTAGGATACATGTTATGGTAAAGAACTCTGCTTAAAAATGTTCTTAAAGGGCGCTTGGGTGGCTCAGTTGGTTAAGTGACCGCTTTGGCTCAGGTCATGATTCTGGAGTCCTGGGATCAAATCCTGTATTGGGCTCCCTGCTTGGCAGGGAGTCTGCTTCTCCTTTTGACTTTCCCCCTCTCATGCTTTCTCTTTCTCTCATTTTCTCCTTCTCAAATAAATAAATAAAATCTTTAAAAAATAATAAAAATAAAATAAAATTATAAAAATGTTCTTAAAGCTTACTTATATAATCATTCTTATAAGGGTATAAAAAATTCTATAATATTATATGCACATGTCACAATTTTAAAGAAACTAGTTTAAAAAAACTAAAATTTTTGTAAATAAGAATTAGACCAGAAAGTCTACGGTATTTTGAATCAAAATATAACATTTCCTCATTGCTTCAAGGAATGATTCTATTTGTTTCATTTGCCTTCTTTAATCTGCAAGACTAGGCAAGAATAGAATGGTCACTGGTTTATCCAGAAAACAATAAACACTGAGATAGTAGGCATTTAAGAACCTAAATTCATACACAATTAAACTGGGGAAGCTGGGGGTTAGATCTTTTAAAAACATCTTCCTTGTTTTGAACTACACTAATATACTCAGAAGAATATAGAAGAAAAAGAAATCACAGTACATAGTCTTTCCCTATGGAAGAGATATAAACTAGCCTTTCCCAAAACCAGATTAAAATCAGTCTAGTAAAAATAAGTACATATCTTTTGTATAAACAAGTTTACCAAGTGAGCAAAGAGCTAGAGAGGCGGTTCCTGGGTAGATTACGAAGGCTATTGGGCAAAGAGTCACTGACCAAGAGTAGCCACCCATTTGGGAACAATGTGAGCCTAAATGGCATGTGCCTTGTAAATTCCCTCTGCACCTTCAGCTGGGATGTTTGTGCAAGAAAGAGTCTGTAGCACCAGATATCAAGAGATCAGAAGAAAACAAGCATCAAAAGCCATAGGGAGGTTTGAAGAACTTCCCTTGAAAAATAAAACTAGAAGGTAATTCTCTATGGTTTCTCAAATACCAGCTGGTAAGAAAAACAGACAATATACATCACAAACTTTGACAGTGAGAAATCGTGTGACTTCTTAAACATTTGCAGTTTCTCTATGTCTATTACTTATTCATCTAATTTTTTATAATAAATAAGAGCAAACCCCTTAAAAGAAAATCTTGCTTCCTCTTGTTTCTAAGACAATAGGAAAGAGATCTGGGTGAGACTACATCTAACTTGATATCCCAGCTTGAGGGGAGAAGAAATCTGAGGATAAGAGAGGAAAGAAGGATAGCAAAACTTGGAGTTTGAGGAAAAGTGCTAAGGAAGATAGCTATAGGCTGAGGACATAAGAAAGAGAAGCCCAGGAGATAAACATCCAGAAATGGGTGCCTTTCCTCACCCGGGGTCTCATCAGTTGCCCCAAGCTCTCCAACTCCACAAATGTAACAATGCCAACACAGTCTACAGGAAAAAACACTTTCTATTTAGCAATTTGGTTATTAGGTCGTTTAACTTTGTTTTCTAATCCACCTCTCTTGACCCCATTACAACACCATGAAGAGTAGAAACTGCTCCATTCTTTTCCTTTACAACTCTGTATCATTTATAACTATGGCAACCACATACTTTTCATGAATGTAGTAATAGTATTTCTCATGCTGCCCTCTCAGTTCAATGCTTTCTTCAAAAGTAATGGACAAGAATATTCCAAAGGACAGAAGAATAGGATGTGGGCAAGATAGATTGGGATACCAAGTGCTTGGTACACTTTTTTAAAAGGAATTTCTCTCTTAGAATTGAAAGTATCTTCTCAAGAGTTGGAGACCTGACTTTGCTTAGACAGAGAGCTATTGGCTTGGTCTCTAATTTGCATTCAAGGTCCAGGTCTCAGCTCAAAATTCTTTGATATTATAAAATTGTCTTCAGTACAAAGTCATTTTCAAAGAAAGAGGATTCTTCTCTTTTTATTCCCAGCTTTTATTATAAATGTTTTCAAACATATAACAAACACAAATATTTTAGTATTAAAATCCATATACTTGCCACCTGGATTATATCACTAATATTTTACTGTGCTTGCTTTGTCACATATCTATGCATCTATGAATCCTTCTAGCTGTCAATAAACTCACTGTTTTATGCATTTCAGGATGCAGACATCAAAATATTTCTTCCCTAAATATTTTGGCATATATATGATTAGTTAAAAATTAATATTTGGTTATAGATTTTAATGTAAAATTTGATATAATAAAATGCACAAACATTAAGCGAATATCTGAGTTTTTTAATCTGAGTTTTAACAATATATACATCTGTATAATTGTAATCCCTATCAAGATACAGTATTCTATATTAAATTTTGTCTAGCTTTGCCACCATTCTAGAGAGTTCCTTCATGCCTTTCCCAGTCAGTCCCAGTCTCCAAACTCCCTCAGAATTATATAACTCTTCTGATTTTTTTTCCTAGATGAGAGTATTTTTCATGCTTGCCAAAAAGTCATGCAAGTAATGGTTTTAGAGATGAACCTCTGTGGCCAGTCACACTATAGGGACATTTGGCTTTAACACAAGAAAAATTTAACATTTCTAAGTGACTGATTATTGTAGATAAATGAGTAAAAGGAGACTCATTCTATTGCATAAGTCATCTTCACTTCCTGCCCGTTCATATCTAATAGCCTGGATAAGAAATAAAGTACACATTGTCCTTGCTTGAAAAGTCAGGCTATTTCATTCGTCTCATGGTGGAGGCTCAAGGTAAAAGTTCTTCAGGTTCTGAATATGGTCCCCATGTGATTACTGGTCTCAGAATACAAAACAAAAGAGAGCAGACTGTGATACTAAGTGTGAGCTCTTTTGGGCCAGGTCACTGATACTTATTAATATTATGGTGCCCTGGAAAAATATATAAATACAAGAACTAGAGCTTGCCAGATATTTAACCACTCCTGGGTGGAAGAACCATGAAAGGTGCATTTCTTCCTCCAGTGCGGGACGCAAGCTACTTTCACTGCGCTCAGTGATGGTACCCTAATGGGTCATGAGAGTGAATTCTACTCCTAAAGTGGCAACCGCCTGAAGGAAGCAACTTTCTGGCTCATTGTTTTGCAAATTAAATGGGAAGTTTCTGACTCCTATGGCCTTTTTACAGAAGTCTCCTTACATGGTCTTTTCTATAGTGTTTGTTGCTTTTGTTTTCTGGTAGCTTATATCATTCTTCTTCTTTATCGTGTTGAATCATTTTTCTTTCAAGTTTCTCTTTACCTTGTCTGTCCGCACAGAGGCACACACACACACACACACACACACACCGCCCCCTGCTTCCTTTCCCTCATCAAGGGAGGGAATGCCATCATCAAACTTGCTGCTGCTTCATGTAAATTCCCACCTCTCCTTCTCCTCATTGCTGCAGTCATCCTCCCTTCACTTATTATGCTTTTTGTTTCTCTTTCTTGCTGCTTAATGATTTTTCCTGCTGATAAGCTGTGCCCAAAATACCGAGAGGCCCGAAGCACTTGCAAGACAGTTCACTGGGCTCATTGCTCTTTGTGCGTTCCAGAGCAGATGGAAGTAGGGCTCCAGTCATGCTCATCGCAGGACAGCTCTGTAGCGATGTGTAAATCTTATAACATTCCATCAGCATTTTGGTTAATGAGCCTATAGGCTTTCCATTTTATTTCCCTTTTTTTTTTTTTAAGTTGGAACATGATACTTTGGAAAATATTTTTCTGTTGGAGACTTAACTTTCAGTGCTATCTTTTGGAAGCAGAAACAAACCCAGTGTTTATTCACTTTACAAATGGGAGTCAAGTGTCTTTGTTATGATTAACACTGGGATAATAGAATAATAATAATGACTGATATTTGTATAGCATGGTTCTTTGTAGATGCACTCCCATACATTGCCCCATTTGAGGCTAGCAGCAACCCTAGCCATTATTATCATGATTCTCCCTTTCTTACATAAGTAAAAGACATCTGCAGGCACTATAGCAAGGGAGCCCTCAGAACTATACTTTGTCTGTACTGAAGTCAACCAGGAGAATATCTTTTTATAAGGCTCATGCAAAATTTGTCTTGCTCCTTCTCCTCTGGGTTCCCCACCCCCCCCCCCATATGAACATTTATAATACAAACTTTCTATGAGGCCGGTATCCTTAAACACCCTGCAGTGGTCAGGAAGTTGCTACTATAATAATTCATCAGACCAATACGTTGTATTCAGGGGCATTTAGCCACACTGACGACCATCATGAATATACAGGCATTCCACTCTTGACCCTGAAGATGTGCTCCTAGAAAAATTGCATGTAGATCAAATTACAGCACATAAAATCATATTGTAAAACACAGCAGGGTAATTGTTAGCTAAAGAAATCCTATAGTTTATCTTTGTGTAAAGAATTCTTTCATAATGCAAATAATCCATATTTTATTTGTAAGTTTAAGACTTTAGAAATGAGTTCGCATGAAGTGAAGGACACATCAATTTTAATGGGCTTAAATGGATGGTGGTCTGAGACACACTTTTCTGAACCACCTAGAGGGATCCTAGCAACTGTTCAGTGAAACAAGGGGACAAATTAGTCCCTCTGGAACAATAGAACTCTGCTATTATTCTTAATATGAGTTGATATGAGAATAGGAGGTCCTTTCCCCTCTCCCGCAGTGGTTTTACCTTTCCCAGTAATTGTTTCCTCAGAGTAAACTTGAGCTTTATATTTGTGAAAAGCACCGGAATTCTTTCCTAGCAAACCACATGAGCATCAGATATCCTTGAACTAAGCATACAAGGGTACACAAGTGCTTTCCTTGCATTTCCTGAGATGAGGTTCAAAATGTTACCTCTAGTCTCTGAATGCTCCTTAAGCAGGCTTTGCATTTCCTAATTTACAACCTTGGACTCAACTCTAAATTCCCTCAATTCTTTGTTCTTATTTCCAGTTCATGGACAAACAGCTGTCATGCCCTTGGATTATTTACTTCCTCTTCGTTTTCAACAACTTATGCCATATTCCACTTTCATTAAAAATTTCCTATCTATATAATAAACAAACACCATCCTTGCTGTGAAAATTACTTCTAAAATGCTCACTGTTGAGGAAAATATAGCACATAGCCAAATTGTGTTGCAAAGTTTGTACCATTTCCAGTGTAGGTGAGTGTCCTTCCCAAGGAGTCAACCTCAAGGGTGTTAGAGGAAGCTGTTCTTGAGGAAAGAAAGAACCCACTCATAATTCATCAGTTGTGTATAGAAACATACTGAGAATAGAGTAAATTTCTCTCAGTTCTCAGGATCCTCTGGAGCTATGCTCTCTGATTCCTATGGAAAAATATATCGAGACAGAGCTTGAGTGTCCAGGTATTAGGAGATTTTGTTGGCTATTCTGAGTTGTACCCTATACCTTGAGAGTTAAGTAGTGCCTTAGCCCATGCCCAGGAGATACTTTCATGAGGATTTTTTAACTTCTCAACTTGGAATAACTTCACAAATTTGTTCCTAGTTTCCTCCCTGCCAAAAGTAACCACGTGGCAGAAGACATGGAAATTATACCAAGAGAGACAAAATTAATGAATGTGATCCTACAATTGCTGCAATTTTTACCTTTTTTCGTAAGAATTCTTTCATCCTATCTTGTTCTGTAATAGAAACTCAGTCTTTGGTATTGTAGCTAGAACATGGCCAAAATCCTTTGCCCCCCATGCCACAACTCCAAAATCCCAAACTCTGGACTTGGTAAGATGTATAGGAAAAAGCAAAAGTTCTTCACCTTTCCCATGGATACCTTTATTTGGGAGGGGTGTGATTTGTAACTGGGTGAGAGATCTTTAGACATTTTGTTTTACTAGAGATATTATAACTCAGTTTGTTGGAAGGGAAAAGAAAAAAGGGATTGCATCATGCAGATGCTGTTCTTAACATAATATCAGCTCCATGGCAGCAAGCCGGAGTTGGGAAGTATGCAAAGCTTAAAGGTCTCCTGACTCATTTGAGTTTATTGCTTAAATTCCTTTTATCTTAAACTTCCATAGGATTAATATTAATCCTCAGATTATCTCCATAATTTTCAATGTAGAAACTCAGAGGCTCCAGGGACTTTTAAGTGATTTTTTTTTCCTTTATACTCCTCTATTTTTAAAAAAATTTTCCATATACAGTTAGCATACGTTACCTACATAATTATGTATATAAATGTACATATTTACTTATATTTACATAGAAGTATTTAATAATTACATTTATGTGCAAAAAAATATAGCATATGCTACCTATAAAATTATTTTTAAAAATTTAAAATGGTGAAAGGAGGAACACAAGTTCCCTATTGCAATTCAAAATCTAAATTTCCTCCTCATTTTGTCTCATCATATACAGTTCTCTTTATGTATCTTTGTTGGATTTCTGACTCAACAAAGCAGAAATTACATGCCCTCTGCATGCCCTATTTCCCCCCCTTCTCAATATGTAGCATACTTACTTCTACTGCTTTAAGCCACCCACATTCTTTAGTTGAATCTCAAAATTCACCTTCCTCAACCAGTCTTTCTTTATCAGCCCCATCCCAAAATTCACTTTGCCAAACTTCTGTACTGTGCACTCACATATACTTGCCCATATGTTGTTTTTGAATATAAAAATTTTACCAAAGTATAATTCACAGACAAGTGCATAAATTCTAAGTGTACAGCAAGATGAATTTTCACAAAGTGAAATCCAGATCAGGAAACAGAGCACCATCAGCAACCTCATCATGCTCCACTCAGTTGCTTTTCTCCCACCTCCACCAAGAGGAACCACTTTCTTGAAATTTAACGCCATAGGTTATTGTCAGCTTTACAGTGTCTTTTTTTGATGTCTGCCTTCTTACACCAACATTATAATATCAAGATTAATCCATGTTGCTCCATATAGCAGTATTTTGTTCATTTTCCTTGCTATATAGTATTTTCTTGAACAGTTATTCTTGTCCATTTGAATTTTGATGGACATTTGGTTTAGCCAGTTTGGAACCATTATGAGTGGTGCTGACATGAACAGTCTTATATATGTCTTTTGGAGAGCATAAGAACATTTTTCTTTTAGGCATATCTAGGAGTCAGATTGTTGGATCATATATGTGCGTATGCTCAGCATTAATAGAGAATTCCAAATAATTCTTAGAGCCTGTTAGGTTGATTTTTGAATTCTCACAAGCTGGAGTTCCCCACTGGTCAGTCGTGAGTAGGCAGTCAGTGTTGACATCTAGCCTGGTGGACAACCACATCACACCCAACTCCCCCTGCTCAGCCTATGGGTCAGTAGCCACCTACTCATTTCTCTGTGAGTGCATGTGGAAGAGTTTCTTTAGGGAATATAATTCCCATGTCCTAAGGGTTAGTATAGCTTATTTATCTCATCAACCTCAGCTGGGAAAAAGGCAAATCTTTTTGTCCATGTGGTATACTCATAACCAGCCATGAGCCCATTGAGAGCAAGAATTTTAAACTACTTTTTGGAGTTTCTCAACTCATCCATCCCACCTTCTACCTCCCTTGAAGAATCCAGGTTTAGATGTTTATAATATAATATTAACAGCTATGGAATTCTGCCTTGGGCATTGGTGTGTGCCCTAACTTACTAGTAGCCCATTTTCCTATGTTCTGCCATGATAGAAACATGTCCATTCTGTCTTTCTTTCCTTCCCTCCCTTTTTCTCCACAAAGACAGACAACAATTGTGGATACAGATAAACTGTGTTTAATAAATGTTTTTACACTACAGAGGCTTCTTTATCTTTACATGGGCTTATAAGTTCTATTAACACTAAAAACCATTCAGTGTTTTTAATGGAGTATGCAGGCCTCTGTATTTTATAAGGAAAAGCTCAATTATAATCTTCCTTAAAATGCATTTTTCTTGTCTTCATTTTAGGCTTTAAACCAAGTGGAATAAAAAGTTCTGTTTGATGAAATGATACCATATTATGTGGTTATAGTAAATGAATGTAATGCACAACATTTATACTCTCAACATTCTTCACATGCCCCATATAACGAACATCTTATTGTTAAAATTCTCACAGTAAAATTCACAGTAAGCTAACCACTTACCTTATATACATGAGACCAAGCATGACTGAGAGGCTTTTTCAATCTATTTTGCTTGAAGTAATTCTTATTTATAAAATATATAGAAAATTTCCTCCAAAGTAATACATTTTATGGAGATTACATAATATTTAAGGGAATAAACCTATTTGCCATTCTAATATTTTTCTTACTAGTATCTATTGAAATGTGGAATTTATTCAAGTCAAAGATAGGGCAGCTTCCTATGCTTGAGACTCTGCTGGACACTTGCCTTTTTTTTTTTTTTTAACGGTACAACAGTCTGCATATTTTTAATACTTATTTCTACCAACCATACAGATGTATGACAAAATTAGATAAAAAGATAAGCATGGGGACGCCTGGGTGGCTCAGTTGGTTAAGCAGCTGCCTTCGGCTCAGGTCATGATCCCAGAGTCCTGGGAAGGCAAATCTTTTTGTCCATGTGGTATACTCATAACCAGCCATGAGCCCATTGAGAGCAAGAATTTTAAACTCTCTGTACAAGATATTTGCTATCTCTGTACTTTTTCCCAGGGCTCCTTGCTCCACAGGGTGCCTGCTTCTCCCTCTGACTCTGCCTGCCACGCTGCCTGTGCTCGCTCTTGCTCTCTCTCTCTCTCTCTGACAAATAAATAAATAAAATCTTAAAAAAAAAAAAAAGATGAGCATGTTTAAGAACTCCATAAACTCTCCCCTTTTCTGCTTGATCTTTGTTTGTTTGTTTGTTTGCTTGTTTTTTTTTAATTTTTTATTTTTTATAAACATATATTTTTATCCCCATGGACACTTGCCTTTTAACTTCGGATAAGCCCCTCTCATCCGTATCTCAGTTTCATTTCAGTGTACAAATGGGAATGTTATTTGTCCTACTCTATTTCACAAAGTGTTGGAAAGATTACAAACAACACTGTAATAAATATTTTGTGCACATTTATTCATAAACAAGTATTTATTGAGCATCTACTATGGGCCAGGTATTATTCTAAATACTAGGGATACTGCAGTGAACAAAAACAAAACAAAATCCTGCCTCTATAAACTTCCATCCCAAAAATAAGTAAATAAACAAAATTTATATTGTGTTCATAATTACTAATGTAAAAAAATTAAATTGGGGAAAGAAATAGAGATTAGACGAGATAGAAGGACTTTAATGAGTAGTTGACATTCAAGTCAAAACTGAAAGAAAATGCAAAAGGAGACCTGGAGATACCTTAAGAAAGAGCAATGCAGGCAGAGAAAACAGCAAGTGAAAAGGCCCTGAGGTAGGAATGTACCTGGTATTTTCTAGGATTAGGGAAGCCTGCATGGCTGATGCGGAGTTAGAGGAGGAATAATAGAAAATAGCATCAGAGAGGTAACCAGGAGTATACCAGAGGGCCATGTCTCCATGAGTCCATGTGCAAGAGTTTCTTTAGGGTATATAACCTAGAAGTGGTATTGCTGGGATGTAACATATAAGTATATGTAATTTTGCTAGATATTACCAAATTGCTCCTAAGTGTACAAGTATATGCTTTCATGAGCTTTTATTTGAGTTCCTGTTATTCTACATCCTTCCAATTTTTGATTTTTTCAGACTTAAACCTTTGGTCTTCTGACAGATATGAAATACTATGTGTTATAGTTTCAATAGATACTTCCTTAACAACTGGTGAGTTCGAAGATCTTTTCATCTGTTTCTCCAGATTCCTCCTTTAGTAAATCTTGTTCATATTCTAATTTTCTATTAAATATTCATTTTTTTCCTATTGACATGGACTTCTTTATATGTTCTGAATATTAAATCCTTTGTCAATTAAATATGCTGCTATTGTATTCTCCATGTCTGTAGCTTCTCTACTTTGTCCTTATGGTATGTACCAATGCACAGAAGTTTTAAATTTTAATATATTCAGTTTTGTAAATCTTTTCCTTTATAGTTTATGCTTCTTGTCTTGTTTAAATCATTTCCTATGTACAAGCTATTTGCTATCTCTGTACTTTTTCCTAATGATCTGAAATTTTAGTTTTTAATTTTAGAAATTATGTCTTTCTGGGATGGTATGTGGTAAAGATTTTTTTCTTTTGTCACATGGTTAATCAACTGCCCTAGTCCCACCACACTTTTTAGAGAAATGGCAGTTTTTTCATAATTTATTAAGTTTCTCTTAAAGTGTGGGTATCTTTCTGGATACTTTAGCCTCTCCTATTGGTCAATTTTCTTTCTCTACAGTAGTAGTATATTATTTTGGTTGCTACAGCTTTATAGTGAATCTTGAGATAATATATTTGAATAAGGGGACAACTTCTTTTGTTCTTCTTCAAAGTTGTCTTGGCTATTCTTGACTTTTTTCTCTCATGGAAATACTTAAAATTATTTTCTCAAATTCCATAGAAAAACCTCTTGGCATTTTTATTGGAATTGCATTGAATTTACAGGTATGTGTGTCTTTATGACACTGAGTCTATTTATTACAAATGTGGCATAACTTTTCATTAATTTAGGTACTGCTTAATGCCATTTATTCAAGTTTTATAATTTTTGCAATGTATTTCATGCACATCTATTGTTAGATTTATTCTTAAGAGCCATTTTTGCTGTTGATTTTTGGTGCTGCTTTTATATTTTGTGATTGTTTATTCCTGATGAATAAGGACTGGAATTTTTTTACATTGATCTAATACCCAGTAAGATTTCTGAATTCTCTCTTTAATTTTAATAATTTTATTACAGATGCTCTTGGGTTTTCTATGAAAATCATATCATAGATTTCATATCATATCAATATGATTTCTAAAAAAAATCATAGCACCTGAGAATAAAAACAATATTATTTCTTCCTTTGTGGTTCATATACATTCTATTTCTTTATCTCATTTTAAGTCATTGACTAGGACCTCAGTACAATCTTAAAGCAAAGATAGGGTTATTTTTTTTTTCATTGTTAATTTTAAAAAGAATGAGTCTAACATTTCATCATTGTATAATTACTGTGAAGAAAAGATACTGTATGTTTATTAAGAATGGATGATGATCCATTCATCTGTTGATGGACATCTAGGTTCTTTCCATAGCTGGGGGGAGGGGGTTTGGGAGAAGAGGGTGGGATTATGGACATTGGGGAGGGTATGTGCTTTGGTGAGTGCTGTGAAGTGTGTAAACCTGGTGATTCACAGACCTGTACCCCTGGGGATAAAAATATATGTTTATAAAAAATAAAAAATTAAAAAAAAAATAAATAAAGAGGGAAAAAAAAAAAGAATGGATGATGAATGTTATCAAATGCCTCTTCTACTTTTGATATAATTGTATGGTGGGGTTTTTGTGTGTGTGTGTTTGGGCTTACTTTCTAAATTTTATAAGGTAAATTTTACTGATGAATATTTTAATTGTCTTGATGTACTTTCTAATGGATTGCTAGAATAGATTTGTTAATATTTTGTGGTTAGTTTTTTTAATATTCCATGTTGTTTCGGAAGGAAATGTGTCTTTTAATTAGTGGGTACAAGTCTGTGTGTGTGTGCGTGTGTGTGTGTGTGTGTGTGTGTCTGATAGATCAAGGCTGTTAATTAGGTTGTTAAAATTTTCTATATCCTTGCCAACTTTTTGTCTGTTTAATTTATTAATTACTCTAATGTATTTAGATCTGCCTTAACAATTATGGATTAGTCAGTTTCTCCTTATAACAGGTAAATTTTATCCCTGACTATCTTATTAAACATATGCAAGTTAGAGATGTTATGCTTTTCTATTGAGATGAAACTTTTATCTTTGTTGTGATTCTCCTTAGCTCTGATAATGTTTTTTGCCTTAAAAACTATTTTATCTAATATGAATTTAACAGCAAAAGCTCATATTTTGGTTTGAATTTACCCAGTGTATTTTGTATCTTTTTCCTTTCAGCATTCCTGTGTCCCTATATTTTAAATGTGCACCTCAAAAGTGGACTATAGGTGGACTTCTTACAGTCCAGTCTGACAATCTGTCTTTTCACTAGCAGCATTAGACTATGTAAATTCATTGTAGTTTTCACTAAATTTGAGTTCTACCATTTTATTTTGTGCTAGTTTCCCTAAAATTTTTGTGCTTTTTTTTCCCGCTTCTTTCCCACTAGTTAGATTGAATTCTTTTTGTTCTATTTTTTCCTTCTTTCCTCTCCTTGCTTGGAGTGGTCACTTTTAAAATCTAAGTTGATCAGGGACTCCTGGGTGGCTCAGTCAGTTTTAGTGGCCAGTTCTTGATTTCGGCTCAGGTCATGATCTCAGGTCCTGGATTGTAGCCCCTATGTAGGGCTTCACGCTCAGTGGGGAGTCTTCTTCAGGATTCTCTCTCTCCCTCTTCCCTTTCTCTTCCCTTTCCCCCTACTCGCTCACTGCCTCTCACACCCTCTAAAATAAGTAAATAAATCTTTAAGATAAAATCTAAGTTAAGCAATACTTCTATACTCCACCTAATAAAATCAACCTTGATCACATGGTATTAAATTTTTAGTATTTTGTCACTATGTTTCTCTACCACAAGTTAGTCATTAATATCATTTTTGTTATTGTTTTATACAATCAGTATTTGGTTATATATAACCTCATGTTTTCCAATTACTCTGTTCTTTTGTCCTTCCTATACCTATAATTATTCTTATAGATTCAATTTAACTTTTCAGACTGTACATTCTTTGGGGGTTCATTCAGTGTTTGGTTCACAGATTTTTTTTTTTACCATAAAATGACTATTACATCATTTTACTTGAATGATAGATTGTTATATATTTTCTCTTTGCACTCTGAGCACAGTCTTCTTACTCCCGTTAATGGTGGAGAATTTTGCTATCAATCTAATTGTGAGTCCTTTGAAATAATTTATCTTTTCTCCCAGCTGCTTTTTGGTCTCTCATGCTCTTTTAGTAAATATGCACTACTGTCCTTTTATTCAAGTTACACTTAATGTGTCTATATGCGGACCCATTATTATTTATCTGCTGGGATTCACTATGGTTCCTGCTTCTGAGGGTCCAGTTTGTTTATCAGCTCTGCAAAACTGTCAGCCAACATCTTTTTGAATGTGCTAATTACCCCCCATTCTTTTTATTTTCTCCATCTGGCATTCTAGTAGAGACTTTGTCACCTCCTTTTGCCTGCAGAATTTTTTAGTCTACCTTTCATTGAAGTGTGGCCCTTCTGTGATCATTGACTGCTTTATTAAGAGGTCTCAGTTTCAACTTCTGATTTCAAGTGGACCAAAGCTTTGCCTCCTTTTCCCTATCTACCCCCACATTCTGCGGGTATCTGTTTAAAGACCTACTCTACTACCTTAGGCATACACCCTGAGAGCAGGGCAGCTTCCTCTAGACACCATTTTGATTCTGGTTTTGCCCCTGGAGTTCCCCTTACATTCCTATGATCTTAAGTATACATTTGAGGAGATATTTCTTGCATTTTATTTAACACGTATAAGTCCTTTTTTAGTTGAAAGGTGCACATATAAAATATAGACAACAATATCACCAAAAACAGAACTCTAGTTTTTAAATTATAATTTTAAAATTCCCTCAGCCCTTTCCCTTGTTCTAGACATATGATTAAATAATAACAATGTCATTATTCCAAAACACTTTTCAAGTATTACAAAAGGTTATAGAACTTGTTCTTCCCTACTGTTAGCTAAGGATTTATTTCTCAACTTTTCTCCTCTCAACCAAAGAGGAAAAAAGAAAAAAAGACAAATTATCAGACAAAAGATGAAGTGTGAGCCCTGTGGGATTACACTCAGTTCCTTCTTTTGCCTAGTTACTGAAGTTCACTTGAAGTTTTAAATGGCACTCATTTTCTCAAATAATTCCATGAACATTTCTAAGCACCCAAATTTATTGTATTCAATTTGGTGATGAATCACTCATCTTAAAGTGTGAAAATCATAAAATTCCAGAGAAAAGATGCTGGCTATTCTAAGGAATTTAGAAAAAGTATAACTGTTGAGCCTTCAACGTTATTGACATTCCTTTTATGAATGAACAGTAGGGTTGAATGATGACACTCTATAACAAATTTCTCATGGAGTACCTTCCACACAATTATGAAAAACTAGGGGGATTTGTTCTCATCCATTCTCACTTGGGACTGCAAGTCTACTCACTGTGTCATAGCAGTTCCTGAATAGACTCATTCACTATTCTACTTAGAAGGCAGTTAGACAAGAGGCCAAATCTCATCCTTTTGCAAGTGATTACCTTAATAACGGTCCTTCACTGTGAAGGACCAAATAAACAGCAGAATTCTCACAGAAAATCCTGCACTTCCCCAAGTTAAAATGTTACAAAGAAATGATCAGGAAGTACTGACCGTTTGAGAAAGAGCTGATTAAAACAATATTTAAGCAACTTTTCACATAGATAATTCAAGCAAAAAAAAAAAAAAAAGACATTATCCAACATCTTGAGCATTGCTTCTCAAAATTTAATAAGCATATGAATCACCCAGGGTTCTTGTTAAAATGAACATTCTGCTTCCATAGATGGGTAATGGGAAGGGGATCACGAAGATTCTACTTATCAAACTTGTCAGTTATCCTCAGTTTGAGAGATAAAGACCCAATTGACTGAGATAAAATGGGTTATACTTGAACAGTCTGGGACTAGGCTGTGCAATACATAGCCACCAACCATATGTGGTGACTGAGCACTTGAAATGTGGCTAATCCTAATTGAGATGTGCTAAAACTATAAAATACACACTGAATTTTGATGAGTAAGAAAAATATTTATAAAATGTTAACTTTTAATTTTTATTCCATGTTAATTAAAAAATATGGGTTAATTAAAAATGTTATTAAATTAATCTCAGGGTGCCTGGGTGGCTCAGTCGGTTAAGTGACATAATGTTGATTTCAGCTCGAGTCATAACCTCAGGGTCATGAGGTCAAGCCCCGAGCCCCTTGTCAGGCTTGTGCTGGGTGAGGAGCCTACTTAAGATTCTTGGTTAAGCAAGTTGCCTTCAGCTCAGGTCATGATCCTGGAGTCCTGGGATTGAGTCCTGCATCAGGGTCCCAGCTCCACGGGGAGTCTGCTTCTCCCTCTGACCTTCTCCCCTCTCATGCTCTCTCTCACTCTCTCTCTCTCTCTCAAATAAATAAATAAAAATCTTTAAAAAATAAAAAAAAAAGATTGTCTCTCTCCCTCTTCCATTGCCCCTCCCACCACCACTTGAACATGCTTGATTTTTTTCTCTCTCTCAAAAAATTAATCTCACCTTTTATTTTTTACTGTATTTAATGGGACTACTAGAAAATTTAAAATTCCATATGTGGTTTATATTTGTAGCTCCCATTGTTTCTGTATTTGTTTTCTATTGTTGCTGAGCAAATTATCACAAACCTAGTGACTTAAAACAAATTTACTGTCTTACATAAGGTTCTAGAGGACAGAAGTCCTAAAATCAAGGTATTAGCAAGATCTAAGGAAGGCTTTGTTTCCTTGCCTCTTCTTTTTTTTTTTTTTTTAAGATTTTATTTATTTATTTGACAGACAGAGGGAGATCACAAGTAGGCAGAGAGGCAGGCAGAAAGGGGGAAGCAGGCTTCCTGCTGGGCAGAGAGCCCGACCTGGGACTCGATCCCAGGACCCTGAGATCATGACCTGAGCAGAAGGCAGAGGCTTAACCCACTGAGCCAACCAGGCACCCCTCTTCTGGCTTCTTAAAGGCACTTGAATTCCTTGGCTAATGGCCCTTGTCTAAAACCAACAGCACAGTATCTTCCAATCTCTCTCTATCTTGGTCTGTCTGTCTCTGTCTGTCTTTCTGGCGTGTGCGCACACACACTTCTGATTTTGTCATCACATCTCCTCTCATCTTGATTCTCCTACCTCATCCTTATATAAAGATAATGTGATGACACTCGCCCCACTTAGATAGGCCAGGATGATCTCTGATCCAAGATCTTTAATTATATTTGCAAAGTCCCTTTTGCCACATAAGATAACCTATTCACAGATTTCAGAGATTAGTACATGGACATTTCTGGGGAAGGGGCATCATTTTTGTCTACGCCATTTCTATTAGACAACACTGATCTAGATAATTCACTAGTTTTGCACTAAACAATAGCCAGATGTGCACCTTAATCACTATACAAATGGAGTCAGGAATATAAAATAAGGGATTTTATTATCTTGGTATTACAATGTCAAACATTGTAATACAGATTTATTTTTAAGTGGAGTACTTCTGATTCCAGCATAGATTCAGTGTCATATAAACAGGTTTTATGGTTGTAAATATTGGCAAAAAATCCAGATTTCTGGATTTTCCTAATTCAAGAGACTTTCATGGCCCTCAGTTGTCCCCCCTTAATTGGCACACAAAGAGTAATGAATATAAAGAATTAATAAATGTAAAGGATAAAGTCTGGGTAGGTGACTTAAAATCCAGTGATAGTGTAATGTGTCTGAAAATCACAATAAGCGTTTAAAAGGGAGGAATACCTATAGTCTGGTAAGGTCCTCTTAGCTCAAAATGATCAGGGAAAATTCCTTGAAAGAAATAGACTATGCCCTGGGTCTTTAAGAATAGAAATTAATCTGGTTACCTTAGACATTAATTCCAAACAATTTTGTGACTCTTCTATTTTGTTTAAGAGGCACATTTTTAAATACTGGAGTTGATAGTATTGAGTTTCCTTTTTCTCCCATTTCTTAAACATTAACCTTGGAGGCTAAATCAATGAAGTGAAGGACACAGAAAATGAGGGCAAGGGAGAAAAAAAAAAAGAAATGGAAATTATTGCTGTTTTTTCCTCCACATATTTCCTGTCTACAATACAAAATAACTCGTGCTTAGATTTGAGGAATACAACCGTAAACTAACTTGTCAGAATAACAGAAACTGGCCAATAGTTTTAGGGTATTGAAGGCATATAGTCTAACTTACTATACATTTCAAAACATTTAAGATTCTGCTATGGCCTAAATATACCACTTGTGCAGCAAATTTCCATATCCATAAATTATACATAGAACCACATTATCATCCTATCTATGTATTCATCCATCCATCTATTAAATAGCAACTTTGCCCCGAGGGCACTACCAGGATTCCAATTTGAAGAACCTGTGGGGAACAGTCCCAAAATCCAAAGCCTTATTTTGTCATGGTTATTAATTAAGTATCCATAGTGCCAGGCATTTCCAGAACCTGCACTATCATAAGATCTCTCACTCTGGCTTGTACTAGAGCTTATGTGACTGGACAGCAGTTGGTCCCAATTGGAAGAAGGAGTAGATGAGGACGGTGCCTGTACTGAGCTGTGATAGAGAGGGCTGACCCAGGGAGGTGGAGCTGCTCCCAACACTCCAGAGTAGCATAATAACTACTGTCTCTTTACAAGGCTATTGAGATGTCTCATAAACTATTTACTGGATGAAATACAGAAAGTCCCATGGATGTTATCAAATATTTTCAACAAAAAATAACAATAAAATAAGGCTAAAGAAATGCTCACTGCCATGGAAATTCATTTTGGTCAGGTCAGAGCCTCAGCCTCTCTCCTGAGAACATCAGAATTTGGCCACCTTACCAAAGAACTAAAACATAAGTTTAAGTGCCCAGTGATCTCCCTATGGCTTCCTCAATGGCTCGGGCTTAGTTTGAACCTCTGGGAGAAATGGTTTTCTTTTCTAGAATTAAAATGAGTGGCAAAAAGAGAGTCAAAACCAGAACTCCTATAATTTTCATGATCCTTGTTACTTCTCAGAAATGTGAACCAAGTTAGCATCTGTGCATCTTCCCACTTCATGGGAAGGAAGGCAGGGAATTCTGAAAACCTGGTTTCTTGTTTTTTGGAGTTGTGTTGTTGTTGTTGTTGTTGTTGTTTTTAGAATTTCAGCCTACTGCCCTGAAAAGCCTGCCGTGGATATGCTTAGCCCTCTTTACTATCTTCATTTTACAATTCATGTTAAAGGCTAAGCAATGTTGATAGCACTTTCTTATAGATAAATATTTAAAATTATCAGGGGGAGGACCTCTGCTTCTGGGAGTGTGGAGTCGACATACTTATCCCTAATCCTCTCTGTAAGCGCAATTAAAAATTCTAAAGGCTATAGATAAAACAGACAAGAAGACACTGGAAGAGGAGAAAAGAAGGCAGAATGGCTAGGTCCCACAGAACAAACAACACAGCTGTATTTCCCGTTTGCTTGTTGCCTTTTACATCCCAGATTTGGAGCTGAAGAAACAGGCAACCAGGAACACCGTTGGGTACAAGCAAGAAAAAGCTCAAAAAAGGCTGGCTCTCTCTACCCAAGGAAACAGCAAAGGCACCTTTGTAAGACAGAAAAGTTTAAGGTAATAACTCCTCTACCCTAACCTGACACTATAGAAAAAACTGGAGCCCCAGTCCCACTCATACCAGCAAAGAAGGGAGGCAGAGCCCAGTCTTCTCCTCTCTCAAGGCTATGAGATGAATCCAGTACCATCACCCCAACAGGTTACATGAGACCCAGTTAGATGGGACTTCTTTCCCTCACCTCATGATAGCAGTCATCCTAAAATTCATATGGAAAGAAGAAAGAGCTCAACTATCTGAAACAATTTTGAAGAAAAAAAAATAAAGTAGGTGACAACGATCTACTTAATTTCAAGAACTATTAGCTAGCTATAATAATCAAGACTTTGTAGTATTGGCGGAGAGGTAGACATATAGATGAGTGATATGAATCTACAGTTATTTCAAAATGAAAGACTTAAGTTTTGAACAATTATTTGTGTTATGACCAACTTACTCATGTTATTTGCTCATTATTCCTGTTTTTTATGAACTTATGTTTACATGAAAAATACTCCTGGAGAGTGGAGAGGTTTTCTCCCTATACAAAGTCTTCACACACTGTAGTAAAGATGAATTAAAACTGAACTGTGGATGATATTTATGTAACATTTAGCCTTGTGTTTTTAAATATTATAAATATGAAATGTAAAGTTAAAATCCAGATGCAAAGCCCAAATTAGTCAACTCTCTAGACGGCTTCAACTACACTCGATTATCTAGATAATTTTGCAATATGACCAAATAAGAAAAAATTGTAAAATCAGAAATAAAAGTTCCATTTCTAGTTGTACCCTGAAGATGAATCATATGGTATTTTAAGTGAAACCCTGTGTCTGAATTACTTGTGTCAACAAATAATAAGATCAAGATGGTCAGGGCAACATTGTAAAATATAGATGTAATATATACAGCACCCTTTTTTTCTTAAGGCAAAAAGCATACTCTCAAAATTCACAGCTTATGGGAACCAATTTTAATTCAGGACAGTTCACTAAATGTCAACTAACATTAATTAATATAGTTGGTAATTGTTCTTTTCTAGAGGGGGCCATATACAGTCAGCACACTATCCAACTAGTTAATTCAGTTTTACTCTGAATGCAATAATTTGTTGATGTGTGAACAATCAATTTATTTAAAAGTTGTGTGTCCTTCTGCAACATTTTTGCAAAACTGAAAATTGAGATTTTCATACATAGATAATACGAATATCAAACATTTGTGCAACATTTGAGGATTTAAAAACACATTTACGCAAGCCAACATTTACTTCCAACTACCCCTTTACTAAAATCATTATGCACTTTCCAAGGAGTGTAAGTGATTTTCCTAATGTTACACAGCCTTGAAAAAGACTAACCCGCACACCATAGCCCCATATCAAATTTTCCCAGGCACCAAACTGACTTTCTGTAGGTGAATATTGCAAATCTATAAAGTAGTCCAGTTGATTGAAGAATGCTTTCATTTGGAATTGATACTCCTGTAACAATACCTACACAAAAGATGAATAATAAAAAAGTAGTCCTCCGGGTACCTGGGTGGCTCAGTGGGTTAAACCTCTGCCTTCCGCTCAGGTCATGATCCCAGGGTCCTGGAATTGAGTCCCACATCTCTCTGCTCAGTGGGGAGCCTGCTTCCCCCTTTCTCTCTGCCTACCTCTCTGCCTACTTGTGATCTGTCTGTCAAATAAACAAATTAAAATCTTAAAAAAAAAAAAAAAGTAGTCCCCCTTCACTATTTCTTTTGACAGGTATAATATCAGTAAACATTATGGGCACTTATTTGAGATGTAGGCTTAGCTGAAATGGATAGCATATTGTTCCTTTGACTTCAGCTGGAAGAGGGGGACTGTCTCCGAATCCAAAGCGTAACAAAGCAGAGACAGATGAAACAAAAAACACGTATCTGAAAATGACTTGGTAATTGCTCCAAAACATGAGACACTGATTTTTAATTTTAATCTCCCTAAGGCCTGGTATTCCTTAATCAGTTGTACTTGGAAATCAGTATCTCTGAGTCAATGAATGCTTTTGGCTGCATAGGCTTCTCCATGGTAGGAACAGCGAGTGTTTGTCATAAAGAAATGATTACATTAGTTTGTGCATGTTTTTAATCATTCCCCAGTTGTTCTCACTCACCCATCAGAGCATGTCTGTGTCCTTGTTATTTCCATTCCTAACATGCCAATTGCCTCTCTATTGTCTCCCAGAGTCTGTCTTCTCTAAGGTGTCCTAGTGATGCATACTTGCCCAATCCCAGCCAATAGATCAAACGCCAATCTAATTTGCAAATCCAAGTAAATACAAAGTAGGTTACGCATAATTCAGACCTCATCTTCAAATGATTTAGTTATCTGACTCTAGCTTTCACATTTTCCTGTTTTGTTCTTGGTATTTTCCCCATTATCTCTTCACAACAAATACTGCCAGGTCATTTTGATTTTTTGAATACTACTTCAGCTTCTCTTTAAAAACAGTCATAAAAATCTTTTATTACTTGGAACTCTAGAGGATTTCTTGCTTCCTTTTCCTTAACTTCGGAGTACCATCCTGATGATGAGACACAATGGCCCTCTAGGTCTTTAATCTTCCTCTCTTGAGACACAAAGAGAGCTGTGTGCTATTTCAGAAGGTATTAAGTCAAGCCAATTGTGTACCCTACAGAAAGGCCTTTAGTGCCTCTTAGCATTTTCTTTTAAGAGGCCCAAATTTGTGTTTGTACCAAAGTTCCCTACAAATTCTTGTTCAGTGAATAGAATAAAGTGTGATTGTGGCAGGGCTGAAGAGATACCACTGTGGCTGAGAAGTTAAATCAGAAATTACCAGAAGTTTTTCTATCCTAACTTGAGCCAGAGGTCAAATATGTTCTTCACCTGTTTGGAAAGATAAGATTGATGTAGGGCTTCTGAGTGGTCTATGGATGAGTGATGCAGTCCAAAATTCCCTGGGGTCAGGATTCCCAAGCTGTGATCCCGAGCAAACTTTAGGAGTACAGGAACACCATTAACACATGTATAAAATACAGTAACTATGTTCTAGGAGAGAAGCTCTCAAGGCGTGGTTTCCACACCAGCAGCGTCAATATCACCCGGGAATTTATTAGAAAAGTTAGAAAGTCTGGGATGGGACGACCATAGCCTGTGTCATGAGCCCTGATGCATGCTAACATTTGAGAATCACTGTTCCAGAGGAAGGGGGGCTAGCTTTCGTCAGGTAGTCTGATCCCATCTCCTACTCCTCTCTGCCTTGCTCAGCTCCAGCCATACTGATCTCATTGCAACACCGGAGGCATGTTCTGGTTTAGGACCTTGACATTGACTCTTGCCTCTGCCTCATACCCTCTTCCCTCATATGTTTTGCAGCTGGCTCCCTCACCAGTGGGGCTACTCCTATCACCTTATTTTAAATTAAGCACCTCCCCACCCCCACCAACTAACCTAACCTCCTTACTATCCACTTTTTATTTTTCTAAAGCATGGATCATTTCTTACATATTGGGTAATTCATATTTCTTGCTTATTGTCTACCCCCAGCCCCAGAATTTAAGCCCCACAAGGGCAGCAATGTTTGCTTTGTTCCCTGCATGCCTAGAATAATGTTCTGCACAGATTAAATACTCACTAAGTAATTATTAAATCAAAAAAAGAATAACCAAAAGGATCCATGACCTTAAAAAGGGATAAAAAGACTGTTCCAGAGGCAGTTGGATAGTCTTTCACAGAGGAAAACCAATGGAGCATTCCATTAAGCATCCAACTCTTGGTTTCATCTTAGGTTGTGATCCTAGGGTCATGAGATCAAGCTCTACATCAGATTCTGCATTCAGCACAGAATCTGCTTAGAGTTTCTCTCCTCTTCTCCCTCTGCCCCTCCTCCCTAAAAATAAATAAATAAATAAATCTTTAAAAAAAAAAAAAAAAGAACAATGTGTTCACCACTATCTTCATGCGCATGAATAAAGGTGTGCACTACTTGGGAAGGCTGGAGGAAAATGATGTAGAGGAGGCTCAAGAATGATGTTGGACAGGGGCACCTGGGTGGCTCAGTGGGTTAAGCCTCTGCTTTCGGCTCAGGTCATGAACCCAGGGTCCTGGGATCCAGCCCCACATCGGGGCTCTCTGCTCAGCAGGGAGCCCACTTCCCTTCCTCTCTCTCTGCCTGCCTCTCTGCCTGCTTGTGATCTCTCTCTCTCTTTCAAATAAATAAATAAAATCTTTAAAAAAAAAAAAAAGAATGATGTTGGGTAGAAGTTAGAAATATTTGTGCAAACTCCCTGCTTGGTTGTATTTTTGCCTTACAGGTTATTATTCCTAAGTTTTTAAAATAAAGATATATTAAGTCATTTAATCCTACTAGAAGGTAGATGCCTCACTTATCCTCCTTTAATAGATGAGAAACTGGGACATAGAAAGTTACTTATTTTGCCAAAGTTTATACAGAAGTCATATGAAAAGACAGGATTTGAATGTAGTGATCTGGTTTGAGAGTGCAGCTCATACAACTATATTGTATCAATTTAACCTTCCAAAGTTAATGAGTTATACCTATGTGTAAGCATTTAAAATGTTTGATTATAATTTTTATAGTTCTATCTTTTCTGCTAGGCTGAACAACCTATAAAGGAGCACCATTTCTTATTCATTATCTCTATTTACCCAGTGCTTAGCATAATGTTACTGGATGGATGGATGGACAGATGGATGGATGGATGGATGGATGGACAAATGGACAAGGATAGAAGTTTGAGCCTGGCTGCTTCATTCAGCTCTAGGATAAACAGTCCCTTGAAACTCCAGAAATGAATTAATCAGCTTTGGTTTTTTCTCAACTTAAATCTGTCAAATAAGCCTGAGGTTTTGTAATTGAAAAAATGTGTAGGTGATCAGATAAGGGAAACTGAATGATAAGGATATTTGTCTCCAGGTACTTTGGCCACAGAAGTGTCTGTTTCCCCCAGCCAGCCTGCCTCCTGCCCCAGAAGATAAAGAGCAGCAACAGCAGGGGAAGCAAAAGGTTGCTGGGTTGTGCCCTTTTCCTCTCTCTGTGAGGGATGAGCTTAGAGGGATGAGCCAGCTTAGCCCTGACTGGGCCCTGATTTGCATATGTAATCAGGATCCACTGATAAAAGTAAATTAAAAAACTATGCCTAGAACTGAAAGAATGCAGAGGGAATGCAAATCACTCCTGGCTGCCTGGCTTCCTAGTGAGTCATCTAGCTCTGTTCTTCCTTCTTGCCTCTGTCTCAGTTTACAAAATGCTGCTTCCAAAGACATTTGTTAACATTTAAACCTAAATTCTTACAAATGGAAAGCATCTCAGCAAAGTTCTTCTGGATGTTGTAAGGCTCAGCCTTCTACCCAGATGGCTCCAACTTGCTGGGCTCATTCTCCAGCCTCCATTCCTGGGGTGTCTAGAAGGTACCAGGACAGATCCCACTTTGACTCGAGGCCTGCAGCTGGTCCAAGGCCTTCCTCCGCAGATCCCAGGGCTGCTGCCCTCAGTGGGGATGGTGAGGCTTGGACCCCTTCCATCACAGATTCCAAATATCCTTTTTAAAACACTTCAGTAACTCTCCTTGAAATAAGCAGAGCGGCGTGACTACAGGTACTGGCATTTAGGAAATTTCCTGGGCAACAGCTAACTTTAGAAAGGTGGTTACTAATCCTCATTACAGTTCTCGCCTGCAAGTCAGCACACAGAGGGAGTGTCTCTCCACACCTGGGGAGTCTAAGCTTGCGCCTCGCTATTTGTAAGTCGCTGGCTCCCAAATGCTAGTCCACGGGCAAGTGCGACTCAGCTGCATCAGAACCACTTGGGAATCTTTTAAAAAATATAGATTCTGAGGCACCTGGGTGACTCAGATGGTTAAACATCTGCCTTCGGTTCAGGTCATGATCCCGGGGTCCTGGGATCAACTCCTGCATCAGGCTCCCTGCTCCTCGGGGAGCCTGCTTCTGCCTCCAACCCCCCCCCCCCCATGAATAAATAAAATCTTTTAAAAAATATATAGATTCTGGGCCTAGCTCTGGAAACTCTGACCCACTCGGTCAGAGGTAAAACCCAGGAGTCCATCTGCAATTCTTAAGAGCCCCTCCTATGTGCATGGTGCCCAACCATGTATTTTCCTCCACATTTATCATTGTCTCATCATTTTTCTCTCTTTTTCCCCTTCTTCTGAGTCATGGGGCAGCTTCCCACATTTGCCCAGGGCTTGACTTTATAACTTCAGTTCTGACTTTACCATGTCCCGCATGGATTTCATCCTGAAATCCTGACTCGTCTTACCCATCTCCCTTTTGCTCTCATCCTGCTTTTACTTTTCCTTTCCTTATGGTTTCTGCTCTTGTTTCTTAGAGGCTGTAGCTTATTGTACCCTACCAAAGACTGCAAATGGTACTCTAAAACTTTCTTCTGGTTCCTAGAGCATGGCTGGACAATTGCCTATAGAGACTGAGTGTGGATTACCCTTGGCCTGCTTTCTATATGCTTGGGAGCTCATCAAATCCCTTGCTCACCTCACAGCAAAAGCAGACGTGCTAGCTGCTGTCCCTGTTACCCACGATAGCAAAGCTTTCATTCTATATGTGTTCTGCTAGACTGAAATGGGACCTTCCCATGTTTTGACTTGTCGAAGAGAAAGGATCTATAAAAATCTGTAATCTCCAATATACTGTGCTCCCAGGACCCTTCTTCTCTCTGATTTACTTGTGGGCAGGATATTTCCCAACATGCATTTGCTCCAAAATTTTCCTCACTCCCTGGTCTCTGTCTGGTGCACTACCCATGGAGATTCTAATTCAGTAGGTCTGGGAACTCAGATGTAGAAAGACCCAGTTATTGGTATGTATAGAGACTGATAGAGCTCTCTCATATCTAAAACCAAAGACTCCAAATACAAGAGAGTTGAAGGGCCTTCCCCTCAGCTTTCAACTGAGCAAGTCATGACCGAGGCCTCGGTTGAATTTTTCAGTTCAGTTCTCTGGGCCTTTTGGTGGTATTCTGGTTGTTTGATTAACCCTGACTTTGGTAATGCTGATTTTCCATCTTTTGATGAGTTTTCTGTCTTCATGGACATTTCAAATCAGAGGAATCTAACCTGATTCCATTTGAAAGCAAAACTTTGAGAATATTCCAGCTTGTTTTATTTAATGTAATCAACTTTATATAAAGAAATTTCATTCATTGGAGTAACATTAACCATTACCAGGAACAACAAAAGCATAACCTGCCTTGGTAGATAGATGTAAGTCAGGAAACAGTAAGGAGATACGTGACTGTGCCCTTTGGATAGTAGTAAAATCTTTAAGCTGACCTTCCCCTAATGCGTTGTAACATAAAAACCCAGAGTATAATAGAAAAAGACAACTGGGGGACCTCGGGGTACATAATGCAATCATCAGTATGAAAATATCTTGATTTCAGTGGCTCTGTGCTGGATCCAAATGTTCTCAAGTTATAAAGTGTTTCAACCTCTCAAATAATTATAATTTTATCCTACACTCTAAATAATAGCTTAGACAAGACTTCCAAACATCTTAACACAGTCTAAGGTCCTTTCCCAACTGGGTTTTCCCTTTCCTTTCCCTCCTTGTCTTTAAAATCCCTGACCTGGCAGAACAACCAGGCCTGTCCTTTCTGTAAACGCATCAGGCCCTTCCCTGCCACTGTACCTTTGCACTTGCTATTCCTCTCTTGCAGGCTCTATGCCCTCCTGCACCTGGAGGACCCCTACAACTGCTCAGGACTCAGGTACCAGGTTGTTTTTTTCTGTGAAATCTCTCTTGTTCTCCGGGCAGTTGTGGCTCCCTGCACTTTGTTTACTTAACACTTGGTGCGCAAGTCATGGCCAGTTGTCCCTGTGTGATGTTCGGTACACACTAAACTAAATGAACTGAGACGAAATAATAGGAGGTTGATATTTATGCTCATCTAAATAACAAAAATGGTCCCTCCTAGCCCCTCTACTATTCCAGAGTGGATCTTACCTGAACTACTTAAAAAAAAAAAAAAAAATAGAGGGAACAAATGAACAGTTTTTTAGTATTACCCTGAAAGGCCTTCCCTGGAGGAGATGAGAAGTCCAAAGTCTGTCACTTTTTTTTTTTTAAGATTTTATTTTTAAGTAATCCCTACATGCAACATGGTGCTCAGACTCACAATCCTGTGATCAAGAGTTACATGCTTCACTGACTAAGCTAGCCAGGTGCCCCCAAAGTCTATCACTTTTAACTACATGCCCTTGAGCAAGATTCTTACCTGATATTCTTCATCTACAGAAAAGGATAATAATAGAAGTTTCCTTATAGGATTGCTATGAAACTAAGGGAGATGCTATTTTAGAGTCCTTAGAATAGTTCCTGGCACAAAATAAATGTTTAATAAAAATTAACCATTAATATTACTGAATTAGAGAACACAAAAATTGAACATACCAAGGTAGATGCCTAAATGGAATCACAGAGGGGTACTTCGCCTGACTTTGGAATCCAGGGATGATATGCCAGAGGACGTGACCTTTGAAAGAAGCCTCCACAAGGAAGCTTGGACATGGAGGCTGCCCTCTTTACAGAATTTCCTCCAGCCCACCCTGCCTGCAGGACTAATCTGATATAGGGCCTTTATCTCTAGGGTCCACTGCTACAGCCCAGAATATCCCAGACTTTGGGCAAGAGTAAGGATTCTGGAGGAAGCTTCCTCTGTCACCAATCAGCTGTGCGAACCTGAAAAGCAGCTCAACCTTTCTGGGCCTCCCGGGTCTCATCCTCGATGCTCCTCCCAAGAGAGGTAATGAAGCTAGGAGAAGTCCTTAGGGTGTCTGCCTCAGCAGATCAGGTGACCCAGTGCAAAGCAAAGATAAACGAGGGCTATCCTGGACAGACAAACACTGACTCTTTTCCCTACCTCTGTGGGAAAAAGATAGAATAAGGAGAACTGTGGATAAAGAGTTCTGAAAGAGAAGAGCAGGACCATGATTGGAAATGCTGTGCTCTTAGCAGGAATCAGGATGGAAAAGGCAAGGAGTTGTATTGTGAAAGTATTCGTATAGATAGAGTTTCTGGGCACCCTGTTTATTTCTTTCTAGGATGTTTCTGCACTAATGGAAGGCACAGGCCAGAGGGCTATGTCCAGAGCTCCTGGCTCAACTTGGCAGATGTGACTCTCTCTTGATTGCTTCTGTGCCATCTCTCCTGCTGGCCGGTCCCTTACCTGTACAACATAGAGGAACCCCCGCTTCCACCCCTACCCCACCCCACCCCCAATCCTTTGCTCACTTGGAACTGCTCAAGGAACGCCCTCTACTGCCCCCTGGCTGCTTTCAGTACGCAGAAAGGAACTGACACATTTCCAGAAACCCACAGAAACCTGGGATGCGGCTGCCTCCATCTTTTTGTTACGGTATGGATTAGATTAATTCGTTGGCTTCCTGTGTTTACAGGGCTGGGAAAAAAAACGGCAACTTTATAAAAAAGGAAAGTAGCCAAACAAAAGGCGGGCTCTGAAGTCTGGGAAATAAATTAAAAAGAGAAAATCACCAATTAATTTTTCCCAGGCATGTTGGCTTTGTCTTTGAACATTTATTTCTCATGTTATGTCAATGGGTTAATTGCCTTCTGACACTGAGCAACAATAAGACATGTTTGCCTGCTAAGATAAAAGAAAGTTAATTGAGGAAAGTTAGTAATGAAAATATTGGGCTCTGTCCATTCCAGGTAGAAAATGACACTTGAAATTACAGCCAAAGGGACTCTTCTCAGTCACACATAATGTTTCTAAAAGCTTAGCTTTTTTAGAAGAAACCAGCTAAGAAACCGGCTCTCAGTCACCCAGAGTTCTGTGTCCATCACAAACAACAGTGTGGGAATCTATAAACCATGACTCCTGAGCATCCCTGGAGTATAGAAAACTATGGTGCTCATCTCTAGAAAATTTATTACCCATGTCTTCAGCATAAAGGGAAGCCAATTGATTCTATATTTAACCATAATTTTATTTCTCAATATAAACTCAGATGGCTGAGTGCATTCATTTCTGAAATATGTTTACCCCAAATACACAAATTGTTCAGTATGCTCAGTCCTTCAGTGATGGAAACAGTGTCTGATAAAGCACGAAGCGTGGTTGTTCACTTAATTGGCTGTTGTGTTGCTGGATCTGCAGAGATGAAAAATGGTGAGGATGTCAGATCTCCGCCCCTATGTCTACTAAGGAACCCCAGAACTTAATTCTCTTAAAATACCAAAGATCTACCAATTTCTGAAGAGGTCTTTGGCCAGCATTTGTCATATATTTAAGGGAAAGTACTTCAATCACCCAGTGAGCAATGAAGCAAATAAGATTCAATTAGTTACTGCCTGGGGCATCGTCTGCTGGTGACGAAAATTGCGTGCATTCAGCAGCAGCTGGAAATGCAAGTCCAGGGAGAGTATTCCCTGTGCTGCTGACCCAGTGTGACTGCTGAGAACAAGTCTCAGGCCTACTGACCTTCTTTCTATTGTCTAGCTGTCCTTAGAATGGAGGGACATGTGTCCGTGGCTCTCAAATTCGGTGTATAGCAATATACTATATATTATATAATAATATATTATTATAATATAGCTATATTAATTGTCTGGGAGTGTTCTTTCATCATTCGGTGAATGTTACTCCTTCCTTGACAGCAAAGCCAACCACAGACTTAGCAGACAGCCCCACGTGAGTGATTTCAGAACCTTGATTAAGGTTCTTCAACTTCAAAGAGATCCATCAACTGTTCCAATAGTATCGGAAATGTGCGTGAGACTGGAACCTTTCATTCTATCATTGGAGACAAAATTTGAAAGGGTGAAAGATTGAAAGGAGGGTGGGCTAGGAAAATAGATGGCATCTATTGAATAGAGACTCGGCATTCTGTGATAGATCATACAAATGTGGTCTCATTTCATTATCACAGTTGTACATGGGAAAGAGTTGACACACTTAGACCGGTACCAAAAAGACCATAAAGGCATTATTTACAAGCATGTAGAGCAGGATTTAGGAAAACTGAAAACTATGCTGTCCTGGAGGAAACAAAAGTGAGGAGTATCCTCCATCTGAGGCCCGGAAGGATAAGAGTACAGAATGATTACTAGAACCCAGAGAGAGTAGATGTTCTGTGGGGGCCATCTAACAAGAGAAATGGCCAAATAGGAGTGACCCAGAGTGGGAGCCAGGGGAATAAATAACCCATCCGTCTCCGACCACCTTCCAAACTACCTACTGCTGGTGCGCTCCACTGGCTAAACCCAACCAGAAGCCGGAGGGCAGGGAGGTTTATTGATATGTCTTCTAACAGAGAAAAGTGAGAAGTGGATCTAAAGAAGCACTTGGATGACACTCAGCACCCTAGGTGAATAATTGTGCCTGCTTCACAGATGAAGAGCCTGAGACTCACAGAAGATAAGATCCACAGTTAACTAACCAGGATTGACTCACAGCTGACCCACTGAGTAAAACAGAGGTTCTGAGTGAGATGAAGGACAGACATAAATTCACACTAAAGCTCTAAATGTCTGATGGCATAAGCGAAGGGAAAGATATGCAGATACTGAGAAATGACAGGATGCAGGGAGTAGGAGCCACAGAGGGTGAGGAAGGATATAAAAGGGGAGACTAGAGTGTCAAGCCTGGCTCTGGAGAGGTCCACTTCCTTTCAAAAGTCATGCAAACCTGGGTCCCAAGGCACTGGACAGTGGTTACAGTTCTACCATCAGACACATAGTCAATAGGTTCTTTAAGGTGAAATTTTAGATTTTCAAGCCTGGGTGTTATTTCCCCAAAGCATTACTATTTGAAGAAAGAATACCAAGTTAGATATGGAAAGAGAAACTGCTTTGTCCTAACCTAAAAAGAAACATTAATGAGTATCTTTGCTTTAAGATTAGGATCTGCCACGAAGATGCCTGGCATCCAGTTGTCCTTGGGACAAACTAAATAAAATATAACATCTAACCAAAGGACCCAGTTGGCTTCATGGCAGAGTGAAAACAAGCCCTAGGCTTGAATTCAAAACCTGGGTTGAGATCTTGACAAGTCATTTCCTAACCTACCTCAACTTCCTCCAACTATCAATTATTTTCTACTCTTGTAAAGTGGGGGAACACATTACCAACCCAGTGCACACCGTACAGATTTATTGTGGAAATCAAATGACATAAGGTGTTGTTGTGAATGATAAAATATGTAAAATACAAAATATCTTTGTGTTATATAGACCTTTCTTAAATACACACATACAGCCCAAAACAAAAACAAAAGGTTAGGTTTGGAGAAGTCTCTATCATGTTTTAAGGAATTTCCTGATAATTGAATCATTTCTTGCTCCACCCAGTACATATGTCCCCATGATCTAGTACAGGATTGAAAGGGAAAAATTAACCTAAAATGTAAACATAACTGGGAGTCATTTCTTGGCAATTTTCTCGATACATCTGAGTGAAATACCACAACAAGTCAGCATCTATCTTTGTCTTTCCTCTGCCTCGTGCCTTTCCTTAACCCCACCTTCCTAAGGAAGTACTAGGCAGCCAGAGAATTCCTTGGTGGCTACTGTAGCATCTTCTCTTGAGTAGATATAGTGTGGAGACCCAAGGAAACCATTTAGATAAGTGAGGCTCAGATGTCCCTCTCCTTGAGATTCCCCTCATGACAAGAGCTTCGTCACAAGAGGGCAACAGCATAATGCAGGTACCAACAATGAGATGACTCATTTAACCAGCATTGCTGAGTGCTTCCACTGTGCCTGGCACTGTGCCAGGGGCTGGGGATGCTGAGATAAGTGAAGGCAGATGACCATGGCCTGCCCGAGAAGCCCACTCACAGCTTAGTGGGGAAGTTATTCAAGTAAACCAGCAACTGAGGTCCATTATGATCTTTCCATGACAGGGATAGAAACAGGCAGATGAATTCCATCTACATTTGAAGTGGTTTCAGTACCTAAACAGAACTTAAAAGTAAAAATATCAGACCTTGGGCCATGTTTTGCTAACGTGTTATTTCTCACCATTAGAATATTTGGCATGACGTGGATCCAGATCCAAATCACCGCGGTTTTTACATTAAAATGTTCCAGGAGGTTATTTGAACATATATCAATACAAACCAAGGAAATTAATTTCCTATAGATGGTGACCAGTAACCTCAAACCATTAAAATGATCAGATTATAAAATAAGAACAAGCCACTTCCTGACCCAATAAATTTTCAGTGATGTTCAGCGACAGAGTCACTGATTTAATTAATTTTTTCCTCTACCAGAAAAAAATAATCAAGAGCCACAGGGAAAACAAAACACGCACCCAATAGGGCTGCTCCAGAACAACAAGCAGGGAGTCCCAAACTGGTGAAGCCAACAGTTAGATGAGGCTAAAACCTTCAGTTCCACAGTCAGAGACAAGATTTAAACAGCAGAAGCATTAGAAGGAGGGTGGGCTGCGAAACAATGAACATAGGCTTCGGGAAGCACCATCATTTTAACAAGAATTTTAATCAGATATGTTACTAATCTGCCAAATTAGATTTCACAGTGACACATGCACAGGCATTAAAATGCTAGCAAAAATGAATTAAAACCCCACTAATTAATGTAGGGGTCTGAACTGGTTTTGAACTCCTGAGTGAACTCAGAACTAGCAAGTAATTGATGTTCATTTCACAGACTTTAGAACTGCAAGAAAATTTAGAGATCTTTCTGACCAACCCCATCATCCCTAAGATGTGAGGAAACTGAGTATCTGAGGGGTTAAGGTCACTAGATGGTTAATGGCAGTGGCCATTAGAAAACAGAATCTACACTTGATGGTAAGTATAAACACTTGACAAGTTAAGACACGAGATGACAGGGGCCCAATGATGGAATCACGTTTGTAGAAAAAAAATAGCTGTGTTAAAGTTAAGGAAGTAGAGTCAATCAAACTGATGAATTAAGGGTAAGGCTTATTTTAATAATCAATAAGAATCATTTACTTGAGGACAACCATTCTTGTCCACTCTGATCGTATAAAGATATTCTCCTCAGATGAGTGGGTAGCTATAGGATCCCAGAGGATGCCTCGAGCGCCTAAAGCGCTCTCCAGGAAAAATAGGAAAAGTGATTCTGCCCCATGTCCCTATTCCAGGTTTGTGAGGAACCCAGATGCAGGCCCTACCATACAGGGTTCATCTCTGGGAATCTCAAGTCGCCGTCCCAGCTTTTCAGGAGGAAAACACTGAACTAAGACGCAGCTGCCTCATTTGCCAGGGAAGCAGTAGAACTGTGACAGATGAGGCAAGTCTTTCTTATACGAAATTCCACAGGTAATTCTGTTCATGAAGTTCTGCAGAATTGGCAGTCTCTGTACATGTCTTTCTGGTGGATATCATTCATAAACATTTTACTGGCACAGAGTCCAGTGGTCCCTCAACTTTGGCATTTTATAGACTGGTACATTTTCATATCAATTCTAGCCACTCATTGGTAACTTTCTACTTTGCCAGGTAAGGGCATTTTAAAAACTTACATACATATCATGCAAAAAGGATCATTTCACACCCCAGAAAGTAGAAAGGAAATGTGTAGTAGAAAATATAGTACTCTAAGCTGAGTAAGTTCAACTTTATGAAAAATCTGTATTGTCCCTCTTTCTGCAATTTCATACTAGACCAATGAAAATTTGTCACGATTATCTCCAGTAGGTCCACAAATGGCATTTGGAGACTATGATCTTATTCCATTAGAAAATATCTCTACCACCACATATATTTATTCAGAATATCTTTTCACCTCTTCAAAAAGAAACAGATCCCAAAAAAGAGGAATTGAGAGAGTTTTCCTGTGGTACTACTTAGAGAGGTGTGGGCAGAGTTAAGGACACAAGGACAATGACAAGCACTAAAGAAAAACTGTTCTAACCCATTGGCCTGAGGACTACCAGTAGTGTAACTAGGACCCAGGAGAGCTGGGGCCCTAGAGGAAGGACCAGGCAGACATTGTAGTCATGCAGTAATTTGGTCACTTCCAGAAAAATGGAAGGAAAGGAGTGGGGAAGGAGCTGAAAAGGTCTATCTTGACCTCTTTCTTATCTTGTCTCTGGGTTCTTGCTGAGCCTTTTACTGGTCCAAACCTTCTGGAAGCCAGGAAGTAGGAGGGCCAGGTAGTATGATTCCCAGGGGTCAGCCTCTGAGACCAAAAGTAGAAAAAAGAATAACGAATGGGTCTGGTGGTGGAGGGAAAGGAAGAAATGGAGAATAATCAACATAAAGCTAATAATCCCAGGATTATAATATAATATAATATAATATAATATAATATAATATAACCCCTCTACTTTTGAGGTCCTTCAGTTGTCAGAAACTTAGAACTTATTTTATGGGCTAATCATTAAAAGAACAGGTATGAGAGTATTTTCATAGTGTTCCCTTTCCTGTCCCAATGTTTCCTTTCTAATGCCATTTTTTAATTGAAGATTTCAGTGTGATATATGACTCAAATTCTAGATACACATAAACTTTGTTTCGTAAAACTTTTTGTCCCAAAGATGTTTGTGATGTTTAACTATTAGTCATTCAGTTCCAATAATTGTTCATGCACTTTGTCTTATTGACTTATTCTTAAATCAGATATAGTGATCGTAGGGAAAATTTTTATGTAAAACTGAAACCTATATAAGCTATTTCCAAGGAAGTAGGTAACATAATTCATGTCAGCAGAAAGTTAATCCCCAAAATATAACAGAGACTGATGAGAGAGGGATACAGGAAGCTTTCAGATGTCAAGACCCTGTCACCCGTTCTTCCTCACAAAAGGCAGAAGATCTTCTTTTCTCTAAGCATATTAATGAGGTTCTGTGCATCCAAAGAGGAACCCAGGGCCACTGAGAATAAGTGCACAATGGTTGTGTGTAATGATGTGAAAAAAACTGAATTTTCAGAGGATGTCAAGAATTAGAAAACAGGGGAAAAAGATATAAGAAAACTAAGTGAAAGAGGGTGTGAACAACATGGCAGAAAGTCGAATAGTAGCCACCAGTGTTGGGAAAAACAGAGGGCTCTGAAGAGGGTGAGTGCTGTCTAATTCTAACCTGTTTCATATTTTATGATGTAATGTTTACTCCATTGACTCAAGCCATATATACATATAAATGTCTTCTGAGGATGGTGTGAGGACAAACCAAAAAAATTGGTGAGTTGCACTTAGGGCTTAGCAGGAAGTAGGGGAAGACAACAATTGTGGAAGGAGAGACCCTGGCATGACTGAGAATCCAGACAGAAAACACTAGGAGCTCTAAGTGACCAAGAGAATATGAGCCCTCAGAAATTCACAGGACACCTGTGGAAACCAGTGGACTGCCCTCAGAGGGTCAGATGGTGGCTCAAGCCTATGCTACGCTATGTATGTATGTATGTATGTATGTATGTATGTATGTATGTATGTATTTAGAGAGATGGGGGGAGGGGCTGAGGGAGAGGGAAAGAGAGAATCTTAAGCAGGCTCCATGCCCAGCACGCAGCCTGACGTGGGGCTCCATCTCATGACCTGAGATCATAACCTGAGCCAAAATCAAGAGCTCAACACTTCACTGACTGAGCTACCTAGGCACTCCATCAAGCCAATGCTATTTAAGTCTCAGCAAGACAGAGTAATTATATTGCCCATCTAAGTTAAACATTAAATTCCAGTAATTCAAGAACGTGGATCTGCTATTGGTCAACAGGACCCAAGTAGTTCATTTACCTACCTTTATGGAATTGTGGTAGAATCTAAATTTGTGGAAAATTTTATGCTATCTACAGTGCTAATGTTCTGCATTTTATAAGCACATCATTTAAATTTACATTTGCCAGAAATTAGCCCCTAACATAGGTAGATAGAGATAGTCATTAGCAAAAAGAAATAGTGATCTTTCAGTTTTTACTAGACTACAACACTAATACACTATTTGGACTAAGACAGATACTATTTTGCCTACACAACACACTGTTCCCTTTTACTCTCGATTTCAAAATGTAGTGTGTCAGATTATGGTTGAGTTTTAAAGCCTCACTAACTTACTCAAGATTTTGAAAATCCTTTCAAATAAACCCACCTAACTTCACCATCAACCTGTTAAATATTTCAATATTTGCAATCAAATTCTTTTTAGAGCAATGAGATATAACAGACAGAGTTTTTCAAAGAAAATCTGGAGCTCTCAGCAAGATCTTGTCTACTTCTGCTTTGAAGACCTGAATGACCAAGGACATTTTTTTTTTTCTATCTGGACCTCAACTTCCCCATCAACAAATGAACAAACTGATTGTCTAAGACTCTGTTAGCAACAAGAAACTGGTGTTCTATGTAAGTCCATGAATGACTGAGACTCCAGCTTCCTTCTCTTCTCTTTTCTTTCTTCCATGTATTTGCTGTGCCAACATAACAGCAATGATGGAGGCCAGAAAGGAACCATTAAGATGGTCCACCATCTTAACTTTTGTAGCAGTTAATGTGCAAATCACCGGCTTGGTTGTTCTACTTTTATTTAAACTTCATCCATTCATCATATCTAGACAAAACATGAGCCCAGCAAATACCAGGTTGTAGGGATTCAAAATTAGAATAAATACACCCCTGCTCTTGAGAAGCTTCCAGCCTAGAGAGAAGAGTGAATCATAAATAAAGTTCAGTACTTGTTAGAGATAAAGCCCTTGAGAAGATAAGTATAGTGATAAAATTTTCCAGCAGAGTGAGGGCATCAGAAAAGACTCCATAAAGAGCTAAAGCGATCCTTCAATGAGTAGGAGACTACCAAGTAGGCAGAAGAGAAGTGCACACATGCAAAGGTACTAGGGGTGACATTTCTGTAGGCCTTTCTGTGGTTATATGACTAAGTTCTAGCCATGAGATTATAAGAAGTGATAAGCACCACCTCCAGAATGTTCCACTAAGCATGTATATCAGTTTCCCTGCCCCTGTCCCCTTCCCACTGACTGGGAGATGGGAACAACAGGAACAGCCACTTAAAACCTAGAAATGGTAGAGTTGTCCTGCTAGCCCTTGACCATTCACCCCTGAATGTTATGTGAGACAGAAGTATCTATCCCATTTAAGCTACTGTGCTTCTCAGGCTTTTTGTTACAGCACATTACCCTATTCCCTAACTAATTCAGCCACATTCTGAAGTTAAGAATTTGTTCAGTAAAAAGTTGCAAAACTGTAGAATATGGGAAGAAGAATGACCTGATTAAGCATATCTATGTAATGGGAGAATTGAACTAGAGAGAGACTGGAAACAGAGAGACAAGGGATGGAGGGACCTATACCATGGGAGGCCAGATATGGCCAGATATGCCAGATACCGTACTGGGCATTTTACTAAAGATTGTCTCATTTAATCCTCATAATAACTTTCAGAGATACTATTATTATTTCCAGTTTAGAGATGAGGAGTCCCAAATTTAGGCAGGTTAAGCATACCCCGAGTCTCCTTAGCAGCAAAGTTGAAATTCACATCTTGTTTGTCTGTCCCCAAGACTGATCTTCTCCGGTCTGCACCAGTCTGCCCCTAGGTAAGAAATGACGTGGTGGTGGGCGCAGGGAGTGGAGTTGTCCAGACTGGGATGATAGAGTAGTGGTAAGCAGAGCAGCAGGTGATATGAAATACATTTCAGAAATAAAACTGATAGGCATTGGAGACTGACTTAGAAATTAAGAATTTCTAAGAAAACAAGATTTATCCATTCACTGGCTCATTAGCCAGAAATGAATCCAAGATTTTGTGGACTTTATGACCTGTTCTTCTTCTTTTTTTTTTTTTTTTTTAAGTTGGCTTCAGTTTTTTGTTGTTATTCCTTTCAAGGCTTATTCGGTTTATTTTTGTTTCTCTTTCTAGGAGTCTGGTTTCTTATTATTCAGGGACACTTACAGTGGGTGTTTCCAAAGACTTTTCACCTCCCTCTATTTCCATTAGGATGTTCCCATCTCCTTTTCCACATCAAACACATACCATGTGGAGCTTGCAACCGAATCTATTGGCAGCCTTTTGGGGAAGCTGGAAGTCAGTTTATTTTACTCTGGGCCATCATTAGTGGAATATTTCATCCTTTGTTTGGACCAGTGGTCTAGTATGGAAGGTATTTCAGAATCTTCATTGCTAGTTCTCACTCATATGGAAGGTAGTTTTCATTGAGATTGGTGTTGTAAATAATGCAATAATACTGAGATAATAAAATTCTGGTCAATGGTCAGCAGAGCATGAGAAACACCCAGAGAAAAAGTTTGGATACAAGCTTAACCTTTCATGGCACATGTATTTGTATTGTTAACAGTGAACCTCATGCATGATGTATCTAGCACTCCACAAATTTCAGCATAATTTCTTCTTTCTTACGACACTTCACTCTCTAAAGAACTCTAAGAAGCAGGCAAGGTAAGAATTATTATCCCCATTTATAGAAGAAGAAATAAGCTCAAGTGTTTAGATGACTTGTCTAAGTCCTTTTGGCTAGTGGCTCAAAGGTCACATATCTCCTCAGTGTAATCTTCACTTTTATAACAACCTACTATAAGTACGAAACAATATGTAGTAATATGAGAAACCAAAAATATAGACTCTTAAATGATATTTTGTGCCTTCACATATTTGCCTTCCTTCAAGCATCCCAGATCATTTTGTAAACAAATGTCATTATTCCCAAGAAATGAAATCACCTGTAATATTAGAGAAACATTTATGGGAATGAAAAGCACTTTTCAGATAATAAGAAAGGTTATAGTATTTCCAGACTGGAGTTTCTCCTCCCAGAAGCTGGTTTATAGGGAAGAAACTTCAGTGATGGGCCATGGGCTATATGGCAGAAAGCTTATATAGGCAGGGCAGAAGTGTAATTCAAAAGCAAATTGCTTCTCATTTTTAACTCTGGATAGAGTGTTTCACAAACTACTAGAAAAATATCTCAACTCCTTAGCCATAGTCAAGTTCTGGGAGGTAAGCCGACAGCCCCAGTTCCTCCGTTTGTCAGAGATCAGACCATGGGAAGTTGTATGACACATTCAGTGCTCAGTTCTATAAGCTAAGTCTTTCTGGAATACAGACACTATCTTTTCATCTTCAGATTTCTAGTGTTTTGGACACTAGGTGCTCATTAAATGTGTGGGGGATTACAAGTAGTGCCTGATGAAAACTATGAGCTTCTGCCAGTATTTTGCCAAAAGAGCATAGCTGAATTCCCTCTAATGTTTTACATATGAATATTTTGATGCCAGCAGTGCACTGAAGAGGATGCCCATCAATATACCAGAAGAGCCTCTGCTTCTCTCATCTCTGCCGCTGGGCCTCTCCCTGCTCTTCCCTCCACTCCTCCCCTCTGCCTTTCTCGTCAGCTCTCTGTATATGTCGGCATCATTTTCTCTCTCTCTCTCTCTCTTTCTCTCTCTCTCTCTCCCCCCACCCCCACATTCCTTACAATTTTTCTCATGGATTAGCTAAGAAATAAACAAATACTACCAGTCCTTTATAAAATTTATTATGAATTAATCCTCGTAGGAATGATTAATATTACTGTTAGCATCAAAAGTTTACAAACACTAAAAGTGTACTTAATAAAATGTGTTAACTAAAAATTAGTGGAAAAATCAAATACTCTTGAGAAAATTTAGTTACGAAAAAATTGACCCAATTTTGCACCTTGTAGAAATAATGACCATTAAGAGAAAAACTCATTATGACCAAAGCTATAATCATTTAAAAAATAACATATCAATGACAAAATGAATACTTGACATAAAACTTAAGTGAAAAGAATTGATCTTGGTGAAAACAATTTTAGAAAAATATAAATGAAAGTAGAAAATATGAAAACTATAAAATGCACTCTATAGAAAATTAATCAGGGAATTAAATTGCCCTAATGGTTTTCACCACAGAAAATGCTTTCTTGAACCAAATTATTCAATGTTGGTATAATTCTAACTGAAATGTTCAGACTAAAAATATCCTTGTGTTCAAAATATTTGGCTAAAAGCAGTAGACTCTAAAAACTCTCTACCAGTAAACATGGTATATCTGAAAACCTGGAAATCATTTCCTTAGCCAGGAAAATGTCTTCTTTGGATTTATGGTTTTTTGTCTTCCAGTTGAAGATGTTGGAATAGATTATTTTCACCTTGTTTCTAAAGTTCTGTAATTCTATAATTAACCAGATAAGTATTAAATTCTTTAAAATTTTTAAACTTAATTCCACATCAGCATAAATCAAAAGTTCATAAAAGTAAGTCAGGCAAGATTCCTTTTTGAGCATAGAATATGAAATGCTAGACAATTAATCATATAAATGACATAGTTAACCACAGATACGTTGTCACTTTAATAAATAATAAAAATTGATTTATTTTATAAGCTGAGAAAAAAACTTTTTTTTCATTTATGAAAATCTGTAGGAAAAATAGACACTGTAGGATCTATTTTGTGCTGCTGAGCAGAGAGAATATTTAAGTTACGCTTAATATTGAACTAGACACTTCATCCAAAGCAATCATAAGAGAATAAGACAGTGAGGCAATTCACAAACAAAATTTTATACCATCAGTATAAAATGAGGTTAATTAAGCAATCAGTAGTTTATGAACTCATTTTGTGTAAAACTTTTCTTCCAGTTTTGTCATTTACTGTACATCTAATTTTGCTTAAAACATTAAACATTACTGAAGATATTCCTATTTAAAAATATTTACTTTAACTTCCATTTTCTATCAAGATGATTGACATGACCAACACATTGAACTTAAGGTGCATCTTGAGGGCTCTTAGCAGAGTACAAAGAGCATGTGTTCAGAAGTCGCTTTCATGGAAAGAACTGTCAGGTTACAGTAGTCAGCAAACCCACTAGGGAAGGTTTGCTGTCCAATCCTCTCATTCCCAGCTTGGATGGAGTTGTGAACCATCAAAATGAAGTTTAAAAAAGTGAATGTGGCCATTCCTACTCACTTTTCTGTGTAAATAATATATTTGACTATGAAAAAGTAAGCCTTCAAACAAAAACTTGGATTTCATGCATAGTCACTTAGAAAAGAAAAAAGTCTGAGACCAAAGGAACTGCATTGCTTTGCAGATTTTAATGATTTTGGCTTTCAAATAATAAAATAAATTTTAATTAATAATGGTAATATTATCAGCTAACAATTACTGAGACACCAAGCTTGTATGTATTTGATCTTTACTAAAACATCATGGAATAGATGCTATTATTTTTCCCATTTTACAAATGAGAAAACTAGAGCTCAGAGAAGTCATAGAATTTGCCTAGGATCGTAGAGCTAGAAAATGTCATACCCACTATTTGAGTACAAGTAGAATGGCTCCAAAACCTATACAGTGTAGCCTCCCCAACATAGTGTGTGTTTTGAGAGGAGGATGATTGCATGTAGAAATTTAAATTCTTTTTCTATAGCAGTTGATTGAGAACTTTAGGCAGAAATTTTCTATTTAATGTGGAAGACAGCTACCTGTAACTATAAATCTGAAGACCGTGATTTCTCAGGTTAAATTAAAATATGCCCTTTCCTTCATGGGCTTTTATATTTTCATCTTAACGTTTCCCTGGCCTGTTTGACTACAATTTAATTGCTGTTTGCAGTTCAGTGTCCCTCAAGAATTCTAGGTGAATGTCCTTATCTTGTTTTCTTCATTCCATTTGTGGGTCACAGCTGCCTTATCTCTTTGAACATAATTCAGTGTTGATTTTTCCATTTGCATTTTGGGAGGACCGGGTGAGAGAAGTGATGGAATAATACCAGCACACTCCGTTATGACTCCTTCATCCTCAACTCCTCCCAGCTCAACCCTTCACAATTCGGACAAGGCTTTGAAAGAGACCAGATTCAGAAAGGCAGTTTTGGAGTTTAAACCACTGTGTTTAAATGAAAAGGTGAGGGGGACGCTTAAAATTAAAATAAGTTCAACGTCTGTTAAACTTCACTGAAAAACTCCGCATTCAACCCCTAAGAATAAAGTGGAACAGAGTTTTACCCATGTGTTCATTTACTGAACAGACATTTAAGAAGAACCTGCTCCCTGCCAGGCTGTGCTCAGTGCAGGAGACCCATCAAGAAGGTCAGCCGGACAAATGTGAGAATCTAACGGTGCCATGATAGGTTCAGTGAGGGTGTGAAAGAGGAAGAGTCAGTCCTCCTTGCTGATAGTCAGGAAAAGTTATGTCAGTGATAGGATGCTTTGGCTGAGACTCCAAGAGTTTTCAAGGCATCCCAGGAATTGGGGTCAGGGAGTGGGTATATTCGAGGCAGAAGGTAGACAGGGGCAGAGATCACAGGGCCTGTTCTGGGTTCTCCAGGGAGTTCAGCTAGTGTTTGGTAAGGTGGGGAGGAGTGTGCAGGGAGAAGGAGGCCAGAGAGATAACCAAGCCCCCATCATACCAGGCCTCGTAGGCTACATCAGTAAGTGCATAGTTTATAAAGGCTTTAGGTTTTTAAGCAAGAGAGTACCAATGTCAAATTTGTGTTTGTGGACGATCACTCAGGCTATAGCCTGGATAGGAGGAAAAGCAGACTAAGGGACAGAGAGGCCAGTTGGGAGGTGGCTCATTAGTCAGACTGATTAAGATGTTGAGGGGAAGCTAAAGCAACTGAGAGAGCTACAGTTGGCTTCCCTGGCATCTTTATGAAGTTTAGAAAATGGTTCCCACTGTAGACACTTTCAGAAAAATGCTCCCCTCTGGCCACAAAGCTCACTGTCTGGGATGCAAATAACTGTCGTCAGCCTCAGCCAGGCCCAAAGCACCTTGTACAGTGCACAAACTGCTCACCCCAGCACTGGCCTCAGCAATGGTGCGAAGATGAGGAGGAAGCAGGTGACATGATAGGATGGAGGGGACATGAGAGATGAAAGAAAAATGAGTCTAGGATACCTCCCAGATTTCTAGTTTGGGTGAATATGTGAGTAGCGATAGTATATACCAAGAAAGAAAATTTCATAATAAAAATAGATTTGAGGGGCGCCTGGGTGGCTCAGTGGGTTAAGCCTCTGCCTCCGGCTCAGGTCATGATCTCAGGGTCCTGGGATCGAGCCCCACATCGGGCTCTCTCAGCGGGGAGTCTGCTTCTCTTCCCCACCCCTCTCTCTCTCTGCCTGCCTCTCTGCCTACTTGTGAACTCTCTCTGTCAAATAAATAAATAAAATCTTAAAAAAAAATAGATTTCAAAGAACAGAAAAACATGTGAGAATTAATGTTTTCAGGTGTGCTAGGGCATCCAGATACAATTGTCTCTTGTGAGGGGCTTCTGGATGATCAGCAGTGCCTAATCCTCTGGGATAGAGCTTCCTCTATACCTATAGCTGCCTGAAGCTCCAAAGAAGGTCAGTATTTCTTCTTTCACTCTATCAAATCCGGACTTAATATCCCTTTTCCCTAGTAAGCTGTGGGAATGTGGAAGCTCAGAAGACAAACCCTCCCATAGAGCCAATGGCACATTCCTTGTTTCCTGAGGATATTAGAATATTATGACCAGAGTCTGGGGCTCCCAAGCCCTGGGACAAGGTAACATTTCTGACACTTTGTCTCATATCTATCTAGGACAGAAGAGGCCTATCCATCTTTGGACAGAGCATAATAACCACAGCAGAAACGACCAAGGAGGTGATCAGCCATTTGAGGGCTGAGGTCATGGATGATTCCTCTCAGGAGCTCTAGAACTAGACACAAGGTCGTATAGAGGGGATAGTGGCTGGGGAATTATTATGGTATATCAGTCAAGATAAGATAGGCTATGCTCTGGTAACAAATGACCCCCAAATCCCAATGGCTTAGGACAGAAGAGATGGTTTCTCAATCCTGCTACAGGTCCCTGACCAGCTGATTGGGACTCTGCCCTACATCATCGTGTCCTCCCTCCTGGATCCAAGCTGATGGAGCAGCACTCTCTGCGGCTATGCTCTGCGACATCATAGTCCTTCACCACGTGGATGGGTTGCTCATATTTAAATTAAAGTTAATCAGAATTCAATAAAATTAATTACAATTTATTTCTCATTTGCACTTGCCATGTTGCAAGTGCTCAGTACCCCACATGGCCAGTAGCTACATGACTGGACAATGTGGGTTGTACCAGACCTGGTGAGTTAGAGCATTGGGACTTAGTATGCCAACAACTAAATGTCATGTGATCCCATCTAATATCTAAGATCCAAAAAGTGCCAATTCCACCATGTACCTAGAAAAGAGAGAGCCAGAAATATTCAGTGAGCAGCACAAACAACCACCCATTTGTGGCTTCAGAAGAGCTCCCAGTTTCCCCCTTATCTTCATTATCATCCAAGATATGAACAGGGAAAGAAGCAGTCATAATTGGGAAATATGAAAAGAGAACAAGATATCACAAGCAAGGTGTGAGTTCAGAATTAAAAGAATGACAGTTATAGTAATGACATTCCCTTCCTTGGGGTGATAAACCTTATTTTATCTTCACAGTGACCTCTGTAGATGTATTATATATATCTAAATATAATACAGATGTACGTGTGTATATCTATGTATACACCTATATGCATATATAGGTGTATACATAGATATACATTTATAGATATATATCTATATACATATATAGAGAGATATACACACATACATTATAATTCCTACTTTCAAAATGAGGAAATAGATTCAGAGAGGTTAAGTGACTTAACCAACAGATGTCTACCTGACTTCAAAGCACCAGAAATGCTTTCTATGGAGACGGAATATGCTATTTCCCAGTCTTTTTTCATTTTTACCGCACTGGTTGCCTCTCAACAGCATCCCAGAAGCCAGAAGCAGCACTCCAGAGCTCTTCCATTCCTCTGATTGGCCAAATAAACCACATCCTCTCTCCTAAGTATTCCTCCTCTCGGTCCCTTTGCAGCATTCCTTAGCAGAGTAAACAGCGCCATTTCAGCGATTTTAAAGGTGACTTCCAATAAAATATGTATGCAGATTTTCTTCAGGGTTGGTAGGTTGAGCTATAAATTTATACCAGGTCAACCACGGAAAGTCTTTCAATTCAAAAAGAAGAAAGAAATACAGAAAGTAAAGTTTCCACCGACATTCACCTTTGGATAAAAGTGTCATTTGTTTTTTTTCTTTTTTTGTTGTTGTTTGGGTTTTATTTTTTCCTTTCTTTAAAAAAAAGGTGAATATTTCTTCTCTCTCCTTTTTTAAAAGAAAAGGGAAAAGATGCCCCTGAGGAGCAAATGACAGAAGGATTTCAGAAGCCTGGTTTACAATCCTTTTTTATAATGCCTGGAAATAGAGAAATCCTCGGTGTGGCCAGCATCGCCTCACACAGACCCCTGTGCTCTGGGCTGCAGACGTGCGTGCCTGACAGGCTTCCCCTCTGGGCTGCAGCGTGAAACACGGCCATCGGTGCCCTCCCCCACCGCTTGTGAAAATTGAAGGATTAGCAAAGCCTGGGACAGATCCTGGCTGAGCTGCCAGCATCAGTGGGGTTGGCATGCTTATGCCTCTTTCTTCCAAACCTCAGCACCCATCTCTTTCAAGGAAAACTGTCTTCCATCCCCGTAAATGGGTGAACTTCGGCCTCTGCCAAAGACAGACTGCGGATTGCTTCATACTTTTCATTTGCCAAGAATTTACTGGCGCCCGTAAGACAATTCCTGTAGCTAAGGAAACTGTACCCTTTTTGTTAGTTGTTATTGTTGTTTTTTAACCCAGGCCGCAGTCCAAAGTTTGCAGCATGAGTGAACTGTTACGCTCTACTTTCTAGTTTTGTTTGGCCAGGAAAAAAGCAAACAACTAGCAGTGCTCTGTGTAACATCATACATGAGAGTTTTCTGATGTCGGGTATTGGCTTGATCATCTTCAAAATAAAATCTTACAAAAGAGGAATACGAAAACATTAAGTCCAGGGTGTATAAAGCAGTTCTTTGCCGAGTTGCAAAAGCATTAATAAAACCAAATTGATCTTCATGACAAACTTCATCTAGTAAGTGAAAGATATGTATGTTCCGTTTTATGGGTGGGTATACTGTTTGAGTGTATAGCACTCAGCCGTGCCAAGAACACCCATGTTAAGATCACAGAATTAGCTAGAGATGGATCAGTATCCCTGTCACTGTCCCAGAGTTCTTGCCCCTTGTGCTTGCTCCCTGCATTACAGGATATTGGAGATTAATTTAATTTTTTTAAGAGTTTATTTATTTAAGAAATGGAGAGAGCAGGAGTGGAGCGGGGTGGGTGGTGGAGAAGCAGACTCCTGGCTGAGCCGGGAGTGCAGTCCTGGGCTTGATCCCAGGACCCTCAGATCATGAAGAACCTTGGGATCATGACCTGAGCAGAAGGCAGATGCTTCACCATCTGAGTCACAGGCGCCCCAAGACTAATTTAATTTTGAAACAAAATACTTCATGTGAAAGCCTCTACAGACAAAATGCTTTTGTATTAGTCCAAAACAGGAATGGAGTAACTGTGAGGAGGGGAAAAATGACACTTAGAACTACAATGAGAGGTCGTGCTTACTTCAGTGACATAGCTTATTCCTTTGACGATTTAATTCATCTGGAAACTATGACATGCGTAAAGCCCAGTTTCAGCTGGGGAAGGAAACAGACAATGGCACCATCAGAGTTTTGTATTGGCTGGAAAGATGTAGAGGAAAAGTAACAGAGCATCCATATCTCTTCTCTCCTTTAATGCTCCGACTCTTTCAAGTAAACTGACCCGGTTAAACTGACCCGGTAATTCTCGGGAAATGATGCACTTTGCAGGAAGTTGTGACCCGACCGCTGGAGGCAGAGGGGATGCTGTGGACTATGTCCTTTTGCCTGGCACATCTGTACCCTAGTGGGGTGTGCAGTGCCCGTGGGTAACTTGCTGGGTGTAGAGAGCAGCTGGCCATGACAAGAAAGTGACAGAACCAGAGCAGCAAAGCCTTTTCCTTTCCATGATTGTAGCTTCAGGTTTTGTTTAAAAAAAAAAAAAAATCCTTCTTATCATGACATTCTTCAAACTATCTAAGCATGGAATTAGCCTGGCAATCCGATTATAACCCTAAGCTTGTACTTCCTGCTATTTTCACAACTATGTCAGGCACATAAAATATATTACATTTTAATATGCTCTTTGAAGTGCGCAAACACTCAACACCTTTCTGATGTATCCGCACCATGTCATCTGTTGCCCCCTGTATTCTGAGGAAAGGCACAGTCAGGTGACATGATGAGGAACACGAGCTGGTGTGGGATCAGCCTATCACTGCCAGGTGTGCCCCACGCTGGCACCTGAAAACCGGCAGGTTCGTGACAGGAAGTTTCCACAGTAGATAGAAAGGTGACAAGAGGACGGGCACCATCGTAAGGGTTTACATGCCCGGAGAAGCAACTACTGTGTCAGTCCTGAGCTCACAATGAATACCATAACGTGAGAGGTCTGGAGATTTTCAAACAGGCGTGCAGGACTGCTTCCTTAGCTGAAAGGACTCGGGGCTTCTGAGGGGCAGAAAAACTATTCACAGGCACCGAACGTTCTTAATCTTTGGAATTCCACTTTCTGATATAACTCAGCTGCCTTCAGTTCTTGCTCTTTCGTGGTATTTGTTGGCATCTCTGGAACTTAGAGCAGAGCCAGCTAGAGGGAACCGCTGTGTTCCCCGGGGAGGATGCTAATCCTTTCATTTTCTGAGAAGGTAACAGCTCTATTTGCTTCTTTTTTGAAAAGCAGCGGAAGCAGAAGGGGTGTGCGTGTATATTTCGCAGGGACATCAGTCTCCTCGTGCAGCCTCTGACCCCCACCTCTGCTGCAGCAGCATCCTACTCTATCGCAGGAGTGGGAAAGTGAGCAGTGCTGGAGATTCTGAAAACAGCCCAAAGCAGCTCCGGTGTCAGTTAGCCTTCCCAGATCCCGGCTTCGCCTCAGGCTTCGGCCTAGGGAGCCAGTGTGGTGCTTGGGAAGCAGGAAGCGGGCGGTGCAGCCCTGGAACGCACGGCAGGGGCACGGCTGACCGGACGCTAACGGGCTGAGCCAGGCGCACAGCCAACCCTGCAATGTCAGCACATCTGTCCGCCTGGTAGAGTCCCAGGCCAGGTTAAAGGGCTCTGCCAATTTCCAGATCACGTAATTATGTAAACGATAACTTCTGTAGCCAGAGAAAAGGTGTTTGATCTGAAAGGAAATGATGTTTATTTCTGATGATTTTCATCCAAGCCAGACCTACCTTTATTGAATTCAGAGAGTCATTTATTAGACCTCTAGTATAGCTAGAATCCTCTTTATCCAAGATCTTAAAGACCTTTGTAATTTCACTAATCTTCGCAAGTGAATGCTATAAAACATCGACTTCTATATAAATGTTCCTGCCTTTGACTCAATAATCTCAAATATAAGAATTTTTTGCAAGGGAATAATGCAAATGGAGGAAACGTGTGTGTGTGTGTGTGTGTGTGTGTGTGTATAAATACATATACATCCAAAAGATGTATATGTATACATATACATATGTATATGATAGTGTCATCTGAAGGTTAAAAACAACCTGAATACCCTCTTAGGAAAACACTGATTGAACCATAGTTAAATTCTCTCCATTGAATAATGTTCAGGCATGATAAGAAATATATTTGAAGCTATAGGAGACTTGGAAATGTTCATGATGTAATAGATTTTTTTTAAAGATTTTTTATTTATTCATTTGACAGAGAGAGATCACAAGCAGGCAGAGAGGCAGGCAGAGAGAGAGGAGGAAGCAGGCTCCCCGCTGAGCAGAGAGCCCGACTCGTGACTCGATCCCAGGACCCTGAGATCATGACCTGAGCGGAAGGCAGCGGCTTAAGCCACTGAGCCATCCAGGCGCCCCATGATGTAATAGATTTTTTTTAATGCAAAAATTTTATGCTATTTGTTTTATACTATTTTTACACAATTACAAACTAATTATTATTATGTAGTAATTGTGTCAAAATAATGTTTACGGACAAGACCTGAAAAGAAATATGAAAAAACTACATTTTGGGGCTGAAGGGGGAATCTTTATATAAATGAGTGGGAAACTTGAGAAGTATATATTTCTTTCAAGTATTTATTTAATGTCATTATAATGTTGTTTGAGTGATGAAAGAGAAAGTAAAAACAATAGTTTTCCACTTTCTGTGGCAACTGCTTCCTACATTATCTTTAGTGGGAAATGTAAATGTTCAGGTGCACACTGTAGGGTGCTGTTCATTTCTGTTTTTTTCCAAGGCATAAAATTTGGAAAGTTGTGGATAAAAGAATCCTGTAGAGAGAATATAATGTATCCCAGAAAACCCTACTGGGGACAGGTTTAAGCTCTGCCTGGATTTAAAAATAATCTATTCTACTCTGCCCCATGCCCTATCTCCCACAAGAACATAAAATTTTGGAATGCTTAGGCCTGTAAGCAAAATCCTCCCCTCCCCTCAGTAGAGTCTCCCCCCATCTGAGTGTTAACTTCTCACTGTAAGAAGCTCAGAATGCTCCTATGACGCAACAAGTCGGTGTTGCCAAGTTAATGTGTAACTAGATAATCAAAGCGCAAACAGTTACTGAGCATCTTCTACATCAGAGGCACTTGTGAAAATTATGTATGGTGCTATGTCTTAAGAAATAATTATGAAATAATATAATTTATTTGACCAGGCATTGCGCTAATCATTAGATATGTGTTATTACATTTGGTCCTCACAACTACCCTCTAGGATATGTTCCTTTTGTAGTCCTGTATTATAGATTAAGAACATGAGGTTTGAAGATCCATTGTTCAATGAAACCAAAATTATGTGGTCTTTGACTCTGAAGCCATCCTCTAACAGACTTAAACTCTCTACCTTTCCGAGTACTCATCCAGGTACTTTAAACTTATAGCACTTTTCTAAGAAGGTAACTCTCTACAACATTAAAACTCATGAGACTTTCCTTAGATATATGAGCAATTTCCTTTAACTTGGAGATGTTGATAATATGAACCATGAACAGGAACACTGCAAAAGAGGGTCTCGATCCTCCCAGTGTGGAGGTGATCTGTTTTTAGGACAGACAACTCCTGCAGAATAATTAGAAGCCACACAGAAAACAAGAAACTGGGGGCACCTGGGTGGCTCAGTGGGTTAAGCCGCTGCCTTCGGCTCAGGTCATGATCTCAGGGTCCTGGGATCGAGTCCCGCATCGGGCTCTCTGCTCAGCAGGGAGCCTGCTTCCCTCTCTCTCTCTCTCTCTCTCTCTGCCTGCCTCTCTGCCTACTTGTGATCTCTCTCTGTCAAATAAATAAATAAAATTAAAAAAAAAAAAAAAAGAAACTGGCAGAGGACAGAATAATAGCTGGATGCAGGGGTATGTGTTTAACCCAAAATTCATGGGCCATGAACTTGTTCACTTAAAATATGATTCCTAAGGCCATGGACATTAGAGGTAGAAGACAGGCACCTCTTTACCCAGAGACTGAAAAGACAGCTACAAGTAATAGCTCAGTTTGGGTCAACGAAACATTCTTAAGCTAAATTAGTAAGAACCACCATCTGGAGGCTCAGAGCCTTAAGGAAGGCATAGAAAAGCCTTATGTGAAAAGCCTGTAGCCCACAGTAGGTGAGGGACTTGTTTAAGATGTGGGGCTCTGGCGAAGCTCCCTGAGTAGCCTGAGTTTAAACTCGAAGCTTCTGCTGGGTGCAAGGTTTGTGCCTCTAAAACCCTCACACCAGGAGGGAAGTTAGCTGTGCACTTGAACCAACATCGAATATTGGACTTTGGGATCAAAGGAAGGCTACAAGAGAGGAAGAGGCAGTTGAGAAGGAAGAGACATGGGAACTGGGGTTTGAGGGAGAAAGTGTATCCCCTGAGTGGAAAAAAATGAATGAGAAACAGAAGATGACACTGTAATCCCCTGCATGCTGGACCTTCACACTGGAACCCAGTGGAACAGAGGTCTGTGCAAGGGCATGTGCTGAACACACCATGCGTCCTAGAGCCAAGAAGGACCAGGTTCAGGCCCGGAACTGCCCACTTCCTAGCAGTATGACCTTAAGAAAGTTACTACGAATCTCTGAACCTGACATTTCCTCATGTCTTAGAATGACACCAATTCTAGTGTTGTCGCCTCCTAGTGTTATTGTGTGGTGTGAATGGCATAAAGTAGATGAACCACCTGACACACAATAAGAACTCAACACATTTTGGTCTCTTTCCTGCTTTCCTTCTGAGAGTCAACCTTATTAACCAGGAGACTCTTTTGGACCAGTTAGAATAGCATTATATTTTAAACACATAGTTCAAGAGTCCAAGGTAACAGGATTTTTCAATCTTATTTCTCAAAGACATTAAAGGCAACTAAAATACTACATATTTTCCTTTCTCTTTACTTCCCTCCCACCCAGTGGTATGCTAAATTTTTCTATGTAGTTGACTTGGCACTGGTCAGATTCTTTTACACGGTAGAACTTGGCAAATGTTACCAGTCAGGACTCTTTTTTTTCCCCTAAGAACTGGTTCATCAGTGTACCATGGCTTCAACCACACAACTGCTCCAAAGCCTTTCTCTTTGACTCTCAGTTTCTCCCCCTCCGACCCCCACCACCCCCCAAAGAAACTCGTCCTCCTCTCTCAGGCTTCACAGATTCCTTCCTTCCTTCACTCTCCCCCTTCTGCCTCAGCACGTCAACATGTGGGCCCACTGTGCTTCTCACCAGACATTGACAAGAGCAGAGAACAAAGCTGGCAAAGGCAGACCTGTCTTTGGTGGAATAGGTGAGAGATGCTATCAAAACCCATCTGGTTTAATAGTAGTTACCCCAGGAGGATTTGACATCAATGATCATGGTTACTTTATACCAAACTCATAGCATTTTCTAAAATTAGCGCTGAAGGGTTTTCCACTTTGGATCCCAGCCCAGTTTTTTATCTTAAAAAAATTAAAGGAGGGTCATCTGATTGGTTTAGCTGGTTCAGCATCCAATTCTTGATTTTGGCTCAGGTTATGATCTCAGGGTTGTGAGGTCGAGTCCCACATAGGGCTCTGCACTGGGCATGAAGCTTGCTTAAGATTCTCTATCTCTTTTCCTCTGACCCTCCCCCTCCTCTCTTAAAAAAAAAAAAAATCAAAGGAAGCAACTTACTTCTTTTGGAAATGAAGCCTTGTTGAGTCCATCTGCACATTCATATCAGGGACTGTGTGCCCTTTCAGCTACTGCATCAGATGTGACCTGGAATCTGTCATTCCTGCCTATGTTCTTGGAGGATCTACCCAGACATGATTTTACCAACTCCCATTCGTGTTCCACCAGAACATGAGTGACCTATTATATTATATAATAATAAATCTAAGAGATTTAATTCCTCCACCAAACGAAGCCTAGGAAGCAATATGGAGCTTGAGAGTAGATGTAGTGGTTGACTTTTTCACACTCAGGTCAAACCAGTTACAAGAAATGTCCTCTCATGCTGGTATTCTATAGGCTGCTGTATGGTTTTTCTCAGGTAAGCCCTGAGAAAGCTGGTCCAGATTGCATTCCTGCCCTCTCTTTTATATACACCTTGAGATTGCCAAGTGTTAGAGGGAAGACAGTGCTGGTGGTCAGCTGCCATTCAGCAGTGGGATTTTTGTAATCACTAGTGAAATTTTAGACCATGGGCTTTTCAAAGTCACTGTGGAAACAAAGAATCTTTTAAGTTCTTCTAAAGTATTTATTTGTCCTTTTTTATTTTTAACTCAAACTGTACAGTGAGGCAGATATATTTAACCCATAGGAGTGGCCTTAAGCAAGGAAAGAGCAAGGAAGCAACATTTACTTGGCACTAAGTGTATGCCAGGCACTGTTCTTAGCACAGTACCTCATTTAAACCTTATGAGGAAAATACTATTTAAAGGAAAAATACATTCCTGTGTGCCTCCTTTACTTTCACAATCTGACACCAGAAGTGTGGGTTTTTCTTTCTTTTTTTTTTTTAAGATTTTATTTATTCATTTGACAGAGAGATCACAAGTAGGCAAAAAGGCAGGCAGAGAGAGAGGGGGAAGCTCTGAGGGGGCTCTGAGGGGCTCCCCACTGAGTAGAGAGCCTGATGTGGGGCTCTATCCCAGGACCCTGAGATCATGACCTGAGCCGAAGGCAGAGGCTTAACCCTCTGAGCCATCCAGGCACCACTGTGTGTGTTTTTCATAGGACCAGCTAGTGTCCTATAATTTAACTCAATTCTAACCTAACTACCTGGGGATGGCATCAGATCCCACAGATTAAAGGTTTGGGTCTACTAGACTGCTCTCGATTTCAGATACCAGTTGCAAATCCAGGTTGTCACCTGAACTTCTGACCAACCAACTATGACTCTGAGGATCCCATGACTCCCTCTTTGGGCTCTATTAATTTGCTAGGGTGGCCCACAGAACTCGGGAAAACAATTTACTTACTTCGTTACCAGTTTATCATAAAATAATATAACAGGAACAACCAGATGGAAGACATAAATTGGGTGAGGTGTGGAGGAAAGGGCACAGAGCTTCCAGGCTACCTCTGAGCACAACATTCTTCCTGCACCTTCACATTTTCACCAGCCTGGAAACTCTCTAAACCTAGTCCTTTTGGAGTTTTATAGAGACTTCATTACACAGGCATGCTTGGTTAAATCATTGACCATTGGCAGTTAAACTCAAACTCTAACTCCATTGGGATTGGGAGGTGGGTGGGGTGATACTGAAAGTCCCAACACTCTCTAATCACCTAGGGTTGTTGCTAGGACTTGAGAACCAAGATGATGAAGTTTTAGAAAATAGGTGAGGTTCAGTGGGGTGGAGCCCAGAGCCAATGACCAAGAAAGAATTCTTGGACATGTTTGGTGCAAAATGGTGGTTTATTAAAGCATGGGGACAGGACCTATGAACAGAAAGAGCTGCTGCCCCAGGGTTGTGAGGGGTGGCAGCTTATGTGAGATGGAGTTGGGGGAGGTAAGGAAAAAGGGAGGTTTCAGTAGAACTTAAATATGCTAAAGAGGACCTACAGAGATACCAGATACCAGGGAAGTTTTCCCTTCTTAGCAAGGTATTAACATTAAGATAGTTGGGAGATTCCTAAACAATGTCATATATGTCCCATATATGGGGGTGGGGGAAGGTTGCTGGGTGTCAGTTTCTGCTTTGTCCTCAGCCAGGCTTCTGTTCCCTCATCAAAGATACTAAAGAGAAGAGAAATTCACTGAGATGATCCCAATATTGTGTGCTCTGTTATAGTCCTTAGGGCATTTGCTCATTCTTTTTTTTTTTTAATTAACATTTAATGTATTATTTGTTTCAAGGCTGCAGGTCTGCGATTCATCAGTCTCTGATTTAATCACTCAACATAGCACATACCCTCCCAAATGTCCATCACCCAGCTACCCCATCCCTCCCATCCCCATCCCCTCCAGTAACCCTCAGTTTGTTTCCTGAGATTAAGAAGTTTAGGGCTAAATGCAGCTACTAAAATGTAGATAAGCCCATACTGCTCAGTGGACTACAAAAAAGGACTTGCTAACTAACACAGCCAGAACTTCAGGAGCCATGGTCCCAAGAAAGGAGGATAATGCATAAAAGTGAGCCCAACATTCTATGCAAGTTAATCGTTAATTCTTAAGGTACACAGAGCAAAAGCTAAGAAGCCAAACAGACCATTGCTGAGAAATTGAGTGTAATTTTTGGCAGTGTCATAATACCAAAGACCAAAAAAAAAATAAGTTCAAGTCCTACCAAAGAGGAGCCCCATTAAATACTCTAAGCACACAGAGAACTACATTCAAGAAGTGTGAGTGACCAAATAAGAAAAAACTCACAAATTTTGAAACCAGGCCTCAAGTGATTAGATTGTGGTAATTTGCTACTGCCTGCCAGAGTATAAGTAAAATTCTCTCTGAAGAAAGATGACATCATCCAGAGCTTCTACAATGCTTCATTGACAGTGTCTAACATTCCATAAAAAATTACTATGCATGTCAATAAAATAAGACAATGAAAGCTGATGCATTGGTGATGCAGATACTGGACTTTTCAGATACCAACTTTAAAAAAATGATTATTAGGTTCAAAAAACTTATAAGATGTAGAATCTCACCAGAGAATTGGACTCTATAAAAAGTAATCGTGTGAAAATTCTAGAAATGGAAAAATACAAGAACGAAATATAACAGATACGTGAACCCAAACCTATTCATTTAAACTCAGAATTCAGGAAAAGCCAATACACGTGGACACAGCTATGAATAGGCATTTTCTCCATATAAAATAAAGGCAATAAAATAGGTTAAAAATAACAAATCACATAAGTGCTTGATAACATGGTCATAAAATTTGAAGTATTAAAGATATCTCAATGCAGCACCTGACTCTGTGCTTTTCAAATAATGTTTAATCTTTAAGAAGATACTGAATTTCCCTTTTCTGGGTAAATCTTCCCTATTTGCTTATTTCAGAGATTTGCTTTTTTTAGAGATTGGTTGCCTCTCTTCCATTTTGTTAAAAAACTTCCAGTTTATCTTTGAGCTTCTGAATTAACATTTTATTCCCACCAATTCTTAGTTGTTCAGAGGTTGGGAAATTAGCTTTAAGAATAAATCTTGTCCATTAGCAGCCTTGGCACTTACAATCAACAAAGCAACAGAGTGTGATTTCCTGAATGAGAACAACCTGCTACAATATAACACTCACCAGTTGTATAACCCTAGTCATGTCACAACCTCCCTGAGCCTCTGTATCTATAAAGTGGGGTCAGTTCCACTTCCTGAATAAGGTTATTATAGAGATTAAGTAGAGCATATGAAAACCCTTTATAAACCACAAAGCTTTTCTTTAATTGTTAGTCCTTGCTACTTTTGTCTCTGATCCCCTTACAGAAGGAAGGAATTGAACCTCATTTATGTTTGCAGACAAATACTGTATGTTTTAAAAATAAATTTCCACATTTCCTTCACACAACATTCAACATGCTTTTATTAAATATCTGTGATGTTCCAGGATCCCTGACAGGTACTAAAGATGCAAAGATCAATAAAGCAATCACTTTGCCCTCAAGGACTGCACAGACTGGGAGGGAAGATATACATGTATATAAATTATTACAATACATTGTGATAAGTGGTGAGATCAAAAAAAGGTACTTATCAACTCCCCTTTAAAAGTCAGGGAGGTCAGTGGCTCCTGGGTGGCCCATTTGTTTAAGTGACTGCCTACCACTCAGGTCATGATCTCAAGGTCCTGGGATTGAACCCTAACTTGGGTCACCTCAAGCCTCCCCCCATCCCCTGCAAGCACTGCCTCTAGGCTCCTCACGGTGGTGGGGGAGGGTGTCCCAGCTTCTTCCTCTCCCTCTGCCCCTCCCCCCATTTATGCACTCTCTCTGTCTCTCTCTCTCTCATTCTCTTTCAAAGAAATAAATAAAGTCTTTTATAAATAAATAAATAAATAAACAAAAGTCAGGGTAGTCTGGGTTTTGAAGGACAAGTAGGAGATTATCAGGCAAATAAAGGAGGTTGTGAAGACCATGACAGCCAAAGGGAGTGCAAAGACCCAGAAGCATGAAAAAGCATTATAATTCTTCTTTGATTAAAATATGAGCTTCAGAACATAATCTTGGTCACTGGCCTTCCAGGACTCACTGTAATAAAGGAGAAAAACAAACAAGTAATCTTAATAGTTTTGTGGAAAATCAGGGTACAAAATTACATAATGTATGATCTCATCTATGGAATTTTTTAAAAAATACACAAAAGTGACTGGAAACAAAAGAAAAACAACCCAATTAAAAAATAGGCAAAGGACTTAAATAATTACCTCTCTAAAAAAACATTCAAATGGCTAATGAGCACATGAAGAGTTGCTCAACATCATAAGTCATCAGGGAAATGCAAATTAAAACCACAGTGGAATACCACTTCACATCCACTAGAACGGTGATTATTTTTTAAAGAAAAGAAAAAAATAGCAAGTATTGGTAAGGATGTGAAGAAATTGGAGCCCTCAAGGAAGCTTGTGTATTGCTGGAAGGAATGTAAAATGAAACAGCTATTGGAAAACAGTTTGGTGGCTTTTCAAAAAACTAAATGTAGAGTTACTATACAACCCAACAATTCCACTCCTAGGTATAGATGCAAAAGACTTGAAAATAAGAACTCAAACACATGCTTGCAGACTAATGTTCATATATAATAGAGCTTGAAGTCCGGAATTGTGATGCCACCAACGTTGGCTTTCTTTTTCAATATCCCTTTGGCTATTCGAGGTCTTTTCTGGTTCCATATAAATTTTAGCATTATTTGTTCCATTTCTTTGAAAAAGATGGATGGTACTTTGATAGGAATTGCATTAAATGTGTAGATTGCTTTAGGTAGCATAGACATTTTCACAATATTTATTCTTCCAATCCAGGAGCATGGAACATTTTTCCATTTCTTTGTGTCTTCCTCAATTTCTTTCATGAGTACTTTATAGTTTTCTGAGTATAGATACTGTGTCTCTTTGGTTAGGTTTATTCCTAGGTATCTTATGGTTTTGGGTGCAATTGTAAATGGGATTGACTCTTTAATTTCCGTTTCTTCTGTCTTGCTGTTGGTGTAGAGAAATGCAACTGATTTCTGTGCATTGATTTTATATCCTGACACTTTACTGAATTCCTGTATAAGTTCTAGCAGTTTTGGAGTGGAGTCTTTTGGGTTTTCCACATATAATATCATATCATCTGCGAAGAGTGATAATTTGACTTCTTCTTTGCCAATTTGGATGCCTTTAATTTCCTTTTGTTGTCTGATTGCTGAGGCTAGGACCTCTAGTACTATGTTGAATAGCAGTGGTGATAATGGACATCTCTGCCGTGTTCCTGACCTTAGCGGAAAAGCTTTCAGTTTTTCTCCATTGAGAATGATATTTGCGGTGGGTTTTTCATAGATGGCTTTGATGATATTGAGGTATGTGCCCTCTATCCCTACACTTTGAAGAGTTTTGATCAGGAAGGGATGCTGTACTTTGTCAAATGCTTTTTCAGCATCTATTGAGAGTATCATATGGTTCTTGTTCTTTCTTTTATTGATGTGTTGTATCACATTGACTGATTTGCGGATGTTGAACCAACCTTGCAGCCCTGGAATAAATCCCACTTGGTCGTGGTGAATAATCTTTTTAATGTACTGTTGAATCCTATTGGTTAGTATTTTGTTGAGTATTTTCGCATCTGTATTCATCAAGGATATCGGTCTATAGCTCTCTTTTTTGGTGGGATCCTTGTCTGGTTTTGGGATCAAGGTGATGCTGGCCTCATAAAATGAGTTTGGAAGTATTCCTTCCATTGCTATTTTTTGGAATAGTTTCAGGAGAATAGGAATTAGTTCTTCTTTAAATGTTTGATAGAATTCCCCCGGGAAGCCGTCTGGCCCTGGGCTTTTGTTTGTTTGGAGATTTTTAATGACTGTTTCAATCTCCTTACTGGTTATGGGTCTGTTCAGGCTTTCTATTTCTTCCTGGTTCAGTTGTGGTAGTTTATATGTTTCTAGGAATGCATCCATTTCTTCCAGATTGTCAAATTTATTGCCGTAGAGTTGCTCATAGTATGTTCTTATAATAGTTTGTATTTCTTTGGTGTTAGTTGTGATCTCTCCTCTTTCATTCATGATTTTATTTATTTGGGTCCTTTCTCTTTTCTTTTTGATAAGTCGGGCCAGGGGTTTATCAATTTTATTAATTCTTTCAAAGAACCAGCTCCTACTTTCGTTGATTTGCTTTATTGTTTTTTTGGTTTCTATTTCATTATTTCTGCTCTGATCTTTATGATTTCTCTTCTCCTGCTGGGCTTAGGGTTTCTTTCTTGTTCTTTCTCCAGCTCCTTTAGGTGTAGGGTTAGGTTGTGTACCTGAGACCTTTCTTGTTTCTTGAGAAAGGCTTGTACCGCTATATATTTTCCTCTTAGGACTGCCTTTGTTGTGTCCCACAGATTTTGAACCATTGTATTTTCATTATCATTTGTTTCCATGATTTTTTTCAATTCTTCTTTAATTTCCCGGTTGACCCATTCATTCTTTAGAAGGATGCTGTTTAGTCTCCATGTATTTTGGTTCTTTTCAAACTTCCTTTTGTGATTGAGTTCTAGCTTTAGAGCATTGTGGTCTGAAAATATGCAGGGAATGATCCCAATCTTTTGATACCGGTTGAGTCCTGATTTAGGACCGAGGATATGATCTATAGCCAAAAGGTGGCAACAATCTAAGCTTAATCAGCAGACGAATAGATAAACAAAATGTGGTAAACATTTTGTTCAACAAAACATTTTGATAAACGAAATGGAGTGTTGTTCAGCCATAAAAAGGAATGAAGTCTTTATACATATTATAGCATAGATACACTTTGAAAATACTATGCTCAGTGATCTAAGTCAAACAAAAAAGGACAAATACTATATGATTCCACTTATATAAACTATTTAAAATAGGCAAATTCATAGAGACAGAAGGTAGAATAGAGATTTCCAGGGTGTAGAGGGGATAGAAAATAGGGAGTTAATGACCTATGGTTGTAGATTTCCACTTGAGATGATGAAAAATTTCTGGAAATAGGTAGTGGTGATTGTTACACAACACTGTGAATGTACCTAAGGCCGTTGAATTACAATACTTAAATATGGGTAAGCTGGTAAATTTTATATTACATTACATGTATTTTACTACAATGAAAAAAATGTTTCTAGGATTAGGCAATACACCTTTACAGTATGGAATAACCTAATTCTCTCTCTTTCTCTCTCTCGCTGCACTTGTTTGAATTCTCTACATTTTCCCCCAATGCATACATATTCTACTTTTTATTAAGAAACAAACTCAAAATTTCACTTTTCAAATAAAAGCTCCTTCAAAAAAGGAGCAAACAAAACCAATATGGTAAGAAAAAATGAGCTGTGCTTTGTCTGTGTATGTACAAAGTACCTTGGGAATGCAGAGGATGCCATCTGGATTTTACTTGGCCTATCAACCACCTTGCAACTGGCTTGTTTGTAGGACTCACAAAATGTGGCCATGTGTCATCTTGCCCTAGGAAACCTTTACTGGAAGGAAGGCACCCCAAGTCTCAATTATTTTGATTTTTCTGCAGAGCTTTAGCAAGACATAGGGCAAGACATCTACAGTGTCCAACTTCAAAGAGGCACTTCTTTCTTGGAATGCCACTGCCCAGCTGGCCTGGTGGACTCTGCAGAGATTAGAATGGCCAGACAGAAACCCCCAAGTAGAGAGGAGAAGGGATAGAGACACTAGCCAGTTTCTTCCCAGGACTCCATCACCCTCAGGGTGCTGCCAAATCTTTTCCACTTTTACTTAAGGGAAAGAAGAGAAGCTCGTTTTGTTGTCTTAGTAAAATGGCCTCTGGTCCCTGCTGCCCTTTCCTTTGTCAGAGAGAAAGCAGGAATAGTATTCTATTGTATTATAACCCTGTCTCTCAAACTTGCAACAAAAGTTTTGGAACTGGGCCTTGTTTTGGAATTGGATCATCCGGCAAGGACCTGAGGCATTGCTAGTTTGTCCAGGATTTTGCTCTAACGTGATTTGACTTGGGTTCCAACTGAACTGCTAGGGGAGGAGGGAGATGTGATGAGCTCCAGGAAATCTGTCACTTAGGCAAATGACGCTCACAAAGGAAGACATGTCTAAACCAGAAGTCAGGGAGATGTGGACCCTTAATATGAAAGCCTTTTAAATGTTAAAGGGCACACATGTGAGACTTCTAATTAAGACAGTAAGGATCAAAGTTGTCTTTTCTTCTTGGAGTATACCTATAAGGCTGAATCTTGATTTCGGCCAGTCATCCAATATGACAGTGGAGAACAAGCTCCAGTATGAATATCTCCTATGTCAGAGAAAACTCATGGCTACACCCTGGAATTTCATTCTTTTGTTTTCAAACCCTGAGGTCCTGTGATTTCAAAATTGAATTGAGAGTTGGGACCTGGGAAATTCTAACTCCAAACCCTCATTTTCCATGTCGTTTCTCCTTTGCAATATCCAACTCTCTGTTGCAGTGACTGACACACATGCAGTATATTTACAGGTTTTTCTCTAGGGAAATTGAAATGGAGACTCTTTGGACTCTAGGACCCAGTGCTGTGCTAGAGGCAACGCATAAGGGCTTTCAACAGCCAAATGTACGCATCTCTTCCCAACTCTGTTCACATATTCACGTCACATTGGTAACTTGAAATCAGCCAAGGGAGATTATTGACACACAGAAATCAGCAAAAACTAAAAACCTGGGTGAGTGTTTATTTGTTTGTGGAGACCAAGTGTGAAGCTCAGAACTAAAGATAGAAAGATTACATTGAAAGCAGCATTTTAGGACTCTCATAACCAATTTCTTCCCTTTACGTTGACCCCAGAATGCAGGAACCAGGCATTCACCATGAGGCAGTGGATTGGAAGTTCCCCTCTTGAGAACTAAATGAACCCAGAGATAAATGTCTATGATTAGTACAGTTTGGGGTTCCTTAACAAACAGACACAAAAAGCTGATACATCACAGGACTTTCAAGTAGCTGTTTTGTTCCTTGCTTGAACTGTGAACTTTCATCCAATTTTTATTAGAGATTTGTGGAAAATCTCTGACATGAAAGCCATAAAAAATATATTTTTTTAAAGTAGAGAAAACAAAAAAATTAGGAAAGCAAAGAAATCGTCAAAAAGATAAGAGGTGATGTTGCAACTATAGGTTAGAGTAGTAAGTTGCTGTATGGTAATTATTATTACATAACAAATCACCACAATTTAGAAGCTTAGAACAACTACTTATTATTTCATAGTTTATGTAGGTCAAGAGTCCAGGCATGGCTTAGCAGGTTTCTCTGCTCATGGTCTCAGAAGGCTGCAACCAAGGAGTCAGCTGAGCTGTGTTCTTTTCTGAAGCTTGGAATTCTCACCCGAGCTCATGTGGTTGTTGGCAGAATTCAGTCTCTTGTGGTTATGAGAGTTGTTGGTCCCTTTCTCTTTTTTAAACAAATTGTTAATCTTTTATTATTAAATACCTTAATAGTAGAATAAAGGATTGTGTTCAATCAAAATATAACATACATCCCTGTTCTTTTTTTTTTTTTTTTAATTATTTGTCAGAGAGAGAGTGAGAGAGAGCTAGCTACAGGCAGACAGAGAGGCAGGCAGAGGCAGAGAGAGAAGCAGGCTCCCTGCCGAGTAAGGAGCCCGATGTGGGACTGGATCCCAGGTTGCTGGACTCATGACCTGAGCCAAAGGCAGCTGCTTAACCCACTGAGCCACTCAGGCGCCCCACCCAGACGCCCCATACATCCCTGTTCTTTTGTTGGCTGTCAGCAGGAGACTCTACTTTTAGCTCCTGGAGGCTGATTGCAGTTCCAACCAGTGGCATTCTTCTAGGCCCTCTCACTAATGATGGCTCTTTTCTTCAAGGCCAGGGAGAATCTCTCACTGTACTAAGACAGTCTTAATATAAAATAACATAGTTCTAGGAGTTTAACTTCAACCTTTTAGAGTATGGCATAACCAAATCAAGAGAATGACTATCCCATTGCATTTGCCATATTCTATTGGCTAGAAGCAAGCCTGAATTCAAGAGGAGGAAATTTTATTAGAGGATAACTCATTGGGTCAAATTAGCATGTGTCTGCCACAATTGCTATGGAAAAGGAACAACGAGAACAAGAAAATCCTGAAAATGTAAAACCAAAAATAAAAACATTAAGTGCAAGAACTGGAGGGTCAAATTGAGAGTATCTCCCAGAAAAGAGATACTAATGTCATCAGACATCTCAACAGCATTCTTGAAAACTAGAAAAGAATGGAGTAATGCCTTCCGAATTCTGAGGGGAGCAGTTTTAGCATGAAACCTGAAGCAAGGCATACCAAACTGAAGAGTGAGGGCAAGAAAAGATATTTTACCTATTCAAGGGCCAAAAAAGAAAAGAAAACAAAACAAAACAAAAAAAAACTTACTTCTTATGCATTCTTGATTAGGAAGTATATTGAGAATCCATTCTTGGCAATATAAATGAGTAAACCAAAAAAGAGGGGGACACAAGGCGCAAGAAATGACAGAATCTAAGTCAAAGAAAGATGTAGGGAAGTCCTGGACATCAACAGGCTGACGGAGAAGCAGTCAAGGCTGGAAGAGCGACCGAAGGTTATGGAAGAAAAATTTCTTTTAAAGAGGGAGGATGGGACTATCAGATTAGCCAACATTGTTAAATATTTAGAAAATATTAGTGATAGGTGATTTGACAGATCTGAAAAATTTAGAGTGGGAGAAAAGTAATATAATAGTGGTCCCAAGCACTATTGGGACTAACTGGGGGGCGGTTAGGGTAAGTCTTAACTCCTGACAAAAATAAATCTGTAATTTTAGGAGACTCCTTAGCTCAGCAGTGGAGTAATATTTACTGAAAAAATGTGAGCACTAAATATAGATTTATCTAACTATTGCAACATGTGAAGGAGATAGGCTATGGGGATGATAGAGGATTTGTTTTTCACGGGTTCGGGAGGTGAGTTGGATTGCTTAATAACAGGAAAATTGGCCAGGCATGCTAGGTAGGAAGGTGGAAAGATTGCGTATTCCAAAAGAAAAGGTGGTGAAAAGAGTCGAAATGGGATACCCTTGAGAGATGGAAATGAGGGAATGGAAAGAGGATTGGTTTACTTTTTATTCCGTTCGGTACAACAAAAATAAGAAACAGAAAAGAAAACCTATGTCAATGTAGTATTTGGGATTTAAAATATTTATTTTTTAACGAGCATATAGATTTCATGAAAATCTGTAAGAATCAAAGCTTTCCCAGCCAGAATAAACAAACAGGAAATGCTGAACTGTTAGAAACAGAGACCCACCTCTCTCAGTTCAGTGGTTGGTTTAACAAAGACAGACAAACCAAATTTATCTTCTTTTGTTCCAAATTCCACACTGATTTTGACAGATTTCCACGAGTGCCTATGCTCCTCTACAAATTACTTATTTTTCTGAGTCCCTCTCGTCTAGACTGTAAGAGCGGCCCCTGCACCATGTTTGGCGGATGGGAATTGTAGGTTGTGCTCAGATTTGTTTGTACAGCACTTCCTCTCTCACGCCAAGTATGCATTATATGTGAATGAGGCTCTTCACAGCTCTGCATAATTACCACATTTGGAGCCATTCTTCTCTTCAGAGGTTGGGTATTTTTTTTTTCTTTTCTTTTGATTTCTTATATTTTGCAGCTACTGTCATCATTATTTTGATGCTGTGGTTTAATAGGGGCTTCAAATGCAAATTTGACAACACAAGCTGAAAATGATAGGTGGCAAACAAAGGAACTAAAACTTCCATGGCTGTGTTTCCAGAGGCTCCACCTGATGTATAAAAGCACACATGTTTTAGTAGTAAGCCCAGCACACAACCTTGGCTTGTGTAGAATAAGAAGAACGAGAATCTTCTGAAGACAATCCCCTACCTGGGCTCCAAAATGGAGTCTCATCTATTTTTTCTTACTCCATGTTTTACAGTTCTGACTTCTCAGGGAGTTGAGATCCAGTTGGAAACTCCATGTTTTCCCGTGAATCTGTTGTCTTCTTTGTAGCATTTGTCTAAGGGTGAAAAGCCAAAGATTTTGCAACCGGAAATGCCCAGACAAAGGCTCATCAGAGCAGAAGAAGAGCTCGAGCTCCTGGTTGGCTCCTGTTTTCCACCTTTAGCTACTGGACCATGAGAGAAATGATAGAAGGGGACTCGCTGGCAGGGGACTGAGGGACTCGAAGACTGTGTGGGAAGCCTGGAAAGCAACTATAATTAATCAGTATGGGGGTATTTAAATGTTTGAACAGCTGATAAGGCCATATCTGGGCTTTCTGAAATACACCCCTTCGTGATTCACTTCCTGTCTGTAAGTTACTCATGCACATACCTTCTTAGTCTGGCTTCCTTAATCATGACATAAAAAGTGTTCCCCCCATTGAAATTAAACATGCTAAAATTTAGGTAGGGAGGTACTTTTCATAAACACAAATCTAGTCGTTTGGGGGGACAGTGGGACTTAGGAACATACATACACAGATCAGACTTATTTCTTGAAAAAAGTTATCATTGGCATAAAGGATATTTGGGAGAAAGATGAAAGTATATCCTTTGTTAGTTTGTTAGCTTTGTTCGGTGGATATGGAGTACAGTGGGAAAGACTCATGCTAAAATTTTTTCTTTTGAAAAATGGGGACTTCATTGGCAATATTTTAATTTTGCAGTAGTTTAAGTTTAAATTAGTAGAAGAAAATCAAACCTCAAGCATCACACTGGCAAGTCTTTGTTTTCCCTGCCAGTGCTAATTGAAAAATAGAAAGGGAGAGAGATCCATAAATAGAAGGAAATTAGATTTTTTTAGATCAATTCTCAAAACCTAAGAAGTTATCAAGCTATAAGGATAAAAGATTGTAAAAGAATATGATTTTATCTAGGTCATAAAATTTACAGCTATTTTCCTTCTTTAATTTAAATTAGAAGTGATATGCATCTATAATGTGTCAACCTATCAGGACCAGAAACATGGAATCATAGGTTAAAACAATTATTTTTCATCCAGAGAGAAATTGGCATGAAATACATTTATCAAGGGACTATATTTCTAAAACATGCATTTCATGGCTGTCTTGTACAAAAAAAAAAAAAAAATCTAGTATATTAAAGTAATAATTCCTTTTGAACTATAGGTATTAATGTAAGATGATAAAAACAGACCAAAATAAACAATTTTCAAAGAAGACACAGAGACCAGAGTATCATCTTGCCTTTCTAGTACTTTATTAGTTGTAGTTTTAACAACTTGTGTTCTCAAAAGATAATTATCTAGAATTCTCTTAGCTCACTCCAAAGCTCTAAGCAGACTTCAGTTATCAAAAACATACTGCTGATATGAGTCAAATGCAGGATGTTCCTTTCAAAGCAACTGAATGGTTTATTTAATGAAAGAGCTGTTCATCATTTGAAATAAATAGTAAGTTACTATAACTAGTCTACATTAGACCTTAGGATACTTTCAGTTCTTTAATAAGATTCTGAAAATAATTTGTGTTTCTCTAATAACATATTTCAGCAGGTACCATGTGCTAGATAGACTACTGCTAGGCAATGAAATTGTAGAAATAAATAAAGAGGAGGGACAGCTGGGTAGCCCAGTCATTAATCGTCTGACTTTGGCTCAAGTCATGATCCCAGGGTCCTGAGATTCAGCCTCACATTGGGCTCCCTGCTTGTGTTCCCTCTCACTGTCTTTCTCTGTCAAATAAATAAATAAAAATTTTAAAAAAGAAAAGAAATAAAGAGGATACTCTCTGTTCTTATCCTGGAATTCAAGAGTTAGCATAGGAAGCAGACAATTTCACAGGTAATTTCAGCAGAGCCTGATAAGTACTCCGAAAGAAAAAGACTCATTTTCTTTGCTAAGGGGGGAATGCAGGAGTAGCCAAGGGAAAGTCTCTAAAGCAATCCCTGAGCTATATATGAAAGGAAATATAGACATAGAGGCAAGAAGGACATTCTAGACAAGGGGAATGGAAATATGGGAAAGGCATGTGATATTGCAGAAGCATAAACTTAGACTGGAAATCCTCAGAGGAAATGTTTAAATTAATGGACACACAGGCTAAAAATCTTCTTCCAGAAAAGTCATACGGAGTAAAATAATTAACACTTTCCTTCTGAGAATTATCACTGCATTATGTTCTCAGTTGCTTTCAATAAAAAAATATATATATGGAAACACTTCCAAGGATTAGCCATAAAAATGCTTGGGATAATTCCAACATTGGCCATTGCAAAAAATTTCTGTAATATTTAATATTTATGACCTGAGAGCATAAATAAAATGCTAAATGGCTTATATCCATAGACTAAAACCAAGATTTGCTGTTTGAATATTTTCTGGAGCATTGTATGTAGTCCATCCATATATCACAATGTGGATTCTTCAAAATTGTGTCCTCATAACAATTTCCTATATAAATTGTGAAAAACATACTAACATAAGCCATGTGGAATTTTCATTCCTTATAAAGTAAAACATTTTCTTGTTCTCAAGTACTAATTCCTTTCTCTAAGCCCAACTAACTAGGAGTTGCGCTGGCCCAGAAGACCTCCTGCATTAACAAAACAAAGTCTCATATAACATAATCTTATGTAACATTCTAACTCTAACTCTATGGATCTCAGTTTCCTTATAATAAAATGAGAGAGGGGACCAGATGACCCTCTAAGCTCTTTCAACTGTAACAGTTATTTTACAATTTTTCTTTTAATCTCATGCTTGACAATACCAAACATGGCATCGTAATGATTTCCCAACACCAGTCAATGAAACCACTTCTTCAGCATGCATCTCAGCCACGGAGATCAAACGTCTTATTAGTTGTAGCCTATCTTGGCCATTTCACTTCCATCATAATCATATTTCTCCACCCTCAAGTGGAGCACATTAGATTGAGGCTTTCTTTTATTGGCTTTCACCCAACAAGAGTGGCTCATTGAACTTCATCAACCTAAGTCCGAGTCAAGTGCAGAAAGAACATGAAAGACTCTTAAGATGGTAAACAGCCAAAGCATTGGAAAATGCTCTATAGCTCTATTTCAGGAAAAAATAATCACACAAAGGAGGTGTTGAATCTGCCATTTGATAGCTCTATATTGTGTATATTGTCCCTGCTCTACTCAGTCTTTCTTGACTGGATATAGTGCAGTGGTCCTCAAAGATTTTTGATCACCTACCACCTCATCCATTAATATAGTTTATAGATATAGTACAGATAGTATAGATTTAGTATATTCTTATATTTCTGTATTGTGTTTGCCTTTTTAACAATTATATTCATGTAATATTGAACTAACAGGTTATATAGATTATAAAATATATATAAAAATAGAAATATTAAAAGGAAGAGATTTTTAAAAATGAATAGAAGGGGAAGTTACAATATTCTTTCTAAACCCTTGTGGGTTACCTTGAGTGCCCTACTTTGAGACAATTGCTTTAAAGTTCTAACTTTAGGGGTGCCTGGGTAGCTCAGTGGGTTAAAGTGCTAACTTTAAATGAACCACACATTTATATCTTAAGTCTATTCCTTTCTAATCTTTTATGATTCTTAGTAACTTCTTATTCAAAATATTAAAATATTTAGAAAACTATATCATGAGTTTATATGTTTATGTGAGGTGGTAAGTTTTACCTTTTTAGGCCGGGGAGAGAGGTAACTGAGGGAAAAGTTCACAGAACAAATAATTTCAGATCAAGTTGTTATTACTAAACTTGACCCATTCTAGCCCTCCAAAATCTTACCCTCATCACTCATTTTTCTCTACCATTCATTGGATCTTGAATATGGTCTCCTTCTTATTGTAAAATCTTTCTCTCTCTCTTTTCTTTACATGCATTTGAGGTAAGACAGTAGTGCTGATTCAGAAACAAACACTCCAAGAAGTATGTATAATTGTATTCTCATTATTTTATGATCACACTTTATTTTCTTTCTTTTTTATCTTATCAGTTTAATTCATTTACTGGATTAATGACTACTTTCAAAAACCAGACACATATAAAAAAGTGAGAAAAGATCAAAGATTTACCATCCCTGAGACTATTTAAATTGATGTGTTCTGGAATTCTGACAGTAAACCCAAAGAGGACTGAGGGCATCTTTATGATCAGTGTATAACACTTTACGTATTAAAGGGAAACGTGAGCCTATGGTTTTAAAAAAATCTGTTTTATTTTATCATAGACCCTCATCATAGTTCTCTCCCCTCTAGGTTGGAAGGCAGTATGGTGTGCTGGCCATAGCCTTCAGAGGACTTTAAACCAGAGTTCCAACCTCCACCCCATCATTAGCTGTCTGTGTGACCCTGAACAATTGACTTGCTTAATCTCTGAGTCTAACTTTCATATTCTGCAAAATAGGATACAGTCTACCTTTTAACTTGTTGTGGAGGTGGCGTGTATATTAAGCTCTTAGTACAGTTCCTAGAATATAGCAGATATTGAATAAATGGCGAATGTTTGGGCTACTCTTTTAAATCCTTAAAGATTCTCTCTCTCTCTCTCTCACTCTACCCCCCCCCCACCTTCTTTCTGTCTCCTTCCCTTTTAGTACCTAGCATAATATCTTCTCTGGAGTAAGTATTCAATAGTTATCCATTGACTAATACAGATAATCTCCTACACTTTGATAATTTTATTTAACTTCATAGAAGTAAATGGTACTGTAATGCTTCTTTCATTTTGGAGATTAAAGATAACATAGTTTGACAACAATATAACAATAACAACAAAAAGTCTGTTTGTGCAGTCCTGTCCACTTTTCCAGCATACAAAACATCGATTCCCAGGGTCTGAAGTTATCTTGAGTTCTGAGGTACAAATGAGAAGTGGAGGTTCTCTAATCCTGATTATACCAGTGACTGTGTACGATAGACCGGCAAATCCTTTCTCAGGTCAGTTCCACAATGCAGGTCTCTGCATCTGGGGGTCAGGTCTAATCTTCTCCATTTGGTGATTTGGGTAATCCTCTGGCCTTCATCTTTGGGGATAAACCTTATCTTTTTCTTGAGAGGGAAGCAAGGAACTTGTTTTTCTCTCCATATGGGGCCAAATAGATTCTGTGTGAGAGCATGCATGCATGAACGAAAAGCAAAAATGGTCAACTCACTCTTCTGCAACTCTCTGCCTTCATCTGTAAGAAACCTGGGTCTGAATTTTAATCTTTAGTCCCAACACAAGAAAGCAGATTCCTCAAAAATGTCAGATAGAATAAAAGTACAGCCTTGCAATCTGACATGGCTGAAATGTCTCCCTGAAATGCATGGCCCACCTCGCTGTTGCTTGCATTCCCATTGAATGGTTAGGGAGACCCACACTCCATGCCCCTCTGGGGACAGAAATGCCTTCCAAAGAGCAGCCTTTCCAGCTATAGCTCCCTCTGAACAGAAATACATAGAAGGTTAATGAGTTCTGAAGCAGTTCTTTCGAACATTAGAAAGACAATGGTTAAATTGTGTGGTCTGTTTGGAAAGTGGTAAGTAGACTTTACCTTAGACTTTGACTTAGAATCACTTACTACTGATTTGACATTAAGTAAGAGTCTAACATATGAGCTCCAATTGTCTTATGTGTAAAATGGAAGAAATAATATCTCCTCATAGATTTATTGGAAGACCTGATTGAGAGAACAAATGTAAGAAATGTCTAGATGGTAGCCATTCAACAGGTGTTGAATCTGCACCAGCCATTTCATGGAATCAAGTTTGCTATTTTGGTTGATATTCCTAGATCTACCTTATCCCCTCAGCCAGGAATTTTGACGGAGTCTGCTTTTAGAACCATTTGTTGCTAATTTGGATTTATATTCTTTTGCATAATTAGTTATTTAGCATTAATGATTTTTGCTGCTGCAAAGCTAGATTTTGAAGATTTACCTCTGTATAAAGTTTTAGCAATCATGCCTTCCCCTGTATTTGCATAGAGCAATATTCTCCAAAAGTCTTTTCTATTTTCTCATTTGTTCAAGAGTTAATACAGTTATGCTCTTAAATTTTAACATGAATTTCATGGAGATGAGTTTAAACGGTTTTCTGTGGCTGGATCTGAATAGTGTTTTTTTATTTTCAAATCTTCATTTGAAAATGGCAACCATAACCCATAACCTATCTCAGAAATGACACCCAAATAAGGCAGTGTTTCAAAGGAAATTCAGAAAAATTGCAAGCGTAGATTACAGAATGAGCATCTGACATTTGCCTTGGCTCCTAAGTGAGTGTAATTCACCAAAATGGGTGGCACGTGTGCAGTTTGCAGCATGCTGGGAAATACTCAGAGGCCCACTCCACACAGTGGATAGACTGCCAAGGAAGAAAAACAAATGGCAGTGTCTAAGAAAAGAAAATATGGTGCTAAATTCTTTATGGACATTTTATTGTAGCACAAGGAAGTCCACCTTAAAGCAAAGAAGGGGATGATTTTGTTACACTTTTACATTAAACGATTTTTATCATTTATGATCTCAACTTGAGCTGGATCTCCAAACAGAGTTTATTCTTGCTGCTTTATCATGTAAGCAGTACAACTGAGGGGAAATGCGGAGGAGGAAATTTAAAACCCAAGGACCTGGTGTTGAATCCCGTCTCTGCCGTTTACGGACTCTATGATCAGTGGTTTTTACGGAGATTCTATTTTCTGTATGTAAAATAGCAAAGCACAAAAAATTATTTCATTATTTATTAGGAGGATTAAATAAAACAATATGTGTAAATAGCCCTTCATATACTCTAAAGTGCTAAACAAGCTTTAAGGTCAATGTGGTAATATTACTATGAATAGGGATACTAGTAATACTGGTACCAAGGTTTCTGCAATGTGTTCAAACCTCCCTGCCTCCACCTCCATGAAATTTCTGTCTATACCTCCCTTTGGTTCTATGCATAACAAACAGAATTCCTTATTCGCACAACATAACACTCCATGCGTGAAGACTTTAACTCCATCTTCTTAAGGGTTTTCATCTCTTTAACTTTCTCCAGAGTGTTTATAAATTTCTCAAGTGATATGGTTATTCAGTCAACAAACATTCAATAAAGGGTTATCCCGTGCAAGGCTCTTAAAGATGTCTCTGCCTGATCACCTATCTCAGTCAAGCAGAGGTTCAGAAGCTGTAAGGTTCAGGCTGGAATTAAGAACTAAATACTTTATCTGACAATATAAAACATTAGATTGGACACAGGGACGGAGCACTACTTGCCCACAGGCTGCAGGTTATGGACTCAACGAGAGAGATGGCCTCTTGGACCTTATAGAAGCCCACGAACCAAGGGTACTTGGCAGATGGGAGACGGTATGGAACACAAGAACTCAAAACAAAAATAGAAGCAAGTATGAGGTTTGTAGCGTAAAATAGGAGAATGGAGAAATGGCTGTAACACTAACTAGAATAACTGCTCTTGGGTGGGGGGTGGGGAGATTGCTGAGGAAGGGATTAGTCCTAGTTGTTTTACTGGAGTAGAGGGATAGAAAGTTGAATAAACATTGAACATGAAGATTAGTGGGTGGTCAGATCTAGGGCAGTCAGGATGGACTATTAGTTGGTGAAACTTCTGTGTGCTGGCTATTGAATCAAATTTAGCCCCTTCAAGAAGAGAAGTCAAGATTTGATGAAATAATATCTAAAAATCAAATGACAATACCTGCTTTGGGTATTCCTAAGAAGGTTATTGTTCTGGCTTCCAGAAGGCTTTCTTGTTTCCCAAGAGCGCTCAGTGAAGTGGAATTTATTACCTTCGTGAATATACTGTGATCCAGAGTCTGTGGCTCTGCTTGGCAATTTCTAAGACCAGATTCTGTAAGCACAGCAAAAGTGGCTCTGACCTTCCAGGGCAGACTCATATAAGCAAGCCCATGAGATACAGAATGCCAACAGACTCATTTACAATGAGAGCCGTTATTGTCACACACCCCAGAATACTCAGATGGCACTCTGGCACATTCCCTCCCTGTAGGCAAACCCATTTGGGAAGTCAATTTGTAGTCAGAAGGTAGCTTGGTGAGCACAGAATCAGAACACAAGGAAATAGATGATTTGAATGTTTAATGGTATCAAATTATGAGAGCTGGTTGTATTCTTCAGCCACAGTAGAAATGCTTGACTCTCTGCAAAATTCCATAACTTTAGACCCCTTCTGTCTTGAACTGGGCTTGGCTAGGAATGACTCATTGTTTCCTTTATGACTCATTTTTTCCATGCTCCCACCTCTCTAATAGATGTTTTCTTTCTCAGACTTGTTTAATGTATATTAATACTATATAAGTAGCACTTTATATACTGTTTCATGAATCCAGGATCTCTCTATTCTCATCCGGTTTGTGTTAACTTTTATGGTTTGACTCTAAGAGCTCTATTAGAGTACCCTACTTTATCTATGGGCAGAGATAGATGAACAGGGCAAAGTCTGCCTCACAGCCCCCTTTTACTAATAACAGTTGCGGTGAATTTAAACTCTTCCCATTCAACATACGGACATTTCTAGGTTGTCAGTGGTCATCTCAAAAAGTCACACCTGGAATCAAACACAGTATTTCTAGTATGGTTTGATGCACTTGCAGAAACTACAACTGGCCCACTCATTTTTCTCAGGTATTATATTCTAGTAATGTATCCTAAGATAGAATTTGTTTTCTTAGCAGCAAAATTGCATTGTTAATTTATCTTGAGCTTCGGATAAACTCTCTAAAATTGTCTTTTTAAGTTAAGCTACATATCTCAAGCTTTTGATTGGTATTTTTCATTTGTTCCAATTAAATTTCATTTTGCCTGCTTTGGCCCATCATTACAGTCTACCAGACATGTTGAAACTGGTTTGTTATTAATCAGGAACTGTGTAAATACTGGGGTACACATTATAGACTGATATCCTACAGATGATTATTTTCTCTGCTTTATTTGGGCTATCAGTAATGCTAGTGTGATACAAAGGCATCAGCCACATTCCTTCTTGATTTTTCTCTTTATCCATTTGGAGCTTTGTATGAGCCATTTTTCTTTTGCACTGGTGACCACAGAAGGATTGAAATAAGATTAGCTCCTCTCACACTGATCAATAAATAGGGCTGTAAAGGTACTTATTACTCCAAAATAAACAAAGTAGAACACAATTCTTCAGACTGAATAATGCTCACTGAATTCAGATTAAAAGCTAACTTCATCATTTTATAAAATCACAAGATTATCTTTCCCTTACTTTTTCAAGTTCTGCATTTATCTTGTGATACTTGGAACCTAAGCATTCTGCAACTTGGAGTAGTAAGAATCAGATTATCCTCAAGACAGAAATATTGAACAACTACTGTATGCTAGGAATTTAAGGGAATAAAAACTGAAGCAGACAAAAATTTTGTTCCCTAGAAGCTAACACTCTAGTTGGGAAGATTGTAATGAAACTGTTGAGCTTAATTTTTGTACCCCCCCCCCCCAATGACATTCCCAAAGCATAGCTAGGCCAGCAGCCCCCAAAAGTTTGAGGTAGAGAACATCCACCTTAACTAAAAACATACATATAATTTGATATTGTTTTCTGTTTAATCTAACAAATCACTATTGTAATGGAGAAAAAAGGCCAGTTTTCATTTTTAGAAATTCTTTAGAAGATAAGACAATTCATACAGGCCAGAGTTAGAAAAGCCATGACTCGGGGCGCCTGGGTGGCTCGGTGGCTTAAGCCTCTGCCTTTGCTCGGGTCGTGATCCCAGGGTCCTGGGATCAAGCCCCACATTGGGCTCTCTGTTCAGCAGGGAGCCTGCTTCCTCCTCTCTGCCTGCCTCTCTGCCTACTTGTGATCTCTGTCAAATAAATAAATGAAATCTTTAAAAAAAAAAAAAAAGAAAGAAAAGCCATGACTCAATCGTGAAGTTGAAAAAGATCCTTCCAATTAATACCCTACCCCCACTGCAACCCGAGCTTGGCTCTCTGATCAGACTTATCTGAAACATGGAATGCTGTCTATTATACTCCCCAGCAGTATCCTTGCCATAGGATCTTGTTGAGCCAAGAAATAAGTACCCATCTCATTGACTTTTTCAAAAACAGTGAGTTGGCTCTTGCCTCATATCCACACAGGCAGTCGCTCCTGGGTAGCTCAGTCATGATCCCAGGGTCCTGGAATTGAGCCCCACATGGGCTCCCTTTTCTGTGGGGCTCTGCTTCTCTCTCTGCCTCTGTCCATCCTCACCTGTCCCCACTTGTGTGCACACATGTGCTCTCTCTCCCTCCCTCTCTCTCATATAAACAAAATCTTAAAAAAAAAAAAAAAAAAAAAAAAAGACTTATCTACATAGGCAAAAGAAACAAATCAAACTTAGAACAAGGGATAGGTTACTCTCAAAGTAAATTTTATTTTGCACTGTGGAATGAAAAGACTGCTTGCAACCTTCAGAATGACACCTGTGCTCTTCCCACAATTTACAGATTCTGTCTCCACCAGACACCACCTGTACTTTTAGGTAGCTCATTCTGGCTGCAATGTGGAGGACAGATTAGAGCAGGGTATCTTGGAGGCCAAAACTAATGAGGGAGCTGTTTCCATAATCCAGCAAAAAGATTGTGATGTGGTATCCATGTCAGTAGGATTGGAGAGGAGATACGGACCTGAGAAATATTAATGGGTGAAAATAAACACGATTTAGTCATGTATTATATGTGCGGAATAAGGATAGGAATCAAAAGGTGGTGCCCAGGTTTCAGGCTTGGGTAACTGGTTGGACAGAGGTGCCACCGACTGCAGAGAAGGAAAGATCTAGATGGAAAGACAAGGTGTTCAGTTTTGATAATGTTGTATTTTAAGAGTCTGTAGAATATCACACTGGATTTGTCTATGTCTTAGGTTGGGTCTTCCCCAACAGCTTATGAGTCAAGAATTCATGTGCAAGTTATTTATAAAGGAATTGCTCCCAGGGGAGATTGATAAGGGCATGGGGGAGGCAACACAGGCTTTAGCCTAAATTCTGATGGGTCAGATACATCTCACAGCTCCCCCACCTATGGCAACCAGTTGAACAAGCAACTAAGTCCTCTTTTCAAGAAAGCAAGTAGCTGTTAGCAATTGATTATTGGTGTTTTCAGCCTTGGCTTTCCAGCGGAGAAGTCATATGCCTCCTAAGCAGTCTCTAGCCAACTAAGCACAGAGGAATCATTACAGTGACTCAGCATTTCTGGGACTCCTCTACAGACCTTGCACTAGAGCATCCCACTGGACTAGCTGAGACTTTCTCAGCACCACACTGAAGTCTGAGGCTCATTCTATCTAATCTTCTTTTCTCTCCTTTCCCAGATGTCATACCTGTGAAGGTTTTCTCTGCCTACTCTCACTTCCAACGTCCTTTACCTTCATTGGTGTTACCCTCCAAGAATTACTTCCACTTTTAAGTTCACCTTGGCATCCACTTCCTGGCAGACCCAGTGTACCACTCAATACAAGGGAGCTGGGCTTTCATACTCTACCCACCCATCCTTGCCTAAAAGGGACATTGGGCAGAAGGAAAAATAAAATAGATGAAATCAGAGAGGGAGGCAAACCATAAAAGATGCCAAACTCTAGGAAACAAACAGAGTTGCTGGAGGGGATATTGGGGGAGTGGTTGGGGTAGCTGGATGATGGGCATTAAGGAGGGCACTTGGTGCAATGTGCACTGGTGTTTTATGCAACAATGAATCATGGAACACTACATCAAAAACACTCGTTGATGTACTGTATGGCGACTAGCCTAACGATTAAAAAAAAACAACTAATGAATCACTAAATCCTACTCCTGAAACCTAACAATAAACTATATGTTAATTAAATTGAATTTAAATAAAGAATTTTTTTTTGAAAGGGTGACAATGAGGCAGATTAGGGGAAAGGGTGGGCATGCACATAAACACCTACAAAGTATGTCGGCAGAGCTGCTCTGATAATCTAAGATAGCCCTTGGAAAAAGCCACAAGTCAGGCTTGAAGAGTGGAGCATGAACCTGTGACACACAGAAATACTAAAAGGGACCCAAGGAAGTCTGGGCAGAGCACCAATAATGTCTTCTACATCCTGAAGGAAGCTGAGTATCTGGAAGCTGGAATAACAAGAGAGTGACCAGGGCTAGAGATTGGATGCCTTAGCATGTGGCTACTGGGTAAAGACTAGAAGGTTAGAAGGTAAGGTAGTGGAAACTGAATATAGAGAGGATGCTAAGGGAGGAGATTCAATAGCCAAGGAAAGAACCAAAAAGCAAATCAGAATTTAAGGGGAAGCGAGAGTGAAAAGAAAACTTAGTGCAAAGGGGAAAGGCAGAGAGGCCGAGGAAAATCAGAAGACAAAGAGAAAGAGAAAATCCAGAAATAAGGGAGTAGTAGACAATGACAAATGCTCCTGAGGTCAAGCAAATTCCCAAGAGAAATGAGCTCAATGGAAAAATTAGGGAGGCCTGGAGAAGGAGAGGGTCAAGCTGTCAGGGAGTTGAGAGTTGAATGGGAAATGAGGCCCAGATCCCAAGTGCCCAGCATTCTCTCAGGAGGCTTGTAATTGAATTGAAGGAGACAGAGCCGTTGCTGTAAAGGAACCATCAGTCCTTCTTGGGTTCTTTGTGATTAGAGGCACACAGTATGCTTGTGAGAACTTTCGGTGATAACAGTAATTTCATATGGAGAAGTCAATGACAGCTCTGGCCGTATACAAAGTACTGGCCACCAGTATCTGTCAGAACAAATGACTTTACTAATTGTGTGTCTTCATAGCCATTGCACTTTGCTCTGGAAGGCCATTAGAGCTAATGTTCTGATGCTCTTTACTACTTTTGCCCACTGGACTGCTCCAAAATAATACAATTATTCAGCACGGTTCATTTTCTTATGTCCTGTCTAGAAGCTCAATTGCATGTAGTTGCTGACAGAAACGAAAATGGAAAACCAGTCGAACTCAATCAGGATTTCTTCCAATTTGGTTTCTTTGAGAAGCAGGAAAGATTGTGTAATTTTATTTATTTATTTTTTATAGAAATAAGTCTGTGGTTCTTTTTTTCTTTACGATTTTATTTATTTATTTGACAGAGAGAGATCACAAGTAGGCAGAGAGGCCGGCGGCATCGGGGGTGTGGGTGGGGGAGGGCGAAGCAGGCTACCTGCTGAGCAGAGAGCCTGATGCAGGACTCGATCCCAGGATTCTGAGACCATGACCTGAGCTGAAGGCAGAGGCTTAACCCACTGAGCCATACAGGTGCCCCGATTTTGTAATTTTAAATACATTCTCTATCTTTGAGAAGCTCCTCCCAACAAATAGGCTTTCTTTCTTACAGGATCTTGGGGAAACCGATTTACCCAAAGATCTCTGCCCAGAAGTAAGCTCATGAGGCAGGTAAGAGGTAAACCATTTCCTTACCTATCTCCACCAGACCAATGAGATGGACCTGCCTATGGCTCAGGTTTTCTCAGAAAGTGGCTGCCAGCAAAGCCTGTGCTAAGAGAGGAAGCTGCAAGAGCTTCTTTTTTTTTTTTCTTTTAGGATTTTATTTTATTTTATTTTATTTTATTTTATTTTATTTTATTTTTTATTAACACATAATGTATTATTTGCTTCAGGCTTACAGGTTTGTGAATCATCAGTCTTAGCACAATTCACAGCACTCACCATAGCACATACCCTCCCAATGTCCATAACCCAGCCGCCCCATCATCGCCCCCCCCACTCCCACCAGCAACCCTCAGTTTGTTTCCTGAGATTAAGAGTCTCTTATGGTTTGTCTCCCTCTCTGGTTTCATCTTGTTTCATTTTTTCACTCCCTACCCCCCACGACCCTCTGCCCTGCCTCTGAAATTCCTCATGCTGCAAGAGCTTCTTGAAGGGAACAGGAATGGATTGTGAAAAATCGAAATTGTCACATGGTCCCTGACACACTCCCCTCTGCTCCCGGCCCCCAATTTCCCTTTCTTAAAAAAAACTGGGAGGAAATGACTGGGACTGACCCTTGATAGGAAGATAGAATGAGGCTGCTGCACGCTTCCACCTGGAAGCCATGTGCTGCTGCTGACCCGCGGGTAGGAAATCACTGTGGTTGAGGGCATGACTATGGGGCAAAGCAGAATTGTTTAGAGCCCAGGATGCCAGAGTGGCTCAGTCAGTTAAGCATCTGCCTTCGGCTCAGATCATGACCTCAGGGTCCTGGGATTGAGTCCCACATTGGGCTCCTTGCTCACTGGGGAGACTGCTTCTCCCTTAGCCTGCCGCTACCCCTGCTTGTTTTTGCTCTCTCTGACAGATAAATAAATAAGATCTTTTAAAAAAAAAAAAAAATTGCTTAGAACCCTAGTGTCTATCACTCGCTGTATAATCTTCTGCATATTCTTTACATCTCTTGTCTTATTTTCCTATTTCTCTTTTTTAAATATTTTATTTACTTATTTTGAGAGAGAGAATGAGAGAGAAAGAGCAGGACTCAATCTCAGGACCCCAGGGCCATGACCTGAGTTGAAGCCAGACACTTAACCGATTGAGCCACCCAGGCTTCCTTGCTCTACTGTTTCTTAAAGTAAGAATGATTACGCCTACCTCACAAGATGGCTCATGAGGACTGGATGGGATACAGCCTGAAACATATTTAGCACAGTGCTAGGCAGCTAACTATTCAGTCAACAGGAGCTAATAGGATTATTATAGAAACTGGTACTTACGGTTCTTATTGAACATTGTCTCATCTTAAATCAGTTGTGTCTTCTCTCCTTAGGCTGGATAGTCTCCATTTGCACGCAAACCCCAAATCCATTTTCTGCCCTTCTCTTTGCCCTAGGAACTGACCCTAAGAGACAGTTTCTGCCAGGCTCTCTTGCTGTCTGGCTTGTTTACACCAAGATTCCCCCACTAGTAGAAACTGCCAGCAGGTCAGTGAGAACAGAGTTCTATCTACTCTGGATTTTCGGTCATTCAGACCTAAGAGGTATCTTAATTCACATACGCCACTTCCACCTTCTGATCTTGGGGGTGGAAGGCAGACAGAGTGGGACTTGGGATCCGTGTAAGAACACTGGTGAGAAAATGCCAAGGAGAGAAGTTAGAGATGTGGATATCCGCGCTCATATCAGCCAAAAGAAAACAGTTGATTCTGCCATTTTGACCCCAAAGGCATTTGCTTCCAACCCTTAAACCTGCAGATGTTTTGGTCCTTCTGTGCACTCAGGAACTCTGCAGTGATTCCTCAGGATTGTGATGTTTTCTTTTTATGTCTGTCTCCATTCTCCATTGCTCTCTCTCTCTCTTTCACAAAAGTGCTCACAATTTTATCATGGATTAGCTAGAAAATACAGGCAAACCACCAGCCTTTTGTTCAAATTCATGAAAAACAATGAATATTGTTGGCTGAAAAGTCAACACAAAACTAATGATGGCTAAAACAGCATGTTGTAAAGTATAATATTGAAGAAAAATGACAGAAGAACCAAATCTTCATCGCAAAATTTAGATCTACAAAAGTTGACTCAAATATGAATTCTGCGGCAATAGTGTTCATCCAAAAAATGACGGTAGAATCATTGCAATTTTATATAGACAAAACTGATAAATCAAATCTGTTTGATTTAAATGGGAAAGAATCGAATCCAACACAAATAATTTAAGTAAAATAAAAATTTTGAACAAAAGGGAGAAGACATAACTATATTACGTAAACGTTTGATTAAAAGATTTGCATTTGCTCTAATGAAGTCCATTTCCGGAATAGTTTCCTCAGTGAAAAATTATCACCATGGTTATAGTTCTGATTAAGATATATATATTTAAGGTGACCTTTGAATCAAAAGGACCAAAGTGGAGAGGGTCCTGCGTCAGAGTGTTACCTAAAACAACCCAGACTGTACAATCTCTAGATAATTCTGGTTGCTGCTGTATTTCCAGAAATTCTATTTTCCCAAGATACGAGCACACTCTACTTGTTTTAATAGCATGGCTACATTTTTTTATAGAACCACGTACAAGCTCCATAAAATCACAAGCCAGCATCTTGGAATTTGTAACTTGATTTTTTAAAATTCATATTCTCAAAGAACCATTGAGCTGGAAGGGACTTGAAGAGATCATCTGGTATAAACTATCTAGGACAGATGGTGGTCTATCCCCCCTTGATCCTCCCTGGAGCATGATAGAGATAGAAGAGAATGAATAATAAGAAATGAACACTGTTGGCAGGGGAAAACAAAAACTGTGTATTTGAAATCAGGAAAAAGGGGGAAGTTCCCAACAGCGATTCATAATTCCACCATTTAACTATTTTACTTGTGTTTATATAATCATTTTATGACTGGCCCACAAATGTTTTCTCAGGAATAGGACAAAATATCAAAACTATAAAATAAAAGATTTGTTATAAAAGTTACATATCCACAAAACCCCTTTCATTTTAAGTATTAGGTAGTGAGAAAAGTCCCACAGAGGGTATGGGGCACAAGTACGATGATTCATTTTTGGTGCAGCTCTAAATTTTCACCACCTTTGGAGAAGATAAACAGGTAGTATTTATTTAGATTTAAAATGTGTGCATATTCTTTGACCCCCAAAAGCCCAATTCTGAGAAAAATAAAAGTGCAAGTATATAGATAAGTATGTACAAGACTATTTATTGTTTGTAATGGCAAAAAAAAAATAGAAACTATCTGCATGTTCATAATAGGAGAGTAGTTGGACAAAGTATGATACATCTACCCAATGGTAATCGATGCCAATAGGCACAAGAATATCTTAGATCTCTCTGCATTGCCTAGAAAAAAGCTAATGGTATTTTTTTAGACATGCAAAAAAGTTATACGAAACATATGGTACAATCCCCTACACAAAACCACAGAAAGATAAGCATGAGAGATAGCTTAGTAATTAAAACTATCTGCATTTGAATGTTATGTGGGCCACACACTAGCTGTGTGATGTTTGGCAAATTACTTGACTTCTCTGTGCCTCAGCTTTACTAATCTATAAAATGGAATAATGCCTCATACTTATTTCATAGGGTTATATGTATAGCATAATATATGTCCAGTCTTTAAAAAAACAAACAAAACAAAAAAACAAAACAAACAAAAAAAAAACCCTAACCTATCCTAAGCACTGGAAGAGTGTTATTTGTTATTATTTTTATTAGTATACCTAATGTTTATGTTTATACAAGCAAAGGACAAAATAAGGAGTTTGCAACCTAATATTTAGCATCAGTTATATGAAGAGTGGAATTAGAGAGGAAAACAGACAGTTTTATAGAGATACTATACTTTCATTTAAATTGCTGCAACAAATATGTGTTACTTTTGCAACTCAGATGACCGAAACTTAAAAAAAAAAAGGGAGAATTTTTTTAGTAAAATATATCAGGTAAATCTGGAAATGTCAGCATGCATTTGATCTCTTATAGGTGAAGAACATCTCCTGGAAACCTCTCATAACAGGAAACGTGGCCATCTCTTCACCCATTTGTAAGAACACAACATCCTAGGCAGTTTCGCTACCATTAACACTAACGATATGCTTGTTTGATTTCTGCCTCGACCACATCAAAATTTTCTCTAAGTGCACGAGAGGTTTAAAAATTTCCATTAGCATCTCTGTAAAGAGCAATTGCAAGACAAAAGGCAAATAATATGATTATGAAAGCATTAGACCCAATTTTTCTTACCATTTTCTATTACTTTTTAGTAAGCAAACTTAATTTCCTAAATAGTCTATCATAAAGTTTGAAAGCCTAAAGCATTTTATTGTGAAACTACTCAAAATATTACCATAAATAGAGCTAGAAGTATACATGTTACAACTTAACCTCAAGAGACGGGGAAAAATGCGCCTTTACATTTTCCTTGTACACGTGGCCCATATTTATTGAATAAAAGCAGTTTATTCATTATTCAGGCCATCACCTTCATTAGGTTCTGTTAGAATCCTCGAGATATTTATTGTACATTTTGAAGGAAAAATTGCATTTGCATTTATGATCTTTGGCTAAGGCAGTTATGGGGGTCTTCACCACATTTAATGTAGTAATAGCCCTGTTAAGAATTACATACGCTTTAAAGGGAAATAAAACCAACCAAATCACTACTAATCTTCAGGTTTCAAAAATTAGCTTTACCTCAGCCTGTAGTGAGCCTGCTCGGTTTTCAATGGGTGTCTGCTCCCCCTGGTGAAAAGCCAGGGGTGGTCCGTGGCCCAAAGGCACTTGCATCCTAATGGGAGAGAAATAAAGAAGCAGACACATAAATAAGACCACTGTGACCCATGATGAGTGTCACGAAGGACTTACTAAGGGTGTTACGAAAGAAAGTGATCACAGGGATGCGTGGGAGGTACCATGATGACCGCCAGGGAACCTTTCAAAAGAAATGACATCTGAGCTAAAACCTGAAGGGCAAGAATGAGGTAAGCCACATAAAAGAATGAGACATCTTAGAAGTCATATTACAAGCAGGGTGAGGTGATCTTTAAAATTAACTGTTTAGGGTTAGCTTCTAATACTGATTAAATCTTACCTCTATCAAAGTGACCAACTTAAGAGTCCAAGCTCAGACTTTGCTTAAAAAGTCTAAAATATACTATTGTGTATACTCAGGACAGTGTTTTCAATATTTGGTGTCAGTCATTATTTCCTGCTTTTATCATTCTCAAATCAGAGAATTTTGTTCTTTAGATTGCTAACATAGGGGCGCCTGGGTGGCTCAGTCGGTTAAGCCTCTGACTTCGGCTCAGATGATGATCTCAGGGTTCTGTGACCAAGGGCAGCTTCTGGGCTCCTGCCCCTCCCCCTGTTCCTCCTCTCTCTCAAATAAATAAATATAATCTTAATAAGATAAAAAATAAATTACTAATATAAATAATTGGGAAGATAGTCACCTGCAAATCACATCAAGATGTCAGAGACAGTTCCCCACTACAGTTTCTCAGTTAGGAAATTTTAACCTTAGAAAACTATGAACTACCCTTTACTATCTGGCACTGTGAGTGCTCCCTTGGCAGCCTCCCTCACCCTCTCCTATTTGCCACTTTCTGTTCCTTCTCTCTCAGATTCGATGCTCGCTTTTCATTTGCCATTTGACTCTGCAGACCCAGTGAGAATGCTGGGTCACCTCAGATCCATTTCCTCATCTGGAAAACTAGGCAGTTGGCCCAGATTATCTCTAAAGTCTTTTTCATTCCTAACAGTTCATGGTCTACGATTCACAATCTACAAACCAACTCTCATGATTGGTCTTGCCTCTACCTCCTTACTCTCCAAGTGCATGGGCCTGTATGTCTGCGAGCCCATCATCTGAGGATATGGGTCTGGGTGGGAAGGGGGAAAATTGGAAGCAGGTGCAAGGAGGAGCTGAGAATGAGTGCTAGGGAGTAAGAGGAGGAAGTCAAGGCCCACGTGGAGTTGTGGTGTGAGCATGAATAGAGTTCCAGAATACTCGGATTTCAATTACTTTCTCCTTTAAAAAATAAGAAGTAACAAACTTTGAGTACCAGAATTCCTCATAAACCATGCAAAGACAATCTGCCCACATTCAAAGCAATATATTGATTTGTCATCCATCAGTGACGATGAGCGGGGCTGACCAGAGGTGGTGGTACCAGCCACATTCCTGCCATGTTACATCACCTTGGTTTCTACTGCCCATGAACCTGTCTCCTCTCATTGGGCAAGAAGGCTATGCCTTTAGTTACTTACAGTGTCTATTCAGGGCAATGCAATATACTAGTCAACAGGAAGCATTTAGGGTTTGAATCTTGTCTCTATTATTTGTTTGCAATGTGACCTTGAGCAAGTCCTTTGGATTTTCTGAACCTCAGTTTCCTCATCTATAAGATGGGAACAATAATCATATCTACTTCATAGGTTTTATGAAAATCAAATACAAAAACATTTTGCCTAAAACTATTTTCATTAGCTCATTCAAGTCTCAAATACAAGGCACTGCCTCCATTTTACAGACGAAGAGATTGAAGCTCAGAGAAGTTTGTAGACTGCCCAGTCACACAGCTTCAGAATGTCAGGGACAGGTTTCCAAGCCAGGTCTTCTGCCACCAGAGCTACCCGTGTGGAGCTTCCTGTCCACAAAGCCCATGTGGCAGTGTGTTCCCATGTGTTTTCCCACTTCCTTTCAGCGACTTCTGAGGACCTTTGAGTCACATGGCCTGCCCTATCATGTTCACACTGTGTGAGTTGGTGGGGCAGGTGATGAAGAGGGGCTCCTTCCTTGAGCATAGTGCCAGTCTTGAATGTACACACCAAATAAATGACTAGAAACATCGTGGGTCTCCCGTGTATGACCACATGCACTAGTATAGGCCTACATATTTTAGCTAAAATAAACTTTGAGATTCAGAATCACCAAAATGAGGTGCAAGCGACCATCATCAAACAGAGGTGGTGCCAATAAACAGTGCAGGACACAGATCAGTGACCTCCACGGTAACCCTAGCTCTACCTGAAAGCCCTGGTCAGCTGCTGAAGCACATTTACGGCACTCTCTGAACTCGAGTATGGCGGTCGCTGTGATGCTCATTTACTTTCCCCTTTATATAATTAGCCCACAGATATTATTAGATGGTGATAATGTACACGTACATCACGCTCCGTTTATAGGCTTGTAGTTAAGGCTGTTAGTCACGCTCCATGTGACTACAGCCAAATCTGTCACAGAGTCTAAACTGACCAATAAATCCATGTCAAGTGGAAAGAATAATTTAAGTGATAATAAAAGGCAACTAGTTTAGATTTTGATTTTATTGGCAGAAGTTTCCTGCTGCCTGAATGCCATTTAACTCTTCAGGAAACAGTGCTGAGGGTCTTGAACCTTTCAGTAGAAAGTGTGAAAGTGGGGATTAAAAGAGATATTAGCCTCCTGAAGACAAGAGAATTGCAAGATCTGATTTTAAATTAATAAGTGCCATCAGTGGGGAAGAATCAACTGAAAGGATTTGAGGGGCACCAGGAGGTACATTGTGTGGCTGCAGTTACTATGGTGATGGGTTTGTTCTCCGGAAGACAGAAGCTGGAAACCAGGACAGACACATGGGATCAGGATGTCATGGTCTACACGAAGACCTTCACCCTGACCTGCAGCTATGAAGCTTCCAGGGTCCCATCAAAGGCTATTTTGCTTCCAGCACTGTCTTGGCAGAATCAGTGGCTTGTGGGCTAAGGCTCTTCAAGTCTGGCAAATGTTCCAAGAATGGTGCCTGCCCCACTGCCTCCCACCTGGAAAGGGCAGCAAAGTGCCTGCCAGTGTGTGTGAAAACGATGCATGGGTGCCCTGATGTCCTAATGGGGGATTGTGTGAATTATTTCATAGAACTCTGCAATTCCTAATACTGATGTTCTTTCTGATTCAGAAAAAAAAAAAAATAAAAAACCAAACAAACAAAAACATATCTGGCTTTCTCACAGTCTCTCTTCCATGACTGTAATGTCCAGATGACGATGCGCAGCCACTCCTAAAATCAGACCCTGGGAAGGAGGCTTGGATTCTCAAGTCAGTGAAAAAGATGAAAAATGGCAAACATTAAAAATAATTGTTGAAAATCTTTTATTTTCAAATCAATTACAATGCATCAATTTTATGTGTTCTGTTTCAGATTTTTTTAACTGAGAAATAATTGACATATAACATTATATTAGTTGTAGGTGTACAACATGATTCAGTATTAGTATACATTGTGAAATGATCACCACAATGAGTTTAGTCAATATCCATCACCATACATAATTACAATTTTTTTCCTTTTTTCTTGTGATGAGGACTTTCTTCTAGCCACTTTCAAATATGCAGCACATTTTTATGAACCACACTTACATGCTGTGCTTTACCTCCCCATGACTTATGCGTTGTTCAGATATTCTTCCGTGTTTTAAACTTTGAGAATGCTTGAGACAAATAAAGGAAGCAATGATGCCCTGTCTTCTTTTGATTCTCGGACACCCCACTCCTAATGGCCTTGAGGGCTTCTTCTCATTTCCCCAATTTTTGTGGGTTGGACCCTGTTAAACCCTAGAGCCTCTGTTCTTCTAAGTCCACACTCACTCCTTTGGAGATCTAACAATTTTAAACTTATTCACGTGAGGACTACTTCCAGATAGCCATTTTTAACACCCCTGGACATCGCACCCCAACTCAGATTCATGCATCCAACTAACGGCTTACTCAGTCATTGACCTGGCATGTCAAGCAAACCCCAAACTGAATTCCTGATCTTTCCCTACAATCTTGTTCTTCATATATCTTCTCTGTTTCACTAAATCATCCCATTTCAGTTGCTTGAGCCAAATAACTTGGCATTCCTAGTTGGCATTTCCTGCTATCTCAGGCCTTTGGGCTTGATGTAGCCCCTTGTGCTGTGGTGATCTGATTGCTTAGAATAAGGAGCTCCATGAGGACAGAGACCATGCCTGCCTTGCTTTCTATTCTGTGCCAGCACAAGGTCTGGCTCAGAATCAACACTTAAGAAGCTTGTAAGAGAAGAGAGATCCTGGGGAATGCGTAACAGAGTGGTTGGGATGAGACTGGACCCTTGGCATACCAAAATGGTGGATCTTTTCTTTTGCTGGTTATGAGACTGTAGCAAGTGGATGAGATATTTACCCACATGGCACAGCCCCAAGCACTGTCAAACCACAAGGCTTCATTTCAAAGTGCCACTGTGTGCCTGCTAGGATTATTCACGACAGCCTTCTGACGGGTACAATTTTCAGTACCTACCTCATCGAACATTCAGTACTTCTAAAATTGTGCTAAGGCTGAAAATAATGAACTAAAAATATAAAAATAATATCCTTGTTAATGAGAACATTAGCCTTTTTGTGGTTCTTCATGATTCTAAAAAATCTGAGAAAGCTAGATGAAGGAAAGTCATGACATATTAATGATTTCAAATCTGTGCTGGAATTGGCAGAACAAAAAGTGGCATGAATAATTCAAATAAGACATCAGTGGGGTTGTTTTGTTTTGTTTTGTTTTGTTTTGTTTTCCCTTCTCGCAAAGGTTGAAGCATGAAAACCCGGTGAAAGGGGGCTTCTGGAAAGACAGAATCATACATTGTGCTGTCCAGAGATCTCCTTGCATTTGGAAGGTTAACTCAAGTTCGAGCAACCTAGGACACCATCTAGTTGATTTGAGGGGATTATACTGAAATCTTCTGACACCACGTTTAGTTCTTTCTGACTCTGGCAGCTGCTGGGGAGAGTTAAGACTGAATGTTTGATGCCCAGTGAATTAAAGTCTATTTTTGAACTCAAATCTCCAAACCCTAAAGGAATGGTCCCTGAGAAGAAGGGAAAGCAGGAAGCAGCACGAGGGGCAGTTGGTTTAGTGTAGGCTGTCCTTATCTCTACCACGCAAATGACGATGGAAATCCGATATGGAACGATCTGAAAGGAAGCTCAGAGTACGGATGATGACTGTGAGTAGGCCAGGAATAAAAGCCAAAGCCAACACAGCTACTTCTCTGCTTTAATACCCTTTCTCTGTTGTCTTTGTACCTTAAGCCACTTTTGAAAACAAAGCTATAGTGTGCTGAAGAAGAGCGAAGTCTCTTTCAGCCGTTCATAGATTCTCATGACCGAATATGTCTGAGTGAGATTGAATTTCTGCTAGATCTGTTGGATATACTCCATAGGCGCACACGCACACGCACCCGTGCACATACATATAACATATATATAACATCCCAGATAATGAATCTATTTCAATAGTGCAGGAAAACAAATACCTTAAAAGAAAATTGCTGTGAGTATGCTCAAGGCTGAAATTAATGAAGAATGAGGGTTTAAGTGATTAGGGTAAGACTGAACCTCAGGAAGACCATGAATTTAAAGGTTTCTTTCAGAGGTTCAGTAGAGAAGAGAAATCAATAGGTACTTGAATCAATCCATAAATTATCTGCTATAGGTTGTCTTTTAGACATTGGCCGAAAGGGATTAAAACAAAAGGAAAATTAGGGAAAATCAGCCCACAGGATCAGGCACAGTCTGCAGTCTGGGAAGGGGTAATCCATCCCCCATCTCTCCATCTATCCATCCGTATACTGAGTGATGCTAATGTCAGGCACTGTGGGAGATCCGTGGATACGTAATAAAACTCAGAACCGCTCTCTTCGCTGAGCTCACAGCCCAGTAGGTGACAGAAGCGAGGAAACACACAATCTGATCACCATTCACTGAGCAGTGACCAAGCAGGAGTAGGGGCTCTAGGTATGCAGAGAGGAGACAACTATTACTCAGTAAGAAGCCATCCAAGAGTTCAGTCTTTGAAGAGTCAGAATGCCACTCCTTTCTCTAAGGACTACACTCCACGAAAGCTAAATTAGCTGTTTTAGTTCCTTATTTACAGCACAAAAGTTATATAAGCCTTTCTACATGTTTTAGAAGCACTTTCCAGTAAGTATCACTTCACATTTTAAGAACTGAAATAAATACCTAATTTTCAAGCTCATGCCCAGCCAAATGCAAATTATAGGAATACATTTGTTAAACACCATATACATTGCTTGCTTAAAAATAGGCCATGCTCATAATCGAATAATACTTTTGGATTTTAAATTAAGTACCTACTATGTGCCAAGCCTTGTGCAAAGAAGTTTCACATCATTGTATAGCAAAAATCCTGTAAGAGAACATTGTGATTCTTGGATCGCTGGTTGGCTCAGTTGGTTAAGCATCTGCCTTTGGCTCAGGTCCTGATCCTGCGGTCCTGGGAAACAGACAGCATCAGGCTCCCTGCTCAGCAGGGAGTCAGCTCCTCTCTCCCCCTCTGCTCCTCCGCCTGGCTTGTACTCTCTCATGCTCTCTCTCTCACTCCTTCTCTTAAATGAATAAATTTAAAAATCTTACCAAAAAAGGAAAAGAAAATATTGTGATTCCTGTTTTACAAAAAAAATAAAATTATACACAGACACACCTATATACACTTACGAAGACTAAGACTTGAGCTTTTGACTTTGAGCTTTCGGTTTCAAGTTATTATAATAATTATTATGATGATGATTATAATTATCCTCATCTTATCATCATAATGTATATGATAATCTGTATTACAGATATATATTTTAGTCACTAACAGCCTGCAACAACATAATACCTACGACTAGTGTTGTTAGTCTAGGAAGACATTAGAAATTGCCTAATTCACGGTGGTCTGTAAGTGAAATATGTCTTGTTGGCCAGCATAGTATTTTCTTTAGTTTAATTTGAATGTAAGTGCTTCCCTTAGGCGTTGTGAGTAGGGCGTGCAGGAGCGGGGTGGTGAATCCTGTTTTCCAGGACACCCACTCATAACTGGGTCCCAAAGGCTTTGAGTTAATGTTCCCTGCATCCTGGCACAAGCCCTTCCTTTTATGAGTGAGGAAAAATGCCCAAGAGAGTTAATTCACTTCCCAAAGTCACAGCACTTGATAGCTCAATGGCCCTTGCTTAGGACTTTGGCATGCAGATATGGAGACTGCCTAACTACCCGGAAACCACATGCCATCACCAGGAGTAGGCACCCCACTAGCGCTCTGAATACAGCATGCAACAGAATCATCTGAGCAGCCTTTGTTTGTTTGTTTTCTGGGGAAAAAAAAAAACAAGAGGACACTCTGCTTGTCATTGGGGGGTAAAAAAAAAAAAAAAAGAATAATGTACTTGTTTTAAAAGAATCAAACCATTCTAAAGGGTATATAATTAAAATCGTAGTTTTCTACCCTCCACACCAAAGCTGTTAATACTCATTTTGCATCCTTTTAAAAATTTCGAACACATAAAAAAAGTAAATACATGTTTTTATATCTTTTGCACTTCTTCAAAAAGAGATGACACCACAGTAGTTTTACTCTTTCACTGACTGCATCTTGTGAATAGTTGATAAGGTTCTATGACTGTACTTATGGATCTGCCTTACTCTTCTAAAGGCTGCATAGTACTTCACTGATCAGAAATTCCATAATGTATTGAACCCATCCCCTCTTGATAGACATTTAGGTTATTTCTAGTATTTCATTATTACAAATATCTTTCTAATATACCTTGGCCTCCATATGTAAGCATATTGGCAGGATAGTATCTTGGAATTTCTGAGTCTAAGGAAAAAGAACTTTCAATTCCATGTGATAGAGTTTTCTAAAATGCCCAACATTGGTGTTCTGAAAGCAGTCTGTACCAGTTCACAAAAGACAATTGTTAAATATGCAAGAATCTTGCAAGCCAGTTGTTAAACTGAGAGCTTGAAATCAGTCATGGTGGGAGTACTTATATCATGAAAATTGGGGCATTTGTTCATTCATTTATGGCAAACCAGTTTACCAGCACACCACTCCCTATAAAGACAATTAGCACTTATTTGGGGAGGGAGGTCGTTCAAGGGTGAGGCCTCATCCCAGACCTACAGAATCAGAACATCTGTTGATGGGAATAGAGAATCTGGACTTGTAGAGACTCGCTGGACTTTTGGAGACTCACGGGAGTTCATTGTAGCCCAGATAGAGCCAACAGTGAGGGAATGTGGTGTTCAGTGAAGGAGAGGGGGTAGTCAGAGGGAGCTTTCTGGAAAAGATACTAAATTGAAGCTTGCGTAGTGTGTAGGAATTAGATACACAATGGATTCTAGAGATGCTCCAGGTGCGGGAGGTGTTTTCTTCAAATATATAAAAAATAGACTTTCAGGAAGCGGAGGTCACATGCAAGAGGGGGAGGTTTCCTTTCACTCAGCTGTTCTCACAGCCATCTGTCTTCCACTCGTTGTTAGAGCTTACCTCAGAACTTCCCCTGAACCTCTCCGCACTCGTCCTGCCAACTGACACATTCACATACACACTCCAAGGATGAGTCAAGCTTTGACCTCTCTTCCCACCTTCAAAGTCCTACCTCAGATCTAATTGAGTTAAACTGAAGTGAATGACCTCAAGGGCATTCATATATACTCACACCAAGAGGGGTTATCTCTCTGGATTAGGTCCTGAGCCACAAATGTCCCTAGAGACCTAGAAATCTTAAAGGTCCGATAGGATTTTTCTGACCAAAACTATCACAAGGACAAAAACAAAATAAAACAAAACACCTCACTCTCAGTCCCCACCTTCCAAAAGATCTTAAGGAGGTCCTACCTGAGTGGCTGTGATAACCTTTCTACCCACTACACACATCCCCCACAATACCACTCCATTATTTTTTAGCTAAAGGTGGAAAGGAGACACAGCTGATCCTAGATGTAGATAAAAGCAGCACAATTCAGTAAAAAGTGAAAATTCCATTGTCTAGGCGATTCTACTATTTTTTCTGTTTTTAGATGACCATTTGGTGAAGTAGATTTAGATATCCAAAGAAGCAATTTAGAATGGTAGAGTAGTGCATAGATTCTAGAGATGGATTGAGCTCCTATCCTAGCTCTGCCATTGATTAGCTGCTTGACTGTAGATGTGTTGCTTAACTTCTGTATTAAGCAAGTCAATTTCCTTATGTGTAAAATCGAAATAATAATGTATATATAATAACACCTATCTCACAGAGTTTTGTGAGACTTAAATAAGGTAGTATATATATATATAATATATAAAATATCTGATATACACACATATGCATCACTTAGAACAATGACATATTCTATAGGCTGTAACTATTTTGAGTGTTTAGACAAAGTCTTTCAAATATTAATTCCCCACCTCAGATTATTTCTCTAGGCGGACAAACCCTGGGACAGGAAAATTAAAGCCAGTTTCATTGCAATAGGAGGAATATAAACTCTATGATAGATGAGAGAGAGAGAGAATAGATAGAATGCTTTAATCATATTTTTCCAGCAGTTCCTTGCTCACAAAAAACACGTCAAAATTATTCATTTCAACAAGCTACAGTGGGATATAAGGTGTAAAAATAATTGCTTTAGACCTCAATTTTGACAGACCTTCTAAGAGGTTTCTTTACTTTCTTAAAATCACTAACTCAGTGTGAAAAAAACCCACGAAGTTTAAATTGGGCAGTATCTCCTATTCCATCATTTGGGGTTTATTTGCTTTTCTCTTTTTACTTGGCCCATCTGAAGGGATATAATGGAAGCAGTGGGAGCCAAGAAGGGTAATAAGGCACTAACTGACCAGGAAAACTTGCACAGAAACTGCAGGAGAAAAGGGCGTTTCATTCATCTCTTTCCCGATCAGCACTGTCTGTGCCCTTTCCCCGGAGGCAAAGTCACCAGGAGAGAAATGAGTCTGGCTGAGTGTGGGCGGAGGGTGAAGAGACCTAGAATCTATTTTATATTTACTTATACTGATGTATACTGACTCAGTGTCACATCTGTGGTTCCATTATTAATAGTAAAGCAGTTCTATTTCCTTGTTTGTTTTTTACAAATTAGGGATTTTTGTTAAGGCTTATAATGATGTCATATGAAATGTATTAAAACATCCCAAGTGTTGAAAAAAAAAGTGCAGCCATAGTTCATTTTTGTATTTATATCAGTGCAGGAAATAAAACGTCATTCAATGAAAAGCTATGTGTTGTGGAAGTGTATATATTAACATTACAGATTCAGGACAGCTTCCCTACTTTACATTTGCTGGAGGAAACGTGATGCCAATTAGTGAAAATTGATTTTACAGCCTCTTCTCAAGGAAGTGTGTTTTGAGACATGGGAAGGTATTGCAGGCAAAAGGAAAGGTGTGTTCAGAGACCTAAAGAGTGGAAGGAGCACAGTGTATTTATTAGAGGAACATACATTCTGGATGGGTGCAAGAGGGTGTAAAAACAGTGAGAAGCAAAAATAAGGCTTATGATAGTTAATTTTACATATCAACTTCACCAAATGCATGGCCAGATAGCTGGTAAAGCGTTATTCCTGGGTGTGTCTCTGAGGTTATTTCTGGAAGCGGTTAGCATTTGATTTAGTAGACTGACAAAGAGATCGCCCTCACCAGTGTGGGTGGACACCATCCTCTCATTCACAGAGGTCGGACTAGAACAAAAAAGCAGAGGAAGGACAGACAAATCTCTCTCTTTTTGAGCTCAGATGTTCATCTTCTCCTGCCCCTGGCAGCACAGCCCCTGGTTTTCCAGCCTTTAGACGCTGGGACTTAACCCACAGCCTCCCGCATTCACCCCCAACCCAGCTCCGAATTCCATCACCAGCTCTTCTGGTTCTCCAGCTTGTAGATAGCAGGTGGTGGGACTTCTCAGCCTCCAACCATGTGAAACAACTCCTATAATAAATTGCCTCTTATATCCAGTAGTCCTCCCTACCTTCCCTGTGGTTTCCCCTTCCCGTCCTCAGTTACACGTGGTCAGCCACGGTCTGCACACAGATGACCTTCCTTCTGATGTGTATGGCAAGAAGGTCAATAGTGGCCTAACGCTGTGCCACAACGCCTGTCACTCCCTTCACTCCACCCCATCCCGTAGGCATTTTATCATCTCACATCATCACAAGAAGAGGGCAAGTACAGTACAATGAGGTATTGGGGGTGGGGTGTCATTCTCATAACCTGTATTACCGTATTTTGTCATACTTGTTCTATTTTGGTGTTAGTTACTGTTTCTTAATCTCTTACCGTGACTAATTTCTAAATTAAACTTTATCATAGGTATGTATATACAGTTGACCCTTGAACAACAGCATTAGAATGTGCAGGTCCATGGCTTTTTTTATGTGGAATTTATCCACATTTTTTTATGTGTATTTATCCCTGATAAATACAGTAATTTATTTTATGTGTATTTATCCCTGATAAATAAAGTGTAGTACTGTAAATGTATTTTCTCTTTATTACAATTTTCTTAATAACATTTCCTTTTCTCTAGCCTGCCTATTATAAGAATATAGTATACATTGAATCATTGTATTATACACCTGAAACTAATATAACACTCTTAATTATACTTGAATTTAAAATAATTAAAAATTTTTAAAAGAATGCAGTATATAATACATATACAAAATATGTGTTACTCGACTGCTTATGTTATCACTTCCAGTCAATAGTAGGCTGTTAGTAGTTAAATTTTTGGCAATTCTGAAGTTACATGTGTATTTTCAACTTCACAGAGTGCCACTGACCACAGCCCTGCATTGTTCAAGGGTCAGCCATACAGGGAAAAACATAGTATGCATGTGATTTGGTGCTATCTGCGGCTTCAGGATAAGGAGGGTCGGCTCTATCTCAGTATATCCTATGGGTTCTGTTTCTCTGGAGAAGTCTAAGGCAAGCATTAGAGGATACCTGTGTGTAGATAGTGATCGACTCAAAGGATGGCTTGGAGCTTGCACCATCAGTAGCACCTGGGAACACTCTGCCCCATCTCAGATATACTGAATCAAAACTCGGGGGCTGGGAATCAGCAGTCTGTGTTTTAACAAGCCTTCCAGGTGATTCTAGTACTTTGATTTTCATGGTCTGAGAACCAGGAGTGTAGACCATACTGAAAGGGTCAGCCTGCACACTGAAATCAGCTGGGAAGACTTAAATACAGGTATCTGATCCCCCACTCCCAAATCAATTAAGTCTAGGAGTCAGACTCTGGCATGGGTATTTTCTGAAAGCTCACAAGATTGTCCTAGCATGGGGTCAGGGTTGAGAATTGCTGCCTTAGGCTAACATTTTGAAATGTGTAACATGCTAATCATAGGGCAAGTTTTACTCTCAGAGAGAATTCATTGATAACCATCCCCCTTCTACTTTAAGCATTAGGGACATTGATCTGTAATTTACATCACCCATTCTCTAATGCCCATGCCCTTGGCAACCATGTTTCCACGACTCTTAATAACAGAAAGTCCTCTTAGCATAAATAGCATGAGGTAAATTACTGTGTGACACAAACTAAATTACCATCTGAACAGTCAGAGAAATGGGCCCAAAATAACCCGATTTTTTAAAAACTGAATTTACAAAACAATTATTTGGAATGGGGGCAGGAAGAACAGGAGGAGGGGGGAAAGTAGTAGGGAAGGGAGGGACCAAATAAGTATCCATAAAGAAAAATAAAGCTACATACTTTACCTTATGAACTAAAGAAATAAAATAATTGTTGTCCGTCTGGTCTAACAGACAGCTATTTCTTAAATTTCAAATATCGCCTTCACTTGTCACACATCCTTGGACGCTTGTTAATTGGGCAACCTTTGATAATGAACACTACCATCTACCATGTACCGAGCACTTCTGGTGGGATCACACCCTAGGGGAGACAGCTTGGATTCTAAAGACCATATATGAATTGAAAATCAGATAGTCACAAACACTCTTGAACATCCCTTAATAGCTGAGATACAAGCAGCACATAAGAAACCAGTCCCTATGAGATGAGCTGATGGCCTCCAACCCTACGCTCCTCTGAGCTCAGGGAGGCGGTGGCATTGCTCTCTCTGGTCCCCCCTACACTTTGTGTTAGTGTTTTATAAGCATTATCTTTTACAATCTCCATCACAATCCCATGACGCAGATATTAGCATTAATAGGTTATTATCATTCCTATTTTCCTGTTTTACAAGTAACCTGAGATTTGGAGAAGTAAATTGCCTGAGACTAGGTAATGGGCCCAGATTAGGATACAGTGTGAGCAATCACAGGACTCCTCTATGGCGGAGCCAGTTTAAGATGATTTTTCTTTAGTGGGGTCTTTTTACCTCATATCATTTCTAACATATCATATCATACCATTTCCAACAAACCTTTTCTGAGAAATTAATTACGATCCCAGCAAGATCGTTGAGCCAGTGCTATGGGATCAAGGCAGAACTCAGTTCCCTGCCCGCCCCCCCACCCCTTTTCTTTTCCAGAAGGAACTCTCAGAAAAGCCTGTGTTCCTGTTTTGTGTTGGCCAAAGATATATAATTCTATCTCAACAAAGCTGAAAAATAGAAAACTAATAAGAACAAGCCAGACATTGGACACCCTTATACAATCCTCTCTAACTGCTGCTTGGTGGTCTCCAGAGACGGGAGCCCGGATGAAAGGACTCTCCTTGTAGGTGACAGGTCGCATATACAAGCAACCCAATGTGAGGATTTGGAGGAGGAAGCAGTGGAGAATGCCAAGAGTGTGAAAAGTTATCACATCCCTTCTCAGCATCCCAGGCTCAGCTAGAACCTTCTTTCCTTTCTAGTGAGAAAACAGACTCTGTGAAGGGGCAGACATTTCCAATTAATGCCCAAAATAAAGCCAGAAGAAACTTGAAAGAGTTTCTTAGATGATTGATTGTCTGCTCAGTTTAACATCTCCGTGGGCCCATTCTCCCCCTTCCCCTGCCCCCCAGCCTCTGTGCTACTGTGCACAGGGAACAGAGAGGGGCTCTTCTCATCACCCACATTTCCTAAGACTTTAATCCAGCAAGGAATAATTCTGCCTGGAAGAGAAACAGAAGCAATGAAATACCTCCCTGTTTCACAGCCACCTCTTCTTCAAACAACTCAAATCCTAGTCCGCAATTAGTTGATGAAAAGCAGAGAGTTGTATGAGCCCAGTTAAACTCTTTGAGCTGCTGCACACAGATGCGCAGGTTGCACACTGAGCAACTCCATAGATGGCAATGTGAATGACATCTCCTGGAGTTGTGCCATACGTAATCTGCACAGCCATATGTGGCAGCCCTGCCAGCCATCCCTTAGGCAATCCCAAACCTGCTTGAGGTAGGATGATGCTTGCAGCATGGAAGCCAGCTGGCCAGGTTCAGATCCCATTGAATTTGGGCCAGCCACAGAAGAGTTTGTTTCTTTGTCTGTAAAATGGGGGTGAAATTGTGCCTGGCCATGCTCTTGCTGGGAACATATGTGAAATAGTGGTGACGATGTGCTAAGTGTAGCATCTGGTTCACAGTAAGCCCTCAGGAAATACTAGTTCTCATTACTGAACCCCAGGTGGGGAGCTAAAGCTTGTGGCTAGGATCAAATTCTGAAGTTAAGCACTGACATGGCCAAAGAAGAATGCCTGAGGAGACAGGGCAGGGAGCCCCAGGTGAGGAACCTTCTGGAGATCTTAGGAGAGCTGTCCAGTCTTTGTGCTCTTGACCCTTTGCTAGGCCCAGATTCCACCCCCTCAGGCAAGCCTTTGAGGGTTTTTTTGTTTGTTTGTTTTAAGATTTTATTCATTTGAGAGTGCATGAGTGGGGAGAGGGCCCCAGACTCCCTACTGAGCAGGGAGCCTGCCATAGGACTTGAGTCCAGGATCCTGGGATCATGACCTGAGCTAAAGGTAGATGCTTAATTGAGCCACCCAGGCACCCCTGTGTTGTGTTGTGTTGTGCTGTGTTTTATTTTAAATCATCACTCTCTGCAACCAGTGGGAGGCATTGTAAAGCAATAGCTATTAGCTGGACAGTAGTGTAGGGCAAATGCAGAGGAACCTGTATGTCTGGTAGGTTCTTGATTTGCCCCTCCATGGACAACCAAGGCATCAGTGTTCTGGCCAAGCTGGAGCTTCAGGCCACAGCCCCATATGTGTGGTGGGTGGCAGGGGGAGGGATGAGCTGGCACAAGTAGCAAACATGAACAGTGAACATGAACAAGAATCAAAATCCTACACCTGAGTCAGCTCCTGGAAGGAAGGAGTGTTTGAAATGTTGAGTCTCAGAGGGAGGCACAAAACCACAATGACCTCCAAAAGGAAGGGATAAGGGGGTCTGGCTGGAAGAGGAGATGAGCTGGGAACATAGAGCCTGTAGGACTCCCTCAAGGCAGTACTTTTCCAACTTTTCAAACCACAAACCACAGTGAGAATTTGATTTTACATCACATCCAGGATACGCATACACGTATAACCAAACATAATTGCACAAGATGGTGCTTACTCTTAATGTATGCTGCATTTGGATGTTATTTCTATTCTACTTAATTTTTTTAATGGTGTTTTGTATGTTTCAAAAACACTATTTTAATGGAAAAGATGGCAGGGGCCCTTTTGGAGCAATCCTGGGCCCAAAACAGTGAAAGAGAAGGTTTACTGGGATAGATGCAAAGGGTTTCATGATGCAGCGTGGCAGCAAACATTGGGCTGAAGAGGGTTAAATCACTGATACCCCAGTAGACAAGATCTATTTCTAAATCCCGCATGCCTTGTGCAAAGTAGGCATTCAAAAAAAACTTATTTTAACCAAACTTGACCTGTCTTACCTAGACTGAAATTAGCTTCCTCAAGTATATTCTAGTGACCTCAGTGGAAATTGAAACTCTTGGAGGGGTGAGTGGGTGGAATGTCCCATTATCTTCCTTGAATATCTTTTCTTAATGGGGCTTACACAAGGACCTTGATAACAGAGATGTCGAGTTTGCTTGCTCTGGCAGGGCCTGGAGTACTGGGCTTCTCCAAAAATATTCTCTTCAGAGTGTTCTCATCAGCTGGAAAGAGCTGAGTAGCTATTTAAAATAGTTCAGGCTACTAAGTGAATTTTCTAGAAATGCTTTCCTTAGACTCCTTCTCTCTTTCTTCTTACCACAGAAGAGAACTTCTTCTTCCTTTTCCTCCCTCTGTGTCATTAGACTTTTTCAATAAAAAAATTTCAGTGCTTTTTTAGAAGCAACTGCGGGCTCTGGCTGTTCTAGAACACTAATGCTTGCCCAGGAGAAAAATACGTTTATGAAACAGTACATTCTACCCTAACATTTGCAATTTCCATTCCAAGCCATACAGTCCTGGTTCTTCCCACAGCTCTTTTCTCAACGCTCCTACAGGGCCTGAGCTTTCGTCCTGGGTGCTCCTGTGGGGAGGTGGGGCTGCACTAGCCCAGAGTTTGTCCCTGAAGGAAGGGCTGCTGTGGGGTGCTGTGAGGGCAAGCCGTGCCTGAACTCCAGCTCCTAGCATTTCATTTCCTCTTCAGGAAAACTGGATCATGATAAATAGCTCTCAGTGTAGTCATACTGGAAAGAAGCAATGTATATAAAAAAGGTGAGTGTAAGCCACATGGAGACACAGCAGTTGTTTTATTGTTGTTGTCACTGTCATAGTTATAATAAGGTTCTTCTTAGGTGGACCCAAAGAAAGCTAGGTCATTTTGATTACACTCAAACAGGAAATGGATCATTACTCTTGTCACCATCTTTAAGTGCTTGTGCATCTGTCATTTGCTCCCATCATTTATTAAGAGGTCTAGACCCGGTGTCTATCCAATAGGAGAGTCTTTAAGATGGAGGACGTGGATGAGAAGTGCTGGAACTCTATGTGGTGATGCAAAGTGAGGAGATCACGGGAAGGAGGAACTGGGCCACTTTCCTCATCAGTACAGGTTTTAGACACAGACCTTTTCTGTTTTACCAGATTAAGTGCCCTCTCACCCCATCCACGTCAGAGGCTCTGTATCCTCTGTCTCCTGATTCTCTCCACCCCCCCACCTTGCTCTGCTCCATACACACAACAGGAATTTAGCAAAGCTTGGTCAGGGTCAATGCAGGTGTTAGTCAATCCTGGGCCACTACATCGGACCCCGGGTACTTTGAAGGCATTATTGGTGATGGAGGGTAAAAAAGCAAATGCTGAGGCTGTTTTCAGAGTTAACTCATTGTGTTTTGTCCTTGAGCTGTGGGAGGAAGCAGTGGGTGAATCTTTTCAAGTTCCTTGGTAAGAGGCATATGGGAGGAATGTGGTGGCTGAGCTTGTCGTAAGTGAACCTGTGAGTCAGTGTCTCTTGCAGGCAACTAGCTTCTTGCTAAGGGGTTCTCTAGGGAGCAGAGATTTATCAGACCACACAGATTCTGAACAGCTAAAGAAGCATTCACCTTGAGGGAAGATGTCAACCAAAACTCTTAAAATGATCTGACTTAAAGGGCTCCATGCTCCACTTGTGGGCAAAATCTTGATGATATATCTGGCTGCTTTTCTGATGGATTAGAACATTCAAGGCACTAAAATCATTAAGTCGGCTTATCCCAGGCAGAACAAACAAACCCATGACAAAGAGAAGCTCAAGGGCTTCTTCTCACTAATTTTCAACAACATCAAAGTTAGCCCTCAGAGCCTCCGTGTCCCATTGTTTTTTTGTTTTTCAACCTATCACACGTCAAAGAGCACCTTCATTGCTCTTTTGTGAAATAAACCAATTTTCAGTTGGATTTAAGCAGCCCAAAAAGCTCTCTAACCTAAAAAAATTAAAAAAAAAAAAAAAAAAAAAAAGACCAGCCAGTGCAAGGTAAATGCTTCCCTTTGCTGTCCAGAATTCAGTCAGAGGGCTGATGAAAACTCACCATGAATTATGATTTCTGCTATTCAAAATGCTCTTTTCTTTTTGATTCACAATTTCATGTTTCTGAAATTAGTGTGTAAGTTGGATATTTTAGCTAATGCATTTGTTTTTCTTTGATAAGAAGTTATCAGTAAGCCAACCAAGTGCCCTATTTGATATTATCTTAGAATTAAGGAAATAGGATACTTCACTGATTCCGCTAAGAACTGTCCACACAATGCCTGGTACACAACCCTTGAGTTAACTCCTGAGCCCCTCCCAAACGGTCCCATCCTCCCTAGGGTCCTGGAATAATGCAGAGATGGCATAACACAGAGACACATTGGGACAGCATATGCTGCCCAAGACCAGCTATGTAGTTTGTGGGTCCAAGTGCAAAATGAAGATCTGGGAAGCGTTGTTTAAAAACTATCCAGAATGTCAGCAGAGTGACAGCAGAGTGTGAGACCAAGTGCAGGTCTTTCTGAGCATGGGTCCCCTAAACTTCACAGATTCCGCGTTCATAAGGCTAGCCCACTGATGGCTCAAGGAGCGGGTTGTGTGGAGATATGAAAACTGTACAGGTTCTCACACTTCCCAGAAACCATCCCTCACTGACACTTCAAGCTTTCCCCATTCTCACCCCCCACATTCTTGTACAGCTTACAAATTCTGCATATGCCCAACTAACCCAGTCTGCCTTGCGGAAGGGTGCCGAGAGTCTTGTGGGCATAGTGAAGCCTCAGGAGGCCTCCCATCAGAGATCTGGTAGCATAGCCTCCCACTCTGAGCCCTGGCCGTTTGGGGCTTCTCATTGATGCTTCTTTTTGTTCTCCTTCCCCTTTTTCACCAGTCCAGAGGCTTTTGCTTTAGAATTCGCATCCCTCCTCCATTCTCTCAGGCTCTTCTTTCTCTCTATCCCGTGTCCAAAGCATTTTATTCCACAAACCAGCCCTCAACAGTACACTCAATAAAGATTTTCAGCCTGAGTAATTGATCTCTGAGTCAGAATTCTTGTCTGTGGGAACCATAATACGGATTGGTGTATTATCAAATTATTAGATGAACTTCTGAGCCAGCCTTCATTTATTTAGAGCATGGTGCTGGTGCCTAAGCTTTCTTCTGCTGGCATTGGACTTCAATTTCTCTGCCTGAAATGATTACCATTAAGTCATTGGCTTAACTTAAATTAATGCATTTGCAATCACTTTTTTTTTTTTCCTGAGACTATGACTTAGAAAACACTTTCAAAACCCATGACTTTTTAAGAGAGACAGTGTTAAGGAACCAAGAGTCTGACAAATGCAAGAAGCCAATTTTTAACTGATTCCATTTTGCCAGCAATCTTCAGGCTCTCTCCTGGGAGGGGGTGACCTGCAGTTCTGCACTGAGAGAGTGCCTGGTACCAGAAAGGATGTGTGATCCTATCAACTAATTGGTTGACTCCATGAAAATTGTTCAAAACAATCCTTTTTGACAGCTCAGGCCTGACCAGGTACATGCCATATTTGGGGATAATTGGAATTGTAGTTGTCACTAAAATCTAATATCTCACAAGGACTCCAGACTTGAACTTTGAAAAATTATTAGCCATTACAGATGCTCTCATGCTGCTGCAATGGCAAAATTTCCTTTTCTGAATCTATTTTATTATATGCTGACTCTGCAGGCATATCATTCCTTGTAAGGTTGTGGAGATGATTGAAGGAACCAATGTATAGAAAGTGCTTGACACACTTCTTAGAACATAGTAAACTCTCAATAAAAGTTAGCTATTATTATTATAAGCTCCTTTACTTCAAAATGACATTAATTGCTATAACAGCCAGAATACACTGAATCTTTCTACTGCCCTGCAAGGCAGTCTCTTCACATGAGTGCTGATGTTTACATGTTAATTTGGTTTCTAAGAAAGAGTTGGCTTTGAAGACAGACTGATTTGGATTCAAAGACGAGGGTAGCTACTTTCTAAGAACAGTGATTCCTAGCTAGGGGCAATTTTACCCCCCAGGGGCCTAATTCCCAGTATCTATTCTTGGCATATCCAGTAGGTGAACCAGACACAACAAGTGTAATTCCAGGCAGTCTTTGAAAGTCATAGCAGGACTCATAACAGCTGTCTTTGGAGAAGACCTGTCCACGCGTCGCAGAACCTTGAGCTACTGCCCTTAAATATTAGGTCAGGATTCAAATCTCCAGAAAGGGTTGGGAAAAGGTATCTCTTAAAAAAAAATTTTAAATTAAATTAAAGAAGACTTGAGAGCAAAATAAGGATGAAGGAATGATACATACGTAAGCAAGGCCACTGAGCAGTAAATAAGAACCGAGAAAAAGAAAATTCATAAGCTGAGCAAGTTCCAATTACGATATGACTCAGGGGTACCTGCTTCCCCCTCCCCGCAGGGCCTGCCCAGGTCTCCTTACCAATGATAACTTACAAGATAGGCAGGGATCAAAAGGAGACAATAAAGAATCCTGTGGTAACAGGGTCTGAAGAGCTCAAGTTTGGGAGCAAATTTGTTCCAACAGCGGCAGGAGGGAAGAGGAGGACTCTAAGAACCAGACGGGCTCCAAACAGAACCCCAGCCACAGACACGGGTTTGTACTTTGCGGGGGTGGGTGTCTTTGCTTTGAGGGCCTGGCTTTGGGGCAGAAGTCAGGATGGAGGAAACAGTACAGAGGCAGCTGTTTTGTATGTGTTTAGATGTGCAGAGGCAGAATGTTGAACTTGTCAGTTGGACACACTTGTGTGTGTCTTGTCCAAGACTCAGAAACTGCTAAGTTTAGAGGGCACAGCTGCTCTATGCTCTACAAAATCCCGTTTATTATGGCTAATGATAATGAGGAAGGGGCGAATGGCATCTATTAGACTGTGTAGTCCCTGTAAGTTAAGGAAAAGCAGAGCCACAGACATCCCTGAAACACTCATATGTATCAAAGGATGACACCACCCCCACTATGATGATGAGTACATTACCTTATGTGTACGGCACATCATGGTCTTTGTTCCTCACACTCTAAAAATAGTTACCCTAAGTGGGAGAGACACAGTGTGAGTCACTGTGAGATCTGTGGGGACTGTGCCAACAAAAGGCAGGGAAACTGCCTGTGGGTCTTCATTGACTTGGTCAACACTGTGGGTTTGGATGGCACTATGTGTTTGGGCAGCTCTGGTGAGGGCGGTCAGGAGCTTTGATCACCCTAATAAACTTCACTTATTAATCAGTGCCAGTTTTACTTTCATAAAACTCCTCCCCAGCACACCTGAGAGAGAGCAGAAATCCCTCCCCTTTGGAAATTAAAACTTATGTGAAGAGAAATGGTGCTTGGCTACTCTTATTCATGGCAGAAAACTTGGAATCAGGTCTGGGCTCAGAAGTGTGTGTTAATATTTACATATGAAATTCTAAGTACTGCCGTGGATGTGGAGGGGCACCAAGCTCTGGAAGAATTTAGCCTTTACAACTCTTCCTCTCAAAAATAGTCTTCCTGAGGAAACAGATGGTAGCTCCTTCTATCTACGTCGAAGTTCGAGAGTAGTCAATTACTCAGATTATTATGCTGAAGATAAACAGTGCTATTTTATTCAGTTCTTCAAATAATCTTCTATTTAAATCGTAGCTAATTACTATTTAACAAATTAAACTCATTGAGCACTTCAGAATTGTCTACTTCACTGTCAAAATGAAAGCTTGGGAGCCCTTATTCCAAGGAGTTTTTTTCATGACATAGAATATTATCTAGTTGGTATGAATCGGCAACAGAGCTTTTCCTCAGAGTCTTTCAAACAAACAAACAAACAAACAATACAGATCATTTTTGAAACTCCCAAGTCTTCAAGTAGGCATTCCTTTCATACATGGAGTTTTCTGAGTAAAACTGTAAGACCTTGCCCTTTGTGGGCAAGGCCCTCAAAAAGCAGGGGTCAAGGGGTTAGGAGTAGAGAAATGGAGGGTTTGTGGGAAGGTGTGACTCACCAGCTGAGTAGACTGGGCAGCACTGTCTAAGAGAGCCGATACCCAGGCTGTGTGCTCCGAGCTCTACAACTGTTCAGCTGCACAGCTTCTCTACAATTTTAACTCGAGATTTTATATAGTCAATTGCAAGGGTTCCTTGAGAGCTCAATCCACATTATGGAATAAAGTCCATTCATTGGACAATTGCTAGGTATGTAGTATACTACACAACAGTAGAAAACAAGACTGCCATGGGGTTATGCCCACCAACAGCCTGCCCTTAGACTCTGGCAAGAAGGTCTTTAGAAGGTCCCTAAAGGGCCATACACTTTAGAGGATCCCTCTCTGGCCATCCTGTGGCCATATTCCTAATGACGTCCCCACTTTCCATAATGAGGAGTTCAAGAGACCAAGGGGTCTTGTCTACCTAGAACCCAAGCCCTCCCTTCTAGGTGATGATCCAAGAATCCCCCGCTCAGATGATCCCAAACTTACATCCCTGACCTCACTGACCTACACAGCCCTCTTACCCCTCATTCTTTTTCTCGAGCAGACTGGGTCACCAACATACATGCTCAGAGGCCCCAAACTGGTCATTTGTGGGGCAGGGGGCACGGAGGGAGGCAGTAGGGGCTGTTGGCATGGGATGGGGATAGAATTTGGACATATGGTAAGGGGGTGGGGAGAGGTCTGCACACATATCCACAAGCCCATGGTGTCAGAGTGGAAAGAGAAGGGAGTCCAACTGCAGGCTGAGCGTCAGTGAGCCTGCTCTTCCCCTGCACTATAGAATCCTAAATTTGAACCTAATCTTCCAGGTAGTTTTAAGGGATATTTGTTAAGATAGGAGAAATGTTAGATAACATATATATTTAACAGTTTATTGGACTAATTAACAGCTTCTAAATATTTTAACATATGGTATGTGAGCCTCCATCTGCACTCCTGGCCTGGGGCGCACCAGTGGTACAGAGTGGGAATGGCTAGGGCAATCTCCAGTGGAGCTTGGTGGATCTCCTGGTCTGGTGGGCATCCTTTTTCTGTAACATCACCTGGGTCTACACTACCTGGTGAGCTGCTTCCTGATTGCACCTCAGTTCATCAGTTACACCGACACAGACAATTCTCAATGTGTACATCTTCAGTTACCCAAAATCTAACTTTGAAAGCAGGACCTTTATTAGATGTGTTTTTAGTACTCTAGGCATTTCACAAACTTGTGCAAGCATTAGGAATTGAGGCAGGAACATGAAATGAATAAATCTTATCTGTCTTTTGGGTCCATCTCATTGCCTCTTTTGGACCCATGGTGCTCTTCTTAGCTCTTCTTAGCTACCCAACATCTCCGCTACACAACAGCATTCCTACCTGAACAGGCATTCCTGTAAATCTTCCAGCTCTCCCTTCCACCTATGACTTTGTTTCAGAGTCCCCTTTCTTCCCTGAAGTTGATTTCTCCAGTTAAAAGTCTACAGCAACTAATTCATACTAAGGTGTGAATGATTAATAGTCTTCTTACCACATCAGGTACAACTGACTACTTCAAAATTCTAGTTAAACAAAATAATTTCAGTTGCCAGATGTTATAGACAAATATTAAAAACAAAGTATGTAAGGATCTTTCCTTTTTCTTGGTAAAAAAAAAAAGTGTTAGCAAATATTTATTATACTGATAAAACATTTTTTAATTTTATAATTTATCAATTTACAATGAAGACCAAAGTAGTAAAATACCCTCACATAACAAATATCCCAGTAAGAGAAAATAAACTAATTAAGGTTAATTGGTTATTTATTGGATCAATGACACTGGCTGGCAAAACAGGAGAAATTCACTTTCTCAATGGTGAACATTGCCCAAAGGATTCTATTGATGAACTATTTCCTCTGATTCCCAATTTAATTCTCAGAGTATGACTTTAGAATTCAATAATTAAATTTGAATCATGACTGTCTCTACTCTTGAAGCCTGCATGAAGGTGATTTCAACCCAAGAGGGTTACTTTTAAATTTAGAGAAGACTTGTTGGCAAACTTGTTTTAAGAGGAAAAAAATTCCTCAAATGGGTTTATAATATATCTAATACCCTATCAAAGACAAAAGGAAGGAAATTGATTTTATGCTCCCAGTTGCTATCAGGGGAGCACCCCAAATGCAAAAATCAGAACACCTTTGCAGCCTAGTTTCGTCTTAGGCTTGTCTAGGGAGGAGCTGACAAGTCACAGGGAACATGACTTTCTAGTTGTGATGCTTCTGTCATATGGGGAGTTTCAGTCGGTCAGGAATAGGGAATGTTTACCTCTGTGTCTAGCTAGTTTGGGGGGGTATAATAGCTAATCACTTATGACACAAAGAATAGGAATTGGAAGGTTCTGTGTCTGGCCTTGTCCTAGGTAAACAAGGGGGCCGTTCATTTACCATATCCAAGTCATGTGGAGAAGGGTGGTTTTTTGAAGTAAGCCATTTCCCTGAACACAAAAGGAGGTGGGGAGGATTTCTTAACCAGCACTGTTTTCAGAGATAAAAGACTCAAGGGAGCCCATACTCAATGAGCCCATGGCTGGTTGTTCACACATTTGTGAAAATGTGCACTTTCTTATCCATCTCTTCTCCCTCAGAGCGGCACTGCCCTGACCATCTGCCCACAGGCCCCAGTCTCAGCTCTCCTTCTCTGGCACACCAGGCACTCTCAGGGCCTTTGCACCTGCTGTTTCCTTTGCCCCAGTGCTCCACCCCAGAAATACACAAGCCCCCTTCCTTTGGATATTTCACTCAGATAACTTCATGTCTCATGAGATCTTCCCTTCCACATTTCCCAGCTCCAGTCTTTGCTTTGTTTTTCTCCCTAGCACGTATATGCTTCACTTATCTGCCTACTTTATTTTATGTCTTGCCGTTAGAATATAAACCATGTGAGGGCAGGGAATTTTCACCACTGCATCCTTAGCCCCTGGCACGTAGTCTGCATACAATACATGTTTTTGAATAAGTATGTTAAAATAGCATATGCTTTGCCTCACTGTGTATTATTAAAGTTATGTATTACAATGATTAATATCCTGAGGGATTTTACACAGTAGACCATGAACAGTACAACTTGGGAGAGCTAATATTCCTAGATTTCTTCTGAATGCTCAGTCTAAAAACAGGTATTTTTAAATTTTGTTTTTATTCAGTATGATTATAACTAAGGATCCTAAAGCCAGTATAAAGCTACATATGTTCCAAATATCAACTTTCAGGATTTTGGCCCTGTAATTCACTGCTCTAACTTATCTGAAAGAAGACAGAAAAGTGTTATGTACAAGAAATGACTACTGATCCCCCAGTGTCTCCTAAGCTGTAGTTTTAATCATATATCACACGTGGTCCGGGAACATGGGTATTAATCTCTCTTCAGCAAGTGAAGTTTGCACAGTTTAATCAGAAATTGCTTTTTTTTTTTCTTTGCCTTTCTTTCTTTCTCTCTCTCTCTCTCTCTTTGTGCGTGTGTGTGCGTGTGTGTGTGTGTGTGTGTGTGTATGTGTGTGTAGGAAGCAATCACAAAACCATTTTTCCAAACTTACTATTCTCTTGCAGAAGGTTTGGGTTCCCAGAAAAGGAAGGGGGGGGGGGTCATTAATGAAAAAGAAGGAGAAATCAAATTCTCATGTGACATTTCTTTATTTTACTTTTTATTGTAAAACTGACATCATCAAAAGTAATAGAATTTTTTAACAGCCTTTGGTGAATCTCTGGTCCTAATCAAGATTTTATTTCATTATTTCAATATTTCTCTCTAGTTCCTACTCACATACACATGTACTTTTTCATATAGTTTCAATCACAGCATAGAGAAATTTTGTATTTTTAGGTTTTTTTTTTTCTTGCTTAATGATAGTCTATAAACATTATCCACATTATCTTAGTGTTTTGAAAATATATTTTTATGCCTGAAGAAACTTCCATTGACTTGCTAACATGCCACATTTACTGTTCAGGGGGAGTTTCCCTTCTTTCTGAGCTACTTCTTTCTTCTTTTTGATGGACTTATCATCAATTGGACTTCAAAAAAATCTTCCGATTTAGTAACCCAACTTGGCATAATTTAGTGTTACCCAAACAGGTCCCACAGACCTTTCCATGAGCTACTAATAGTTGTCCTGCACCCAGGGGAAGAGGAGGGGAACAATGAGAAGGGGATCCTATCTGCAAATGTATGTGGAAAGCTCCATATTTAATATAACACACCTTGGAGTTTAAGCTTTACACTAGTAGATTGAAGGCCCTGAGAGGTCTTTAAGAGAAGGCACTTTAATTCAGCTTTCCCAAACCTTGATCACCACAGATCAGAACTCTTCCTGCAGCACATTGTGAAAATCTGAGGGAACATCTGTGTTTCCTAGAACCTGGTGGATAAGCACTATTCTAATGGCTCTCTCCAGCCAGAGTCCTATTCTAGGGACCATTTCCATATCTTCCTTTCCTGCCTAAAAGGATCTCTAAACTCTCCCATTCATTTCATAGATAGATTCCCCCAAGTAAACAAATGGAAGCCTACATTTTCTCAGTTTTGGATTAGAGGTAGTAACAGGTCAGGTGCTTGGGGACTGGAGGTCTGTTTGCTACTCCCCACTTCGTTAGTCTTTCTTTATGACTTTGGGGGAAATCACTGCTTCCTTTGCCCTGCTGTTCACTCCATCTATACAGTGAGGGTCTGGACTAGATAGATTCTGGAAAGGTAAAGCTGAACCCAGTGCCTACAGTCTGCATGAATGTCTGGGGTGATAAGGGAAAGGATAGAGGGTAACCTGAGGCATTCTCATCCGAGTGTCTCATGGAGTCTAGCCCCTGGACTTCCAAGAAGGGGATGTTGGAATTCACAGAGAAGCTTCCACACTAGCCTAAACCCTCCAGCAGAGCATCCACATTATTCTCAATAGCCAGGGGCATTGTCCATGGCCATGAGTCTTTTCTCTTTCCTTTCCTATTTAAGTTCCTCTGTTATCTTGCTGTAAAGGACCTTATCTCACCTCACGTCTCTAAACCTGTACTTATCCTTTCTGAGGCCTTTTCCTCGTCTTTAAAATAAAAAATAGTACAATTTCAATGAGATAACATAGTTAAAAGGATTAGTACATAAGCACTCAGTAAGTAGTTTTCTCTCCTTCCCTTTTCCTTTCCCATGTTAGATAAATACCAAGTGCTTAAGGAAGTCAACTGCTAAGGTTGGGTAGTTGCTGCCAGAAAAGCCAATTGAGCATAAAATGCTGCTTCAGAAAGCACCTCAGTTCCAGATAAATAACATGAGAAAGCAGCTGGTGCATCTCGTATGCTTGATTACTTAATGCCCATTTACATGTGGGTTGTAGCGATGTCAGTGAACTACAGAAAAAGAAGGGGTACTTAGTTGACTTGGTTGGTTGTGTCCATCTCTTAAGTTTTGGCTCAGGTCATGATCTCAGGGTTATGAGATCAATCTCCACATCGAGCCCCACATCGGGCTCCACACTCAGCAGGGAGTCTGCTTGAGACTCTCTCCTCACCCTCTGCCCCTCCCCCTGCTTGCACACACACATGATCTTACTCTCTCCCCACCTCGAATAAATAAACGTTTTTAAAAAAAAAAAAAAAGAAAAAATCAAGAAAAGTTTAAATGAATTTGTGATAAATTAATAATATAGGATGATTGGATATGCCAAATCTTTGACAATCTAGATTTTAGAAGGAAACTATGTATTTCTTCCGGGCATCCCCTAAGGATATTATCATAGAAAAATGACTGGACTGGATTCACCATCTGGTGACCTAAGCAACAGAAAAAGCATAGCATCTGAGCGTGCCTACTTGATCTGGGCACCTTGGCAGCTGGGGTAATTTCTACCAACACACTCCCCATAAAATGTGCTTTGGGCTCAAATTTCATAATTGACATTCAAACAGTTGTTTCTTTCATATATTCCACTGATGCCTTCAGTTTAATATAGTGTTGACTGAAGTAATTCCTTCTTTCTTATTCTTGATATACTTTTTTTTTTTTTGATAGACAGAGATCACAAGTAGGCAGAGAGGCAGGCAGAGAGAGAGGAGGAAGCAGGCTCTCCGCTGAGCAGAGAGCCCGATGCGGGGCTCGATCCCAGGACCCTGAGATCATGACCTGAGCTGAAGGCAGAGGCTTAACCCACTGAGCTACCCAGGTGCCCCTTGATATACTTTTAACTATAAAATGACAAAGGAGAAAAGTAGAAGTGAGAAATATTCAGTTATAATAATGTTTCTCCAAGTTTGATCTTGCATCAGAATGATCAGAAATGCTTGTTAAAATTCAGATTCCCAATAACAAGTATCAGCAAGGATAAGGAGGGGAAAAAACCCTTGTATACTTTTTAGTAAATATAAATTGCTGCAGCCACTATGGAAAACAGTGTGAAATTTCCTCAAAAAATTAAAAATAGAAATACTGTATGATCCAGTACTGGATCATACAAAGAAAACAAAAACACTAATTCAGAAAGTTATGTGCAGCCCTGTGTTTATTGCAGCATTATTTACAATAACCAAGATATTTTAGCAAACTAAGTGTCCATTGATGGATGAATCAATAAAGAAGATTCAGTATATATAGCTACAATGGAATATTACTCAGCCATAAAAAGTGAGATCTTGCCAGTTGAACAACATGGATGGACCTTAAAGGCATTATGCTAAGTGAAATAAGTCAGACAGAGAAAGGCAAATACTCTATGATTTCACTTACATGTGGAATCTAAAAACAAAGTAAAAGAGTAAACAAACAAACAAAAAGCAGAAACAGAAGCATAAGCATAAGTACAGAGAACAAACTGATAATTGCCAGAGGAAAGAGGGCTGGAAATGGGCAAAATGGAGGAAATGGAGTAGGAGATACAGTTATGGAATGACTAAATCATAAGGACAAAAAGTACAACATAAAGAATATAGTCAATGGTATTGTGTAGTACTATATGGTGACAGATGGTAGCTACTTATGGCAGGCATAGCATGATGTATAAATTTGTTGAATCACCAGTTGTGATTTGACATTCAGGTTGTACACATGAAACCAAGATAACATTGTGTGTCTATTATACTTGGATTAAGCAACAACAATAACAACAACAACAAACAAAACTTCAGATTCCCAAGCTCCATCTCAAACCTATTGATACAGAATTTCTGGAAGTGAGATTTAGGAATCTGCATTTTAAATAAGCTACCTGGATAATTCACATGAAAATGGAGGTTCAGACTCTCATCACTCATGCCTGGGTCACTGCAGCTGTCTCTTACTTGCTATCCTGCCCTTGTATTTCCCTTCCATCATTTTTGAAATAGTTCTCCTTGAGGTTCTAGATTTATCATATCATCCTTCAATGAGAACCTAGCCTGGTTCCTTTAGATCACCTCATTATAATTAGACTTAATCTTTAGTGGTGAAAGGCCTTCCTTCTGTTTTCCCAATGCTTCTCACAGGCCCTGTCCCCAACTCATCGCTTATGCGCTTGTCCACTTGGGACAGCATAAGCAACCTTCAGTTGGTGCTCAGTGGAGCTCTGGAGCCTCCTAAGAGGACCATAGGGGCTACCACTGGGGAAGAGAAGGTGGCCGATGGGCTCAAGGGCTTTCTGTCTCCATTCCAATTAGAGTTCCATGTGCTTCCTCATAGTATCACTTGAAGGCAAGACCCCAGTAGAGGTATGGTAAATCTTTTTTAAAAAACTGTCCTAGACTCTGGAGTTTCCTCAGAAAGTTGAAAATAGAGCTCCCTTACAACCCAGCAATTGCACTAATGGGTATTTACCCCAAAGATACAAATGTAGTTATCTGAAGGGGCACCTGCATCCCAATATTTATATTAGCAATGTCCACAAGAACCAAACTATGGAAAGAGCCCAGATGTCCATGGAAAGATGAATAGATAAAAAAAGATGTGGTATATATATATATACAATAAACTAACACTCATCCTTTAAAAAAAAAAAAAGAAATCTTGCCATTTGCAACAATGTAGATGAAACTAGAGGGTATTATGCTAAGCGAAATAAGTGAATCAGAGAAGAGAAAGACAATTATATGATCCCACTGATAGGTGGAATTTAAGAAGCAAAACAGAGGATCATAGGGGAAGAGAGTAAAAAATAAAACAAGACAGAACCAGAGAGGGAGACAAACCATAAGAGACCCTTAATCATAGGAAACAAACTGAAAGTTGCTGGAGGAGAGGGAATGGGGGAATGGGGTAATTGGGTGATGGACATTAAGGAGGGCATGTGATATAATGACCACTGGGTACTATGTAAGACTGAGGAATTAAAAAAAAAAATCTACAGGGGTGCCTGGGTGCCTCAGTGGGTTAAGCCTCTGTCTTCAGCTCAGGTCATGATCTCAGGGTCCTGGGATCAAGTCCCGCATTGGGCTCTTTGCTTGGCAGGGAGCCTGCTTCCTCCTCTCTCTTTCTGCCTGCCTCTCTGCCTACTTGTGATATCTCTCTGTCAAATAAATTAATAACATCTTTTTAAAAATCTACATTTAGTATCTAAAACTAAAGAAAACAAACAAAAAATGTCCTGTCTACAAAGACTTTATTTCCTTAGTACAAAATTCCTTCTCCTCTCACCCACTTTGAGGCTTCTTTGTCCACAATCCATGACCCATCCATCAAACTTCAAAACCTTGCTCAAGATGCAGCTGGGTCTTACTTAAACTGCCAACCTCAGGGTTTTTCTTATCATCCTGAACTCATGTGAACTCACTGCAAGTGGGGTCAGTTTCCTTCCCAACTTGTCAAATTATAACCATCCCAACAATTTCCTTTATCCAACAAATATTTATTGAGTCACTGCTATGTAGCAGGACCTGCACTTGGCCCTGAAAATGTAGTACTGAACCAAAGAAACAAAAAACCCTGCTTCTTGTAGGGCTTATTTTTTGATGCATATCCTCTCCAAAGAGATTATAAATTTTACAATAAGAACTTAGTCTCCTATTAGTTTTACATTCTTCCATAGGTCTTAGTAAAAATAAAAAATTAAATTCATTATAAGAAGCCTGACACACAATTCAGGACAAAGCTATTTCATGTCTTAATGTGAAAGTAAAGGATATTTTTACTGCTTTGTTTTGTTTTTTAATTATGAATAATGGTTTAGCTGTTTCCTGCCTATGTTTCAGATACTGTTTAGAATCAAAGACCCAAAATTATGTAAGAAAAATGATAATTATTTACAATTATTCAATTCTGCAATCAACATGATGTATAATTTTTCTCACAATTTCTTTTTTAAATAGCTCTACCACTCTTGTGAAAAGAGCTTGTTTAAATTCCCAAACTTACCTAACCAATTTACTTTACTTGCAAAAACTACAATGAACTCAAAAAAAGGAAAATATTACTCTTTTGGTTTTCTTAATCCCTTCTGAAATCCACAACAGTTTTTTTTTTCTTGCCTCACAATAGATATAGTGAACCTGAAATTTTATACTCCTGTAACTGAGGTATGACTTCTGATGCCCAGCAATGATGAGCTAATTTATTCAGAGCAGTTCTCCCACTGAACATTTCTAAAAATACTGAATAAAATATGCTTTCATCTTTATTAAAAACATCAATAAGCCAAAACATAGTAAGGCGTTACCAAGCCAAAACCTAGAATAAATGAGAACACAGAAAAGTAGGCCACACACTAGAAACTGCTTTTGTTCCAAGTCCATTTGCCTATTTGGACTGTGAAACTGAGCTGTGACTTCAGTGGATTCCTAGGGAGAGAGGGATGGAAATCAAATCCCAAGGCCCACAAATGTGGAGAATGTAATAGATGAACCTCATATTAAAGTGGAACACCAAGGACCACACTGGAGGGAAGCCCATCCCCTGCCATCCCCCTTCCACAGAGAGTTGCTTTCTCCTAGGACAGAGCAGGAGGGGAGGAAAAGAAAAAGGAAATCCTGCCCTGAGAGGCTGTAGCTATGGGAACATTTGAAGTCTGTGCAACCCCAAATTTGTATCAGTGCAAAAAAAATTTAGTTTAGAGGGTTATCAGACTGACTGTAATCCCAAGCCTTCTCCAAGGGGAAGATGATGTTATCTTATTAATCCTCTGAGAATTCTCACATATACTTCTGAAGTGGTGTGAGCAACACAACAGCAAAGGTAACCAAGTACACAAAGAAACAAAGCACCATGAGCAAGAAGCAGCAGGAAGACTAGACAGCAGAATCAGACACTCAGAAACTGACACTCAGATGTTGAATTATCACAATCAGATTATTAAAGGAAACACATTATATACTTAAAGAATTTTTTAAAGTGAGAAAATGTCTGAAAGGAGCGAGCTATAGAAATTATCAAAGCATTTTGTAAAAAGATAGAATCTCTAGAAACTAAAAAATACAAAAATGAACATAAAAAAGATAAATGTCTTTGTTTTTATAATTGAATTTAGCTCCTGGGCCCTTATTTCTGCCAGTGGAGGAAATTTCAAAAGTATTGATTAAAGGTAACTCAGTCCTCTCCAGGTTACACTCAGTCTCTTGGCATAAATATTCAGTAACTCTGAACTAACATAAATTCCAGGCCTTTGCACATCTTAGAAAGGGGGTTGATCTATGGGATTTGTCCTCTTCTGGGTAATTGCCCTACCTTTTTCATTCTTAGACATTCATTAGCCTCTTTCCTCACTGTGTCTGCTATAGAAGCACCCACACTCGCTTCTGCACTTCTTCTTCTAATTCTTATTTATCCCAACTATAAGGTCCCTTTAGGTCAACAGACCTGCACCTAGTCCTAACCTGTGCCTTCTAGAATACATGGAATATTCCCAGCTGCTAGCCTATCCTCTAGAGCCATGTGATCTGCCTCAGGTCCTCTCTGCCCAAAACCACATCTGGGAAGCTAAATTTTCCCAGACAGGAAGTAAGGCCCACATCCCCTGTACACTCAGACCAGTGGACTTCTCTGAGTGTTTTGTCTTTCACGATCCCACTGCCCTTCCTACCAAGACTCAGGCAAAATGAAGGAGACAACTCTTTTCTCATCTCCCTCTTTGTCAAGCTTAACCTCCATCCCAGATTTGCTTCTGTCTCCTCTCTACATTGCAGGAAAATACTCTGTGTTTATTGACTAATTCTTCCTGTTTTATGTTTATTGTATCAATTCTACGCTCTGAGACCTCCATACTTTACATTGATACCCAACTTTTGGAATTAAACAAATAATAACATCAAAAATTTTTCTTACATGAATAATCTTGCACTCAGAGTCAAAAGCTCTGTCTTTGAAGATTTTCTATGAAAACTCAAAGCTATGAGTATGACTGGGTTCTCACCAGCTTCTTTGTATTCTCTCTAGATTGTGTGTATTTCTCAGGCTGAGGATAAAGGGGGATTACTAAAATAGAAAAATACCCAGTAACATTTCAAAATATTATTCTACTGCATCAACAACTTTTCTTATTCAATCTCTACAAAAAGAAAGCATATTTAACAATGAACTTGGTATGACAAAATTACCCTGTGACAAATATGTGGGGACCATAGTATTTTATTATACAAGGATTTGGATGGCACGTAAGTTTCAAGAGCAGGCCACTGGCAATTATATTAATTTAGTATACAGTTCTTGTAGGTCAAAACTAGTGTTATTGAGATAACTGAAGATTTGAGCAAAAATTTATATTTACTTTCACAGGTAGCTAAGAAGACAGGATTAATTTTTCTAAATCTTGAAATTGCGTGTTATGCTATTGCCATGATTATATCACCCCTAAATGTCAATAGGGAGGGATTTTTTCTTTTTTTTTTTTTTAAGATTTTATTTATTTATTTGACAGAGATCACAAGAAGGCAGAGAGGCAGGCAGAGAGAGAAGGGAGGCAGGCTCCCTACTGAGCAGAGAGCCCAATGCAGGGCTTGATCCCAGGACCCTGGGATCATTATCTGAGCCCAAGGCAGAGGCTTTAACCACTGAGCCATGCAGGTGCCCCGGGAGGGATTTTTTTCTTAACAAGAATTGATACCATAAATTGGTAGTTCAAAAATAACTTACCTAAAAATATGACAATATTTAACATTATTAAAAAGTTTGGGTTTCGTTGAAGCAGAAACAGTTTTCACTCACACACAAAAAAATGCAAATCCTAAAATCTTTCTTTCCTTCAAGGATAAAAATATATATATATATAAAGAGAGAGTAGATGAAATCTGCCAACTTTATATTTGGAAAGAAATTCAGAAATGATTTTCTAGCCAGCCGTCTTCAGTATAGACCAAGTAAAGTTATCAGAAAGGATTAATTGGGTCCCAATCCATATGAAATTGAGCTGCCACATTTGGTACACTGGCTATTAATGTTTTATTTATTTTCTTCCTCTCTTTTTCTTATTTAAATTCAATTAACCAAGGTATAGTACCTCATTCTTTTATTATGTTCGGTTAGTCACTGTATAGTACATCAACTAATGAATCATTGAACACTTTATCAAAAACCAGTCATGGCTATTAGTGTTTTAGACTAGAAAGTACAGCGCCTGTTTCAGTTAGGATTGAAATTTCAAGACTAACTGGAGGAAGCACTAAGAATACATGAGATATCCATGATTTTGTTTGCATATTTTTTAAAGATTTTATTTATTTATTTGACAGACAGAGATCACAAGTAGTCAGAAAGGCAGGCAGAGAGGAGGAAGCAGGCTCCCTGCTGAGAAGAGAGCCTGATGCAGGGCTCGATCCCATGACCCTGAGACCATGACCTGAGCCAAAGGCAGAGGCTTTAACCCACTGAACCACCCAGGCCCCTTGTTTGTGGAACAACAATCCTCACTTTGTGATTTACTCAGCCGTGCTAGTAAATTGTGGCTATGGCCATGGCAAGTACAAGTAGGTGAATATAGGAGCACACGTACACCTTTGTGTGGATAGGATCTTTTCTGTATAAACTAGGTTTTCCTTTTTATCGTGTGTTGATATACTTAACCTTCAAACTTGATATCAACAGATCCTTTTGCAGGACTTTTGATTCCAGACATTGTCTACCCACACCCCTTGTTTGTGGACTATAGTCCACATCAGTCCCATGAATCAGCATCTATTTTGTTCATCTGCATTTAAAACAAACAATAACAAAATCCTCCAATTTTCAGAGATACAGGTATGCAGAAAAATTCACCTAGAGCTAAAATTTGCAAAAACTATAAAAACTTCCCATTTTAAAAGTATTTCTGTTAGTAAGTTTTAAAAATTGTTTCCAAACCGTGGATTCATCCATTATTAAGTCATTTACAGAATGATAGAGCTCAGGGTACATGTGTCATGAAGATCAGTGCTGTGGTTTCCACAGCAACTACAGCTTTATCTCGCTCGAATCCTCACTTTGTGCTTTACTCAGCCGTGCTAGTAAATTGTGGCCATGGCCATGGCAAGTACAAGTAGGTGAATATAGGAGCACACGTACACCTTTGTGTGGATAGGATCTTTTCTGTATAAACTAGGTTTTCCTTTTTATCGTGTGTTGATATACTTAACCTTCAAGCTTGATATCAACAGATCCTTTTGCAGGACTTTTGATTCCAGACATTGTACTAAAATATTTTGTAATGAAAATTATGACCAACTGCATGTTAAAAAAAAAAAAAACAAATGATCACATACTGAAATAACCTGAATCCTCTAAGTTTATGACCGAATAGCATTCCTGTCACTAATTCAAAAGAAAAATGTCTCCTCTTGAGCCTACTGCTAATTCCAGAAACCAGGCTAATAGAATAAGGGGATATTTCAGCTCAATTTGCCTTGAAACCAGGTATCTGGGGTTCACACAGCAGTACTTCCATCCCTTCCAACTGAGCTTCTCAATTGCTTTGTGATTCTTGATAGATTAGTTGATTGTGCCCAATGTATCTATCACACCAGGTCCCAGTGCTTGATTGATTGCTGTGTAGTGCAATTAGCAGGCCCCTAAGTTATTTAGAAGTTTGTCCCACCATGAAAGACAAGCTCCATCATGAAAACTCTAAAGCTTCTTGTTCCATTATTTTCCATGGAAAGATTTCCTCCTAAATGAAATCTCTGTTTGTATCTTTGGTGTCCATTTATCAATACATCCAACAAATATTTACAGAGTTCCTGCTCTCTGGAAGAAGTTGTGCTGGGAACTGGGAGCCCTATGTTGACCCTGTAACTAAATGGGTTCTAATAAGGATCCATAGCATAGTGAACAATGTTAAAGAAATGTTCCCACTCCTAGGCCATCCTCAGCTACCAAACCCTTACACTGGCTTCAAAATGACCACTGCCATGTCTTCTTCTTCCATTATAGGCCTTCATCTCACATTCCAAGGTCTTGTCCTGCAACTGACCCTTTCTTCCTCCAGAGTCTTCATTCCTCCCTGTTTTCCTAATTCATTCCCATTACCAAAGACATTCCCACTTGATCCCCTCTCTCCCCTCAGTCTTGCTTCCAGCTTCCCATTTCTAGGACTGCCCAGCTACTCTATTGCATACCTAGTTTCATTATTTTTTTTCTACCTTTATTCCTCTTCCCTAGAGTTTTTGAAGTGTTCAAGAGACAAAGAGACCCAAAACACCATGGGGCTTTTTTCTCTGAACAGTTCAGAGCCTGATGGCATTCAAGGAATCAGGGATTCAGATTTGAGCCTCCTTGGCTACATTCTGGTTAAATAAGCTTTGTGGTAACGGTATGAGGATCTAGCCACTTTTGTCCTATTGCGTCTCTTGGTAAATGTCTCCATACAACCCACTACCTTCTTTATGCATCCCCATCCCCCAGCTAGAATGAACTTTCGGTGAGGAGGCCACTATTCATACATTCGCCTGAAACAGACTCACTAATTCATCCTTGTCCTCTCCATCACCAAGCCCTATGGGTTTATCTTCACTGCCACTGCATCATTTAAGTTCTTAACACTTTGGGCCTGAATTATTACCCTCTCCCTCCCCCCAACAAATTAGTCAAATCTACCATCACCCATCACCATTTTCACCTATTAAATTCATCCCTCTGAATGCAACCATGGTATATTTTTCCAAAATATATGTCAGTTCCTGGCCTGAATTCCCATAGATTTTAGAATAACGTTCACACTCCTGGGCTCAGGAAACATGGTTCATTATTAGGTCCCACCTACATTCACAGCTTCCTTTTCCAGCAACCTACCATCCACCCATGCTCCCTTTATTCCACCCATGGAGAACAGCGGCAGCTCCGGTAACTTTTGTTTCTGACTCACCCCTCCATTATCTCACAAGTGCTGACTGTTGCCTCTACCTGGGATGCCCTTCATCCTATTGTAGGGGAGGAAAAAATAACTTCACTTCCATCTTTCTAACTTCTTTTATGCAGTTCCCTGTAACAAAGACAGATTAACAAGAGGAAAACAAACAGAAGTTGATTAAGATCATGTATGCATGGGAGATAGGGAGGGGGAAATGAGTAACTCTTAAAGAGGCAGCTTAAATACCATCTTGAGATTAAAAAAAAAAAAAAGTGTTTGGAGTGGCCAGTTATAGAGAGGGGAGCATGAAAAGTTGAATTTGCAATGCAGATTTCTGTTCTCTTAAATCTCCATTGATGAGAGTTTCTAGTGATTTAAAGTCATCCTTCTCTGAGAGAGACAGAGACAGAGAGAAAAACAAAGAAAAGGAGGAAGATATCTATAGATAAATAGATAGATAGATAGATAGATAGATATTTTTTCCCCTTACATAAGGGCAACATTTACTGTTTTCAAAGTATCTCCTGTGTCTGGTGTTTCTCAAAATAATCCAATGCCTACAAGGCACACTTTGGGGTGTCATATTTTACCGCCCTTCCACATGAAGAGTCAAATCATAGTAATCTTATTGGCCCTTCAAACTCATTTTACCATGTGTGTGCACTGTGCAAAGAGCATTATATGTGGGTGCCTGGGTGGTTCAGTTGGTTAGGCAACTGCTTTCAGCTCAGGTCACGATCCTGGATTCCTGGGATCGAGTTCCACATTGGGCTCCCAGCTCAGCGGAGAGTCTACTTCTCTCTCTGACCCTCCCCCCACTCTCTCTCTCTCTCAAATAAATAAATAAATAAATAAATATATTTAAAAAAAAAAAAAAAAGAGCAGTATATGTGTCCCTTGAGCCCCAGCTCCTATTTAGATGTCCCCCAGTTCTGTTCTATAGCATTCTGCTGTTACCTCTGTTAGAGCATCTATAATAGATAACATATTTATTTTGTAAGTCTCATTTATTTATTCAACTTTTATTTATTGAGTGTCATACAATAGTAGAAAATCTAGACAAGTTTTCTACTCTCCAGTCTTACCATCGACCAAGGAAGAAAGACAATTGAGGAACAACGATAAAGTGAATAAGTATCAGTGGAGGGAAAGTAGAAGGTTCTGTGGGTAATAGGGGTTTGTAACACTACCAGGTCAGGAAAGGGTTCCCCAAAGACCTTCCTTTAGTGGAGGCTGAGGCATGTTCTAGGAGAAGGAAGGCCCGTTGCAAGCCTAGAAGTAAGAGAGCATATGGATGAGGCCTTTTTTCAGGTGTCTAAAGGAAGTTTGTTACAGAGACCAGCAAGGTGCTGGCAACACACCAAGTTGGAGAGGTAAAGGAGTCTCTGGCCAGTGGATGGCTCAGGAAACTTTATTTAAGGAATTTATATTTTTATTCCCCAATAATAAAAAGATGATTAGAAGATGATAGGAAGGGAATGACATGATCAGACTTGCCTTTCAGAATAATCACTGTGGGGAGTTCCCCTCTACTTGCTATTTGGGATGCTGTCTGATTTGTGCATTTCTTAAAGCCAATTAGAGCTTTAAAAAAAAAAAAAAAGAATTACTGTGGCTGCCTGTGAGAATGGAGTGTTTGGGGGCAGGGAGAGTCTAGATACAGGGGCACTAATTAAGACGCTGTTCAATCCAAGTGAGATATGATAGTGGACTAGTTGAGATAGTACCAGTAGGCATGAAGAAATATGGACAAATTTTAAAGCTGCTTAGGTGGTAGAGCTTGTAGAATGTCTTGGCATATCAGAAGAAAGAAGAGGGAGTCAAGGATAATCCCAGATTTCTGGATTTAAATGATTATGGGTGCCATGCCTTTATTGCGAGTGTTTGGATGGGAGACAGTTTCAAGAGAAAGATAATAAACTCAGTTTCAAACTTATGGATTTTGAGGTATCTTTAAAACAAACAAGTAGAATGGTCCAGGATCTAGAGAGCAGAGAAAAAGATGGAGATAAGTCTGGAAATGGAGATCTGAAAGTCATTGGCACATATATAGATTGAATTAAGGCCAAGAAAATGGATATGATCCCATAATGGTAGTAGGTCTAGTAAGGTAAGGGCCATTATTTACCTCTGTATCTGCAAGGTCTAATATTAACTATGTCTGGAACAGAGTAGGTGCTTTGATAATTCAATTGAACAAATAAATGAACAGTGTGAAATACAATGCAGCCTACTTTGAAAATCTGCCTAAATATAAAATATTAAAGATAAAAATTGTTACAGTATTGGTATGCATCAACCAAGTTTTTAGAAAAGCAGCATTGGAATGGAAAATCTGAAAAAAAGTTGGATAGAATAATAACTACTTTGAAGACAAATGAAATGCATTGCATTTGTACAAATTAAGGCAGTTACAGTCCAAAAATTACCAAAGCAGATTGCAAATGCTATTTTATTATCATCATTTGTACGGTGTCTGTGACAGTGCAATTAAAATTTGATAATCATATTTGTCTATGCATAATAATTAGCAAGAGACAAAGAGATTAAAGGGATAGTTAAAGAAAAACAAAAAACGAGCAACCTTTAAAGTGCACATTTGGCACCATGGGATCCTGCTTTCACCACTGGCCTGTCATGGTGGCTTGCTTTCTATTTTCCACTTGCTCCCCTCACAGAGCTTAAATGCGGGGACACAACAAAACTCCTCCAGTGTATTATCATGGTAATTTTGTAATTATTTTCAAAGGGAAGTCTTTGAATCTTTTTGTTCTTTTATTGAACATAACATTATTGAACATAACATTTAAATGTAGGAATACATTCTCTGGAACCAAACAGTGCCTGCCAGCAGTGGTAATGGATATCAGCTCCATTACTCAAAGAATATGCCCCCACTACTCTTTAAGTATGTTTCGTTTTTTCTCTTGATTCTTTCATTTCATTGGAAAACATAGGAAATACACCTCAGAGATTGTTTTCCCCAATTTTTGCATCATAATCTCAGTCATTAATACAAAGCCAAAAGATAACGAAGTGAGTCATTATCAAGTGAGTGAATTGTGGAGGAAAACAAGCAGGCCAAAGTCAGACACAGGTTCACATTACAAGGTACCTGCTCTGTAGGTTGAAGAACTTAAAGAGGATCATTTTATCAATCTGGGCCTTAGTTCTCTCTCTGTAAAGTAAGAGATTGGATTTGGTTACCTCTAAGACCCCTTCCAGCTCTATGATTTTATTATTCTATTCTCAGGAAAATTATATTAAACTATGTAGATTTTATTAAAACTTGACTTTGCTTCCTTATTTTATTTTATCTGTTCTCTATTAAATACTAATTTTTGACATCCTAACTATGTCTCCATGCCCAGTGGAACTAAAGGTCTAGAGACCTAGTAGCATGAATATGGGAATATGAAAACTCTAAAAACAATGCTTCCAATCTTTGGGCTTTTACCATGTGGCAGGCATTAGTCTAGGCATCTCCCTTTATTTCATCTGATCTTCACAGCACAACCCTATATAGCAAATATTAATATCTCCATTTTATAGAAGATGAAACTTGACAGCTAGAAAGTGCTGTAGCTTGATTTCAACCCCAGGTCTGCTTGCCTCCAGAGCCTGTGCTCTTAACCACTATGTTATATCTGGATTTCTGGCTAGGTTCCACTCTGAGGGTTGACATGAACTCAAAAGAAGCAGGTAGCACTAACTGAGGAGGTTTTGATGAAGCCATCAGGGTGTTTACCCACAAAAATTCAGACTTGAGAGGTGAACAAGGAAGGGAGAACCAAAGTTGTGCTGCAGTGCTGCTCAGATTGTGGTGGTAAGTCTGATGAAGTATCACCTCCAAGGGGAGAGGCAAGGTTGGAAATGGGAAGATGAACAGTGATAATGGTAGCCAGAATCGAAGCAGAGTTCTTTCCAAGTCTTCTTCATTAAGGCCAGATATGACAGGATTATGTAGAAATTCTTCAAAGAGTATCTAGTGGTGGCAGAAGTAAATAAAGTGAAAATATCTATAAGACAATGAAAATGGATCCCAGGAAACTGGTGGCCAGTAGTTTGTCCTGGAGCTTCTCTCAATGGCTCGTGAAAGGCACATTAGAGAGGCTTTCCAAATTGGTCAAAGAAGGAAAGAAGAGGTGGATGAAATGTACTAGGCAGAGATCTCATGTGCCTCCGGTATACAGCTAGTAAATAAAACAAGCATTGTCGGTCTGGTGTTCTATAATGCCAGGCCATCTCATTTCATATGGTAAAGACCTCAGAGGTAACCACGCCTACTCTTCAGAAAGTTTTTAATCTTAACAAAAGATGATATTGAAACATCAAAAGTGGGTTGCATTCACCAGGAAAATGTAGTCAGCTCTTGGGGCACCTGTGTGGCTCAGTCAATTAAGCATCTGCCTTTGGCTCAGGTTATGACCTCTGTGTCCTGGGATCAAGCCCTGCATTGGGCTCGCTGCTCAGTGGGGACCCTGCTTCTCCCTCTACCTGCTGCTCCCACAGCTTGTGCGCTCTCACGCTCTCTCTCTGCCAAATAAATAAAATCTCTAAAAAAAAAAAAAATGCAATCCGCTCTTATAAAGTATTCTTGCTTTTAAAAAAAGAACGTGAATCTAATCTAATCAAAACACTACATTAAATAATAAATAGTAAGTAGAGGGGATTAGAGAAAATGTTAAATGATATCACAAGCAAGTAACCAGCTAAATCCTGAATATAAAATATTTTATAGGGCAAGTGATCCTGTTTCTTCAACCACAAATGATTCAGTTTCTCCAACAAATTAATGGCATGAAATAAAGGGAGATGGGTTATAGAATAAAATATACTTTATAGATATTGATTTTAATGTATCTGGTCATTTCAAGTAAATAATTGAACAAGAGAGGAGAGGTATATGCATGTGGGTGTCTATTGCTCTATTGTTTGTAATGGTGGAAATACTAGGCTCCATTGAGAAAGATCCAGTATTGACACAGAAGAGTAAATTAAAAGTAAGAAAAAAAGTATATATGGTATAATATGGTACAGTAATCAGAAAACCTAGATTTTAGTGTAAAGCTACTTTCTATTCTTAGACATTGAGCAAATTAATCTCTCTGAGACTCAATTTCCTCATTTAAAATAAGGACGATTATAGTTCCTATCTCATAGAGATAGAGATATCTCATGGAGATGCTATAAGAATTAAATATAGTAATGTTAAGCACAAGACCTGGCAGAGTAAACATTTGATATATCCCTCTATGATATAAAACAGACTTTCTAGAGTAGTTATAGCTATCTAGAGAAGAAATTGTGGATTTTCCCTCTTTTTAATTTTAATTTTAGATAAACTTTCATTGTCACTAAACTATAAAATTTTTGTCATTTTCATTGTAAGAGTGTATATGTATATTAAACAAACAAACAAACATGAACAGGGGCACCTGGGTGCCTCTGTCTTCAGCTCAGGTCATGATCTCAGGGTCATGGAATCAAGCCCAACATCGGGCTCTCTGCTCAACAGGGAGCCTACTTTCCCCCCTTCCTCTGCCTGCCTCTCTGCCTATTTGTGATCTCTTTCTCTGTGTGTCAAATAAATAAATAAAATCTTAAAAAAAAAAAAAACTATGAACAAACATAACTTTTTAAAGCTAGTGGTAGGTACATAGCAAAACTGAGTGGAGAGTAGAGTTCCCATATCTCTCCTGGTCCCACACATATACAGCCTTCCCCACTATCAGCTATGTATTCTTTTTGAACCATGTGTGTTTTGGGTGTGATATTAAATGGTCATATAAATGGTATTTTTAAGTGATAATTTGATATTGTTCTATCACTAGAGAAAATAGTCTATGAGATCTCCATCCTATAAGAATTTATATTTAAACTTTTGTTTTCCTATGTAATCTAATATATCGTAAATATCTAAAAAGAGGCATATTTTCTACATGCAGGGTTCTAGATATTTTCTATGTGATCTGTCATTTTCTTTTTAAATATATTTTTTTGAGTTCAAGTATAATTAACATACAGAGTTACCAGTTTTATTTTATTTTTTTAAAGATTATTTATTTATTTATTTATTTAATAGAGATTACAAGTAGGCAGAGAGGAAGGCAGGGGGAGAGGAGGAAGCAGGCTCCCCGCTGAGCAGAGAGCCCGATGTGGGGTTTGATCCCAGGACCCTGAGATCATGACCTGAGCCAAAGGCAGAGGCCTTAATCCACTGAGCCACCCAGATGCCCCCAGTTTTATATATATATATATATATTTAAAAATTGGTGATTATGATTGTGGATTTGTCCATTTTTATTGTAATTTTTCTTGTATTCTCAGGGTTTTGTAGTGGTCATCTTAATCCTCATTGATCTTCTTTGCCTTCTAGTCTATTTTTTTTTTATGTAAACTGTTTACATATGGTAGCATAGGGGAAAGGGGAATGGGGAAATTAGAAAGACATCAACCAGTGTGAAAGCTTACCAGGTATTAACCTCAACTTCCTCATCTGTAAAATGTGGCTGATGACAACAATAGTACCTACCCCAATCCAAATCAACACCTTGAGGTGCCTTGGGGTAAACACTGGGGCTATTACAAAAATCCGGACAAAATTTCCAAAAGTCTTAATTGGGAAATAAATCAATGTTGACTTTGAATAACATATGGGCTTGAGAGACCTCACCTACTTGTAGTAATAAAAAACAAGTTATAAAAATTATTTTCCTGGGGTGCTCAGTGGGTATAGAGATTACTTTAAAAAAAAAAAATCTCTGGGGCATGTGGGTGTCTCAGTTGGTTAAGCATCCAATTCTTGATTTCTGCTCAGGTCATGATGTCAAAGTCATGAAGTTGAGCCTCATGTTGGGCCCCGTGCCATGCGTGGAACCTGCTTACGATTCTCTCTGTCCCTCTCCCTCTACTCTTTCTCTCTCCTTATCAAATAAATAAATAAGTAAATAAATAAATAAAATATTTAAAAAAGAAAACAATTTCCTAGCTAAGCTGAAATCCCCAGTGGTCATTACAGTGTGATTAGTCAGTGTTCTTGAATCATGGCTTCATCACCCCAGTTTTCAAAGGCACTAGAGGAGCTTTCCACTGCTCTCACTTTATGAGTAAACTCCGACTAAACTAGGTAAGTTTTAATTCAGTCATACTATTTCTAATATCTCAAGAAAGTAATAGTAGTCAAAATAATAAAGGGGCTTTACTTAATGCTTGGTCCTATCACTATCCTCCATAAATTATTTAAGACACTCTGTTCATCTCTTTTTTTCACAAAAGTACATAAAGCCAAACCTAATCTTCTCATGACAAAATACAAAGAAAGAAGTAAGCTTTAAAGTATATAAATAGCAGAAAAGAACATTCTGCATGGAATGGACATGGTTTATAATAAATGTTTAATTTTTCAAAGTGTCTAGATTTAATAAGTTTGTCCAGCTCTAAAAAACTACCCTTCTCTGGCCTTCATTTATCAGAGCTCAGTTCAGTTTAATAACAAATAGTTGGACCTCTGTTGTGTGCTAGGCACTGTTCTAGACTTTTGGGGAAAAACAAAATGGGTAAGACATGGTCCATGGTAAAAGGAATCCTAGCCTGTTTAATAAACAAACAAAGCAAGAATTAACAGAGTTTTATAATAGAGGCTGACCACAGGTGACCTCCATACATTTGGATCATATGGTATTTTAACATTTAATTGAGAGATTTTATTTTTTGTTTTTGTTTTTTTTAATTATGTTCAGTTAGCCACTGTATAGTACATCATTAATTTTTGATGTAGTGTTTAATGATTCATTTGTTGGATATAACACCCAGTGAGAAGTATGGGTTTGGGGTTATCTGGAAGAGTCAGAAAATACAACATTTGGGGCTCACTTTCCTGTATGGTCTCAGCCAACCAGAATTAAGAAGCCTTTGCTCCTTTAGATGGAGTGTGTACTCCTCAAGTGGCCTTAGTGTGCCTCTAGCCTACTTCACACACTAAGGTCATCTCCGTGTCTGCCATAGGAATGGAAGACTGTAACCCTTGTTCTGTACCAAATAATCACAAACAAGGTAGTATTTTGGATAAACCATGATCACCTTCACAAGCACTTAACAGCTGTGGCTTGATACTTCTTTGTATCTAAACATGAGGTTTTAAATATAATTATTATAATAGATACAAAAGCCCACGCAGCATTAACAAGGCTCTAGAAGACCCAGGGGCAGCAAGGAATGATCTGGAGATTTTTCTTTGGTTCAAATAAAAAGTTAGGTCTGCAGAACTATCCACAGTGAGTTGGACCAGACTACTCCATAAAAGAGCAGATTCTGAATTGATGTTTGTTCACAATGGCAAACCTGCACGTTTATAACGCTCTGAGATCTGTCCAGAAAATAACCTAGAAGTGTTACACTGGGATAAGGAGAAAAGTATTTGTTGTTAAGCAGAGAACATTTGTAGTTATCAACCATACAGCCATGCCCTAACTTCAGATGTGTTACAGAGCTCTCTACATCTGAAAAAATCAGCCACCAAAAGCAAGAAGTTAAAATGAACTCTTTAAGGAAAAAAGTGCACTCTGAAAATAAATTGCCCAGATTCCTCCTAGCAGGTGAATTTAGAACCTGATGGTTAGTTTCTGATTGAAATTTTCAGAAAATGAGTACAGCATTTGAAACCGAAAGTGCAATTACATTCTTGCACTTAATTTTCCATGGCTCAACTATACAAACTTTATTAAGCATGGTTTACACATTATAAAACTTTAAAAGTGTATTCTTCCATATATATTTCATGTTTTAATATCTTTTTCATCTTTTCATTAAAAGGATTATTTTCAAAACCAAAGTGTAGCAAGAGTTGGTGATGACCTTTTGAAACAAGTAGACTTATCAGTTAAAAGCGATCAATGATTTGGTTTTTCTTGCATTTCTATTTATGGAAATGACAATTCTTCCTTAAACAATGTTCAGTATAATTGACAGAGTGTATGCATTTATTCTTTCTCTGTTTGCCATTCTCTGAGTACTGAGGCATAAAGGAAGAGGCTATTATTTGGGACCTTGAGCTGAGCTCATAACTCTGAATCTTAATTCAATCAGTGATCAGAACCCAGTGTAGTACCTTTCTGCTTGGCCTGGAGCAAGAAAGGAGGATCAGCCCAAAAGAACTGAGTGAATAAAGAACCTGAGCTGCAGTAACCAGGGTGCTTATAGATTGAGTGAAAAACCTTATTCCATTAACCATTTACATTGAAGGAAAGTGTTTCAAATTTTCTTCTGTAAATGTTCTCTTTCCAAAATTGCTTCTCCCTTACTAACCTAAGAATACATGGTAGAGGAGAAGTTGAATTAAGCTTGACAGTAAGTGATGTTTGCCAGTAGCTTAGGATGAATTCTGTCCAAGATTTGTAGCTGAACCACCCTAGAGATATGGGTAAATTATGTCACACAAAAAACTTGAGGCTTGATGTAAAGATCACACAAGCCAAGACCACCATATTTTACAGAAATTGGATCCCCAAGTAGTACTGGAGCCAACCCCCACCTCTCTATTTTCTAGTGCTCTGAAACACTTCCGAGGCACCAGTGTCTCTCAGCATAATGTAGGTCATCCATACCAGCAATTATTTGAATGGTTTCCACTTGCACAGTCAAGCTTTTAGTCTCAAGAAAGAGGGAACACAGGAATTCAGAGAACTTGAGTTTTTTCTTGTGCATTGAACTGTATTGGGACAAAAGCCATTCTACTTGACCTAAATCTGTGTACTTTGTCACTCTCCAAACATAGTCTTGCTTCTCTTGCATCTGTGTTTTGCATATTCTAGCTCCTTCCACATTTCCTTACTTTCTGAAGCTCCTACTCATCTATGAAAGTAAAGCCCAAGCTTCCCTTCCTCTGGAAGATCTTCCATGATGCCCTCTCTCAAGGCCTTCTTATTCTGCATTAAATAACCTTAAATATACTTTGAAGTAATTATTGTTTTATCTGTTTAACTGTTGCTCAGTGAGCGCAGGTGACATGTCTTTCCTGTGTTTAGTATCACATGTTGAGCGGGGACTCAGAAAAGACGTCAAATGACCAACTAAATGAATGAGTGTAGCCATATCCATAAAATTCCACTAGGGTGTTAGTTCCCAGAACAGAGACTGTCTTATTTATGATCAACCAGTATATTGATTCCTATGATTCCCAGGTACCTCCTCTTTCTTTAAAGAACAGAAATGGGAAAGCAAACTTCCTGGCACCCAGCAGTAACTTAATAAATATTTCTTGAATGAATGATCAAGTTTTAAAGTGAAAGACTGGCTTTTTTTTTTTTTTTTTTTCGGTCTTAGACAATTCTGTTGGAAATTAAAATAGGATTTCTTTTACAGAAAATAATCTCTTCAACACCAAAAGGACCTACATTTAAAAGTATTTGGATCCTGGTCTTGAAGCCAAAAGAATCAATGACACAAGTACAGATAGGGCTTAGTAGCAATATAATTGTAACAAGATAATATCTTTAAAAATTAATTTATTGCTTTTCTTTTCTCAGCTTCCTTTTATGTGACCACAATGTTTCAAAGAAAGTAGAATGATTAGATTGTGAATAAAAGAGAAGAATTGTACATATTCAGCTTTGCAACTCTGAGGCAGACTTTTGAAAATCAAAGGACTATCTTGAGGGAGCCCAGAGATCATGACATTAAAGTAGAAAGAGATTAACTGAAGGGCCAAGCCACCATCCCCCACCGTTCCTAAGGAGGACCACAGATACAGAGATGGGATAGCACTTGAGGTCAAGAAATGAAGAGAAAAGTACCTGACCTGGGGTACCCGTGAAGTACAATAGGAAGAGGCTTGGGGGAGGTGAGGCTGGTCAACATCAGAAGACTGCCCACCATTGTTGGAGTCCAGAACCAGGAGGAAGCTGAGATCACTAATAACTTTAAAGACCATTGCATGAGGCATAGACAGAAGAGCTACTTTGCTATTCCTTCTATCAGCAGGTGTCTTCATGCCACCTGTGGTTTGTCTAGCCTTAGAACATTCACTTGTACCCCAAGACTTTTCTGAGTTCTATCTTTACTGTCCCATGTAAGTAAATCCCATTTCTTGATTGTTCAAGATACCCATGAACCTCCTACTCATCCTTTACATAGGTGCATAAGAGAATCCTTGGCTTCTAGGGAGGCAAGGAGAATAGCGTGGCATAGAAGAGAGAGGCCCAGCACAGGTACTTGGGAAACACTAGATAGAGTGATTAAATAATTACCTCCATTACACATATTTTAAATGGAATTGAAGTTTCCTTCACACTCTGTGTCAGTCAGAGATGCAATTCAGTTAGCATAATCTTAGTTTAAATCTGGTCAGAACATATCTAAAGTTCAGGTCTCTATCCTGAATACTGAGCATGAGAAGCACCCATTCAGAAGAATGTGGACAAGATGATTATAGTCTTATCTATAATTGTCTATGATTATAGTCTTATAGGGCCTTATAGTCTAAGGCCCTAGATACATGCAGTCTGAAGAAGAGAAGACTTGGATGAAGTTTTCTTTTTTGGGGGACAGGAGGAGGAAGTAGATAGAGCTGGAACTCATTAGTGTGCTCTCCAAAACGATGGCTAGCTCTAGTAGTCAGAGTGGCCCAAAGATGGTTCAAGAACAGTTGGTTAACCACTGCACTTGTTTACAATAATGCCACAGGACTTCTGATGGATGAGTAGAATAGTTAGCAGTTGGGGTGACTTCTGACTCTGAGGATCTATAATTCTATTTCATTATTGGTCACTCACTCTTTGTCAGCTGTTGTGCTGTAACTGGTAAAGAAGTAATGGAGCAAAATGGCTTCTCTAATGCAGCTTATAGTCTAGAGGAGAGAAGATAGACATTGACAAAAAAAAAAATCACACAAGCAAATATGAATTTCCGTGAGACAACTGTTACAAGTGAGAAATCCACAGCACTATGAGAGTGTTATGAGGAGTAGACCTAGGCAGGACGATGGGGATAACACCCTGAAGATATGACTCTTGATCAGAGATTAAGAAAGTGTAGGAGCTACCAGGAGAAGAAGGGAAAAGCAATCAGGATCACTGGAAGCAGCAGCCCCCTCTTTCTGTTTCCAGGTGGAAAACAATACACCTCATTGAGAGCCAATATGGCACAATTATTAAAAGATAGACTTGAATTGCATATCCTCCACTTATGAGTTGTGTGTCCTTGGGTAAATTATTTAGGATCTCTGAACTTAAGTTTTCCTATCTGTCAAATTGGGAAAATATCTACCTCACAAGATTGTGGGCTAAGATAAATAGAATAACGAATATAAAATGCTCATCCCATGCCTAATACCTACTGTTTATTAAACTTTGGCTATAATCCATAAATAGACATGACATGACAATGACAATTTATTCACTGAAGGCAGAACATAAGCCTTTCAAAAACTGTAAACCAGTAGATTCTGGGATTGAGTACCCAGCAGTGAGGCAGAGAGCACCAAACCATTAATGATAGGGAGTATGAACTGTCATCTACAAACTTTAAAGGAAATCCCGAAAAGATTTTCCATTTTGCTTTGAATCTAATTAAAACTTACCCTTACCTAGATCAAGAATTTTTTTGTTAGATCAAAGAATTGTGCCAAATCAAGGAATTCAATCTCAAATTCTAATCTTCAATCCATCACAGTCATTTGATTATTTCACTATCCAAGCCTCACCCCTTGAAGGCAGGCAACTCAACTGGCTAAAGTCTCTGTCCATCTCCCCACCTGGGAACTTTCCTCTCTGGTGGGGGTGGTAGTGTTTCTTCTCCTTCTCCTTTCCCTCCTTCTTTCCCTCCTCCTCCTTCCCTTCTCCTCCACCATTACCCCACCACCACCACCACCACCATAAGGCATGGGGGAAGGGTAAATGCACAAGGGAATGAATATTCTTACATCACTCTCCTCCCACTCCTTCCATCTTCTGCCAGTGCTTCTCACGACGGACTCTGGAAGCCACAGAACAAGAGAGTCAAATATAGTCCTCAAAGGTCAGCCTTCTCAAGCACAGAGTAGGTTAAAGAAGGGCAGATAAGGAATCAAAGTTGGGGGTGGATGGTGGTAAATGTCATGTTTTCACCTCGAGGAACATTTATGTCATCGAAAGAAATTAGTTATTCTTGCAATGACAAACGTGTAGAAATGGAGAGATGATTAGTGGTACTCAGGGGTGGGGGTGGGAGGGAAGGAAGTGTGGCTATAAAGGGGCAACAGAGAGATCCTTCTGGTGATGGAAATGTTCTGTATCTTGACTGTTTTGGTATCTGTATCCTAAATGTGATGTTCTATAGTTTGGTAAGATACTTCCTTTGGGAAAAATTGAGTAAGAAGTACATGAGATTATTCATATTATTCTTACAACAGCTAGTGAATTATAATTATCTCAAAATAAGAAGTTAAATTAAAGTGGAAAAATCAGGTGAGTTTAAAATCAGATAGATACTGGATATTTCAAAAGAAGTATAATCCTTTGCTTCCCAGAAAGACTGTCTTCCATTTGGTTTATACAGAAATTGCCTGGGATTCCTAGTCAGTGAAATATCACTGAACAAATTGGTTTTTGCTAAAATTTCCTCATTCTTCAACTTCACTACATCTTTAAAATTTCTGTTAGACTGCAAAATCCTGATCAGACCTGTGAATAGCTTTGGTCTGTGAAGACATTGGCAGAAGTACATCACCAAGCATACGAAGGCAGAGAGAGCCAGGGAACAGGTGTCTATTATAAAAGGTGTCTGTAATAAAAGGAATAGAGCAGGGGCACCTGGGTGGCTCAGTGGGTTAAAGCATCGGCCTTAGGCTCAGGTCATGATCCCAGGGTCTGGGATTGAGCCCTGCATCAGACTCTGTGCTCAGCAGGGAGCCTGCTTCCTCCCTTCTCTCTCTGCCTGCCTCTCTGCCTACTTGTAATCTCTGTCTGTCAAAAAAAAAAAAAAAAAAAGGAATAGAGCAGCGAAAGTGAAGGCAGTTTATTTGAATATTTATTTATTCTTCATTATATTACAAGAAGGACTTAAAATGGATTTCAAACTTAGTACAATAGGATTTTTTTTAATATGTGAAGAAATCTGGGTGGTGCCTAGGTGGCTCAGATGGTTAAGCATCCAAATCTTGGTTTTGGCTCAGGTCATGATCTCAGGGTCCTGGAACAGAACCCTGCCTCCAGCTCTGCAGTGAAAGTGGAGCCTGCTTAAGATATTCTCTCTTCCATCTATACTCGGAAAACTATAACGTACTCATGAAAGAAATTGAGGAAGACACAAAGAAATGAAAAAATGTTTCATGCTCCTAGATTGGAAGAATAAATATTGTGAAAATGTCTATGCTACCTAAAGCAATCTACACATTTAATGCAATTTCTATCAAAATACCATCCATTTTTTTTCAAAGAAATGGAACAAATAATCCTAAAATTTATATGAAACCAGAAAAGACCTCGAATAGCCAAAGGAATATTGAAAAAGAAAGCCAACGTTGGTGGCATCACAATTCCGGACTTCAAGCTCTATTACAAAGCTATCATCATCAAGACATCATAGTACTGGCACAAAAACAGACACATAGATCAATGGAACAAAATAGAGAGCCCAGAAATAGACCCTCAACTCTATGGTCAACTAATCTTCGACAAAGCAGGAAAGAATGTCCAATGGAAAAAAGACAGCCTCTTCAATAAATGATGTTGGGAAAATTGGACAGCCACATGCAAAAAAATGAAATTGGACCATTTCCTTACACCACACACGAAAATAGACTCAAAATGGTTGAAGGACCTCAACATGAGAAAGGAATCCATCAAAATCCTTGAGGAGAACACAGGCAGCAACCTTTTCAACCTCAGCCACAACATCTTCCTAGGAACATCACCAAAGGCAAGGGAAGCAAGGGCAAAAATGAACTATTGGGATTTCATCAAGATCAAAAGCTTTTGCACAGCAAAGGAAACAGTTAACAAAATCAAAAGACAACTGACAGAATGGGAGAAGATATTTGCAAACAACATATCAGATAAAGGGCTAGAGTCCAAAATCTATAAAGAATTTAACAAACTCAACACCCAAAGAACAAATAACCCAATCAAGAAATGGGCAGAAGACATGAACAGACATTTCTGCAAAGAAGACATCCAGATGGCCAACAGACACATGAAAAAGTGCTCCATATCACTCGGCATCAGGGAAATACAAATCAAAACCACAATGAGATAACACCTCACACCAGTCAGAATGGCTAAAATTAACAAGTCAGGAAATGAGAGATGCTGGCAAGGATGCAGAGAAAGGGGAACCCTCCTACACTGTTGGTGGGAATGCAAGCTGGTGCAACCACTCTGGAAAACAGCATGGAGGTTCCTCAATGTGTTGAAAATAGAACTACTCTATGACCCAGCAATTGCACTACTGGGTATTTACCCTAAAGATACAAACGTAGTGATCCAAAGGGGCATGTACACCCAAATGTTTATAGCAGCAATGTCCACAATAGTCAAACTATGGAAAGAACCTAGATGTCCATCAACAGATGAATGGATCAAGAAGATGTGGTATATATACACAATGGAATACTATGCAGCCATCAAGAGAAATGAAATCTTGCCATTTGCGATGACGTGGACGGAACTAGAGGGTATCATGCTTAGCGAAATAAGTCAATTGGAGAAAGACAACTATCATATGATCTCCCTGATATGAGGAACTGGAGATGCAACATGGGGGATTAAGGGGGTAGGAGAAGAATAAATGAAAGAAGATGGGATTGGGAGGGAGACAAACCATAAGTGACTCTTAATCTCACAAAAAAGAACTGAGGGTTGCTGGGGTGAAGGGTGTTGGGAGAGGGGGGTAGGGTTATGGACATTGGGGAGGGTATGTGCTATGGTGAGTGCTGTGAAGTGTGTAAACCTGGTGATTCACAAACCTGTACCCCTGGGGATAAAAATATGTTATATGTATATTAAAAAATAAAAAATTCAAATAAAAAATAAATAAAGATATTCTCTCTTCCTCTGCCACTCCCCCCACCCATGTGCTCTTTCTCTTTCTAAAATAAATAAATAAATAAAATATATATGTGAAGAGAAAATCACAGTAGGAACCATGAAACACAGGAGTAGAGTTAGTACACTGAGCAAGTATGACATCATATGTGCTTTGAGTCACTCAGGTAGCCTTTAGCCCCACCTTTTCAAAAGCCAATGCAAAAGCAAAACATGATCTATTACATGGTTATAAGATAAACCTTGACTTGGAAGAAACCTCTTTGCTGCATCCTCATAGTAGAGACATTACACTTTACTCAACAACATCCTTAAGGTTAATAAGACAACTAGTTTCAGAGTTGAGCAAAAACAGTTCTATTAGGGACCTAAAAAATGAAGTTAAGGGTACAGCTTTCTAGTTTTGACCTGGGGGCATTTTGGAGTATATTTAGAATGGAAAAACTGTGTTCTTTAGAAAATCAAAAAATGTTTTTCAAACTAGCTTTAGGTAAGTATTAGTGAGGTGGCAAACTGAAAATCCCTACCGGGTCCAGAGAGGTATAATAACTAAGAAAGATGGGATGTCTGCTAAAAAAAAACCATGCAGACACTACAAATAGTGGAAAATGGTGCTTTATAAATGGCTTCCAGTTGGGGGCTACACTGAGGTGTGGTAGGATTTCTGCAAGTTGGAGCCTCCTCCTGCTCACTACCAGCCTGTTGTTACCGTAAGCAAAATCAGGACCAGATGTTACCAGATTTCTTATTTTTCCTTTGCAGTAGTCAGAGTTCTCTTACAGAAAATAAAAACTACTCTGGCTATTTTCAGCACAAAGGGCAAAGGGCTTCCAACAAGGAATTAGGTGCTTACAGTGTACTGCGGCTGGGCTTGCAAGGCTAACTGCCAGAGGAACAATGAAGAACCCGCCCCCAAGGAAGCTGCCAATTCTGCTAGTCAGGAAGATGGGAAATCAGGAAGTTTCCCCTGCACCATTAACTCTAGGAACAATGTAGAGATCAGGAAGCTACTGATGCTGTTACTGTTGGCCCTGGAGCCAAGCTTCATCTGTTAGGTCCATACTGGTAACAAAAATAACAACAGCTGAAAGATGCTGCTGACCTCACTTGTTGATCCTCACAAAGCTGGTGACAAGAATGCTCCTGCAGAAAATCCCAAAGCATCCTTGATCATGCCTGCCACAGGGGCAGTGGGGATCTCGACCTTTCAAACCTCACTTGAATGCATCTGCCCACTCAAAGCTAAAGCTAAATGGCTCTGGTTGCCCAGATTACAAAAGGAATTCTAACTGCTCACCCTCCGGGGGTGTGGAGGAAGCGGGTGGTGGACATGAGGAACATATGCAGAGCAAGAATCCATTTTAGCATCATATTGTATTTTTATGCAGAAATCACTTGAGCTCTTAAATGCTGATAATTAAATCATTACTTTTAAATTAATGGGCAGGCCAGTAATATGGGAGTTGATGAGATACATCTGTGAACAGATTCAGCTTCATGGCAACTAACTGGAGGATAGGTTTTGATACACTTCAGCTCATCGAAGAAGAAAGGCTCAAGCCCTACCCCCTCCCACCTGCCGATACATGAATAACAGTTTATATAGTGCTATGCTATAGTGAAAACCCTTTTTTTTTTTAAGATTTTATTTACTATTTGACAGAGAGAGACACAGAGAGAGAAAGAACACAGGCAGAGGGAGTGGGAGAGAGAGAAACAGGCTTCCCACCGAGCAGGGAGCCCCCATGCGGGGCTGGATCCCAAGACCCTGGGATCATGACCTGAACCAAAGGTAGTTGCTTAACAACTGAGCCACCCAGGCACCCCAGTGAGAACGCTTTAAATGTAGTTATTACTAGTAAATTCTTGATGAAATAAGATTCCAACAATACACAAATACAGTAAAAATTTATTTTTCTCCTCTCGTTCGCATTGTCAACTCCTCAGATGTAACCTTCAGTAACATTGTGAAATAAATCAAACTTTGCTGTGTTTGAATATTCTAGAAGCACTCTGTTTCTGGGGGTTTGCCAGGTGGTCTTCCAAGAGAAAGCTAGAACCAAGTGTTTGAAGCGTTTGAATTCATGCTAGAATCTACCTGATATACACAGCTGGAGGGGGTTAACTGCTGATGAGAATCTATCCAGTATATATTGCTGGTGAGTCTGTTGACTGAGGAATGGGTTTACTGTCCAAAGCAGAGAGTACATATTCAGCCTGGAAACAAATATAATTTCCATAACATTTTATAATCAAGCAAACAAATATATTTCCTATATCAGATATATTTTACAAGCCTTGTGGTAATCTTAGACTTTGTGGTTAATGGTCATATTTGTTGCTCATACTTGAATATCTTAGTGTCATCCTTTTCTCAACATTCAAGAAGGGGACAATAATTTATTCTAAAACACTGTTGGCAAGTATTTAAATTTAAATAAGACCTTTGTTCCTTTAGCTTATCTTTCAACAATGTTCCTTGTTTATTGTGCTCCTGTTTTCACCAGTAAGTAAATATTCTCTAACCTTCTCTTTCCTATCTTATGGAGGAGAGTAATATTCAGCACTTCTCAAAGTACTTGGGTCAACAAGACGTTGTCTTCTCAAGGCAACTCATCAAGTCCATAGTGATCTATAATTTCATTTACATTTAGCCAAAGTCAAAGCAGGGGCTTAAGCTTCTAATTATCATTTCCACAGATATATATCTAGATATATCTATATATATCTATATCTAGATATATATATTTGAGATATTTGTAGTATATATATATATATATATATTTGTGTGTGTGCACACGTGTGTGTAGAGAGAGTGACCTGTGAGCATAAGTGCAGATGCACATTTGTATCGTTTCATTTTTTCAAACACTTAAACATGTTATCTTATTCAGTTGTCACAAAAGCAGGTTACCTATTTTTATTTTAAAGATTTTATTTATTAGAGAGACAGAGAGCATGCATGGGGCTGAGAGCAGGGGGAAGAGCAAAGAGAGAGCTATAAGCAGACTCTGCACTGAGCGTGGAGCCCAATGGAGGGCTCGGTCTAGAGACCCTGAGATCATGACCTGAGCTGAAATGAAGAGTCAGATGCTTAGTAGCTTACTTATTATTATCTCCAAAGAGGCTCAAAGAGGTTTAGAGGCTTCATTAAGGAAACCCAACTAGTAAACCATCAGACTGGATTTGGGTCTTCTGTGTCCAGTCCTCTTTTCCCTAAACTGTGTGCCTTGATATAGAAGTCAAAAAATTTACCTGAAGGGCTTTAGAGTTCACATCCCAGCTCCTGGAAAGTGGGGAGCACAAAGAATAGGTGAGGTGTTTTCTCTCAGTAGCATCTCTTCATCTTCCAGTTCTGGCGCTTAGAATCTGCTCATGACCAAAGCCTGTGTGTGTCCAGTGCTCCAGGAGCAGGGTAAATATTTAGCAGCCTCTTTAGTCCATCCAGAATTTAGGTTCTGATTTGGTTTTCTTCAGTCTTCTTTGCATTTGGAGAACTACTCCTTAACCTTAATGTTTTTCTTATTAAGATACTTTTATATGTTAGTTGTAATTAATTTAGAAGAAAATACCTTCATAAAGATAGAAAATAAAAATCTGCAGTAATGCTGGTTTCATCCAAATATTTCTACCACTGAAGTTCTGATGTATACCTTTTCTTAGTCAGTTCAGGCTGCCACAACAGAATACCATAGACCGGGTGGCTTAAGCAATAAGCATCTACTTCTCACAGCTGTGGAGGAACTGAGAAGGTGAGAAGTCCAAGATCGAGGTACCTGCAGATTCATTGTCTAGTAAGAACCCTCTTTCTGGTTTGCAAACTCCCTTCTTGATGTGTGGAGAAAGAGAGAGCTCTGGTTTCTCTCTCTTCTTATAAGGGCATTAATCCCAATATGTGAGCTCCATCCTCAGGACCTTATCTAAACCCAGTTATATCCCAAGGGCCCCACCTCCAGATACCATCACATTGGGGATTAGGGCTTCAGTATATGAATTGGAGTAGAAAGAGCAGACACATTCTATCCATAGTACTTTACTCCTTTATAAATGTAAACTTTTAAAATGAGATTAAACTGTTTATTCTCTTTGGACTTGCTTTTTTTTTTCTCTAAAAATAAAAATATATCACAAGTACATTTCCATGTCATTAAATAGTTTTCTACAAGAACATCTTGGATGACTGTCTCACTACATGGTGTCAGGTGCTTTATTCACATACTGGTCGGGCTTTTCAATTATTTCTATTCTTTAACATTCTGGGTAAACATAGCATATCACTTCCTCTCTCTTATGGAGCACAGGGTACTGAAACCTAACCCCACATATAGCCCCTGTAAGAAGTAATCCTATGCATCCTTATGACGGTTCTCTTCACAGAAAGCAACAGTCGATTGGATAAAGCCACCCTATTGGCACTCAGCAAGCAATTAGTCTAAATCATTCAATAATTTTAACTTAAGAAACACAGAAAATGTAGCTGAGAGGAGGCATTTTAAATGAAAGATGCCTTACAACCTAATACTTGGAACCAAAAGAAACTTGACTAAAAAACACTGTGATAAAATCTTGAGGTTGAGTCATTTTGCTTTTGTTTTTGTTTTACTTATTCATGATTATTTCTTTAGAATAATTCTTAGAAGGGGTGCCTGGATGGCCCAGTTTGTTGGGCATCCGACTCTTGGTTTCAGCTCAGGTTCTGATCTTGTGGGATGGAGCCCCACGTCCAGTGCCAGGCTCTGTACTCCACAGGGAGTCTGCTTGAGGTTTCTCTCCCTTTGCCCCTCCCCCTGCTCTCTCTCTTTTTCTCTCTCCCTGAAATAAATGAATAATTTTTTTTAAAAAGGTTAATTCTTAGACATGGGATTCTAGCTCAACTTTATACATTTTTTAAAGAATATTGATGTGTATTACCAAATTACTCTCTAGAAATGATATTCTTCCCTCAACCACCATTGAAGTTTAATTTATCCAGTTTGATTTCCAAAATTGTATTTCATTGTTTGAAGTTGCACATCTATGATTTCCAAGTGAGCTTTAACATTTTCTGTAGGTACTGGCCATTTGTATTTCTTCTTTTGTGAATTGCCTGTTCCTATCATTTGCCCATCTTTTTCTGTTGAAGTAGTCATATTTTTCTTATCGATTTAAAATAACTTTATATGTTACAGACTTTAATCTTGATCTTGATCTATTTTATTGTGAGCTGGTAGAATCAGAAGGAAGGTCAGGAAAAGACGCACCAAGGATTTGGGTTGAATGTCTGCAGCCAAAAGAGGATCAGGTCAAGGGACACTCCACCTCATGACCCCCCTTCTAGAATTATTTTTAATGTGGGGTACAAGTGTTACACGGGGCATTCACAGACTTTCAAAAGGGTATGTAGACATAGATTATTTTTTTTAAAGATTTTATTTATTTATTTATTTGACAGACAGAAAGATCACAAGTAGGCAGAGCAGAAAGCAGGGAGAGAGTGGGGGAAGCAGGCCCAGCAGACAGCCCAATGTGGGGCTCGATCACCAGGACCCTGATACCATGACCTGAGCTGAAGGCAGAGGCTTAGATCGCTGAGCCACCCAGCTGCCCCGACATAGATATTTTTTAAGGAAACTAATTTCCAGATCTCCAAATTTCATGTAACTTGTGCCTAAGATTGACTGCCTAGGAAATTTTTTCCTACCTCCCTTTTTCAGTAGTGTTTCTCCCATTTTATAAAATTATGCTATGGTGATTTGCACTCAGGTGTGCATATAACTCAATGGGAATTGAGTGACGTTTGCTATACCTGCCTTCATTCCCATCTACATGAGCAAAATTTCTGAATGTTTTTATTAAGAGATTCATTTTCTACAAAGAAATTCTTTTCTTAATAATGACCTATCAAAAGTGGCAATATGTCCATGTTGTTTTGATCAGTTCTGCCATATATGGATCAGGATAGTGTAAGAAACCTAAAACTTCAGTGGCTTAACACAACAGTATTTACTGCTCGTCCATATCATAGTCCAGCAGAGACAAGGAGGCTCTCCTTGACGGTAGATAACTCTGCTTCCATCTTGCATCTCTGCGGTCTCGGAGTTCCCAGCTTCCAGCTGGAAGACAAGAGAAAGCATAAGAACTCAAGCCACTTTTAACTGCCTAGGACAGGAAGCAATATATCATTTTAGTTCATACTTCCAATGTGAAACTGAGAAGTATAATCTTCTTATACCTGTAGGAAGAGAAGAGGGAGTGGTGAACACAGCATTGTCTCTGCCACAGGTACTCCAGGTAATAATGGTAATGACGGCTCAATCCAGATGATTTTTATTTTAAGTCTTATTTTTTTTTTTTACATTACAACATAAAACTGAAAAAGGATAGTTTTTCAAAATTCCTTTAAGAAATAGTGAACAAAAATATTGAAGCCCAGTGCCCTGCACTATTTTTAGGGAAACGCCTACCCAATTTGATTTCATTTAAAAGCTAACAAGAAAGAAAGAAAAATACATCGTTAGCAGAACCGTTTCTGCTGTAGTGGATTTGCAGCTGCTGGGGGCTGCACACTGCAGTCATTTATAATGCCACCTTCCTAGGAAGTCCAGGGATAGGGAGTTCCAGGTACAGAAGTGTATTTCTTGTAGAGTTCACATGTCAAGGTGACAACCAGAGCCACTGCTGTCCACACCCTGCTTTGCTTTGTGGTTAAGATCCCTTAGGATTGAAGTTTTCCACCTTGAAGTCAGCGAATTCTTATTACCTTGCTCATCAGCCGGTCATATTGAACCACTCTGCCAACTAAATAAACATCCTACAACTTTTCAGAAGAATCTAAAGAAGCCTGTCTTTTTGACTATGGAAGACAGCAGTTTTTGACAGAGGTCTAGCTCTCCTTCCTAAAAAGGCCCATTGACCTTTATTGCAAGTGAAATAGCTTATGGGAACAGTAAATGGCTAACCTTACTGTAGCATAAAATAGAGCTCCCGACAGCCTCTCTTCTCTCAGCACTGGCGAGAGGCCTATAATAGCATCCCTCATAAAAGCCTCTGTGCCATTTCCCAGGTGCAAACCTTTACAGAAGTACAACTAGGGAGTTTCCAAAATTGCTCCAAGAGAAGATTGTCTAAGAATAATGCCAACTATTTAGCAGATGTTTCTTGACCAGAATTTGAGATCACTTTATTTTTGCATATGCCCTTTTAGTGTAAGTGACAACAGGCAGTATACTGGAAATACAGGAGGGCAAGCTTACATGAAAAGGCTATTGAATAAATGGATAAATAAATTACTTTTGAAAAAAAAACATTGAAAATGCCATCTGATTTAGAGATTAAAGACCAAATTTTGCTTTCTGAAACTTGTGTCAGGTTTTGAAAAATAAATAAACAATTCTCTAATTCTTCTTGGGTATCAACCATTTGCAAGTGCTATGGGGACCAAGAAGAAAGATGTGATGAGCTTACAAATCAAGAATTCAGAAAGTCCTTTCCTGATCAACATGCAGTCACTTCCTTCACATACCCTATTTTCTCTTCATCGTGGAATTTATCACTACCTGACATTTCTCCTCTATTTCTTTATTGGTCTGTCTCCCAAACAATGTAAGCTCCTGGAATGTTGAGACCTTGACCATTTTTGTCCATAGCTGTATCCCCAGGATTCTGAACAGAGTCCAGCATGACTTTCCAACAATCTTGTCAAAGGATGAGTAAATCCCTACTCTCAGAGAGACCGTGGACTCAAAAGACAGAAAAATGAAGCCCCAAGTATCAATAATATTCATGTATCTATTCAGTAAAAAGGAGTTCAAACAAAGTAATAGAGCCTCGAAGAATTGATGGATTTTTTAAAAATTAAATAATTAATTTATTTGACAGAGAGAGAGAAAGATCACAAGTAGGAGAGAGGCAGTCAGAGAGGTGGGGGGGGGGGGTGGGAAGCAGGCTCCCTGCTGAGCAGAAAGCCCCAGGTGGGGCTCCATCCCAGGACCCTGAGATCATGACCTGGGCTGAAGGCAGAGGCTTAACACACTGAGCCACCGAGGCACCCCGAAGAATTGATAGATCTTATGGAAAGAATCAAGTTTCCTAGAAGAGATTAGATTTGACCTCAGTTTCCTGGCTACTGTGGGACCAGGGGGCAGCGCACACTGTGGAGTACATATAGGGAATATTTTTTCCATGCGTATGACTTTATATGAAATGCACTGTTGCTACTAAAGCCTTCGTGGCAGTCAACAAGTCAATCAGCCTTTGTTCAGGTCACTTCCTATACCCTGCAGCATGCACTGGTCAGTTCTTCCTCCAAACGGGTGTCCAGATCGTTCCCAGTTCTGCCCTCTCAGCCCAGGTCACCGAATTTAAAAATCCAGTCTTTAAAAAGAAGTCAATCTATAATCTATAAGTAATTTAAAGAGACCTTCACCTGGTGTTAACTCTCAAGGGCACTTCTAAATTCTGTAATCTTCGTGATGTCAGGTTACACTGTGATTATCTTACCAGTGCCTTGGGGATAGGCCACATGTCTGTGAATGGGGTATGAGCGCTTCTTAGAAGGGAATGGATCTTCTGACTATCATTCTAGAAGTTATCAATCTTGGATAGAAAATAAGAATTCTGGAAGTTGACCTACATTTATATCAGAGATTACCTTCCTTCTCTCTCTGGGCAGGTAGTTAGTATTGTCCAAAGTCTAGGAGGAAAAGTTTCTCTTGACATCTGGAAGCAGATGAGGATTGAGGCAAGTTAACAGCCCCATAGAGAACCCCTAAGGTCAGTCTGGGATATGTGATACTATTTCTCTTCCATTCACTTCATAGTCTAATAACATCTTGTTATGTTTAATCCTGATATCAGCTGTCTAGTGAGATGAAGGGGAGAATCTATCTCGCATTGGTTGGAAGGACAGAAGGGAGAAGGGTTCCCTGTCATCCTCAGTGAGACCAGCGTGGGGTCCGCTGCAGTGTCACCAGCAGAGGATATCCATCCTGAACAGCATGTTCTGAAAGCCGTTTGTGGTAATGATAGCAGGGCACAGAAAATAAGGAGACCCTGCCTGCCTTGGGTATGCTTGAAATGGCCTCTGAGAGCACCTGGAAACCTGAAGAAAACGCTGAGGGGCAGTTAGAAGCAGAATTTTCCCTTGCAGCCAGGACATGGGGTGTTTGAGCTACCAAGTTTAGTCATTAAAAATTAACTTGTTCCAGAAAAACTTTTAGTCAAATTGAAATTTTATACATGTTATTTTTATAGTGGCAAGGAGCTTTCCATTTATTCTAATTTTTTCTAAGAAAGTAACTTGATTAATGGTAAAATACAAAAAGGTTTCCCATTAAACTGTGGAAGAAAAGATAAGAGCACCTGGGTGACTCAGTAGATTAAGCATCTGTCTTCAGCTCGGATCATGATCCCGGGGTCCTGGGATAGGGCCCAGCCTCCACTGGACCTCCATCAGTCTCCCTGCAGGGAGCCTGCTTCTCCCACTCCCTCCGCCTCTCCGCCCTGCTTGTGCTCTAGCACACCCACACTCTGTCTCTCAAATAAATAAATAAAACATTTTTTAACAAAAAGATAATATTGTTAACACATTTAACTGATATTAAGTACTACCCAATTAGAGAAAAGAAAAAAAAATGTATAAGAATGGGAAAGAATGAGCCAAAATGATAACTATTTATAAATGATATAATCACATGACTGAAAGAGAGCCACGTGGAAAATGATTGGAAATAAAATAACACAGTAGGAAAACTAGTTGTTAAGTGCGGTAACTAATAACCAGTAACTTTACTATATAAGAACCACAAGTTAGAAAAGTGTATTGAAAAAAGTCCCATTTAAAACAGTACTTAGGGGACGCCTGGGTGGCTCAGTTGGTTAAGCAGCTGCCTTCAGCTCAGGTCATGATCCCAGCGTCCGGGGGATCGAGTCCCACATCAGGCTCCTTGCTCAGCAGGGAGCCTGCTTCTGCCTCTGCCTGTGCTCACTCTCTCTGACAGATGAATAAATAAAATCTTTAAAAAAATAAATAAATAAATAAAACGGTACTTAGAGGAATAAAACACCTTAAAGTAGAAGTAATAATAAATGTGCAAGATGTATATGATTGAATCTTGAGAGAATAAAATGGCATTTGCTATGTTTAAATTAAAAATAAGTGTTATAAAGATGTTAACGTTCTTAAAACTAATTTTTTTAAAGATTTTATTTATTTTTTGAGAGAGAGAGGGAAGGCACAGAGGGAGCGTGACAGGGAGAAGCAGACTCCCCACTGAGCAGTGAGCGGGACATGGGGATCAACAAGGGGCTCGGTCCCAGGACCTTGAGATCATGACCTGAGATAAAGGCAGCCAGCCACTTAACCAACTGAGCCACCCAGGTGCCTTCTGAAAATTAAATTATTAACTGAATGTAATACCTGTAAAAATGTCAACTAGATTTTTCTGGTGGCAAATAAAGATCTTCATTACAGAATTATTATAATTGCAATAGCCTTGAAACAATCTGTACGTCAAGATGAGATGAGTTAAACTATGGCCTGTTCCCAAAGGATGCCATTATGGTATCCTCCTATTTAAAAAAATAAGGGAGATCTACAGGCCTGGATGTGGAATAATCTTTAAGATATATTATTAATGTAAAGATCAACTTGCAGAAACACACATACAAATGACATATCTGTGTATGTGTACATATACACACACACAGATATATACAGAGAGAGAGGATTTCATTTGTGTGCTTGCGGGTGTGCGCGCACACACAGACACACTTCAAAAAGCACCCAGGAAACTTTGCCAGTGGAGATGTGGAATGGGGAATAGGGTAAAAAAGACTTACCTTTCCCCATATATCCTCTTTATGCCATTTGGTGTTTTTATTATGTATATGTCTTAACTTTTCAAAAGAAAAAAAATCATTTTTAAGTAAAAAAAGAACGAAGAACATAGACTTAAAAAAGAGCACTTGTTCAATTTAACAGTACCTACTAACATGTAGGTGAGCATTCCCATATCTACTAGCTGGTCAACTTCTCCCCATCCTAGAGAAACTGTTGCCCATGTGCATAAATAAGCATGTACAGGGACAGAAAGACATGGCATTGCAGGGTGGAGGTGGGGGACAGCAACTAAAATGTTATCTTTTTCTATACTACCTACTACTTAGATTGTGAATAAATATTTATAATAACAGAAGTTGGAAACATCTCCATCAGCAGGGCAGAGAGATCTTTTTGGGTTTTGTTTTGTTTTGTTTTGTTTTTAATTAATTTCTTTTCAGTGTAACAGAATTCATTGTTTATGCACCACACCCAGTGCTCCATGCAATACGTGCCCTCCTTAATACCCACCACCAGGTTCCCCCAACTTCCCACCCCCCACCCCTTCAAAACCCTCAGATTGTTTTTCAGAGTCCATAGTCTCTCATGGTTCATCTCCCCCTCCAATACCCTCAACTCCCTTCTCCTCTCCATCTCCCCATGTCCTCCATGTTATTTGTTATGCTCCACAAATAAGTGAAACCAATGATAATTGACTCTCTCTGCTTCACTTATTTCACTCAGCATAATCTCTTCCAGTCCCGTCCATGTTGATACAAAAGTTGGATATTCATCTTTTCTGATGAATAATACTCCTTAGTGTATATGGACCACATCTTCCTTATCCATTCATCCGTTGAAGGACATCTTGGTTCTTTCCACAGTTTGGCGACCGTGGCCATTGCTGCTATGAACACTGGGGTACAGATGGCCCTTCTTTTCACTACATCTGTATCTGTGGGATAAATACCCAACAGTGCAATTGCAGGGTCATAGGGAAGCTCTATTTTTAATTTCTTAAGGAATTTCCACACTGTTCCCCAAAGTGGCTGCACCAACTTGCATTCCCACCAACAGTGTAAGAGGGTTCCCTGTCTTGCTAACTTTGGCCATTCTAACTGGTATAAGGTGGTATCTCAATGTGGTTTTAATTTGAATCTCTCTGATGGCTAGTGATGATGAATACTTTTTCATGTGTCTGATAGCCATTTGTTTGTCTTCATTGGAGAAGTGTCTGTTCATGTCAGGGCAGAGAGATATTTAATAAATTTTGGTACAGCTAAGTATTTTGCAGAAGTTAAAAGGAAGCAATAAGTTCCTATATAACATAAAAGATGTTCATGTTATAATGTTATTAAGTGAAAAATCAAATGATAGGACAATGTATGTAGTAGTAATTTTTTGCATAAGCATAGAAAATTATGGAAGGAAGCATACAACGCCATAAATAATAGATGCCTGAGTCAGACAGTATTTTATTTACTTCCAAGCCAAACCTGCTTCTCCCCATCTCCTTCCATGCTGTCTCCTGAGGGAATAGCTGTTTCTGATCTGGGCTGTGAATCAGCCCGTTTGCTGATGTAACCTTGGCTCCAACCTGGCCTTTTGCAGCTCCTTACTGGGGTACAGAACTCACTTATAGCCACTAGCAACATTATTCTCTGGTTCCCATTCTGAAGCTTCTCCTGTGCATGGGCTCCTGGGAATTTTGCATAAGGGAGAAATGATGGGATTAATGTGTTTCTGTGCCTCCACCGTAACCTCTAACAGATAATTCCAGGTCCTTTTAGGAAGGATTTCACCTTCTCACTTATACTTTTAACATCGGCATCTATGTATTTTTTTTTTTAATTTGTGAAACCAAAAAGTAAATGTAAGAATACAAAGAAACTGTGACATTCCTAAGAATAAACAACCTTAAACATAAACATAAAAATAACACATGTAAAATGGTATTTTCTGATGCTTCTCACCATAATGTTCAAAGGATTTGTGACCACAAGAGGATTAATAACCATTGTACTAAACCTAGTGTTTAGTCTGTTTTGTTTGATTGGTTTTTTTCTTATACTTGTTTTCGGTTTTTCAAAATGGGTCATATATTATTATATAGTATTTAGTTAAAAAGAATATTAAATTAGGTCAATTTACATCTTTAACAGATAAAGTTTAGTTTACATTATTAACATTTAATCAGGAAAAAGAACAATTACTTTCCTTTAAACATTTATTAAGCTTATTAAAATCTTAGTTCATGTACCCATTCATTTTGATTCACATGGTTTTCTCTCCCTTTCTCCTGTAAGAGAAAATTTCTGAAATAATTTTAGGAAAGAAAATATGGTATTGGGTCAAAGGCTATAAAAGTATTAATACCTCCTGATGCAAGTTTTCAGTTTGCTTTTTACAGCTTCCCTTCTTTGAGTTTGCAATACAAGGTATAAATGCATTAATTTAATACAATCTTCAACAGCTGTAAGCATTTTATATAATTTTTAATTGCTTATTAATTTATACTAAAGTTTTCTCTTTTATTCATCGAATAAGCTCATCTTCTGAAACATATCTGTTTGTTTACTGATAAACATTTTCAGATTTAGAACCCTTGCTGCTGGAAGCCTTCCTACATAAGGAAAAATTTGGTGAGACACATTTCCTCACCATCACTGTAGCACAATGCTTTATCCCAGCCAGGTCCACAAATCATAAAATATTAGGTAAAAATGGGCATTGTAAGATAACACTTTGATATAGAGTTAATTCAAGGGCAGGTGATAATGTAGATGTGCACTGTGTGATGCACATGGGCCCCAGCTCTACATTCAGCTGTCTGAGAGCAACCTCAGGATAATGGCACCATCAAGGGAACCTCTTGATACAAAAACTATACCAACATTTAGAGGACTATGGAAGGATGGATGAATTTAGAGCAATAAGAATGAAATTCAACATGATACTCTATGTGGAAAACCCAAAAGACTCCACCAAAAAGTTGTTAGAACTGATACAGGAATTTGGCAAAGTCGCAAGATATAAAATGAATGCATGGAAGTCATTTGCATTTCTATATATTAGCAATAAAGCAGCAGAGAGAGAAATCAAGGAATTGATCCCATTTACAATTGCACTAAAACTCATAAGATACCTAGGAATAAACTTAACTAAAGAGATAAAGGACCTGTACTCTGAAAACTTTAGAACACTTATGAAAGAAATTAAAGACACAAAGAAATGGAAAAACATTCTATGCTCATGGATTGGAAGAATAAATATTATTAAAATGCCTATGCTACCCAGAGCAATCTATACATTCAATGTAATCCCAATGTAATCCCATCAGCATTTTCACAGAGCTGGAACAAACAATCCTAAAATTTGTATGAAACCAGAAAATACCCTGAATAGCCAAAGGAATGTTGAAAAAGAAAAGCAAAGCTGGTGGCATCACAGTTCCAGACTTCAAGCTGTATTACAAAGCTGTAATCATCAAGACAGCATGGTACTGGCACAAAAAGAGACACATAGATCAATGGAACAGAATAGAGAACTCCGAAATGGACCTTCAACTCTATAGTCAACTAATCTTTGACAAAGCAGGAGAGAATATCCAACGGAAAAAAGAGAGTCTCTTCAACAAACCGTGTTGGGAAAATTGGACAGCCACATGCAGAATCAAACTGAACCACTTTCTTACATCATACAAAAAGATAAACTCAAAATGGGTGAAAGACCTAAATGTAAGACAGGTACCCATCAAAATCCTTGAGGAGAACATAGGTAACAAATTCTTTGACATCAGTTGCAGCAACTCTTTCTAGACATGTTTCCAGAGGCAAGGAAAACAAAAGCAAAAATGAACGATCATAACGTCATCATCACAGCAAAGGAAACTGTCAACAAAACCAGAAGACAACTGACAGAATGGGAAAAGATATTTGCAAATGTCTTATCAGATAAAGGGCTAGTATCCAAAATCTATAAGGAACTTAACAAACTCAATAATCAAAGAACAAATAATCCAATTAAGAAGTGGGCAGAAGACATGAACAGACATTTCTCCAAAGAAGACATACAAATAATCAACAGACACATGAAAAAATGCTCAACATCAGGGAAATACAAATCAAAACTACAATGAGATACCACCTCACACTAGTCAGAATGGCTAAAAGGAAACAGCAGTTGCTGGCAAGGATGTGGAGTAAGGAGCACCCTCTTACCCTGTTGGTGAGAATGCAAACTGGTAGAGCCACTTCAGAAAACAATGTGGAGTTTCCTCAAAAAGATAAATATAGAGCTATCCTTTGATCCAGCAATTGCACTACTAGGTGTTTATCCAAATGATACAAACATAGTGACTTGAAGGGGCACATGTACCTAATATTTACAGCAGCAATGTCCACAATAGCCAAACTATGGAAAGAGCCTAGATATCCATTAACAGATGAATGGATAAAGAAGATGTGGTATATATACACAATGGAATATTACTCAGCCATCAAAAAGGATGAAATCTTACCATTTACAATGACATGAATGGAACTGGGAGGGTATTATGCTAAGTGAAATAAGTCAGTCAGAGAAAGACAAATACCATATGACTTCACTCATGTGGAATTTAAGAAACAAAACATAAACATAGGGGAAGGGAAGGAAAAATGAAATGAGATGAAAACTTAGAGGGAGGCAAACCATAAGAGATGTGTAACTCTAGGAAGCAAACTGAAGGTTGCTGGAGGGGAGGTAGGTGACGGGATGAGGTAACTCGTGGGCATCAAGGGGGACAATTGATATAATGAACACTGGGTGTTTTATGTAACTGATGACTCACTAAATTCTACCCCTGAAACTAAAATAAGTAAATAAGTAAAATAATAAATAAATAAGAAAGAAAGGCAATAAGAATGCCAAGATCAAAGTTTTTGTGGCAATAATTAACTTTGTATTAATTTTTAAATAAAAACAGTAAAAACGTTTCAGATAATTTTAGAGAAATTCACATCATAATCCAACACTATTATACAACTATTTTCAGTTTCGTGTATTGCTTTCCATCTCTTATAGATCTTTAGCTAGTAGCAGTCATAGATATTTTATATTCTGCTCCTCTCAGCTCTATAGCATAAGCATGTTTCCATGTTTGTATGAAGCTTTCATAATTATTATTTTTAATGGTCACACAAAGGCCATTATTAATTTTATTACTCTGTCTATCCTTAGTGCCTCTTATAATGCTCAGTAAGTCTTGGTAAGAACCTAGAATGATGCTAGCACTAGAAGTACTTTGCCAGAATACCTCAATTCGAATGCAAATTTCTTCTGTGCCTTAGTTTTCTAGTCAATAAAATGGGGATGATGGCAAGTCCTACCACATGGGTTTGGCATGATCAAATAAGCTAATGATCTACATGAAATTCTTAGATCAGAGCCTGGTACATGGGGAGCCATCAATGGGTATGAGCTATCATTATGTTATATAAGCCTTCAGGTCATTTCCTATTTTTATTATTACAGACACCAGTACAATGTGCTTTTGTTTAGATAATGTTTTGCTTCCGCTTAATAATTCCCTTAGACTAAGTTCCCTGGAATCGGATTGCTGGATCAAGGAGTTTATCACAATGACTACCTTTTAAAGAAATTCTTTTAACCTCTGCCCTTGAGGAGAATTTGATGGTATGGAAAATAAATACTACTCCATACAAAAGCGATGATAAAGCAATCATGCATTTATTAGACAATAAATAAATTTAGTAAAAACCCATTTTATTCATAAAACTATGAAGACATGCAAAAACCCTGGATTTCATCCAAATGATTAATTTTTTTAACTTTTTAAAAAATATTTTATTTATTTGAGAGAAAGAGAACACGCGCAAGAGAGCACAAGCGGGGGGAGGGGCAGAGGGAGAGGGAGAAGCAGACTTCCCACTGAGCACAGAGTTCAACTCTGGGCTGGATCCCAGGACCCTGAGATCACCATCTGAGTCTAAGGCAGTTGCTTAACTGACTGAGCCACCCAGGTGCCCCCATCCAATTAATTTAATTCAGCAATTATTTCCCAATCTATTATATGCTTGTTCCATGCTAGGTGTAAGGCAGAGAATGGAAGAATACAAATGGTTTTTGTCCTTAGAGAATCAAAATCTCTGTAAGAAGGTAAGATGTGAGAGTAGTATCAGACTATATAATCAGGTGCCAAATTGAATTTTTAAAAAGATCCCAAATCGGGCACCTTGGTGGCTCAGTGGTTTAAAGCCTCTGCCTTCAGCTCAGGTCATGATCCCAAGGTCCTGGGTTTGAGGCCCACATCGGGCTCTCTGCTCAGCAAGGAGCCTGCTTTCTCCTCTCTCTCTGCCTGCCTCTCCCTGCTTGTGATCTCTGTCTGTCAAATAAATAAATAGAACCTTTAAAAAAAAAAAAAGATCCCAAATATATTATACAGATGCTAGGTATTAGGCATAGTAGCCAGGCAATAAAGAGACAATATCCAGTTGGCAGTGAAGAAAAAAGTGTAAACCATCCAAGTGATAACTAAATTAAGCTCCACTTTTTTCTTAGAATCTCACATTTTATAACTGCCTTTAATCCACCCCAAACCAACAGGACAGACTTGCGTTTGAATATCATCAGCAGAAAATGTTTGGTTTTGCTAAAATACCTTCTTATCTCTGACATTTGAGAGATAAAGCAGCCCTCCAACTTCAGCCCTGGGCTTCAGCTGCAGGAGCTCAGGAAGGTCCCCCGGCAGTGGACATGGCCTTGGTTGAGGTTTGTGTGTGTTCATCTATTTAGGAAGGGCCTCCACCAGCTGAAATAACAAAATCATCTCCACTTCCCTCATTGTCAGGGCGCACTGTTAATGTGCTTCATCAAAATCTCACTCTACAGGCTTTATCACTCTTGAGTTTCCTCTCTTTTGTCTCAAAGTCAGGACAAAGGGGATAAAACTGCTCTCCCCTTTGAGATGAGCAGGATGGTTGGCTTCCAGGAAGCCAAACCTGAAATAGAAGCAGAAGCCCTTTCATCTAATTGAGAAAGTCTTCCTGGTCACCTTAAACCTTTCCTGTAGGGAGAAAAGCTCCATATAAAGGGTTTTCTGGCCTCTGAAAATGGCCTGCCAAATACCATTCTTGTGCCTTATACCGTTGTTACTAAAGCTGCCTACTAGGTACAGATCTCTGAGAACTGACAGGTTGCAGATTTCCCCAGAAGGCTTAAGCCTCTATAATCATCAAGAGAAGGAACTGCTTTGCCCCAACAGGCCCCAAAGCAGACAAGTGAAACTGCCTTCCTTATATGGTGAAAAGTGCCCTGTGCCTTTAAGGCCAAGAGACTTGGCTGCAGACAGTCCCTGGGAAGTTTGCCGGCAGCCCCATCCTTGTGTCTGATCCTTGCAGCTGTGCAGGTGAGTTCCCAAACCTTCTTTCCACAATTTGCCCTCTACAATATCTCTTGAGACAGAGTGGGTTGAAAAGCCATAATTGACAGCTAGAGAATTTCAGGGTCAGCTGGATGGTGTTTGGAGAAGTTTGAGTTGATGGAAAAAACAAGGTTACTAGGGTAATGTGCAGTAATGCAGCAGGCAAGGATGCTTCTAACTTCCAGTGGGGAGGAGGCATCAAGGTTACACAGGGCCCTGAGGCATTCCAGGACAGGGCAGGGGACACAAATTCAGCCTAGGCAGATGAACAGATTCTAGGGAAAAGCCTGCAGGGTTAAGTTTAAGATCCTGTGCAGGAGAACCTGGTCAACTGCAAGTTTAAACCAAACATAGCTGGGAGGAAATAATATTTCTGCAAGTGCTAAAGGCTTTGCAGGAGCCGGAGCTACAGGGCTGACTGCAGATGAGAAAGTACATCGGAATGTTTGCAATGCCTACTGGAAAGGAAGGCTGCAGCCTTAACCCTTCGTGCAGCGGGCTGTTTAGCAGGTAGGGTTGGACTGCACAGAGCTCTGGAGTGAGGATGGGGGTGTGGGTGCATGTATGGAGGACTGCAGCAGAAGATGAAATAAATGAGTAAGACAGAGATTGTGGAGGCAATCTCTGGCATCCCCATAGTACCACCTGCCGAGAAGAGAGATTTTCTAGGCTTGCAAATTCTGTGTCTTCAGCAAGAAAAAGGGCTGGAAGAAGTCTCATTTAAACTGATTACTGCTCTGTCATTTACTGATTCAGCTTTCTGATTCCTCCCCTCCCCCCAACCCACCACCTAGAGCTGCCTAAGATATTAATTTGAAATTAACCGATAGAACTTTTTAACAGCATGTGTCTGGGAAAGGCTGAGATGTATACACTTGGGGCTGAGATTTTCTTGATAGGATGAAAAGAGGTGGGCATGGCATATGAAGAGCAATACTTGATGGTCATTTTGCAGTGTATCCCAAAGCCTTTAAACTGAGCCCATTCATCAGCTAGAGCCAAAAAGGAAGCCTACCCAGAAATTTACAAAGGGAGATGCTAAATTATAGGGCTTGGGATTGTCTTCCCTCCTAGTTGAGTCTGGGGCCCATTCATCATTCAGAGGCCAGTGATTTCTTCACAGTTGTCGTGTAGGGGAATGAATAACAGAGGCTGGATTAACATTCTTTACATACTCCATGCTTTTAAAAAATATTCATTCATCTGAGTATTTACTGACAATTTTTTTTTATTATTAACTAACAAGTGCCCTCTATCCCTTGTTTCCTGAAGACAGAATGTTCATGAAAAAAGATTGTTTTATCAACAGGGATTCTTTAATGCAAGAGTTCCCTCTCTTCTCGCTTCTGATGGGTGGGCAAAATGGGGATTATTGCCAAATAGCAAGATCTGTTGATTCTCAAAATCACAAGACTCCACTCAGGCCTTACTACTTTAGAAACTCTGATGCCCGGAGCAAAAAAGTAAACTTAACGTGTTCACAATTTGGAAGAGAGCAGGGTGCGTGGGTCTAACTTCGCTTCGTTTTGTATCAAGCTAAATCCAGAAAGCAGTGTCAAATATACTGCTTTCAAATATGAATGCTGCCAAGAAAAACAAAAGGCCCATCCCCAAAGCTGGAAAATCTCTGAAAGTAACATACTGTGATCTTTCATAAGCTAAATCAAGGCATGTAAAAGGAAAAACTATGTGGCTTCCTGAACATTTCACACAATGACCTTCAGTCTCCATGTTGACTTTATGACTGAAGGCAACCTTTTTTACTTTATATGTGCCTCAGTTTCCTCACCATTAAAATTGTGCCTTATCGGGAGGGACTTTCAGTGGAGTGGAGAAATCAGTTAGAACTGGAATTAAACAGATCTGTCCCTTCTTTTATTTTCAGTCCCTTCTTTTATTCCGTAAGCTTAGGCGAATTACACTGCCAGCCTGAGCCTCAGTTTCCTATTTGTCAAGAGAGTAAATGATTAACAATATCGAAAGAATTAGAGGAAACTGAATTCAGAAGATCCTCCAAAAATGTGATTTTTCTTTTTTCTTTTTCTATGACTTAGGAAATGATATTGTTCCTTGAGGGAGGAAATGTGTTCTGAGAATGGAAGCCCGCTCCACAGCATAACTTTAGAAGTGTAGTTTATCCCCTCTTCTCACCTTCCTTCAAAAAAGGATGCCCATCTTCCTGGGAAACCCACTCCTAGTTATTAACCAGGTTCAGTGGAAGTTCTTCCACATATTTTGCATTCAGAGATACAAAGAACAGTTGGTTGGTTTCCTTTGGTATAAAAATATTCTATATGTTTGAAGAATAAGAGCAAGCCCTCTTAGAATCTCAGCGAAGGTGATCTATCCAAAAGTAAGTAAGTTTAAAAGCATTTTTGAAGGACATTGTTGTTGTTGTTGTTATGAGGCACCTGTTCCCAGTATTTCCCTTATAACCAATTGCTGTTTTTTTTGTTTGTTTTTTTTTTTTTTTTTTGTAAAATCTCCTAACACATTCACACCGCTGTCATTAAGAACATGGCTAGTGTTAGTTTTACAGTTTTCCTTGTTCACGTCAAGCCAAGAGCAATTTGCCTAACTTGCAAGATGGCTGTGCATCACATACTTTTGAAATGAAAACGTGCTTTCCACCAGTTTGGAAAGGTGGTGATAAATTTCAGCAGCAGAAACATTTCATTGGAAGTACAAACCACAGCACATACATCAGCTGGGAATGGAGAAGTGTCATTTTAACTAAATTAAGGGAGGGTCACCCCGTAGCTGATCTTCTAGTTGTAGATTGCACACCACCTCTGTCAGGACGCTGGTGTTGAAGATCCACAGTTGGCCACTTAGAGTAGCTGTGGAACCCTGGGCTAGTTCCTTCCTGTGCCTGAGCCGATATTCTACATGCTGCAGTATGGACATGACAGTGGTCCGTATGCACACGATTGTGGGAAAGGCAGGAAAGTTGGCAGTGTAAGTGCTCAATAATCATGCTGGAGCTGAATTTCTGATAGTCTCTAACAAGATCCTCCTTGTACTTTAACAAGATAACTGGCTCTAGATCTTGTCTTCACCCTTTGGAACATTCTGCAAGTGAGGATGTGTCTAAGGTTGTATAAACTAAATTTTTAATGAAAACTCAAGTTTCTAATGAGGTGGAACCAAAGAGAAGTAGGTGGTAAGTCAGTGTAGATCTTGCTATTTGGGTTAACTTTGGAAACAGGTTTAAAATCTGCTGGGTCAAACAGGGCTTCAGATTGGTTATGTTCTTTAAACGTATTTTAAACTTTTGGCTGCATGGGAAGTACTTGGGTGTCTGGCAGAAGGAAGTGGCTTGGGGAAAAGCAAGTGGTCCAGATGGAACAGGTGGAGTAGAGAAATCCCAGAGGAGTTGTATCTCTTGACAGGCCTCCTCCCACCCTCACCTTTGACCCCCATTCACCCTGAACTGTCAGATGCAGTTTGTTCAAGAAAGTGCCAAGCTAGAAAAGCTTGAGGAAGAGTCTACACCAACTTCTCTCTCTCTGTCAAAGCTGCATCTGAAATAACCAAAAACAATGGCCACCCACTTCTGCTAAAGGAAAGAGCCTTTCAAGTTCTGTCTGTTGTCTACCTGTGCTGGGGCTGCCTTTGGGAAGTTATCGCTTTCCCTAACTTGGTAATACAAGCCCATTTTCTCTTAGCAAGTTCTACTCTGTCGTGTGTATTATGGCAAATTGCTGGCCTGCCTGGAGAACGTTGCCACTGATGGGGGTGGCGGGAGTGAGGGTGGTCTTGCTGAGAGGGTCACAGCCTCTTTGAGGGGCAGCACCCCTTGTTTCCTCTCTAATTAATCCCAGTGAACAGACATTCTTCTCCCCTGGCTTCATCACTTCTATTCTCCCTCCCTATCCTTCTCTCTATTACAGTGGTTCTTAAACGAGAGACAGTGTGCATCAGAGTTACCTGGAGGCTTTGTTAGCACACAGAATGCTGGGACCCATCCCCAGAGCTTCTGATTTGTAGGTCTGGGCTGGGTGCGGAATATCTGTAATTTGTAACAAGTTCACAGGTGATTGTGAGGGAACCACTTTGGGAACCACTCCCTCTAGTCCAATACTAAATCTCCCTCTAGTGTTTCTAGTGACCTGCACTCCTCCCACCTTCTAAAATTATACCTGCTCCATTCCTGCGAGTGAAATAGAGCCTTCTCCGAACCACAGTTAAATATTACTATTTACTGAATTCTAATTGTAACAAGCACTGTGCTAAGCACCTTATATCCATTATTTGTAATGTCCCCAACCACCCTACAAGTCTGATATCATGAAACAAACAGAAAGAGGGTAAAAAACCAAGGTCTCATAAGGGACAAAGAACAGATACGGTATTTAAACTCAGATTTATCTGGAAAGATCTGCCCTTTCCGCTATTCCAAGGCTAGCAATAGATGTTTAGCTTGTATGTCCACTCTAATTCATTGGTAGCCACTGCCTGGAGCACTGGTTTGAAGAGCCTACCAAATGGACTGGGTGCTCAACGGGAGGGAGTTCTGGAATCGGTGAGCCGTGCTCACAGAGGGTGCAGGAGTGGAGAGGGGGCAACCCTGGTGCCTTGTGTTTGCCATCCCTATGCTATGCTTCATTCATGGGTCATTTGTTAGCTACTAGGATTAGGTGAGAGATGAACATTTAAATCTGTTCTGTAGGGAACAATGAAACCTATTTTTCCTCCCCTTCTCTGAAGGTGAATGTAAGTCTTTGAGCCTAGATGTGAGAAGATGTGATAGCCCTTAAAGTAAAATGAAATACAACCGGTATATAGATAGTGGTTTTCACATGGACATTTAGCTTTAAAGTGGTGGGGACGAGGGGACTATGTTAATTATGGGGTTTGTACGTTGTGTGTCTTTCTGTGTGGCCTCTCTAATGATTGTCTTATACTGAATAATCCGCTGTGACTTCATAAGGAGGTAATGACATTTCTAGTTTTGTTCCTCCCTCCATCATGTCTATTCCGTGTGGGATTCATTATTTTTAGTATCTCAGTGCTTTATCTGAAAAATGAGTTTGATAATGCTTTTCTGCTTCTTCCTAATATTTATTATATATGTGATTAAGTGACCTATAATTTCATGGCATCTAATTCAGTCAATAGATATTTATAAAAATTTATGCCTGGGCGCTGGGATATAGCAGCAAACAAAACAGGCTGCTCTTGTAGAACTTACATTCTGGAAGGAAGGACAGACAGTAAACAAATAAAGAGAAAACTGTGCATAATGGTACGTGTTCATGGTAAGAGAGTAACTCTGTGTGCATGTGTGTGCATGTATGTGTATGCTGCTATTTCAGATGGGGTGGTCAGGGAAGCCCTTTCTGAGGAAGTCACATTTAAGCTAAGACTTGAAAGTAGAAAAAGAGGCAAATATGGATAGTCTGGGAGTGGAGCTGTCCAAGCAGAGAGAACAGTCTGTGCAAAAATCCCGGGTTGAAGGTAAGCAGGGGACAGATCAAGTAGGCTAATAAGGGTTTTCAGCTGGGGGTGATGGCACCGCCTCCCAACCCTGACTGGAGGGTGACTGAAGATATGCACGTGCTGATTTGGATGCAAAAGGCTGGGGTTGAGCAAACTGACTTAATGGGCAAGGACCAGGGATGCTACCATCTTGCACTGCTTGGGATGATACTTGCCTGCTCATGCTGTGCTGTACATGTTGTCCCTATTGGGAAATCCCAAGGGCCTCTAAGGCCCAGATAAGAAGTTTGAATTGTATCCTAACTATATTGGGAAGCTCTTGAAGATTTGTAAGCTTTCAAAAATGATCTTTAAAAAATAGCTCTGGCTATTGAGTGAAAAGTGAATCCCACAGGGGCAAAGGTGAAAGCAGGGATGGTCAGTGAGCAGCTCTCTCAGTAGTCCAGAGCAGACGTGATGGCGGCCTGGGCAGGGGTGGAATGGTGAGATTTGGGGAAGTATTTTCACCCTCGAGAAGACTGCTAGACAAATTTAAACTGTTGTTTTCTGTGACACACCTATCCCTTTTTTGAGAGAGAGAGTTTTCAGTTTCAAAATCAGCTGGTTTCCTCCACATTGATTTAAGAGACTTTTTGCAGCACCCAATGACAGAAGATGTTGCTCTTTCAAATGCAAGTCCTTATCCTCTTGCTCTTTAACCTTGCAAATCCATGTGCATTTCAAGTTGTTCATAGCTCAGAAAGGTAATCTCTTTGATTTGGGCTTTTAAAAAGAGATAAAATTACACGTGCTTCTTGAATAACAATATATGATTTCTTTCTCTGAAGGGTCAATAAGAATCAGCCTACCTATATCATTTTACAAAACCAGTGCCTAATCGCATGAATAACAGGGACCAAGTCTATATTTATTCTGCTGAAAGAGAAACATTAAGTGAACATCAAAATCTCTTGAAGAGATCACAGGCATTGCAGTACTAATTTCACTTGAGCAGTAAAGCCTTGCAGATAGTTTTCAGGTGTATCATCTCCTCCCCCTACAAAGGCAAGTCAGCTTCCAGAATTTTTGAGAAGGCCCCTCACTGCTTTCTTCTTCTCTTTTCTCATCACCATCTCTTCTCACTGCACCCCCACTGCAAGTGGCCCCCAGAATACTTCAGGGTTCATCTCCAGAGGAACCCACCACTCATGTACTGGAGGGGGGTGGTGGGGAGCATCCTGGCTTCCAGGTTGACCTGAAGGGGCTGGCTGGAGGAAACGAGGAGGCTGCTGCTGGAGGCCATACCCACACTAGTGAATAGTTTCACTGAGTATGGAAGTCAGGAGCTGGATCTTCCCACCAGCATCTTGTGTTCTGAGAACCAAGTAGGGTAGTCACCAAAGGAACTTGGGAGACTGGTTGTGGGACGAGTGGAACAGTGCATCTCAGCCTCCAGCTAGAACTGATGAAGCCAAGTAGTCCCTGAACACATCCTGCCTGCCAATTTCTAGATGAAACTGAAGAAGAATCAGAAACCAGATAAGAATCCCCATCCTCCATTAGATCTTTAAACCCATCACCCAATCTCCATAAGCCAAGCTTCCAGGAAATAAAATAAAATATCTCACTTACCTATAAAAACCAAAAAGGAGGAATTTCTGCCTTCATCTCTAGGCACACGTGAGGTCCTATAAGAGGTGGGACACACCGCTGCCTGCCACAAAAAGGGAAACCAGAATCATGCATTGGGAAGGAAAGAGCAAATGGTTTGCCTTAGTAAGTCCTGTCCCAGCTACCAACTAACCATGCAGATTTGGGCAAGGTCACTTTCTTGAACCTGAGAAATAGGGTTGATCAAAGTTTCTCTCAGACTCTGATAGGCTCTGAGAACATACTTCATTATTCAGCTCAAGATCTTCACTACTTCCCTAAGACCTCTTGCAAACCAAACCATCCACCTCCCCAAGTCTTAGTTCTCTTCTTCTTGAATTAATAACATTTTTCATGCTGTCCTCATTGGCTCCTGTAACACAACTAGAACACTATTACTTTACTATCTTTCTTTGTACATCTCTGTCCCTTTAGTAGCTCTTAAGCTCCTCTGAAGAGAGCCGCTAATGCCACAGATTTGTTTTTCTTTAGAATTTCCAAAACTGGGACGCCTGGATGGCTCAGTTGGTTAAGCGGCTGCCTTCAGCTCAGGCCATGATCCCAGGGTCCTGGGTTTGAGTCCCGCACTGGGCTCATTGTGCAGTCAGGAGCTTGCTTCTCCCTCTGCCTGCCATTCCCCCTGCTTGTGCATGCTCGCTCGCTTTCTCTCTCTGACAATAAATAAATAAGTAAATAAATAAAATCTTAAAAAAAAAAAGAGTCTCCAGTGCTTGGAGACCCCAATTTTGACACTTACTAGATGTTCAACAAATGTTTGTTGTTGAATGAAGGGAAAGAAAGGATATCAAAATAGAGAAGGATGGGACTCAACCAAGTTAAAGCTCAAGAGGCAACTTTTCTAAAAGCCATATATTCTGCCCATAACATCCTGGACCTCTTTTTTTTTTTTTAAGATTGTTTTTATTTATCTGACAGAGAGAGACACAATAAGAGAGGGAACACAAGCAGAGGGAGTGGGAGAAGGGGATGCAGGCTTCCTGCAAATGCAGGAGCCCAATGCGGGACTTGATCCCAGGACTCTGGGATCAGGGCCTGAGCTGAAGGCAAACGCTTACCGATGGAGCCACCTAGGCACCCCAACATCCTGGACTTCTTAGAATTAAAAAGACAAAGAGAGCAAGAGAGAAAGAAAGGGAGAGAGAGAAGAAAGAGGGAATTTTAGATATTATAGCAATAATTTTCAGGTATCACAGCTTCTAATACCCTATGTCTCCACTGAGCTATACTAGTTACACAGGATTTTAGAAATACTAGAGTTTTACTTAGTCTTTATGGAATGTCCTATATTTATAAAGAGCTAGTATGAAATTGCTGAGTAGGTGGGTAATGGGTATCAATTGTATGGGTGCGTGGTAACTAGATGGTGATCCCTGGGTAGTGTATACAGATGTCTAATTATAATGTTGCATACTTGAAACTTATATAATGTTATATCCAATTCTACCCCAATTTAAAAAAATGATGAGTAGAAATTTCCAGATGTCTCTCTCTATAACTTCATGCCTCTTTAAGCTGTTTCCAGAAAAAAAAAAAAAAAAAACCAGAAAGTTTAAAACTGCCTGCATCCTGTCTTTAAAAACTTTGATCCTTTCACTTATTTAAAACTTGTAAACTCCATGGCCTCATAATTGCTAAAGAACCTAGGGAGGGCCACGTGGGATGAAACCCTCGGCTTGCCAGCCTGTCTAGCCAAATCATTAACACAGTTAAGCCTTGCAGGGGGTGGTGCTGAGAAGGGGGATAGGGACTCATAGCAGAGGGGGCCTGAAATAGGACAAAGCTAAGCCTGCTCTAGTTCCTGGAGTTTGGATTTGAGGGAATTGAGATAGGGCGCATTGTCAAAACTTTAGGTCAGTGGCCAAATGTTTGATGAGTTCAGACTAACCAGGGAGGACCATGCACAAGTAATTCCAGCCTCAAGAAAGGGGTCAAGGGGTGCCTGGATTGTGCTGTCGGTTAAGCCACTGACTCTTGGTTTTTGCTCAAGTTGTGATCTCAGGGTCATGAGATCGAGCCCACTATCGGACACTATGTTCAGCATGGAGTCTGCTTAAGACTTTCTTTGCCCTGCCCCCCTGCTTGCGTGTGTGCTCTCTCTATATATTATAAATAAATAATCTAATAAATAAGGGAAGGAAGGGAGGGAGAGGTAGGAAGGAAGGAAGGAAGTAAAAGAAAAGTCAAAAAAAGGAAACACAGTTGAGTGTGCCTCTTTCTTGAACCAGGCACTGAGGAGAAGATGCTGTCACTGGATCTATCCCAAGGCTGGGTCAAGAAGACACTGCCCCCAAAAGTGTGGCATTGATAGTGCTGTCCCCAAAGGATTCTGAATTCCAAGATACTGTCCACAAGACAAAAGTACGGAACATCTCCTCTTCGTCACGGTGATATGCCACGGATAGCTCATCCATCCATTTTCCTAAGCCCTGTTTCCATCTTGAGCAACAAGCATCATGATCGCAATAATTTTTAATTTTTCTGTCCACTGTATTAAGAAGCAAGTCCTTTATTAGTGCTGTCCTGGGGATGGGAGATGGGACCACCATGAGTATTCATTTATAGGTTTAATGGCAATGATAAACCGCATTCAAACCAAAAAGAGCAGAATTTTGGTAAGCTCCATGGAGTCTTACCTAAGGGGCACGGCAGGAAAAGCCCTGAGAAGCAGGAGACACTGTTGACCACAAGGGCTATTAGGGAGGTCATATCAGGAGCATATATTTGCTCATGACTCTGTGGGCTGCTAGCTAGGGCCCGTGATTGCCTCAAGTAATCAGTGTCCGTTGAAGGCCCCACAGGCCACTTGGCCAACAAAATAGATGACAAGGCAGCATACTGTGAGGTAACTTAGCCAAACTCTCAACAATACCTTACAGTTAAAGCATAAGGAAAGGCAAGGGATTAAGCTAAATTTTAGGATAGTGTCGTGAAGTGGGAGAGAGAAGCAAAGAGAAAAATGTGATCTGTGGGTAGGATACCCACAGAGCTTCAAGGATGCCAAAATGATCTGACTTAAAATGGACAGGTGGGGAAGGCTGCCGTTCATTTTATCATGATTCTTTGAACGGTGCATATATGTGTTTATATTCTCTTCATATGTATGATATATTTTAAAGTAAAGAGATAAAGTTAACTCCTTCCGATAAATGAAAACCCAGTGTCTGAAAGAAATTGGGAGCTAAAGATAGTTGCTCAAATAAAGCCAGTAAGAATTTCAGTGAAAATTTAAAACAGAAACCATAGACCCAGTACAGATGTCAATCTCTCTGTGCCCCCAACCACTTTCCCCTCCCCCTCCCCTGACCCCTCACTCCTATCACCTCTCTCCTGTATCTCTCTGCCTTCACTGGTAAAATTTTTGCTGACTGGAGAAAAACTGTGGGGCTGAGGACATTAGAACTCATCTATGAATTACATTGGAGAGAAAATAAATCCCCTGTGCCCCCCCCCCCAATCCTGCTTGCCAGGGCAGGAGTGATTTAGCACACTTTCTTTTCCAAAGTTGAAAGGTTAAAAATAACGTGGACTCTCTGGAAGCTGTTGTTCTAACACAAGGTAGCCATTGGACAGAAGTCTGTTTAATGTCAGAATGTATTCGGTGGGGCTGCGGGACCGCGCTGTGCGGTGAGCCCCTTGCCCTGGCCTCTGCCTGCCTTTCCCTGTGCTGCTCTCCGTTACGCTCTGCGCACCAGCTCAGTATTTCTTACTTTGCTTCCCTCTTTACATGCCTCAAATAGCTCATTTTTTCTTGAACCCTACCTTAGCCAAGTTCCCTATATTTGGCTCCTTTGATCTTTCTGTTAAAATCAATCTCTTCCTCTAATTATTTTCTGTTCCACTTCTTTGAACGCCTTCCAGTTGCCTCCATGACTCAAGAAGCCAGGTGTTTATTAAGAATCTGGATGAGGTTCTGGCAGAATCAGGTAGATGCAGCTGCTTGCCCCCAGGTCACCTGTTGCCTCCTCTTTAAGCAGCGAAGATGGTTTACTAAAGGCACCTGACATTCCAGAGAAGGAAACACCGCCCTACATATGGCAGGTGCTCCATAAGTAATTACGGAATGGAGAAAATAATTGGGATCCTTTTAAATAGGCTAGGCTATATTCGAACTCACACTTAATTTGCTTCCCCATCCCACACACAGCCCAGGTCCCTTTCTGTTTTCAGGGTTTTTTTTTTTTTTTCTCTTCTCATAGTTATTTCATAGCTTATTTCTTCGATGCTTTACACATTTTTAAATTAAATCTCCTTATGTTTCCCGCTCATATATTTAGCTTCACTAGTTTAATCCATGTCATAAGATTTTGCTAGTAACCTTGATCACCAAATTAGCGTTACTTATAAGTTATTCTATTTTACCCCTTTCTTTAAATAACTGATAATCATTTTCATAGTCTTATATTTAATTTTTGTTTATTAGATTGACTTTGCTTTTGTATTTGTTAACTTTCAGAGTTTCCCTAATTAGCCACAGTACAAGATTCATCATATCCTGTGATTTCCAACACAGATTTGGGTTGAGAAAAAAGACCATTGTCTTCAAATCATATGATGTCTGGGATTTGTTTCAAAATAATCTAGTGGGAGTGGGGGGAGTAGGAGGGTTATAGGGAAAATAAGATTGCCATGGTTGATAGTTGCCGGAGCTGGGTGATGGGTATGTGAGGGTTCATTTTACTATTCAATTATGTGTTTGAAGTGTTTCATAATAAAAATTTATTTTTAAAAAACTAAAAGAATATAGATAGATATAGAATTGATCGTATGGATTATGTTAGGACTCCAGCTGTCCTTGTCATTGTCATTTTTTGGTTCAGCCATCCCTCTAAATTCATTGTGAAGTCTAGCACTTGCTGCTCCTCTTCCTTTCTTTCCAAACTCTCATTCTCACCTGGGAGCTTTCATGTTGCTGGTATGTGGCTTGTCCAAGGCCTCATATCTGCAATGCTAATCGCCGGCACTTCTACTCTTCTACTCTTTGTCAGCAGCATAATCCCTTGATTATATTTTAAATCATTTCTAAAATGATACAGATCTCTGTGTGCTGACTGTCTAGCACTCTAGCTAAGGCTTTCAGGCTATGTTTTAATACAGAATTCACTTTTTCTGAACATCAGTCAAAACATGAAACACGTATAATCCTGCCACTTCTGGTTTACCATACTTCAATTTCAAGTTCAAATCCAAGTTTAGTATTTTTCACATCCAACTCTTGCTTTCCTACCATTTCTAGACTCTTTCTCTGCTATTCTCTTGTATATATTCATGCTATCTTTTCTAGTTATACCAAATTTCTTTTATTTGTAACTAATAGACCATGCTTTCTTTTTTTTTTTTTTTTTTAACTTTTTATTTTTTATAAACATATATTTTTATCCCCAGGGGTACAGGTATGTGAATCACCAGGTTTACACACTTCACAGCACTCACCAAATCTTATACCTCCAAAATTTTGACCATACTATTCCCTGAGATTGGAATGTCCTTTTATCGGTTGGCCCTTGGGAACTTCTGGAACTTTTAATTGTACCTCAAAACTCAATTCAAGCATGACTCCTTTGGGAAGCCTTTCTCTGAGCTCTCCACGTTGAATTAAATTCTCTCTCAAATACCTTTTTTCATAGCACTCTTTGACTATGCCCACCAAAATACTTTGAAACCCAACTGAAATCATGGGTATTTTTTGTTTCCTTTCTAAATTGTAAATCTCTTTAACCTCTTTCAACTCTTTCTTTCCAAATCCAACCCAGTCCCTGGCACATAGTAGGTCTTTAGTGGAATGAACAGAGGAATGGATAAATGAATGCTGTTATCTCCTTAAGGTAGCGCCTTCCTACTTGGTCACCTTCTCTAGGGGTCTAGGTCAATGCTCTTTGCATTCCCTCTAGTCTTTGCCTCCTAACTGCCCTTCTTAACCCATCTGGTTCTAGCTGTAACCCAATATTCCCTGTTTCTGCTGAGCCCTGCCTGTTTGGTTCTACTTTCAGGTGACTGTTTCCCAGAGTGTGGTACACAGTAATTTTGAGGTGATACTCAGACAAGTGTCTTTTGATAGTCTTGTATTTATATTCATGTATATTTGAGGAGGGGGAAACCAGGACATAAAATCATGATATCACAGAGAATATCACCTAGGATGAAATACAGGTAGTGCCATTATAATCAACTTGACCTGGACCTCATAGACCAGAGACAAGGTGCTCAAACATCATCATCAATCTTCCAAGCCCTCCGGAACTGAACCCTCGACCAAGCCCATTAGAGGTATGGACAGCCAGGAATAACACCAATAGGGAGGGATTCCCAAATCCTGAATTCCATGGGCACCTCTGGTTTTTATTCATGGATATACTGAAATATCATTTCTGAGGTTTAGGGTGTATGTACTTTTAAATATGTTATCTGTTACAGATGAAATCGTCAAATATCTGTTGAGCTGTCGAACCATATCGTCATGCAAGTTCAGATTTTTATTGTGGGTTAACATAGAAACTGACAGATTTGTCTCATTGATGTGAATTATCAACTTTATCTGAAACCATCAATTAGGTTATCTAGCTATTTTGATCAAAAAGTGCCGTGGGGCACCTGTGTGGCCTCTGCCTTCGGCTCAGGTCATGATCTCAGGGTCCTGGGATTGAGTCCCGCATCGGGCTCTCTGCTTGGCAGGGGGCCTGCTTCCTCCTCTCTCTCTGCCTGCCTCTCTGCCTACTTGTGATCTCTCTCTCTCTCTCTCTGTCTGTCAAATAAACAGATAAAATCTTAAAAAAAAAAAAAGTGCCTTTCCTCTCAATTAGAAACTTATTTTCAGCCATACATTTTATATGTCAATTTGACTGGTTCTATTTTTTGTTTGGCATTTTTACTTTTCATTTTTACAAGTTTAATAACATTGTGTTTATAGAATTTACTATATTTCATCAAACCTAACATGCCATCGATACGCAAAACACATCATTAGTTCATGCACTACTAAGAACAGACATGTTGGTAATTATAATTGCAAGATGCCATTGATTCTAAGAGACATCCCAATTTTGGAATTTTAAAGTTATTTTTCAAAGTGTGCTTAAAACTGATAAAATGCAGTGTATGTACACTTTACTTGTATTTACCAGATAATACTTATATTCCGTTTACCATAGTGATATAAAGTCTCTTTTTTGAATGCATTTAAAAATGAGTTGGTTTAAAGAAAAACACTCCATAAATAGGAGTAGATGTAGAATATTGAGTTTTGTGAAAATCCTTGAGGTGGCTGTGACTTGCTCTAACTGCCTAGAACCAGATTCTGCCTGTTGACCCCACCTGCGAGCTCAGGCCAAGCCCACTGCTTTCCAGCACTGCGCACTCTAAGGGAGATCCTGTCTCCTCCACCGAGCATGGGAGAGGGATTTGAGCAATTATGTCTCTGCTCAGGTTGAGGAATGAGGCTATAACTCACTGAAGTCATTTTATAAGAGTGAAAAGAAATTCCTAAGAAATAGACTCATTACAGGTATTGAAATAATCTAGATTTGCCTCTATTTAAATAACAGCATACTGAGAGGTTTCTATTTTTTTTGTTTTTAACCAATTCTCCATGAAATAAGGAGGAGAAAAGAACATTTTAGCCTCTCTCCTCTCTCTCTTTTTTTAAAAGATTTTATTTATTTATTTGACAGACAGAAATCACAAGTAGGCAGAGAAGTAGTCAGAGAGAGGAGGAAGCAGGCTCCCTGCTGAGCAGAGAGCCCGGGGTGGGGCTCAATACCAGGACCTGGGATCATGACCTGAGCCAAAGGCAGAGGCTTTAACCCACTGAGCTACCCAGGTGCCCTCATTTTAGCCTCTCTTGCTGAGTAATTTATTTACCAATAATGGCTGACTAAACATGAAACCGTTTCAGTGATTATTAAGCCCAAGAATGGTCTGCTTTGTTTTTCATAATAAATTTACCAGATATAATTATGAACAACTTGAAGCAAATTGTATTTCATTGACAAAACACAGAAGTTGCTAATTTCCTGCTTCCAGAATGGAAGTGAAGAGAGAATCATTTTAGATGGAGTTGGGGGAAACTGTTGACGTTCCATTAGAAAAATGCTCTGCTTCTGCGTGTCATTTCCCTGACGGTTGTATGGATGGGGGCTCATGGTACTTCCAGCTCCCATCCTGCACAAGGTCTGGTCCTCAGACTGCTAGGCACAGATGCGAACATTTCCCCAAGAGCCATGCAAAACCCTCTGATTTACTTGGTGCCTATTCTTGAAGGTGATTGTGAATCATTAGCCAGAATGCAATAGAGCAGGAGGTCACAAGTCATTCAGGCTCCACTGCTTGTACAGAGCCTGGTTTTGCAAACCTAATTTTGAAGGTTTTAATGTAGCTGTAATTGAGAAGATAAATTGAACACATGTGCATATCCTAATAAAGGTATTCTTCAGAGTCAGCAAATAGTCACATCATACTAAGCATCAGTGAACCTATTATACTATAGGAAAGGTCTTATAATAGAAGATTATTTATAGGCTATTAGTTATTAGTGTAATTTTAAAATATAAGCAGTAACAATTAGCAAAATTGATAGTATTGGAGATGCGGCTGTTTCCACTCACTAATAATATTATTGCTAATAATATTAGCAATAATTCTGTATAGTAATGTCGATTGAAAGCTAAACCTCTTCCAAGTTCTTTGTTTATCTTTAAGGGTGTTTTTATCAGATCATTGATGCATAATTGTATAAGAATCACTTCCTTGTATTCACGAAAGTTACTGACATCATACACTAAATCTTGAAATTTATTCATAGATTGGAATAAGTGTATGCATTATAAGTGTAATGTGGTCCAGGCTTTTCTCTAAGCAGACATAGTGGCCAGAAAGAAAAATATATTTAGGAAGCAGATTCGCTAAGACTTGGTGTCTTAGGTCAGGTTCTGCAGAAGCAGAGCCTGAGAGAGGGATTTGGATGCAGGTGATTTACTGAGAGATAAATCTATAAGGAAGTGAGAGAAGCAGGATATGGATCAGATGGTATGCTTGGCTTGATGAAGGTGGATGGATAAATTGCACCACAGAGGACAGCTGTGAGCCTTTATAGCCAACACTCACAGCAGCTGGGGGCTGGATGTGGTGGCCAGGAACAGGGGCCTGCTTGGAGCACTAACAGGACTAAGTACATTTGGTGTTGGTGGGGAGGGGGAGAAGGGAACAAGGACGGCCCCCAGGTTTGTGGCATAGTGAATAGATTGTGAATAGAATGAATGAATGGATTCTTGTAAATAACATTTCCCTCATAATACCAACAATCTAAGATTGCAGAAGAAATATGAAAAGATTCTCATTTTGCAAATAAATATATTTTCCTTTAGCTTTGACTTTCTAGGTGAAAAATGCCGACTTGGCATATTTGCATAAGATCAATTTTCTAAAGATATATAAACTTTTTAAAAAAGTGTTGGTTTTTTTAGACCTTTTCCGCTTATTCTGCTTCATGTTGAAAATGAATGGTAGTACTCTAATAATTGATGATTCACCTAGCTATGGTCCCAGTGTTACGTTAGTTTTTAACGAAAAAATATCATGCATTGTTCTTGTGCATTCATCCATTAGTCCAGAGGAAGGAAACTATGGCTTGTGGCCCACATCCAGCCTGGGGACGAAATCCAGCCTGCAACCTGTTCTTATATGACCTGAGCTAAGAATGTTTACATTTTTAAAGCATTGCTTAAAAAAATGCAGCAGACTATATGACCCACAAAGCCAAAAATGTTTACTGTTTAGCCCTTTACAGAAAAGTTTTCTGACCCCTGCTTCAATCCATTAAAACCCCAAACGTTTTTTCAGAAGTGTGCTGATCCAATCTATATTTTGAAATAAAATATGACATTCAAAAACTTCAAATTAGTAAGTGATTATGGAACCAGATAATTATCTGTTTTATAAGCGGACTCATCACAGAATTTATACAAATAAATTATAACTTTTTATAAAAAGATTTATTTATTTGTTTTAGAGAGGATAGGGTGAAGGGCACAGGGAGAGGGAGAGAGAAACTCAAGCTGAGCTGAGCACAGTGCCCCACCCCCCAGCTAGGGCTCATGACCCCGAGATTGTATCCTGAGCTGAAACCAAGAGTTGGAGGCTTAATGGACTATGCCACCCAGGTGCCCCTGAACAATTGTTTTTAATGAAAATTTTCAACAAATTCAGAATCATTCCTTTTCTCTCTTTCTTTCTTTTTTTTTTTTTTTTTAAGATTTTATTTATTCATTTGATAGGGAGAGACACAGCAAGAGAGGGAACACAAGCAAAGGGAATGGGAGAGGGAGAAGCAGGCTTCCCGTGGAGCAGGGAGCCTGATTTAGTTCTTGATCCCAGGACCCTGGGATCATGACCTGAGCTGAAGGCAGACACTCAACGACTAAGCCACCTAGGCACCCTAGAACCATTCCCTTTTAAGTAAAAGAAATGTACACATTGTTTTGGTTTCATAAAAATATTACTGCCCATTTTGTGATTATTGTAAAGAAACTGAAAAATCCAAATAGATACAAAGGTAAAAAAAATCAATCATTAACCACTGTTGACATGTGGCTACATCTTTTTCTAGGCAGATAAACATTTAATTTTTCAAAATGTGGATCATGTTGTATGTATGATAGTATATCCCTTTTTGTTCATTTAATGTTATAATTTTCAAAACATCTTATTTGACTGCATTTATTCCACAGGATGAATATGTCACAATTTATTTAAACATCTTACCATTTTTTGACATTTAGGTTGAAACTAATTTTTTACTATTGTAAATGCCACAATGAGCGTCTTTATGCATAAATCTAGATCCTCATCTCTGTGTCCTTAGGCCAGATTTTTAAAAGAGTAACTATTGTCTCCTCCCCTCATTCTGTTCCTTGTCTTTCTTACAATACATATTCTTCTAGCTCTGTAAATGATGGGGTTCCTTGGGGCTAGAAACTTGACCTTCTCTTCTCACTCTCTCTGTCTGCAGAAGATGTCACCTATACCCAAGCTTCAACATATACAACCTCCCATATTTGCATCTCCAGCCCCAGATCTCCCTTCTAAGCTCCAGACACATATATTCAGATATCTACTTGTAAACTCCACTCATAAGTCTTATACCATCTCAAATAGAAAATGTCCAGAAAAGGATTCAGTATCTTCCCTTCTTCTGCTCCCTACCCAACTCCCTTCCTTATTGCCTATTTCTGTAAAGAGACATCACCTTTCCGCTCAATTGCTTATGATACGATACTGGAAACCATCAGTGACATCTCTCTCTTCATCACTACCCCTATCTCTTCAGTCACCAGGTCTTGTTAATTCTCTCATTAAATATATCTTTAATATTTCTATTTCTCTCCATCTCTGTGATCCCCACTTAAGGCATATTTATCTACTCCTTGGACTATACATTGGCTTCCTAATGGATCTCTCTGCATCTACTCTGGTCCTGCTCTGTCCTTCTATCTGCTTCTTCATTCTCTGACAAGGAGAGCACTTCTAAAAATGTCAGTCTGCTTGTACAATCCTGAAGTGGTTGTTGGGATAAAGATCTTAATGGCAGCTGCTCCTCTTGCCACTCTTCCCCTTACTTTCTTGCTCCAACCTAGCGTTTTCCTTGCAGCTACTCGATGGAGATAAGCTTCTTCCAGCCTCAAAAGCTTTGCTTAAAGGGTTTCTTCTGCCTTGAACACCCACCTCCTTCAACGGACCAGACCTTTTTCTGATGCATCCCTCCAACAGGCATACTATCTACATGCTCTCTCAGCGTCGTAGGAGTCTACTTTTGGGGTACTTATGACAAATTATAATCTAAATTGTTGTGTATCTTTTTTCCCCTGTAATGTCTGTTGTTCTACTAGACTGATGTTTCCTTTTGGGCAAAGCGTTCCTCCTTTTTCTCCACAATATCTCCCAATGCCTTGCATGTAGCAGGTGCTCAATAAACACTTATTGCATTATTAACAGGTTATGGGGTATAAATTTTAGGAAGACATTTGTCAAAGAGTATTATCAAATAGTATTCCAGAAAGTCTGTATCAACCAATTTATAAGCTCACCAATAGTACATGACTGTTTCTTTGCTCACACTCATTCTGACACTGAGTATTACAGTTTTGAATAATTTTATAGACAATATGTTACCTCATTATCATTGAAATTGCATTTCTTTGATTACCAGTGAAGTTGGACATTTTTCATTTTCCCCATTACTTGAGCAATCATATGAAATTTGAATTTGAAATTTACATGAAATTTATTATGTAAACTGGGACACTTTTGGGAGTGAAGAAAGTTGCTATTCATAATTATGCCAGGACAGCAGGTATAAAGCAGGACCATCCTATACAAGCCAAGATGGATGGTTTCCCTAACTCTTTCATTTTCATGTAGTCTCAGAACTCTGGACATCTAGAGCTGAGAGCAGAGGCTGTAGTGGTGATCCAGGGATAAAGACGAAAATGTTTTTTGTTCTGAATTTTAATATGGATGCTTTTCTGCTTTACTGTCCAATGACTCGCTGACTTACTCTGGAACTCCCTGTCACCCACGCTACGCTGCCTACTTCATTCATTTACCTTACCTGCCTAACCCTTGAGACGCCAGACAATTTCATCCAACTCTCCTTTCATGAGAAGGCTGGTGGCCCAAAGAGCTACAAGGACTGCCTTGCCCAGAAACGCAGAGCTAATCAGAGGCAGAGCCAAGGCTCTTGGAAGAGTTCCCTCCTGTTCCACCAAGCCGCCCCCTTCTTCGCTTTCAGATGCATTCCTCCCGCTCGCACGAGACTGACGATGCCAGCAGTTATTTTCTGATTTGATAACACTTCCCAAGCTATGTTGAGAAGTGACCAGAACATGGCTTTTACTTTCTACAGCATCCCGTGAGGATGTTGCTCTTTGACAAGCCTCCCACATCAAAGCACAAGGCACACAGTTTCAGAGGCAGTTCAGCTCGTCCTGCAGTCATGTGCCCATGGTTTCAGTGCCCATCACTTGTAGTGCTTCCCTGAGCTCACGCAGTAAGTCTACAAACTTTCCTAGCTTTTTTTTTTTTTAAGATTTTATTATTTGAGAGATAGAGACAGAGACAGAGATAGCAAGATAGAGCATAAGCAGGGAGGAGTGGGAGAAGCAGGCTCCCCCCTGAGCAGGGAGTCCGATGTGGGGCTCGATCCCAGGACCCTGAGATCATGACCTGAGCTGAAGGCAGATGTTTAACCAACTGAGCCACCCAGGCATACCCCTAGCTTTTTCTAAATGTCCTTTTATGTAATTTATGCCCTTTAATGAAGCTCAAAAAGTAAGTTCAGGGGCACCTGGGTGGCTCAGTGGGTTAAAACCTCTGCCTTCGGCTCAGGTCATGATCCCAGGGTCCTGGGATCGAGCTCCGCATCGGGCTCTCTGCTCAGTGGGGAGCCTGCTTCCTCCTCTCTCTCTCTCTGCCTACTTGTGATCTCTCTCTGTCAAATAAATAAATAAAATTTAAGAAAAAAAAAGTAAGTTCAGAGTTGTTTACAGACTTGCATTTTCAAGCATTGCCAAGAACTTAAGGAATAGTAGAGTAGGATGACAAAGAAGTTCTGGAAAAAGAAAGACGACAGTTTAAATAAGCTGAATTTTTGTTACTGCCATCCAATCTGAGGTATAACTTTATTAGGAAAAGAGTAGCAGCCTTCCTCTTCCAAACTCATCAACAGGGAACAAATTTCCTTCCAGTGGGATTCCCAATAGAGAGCCTCTGTGTACTGTTGTGCAGATTGTGCACTGCATAACTGCAGGGGGCGCCATTTACGTCGCCACCTAGGCAAAAGTGCCAAATGGTTCCTCCCAGCTGGCACCCGTGGGACAGATCACAATCCTCCTGGCAACAGACAGGGCACAATCTGTGTGGTCATATGTTGAGGTCCTGACTGACACCCCTATGTGACTTTTCCCTGATAAAGAAGCCATCCCATGCTGAAGTTAGAGTTGCCTTATTCACTGATGCCTATAGACTTTTTAGAGTAATCTTCATTTCATACATTCACCTAGTTTTTGTAAGCACTGTAGTATCTGTAAAGCCAAGTGTCCTGGTTTCAGATTTGGAAAATAGGTCATTGGAGCTATCTTTTAAGGGCTGAGGTTGCCTAGCTAGATTTTGCCATTTCAATTTTATTGAGGCAAATGCAGGAAAGAAATGCACTCTCATGGTTTTCTAGAGAATCAAAATATTTAAGACGTTAATGTATTTTAAAGGGATGTTTTCCATTAAGAAAGAGCTCTGTAAATGAAAGGGAAAAAATTACTTTTGGTGGATATAGGATCCATCTCCAAAATTCTATACATAGACTAAAAGTTAAGATTGACCGTTAGCTCTACAGGAGAAATACCATGTGTCCAACCTGCCTAACAGAGATGTAGACTTTGGTTTTGAATTAGTGGAGGAACCAACTTCTTTATCACCCAACAGGGAAGGTGATGAAATCATTGAGAGAGAGTTTTATACCATATTTCCCATAATGTCTAGGATGAAATCCCTAGGGTCTTTAAGCTGGAAGAAGCCTATTAGTTCATTCACATATTCATTTGTTCAATTAATTCTTTCTGTTTGCTTCCCATCATGATCGTGCCATCTAGCCTGGTCACGAGGAAACTGAGGTCACAAAGGTGGTTAGAGACCAGGCTGGAAACTAAGCCCAGATGTTCTATATCCAGGACACTTGGCCCCATGGTGCTGTTAAATATTCCCGTGTAGTTAAATTCAGGTGATGAAACAGGAGAGCATCTGTGTACTGAATGTGACTTGCATGTAATTCATGTAATAAAGATGAAATACAAACCTCTTTGCCAGCTATTTCTTTGTTACTCTAAATGCCACAACTTATAGAAGGTTCAGTGTGAGGAGCATTCATTTCCGAATTAGTGTGGGAATTTTGCAAATAAACCCTTTTCCCAACTATCTACACTCTTTATGATTTAAATATTTCAGTCCTATCTTTTCTCACATGTTGCCCAGACAGATTAAAATCCTATAAATAGCACTGGCCTCTAAGAAACGTGCTCTCATCCCTTCCCTTTGAGTATTACTCCATTTTCCCAATCTCGTGATTGCTACCTTCTTAAAGGATTTGTTTTGGGCGGGGGAGCTTAAAACATGTGGCTCGTAACGATGTGAAATTTCCTTTTCTGATTTGTCTATACTCTGCCTGTATACAATTAAGGCTCCCAACTTGCTGAACGTTGCTGAACTTGTTGACAGTTGAGGAGGTGGGGCGTGTATGAGCAGAGGAGAGCAGCTGCTCCTGCCAGCTGCTGCCTTCTCTGCACAGGCATAAATACTGCCCAAGGATTCTCTGCAGGGCAGGAGACTGAGGACTCCTTTGAAGTTGCTAGAAGGAGACCCTTTCTGGCATTTTGCTTGGTAAATGCATCCGTATGCATGCAGGCCAAAGGGCACGGAACCTTTCGCTGAGTGACTAAGCCAAGATTCTGAAGCCAGGCTATCTGGGTCCCAATCCTGGCTATGTCGCCTAGCTTTCCCACTTTTTGACCTTAGGCAATGTATTAAACCTTACTGTCTTCAGCAACCATACCGGTTAATGGGAATACTAGTTTCTTTATGAGGGTTTTGGAGAATTACATGGATTCGGTGTTATTAGTAGTAGTAATCCCAGCAACAAATACCGATGAAGCTTCTATTCCATTCCAGTTACCATGAACAAAATGGAAAGAGCTCCTCCCTTCCCGGAATTTAGAGTTTTTTTCACGCAGCAGGGACCCTGATCCATCTAAGGGTTAAAAAGTCAATGGTGACATGTGGGCAGATTTTGTTTTTAATGAATAAGGGTAAGATTTTACAAAATAAGGGTTTTATGAAGCTTTTCAGTATTTTTATATGTCTGTGTGGCCTGGGTCTTGATGTAAAATGGTTTTCTTGAGTCTAGTAGAGAAGATAAGCAATTAAACAGTAACCTCAATGCAGTGTGTGCGATAAAGTGCGGTGAGTGTCTCAGGAGCATGGGAAAGATACCTGATCTCTTTTGGGGTGCACAGAGAATCAGGAAGCCTTCCAGGAGGAAGTGACATTTAAGCCTAATCTTAAAGGATAGCTAGAAATTTGCCAAAATAAGGTGGGGGAGGTGTGCAGGAAGCAGTTTCTTTAAGAGCCATGAGGAGCTGAGGGGGTTTTTGAGAAAGCCAGGAGAGACCTGCTTAGATTTGCATTTCAGAAAGACATTATGCTTGCCTACAGACAACGGGCACAGATAGTGGGAAGACCGTTCAGTAATTTCAGGACAGAGTGGTCTAGAATCTGGGAGCAGTGGGTATTCGAGGGGGACAGCAGAAGGTGCTGGTCTGCATGATACGCACTTGACTCACATCTCTGATGTCTGATGTACTAAGATTGCAGGGGACAAAGCTAAGTCTATAAGGCCCAAGCTTCTAACTTGAGGAAACGTTCCTATAAACTAGAAGACAGGACCTTTCAATCACTTTCCAAATCATCTCTCCATCTTGCTGGACATATCTGTAGACTGTCACCAGCCTAGGAATTGGCAGGGCTTCCTGTTCCAAAATGGGACAGTTCTTGGCAGGAGATGGAAAACTGGAAAGAGAATGGAAACTGGGCTAGCCAGGCACCTTGCATGAAGAGAAAAGAAAAAAAGGAAACCTGGTACTTTCCCATCTGATCCAGAATATCTGGTCAGAAAATAATTTAAAAGGACAGATAATTCAAAGAGGTTTCTACTTGGCTTTGAAATGCCACACATTTTTGGCAGTGGGTTTGTGCCAAATGTTTTTCTAAGGCCTTATTTTGCATTCCCCTGAACACAGACCATCTGGGCAGCAGGGGGTGGGGGCGATGAATTGGAGCCCAAGAGGGGGTCTGGGTGGGTGGCTGAGGAGGTCCTAATGTTTAAAAATTGGGACGGAGCCCACAACTCTTTTTCATCATCCCAGATGATCAATACTTAATTGTCTACCTGTGTCCTGCCACAGAGCAGGGAGCTCTTCTTACCTAAACCTTGCCAAATCACATGGAGATTTGAAAAGCAGCTATCTAGTTCCAGCACACGAGGTTTCCTACCCACATCTCTGAACACCCTCAGGGTCACCTCCATCCCACAGGGGGGCAGCCAGCTGACCCAGTGCTTCATAGCAACCTCAAAATCAACCCATATTTGGAGCACAAGGCAGGCTGTTTACAGATGTTACCATAAAAGACACTTTGAATTATAATCAGTCCTGTTTTACGAAGAGCTGTAAAGGGGCCAGACCAGAGGCCCCCTTTCCTGTACTCATAAGATTGCTGTTGCCAGACAAGTTAAAAGATTAGTTTATCTTTCCTGGCTCAGGCCTACCTAAGACAGGAAAGAGTTACATTTTACTGAAGTCACTTAAACAAAGGGTCTCTGCACCAAGTCCCAATTAGGACCTAGAAGAAATGTCAGGGTGGCAGCCACTCCCTACTAAAGAATTCCAAGCATTCCCCTGTTCCTCCTTTGGGAGGGTACTATGCCAGGGTAATGGCCTGGTCCAGGTTTGAATTCCCTGGGAATAATAAGTAACAGCCCAAATCTGGAAGTCCAGGGAAACTGGTTCTCCTCAATCTGCTGTAAAATTAAGTGTTGGGTTTTTTTTTTTTTTTCTTTTTTGAAAATGATCAGCTTTATTGAGGTATAATTGACATATAAAATTGTAAATATTTAAAGTGTGTTCCATGGTTATTTGCTACAAGCATAGAGTGTGAAAGGAACCCCCCCCCCCCAACTAGTTAACACATCTGTCACCTCACAGTTTTGTGCCTGTGAGAACCTTTAAGTTCTAAGTGCTGTTTTTCATAGCAACAGAGAAGAGAGCATTTCTTAGTTTCCCAGTTCTTACAAGTCAGAACCGCTTGGTTCACAGAAAATTCTTAATCCTGAAAAAGTGTTCTATGACCCATACATACATGCTTTTCAAGTATTCACTGCATGGAAACTTGTTCCTAATTAGATGAGCTGCCAAACTTAGGGAACCAGTGTATATTCTGAAAAAGCCAGCATATGTTTCTTTGACTCGGTTTCCAGAAAAATTTGAGGGCATAGAGCCAGTGCACAAGCCAGGAGCAAGTCTCCAGATATCCACCTCTTCCCCTCCTTTAATGTCTCCTTGATTGGACGTGGCCATAGGGGACTTGAGAGGTTCGCGTGAACCTTTAGAACAGATTCTCCTCTAAAATTCGAGGTATCAATCCCATTTTACACTTAACCCCTCCATTCCCCATACACACACCTCTCTGAGGTCAACCTCAGAGCGCGGCCGGGAGGGGGAAGGAAGCCGGAGCTAAAGCAACAGGTTCCGCCCACAGCCTGAACTTGAAGGGGAGCCAGCAGGGCGACCGGAGCTGGGCGGTGGAGGGAGAGGAAGTGGCCGAGGAAGGTGGAAGGGAAATGATGGTGCATGACCACTGAGCACACGTCACTTCGGGCTCCCATATGGGCTAGTGTCTGCGTGCGTGTGTGCTGGGGGTGGGGGGAGTCCTTCATCGGATCACTCGGGGACTTCCGCGTGGGCTAGGATGCGCCGCGCCCGCGCTCTGGGGTACCGGGAGGCTTGGGCTGGATAACGAGCCCGGAAAAGAAGGCTTGAGACGCGCCCTGAAAATATTAGTGCGTCGAGGTTAAAATCCGCCACCCTCCCCAGCGTGCCGCCCCTAATTGGCTGCGTCTGCATCCCCAACGTTGCGTGCCCCCTTCCCTCGGCCTTTTACCGACCTTTCCAACCCTATCCCCGCCAGGCCTCCCGCCCCAGCCTGCTGCCGCGAAAACCGGGAGAGCGGACTACGCCGCGCCCGGCAGCCTCTGGGCATGCTCGGTGGCGGGACCGGCTCCGCCGCCGGGAGGGCGCGTCCTCCCTCCCCCCCGGCGGCGGCGGCGCAGGCAGCTACTGCCGCCGCGCCCGGGCCCCGCACACCTTTGGGGGCCGCGAGAGCCACCCTCTCCAGCGCTGGCTGAGAGCGCCCGAGGCTTCCGGCGGGCCGAGGAGGGGCCGGTCAGGGAGGCGCGGAGGCGGGAGTGAGACCTCCGAGCCGCCTGCGGTTCCTTAGAAAGTAAAGCTCAGCTAGTGAGCAGAGCCCGGCTCCCCGTCGCCGGCGGGGGCGGGGCGAGGCGGGGCCGGGTGGGGGGTGGTCTCGGCGCCCCGATCGAGGTGCGAATTCAGTGGCTGTCCACCCTCTTCTCGGTCCCGCCCCCAGGGAATTATAATTCTCTGGGAAAGTGTCTGGTTCTCGGAGAATCCTTGGGGCGGGGTGCCGGGGCGCGCCCGGCGCAAAATGGTTACAACAAAGTCCATGCGCGCCCCGGGGCCCTTCTTACGGAAAGTGTCCTTGCTGATGGCTGGGCACCCCCTTTGCTAATTTGAGGGTTAGTTCCTGGGAGGAAGTATGCTGGGGGTGGGGGTGGGCTAAGGGAAGCCTCAGGCTGGTGCCGGCTCCGATTCCCAGACCTCCGTGGGGGGCGCACCTCCGGCCAGGCGGGCGCGGGGCACTGGGCCGGGGTGATCGCGGCGGGCGGCGGGCGACCGGAGCAGGCTCGGCCCGGCAGCTCACTCTCTGCCTCCTCCCCCACTCCCCAGGATTACCGAGAGGATGGGATGGATCTAGGCAGTGACGCCGGCAGCAGCAGCAGCAGCAGCAGCCGCGCCAGTTCGCAGTCCAACTCTACCAAAGTGACCCCTTGCTCCGAGTGCAAATCCTCGTCTTCGCCGGGGGGCAGCCTGGACTTGGTGTCTGCCCTGGAGGACTATGAGGAGCCCTTCCCGGTCTACCAGAAGAAGGTGATTGATGAGTGGGCGCCGGAGGAGGACGGGGAGGAGGAGGAAGAGGAAGACGAGCGCGACGAGCGGGGGTATCGGGATGACCGCTGTCCGGCCCGGGAGCCGGGGGACTTGAGCGCCAGGACCCGCGGCGGCGGCGGCGGGGGCAAGGGCGCCACCACTGTCATGCCGCCTCCCATGCCCAATGGCAACCTCCACCCGCACGACCCCCAGGACCTCAGGCACAATGGCAACGTGGTGGTGGTGGCCGGCCGGCCCAACGGTTCCCGGGGCCCCCGCCGGGCTGTCCAGAAGCCCCAGCCCGCGCGGAGTCGACGCGGCGGCAGGGGCCCGGCAGCTGGGGTTCTCTGCCTTCAGCCCACCGACTGCGGGACGTGCGTCCCGGAGGAGCCCCCGGTGCCCCCTATGGACTGGGAGGCACTAGAGAAGCATCTGGCTGGACTGCAGTTCCGGGAGCAGGAGGTGCGGAACCAGGGCCAAGCGAGGACCAACTCCACCTCCGTAAGTTGGCCCGGGTGCGTGCCCACGCGCGCACACACGCGTACACACCCCGCGCACTGCCCGCACGCGCCCTCCTGGCGCTGCCACCCGCCTCCGGCCCCATTCATCCTTCCCTGAGGGTGGGGGCCGGGCCTAAGAGCCTGCCTTCTGCTCCCCTGGGGTACAGGTTGCTCAGTCTGGGAGCTGTCTGGGTTTGCCTGATGGGCGGAGAGGAGGGAGGGGCAGCCAGAGGGCAGCGGAAAGTCGGGTTAGTGGAACCGGCGACTCATTTTAATGGAATTACTTATGGAGACGAGGTTGTGAGTCACTTGCCTGAAAATAAATCCGGGGAGAGCTTGGCACCGAAGCCGGTGCCCTGCGGGTGATATTTCAAGTCGTAATAGTTGTGGCTTTGTCGGCCGTGGCGGGTCTCCCTTCGTTACCACTGATGTCTCGCCTATATATAGGCTGTCCCCTAGCACACGCTCACATTCGCCTGCCCACCCCTCCAGTATGGCAGCAGGATTTGGCACATCTCGCGTTTGAGCGGATGCTCCTGAATTTGAATGGGTGACCGCCCTCCTCTAAGACTTCGTTCCTTTCAGAAACCCAACCTCTTGCTGACCTGGGGAATGGGGTGAATTGACCTGCTGGGGTGAGGGAGTGGTTGTTGCCTCTGTCGCTTCAGCCTCTCTGCTGAATCCCTCTCGTTTTGAAAAGGAGCCACTAGCAGTTCCTTACCGGAGGCCACTGGCTCAGTTCAGGAAATCCAGAGAGGGAGGGGTGCTGAAGTGGAACAGAGAGAGGGAGAGAAAGAGGGCTGCATCTATAAGCAGCAGCTCGGGCAGGTTTGCACTTGTCTCAACATCTTCCTTGCCCCTGAGAGGAGAGCAAATAAATGACTTAAAAGAAAAACATCATGAATGCAGCTTCGCTCTTTATCACTGTTGTGAGTTAAAGCAACAGTTGTAATTTGAAATCGTTAATGATGTCCCTAAATGGGGCTGAAGGGCACACAGCTTCACTGCCTGCTTTCTGTGTGTGGCGGCCCTGCAGCAGTGTGGGAGAACGCTTGCTTGCAGGTGTAATTTTTCGGTTCCAGAGCCCTGGGGCTACTAGAAATTGGGTGCATGCACTTCTGACTTCAGGGGTAAGGGCAGTAACCGCAATTCCCAGAGAAATTGGCACGGTTTCCATCAGACAGAGCTCTTGGCTGACAGAGCCCTCTGGTTAGTGTCCCTTGAGAAACTACCTATTAAATTAACACACTCATTCTAATCCCAGCTGTTTACCATGGCCACTAGCAGATGTGGAATCTTTCCATTACAGCCAATCCGCTCTCTTATGCCTTGCAATGGAAAACATCCGTTTCCCACTTAGTGCTTGAGAAAAATGCCTGATTAAGCTCCCTGGACTTAAACAATGACTTGAAGATAAACACATTTCATTTACTATTGCATGACATTTTTACATTCCAGGAGAACATAATAATTGGTGCACATGCGAAGTTAGGATTTGATGATGACAGTGAGCTCCATTATTTAAAAGTTATTAAACAAAATGTTACTGAGCACCTGTGTGTTACATGCTAAATGCAAGGTCTGATTCTCTGTGCTGCAGTTACATTATCTGTCCATGTAAGACTTGAGTTATAATGAAGAAAGACTGACTCACCTCTAGGAACTTAAAATTTAGTAAATTACTTCCCCCAACACACACCCACCCACAGCCTGGTTGTTCTGAAGACTATGAATCTTTCCTTCTTGAGCAATCTTTGAAACCCAAGTTATCTCTTCAACTATTGAACAATTTACACATTTTGGCTCCCCTCCCTCCACGCCAGTCCCCCTGAAAATGTCCCCTCTGGGCATTTCCTCCACAAGTTATACAGAGAAATTTGGAACCCATTTCTTTTAAAGCAAGTATGTACAGAAAGAAGGGGGAGAGGAGAGACTTTGAGGCTGTTTAATCAATTTTACCATTTTTGGGTTTGTTAATAACAAAATTACTAGCCACTATTGATTTAGAATAGTGTTTTTCATACTGTAAGTTATTGATGAAATCATCTTAGCATTTAAAAAAGTGAAATAGAATAGAATATACTACTGTCCATTGCAGATAGTTGTTGTAAGCTTTGTTTTAAAAACTTTTGGTTTTATACACTGGGTCATGATCTAACACTTATTTTACTGTAGGTTGTTATCATAAAATCTGAAAAACACTGATTTAAATCCTGTTTACTCCTGCCCGGGAATAAGTGGGAGAATTTATAACTATGAGGACAGAAACTTGAGAATAACAAAGGAATCCTGCAGAAGAGAAATCCTATTTAGAAGAAGTTGTTCAAATCAAATACTTCTGCTTCTCTTTAAGAAGTTATGTACAGGGGCACCTGGGTGGCTCAGTGGGTGGGTTAAAGCCTCTGCCTTCAGCTCGGGTCATGATCTTAGGGTCCTGGGATCGAGCCCCACATCGGTCCCTCTGCTCAGCAGGGAACCTGCTTCCTCCTCTCCCCTGCCTCTCTGCCTACTTGTGATTTCTGTCTGTCAAATAAATCAATAAAATCTTGAAAAAAAAAAAAGTTATGTACATGGGGCACCTGAGTGCCTCAGTCAGTTAAGAGTCTGCCTTTGGCTCAGACTCAGGTCATGGTCCTGGGGTCCTGGAACTGAGTCCCACACTGCCTCCCTCCTCACCGGGAGCTCCTTCCTCTCCCTCTGCTGCTTTCTATTTTGTGCTCCCTCTCTCTCCTTCTCTCTCTATCAAATAAATACATAATCTTTTTAAAAAGTGAAAATAGAAAGTGTATATAAATGAATTAATGCAGACTACTGGGAGGAAAGGTATAAAATGAAAAAGAAAGGTATATTCTCCTTTACCTATGAAGATAACCAAATAAGCTTTTCCCGCCCCATGGAAAACCCTCAGTAGGATTGCCTCTATTGGGAATCAAGTGTCTGGTTCCTTTCCATCATTCCAGACTACTCAGCTCTCACAGCCCTGAACACCATCCCCAAAGTAAAGTAAGGCACTGTGGTGTATTTTCTTAGTGCTTATCACTGCCTGACATTATCTTGTTTGGTTCCCGTTCATTTTTGGTTTCTCTGGAATTGAGTTGTAGTGTACAGGTCTTGCCTCTCTTTTAATTGCTGTAATCTAGTGCCTGGGAGGGACGCCTGCATGGCTCAGTTGGTTGGACGACTGCCTTCGGCTCAGGTCATGATCCCGAGGTCCCGGAATCGAGTCCCGCATCGGGCTCCCAGCTCCATAGGGAGTCTGCTTCTTCCTCTGACCTTCTCCTTGCTCATGCCCTCTCTCACTGTCTCTCTCTCAAATAAATAAATAAAAATCTTTAAAAAAAAAAAAAATCTAGTGCCTGGGATGCAGTAGGTTCTCAATGAATGAATGAATGAATGGTTTATTAGGCTCACAGGCCCCAGACTTAAGCCAAAAACAGCTGAGAAAATCGAGGCCCATTGAAGCTAAGTGATTTGCTTAAGGGCCCACTAAGTAACCTAGGGAAAGCTTTCTTCTTACACCAGACTAAGTTTGTTTTTTTTTTTTTCCTCCCTTATTTTAAGGCTAAAAACAATTTGAAGTAAAAGGGAAGAAAAGAGGCTCCCACCTCCATAGGTTTGACAAATCCTGTTTTATGCTTCCTTGGTAATTATTAAGGACCTAAGTAAATTAGGAAATAATCAAAATCCCGTTATTTCAGAGTCTCCTCACAGGCCTTCTTTAGTTTGGGTTTTAATAGGCTGATGGCTGCAGCAAGACCTCCAAAGGAAGGATGAGATCTCAAGATTATGTTGACCATCAGCCATTCCTAATCTAGGGAGAATTTAGAGACAAATTTAAAAACATACAACATTTAGGTAGCATTTAAATCCTAGGACTGACCTTTTTTTGTGGAAGGGTTTAAGCAGCTATTCTCTCCCTTAGTGTCAGCCGAGGAGGATGGGCTTGGACGGTGCCAGGAACTTTGCGGTCAGAGCTCTGAGGTGTCAGAGGAAGGCCTGAAGGAAACACAGGTGAAATTCCATCCTCCTATCCCGTTAGACAAACTTGCCTGACCTCAGGTGCCCCAACCTCTTCCTTGACAGAGCAACCCCTCCCTGCCTTGATGTCAGAGCCTGGAAGGCAGCAAGGCTTTCTTTTTTTTCCACTGCCTTATCCCCAGTATCTCCCTCCTGCTTGGCACAAATGCCTGACACACAGTCATGGGGAGGGTGAACTGTTCAGTGCAGCAACCAGAACGACTCGCAGAAGCGCCCCCTTCAGCTGGCCAGCCCCTGCTCCTCTGGTTTCCCCCTATTTCTCACAGTCCTTCCAGGGGACCTGCATCAGCATCAGGGGTCACGCACAGTTAAGGAGTAAAGAAAGACACTGGTGATTTATGCTTTTGATGTCAGATTGAGAACTAGCGGTGGCAAGTTTAAGGGAGACCTCCTCCCTCATATCCATATTCACCCTAAATTCTCATTTCCCTGCCTACTGTGACTAGTAAGCTGGCTTGGGCAATCCTGGGGATACGCGGTTTTCCTCTTCTCAGCACAGACCCAGGCAGTCCCCTTTCTTTTTGTCTGCTTCCCCTGGGTCTTTGTCTCCAGATCACTCTTCTACCTACTCAAGGACTGTGAGCTTTTCTCTCCTCAGGGTCTGTGGTCCTCCAATCTGAGTCTCATCTGTCCCTGGAAACTCACACTCCTTTTTCTCCCACTTTCCCCACTTTCAATTCTTGAAAACAACAACAACAACAACTAACTGTTGAGGTAGAGTTGACAGTCCACTGCACAGATTTGAAGTGTGTGATTTGATCGGTTTTGACATATATGTATGCTTGTGAAACTGTCCTCACAATTAAGATTGTGAACATATCTCTCACCCCAAAAAGTATTCACGTGCCCCATTGCAACCCCCCCATCTTGCCCCTTGGCAACCACTGGTCTTATTTCTATTACTATAGAGGTTAGCTTGTTTTTTCTAAAATGAATGTAAGTAGAATCATATAATATGTACTCAGTTTTTGTCCAGCTTCTTTCATTCAGCATGTCATTATTTTATGATTCAACTGTGTTATGGTCTAGAGCAACAGCTCACTACTTTCTTTTGCTAGGTAGTGTTTCATTTTATGGAGATACCCTATTTCCCAGTTGATGGACATTTAAGTTGTTTCTAGTTTCTATTGCTAATGAAGGTGCTGTGAATATTCATTTATTTGTAGGAACATATTCTTTCATTTCTCTTGGGTAAATACCTAGGAGTGGAAGGGCTGAATCATGTTTCAGCAGCTTTAGGGGTTGCCTGTTTTCCAAAGAAACTGTACCCTTTTATGCTTCTGTCACCATGATTATTCATGTACACACTGTAACCGTGACTTCCTTTCCCACTGGTTGCTCTGTTCCATCTGTGTCTTTGGGGACTTGTAAACATCTCTCTTCAGGTGCCTGGGGTGATTGCTTCCCTCTCAAAACAGTGAGAGTACCAGGATCACATCTTACACCCAACCGGAGTCATTACACCCATTGTTCAAAAATACCCATTTTTAAATTAGAGAAGAGTTCAAGTTGTAGACGGAACACATTTTGATTATGGTTGCATTATTTTTAGTGCCTGTGACAGGTGCATTTCCTCTTGTAATGAGAAGATAAGAATAATTTTAATTGATGTGTTAATGGAAAGCAAATTCTCCTGATGAAGTTTCTTCCTAAGTACTTGAAAATAATTTGTCTTTTTATTTGTTTGTACTATTAACTAGTAGCAAACTTTAAATTGCCTACATTTCTTCCTGGAATGGTAGTAATTACAGGTTGTTTTCAGTGTGTTATTCTGTAAGCCTTCCAGCCCAGGTCTTCCTTCCCTGTCAACGATTCCACTGAAGTAGCTTAAATGGCTGAGTAGCTCGTTTCTGTAGTTATGTGGGCTATGTTTAAATTATATGAATTCCCATTTTTATAGACTGAATTAAGAGGTCTTTATTACTCCTACAAAATATTGTAAATTTGTAAGTTTAATAAGTCATGTGCTTTGACACTCTGGGGCACAGCGGTGAAAATGTTCTGTGTGGCACAAAACTATCACTTCTTCCTGGTAGAGAGCGCTACAGGACGTTGTTAAATCTGTGTGTGTGTGTGTGTGTGTGTGTGTGTGTGTGTGTGTGTGTTTTAATCATAACCAGAAACTACCAGGACTAAATGTACTCTCTGCTTCAACCTTTTACCTTGAAATGTTTAATGCCATCATTGCCTGTTTTTCTAATGTATGTTGATATTTGTTTAAGAGCTGCAAAGATTTCTCTGTCCATTAGTGTGTACTCAAGACTTTAAAGAAATATATGATTGGGTTAAAAAAAAATTAGGTTGCAGGTTCTGGGGCTGTGTGTTTGTATTTAAGCTACCATCCCATGGTTCATCCTGTAGCAGAACATTTGAAAGTGTTGTAGTTGGGCTAAAGGAGATCTTTGCCAACAGATTGGTTTGCACATTGGGGTCCTTTAAAATGCCCTAAGGAAAATTTTCTGGGTGCATGTCTGAAAAACAGATGTCAGCATTCTCATCACACATTCATGGTGCTCTTTGAACATCTCACTGCTGACATCCTGTCACCTTCCTCTGCCACACTTTCAACTTCAGATCCTTTGCCTGGCATTCCTTGTTGCTTCACTCAGGAAGGCCCTGTGTGGCCCTCCAAAGCCCTTTGCTTTGGAGTTTCCATTTTAAAGATGGTCATACTGAGGCCCGGTGAGATTCAGGGATTTGCCTGAAGCCTCCATCCTGACAGAACTCAGACCAGATCTGTCAATTTCTGACTCTGCTTCCAGGCCCTTTCAGTGATACTGTCCATTGATATCCTCAATTATCTTTTCATGGGTATGTCTCTTAGCTACCCAGGTGCTAGTAATCATAGTTCCACGTCCTTTCTTAAAAGCTTATCAAAACTCCGTGTCATTACATTTGCATTTAAAAATAGAAATTTGTTTTTACTTTTAGACCTTTTGCCCCTGAAGACAAGAGTGGTCTTGTTTTCTTCCTTTTGAAATTCAGTCCCAAGTATTTCAACGAAAAGGGCTTTTGCAAATGCTTTTCTTAACCGCTGTTAGGTGGGACAGATGAGGCTTTATACTGTCAGTGACCAGGGGATTATTTTGCATACAACTTCTGTAGAAATTTAAGTGCCAATTATGAAACTGAACTTTTTAAATAGAAAAGTAATAGGATTTTAAAGATAGAAAGGATCTGAGAGGTCATTTCATCAAACCCTCACCATTTTCAAAGGCAGAAGTAGGTCTGTGGAGATTAAACATCTTCATTCAACTTCCCTCAACATCCTCAGCCCAGGCCTGTCTGAGTCTGGAAGTAGATTCTATGTTTTAGCACTAGAGCAGAAGTTTTAATTTTATTGTTTGTTTCTCTTTTTATTTTGTTAAACCAGCACTTCCAGACAATTATAAAATTACTTTCTTCCATGCAGACTTTGGCTCATCACTGTGTGTATTTCTACCAACGGATCAGTGCTCTCCCTGGGTTGACGATATGTTCCATCATTGCTCCTTTTCCTGTTCATCCAGCCTCCTTTCCACCACTGGGCCACACAGTTCTTTCCTCTTGTGGGGCCAGAGGATGACCGGCTCTTGAGAACTTTGCAAGGAGCCAGCTGAGTTCTGGAGGCGGAGAGGGGAGAAGTGAGAAGTGAGGGTATTTTCTCATGCTCACCCTTCCATGGGACCCTTCCACAGACAGAGTCCTTCCATTGACTCTCAGGCCGTGAGGTGGAGCCTGGGTTCAGAAGGACAGGGGAGAGAAGATCTCTGTGCCACTCACCCACAAGTACAAGTAGGAGCTTAAAGTGAATAGTTGATTGTAAGCCTCTCAAAGGGGGAACTAACAAAACCAAGAAAAAACTAGAAAGAAAAGTATTTGTGGAGTTCGGTAGTAGCCCATGAGATAGCCTCCATTAGGATGGCTTCATCGGAACGTGGGTGATGACAAGGAATGGAAAAGTAGACATCCTGAAAGGGAGATGTGTTTGGGTTTTATGTTCCCCATATGATGTTTCTTAGTTTCCCATTTAAATGCGGAGAACTGAGCCATCACTAACTCTTGTCAGGTCCAGGACACTCGTAATAACCATTCTGTTTCACTTAGACAAGCCTCATCAAATCTGTAAGAGCCCCATTGTTTCAGATGCTCTTGGTTTGTTTCTTTACTTTGTTATGTTTTTGGCTACCCCTTCACCTTTGTGATGTTATTTTCCTTATATATTTCTTAAATCATTATGTCCAGCATGTTCTATCACCAGTCTTTATCACTTGCCTTTCTCTGTTTCCCCTACTGCACATACTTTCTCTCTTTCCCTACTACACATACTTTCTCTGTTTCCATACTACACAAATTCGTCTCATTGTCCCCACCTAACCTATTTTTCAACGTGGGTGTTGTTTTGTGTTATTCCCAGTTTTCCCTACTTTGGTGGTATTTTCTCTAGAAAGTTTATATAATTTAAAAGATAATGGTTTAGGCCAGGAAATACTCAGGTGAGAGGAATGAACTCAGCCAGTGTATGTTCTGCTCCAGGTTGGTGGTTTTTTGAAAGTACTTGTAAAATATTTTTGAGTTGCCTGTAACTGATGTGAAGTTACAGCGAAGTTTACTGGAAGCAAAAGAATTAACCCGTTTTCTTCTGTCCAGTTTTGTGTATCAGATTTCCTAATTGCCACTTGTATCTGTACATTCTACTGATACCCTTGAATCTCCACCCAAATATTTTATATTTATTTGTAATTAAATTACCTTTTTGGGTATATCCATGGTCAAAAATATCAAGTTCATCTTTTTTCTTCTTTTATTTTTTTCCATTTCTCTAAGCTACTCCTTGGTATTTATCCTTTTTTAAAGTGATTGTGGATCTTTCTTCCTTGGGATATTAGCATAGTATACATGTTTTTTAAAAGCTCCATTTATTGTGGATCACAAAAAGCCATGCATTAGTCAGCAGCTGATTTCTGCAAATATATCAATTCAAGAGGGTTTTATCGCCCATGTCCTAATAGAGATGATTGAGCCTTCAAATCTCTTGTAGAAATGAATGTGTAAGTTATTCAGAGTGGGATTTTTTTTTTCTTCCCCAAAAAGCATCCAGCAAGAAACTGTGTGGGCTGGGCTTTTCTAGGCACTGCTGCACTTGCCCAGGCTTAGGAGAGGGTGGAGAGCAGAGCGTGATCTCTAGCCTCACTGCTGGGCCTCCAGCCAGCAGGTCACCCATTAGGAACTCCCTGAGCGCGGGCAAGCTGGCCAGGCACAGTGTTGCCCCCTCCACGGTGCACACCCACTGGGACCTCCCTTGGGCCACCGCGCCACCGTGATCCGCAGCCCGCCTCTCTTTCATCTTTCATTCGTGTGTACATCCCCTGTGTGTAGAGAACCAACTTAAAGTCTGTATGCAAGTGGCTCGTCCTCTGATGACCAGGGCCCATGACCAGGCGTCCTCATGGACTAGGTGTTGACAAGGAGCTGATGACGGGCTCTCTCCCCAGCCTGCTAGCTGTGGCGGGGGTCCCCCCACTCACAAATGGGTTGTGGGCATGTTCAGAACAAAACAAAGGTAAGTCATGGCAACTACCAAACTAACATCATTTGATTCAGCTTCCTTCATGTTTGCCATATATGGAAAGAATTCGGCTGTCTAAAAAAGTTTAAAGGCAATGAGGTAATTTCCTTATAATGCCTAAGATCTCCGGCAGTGTTGTAAATTTAGATTTGAGGTTAGAGCATTAAAAAATAAAAACAGAACTTAAAAAGCTGCTGTGTTATGAAATGCTGGGGCATTTTTAATGTCAAGTCCAGCAGCACAATATCTGGAACCCCCCCCCCTCGCCATCCCCACACAAAGAAAGAGTAGAGTGAAAGTTATTTCTAAAATAAGAAGGGTCTGGACCTCTGGGAACCTGCACAGTGTCTCCTTAGAAGACAATTTAAAGGCTAATCTCAACTCCGATAAAAATAACATGTTTTCAAATAGTTTCAAAACCAATTTAGCCTTCTGTTTTTCTCCTCATGGCACCAGTAGCTAAAAATTATACCACTTATGAAAATTGCAGACAATTTTTTTTTCTTTGTGCAATCTTACATAATTTTTGGTCCATTTGACCTGGTCTGACATTTTATTATGAGCAACTGCATCTTAAGTGCTCCGTCCTTTTTATTTCCACTCTAAAATTGGTAAGGAGTAAGAGAGAAGACCACTGGGATTTTATTTTTGAATACTGAAATTATGTAACTAGTGATCTCCTGTTAAAGTTGTTACTCAGCCTACTGTGGCCCCACAGTCTGACCCAAATAGCCCTTAAAGTCAGATCCTGTTCGAGAAGAAAAATTTTATGTAGCAGTACTTTTAAGACTTCTTGAATTCCTGCTCTACTATCGTATGGTGGTTTCAATATTGGATTGATGTTTCTCGTGTTTCACACAAAAACACTCGACAGAGCCAATGTATAACTGTTGTATGTACTAACGTATAAGTAAGACCCCTGCAGAAATTCCAGTGTGCTTGCGGCCTCATTAGGACTCTGTTTTCCTAATAAGCAATCACACGAGGAATCCAAATATTAGAGATAGGAGGGATTCCATAGCAAAGATGGCAAAGCCAGATGCTTCCAGAGCCATGTAGGTAACTAATGAGGACTGTGGGTCAGGGGGAAGCAGGACCGGGGTGAGCTGGACAGTGTGTCCCAGCCATAAAAGGGGGGCTGTTCTAACATTCTGCCTGATTTGTTACCATGCCAGAATATAGTCAACATTCTGATATGCCAGGAGAAGTCCCAGATCAATCTTTTATGAGACATATCTTAAGTATGAAACTTTGGCAAGTAACTTAAAAAAAAAAAAAACAACATAATTTTATAGGGGTAACAAGCATATCAGTTCTTCAAAATATGACCTTTGGGCTACCAACTTCTCATCCCACACCAAAGCCAATCTCCTCATTTTACAGATGAAAAAACTGAGACCCAGAGAGATTCAGTGATTTTCCTGAGTGGAGGTGAGGTGGGCGAGGTGGGTGTGGCTTGCTGAGAAGTCTGGTGAGAGACTAGAAACGAGAGATGTTAGGGAAGAAGACTCATGAAGAAATGTTCTGATTTACTGACACCAGAGTAACTTCCTTTGAAACAGTAACATCCAGGGGTGGGAGGGAGAGATAACTGTATACACCTTATTCTGTTTCACTTAATTCTTATACATATCCCATTACTTAGAATTTACTTTTCTCTTTCAAAGCAGTTCAAAAACTGATTTTGTATTTGCATTCAGGGACTTGTATCATGATTTATTTTTCTTCATTTATAAATAATGAGCAAGGAGGAATTCTTAAAGAAAAATTTACCTTAAACAATCTCACACACATACACACACACACACACACACACACACACCGGATATGTGGTCTTAATTCTTTTTTCTTCTAGAAATTCATCTGAGACCATTAATTCAAGGGTTGGTAGTACAGGTGAGTTTTGATAAAATTTCTTATTATATGGAATCTAATGAAACTTCAAGATTGTTGAATCATGTTTAAATTTTTTTTAATTCCAGCTATTATGACATAATATACTGTTGGAAGCATAGAGGTTGGGAAATTTTTGTTTTTGCTTCCTCTTTAGAATTACTGGCTCTAAGTAAAAAGTCAACACAGATTTCATGCAAACGAGTCAAGTTTGGGGTCTTGATTCACATTCCTTTAGAAAAATAGGAAACACTGTTCATTTCACTTTTTAAACATGACTTTTTACTTTGAAATAATTTTAGATTTACAGAAGAGTCACAAAGATAGTCCAGAATGTTCATGCATATCCTGCAAACCAGCTCCTCCTGATGTTAACATCTCCTACAACTGTGGCACATTTGCTAAAACTAAGAAATGAACAAGGACACAGTATTATTACCTACATTACAAGCTTTATTTGGATTTACATTAGCTTTTATGATTAAAAAGTTATTACACCAAGTCAACTTAAGTAATAAGTAATATATCCTTGTAGGCTGTGGCTTGATAGAGGGGAGAGCTATTTCCCTCCATAGTCTCCGTTACCTCCGCACAAAGTCATCTCAAGAGAACCTAAGCAAATATTCCACTATGTGTTGGCTTTAAGTGTATTTTGAAAAACATTCTCCTAGCCCCTCTGCCAATCGGGTTGCCTTCCTCGGTGGAAACTCTGCAGCTGCCCTGTGGGGAAAGTGTGTGCAGTGAAGAACAGGGCAGGTAGAAAGAGAAGCACATGCAGACCCATAGAGGACAGGCCCTCTAATGGGGAGCACGGGTGTGAGGAGCTGTGTCGGACGTTCCCAAGGATAGCATAAACTAAGTACTTGCCCATCAGCTCTTTTCTGTGGGCTATGAACGGCCACAAATTGTCACTGTTCTTGGGAATGTTACTTGGCTCACCAACATCCAGATCTTTTGTTTGTTTGATTGTTTTTAGGAAACAGCTTTGGCTTGGGAGTATACTTCTTTTATTTTATTTTATGTCATTTCATTTCATTTTATTATGTTATGTTAGTCATATTTGAGTCACAGTACTTCCTTCATTTCCATAGTGTTCCATGATTTAAAGGGTGTATTCTTCTTTAAAGTTAAGCTTCTGGTGAAATTGCGAAGGCACTGTGAATGGCATGAAATTTCAGGCGGAAGGGAGTAAGTTACAGTTGACTAGAGAGAGCTGTAAGTGACTTGGGGGATGAATGTCACTCATGAGGCGAAATGAGTGTTAATTCCAGGAACACGTGTGGGAGATTTCACGGATTAGAAATACCCAGGAAGGGGGTTGGAAACTCTTGGAAGTGTGGAAAAAGAAAGACAACCGACCTGTCAAGATGTTCAGTCTTTGTTACCTGAATCATCAGAATTTTTAAAAAAACTAAGCTACTAATGGGCACCAGACAGAGTTTTGTCAGCAGCAGGAGGTCCCTGTGACTCAGTGATTTCTCGTTGAAGAGGGTTTCCCAGTTAGTCATTCTCTGCCTTTGGTGGCTGGGCTTGGCTGACAGAATCAGTGAGTTCCTCTTAAACTTGTTTAAATTTCCCAGAATTCTTTTGCTAATTACATGTTCAATGTATTGTGGATTGTGATAATACTAAATAAATATTTCTTTTAGCGAAACCCATAATGTCACATTGGAAATTGTGCTTTCTAGACCAGAATGTTTTGAATAAAGGCTTCAGTTTATATACTCTTAAAATTCATTAGATGCTGTGCTGGAGGACAGGATATTTTGGCCTCACTGACCTCTATATTCTTGGGTTCTTCCTCCTATGGGGGGTTTTCATGGGCTTTGCGCCCAGCAGGAGTTACCCTTCCTGACAGCACCCAAGTTCCTTTTAGGGAGTTACCCCTTCCCTGCTGTGTATGATTTTGGTGGGAGGATAATTGCAAGTAGCTGACTCCTGTTCTAGAACCTCAGCCCCAGATTCTCCCTTCCCTGGTTCTGCGGCAGGTGGAGGAGCTTCTCTGGGACTTTGGGTCTAGGGCACTCCCCTCGAAGCCCTTAGGACAGCTGGAGGCCCTCACAGTGATGATGGCTGCCAAGCCCTTCCCATGAGGGGCCATAGTGGGCTTCATAGTGCCTCCCTTCCTTTCTCTGTCCTGCTCCAGTGTCTACCTCCTGTTGAATCTGAGTTTAGGTCAGCTGGGGTGGGTTTTATTGGTTTGAAATCAGGAACCCTAATTGATAACAGCAAACAGTCTCTGGACTTAGGGATCAAGTTCATATATCATATCTGTGAGCCCAATATCACTAAATAGAAGTCTCTAATATTTTTGAGTCTTTCACAGAATCATTGAATATCAAAGGTGGAATGGACCTTAAAGCAACTCTGGCCCAATCCGCTTCATTTTACAGATGAGGAAATAGGTACACAGAGCAGGAGAGACTTTGGAGGTGTCATAAACAGAACATTGACATCCTATGCGGAGACCTCATGGCTCATCAGCCCTGGACATCTTGTCCACACACCCTCACTCTCTCATGGGACTCATGGTATCCATTTATGGGTTGACTGAGCAGATCTAAAGGTGACATCGTGGCCTTGGAAAGGATCAAAGCTGACTGCACCACTTGGGGTTCAACCTATGGCTGGTGATGTTAATACCAAGATTCAAACATGAGGCTGAAATGTCAGCAGACCTTACCCCAGGGCCCTCTGCTGCCAGTCCAGATGTGTTCTTGTGATGCAGGTGAGACTGTATAAGGAGGTGGTTATCTGCGGACTCTGGAATCAGACAGACCTGGCCCAAAATAGTAGTCATAGCCTCCTTATAATTACTGGGATAAAAACAACTAGTACCATGGTATAAATCTATAAATTTTTAATGTGAATTAAAGAATGTCTTGTAACCATTCTTATTTTCTAGAAACTATGCTGTTATATGATGTAAGTGGAGGAAGTCTCTTGAGTTTTGAAGGAGTAAATTACCTGAGTTCATTTTGTATTAAGAGCTAGATTTTAAAATTGCTTATGTGAAGCTTTTCAGCAAGGCATAGTCCACACCATGATGTCTGCCAAGCCTCTCCCTAAGACAGGCCATTATTTTTTCTTCATCACCTATTCAGTCAGTGAAGATGTACTGAATGCCTCCTCTGTGTTAGGTGTGGTGATAAGGATAAACAGACGCTCACACGAAGCTGTCATGTATGGGGCTTCTTGCTCTCCTGGAGCCTGCAGCCCAGTGGGGGAAGCTGACCTGAATCCCGTAAGCACACCAGTATGCCACATGCTGTCGGAGAGGGTGATGCTCCTGTGAGAACTGGAGAGACATGCGTTAAACCTGTTTTGGTGATAATAGCAATAGCTATCACTTACGAGTGACGACGACGGACAGGGACTGAGCTGGCTGCTGTTCATTTATTGTGCCGAATGCTCACGGTGAGGGAGGGTGGATGCTGTAACTCCCATTTCACAGACAAGGAAACTGAGGCTTCTGGCAGGATCACAGAGCTAGCGCAGGTCTCACTGGCTCCAAGGACCACGTGCTTTCCACGTTCAACTAGTAAGACTGTTACACCAGATACTTGGGATTTAGCATCTCTGATGTTCATTACATAGCAACTGCTCATCTTTGCTGATGGCTGCAGCCATATCCGAAAATCTGGAATCTCTGGATATACAGTATCTCCTTACACCCACATGCGGCTATTTGAGAATTCTTCATACATGGAAACTTTGATTAATTAAAAATTCATTCAAGGGGCACCTGGGTGGTTCAGTTGGTTAAGCGTCTGACTCTTGATTTCGGCTCAGGTCATAATCTCGGGGTCCTGGGATTGAGCCCTCTGCTGGGCTCTGCAGTCAGTGTGGAATCTGCTTGTCCTTCTCCTTCTACTCCTCCCTGCACTTGCACACTCTCTCTCCCTCGCAAATGAATAAATACAATCTGAAAAAAAAAGATAGTAAAAAATTAAAAATAAATTCATTCAAACATAAATGCATGGCTTTATGTTTCTTCCCTTCACTTTGAAGGTCCCCACCGATACCCTTATGCTTGTTTCTCATGAATCTGGCTAGTCCATTAAGACTAGTCAAAAACTTGCCCTGCATGTTGGTTTAAAGGAGTCATAATGATCCTCTGGTTGAGTGGAGGTTCAGAGAGAGAAGATGGTGCATTCCTGCCCTCTTGACACCCAATCCTGAGCTACCTACTCCTCATGAGTTGTCTTACTTATAAAATGGGACCGTTTAGGTTATAGACAGCCCTAAACAGTGGGACATGCCTGAGTCCTTGCCATGTGTTGGGCAACACACCCAGAAAGCTATCCTTGCAGAATTCCTGGGACCACATTCAGCAATAGCGTAATCACCTGTGGCAGTCTAGCAAAAGAAATGGCCATCTGAAGGCCCAGGAAGGGAAGAGGTCAGGTAGGGTGAAGTAGAAAGTGCACAAGCTATAGCAGAAGCCAGTGCCTCCTGTGATTTTTTTCATGTCCGTTCATGTACTTACTCACTTAACAGTCATTCATATTTAGTAGCCGCATGTTACTGGACCCTAAGGGAGATAAGAGGGCTATGAGCTCTGCCCAAGTGGCATATTTATTTTGGCGAGGGAGATGGATATTAAATAAGTTCCTCGGGTGGTTATTTAATATCCGAGGTAAGCACTAGGAAGGGAGCTCAGGGAGTCTGGAAGCCTCCGGCGCAGCCACCTGCAGAGGCAGCTGCCGGAGGACCACTGACCTAAGACCTGGAAGGGGAGGAGCCCAGTGCAAGGTGGGAGAAGATTGGTGGGAGGAGGGGCAGGAAGGGTGGCAGCCAGCACACAGGAAAGGAGTTTGAAAAGGTTTGTGGAACTCAAGTCAGGGCTAGCCTGAGGAAAATTACTCTCCTAACAAACACAGCCCAGGCATCTGAGTCTGCACCTCATTTATGGAACTTTCCACCTCTACTTCTAAAAGCCATCTTTTATACCATAAAATAACCGTGCAATTTTCCTGTAGGAAATTTAATTTTTTTTTTTTTTATGCTGCAAAGAGTTTAATGATAGACACAATGCCTGAAATGCCATTTCCTTATACTCACAGACTTAGGGTACTGCGGAGAATGGAGCCTTTTAGAGAATTAAGTGGGAAGAAGATATTTGAATGCAGTAGTGAATTAATGTTAAACTTCTCAGGCTCCAGAAAGTTCTTGGGTGTTTTGGCTTAAAGGGGTTGACATATTTGTGGGGTTTTCTTATCAGGTCTCCTGGATGCTGTGGGCTGGGAATATGTTAAAACAGAGTCCCAGCCTTTCTCCTCATGAGCTTCTTGTGATTCACCTGAAGCTTTAGGCACACTGACCCAAGACTAAGCAGAGATGTTGAAATGCCAAATGCTGACAGAATTGCAGGCAAAGAGTCAGGCATTCTCACGTCAGCCACGTGAGCACTCAGTCCTTGGGACTTCCTCTCAGAAACCTCCTGTGCCCTGCAGGCAGGTGCAGGAAAGTCAGGGAAACCTCTCCCTTCCTCCATCCATCTGCGTAGGACCAATGAAATGTAGGAGCCACAGTAAAGCTGAATTCTCTCATCTACCCACCCACAATGAAAACCTGTTGAATGTCAAATATGGTTTGCAACTTTGAAGTGAATCGTTTCCTGCCACAGGTCATCCAGTTGAGCAAGTCCATACCCGTTCATCTTGTTGCTGGTTAGCAGAAGGAATGAAAGAGAACTGTGTGCCTTTGAGCTAAGGCATTTTAAATACTTATTACTCTGATTCACCTTCACTGCCAGTTTCCTTTTATCTTGACACTGTAAGTAATGCATGAGTCTTCCCTATGGAACATTGCAGATCTTGTTTAAATGGTAAAAACGTCTCCAGCTCAGGTGATCATCTTGTTAGAAGAGCCATTTGCTACACAAGAAACATGAAATGTTTTTGTCTGGTTGGAGCCTAAGGGTTCCCTGTAATGTGGGTGGCGCCCATCAGTTTCTATTATGATTTTTCCTTAACCTTTGGCTTCCGTTCCTTTAGTTATCCTTAAAATAGCATCATGCTGGGTCTAAGAAAATTATTTACAAATCTCTATCAAAACACAAAACTGGGCAGCTTTTAACATTAAGTAAAAGCCAAAAGAAATCTGAATTTTCGCCTTGGCATGGTTGCTTTACTTTGTAACCTTGAGACTGAACTAGGGCTGAAGGTTATGAACCACGCAAGGATCGCATGGTTTTTCTCTAACCCTTCTCCATTAAAAAAAAAAAAAAAAGCTTTTAGAGTGAACCCAAAGGCTTGTAATACTTTGAAAAATAATCACAATTATGTATAATTCGTTTTAAACACCTATTAATGGTAATACACTTAAAACGCCGTAGCAGAACTCTGGTGCAACTTCTCAATTTGATAGCTTTTCTTAAAAGTGCAACCATGCTTCTATAAATGTAATGAAAGCTTTTTTCATATTAAAGGCATGTATGGGGAGATGGAATGTTTCCTTCTCCCTACGTAACTGCACAGTGATTAAATATTGACTAAGAGCTAGGAGTTGACAGCCAGCGGCCTCAGCCTGGTAAATGCTGATGTGTGTGGCTGAATGTAAATACAGAGCCATCCCCGCAGGCCAGTGGGGTTTGGGGTTTTTTTTTTTTGGTCGGGAGGTGGGGAGGAGGCAAGTTGTAAGTTCTGCAGGAGTGCAGGAGGTGTCAAACTTATCTGCTCCTGTGGAAGGATGTCATTTGAAACAAGTAATTCCTTTAAAAGCAACCCAACTCTGTCAAAAGAAAAATATATTTTCCTGTTCAGTCTGAATAAAGAGGATGTTAGTCAGAAGTTTGAACAAAACATCCAGGGTACCACCGAACGCTGCTGCTTGCTGAAACAAAAGAGCTGTCTGTCACTGGAACCACTTATTCTCTCCCGGACAATGAGGACTTAGTTTATGTGAAACAAACCAGTTGAAATCATCAGACTTATTTTGTGATATTTTGTGACACCCATTTAATTAGAAAATTTCAATACATCTCTATTTTTGTTGTATGTGTATTTACATTTTTATTGTGTTTTAAACTGTTTTAGACAGTCTGAAGATTTAGAATAATGAGTTTGTTTCTCTCCCTTTTTGGGGAGGGGGTTGCAAAATGAGATGGTTTTGCTTAGTTTCGAGAAGAAAATCGTTCTCATTCCATTTTTTTCTTATTAATAAGGTTCATTACAGATGTGATGATTTTTATCCTAAGACTTTTAAACTCTGCAGCAAATACCTGGAATTTGTCTCAAAGTAGCTCCCACCTGGGCTGTCAGGTGTGAGTCTCTGCCTAGCCTCTAACCATTTTTTGTTTGGCTTGTCTTTTAAACAGTGGACGTTGCTGTGGCACCTTCCTGTAATTTTCCAGTGCCTGTTTAGCTCATGCCTGTTCACACAAACTTGGCTCAGGCCTGTAGGTTCAGTCTGTGGGAGCTAAGGGACTGTCAGCCCGCCCCAGCTCCTGCCCCAGAGTCCGGCCCTTGCTGAGAGTTTAGGGAGCTGAAGGGATGCTCTGTGAAATGTGTTTTGGTTTCCTCCAATTCTGGGGTGGGTTTTTTGTTGTTGTTGTTGTTCTTAGGTGAACAGAGAGCAAATCCAACAAAGTAATTCTTAGTGTTTTTCCCTCAAAGAGAATAATACCTTTGTAGTTTAACAGCCTCGGGACTGACTACTTTGTTGGCCCTCGCCCTCCTTTCTGCCGCCTCTGCCCACTTTGGACCAGCTCCTCACTCATTCGCAGTCGGTCCACCAGCACTGAACATCTGGCATGTTTTCAAAGAAACTTGACTTGGGCTTCAGTCGCCTGGGGGTGGAGGTTAGCCAAAGAATGTTTACTTTTTCTGATTTCGTGTGGCAGATAGAATGACCATCCCAGACTTTTCAAATAGTCTAATCAAGATGACTTTTGACCCTCAGAAACAATCTCCTCAGCCTGGAGACTAAGCTCTGTCTTTGTTCTTGGCGGCCTCTGCTGAGTGTCTGACGGTGAGGTGGAGAGCAGCGTCCCCCGTCCTAGAGCCCTATTGCCATTGCTCAGGAAAGTGCATTCTTTAGATTAATGTATTGGGGCAGACACTAAAATTGACGGGATTTGAGGCGAGGTTTTCAATTTCACTCTTTCCAAAAAAACCAATGTACTGGTAAGAATCTGCTCTAGAATCATGTCCTAGATTACAACATACAGCATAACAGAAGTGACAAGACGCAGTCAGTGTGCTCATACCACTTAAAACAGTGGGTCCTGTGGATCGAACAAAATCTTAAGAATGGCTTGCTGAGTGCTGACCATTCTTTCACCGGTAAGAAATTAAACTTAGAAACACTAAATACAATTCCTGAATGTGATTTCCTGTTGGTTATCTAGACACTCTAGAAGATTCCTGAGGAGAGGTTTATTGCTCGCAGGAATTTAGTGGATGTGTCCTCAGGGTCAGCTGTTTTCCAAGAAGCCCCTGACAGGGCCAAATTATCCACTTCCTTTTCTCAGTGGATTTACCGCAGTTCATGCATTCATCAAACATATAGAGCCTACTACGTTCCAGGCACTGAAGCATACAGTACTGGAAAAAACAGAATCCTAGTTCTAATGTATACACATATTAAACCATTATTAGAGTTTTCCAGAGAAGCAAAGAAACAAAACCAGTAGGGGTGTGTGTGTGTGTGTGTGTGTGTGTGTGTGTGTCAGAGAGAGAGAGAGAGAGAGAGAGATTGATTGATTTAAGAAATTGGCTCTTGCTGGGACAGACAAGTCTCAAATCTACAGAACAAGCCAGCAGGCTGGAAATTTGAACAAAGGTTGATGCTGAAATCTTGAGTTCAAAGTCAGTCTGGAGGCAAGCGTTCCTTCCTCTTCAGGGGACCTTTCTTCTTTTCCCTTAAGTCCTTCAGCTGATTGGATGAGGCCCACCCACATTGTGGAAGATCATCTGCTTTAGTCAAAGTCTTAAGAATTTAAGTGTTAAAAAAAAAAAAAAAAGAATTTAAGTGTTAATCCCACCTAGACAGCATCTAGACTGGTATTTAACCAACCAGCTGGGCACCTGGCCTACCCAAGTTGACACCTAAAATTAACCATCCATTCTCCACCTACCCTCAGATAATTATTGTCGTTTCAATTTAATGGCTCTCAGAGTTGAGCAGACATCAGAATCCGCTGGAGCCCTTGTTAAAACAAAGAGCTGGCCTTCGCCCCCTTGACTTAGGAGATCTTGGGTTGTGCCCAGGAATTCACAATTCTAACAAGTCCCAGGATGACATTGACATTGCTGATCCAAGGACCACACTTTGAGAATTATCCTTTATGTTATCCAGGATCTTCTCCTTAGCCTCACGGCACAGAAACTGATTTTTGTGATCCTAAGAAAGGTAGTTTTATTATTGGACTCAGATCCAGATTACCAGGCTGATGTGAAGATATCAGTGCAAATTTACTGATTTATAATAAGAACTAAAACCAGCACGGTGAGCAGAATAATCACATCAGTTTAGGAGGGGTAGGCCCTGCTTGGGCAGCTCTGTGGAACGGCTGAGCAGAAGGAGATGCAGAATCAGCCAAGGAATGGGATGATTGATTGTTTGCCGGACCCACCCCCACCAAGGATGGTCACGTTCTGACCAGCCAAGGCCCTGCCTCCCTGGACTTTGTACAAGGATTAGACAGGGCCATTGTCTGGGGAATGGATCCTCTAAGTGGAAAGCTTCAGTTTTTACTGGTCTGTAAGAATGCTTCTCTCTGCACTGCAAACCGTACTCAGCAGTGGGGCACAAAGTCCACAGAGATTGGAAACACTTTTAGCGAATCATTAAACATTTAATTTTTATAGCAACTTTTCATTAGATGTAACATACACTGTTTTTATGAAAGAGGAACTTGGGCAGCATTAGAGTTTGCTAATGTGTGTCCTTTATATACTGAGTTTCCTTTCTTGGTGGTTAATTTGAGTAAAGGTACAATCTCCCCTTACAAGATTATTTCCATCTTTCTTTGCGCATGAAGGGAACTTGACTTTGAAAAAACATTTATACATTTCATATTTTCACAATGTTCCAAGTCCATTAAGAAGTCATTTTTCCCCAGCTCTGGCTTCCTGCCTCCATCATGCTATTTTTAGATTTTACATTAAAAATGGGATTCTTGGGGCACCTGGGTGGCTCAGTGGGTTAAAGCCTCTGCCTTCAGCTCAGGTCATGATCCCAGGGTCCTGGGATTGAGCCCACCATCGGGCTCTCTGCTCCGTGGAAAGCCTGCTTCCTTCTCTCTCTCTCTCTGCCTGCCTCTCCGCCTACTTGCGATATCTCTCTCTGTCAAATAAATAAATAAAATCTTTTAAAAAAAATGGGATTCTTTTCTTAATAAAGACACTTGAACCAAATTGTGTTGTAAAAAGTTATGTTTATATTATTTGTTTTAGTGTTCTTATTTTGGAATCCTGCAATTGCCTTTACCAGCTTTAAAAATTTGGCCCTTTGAATAAAGAAAGACCCTTAAAACTGGTTCTGAGAAATCAGAATGTGGGCTGTGTCTGCATAAGCCCTCACACCATGCCTGCCATGAGTTCTTGTAAAAAAAATCTTTATTAAATAGCATTAGCACATGGGGATGGACGGACTTGAAACTGCCTGTGGGTTATGGTGCGTGGCCCTCAGTATAGACCATATGTAGATCCACACCAGTCTCTGTGACACGGTACAAAGCAGGTATATTCTCATGTTTAACCTTCTCCTTTCACTGTCCTACCATCCCAGGGTCCAGTCAGCCAACAGAAACCATTCTACAAATTTCAGGAAGTAGATTTAGTATAGAGAATTGGTTATGCAAGAGAAGGAAGAACAAAGAGTATATACCAAGGTAATCCAGAGACTAGTAATTACAAGAAGCCACCAGCCACCACCTTGAGGGTTGAGGGAACAAAAGGGAAGAGATAGTGTTACCAGAATCTTCCTTGGAGGGGCCTCATGTGGCTGGGCCAGAGCCCAGGGTTGTGGTGGTAGAGGTGGGGGGACAGAGCCATGCTTGCGGACCAATCCTGGGGCACAACTGGCAGCCACAGTCAGGTCACAGAAGGTTTATCCTAAGACTGGTGGCTGTGGGAGGAATGCTGCAAAGGAACTGGGTTTCACAAAACATCTCCCTCCTCTGCTCTCACTGGTTAGTCCACCGGTGCCTCCCATGGGCAGGACCTAGCAGGGAGCCAGGTGCCAAAGGAGACTGGGAAATGTGGTTTATAGAGTCCCCCTCAGCATCATAGAGCAGAGGCTCATGGCTTTTTTGGTATCCCTCCCTCTCCCTTCCTGTGTTGGTCTTTATTCTCAGTTTTATTCACTTGTTTCTATTTTAAAAAAACAAAACAAGGAAGGGTAGTATTTGTGATAAAGAACAATGGAGGGAATCTGTCAATCTATTTAGATTAGCCTACAGATTGTTCCCCAGTTGTCGTTAAGAAATAACTTTTATGTTAATGAAGGAAACCGAAATTTCAACTTATTTTTAATACCACATTGAAGTTTCTCAGAGAATAGAATGCTGTGTGATAATCTCATTTCACTTTGAGATTTTATTTGACGTCATGTTCATATTTGGGTGTAAAAGTCTATCCTCATAATAACTCTTCTCTCAGTGTGTCTGTCTTGTGTCTTGGGGAAAAAAATGACTCATTTTTTTCTAAAGATTAAAATTCCATGGTATCTCTCTAGAGAATTCCTTTGTGGCTTATGGAGTCGGTAATGAGAGTGCCCTCCTTGTATCCTAGTCAGAGCAGTTCAACAGCCTTTCTTAAGGGCCTGTCAAGTGCCGTGGCTTTGGGCATCGGACAGACTTGGCTTTGAGTTCCAGCTCTGCCACGCTGGTGTCTTACCTCCTTGAGCTCAATTCTTAGTCTATGATGTGAGAATAAACACTAGAGTCATAGGGCTGCTAAAGGGTGTTGTGTGTAAAAGCACTTGACATGGGGTCTGGGAGGTAGTAAGTGCTTCATAAATTATAGCATGCTGTTATTATTTTCTTTAAGATTTATTTATTTACTTGAGAAAGAAAGTATGTGCTTACACATGTGCAAGCTGGGGGGAGGGGCAGGAGGAGAGGGAGAGAAATCTTCAAGCAGACTCTTGGTGAGCAGGGAACCCGAGGCAGGTTGGATTCTAGGACCCGGAGATCGTGACTGGAACCATAAACAGGAGTTGGATGCTCCTGTTGTTATTAATTATTACCATGCTGGTAATCATTCATAGCTTGGGTAGGCATTTTGGACATTAGTGAATTTAGCAGTAAAGTTTTCATTGTTGAGATATTTGTATTTCATTTGCACAGTTAATCAGCATCTTAGCTGTCATTGGCTTGGAAGGGAATTTTTCTTTTAAAGTTATTAGTGCAGTTAGGATTTATGCAACTCCCTTTCCTACCTCCAGAAAGGATTTAGGTGATTGGCTTTCCGTTCCTAAAGTTTTAATAAGAGAATTAAAAATAAATAACTCAAGTGCCTTAACCATTTTTCAGGCCTTGGGGGTTTTAGGCCTTACTTACAGGTTGACAGTTTGCTAATCTGAATGGAGATTTGATACGGGCTGGCGTGAAGAGATGTGTTCTCTTCTAGTGACTAGAGTACTGAATTGAATTTTTAGAAAGAACTTTGATTCTTTGTTTAACCACATCAGAGATTTGCCAGTAACTGGAGGCAAATTGTTTGATTCTTTGCTTATTTTTTTTATTTGCCATCTCCTTGATTCACAGTCGCTTATAAGAATTAATAAGAATGTTTATACATAGCATATATTTACCTTGAATGAAAAAGACTGTATGTAAACTATATCTTATTCTACTTTTATTGGTATGGGGTAGGGGTTTTAGTCTTGCCTGTATATCACAAACCCCAAGAGCCTTTAATATTCAAATCCAAGTCATTATTCTCCTATCTTAAGAGCCTGATTCAGTTGGGACCCTAGCATTAGCTTGCATGTGTGTGTTTGTGTGTGTGTATCTGTATCTATACCTGTCCAGCTGTCTGTGTATGTATCTATCTGTCTGAGCTCCACAGGTGGGCTTAACATGCAACCAGTTGGGAAACACTAGCATAAAGGAAACCTGTGTGCTTTGTTCTTTCTCTTACATTGCATCTATTGGCCATTTTGTTGCTCATTGGTATGGTCAGATGTATTAGTTTTCTACCTCTGCTATAACAAATTGCCACAATCTATTATAGTACTGGAGTCTGATAGTACTGGAGTCTAGAGGTCTGAAATGGTCTTGAAGGGCAAAAATCAAGCTGTTGGCAGGTGGATTCCTTCTGGAAGTTCTAAAGGACACTTTGTTTCCTTGTCTCTTCTAGCCTCCAGAGGCTGCCTGCACTCCTTGACTCACGGCCCCCCATTCCTACCTCTGCTTTTGTCATTACATCTCGTCCTCTGACTTCACCTACCGTCATCTTATAATGATGGTAATTACACTAGACATCTGGATAATACAGGATAAGCTCTCCATCCAAGACCCTTAACTTAATCATCACATCTACAAAGTCCCTTTTATCAGGTAAAGAAATATAATCACAGGTTCTGGGGATTAGGACATGGACATATTTGGGAGAGGCCATTATTCTGTCTACTGCAGCAGGGAAAAGAATTCAAATACCACTTTTCTTATTAGAGTACAGAAACATCTGAGTTAGCCACATCTCTTTTCTACAGTTCCTGATAGGCAAGAGAAGAACATTTCCAACGGCTGGAAGTGATGATACCATATTCGGAAATTTGATTCTATTGACTTTTTAAAAGGCTACCAATTTTTAAATTTTCACATGCCTAGGAACTTATTTCAGAAATAGACTGCATAACATTTGAATCTCATCAGCTCTGAAATGGTGCATTGCTAAAGTTTTCCCCACATACAGTACTTTTCTGCCACTAGAACAATAATTCTCAACAGAACGTGACTTACTCCTGAATTTATTCTCCTGACAATCATTTGTTGACCACCAAGTGTGTGTTCAGCCCCAACATACGAGAAGTCTGGATTTCTGACCTTAAGATCAGGGTCAAACCAGGCCACTCCTAATGGTCAATATATTTGTATTTCAATAAAACATTTCCTTGTAATCCTATGTTTTTTTGCTATATGCATATAAAAACATCGTTCTATAAAGGAGTCTGCAGACCTTACCAGAATGCCAAAGGGAGTTCTTATGGCATTAAAATGATCAAGAACTCCAGTGACAGGCCAACAAACAGGATCCTCATAGACTGGTGGGTGTCACCAAAAAGATGATCCTGAGATGGAGGAAGCTGCCTGGGGGAAGGGGATGCTCCTGGCAATGGTTTTTTAATTCTAACTGCTTATTGAGATGACGAGCAGAAGGTGGGTGTGCCCATTAAAACTACCAGCGCCTGGAACATACCAATAGATTCTGATTTGATTTTTCCCCGAAGAGTTCTAACATCTGTCATAGAATAAGTGATGTTGATTTTGGTCTTGTAGAGGTGAAGTAGGGTGGGAAGACCTACAAGAGTATAGCTAAAGTCAAGGGCTCATTGAAGGAGACAGAAAGAGTTCTAAGGAGCTGGGACACTGACATGGGCACTAAGTCCATTCGCTCACTCTGCCTCTGCCCCAGAGCTTCTGCCAAACACTGTCTGCTAACAACTCTGTGACCTTTGAGCAGGAGAGAACCAAATTTAGACATTTGGCAAGTCAACAACTCAGCCAGTCCATTTCCTAGTAGGGAATACAGGTTTCCAGTAGTTAAGAATGTGGGCCTGAGCCAGACTGCTTGGGGGCTAAGGCCCTCCTTCTCTGTGATGTTTGGAAATGTGCTTAATCTCTTTGCTTTAGTTTCTTCACTAACAGCAGTACTTCCCAGGATAGTGCCAACAGCTGAATGGGCTCTTATTCACTCCATTTTCAAATGGCACTTAGAGATATTAATATCATAGCTGGTGTCTTGGACTGAATGTTTGTGTCCCCCCTCAAAGTGCATATGTTTAAGCCCTTATCCCCCCCCCCAATGTCATAGTATTAGCAAGTATGGAGTCTTTGGAGGGGAGGGGTTTAGATGAGGTCATGGGAGTGGAGCCCTAATCATGGTATTAGTGCCCTCTCCTCTCTCCACCATGTGAGGATATAGGAAGAAGGGTCTTCCTATATCTAAATATACTGGCACCTTGATCTCCAGATTATGAGAAATAAATGTCTGTTGTTTAAGTCACCCATTCTATGGTAGTTTGTTATGGTAGCCCAAATGAACTAAAACAGCTGGTAAGGGGGCAGAGCTGGGATTGGAAACCATATTTGATTCCTAAATAGGGATGTTTACCATGAAAACCATCTCGGTATTGGTTAATATATGTGCTAGAAGTAGGCACAACAGTGGTCCACAGGAAGGATTTACTTTATTTGAGTAGGTCAGATGAAGAGAATCTTGGGCTAGATCTTTAAAAGTAATTAACCCTGGTTTGCTGGGAGGATATGGAAGAGTGCATTCCAGGCAGCGGGAACAGCATGTGTAAAATTATGGAGACATGGAAGAGAGACTGCGTGGGGACCACATGGCCATGGAGTAGCATGTGTGTGGAGCAGTGTTTCTCCAGGGTTGTGCTGCATGAGGTGTGTATTAGGAGCCCTGGATATGCAGGGCAAACCCTCCCAAATAAAGACAGAGGGTGGTAGTAGAAGAGAATAGGCAGAAACACAAGCCATATAAAGCATGCAGAATCTTCAGGACCTAGTGAGAGATGGTCTGTGGGTGGGGGAGGGGGACTCAGAGAGGAGTCTGGGTGAGTAGGTTGGCATGAAGTGATTGGTTGGAATCCAGTGAGTCTTTGATGAGCTGCTACTTGCCAAGGAGGCCTGCCGCGCTGGAGCCATTATGCACCCATTCTTCCCTGGCTCCCCAGAGAAGAGCAGAGATGAAAACAGCGTGACTGGACAATGACATGTGGGAGAGAGCCGCCTGCACAGCTACAGTACCCGCTCTTCTGTGACACTTGCTAGGTAATACAATAGTAAAAGGGAATTTGGAGATGTGGGATATAAATCTCAATGCAAAGAGTTGAGAGTCATGGTGCCAAAGCAAAGAGCAGATGTACAAGAACAAAAACACTTTGGTGAAGAAGAAGCCTTACATTGACCATGGAGAGATGAATAATCACTCTGAGAGCATACCAAGGCTATGAAATCATGAAAGGGAGATAAAACCTAAAAGCATGCATTCTGTATATCAAGGAGAGAAGTGACTGAAACTTTCTGGACAAGCACCACAGTGTTTTCCTTCTAGATGATGTCATTCAGTTAGAATAAGGACTTAAATGACCAGCTACTGAATTGTCCATTTTTCCATGACTAACTGGCTTTTCCTGTCGTGTTTGGTCTTTGGCGTTCTGCTGCTCAGGAGACCCATATCTTGGTGTTCAGCCTTAAACCCTGCAAAATTATTAACACGAAGGACTATTTTTTAAATTCCTCTAAATTGGCAGTTAGGAGGCAATGGGGCCACTTATTTCTGTAGCCATGGTATTGATAAGTTGGTAAGGTCGTTGTATGTTTTTGAACCCGCATATTTTGCTTCCATTGGTAACGGTATCCAGCAGCTCACTATAAAACTTGATTTTATTAGATGCCCTTAAGTGTCTCTTAGGTTAAAAAGTGGGAGCTCCTGCATCTACTTACTTTTTAAGTCTTTCCTTCAGATTCTTCCTCTGAGGGATTTTTCTTTTTCTTCTATTGTTACCTTAGAAGAAATTAAGCATTATGTCAACTTTGTGAAGTTTCTTACTGTAGACAGCACATATGTAGGATACAGATTGATACTGAAATGTTGTTAGGCCAATTCTGTACCACATTTTTCTAAAAATGTTCATCTATTAGGAAGTGTCATTTATATGAGTCTTACACGAATCAGAAAGTTGGTACTGTGCAGTGGAGCAGGGCAGGGTTTGGAACAGGCTAGGCGGGGTTCTAATCCTTTCTGTCCCTCCTAGTTTGTGACCCTGAGCCAATTACTTGACCCCTCTGTGCCTTGACTTGTATATCTGTAAAATGGGGCTATTAATAGTACCTAATTCACAGGGTTGTTAGAGGATTGAATGGCAATATATATATACACCTGGCCCATATTGCTAATCATAGTTTTCTGTGTCATTGTCATCATCATTTACTCAGTTTTCATAACAGCCAAACAAGGCTTATTTTTCCAAAGGCCTACCGCCATTTTCTATACCTGGTTGACTCTTAATAAATTAGTAAATCTGAACTTGCAAATTGGAATGATAAAAAAGGAAAGTGATTTTAAAATCCTTTCCTTGATTTCTTGAGCCTTTGTTTTTAATGCTGTTACAAAGCTCATGGAATTTTCCATTTAGCTATCTTCCACTTGTGGCCTTACACGTGCAGTGAGAAAAGTTGGGTAATAGAGGGAAATGCTGGGCAGGGCAATTTATTTGACCTACATTCCTTTACTCTGGTGTTTAAGAGGCTTTATTCATATTTGTGTGCAGTCTTGAGTAACCACCAAAAATTCCATCTCCTCAGGCATTCCTTCTTCCTTAGGTAATAGATGCAAGCCCGGTCAAGCGCACTCAGATGCAGGTATGCTGTCTGGGCTGCTCTCGTGGAAAAGGAAAGCTAAGTGCCACCACATGGTACTGTGGGAAGAAGCAGGCTTGTGGTCCACTGACTTGAATCTGAATCCTAACCCCAGGCAAATCTCTTCACCCCTCTGAGCCTCAGCTTTTTTTATGTCTGAGGTCATGAAATGGAGGATCACAAGGAACATGGCACCAAATCTGGCACAACATGAAACCTACTTATCCAGAAATTTTCCTCGCTGCCTCCTTAGTGCCAGGCCCTCCTTGAGCCAAGTGCCAGGGACCAAGGTGACCAGACAGACGAGCCTGACCTTGTTAATTGGCCAGCGGACAGATGGCCCCATAGCTTGTAGCAGAGGAACATGATAGGCGTAATAATGGGGAATAAGAAGCGGTGAGAACACCCGGAAGGCTCATGCTGAGACCCAAAAGATAAGCGAGGAGTTTGCTCCCAGTCTGGTGGGAGACGGGAAGAAGGGGCCTGCAGGAGAGTGCTAAGGCGCACGGAGAACTTCAGTAAGGCTGGCCATGTTAAGAGGGCCGGGTTGACGTTCCATTTAAAAATTTGGACTTAATCCTTTTTTTTTTTTTTTTTAAGATTTTTAAATTTTCTTTTAAAGTAATGTCTACACCCAACATGGGGCTTGAACTTACAAACCCAAGATCAAGAGACATGTGCTGTACTGACTGAGCCAGCCAGGCACCCCTGGACTTTAGCTCAAGAATAAGAGGAAACCTCTTGCAGGGTTTTACATGGAGAAGTGATACAATGGATTTGGATTCTAGAAAGACAATTCAAGGAAGAGATTGGATCTGAGTGGAAGAAACACGGAGGCCTGGATTCTGACTCAGCTGAGAGGTAGTGGATGTCTTCCAGGTGAGAGATGATGGCAGCCTGGTCTTAGGAAGAAGAGGCCTCCAGGAAGAAAGGAGTGGTGTTTTCATTCATTCACTTATTCATTCACATATTTTAATTGAGCATCTTTTGTATGCCACACGCTGCTCCAACTGCCATGGATACAATAGTGAACCGTCTCTGCCTCTTGGACTTCCGTTCAGCATACAACACAAACAAGTACGAATGAAACACACATGACACCTGATTTTATGACCAGGCTGATGCTCACCTCCTTGATCTCACTCTTGGAAGGAAAGGTTGAATATAGTTGAACCCGTGTTTCTCTGGCCAGCCTCCCCAGTGAACGGTCAGTGCATAGCTCTGACCATGATGATGGCATGCCTGAGTCCTAAAAGCCAGAATTTTCTGCTCTTCCCACCCCCACCCCTACTCCGGAGCCACTCTTGCAGCTGCCCCTCCCCCCCCCCCAACAGATCCAGGAAAAGGACTGATTCAAAGCTACTCAGAGCCAGGCTCACAAACTAAACTATGGACAGTGACAGAATATCATTATCAACTCAGCTACCTATTGCTAGAAGGTACCTTGAAGACCTTCTAGAAGGTCAACTTTGCCCTGAGACCATTGGGTCTAAGAAACCCCGGCTTCCACAGTAATTGTTGCTCTGTGACAATATGGCAGTGATTCTCCATGTTTGGTCTCTGACCACTGGTGGGCAGGGAGGGTCCCAACAATGGAAGGAGAACTGAACTATGCCAGGTCTTTCTTCTGCTGCTAGAGGCCCACAGGCTATTATTTTTACCCAGGACAGAGGTGTGTGTGCTCAAATTCAAGATACCTCCAATCATATATGCAAGTTCATATGCCTTAAATAAGGGAACCCTTACCCTACCCTGACAAATGAAGACAGTGGACTTAATCTAAGGGGACCTAGATAGCACAGGGAACAGCCAGCTCCTTGGGGGCTGTGCTGAAGTGTAAGTCATGGGATTTTAATGTGAAAATCTCCATTTTTAAATGTTGGCAACCAAGGGCGTGTTTTTTTAAACATACACTTCATAATCTCTACTTCTTCTACTTCTCCTTCTCCTCCTCCTACTTCTACTTTCTTCTTTCTTATTCCCTCTTTCTTCTTTCTTCTTCAAGAGAGGTATGGGAGGGGCACCTGGGTGGCTCAGTGGGTTAAGCCTCTGCCTTCAGCTCAGGTCATGGTCCCAGGGTCCTGGGATCGAGCCCCGCATTGGGCTCTCTGCTCAGCGGGGAGCCTGCTTACCCCTCTCCCTCTGCCTGCCTCTCTGCCTATTTGTGATCTCTCTCTCTCATAAATGAAATCCTTAATAAAAAAGAGAGAGAGAGAGAGGGTAGGAGAGAGGTGAAGAGGGAGAAGAGAGAATCTTAAGCAGGTTCCATGCCCAGCTCAGGGCTCCATCTCACAACCCTGAGATCATGACCTGAGCTAAAATGAAAAGTAGGACCCTTAACCAACTGAGTCATCCAGGTACCTCAACAGTATGTAATCTTCTGTGGGCTGCATTCTTTATCCTTTCCAAGGCTGTCCTGCAAAAACCTCTGCTTGTGGCATGTACTTTTTTTTTTCCCCTTTTCACTCCTCACTGAATCCTTGAGTCCCTCATTATATCTAATAGGAGTGACTCAAAATTGGGCAACATGTTCTTGCATTTCTCGAAAAGTTACATATAAAGTAAGTTTATGTATATACAAGGATTTTATATAGGAAGAATTTTCAGCTGGGGTATTAACAGTTAACTATAAGTAACAGTTGTAAACGTTTCTCTGAAAGGAGAAATTTCTGAATTCTTGTCAATTTACAAACACATTATGGAACACAAACATTTTATGGAAAGCAGTGCATGCAAATATATTAAATATATATTTATACACAGAACGTATGAGTAAATAATATATTTTTCTTAGAAATTGTCAGATACTTACTTTTTCCAACATCAAATAGTGAGGACTATTTAAAGTAAAAAAGAAAGAAACTTCATATATTCTGCATAGACATTTTGTTACCTCTTTTATGGCAAGGAATAATAAAAGCAGGTGCCTCTATTCTGATGTTATATAGCTTTAGATTGCTCCTGAGTGGCTCAGTTGTTAAGCCTCTGACTTCAGCTCAGGTCATGATCCCAGGACTCTGGGATCGAGCCCTGCATTGGGCTCCTTGCTTGTGTCTCCTTTCTCACTCCCCTGCTTGTGTCTCCTTTCTCTCTGTCTCTTTCTGTAAAATAAATAAATAAACTCTTTAAATAAATAAATTGGAGGGGAGAGGGATGGGAGGTTGGGTGAGCCTGGTGGTGGGTATTATGGGGACATGTATTGTATGGAGCACTTGGTATGGTACATAAACAATGAATTCTGGAACACTGAAAATTTTAAAAAATAAGTACAAATTCAAAAAATAAATTAATTAATAAATAAATTAAATACAAGTTTCAGGAAGGAACAAATTTTTATATCTCCTTTATGATTGTAATCTTTTGCTTTCTAAAAATTAAGCTATTTGCTTCTAAAAGAAAATGTCTATTTGACCAATACTACTATGTTAGTAGGTACCTTACAGTGTTGTAAATTTGTTTTACACACAATATCCTTATAATCAGCTTCTCATTTTTGTTTAAATCCTTAAAAATATCTCTTGGAGGTAGAATATACAGGTTTTAATGAAGTAATGAAAATAAAGGACTTAGTGCAATGCTTGAAATTCGACAGGCAGGCAACATGTCAACAGTTACTGTTATCATTATTGATATCACTGCTGTCATAAGCCTGCTTGACAGATGAAAAAACTGAGTCTGAAGTAACTGAAGTCCATTATTGTTATAAAACTAGTAAGCTTTAAGAGACTAAAAAATTTTAAGGCAAAGTTCTATTGACCTAAACTCCACAGACTGTCATTTATAACAAAAAGAACAAACAAATACAGTTGACCCTTGAGCAATACAGGGCTTAGGAGTGCCAACTACCCTGCGGTTGAAAATCTGCATCTAACATTTGGCTACCCCCTACCAGTTTAACTACTAATGGCTTACTGTTGGCCACAAAAGAAAATGTTAAGAAAATCATTTAAAAAGCAAATACACTTACAGTATGATACTGTATTTATTAGAAATAAATCTGTGTGTATGTGGACCCGCACAGTTCAAATCAGTGTTGTTCAAGGGTTAGCTGTATTGTATGACGTTTCATTTTATAGATAAAGAAACTGGAAGTAGGAAAGGGTTAAATCACCTACCAAGGTCATACTGCAAGTGGCAGAGCCAAGAAGTGCTCTGAGACCCAAAGCCAAGGCCCCTGACCTTCTTCCAGAGTATATTGTCTCTTACTACGTTGTATCTAGTTGATGCTCTCAAGGAGCAGGTATTTTATTTTTAACTGATAGTAAGCGTTTGAGAGGTTTAGGTCACTAAGAAAATAGTCTTTGTTTCATAAAATTGTAGGAGAAAGCAGTCATCTTGGATAGGATTTTCTGTAAAGTAAACAAAAGGGTTTTGTTCTTGGTTTAAAAAAAGAAATCTATTTCTTTCCATGTCTGTGAGGTGACCTTTCCGATGTTACACTGTGGGTAGAATTCATTCTGTAGGATGTGAGTGGGATTTGGGGAGTATGATGGGAATGACTGATGAATCCATACCCCATTCGTAAGTGGCTTGTCATTGTTAAAAAAACAGTGCAGTTCTGGTCTCACAGATGAATGGGGAAAACATAAACGATGGATATAGGAAAATATCAGTTCGAATTAGGTTTAGCTGTGAGTAAACCCCCCCTCCCCCAAAAGCCTCAAATGCCAGTGCCTCAAACAAGGTAGAATTTTATTTCTCGTGCATGTAAAAGAAATGTGGAGGTCAGGAATTGAAGGCAGTTTCAAGATGACTGCAGATTTTTTCCAGTTTTGCTGCTCCTTCATCCACAATAAAGGCCTTCCTTCCTCATGGTCCAGGCTGGCTGCTTGAACCCTTCTATCACATTGTAATCCAGCTGGTGGGAAGGAAGAAGGGCACATCTCCCTTCCTTTCAGGATACCTTCCAGAAGTCACACCTGACACCTTTGTCTAGATCCAGAGAGCTAGAATGTGTTCACAGGACTGTGCTTCACATGGCTAGAATGCACTCAAACGTGTGGAACACACACCTGGCTGCAAGGGAGACTAGGAAATGGAGTCTCATCCTGGGGTGTGGGGATGAGAAGATATTCTCTCAATGAGGAAGAGGGAGAGAACAGATACTGGGGTACTAGTAGTCTGCCACAGAAAGAATGGAAAGGAGATCACTGTGTAACAGAGAAAGATTGCCTCTGGTCCTCTCTTGGAGGAAGCCAGGGTGGGAATCCTGGAACAAATGTGCCGATGTGGGTCTGATCCTTTTAAGCTGAGTGCCCGCCTTTGAATGAATGATAGAAATCTTAAGGAGCCTGTGCCTTAAAAGTGCTGCTTCACTACAAATAAGACCTACCTGAGGAATTATATCACTAATGAATCACTAGCTCAAAACCTGCACTTACTTTCAGAAGCTTGCGACTTCCATTTGAAGGTCTGAGCTCCCAGACATAGATACAGACTGCGCGAGGGACATGGATTCTGAGGTTCTTGCGACCTGCTCTCTGCCATGCGCACACACACTCAGGGTGTCTCATCGTGGGTGGGCCGTAAAAAGAGGCATTGGAAAGAATGTTTAGGGAGCTGGCTGCTTTTCTGCTTTCTCCTGTCCTAGTGCTCTTTCCTCTCAAGAAATATTGAAATAATAATCCTAGCAACTAGTTTTTGAATGCTTAACCCATTACACATGTTATTACACTTAAACTTCAGAACGACTCCAAAAGGTAAGGCTTTATTCCTTCTCACTGTTACAGACGTAGAAGCTCAGAGATAGTCACATAACTAATAAGGGAAGTTACAGGAATTTGAACTGGGATCTGGTGGACTCCAAAATCCATGTCCTTTATCACCATAGCCCCCCATCTTTAAAAAACACATGAAGCTACAAGGACCCATTCAATGTTTCTTTTTGTATAAGCAGCCTAGGGAAAGTAAAGAGGTTTTTCTTGTCCTTGGACTTGTATGGGGACTCCCTGGACCCTTTCACTGGCTCTTTACTGAACCAGTGAATTTAGAACTGCCTCTGTCTAGAGAGCCAGAAGAGAGGAGAGCTTAGAGCTCTCCAGCAGTGGGAGGGCAGGGGGTCAGTAGCAAAAACTGTTTTTTCCCAGTTTATTGTCCCTTGCTTTCACCACTCTGCTAGGGTTTTTTGTTTGTTTTTGTTTGGTATTTTGTTTTATTTTGTTTTGTTTTCTCAGTCGCCTTCATCTTATAGCTAGCTGTCCCTAGTTACCTAGAGATATGACTGTGTCTCTAGGGCTTTGGGTTTCTTCATCTTTCTGGAGGGTATGCGGGGGTAAGGAGGGAGAGAGGGAGGTAAGGATGGAGAAGAGGGGAAGAGGGGTTACAGAGAGAAGAGCAAGGAAACTACTTTCCCTGCCAGGCTCAGCAAATTTCTCCTCAGTCTGTATTAGTCCAAATGGGGTCAGGTGTTTGTCCCTGACCCAGTAGATAAAGCTGGGAAGTGGGCTAACACAAGTAAACTCTGAACCACAAATCCCACTCCCAGATTAACTTCCCCCTGGCCCCTGGGCTTTGCATTAGAAGCTGTGGGTACCCAAATAAACATAAAGGTTATGTTTGTAAAACACTGGGAATAGGGCATGGGAGAGCATCTAGTATCTACTGGGTTGTCCCTGTTGTGAGAATCAGCGCCCACCCACTTCTAGCAGCACCCCAAGACCCAAGGAATTAGGGCTCAGCCCTTGACTCACGACTTTTGGAAGGCTGCTGACCCCTAGTGTTTAAAGTAGAGCATTGGACAGAGAATCACAAAGATTTGGCTCCACCTTTGAAAGGAGAATCGCAAAAGCTGTGCCGTCCTCGCCGTCCCCTCGCACAATGAGGGTGTGAGCAAAATGAAGCTTCTAGAAGTACTTTGATGAGCACAAAGCCCCCAGCCACTGGCACACTGGTTTAGTGAATACTTGTGTGAGTAAAGGAAGAACCCAGATATTACTCCTGCCCCCCTTCCTAGCCACTGCTTTCACTTGTAAATATCAAATGTATCAGCCTGCTTGTATTCACAAAACAACTACTGAGCAACCGATTGTATTTGGAATATGTGCATATAAATATGAAAGTATTCCAGCCATCCCAAATTCTCATGTTTTGTGATACGGGATGCCACTCCCATAGTAGGATAGCAGAGAAGACACTGATTATGCAGAGCTTTTTATTTCAACCAAATCTGCAAAGTAGGAGCCCTCTTTTGAGCCGTGGGTGAAGCTGGGTTAGAGGGGGCCTTCCCTTGGTCTGTGCTTTTGAAGTAACATGGTATTTCCTGGGGTCCATGTTTTGGGGTAGGTGCTGAGAGGAAAGGCAGAAAAATGGTAATTCTAAGATGGATCTCCAGAAAAATTGAATAATGTTGTTGTCTTAATTTTGTTTTGCTTTTAACTGACTTCCAATTCAAGTGTAATGTGGCAGTTCTCGGGATGAGAGAAATTTGGCATAAACCACCAAGGAGAAGTGAACTGCCACTGGCTACGGAGGGCACCGAAGGACAGATAGGATTTCCCAATTCTGAGGTCCAGGGGAGAGTTCTGGGAAATGGTGGCAGCCACAGCTGTGGAAGTTCCCACAGCTGTTTGGTTTTGGCAGGCCGGCTGCTGCTGACTGAAAAGAGCGGGGCTGCTCCTGTCCAGGGGCTCTCCTGATACACAGCCTGAAAGATCTCTCCTGAGAGGAGCCATGCTCTGTCTCTCTCTGCCCCTTTGCACGGGGGTGGGGGGGTGGGGGGGGATGGGCAGGTCCATGTCATCGTGGTCATGGGAGTCACGGATGGGAAAAAAAATCAAACGATATCATTGTGTCCTGCAGTATTATACCAGTTTTGTTAGCCTCCTCTTGTCTCCTAGGTAAAAGCAATGCTACTGGTTGTCAAGACCATCCTTAATACCATTTTGGTATTTTGTTAAGAATGAAGATAGATAGATACTAAATATTCTCACTTTCAGTTGAAAATTGCTTAATTCCACTTTGGATTCATTCTTCTCTCCTACGATTCACAGTGTTCTTGCAGAAATACAGATTGTATTCAGTCGGTGTTTCACTGAGACTTAGAAAGCTACTTACGTTGCAAACCAATCCCAATCAGCCAGTTTGAAATGCCCTATTTTCAGCTGTATTTGTGCTTCAGGGAGAAAGTGATGGAAGGGCTCCATGTTGGCTTCGTGGGGCTCGTGAATGAATAATGGGCGAGTAACGGACGACCTGGGGTTTGTGCCAGCAGAACCTCCTGCACATCTGCTTTCACAAGCGCTTGACACGGGCTCTACATTTTTTAAAGGTGCCAAGTACAGAAATTTGGTTGGTGTGCTTTTCTAAGAGCTCTCTGTGACTCTCTAAAAGGAGGATTAATTATTAGGAAGGTTACAACACTGGGTAGAAAAACAAAAGTATTTTTAGAATTGTGTTATCCACAGGTTTACTTATAGCTTCAGTGTGTTTTCTTTGGTTTGGTTTTTGCTTCCCCCATACCGCCACGTGTGTGTGTGTGTGTTGAATAGATAATAACCAATTAGGAATTCCCTTGAGAAAAAGGCTCAGCCTGAGAAATGTGGGGAAACCATGGCTGGAGAATTCTGGCACAGCTGTTTAATTCTGGCAAGAAAAAAAAAAATGGAGTTCTTTGTTTCCGTGTCTGAGGCAACATGGTACCATGCTGCAGTGTGATTTGCGACAGACGAAAGCAAGTGCCCGGGAACGTGCTTCATACCTGCCCTCTAATTAGGTCCCCAAATAACCCTTTGAAGTAGGGTTTATTACTCTCCTTACAGAGATGAAGAAGTCGAGGCCTAGAGAAGTTATGAAATTCGCCCCAGGCATAGTTTTTAAAGGGTGTAGCCAACTTTTGAATCCAGACCTTTCTAAACTCAAAGATCCTGTTCTTTCTACCATACCAAATGGCACTGGACTCAAGTTTTTGTCTCTGAAATTAAAAAATAAAACACACAACAACACGCATTTATTCCAGTTAGTGTTTCTCAACAGTGACATGTGGTTTCTCTGGAGCCCTTATATATTCACTGAGATTTTGATTGCTTTGTATTCATTTTGAAAAGAAACTATTAATAATAAGCATATTCTGGATCCCGTGGATTATAACTTTATAATCCAGTACTATGCTATTATGTAAGCAATTCTGGTTCTAATTATGTTTACACTGACACCAAATAATTCTCCGCCCCGGAGGTTGCTAGCTGCCCTACCAACATCTGGTCTCTCTTCCTTCCTCACTAACAAGCCTGATTTGACTGCAGGTAGCAATATGCCTGTATTACCCAGACTCCCTTGAATTTAAGAATAGCCATGTGACATTGTTCTGGCCAATGATATGTAAGTGTTACTGGGTGGGGCTTCCCAGAAAGACTCCTAAAGGTAGCCACTTAGCCAGCTAATTGCACTCTCTATTCTTTCTTCTTTCCTAGCCTGGAAAGTTATGACCACGAGGGCAGGAAAACAAGCTAGGGATGGCTGCAGATGGAATGAGTCTGAGTCTCTAAGGACTGCAAACAAAACAAAACAAAACACAAACAAAAAAGCCCAACAAACATCACAACAACCTGACTTTCCACAGACAACTTATTATATGGGAACAATAAGCTGATTTTAAAAATAGCCTTAGCGTGATAATAATTTACATACCATGAAATTCACCTGTCTTAAGTGTACAATTAAGTGATTTCTAGTACATTTTCAAACTTGTGCAAACATCACCACAATCCAAATTTAGAAAAAGTCTACCACCCTCAAAAGATCTTATTTGCCCAATCCCACCCTCGACCCTAGGCTTCATCTGCCTCCTGTCCCTGTAGATTTGCCGCCTTTGGACATTTCTTTTTTTTTTTTTTTTTTTTTAACAGAAGTCTCTTCCATTTCTTCCTTTTTTTTTTTTTTTTTTTTAACAGAAGTCTCTTCCATTTCTTCCTTTTTTTTTTTTTTTTAAGATTTTATTCATTTATCTGTCAGAGAGAGTGAGCACAGGCAGAGGCAGAGGGAGAAGCAGGCTCCCTGCTGAGCAAGGAGCCCGATGTGGGACTTGATCCCAGGACACTGGGATCATGACCTGAGCCGAAGGCAGCCGCTTAACCAACTGAGCCGCCCAGGTGTCCCTTCTTTGTACATTTCATGTAAACAGAATCATATTCTTCTATATCTGGCTCCTTTCACTTAGTTTACTGTTTTTGAGGTTTATCCATGTGGTAATATCAGTAATTCGTTCTTTCGTATTGCTGGCTAATATGCCATCATATGGCTCTCCCATGGTTTTTTTATCCATTTACTGGTTCATGGACATGTGGATCGTTTCTACTCCACTGATAGGTGAGCAATGCTGCCATGAACTCGTACATGTCTTTGTGAGACTTGTGTTTTCATTTCTCTTGGGTGGATAATTAGGAGTGGAATTGCTGGGTCATATGGTAAATTTATGTTTAATTTTTTTAAAAAGAAACTGCCAAACTGTTTTTCACAGTTGCTGCACCACCTTATGTTCCCACCCACAATGTATGAGGGTTCAGTTTTTCCATATTCTCACCAATAATTGTTGTCTTTTTTATTATACCCATGCTAAGTGGTCATGAAATGGGATGTCACTGTGGCTTTAATTTGTGTTTATTTCCCTCGTGACTAATGATACTGAACATCTTTTCACATGCTTATTAGCTCATCTTTTTAATGGGTTTATCTGTCCTATTGGTTTGTAAGAGACCTTTGTATATTCTGGATACAGATCCTTTATCAGAAATAATATCTGCACATATTTTCTCCCAGACTGTGGTTTATATTTTTATTATTGATAACTTTTGAAACATAACAGTTTTTAATTTTGAAGAAATCTGGTTTTTTTTTTTACTTTCTTCTTTTATGGATCATGCTGTTGGGTGTTGTATTTAAGAATGTTTTTCTGTGTCCTTTGTATGTCCATGTAGATTTTAGGATCAGCTTGTCAATTTCTGCCTAAAGTCTCTTGGAATTTTGATGGGAACTGTTTTGCATCCACAGGCCAATTTGAGGAGAATTGCCATTCGGTAATTATATTGAGTCATCTAACCCATGAATATAGAATGTCTTTCCATTTATTAGGTCTTCTTTAATTTCTCTCAGCAATAATTTATAGTTTTCAGTGTATAAATCTCATACATCTTTTGTTCCTTAGTTTCTAAAGTCACTGTTTTATGGACTTTCTTCTGCTAAATCAAAGTCCTGGTTCATGTTCTAATTGGCTGTTAAAATAGAAAATTTACAGGAATAGAGGTAGACTTACATGCATATATAATACTTTTCTGTGAAGCCTGCATGCCATCTTTTTTTAAAAATTTTTTTTTTAATTTTATTTATTTATTTGACAGAGAGACCACAAGTAGGCAGAGAGGCAGACAAAGAGAGAGAGAGGGAAGCAGGCTCCCCGCTGAGCAGAGAGCCTGATGTGGGGCTTGATCCCAGGACCCTGAGATCATGACCTGAGCTGAAGGCAGCGGCTTAACCCACTGAGCCACCCAGGCGCCCAGCCATCTTTTTTTTTTTTTTTAACTTTTTTTTTTTTTTTTAAGATTTTATTTATTTATTTGACAGAGAGAGATCACAGGTAGGAAGAGAGGCAGGCAGAGAGAGAGAGGAGGAAGCAGGCTCCCTGCTGAGCAGAGAGCCCGATGCAGGACTCGATTCCAGGACCCTGAGATCATGACCTGAGCCGAAGGCAGCGGCTTAACCCACTGAGCCACCCAGGCGCCCTGCCTGCATGCCATCTTGATGCATTAGATGAACAGTCACTTTCACAGGGGACAATGGAGATGGTGGTGAGAAAACTGAGTAAGCACCTGGCACGAGGGGCACCCGGTATGAGGGACAGCCGCACCGGCAACCCAAATGAACCTTCACTTTACAATTAGTACCAAATGTGTAAAAGACAATAAAGCTACATCATCTGTTACAATAACTCAGTATCTATTCACTGTAGTTAGTTGATTGTATATAATTTTTTTATATTTGTAAGTTTGTTTCATGTATTATCAACATAAAGAATTTTTACCTAGTTTTACATTTATTGACCCAATGTTTTTCCCTTTAATGGGTGTTTAGTATTCAACATGTGAAAACACTGAATTTAGTTTATTAGTTTACAAAGCATTTTCTTTTTACCATATTATTATTCTCACAGCAACCCTGGAGCTTCAGTAAAATAAGGGTTTTTATTATTCCCATGTTATCAATGATGAAACAAAGATTCACAGACAGTAAGTGATGTGTATAATTTTATACATCTATATGTGGCAATTATGGGATTTAAAATTTGGAGTTCGGGCTCCAAATCCCTTACCCTTTCTTTGTGCTACATATATTAGTGACTATTGATCAGTTTCTGAAACCCCACTAAGGACACAAGGGAAATAGGAAACTTTAGGGAAGTCTGCAACCTAGGTAGGGAGGTAAAACCCATGAAAAGTGCTAAAAGTAAAGTTAGTATGAGAGAGCCCACAACCCAGAAACTAAGTTGTGTTGACATTTGCAGAATGCACACAACTCTCTGGACCTGAGGAATTGAGTAGGAAAACCTGAGCTGAATGATGGAGAGGGAGACTATCATCCAGCCCAGACCCATGACACCAGCCCACCCCGCCTCCAGAAGTGGAGCACTCATTCCTCCCAGCTTCTGAGAAGGTTAGCAGTCAACATTTCTCATCTGGGAACCTGTTTGGGAATTGCCCATGGCCGAAGAGAGCTGCCTTGCCCAAGGTCACATGCCCTTCTGAAGGGCAGCCCTTATCGAATGCCTGGTTGATGCTGGGACATAAAAGGCCTGGACTCTTTCTCCCAACATGGGTTGACTCTGATGGGCCAGCCGAGCCCCAGAGCTGCCTTACAGGATCAGCTAGGCTTTGCTGTAGCTGCATCAGAAGGCAGCTTCCCCTTCTGCCCTATATTACTTCCTCTGGTCCCTCCCAGCTGTGGATCACCAGCGTGCTCCTTAGTCAAGTTCCTGCTGGTGACCTCCACCTTAGTCCACCTCCTGGGGAACCAGTCTGCACCAAATGATCTCTAAGGTTTCCAAGGAGCCGAAATAGCATGAATGAAAGCCAGAATGAAGGCCAGATTTCTTCTTGAGGCTATAGCAGAGAATAAATGGAGTAAAGTGTTTTATAGAGGCTAGAAAACAGGGCCCAGTGGTGGAGGACTTTGAAAAACAGGATGAGGTATCAGCTTTGATAGAGAACTTTCTTGGGAGAAAGCCTTAGCTTAGCCATATGCCCAATGAGAATACTGGAGCTGACCCTAACATTCCCTTGGTGAAGTGAATGCGTCACCAAGGTATCAGCCTAGACCCTGGACTTTTGCTGCCCTATTCATCTGATCCTCTGAACTGTGCCCTGAAGCCAAAAAATACAAGTCTGTATTTAAGATCTCCCTTGCCAACTTTCTTCTTGTGTGACTTTTAAGCTTCAGTTGCTCATTTGGAAAATGGGTATATTTTGAAGATTGAAATACTCCTGATTTCCAAGGCAATTCGTTGGTATCATGTGATGCGAGGCTTCCATGCCAAGATAAATCTGGGTGATTCTAGACTAAACTAAATGGGGATGCCTGGGTGGTTCAGTTGGTTAAGCATCTGCCTTTGGCTCAGGTCATGATCCCAGGGTCTTGGGATCGAGTTCTGCATCAGGCTCCTTGCTCAGTAGGAGCATGCTTCTCCCTCTGCCTCTCTCTCTCTCTCTCTCTAGAAAAGAAATAAAATCTTGTAAAAAATTTAAGTTAAATGGATATTTTTTAAATAATTTTTTTTATTTTTTTATAAACATATAGTGTATTATTAGCCCCAGGGGTACAGGTCTGTGAATTGCCAGGTTTACACACTTCCCAGCACTCACCATAGCACATACCCTCCCCAATGTCCTTAACCCCACCCCCTCCCCCCAGCAACCCTCAGTTTGTTTTGTGAGATTAAGAGTCACTTATGGTTTGTGTCCCTCCCGATCCCATCTTGTTTCATTTATTCTTTTCCTACCCCCCAAGCCCCCCACAATGCATCTCTACTTCCTCATATCAGGGAGATCATATGATAGCTGTCTTTCTCTGATTGACTTATTTCGCTAAGCATAATACCCTCTAGTTCTACCCACATTGCTGCAAATGGCAAGAGTTCATTTCTTTTGATGGCTGCATAGTATTCCATTGTATATATATACACCACCTCTTCTTTATCCATTCATCTGTTGATGGTCATCTAGGTTCTTTCCATAGTTTGGCTATCATGGACATTGCTGCCTATAAACATTAAATGGATATCTTTACCATAAGATTTCTTAGTCTTTAATATGTTGCTGTGTCTTGTGGTCTCAAGGAAGGGAATCTTACCTTAACTCATCAGGACAACATTTCCCCACTCCTGACATCTTCCCAGAGCATCTACTGTGCTTGTGTCCTGCTGAAGTCATATTGAGAAGACCTGGTCCATTGCACAAGCAGTTAGTAAATGTTGAATCAGATGATAACCATTATCATGGTCTGCCCTGCCTTGACCTTTAACTAAGTTAGGAATCTCTCAGAAATATGATAAGACTTCCCATTGACTTTGGTACTCAAGGTCAACGTGATCTTGCTTGTTTAATCTGGATAGGTATAATTCAATTCAAAGATATCTCCAAATCACGACATATATCTTTTAAGGAATGATACTCTCTCAGGCGCTTAGATTGGGGAGAAGGATGGGTTTCCAGTCCATGCTATCTTCATGGAATGGGTAGTGGCCACCTTGTTGTGCTGAAACAGATGGCGGCTGACTTGCAAGAACAGAGCAATGTGTTGAAAAGAATGCTGAAGCTGTGTTTGGACTGTCTGAGCAAGGGTGCTCTGATGGACTTGTGACATCACCCATTAACATAATACTTGCTACCTTTATTTTAGACTATGGTTTAACTAATACATTCCTTGACCTATTGAAGACAGTGGGAGAATAAATAAATCATAAACCATCCCAAATGCAGCACGTTCAAAACTAACTCATTATCATCATCTTCTCTGACTTGAGTCTATGCCAGTACCCTTCATCTCAGATAATGGCAGTGGTCTCCACCATCATATCCATGATATCCATGATATCCATGACCATTCAGTCACCAAGTCTTGCCAATTTTGTCTTCTGTGTCTCAAATCATCCCCCTCCCCATCACAGCTATCCCTGCCATTCTACAAATGCTATCAACTGTGTACCAAGTGCTATAGCTTCTCCCATCTGGCCTCCTGCCCCCCGCCCCAAGTCCTGTACCCTTTAAATCGCTCCCCCAACTTACGCACCTGTTTACCTGTTCAGGTGGGTTTCCTACTCAAACACTCTAATGAATTCCTCAGGGGAAAGCCTAAACTCCTAAATTTGGCATTAGAAGCTTCCCATGTCTTGATCCTTCTCATCGCTGGTCTCATTTCTTGCTATTCTCTTGCACTGTACCAAAACCGATCTGCTGAACTGCCTAACTCATGCTTTTTTTTTTTTTTTTTTAGCTTCCATGCCTTTGCCGTACTTTCTATCCTAAATGTTTTCTGTACCCTTCCTGCCAAGTTAACTCTTGCCCATCACTGGAGCTCAGCCATCACCTACTCTAGAGAATCTTTCTTGACCTCTCCCTTTCCCAGACTTGGTTAGATACTGTAACCAGTTATATATGTTGAACTAATATAAATCTGCAATGTATACTTTTCTGTTTATGTGTCTGTCTGCCCCTTGAAAGTGAGTATTCCTTGTACTGTTAACTTACCTGCTTTATCTTAAGCCCTCAATAAACCAAGGAAAGGTATGGACCAAGTGAAGGAATTAAGTATATATGATACATAAAACTAAACCAGCAGCAGCTCATGGACATCAAGAATGTAACCTGTGCTCAGGTAAAGGATTCTCTTTGTGGATTAAGAATGATTGCCATCCATGACTGGTGAGGTCTGAAAAGGCAAAGTAGGCAACAGGGTATCATCAGTGAAAACAGCACCAAGAAGATTCTAAGAACCTTAAGTGTCCTATAAAGTAACATGGACACTGAGTTGTGTCTTTCTTTCCCTGAAAACCAATCACTTTAAGAAGTGCTTAGCTGGGTTGAAAATCATTTTCCTACTTTTTGTGTGTGGCCATTCTGGGTATTAGCCCGTATCTGTACTTCCGTAGCTACCTTTTTAAAAATGCCTACAATTTGGCTTATTTTCTTCATGAATTGCTATAAGAAGAACGCCTTCTTACTACTGAGGAGATCAGATTTAAGTTAACCCAAGTGACCCTATATGGTGAATTACCGAGTAGATTAATACTTCTTTTCAACCAGATGACAACAGTGGAGGAATTGAGTGTAAGCTGTCAGCTCCCGGATGGACCCCTCACTGGACTTTTGTCACTGTGGTTTCTGCCAGCCATAGCCTCGACACCTTGGTTTTGAAGGGCCTTGGGAATATGGTCTTGCAGACTCTTTTGTGCCCCCATTGTTTAGATTTTCTTTTTTTATACACATATACTTCCAATGTGCTGCAGTCTAAGAACCCGAATTTAAAATAAACGTGCATCTCTCTCTCACTCACCTGGTGGTGAGACCTTCAGCAGCTGAGGCCAGCGGAAGCCTAGACATATACCCTAAATTCAGACACTGCTGTCCATGCTGATGAGCAAGGGTGTTTATCAAGTTTATGTATATTACACTCAAGTACCGCAGGAGTGTTGCAGAGGAGTGAGTGGCCGTTGTGTGAAAATGTCCCCCATCCTCAGATGGTGGCAAATGAAGAAAGCATTTTACACCAAAGCAGTACCTTCTGTGCTCCTATCACAGTGCCCCCGGTCAGAGTGCTCTGAAAATAACGTCCTGGGGATGGAAAGCAGTTGGAAAGCTGGGGACCATAACTGGGTATCCTTTAAAGCAGGGACAGTAACACGCTGAGATTCAAAAGCAAAGTGGAAAAGAGTGTCGCAAGGCTGACCACTTGTGAACGCCCTGAACAACTTGTCATCAGCCCTTCTCTGCCATCTCCTCTCTGATCCTTATCCCCTCAAGTTCATGTCTTCTTCCCCAGGAAGGGGCATTTTGGAGCTGTGGGCAGAGCACTGTCTGGGGGTCCGCTGGGCCTTTGCATGGCTGTAGGCCAGCTTGGGGTTCAGGAATCCCTGCCACCACCATCAGGCCCCTCGGTGCTAGGGGCTTTGCTCTCATGAACTCCTGCAACCCTCATAACCACACTGTGAGGAGGCACTGAGGCTCAGAGAAGCTGAGTTTCTGGACAAAGGTCCCTCAGCAGGATCAGGTGAGACCCGCTTAGAGGCCCTGCCCAGGTCTATGGAGATGTGTTAAGTCCTTTCTGCAAATTACATAATTTCCTTTTTTGCAAATTACATAATTTTGTTAAGGAAGCCTGCTTCTTCCTCTCCCACTCCCTCTTCTTGTGTTCCCTCTCTCATTGTGATTCTCTGTGTCAAATAAATAAGTGAAATCTTAAAAAAATAAAATAAAAATGAAAAAAAGCTTAACTGTGTGGTCCTTATCCTCTGTCTTAGTTATCTATTGCTTTGTAGCCACTTACTATAAAATTTAACAGCTTAAAACAACAAACATTTATTATCTCAGTTTCAGACAGTCAGGAATCTGGGAGCTGCTTGGCTGGGTAGTTCCGGCCCAGAGTCTCTCATGAGGTCACGGTCAGAATGTCCAACAGGGCAGCAATCCTCGAAAGACCTGAGTGAGTCCTTGCAAGTTGGCTCGTGCACATGGCTGGAGGCCAAGGGCCAGAGGCCTCCACTTCTCACCATCCGTGTGGCCCTTTCCATACATTACTTGAGTGTCTTAGAACAGAGTGGCAAACTTCCCCTAGTACAAGTGATGGGAAAGAAAGAGAGAGAGAAAGCAGATGTGTCTTTTTAAACCTAGTGCCTGGTGTGTCTCTTCTGCTTTTCTTTTCTAGAGAAGAAAGTCGCTAAGTCTGGCCCTTCCTCAAAAAGAAGGGAATTGGGTTCCACTGCATTAAGGAAAGAGCATGAAAGAATTTGGGACATATTTTAATTTTTTTAAGATTTTATTTATTTATTTGATGGAGAAAGAGATCACAAGTAGGCAGAGAGAGAGAGAGGAAAGCAGGCTCCCCACTGAGCAGAGAGCCTGATGTGGGGCTCCATCCTAGGACCCTGGGCCTAGGACCTGAGCCCAAGGCAGAGGCTTAACCCATTGAGCCACCCAGGCGCCCTAGAATTTTGGACATATATTTAAAACCACCCCACTTTCTCTGCTCTTCTGAGGAAAACAAAACAAAACAGAAAAGGAAAAAAAAACACAACCTCTAAAAGTAAATCCCTTTGCTTTTTCTGTTTGACTGTCACTTGCATGTCCTTACCACCCAGGGGCTTCAGTGAGGAAAACATTTCCCCACCCCTTAACTGCTTCCTAAGGAAATGGTTATTTGCACAGCAGAATATCTTTACTTATCTAAGGAAATTACAGGGACTGGAAAATAATCCTTCCGATGAAGCTCTGATTTCAGCCAGGCACTCAATCCAGAGTCTGTCTCCCACTCTTCATCCTACAGGCCAGTGACCTAAGGGAGGCCACCAGAAGGCTGAGCTGGTACCTGGGGCTCTCCCACAGATTGGCCCCCCACATACTTTTCTCCTCCTATGGCCCCAATTGAGGCCCGGGCTTCTGGGAGAATAAGCCTGCTGCCTGGTATTCCCAGCTCTGGACAGATGGCTCAGGTCATTGGGTCCTGGGAGCCATCTCTCCCTGGGCCAGTTGATCCTGGCTGGGATCAGCCAGCTATTTCAAGGTTTCAGTGAAAGCTCTACTAATTACCAGGGTCACCTGGCAAACTGGAGAATTCTGCTGTTGGCCATTTCCAGCTCCCCAACCGGACTCCAGGTGGACATTCTGTGAAGAGACTTCTGTAGCTCCAGGAGGGTGGCCCTAGGGTTAATTCTATAGTTTAAAGTGATTTTTTTCTTGGAAGAAGAGAGCAGAACCAGTTCTAGAATCAATGTGTTTTTTTTTTCCCCCAGTGCATCTACCTTAATCAGAATAAGTATTAGGAACTTCTGCCACTTAAATCAGACATCAAGACTCAACCCTTGAAATTATGATTTTTCCTATGAGAGGAAATGATTAAAATTTCTAAAAATTATAATCGTAGACAAGTTAAGCTTTAAAAAATGTATATATTTTAAATATATATATTTCTAATGAGTTTATCAAATATTCAAATGAGTTTCAAATGAGTTTATCAGTATGGAATATTTAAAAATCTTTAGCTTTCATTTTGCCTGAAATTAAGTGCATTTTACCCTAAAGGGGTAGAGGTAGTTACTAGAACAAAGTAACTGAAACCTGAGGAAAAGTAAGAAAAGAAAGAAAATATGTGCCTCTCTTTGATCATTCACTCTCAAATGTTTATTGAAGTGACTGCTATAGTTAATTTTCTAGATGCTGGGGACAGCTTGTAAACAAAACAAAGTCCCTGCTATTCTAAGATGAAATGATAGCAGGAGTTAAACAATAAACAAACAAGAACATTTGTGGTATTTTAAATGTGACAAGTGCTACAGAGAAAGACAAAGCAGAGGTAGGGGGTAGGGCGTGTGGGGGTAGGGGGAAGCATCAAGTAAGAATTACAGATTTAGACAGGGTGGTCAGGGAAGACCTCAATGCTGAGGCAACTTCTGAGGAGATACGTGGACAAGTATGATAGCAAGTCATAGGCTATCTGGGGTAAGAGATTTCCAAGCAGAAGCAGAGAGTGCAAAGGCCCTGAGGTAAGAAAATACTGAGCTTGACCGAGGATTGTTGAGAGGGCTGTGTGGCAGAAACCAGAGAAGGGAAGAGTGGGTCCTGTGGGTACCAGAAAGCAGATGATAGAAATCTCTGTGAGCTTTTAGCAGGGCTCTGGCTTCTACTGGCTTTCTTATGAGATGAAGACTATGGAGAAGGCTTTGAGCAAACCTGAGAAATAATATAGTTGTTACGGAAGGAACCTGGACTGGATTGCCCGATGGAAAAACAAAGTGGCACTCAGAGACCTTGGAGGATAGGAGGTTTATTCAACACCAGCGGGCTCAGAGGGGAGTAATCTCCCAAGGTCTGAGCCCTGAGCACTAATAAGGGGGGTACACACTTTTACTTCCGTATCTGTGCCACTCTTACCCCCGCGGCCAGAGGGGCAGGAGAGAAAACCCAGATTAGCCCTGGGGCTGGGACTAAGATTCCCCGGCTGGATACCTCGGCCACCTTAGAACACAGGTTTTCTTTATCATTCCCCACTTTGATGCCCTCCAAACACCTAGTTTAGAGGGCATCACCTTCATTTTCTAAGGGGTGGTAATGAGTAAGGAGCAACTGGAGTCGGCTCTTGGCAATTTGCGCAGTGATAAACCTATCTGATAAGGGCATTAAGAGTACAAGGACCAAGACGCCTGGGTGGCTCAGTGGGTTAAGCCTCTGCCTTAAGCTCAGGTCATTATCCCAGGGTCCTGGGATCGAGACCTGCATCCAGCTCTCTGCTCAGGGGTAGCCTGCTTTCCCCTCCCCTTCTGTCTGCCTCTCTGCCTACTTGTGATCTCTCTCTATGTGTCAAATAAATAAATAAAATCTTAAAAAAAAAAAAAAAGAATACAAGGACCAAATGCCACTGTGAGGAGGACCTGGAGGAGGGGGCCAATGAGGGGGCCGAACCAGGGGGACCATCGTGAGAGGGAATCTCACTAAGTCGTCTGCTGACGTGCCTCCCACCCGTGATTTACTCCATCCTGTGACTGGATCAGTTTCTTGAATCACCCCCGACTCATTAGCATAGAAACAACATTCCTCCTGTAAGAAGAGGCAGAGTCCCCCTTGTGCAGCCGTGAGCAAGTTGAGACCACGCTTATTTTGTAGGACCACTGAGGCCAGCGAATTGAGTTGGCGCTGCAGGGCTAGGGTTGACTGAGTGAGGGCAGAAAAATCTGCTGTCAGTTGAGTTAGCCTCTGGTACTGAACCTGTGACATCCCGAAGCAAGCCAGTGACACTGAGGGCAGCTCCTGACGCAGCCAGCAGGCCCACGACAAGAGGAATGGCTGCAGGGGAGCGTCGGGGGGGCAGCCAAGAGGTTTCCATATAAGTGGAGTATCGCTCCCAGGAGGACTGAAGGACTGGGTAAGAGACTGACAAGCGTGCATGATTGATTGTGTAGGGTGTCTGTCCCCCACCGGCTGGGTCGGGCAAGCTAAAGGCATTGAGGAGGAACAACAGGTAGCAAAAGACCAGGACTGACTGGGGGTCAGGAAAACCATAGTGAAATGCTCTTAGGAGGAGACGGCAGAGGGCCCATAAAGGTGGGGTCCACAACCTTAGAGGGAGCCATTGTGGCTACCCTGAGAGCAGATAAAACCTGTGAGCAGGTAAGCGTAGTCATACACCCTAAGGTCACTCAATAAGCAAGAGCAATGGCAAGTCTCTGGGGCAAAGTCCAGCCAGAAGGGGCAACAGGGTGGAGTTTGACTCCTAGGATGAGGATATCACGCCATGAGAGCTAGGAACCAAGGGGAGCAGGTGTCTATCCGTCAGTGGGGTCTTATTGAAGACGAATCCAGAGCAGGTCTATAAGGTTTAGCTGGATTTTCCACTGGGGCGACCCCTCATCCGGGTGATGGGTTTCGTTCACTCTGGAGTGGTGTACCCACTGGGTGACACCAGAAACCTTAAGGGCAGTAGGGGTGGTTAGAACAACAGCGTGAGGCTCTGTCCTCTGTGGTTTGAGGGGGTTCCTTTTTCAATATTTGATCCAGACTGAGTCTCCTGCCTGGAAGGAGTGCACCTGGGACCCTAGGAAGATTGGGGCCCTCTCAGCGGTATACTTTTGTCATTTATTTAGGGTGGCCTCAGGCCCCAATTTTTTTATTTCCAACCTGATGTAAGTTTCCTGGAGGGCTCCCCAGGCACGAGGGAGGCCATCTATCTCCCCATGCCGAAAGGGAGAAACCTAGCATCCCAGGTGTGCAGTGGGCATGCAGGAGGGCTAGAGGTAGCAGATCTGGCCATGGGAGGTTAGTCTCATGACAAAACTTTGCTAAGGTTCCCTTGAGAATACAATTCATCCACTCTACTTTCCTTGAGCTTTGGGGCCTATAGGCAGTGTGGAGTCTCCCGGTAATGTTGAGAGACTTGGTTAAGACCTGTACAATGTCTGCTACGAATGCAGGCCCATTGTCACTATGGATTGTTAATGGCAGGCCAAACCAGGGCACGGTCTCCCGCAAGAAGACTTTGGCTAATTCCTGGCTTTGTTTTGCCACGGAAGGCTTCAACCCATCCAGAGTAATATGCATGTTCTTCCTAGGAGATATCTGAATGCCCTGCTCGGCTGCATGTGTGTGAAATCTATTTCTGGATCTTCAGAAGGGGTTCCTCCCATTCTCTGGACACCTGGCGGGGGCTGCGACGCAGATCGAGCATTAGTTTTAGCACGTGTTACGCATTGCTCACTCGTTGCTCGGCAAAGTGCTGGCAGCTGGCTGATGTAGCAGTGCTCCTGGAGGAAGGCCTCTAGTGCGGTTTTTTCCTGGATGGGTGAGTTGGTAGTATTTCTTGATTAGATGTCCTGTTGCTGTTGGAATGAAGGTGCGCCCATCTGGCATCACCCACCATCCTTTTAAAGTCGGGGGTTCCCTCAGCCATGGCCCATTTTTTTCCTCTTAGTGTAACTGGGCAAAGGGACTTTTTCCAGGGGTGTTAGGACCATGGTGAGGGAAGGGGCTCTGTCCTCGTCCTTTCTGGCCACGATCTTGACAGCCTCATCTGCCGGATGATTTCCCCCACGCTATGGGGTCATCTCCTTTCTGGAGTCCCTTACAGTAGCAGGATTGCTACTTTTCTTGGAAGCCAGATGGCTTCAAGGAGTTTTAGTATTTTTTCCTTGTTTTTGATAGCTTTTCCTGCAGCATTTAGGAGGCCTGTCTTCTTGCAGATGGCCTCATGTGTATGCACAGTAGCAAAGGTGTACTGAGAGTCAGTGTGGACGTTGACCTACTTGCCTTCACTGAGGGTGAGAGCTCGGACTAAGGCGTGTACTTCAGCCCATTGTGCTGACCAGCCAGTTGGTAATGCCGTAGCCTCCAGGACTTTAGTGGTTGTGGTGACTGTATGACCCACTTTCTGGGCACCCTCTTGTGGGTAACTGCTGCTGTCGCAGAACAGAGTGAGCTCTGGAATTTGTATGGCTTGAGCCCGTAGATCTGGATGCTCGCGTAGGCTTTTTCAGTTACTTTGAAGCAGTCATGGTCTGGTTCCCCCTCTTCTATGGGGAAAAAGGAGCTGGGCTTAATGTTTTTACCGTTTCGAGGGTTATCTGCGGATTTGCACAGAGGAGCCCTTGGTATCGTGCTAGCCGAGAGCAGGAAAGGAAGCAGTGTCCTGTGTGTTCATGAGGGTCGCAGCTGCATGAGGGACCTTGACGTTAAGCTTTTGTCCCAGGATGAGCTTGTCTGCCTCGTTGAGTAGGACTGTGGCTGCTAGTACCCTGAGGCACGGGGGCCATTCTGCTGCCACAAAGTCCAGTTTCTTTGACAGATATGCGACTGGCTGTTGCCAGGACCCGACAGTCTGGGTGAGTACCTGGAGCGCTGTCTTTTTTTAATGTGGGGGCCTGATTTGGGGCTAGTCAGGGTGGCATGTCTTCAGCCCATACAGAAGGGAGGGCGAGCCTGAACTCTGGCAAGCTGCTGGGTTGGCCCTGGGCACAGAGTAGCCTCTATTTTTTTTCCCTAGGTATGGTAATTGCTAGTATTAGAGACCCGTCTCTTTTTGCCTTGGGTTCAGTCGGAAGCTGGTATGCCTGGTAGGCTCAAAAGTTATTTGAGCCCTAAGCTTGGAGAGTATATCTCGACCCAGGAGGGGGATGGGGCAATCAGGTAGATAAATTCGTGTTGGACCTTGTGGCCCCCCAGTTCACACTGATGAGCCTGGCAAAAGGCTGCTGTGTGTCCTGTGTCCCAGTGGCCCCAAGAATGGTTGCAGTCCTTTTGCTGAAAGGGGCCACTGAGAAGATGACAACAGAGTGCTCGGCCCCAGTATCAACCATAAAAGTCACTGGTTGGCCCCCAACTTTCATTTTGACTGTGGGCTCATGAGGGCCAAGAAGGAAAGAGCCCGGGTCCCCCTCAGTCTGAGTCTTATTTCCACAAGGCCTATGAGATCCCCTTCTCGAGGTTCTTCCTTGCAGCGGGTGGGCTTCTGAGCTTTTCCCCAGTTGGGACATTTGTTTTCCCAGTGCCCTTTTCTTTACAGTAGGCACATTGATCCCTGGCCAGGAGGGTTCTGTGCCCCGCCCCACCTTTAAGTGGTCGGAGCTTCTTTCTCTTTGTGTTATCCTTTTCATTCTTTCGATGCTGAGGAGGCTGACTTTCTTTTTCATTTTTTTTTTCAGCCTTTCTTTTAGCTATACCTCTTCATGTAGACCTTACTGGCAATCTCTATTAATTGAGTAATATTTATCCCAGTGAAACCCTCAAGTCTTTGAAGCTTTCTTCTAATATCTGAGGCGGCCTGAGACACAAAGGAGATGTTTAGCATCTGTTGGCTTTGCTGGGCCTTGAGGTCCAATGGAGACTATATTTGGTAGGCTTCACATAGTCTTTTGTAGTAGTCCCCAGGGGACTCCCCTGACCCTTGGGTGACCAAGGATATCTTAGTTCATAGGTTCATAGGTTTTTTAGCTCCTGCCCAGATTCCCCGGAGGAGGCCTCCTGGTACCGACGGATATGGCCTGTCCCTCAAATGTGGTAAAGTCCCATGCTGGGCGCTCTTGGGGTGTGGCTATATTAACCCAGGCAGTAGGGTTGATGACTCCCACTGGTGTGTGCTCTTCTAGGTACAGCCATGTTTTTTTCATTATTTTCCTCCTTTCCTCTGTGTTAAATAGGGTGCAGAGTAACTGTTGGCAATCTTCCCAGGTCAGCCAATGAGTCTGGAAGAGGGATTCCATAAGGTCTACTGTAGCCTGTGGTCTCTCAGTTGAGGAGGTCAGTGGTGGAGAAAGGCTGATAATGCATTATAGAACGACTGGGTTGGACCATCCTGTCTTCATCACGCCTCTCACATTCCCTCATCTCCTATACCAGCATTTGGAGGGTGCTTGTGCCTGGCCTGGGGCACAGCCTGGCTGCTGGTCTTGGAGAAAGTGGATCCCCTGGGCCTGGGGGCCTCAATGAGACTAATGAGTCCAATGACAGTGAAGTGTCTGGAGCTAAGGGCCAGGCGTAGATGGTCTTGGGGCTATGTACGGTGGAGGCATGATCAGTTCATCTTTGGGGTCTCCAGCTAGGATTTGAGACTGGGACTTCTGTTGATTTTCTTTAGGCCTCTTGGATCCAATTAAGATCATGGGCTGTTCCTCCCTATTGCAAGTGAATCGCACCCAAGGGGTCAGTGTCTGGGCAATTCCTAGCCAGGAGTCGATGTACAGAAACTGGTTAAGGTGTCCTGGCTCTCCTATTACAACTTGCCACAACTGATGAACCATTGGGACATCCAATGTCCCTTTTAAAGGCCATCTAACAGTAAAGGTGGGCCATTCTAACTCACATAGTGTTCTCAATTTGCCGGGATGCATCTTAACTCCATAGTCTTATGAAAACCCCTTCTTGAAATTTTTAATCATGGTCTCAAGAACCATAGGTTTACTCTGCCCTGACCCCATAGTGATGTTCCCAGGTGCAGTGGTGCAGAGACAGACAAAGAATGGGTGCCCCTCCACAGGAGACACCAGTCAGATGCCCGCCTGTCCACCCTCCGGGAGAAGACTTGAGGGCCTCTCAGCCGTAGCAAGTCCATATAAACCCCAGAATGGCACTCCTCCAAAGGGCTTGCCATAGATCATATGAGATCATTCACAAGGGAATAGGTTGGGGCCCACTCGGACTCCGTGATCCCAAGACCTTGGCGCCACAAACACAAACAGGCCATTCATTCACTCATGCATTCACACTGAAGTTATTACATACCCTTCCTGGGAATCCCCACCTGTGAGACCTCTAAAAGGTCTCTGGGAAGTGATCAGTCTCCCCTGATCTGACAGAATCCCACATGGGGACCAGGTCCTCACCTGCCAAGTCTCCTTGAGTCTGGCGAGAACAGCAGAGCAGGGCCGGTCTGAGGCAACCCGATGGGAGACTGCCAAAGATTAGGCGGGATGCACCTTCTCCCTGAGGACCCCTTATTCCATCCCTGCCCCGCCCTGCCCCCAAACCTGTGGCAAGAATGGCCCAGCGTAGTTGGGTTTCCCAGTCAGGGAGCCAAATGTTAGGACTGGATCGCCTGATGGAAGAAGCAAGCAGCACTCGGAGATCTTGGAGGATAGGAGGTTTATTCAACGCCAGTGGGCTCAGAAGGGAGTAATCTCCCAAGGTCTGAGCCCCAAGCACAAATAAAGTGGGGTGGTTTATACAGTTTTGCTTCAGTATCTGTGCCTCTCTTGCGCCTGCAGGTGACGGGGCAACCTGGAATGGCCCTGGGGCTGAGACTGGGATTCCCCTGCTGGATTGGTTGGCCACCTTAGAACACAGACTTTCCTAACCATAATCAAATTATCTTTTATAGGTATTCTGGTAATTTTGTTACATATTTACCCAAGTAAGGCAGTTTGGAAGGACAGAAGCAGAAAGTCTGGATAGAAGACCTTTGCAGTAATCCAGGTGAGAGATGTTGGTGGTCCAGAATAGAATGGTGGCAGTGGAGGTGATGAGAAGTGGGCAGATTATGGATATATTTGAAGGCTGAGCCAAAGAAAATTTGCTGATTGGCTAAAAGGTGTGAGAGGCAGGGAAGAGTCAAGGGTGATCCCCAGATTTTAGGCCTGATCACCTGAAAGCTTGGAACTGTCATTTACTGAACCAGAGAAGACTATGGGTAAAGAGTTTGTGAGAGTCAGATGTTGGGGCTACACAATAAATATATCTATTTTTTAAATAGATATATTTAAAGCACAATAAATATATCTATTAAAACACAATAAATATATCTATCTAAAGCACAATAAATATATCTATTAAACATACAAGTAGAAATGGCGAGTTTACAGTCAGATGAAGGAATCTGTTAAGAGATCAGTCCAAGCTAGAGGTATAAGTTTTGGAGTCACCAGCCAAGAAACTGGATGGCATTTCCAACACAGTGAGTTCCAGATAGAGGACAAATCCAAGGACTGAGCCTTGGGTATTCTAGTGTAGCAGTGTCCACTAGAAATTTCTGTGATGGAAATGTTCCCCATGCGCTCCATCTAGTATGACAGCCCCTAGACACAAATGACTGCTGAACACTTAAGACAGGACTAGTGCAACTAAAGAACTGAATTTTTAGTTTTTTGAAACTTTAGTTTAAGTAGCCACACATACCTTGTGGCTTCCATACTGGACTCCAGTAGCAAAAAGTGGAAGAAGTAGGAAGAGATCAACAGAGGATAGGTTTTAACATAGGAAAAGAGCCAGAAGAGAATGTTGTTTCAGAAACCAACTAGAGAAGAGTTGAATGGTGCTCATAGATCTAGTATGAGGAAGACTGGGAATTGACGTTGGGATTTAGGAAGATGTAGCCATTTCAGTAGCATGGAGGAGACAAGACTGACTGGAGAGTGTTCAAAGGAGAATAAAGGGTAGAGGGAAATGTAGACAGTAAGTCTGGACGACTCTTTCGGAAAGCATTGTGGTTGTCTAGGAGAGTGTGAGCATGAATGGACTGGGGAAATAAAGAGGAAACCAGGCAGTGCCAAGGGCACAGTTGGGGTAAGCAGTCATGAATTTAAAGTGAGTGTGGTTGTATAATTTTCTCCCGCCACATTTATCAGCTTGAAAAGAGGCACAGAGTAGCAAAGAGCTAAATTAGCCAGAGTTGGGATCTAACTAACTGAGTATGAAGTTGGTTATGATGAGGGCCCATGGAATCTAAGGTGTGTAGGAGAGAAGGGAGGACATTATGGGACTGAGGATGGGCAGTGTATGGGGTGCAGGGCCTGCTGCAGTTGAAGAATCATTGGAATTGGAATACTAGAGAGAGCTGGCTAGAATGAGAAAACGAAATTGTTGGAGAATAAGAGGATTGAGATCAAAATTTTGGAGGTCTTGTTGTTGATGGCAAGGTCAGGATAGGACCATGGGAGTTGGTGTCACTCAGACAGAATGGAAGAGGAAGGAAGTCAAGGAACTTACAGGCCAAGATGTTGGAAGGATGTCTAGCCGACATGGAAATCTTCAAAAATTAGAACTCATGTCAGAGAGGGACTCTTTAATGTACGAAGTGGGTAAGCTGGGAGCAGGTGCCCGCAGCTAGGAGGGCTGTTCAGGGGTGGGTTCAGGAGTCTCATGGTAGAAGAGTCAGAATGGGGTGTTAGGGAGGAGCAACGGCAGTCGGAAACAAGAGAGTAGTAAGGAAGACAAAGGAAGATGGGTTTCCTACAGGCCCTTGGCAAGAGGGAGGTGGGAGAGAAAATAACCACCCTTGAAAGAGCTGTAGGGGAGACAGAGCCTTCAGGCTCCTGTGAGAGCCAGTGAAGGGGATGTTCCGAGAAGGGGCCCCCTGGAAGGTCTGTGGAAGACTGAGGGGCAGTCTGAGGTCTTATATGGGCTTATATGACACCATATAAGAAGGCACTTAGGTGGATAAGCATTGACCTGGGAGTTGAGGGGGCATAACTAAGAGCGGACAGACTTTATGGTAAGGCTGGCTGGTCTCCAGGACAAATAATGGAGGGGAGGCTGCTGGTGTTGAAGGCAAAGGATGAGTTCTGGGGTGTTTGAGCTAATAGCAATGGGGGTGAGTGGTCTTAAGCAGAGGATGGGGGTCAGGAAAGAAATCCCATCCAGAGTTCCCAAGAACCCCCAGGTGGCCCATGTCTGCATCCCTTAACCTGCTCTTTCTAAACTCAAAGCAGTTAAGCTTAAACTCATCATTGGCCTCAGTTTCTGTGGTTCTAGTGCAGAATCAGTCCTATGCTAGAGCAAGAGAGATCAGTGACCCGTGCCGCTGACCTGTGGTAGGTCCTTCCTAAGGGTCATTTTCCTCCTCTCCCCCTCAGCAACCTCTTCAGTTTCATCTCCTGAGCTCCTCCCTAGCAAAGGAAGCTAAGTCTTTCTATTGGTATTCACATGCTAAAAGTCACAGAAACTTTTTTTCTTCCAAAAACAAGAACCGACATAGTTTTCTTCTTGTTTTCTTCCAAAAACAAGACAGACATGTCTCAAACGACATGACTGTAGGTCTGATTCCCTTCTCTTCCGTCACCTGCCCAGGATGAGCACCATGGCACGTAACCTCTACATGGGGCTCTTGGCTTCATGCTCTGCCATTGCCATCCTGCAATTCTTAATTTTGGAACAAAGAGTTCCCATTTTTTGTTTTGCACAGGGCCCTGCAAAGTATGTAGCTGGCCCTGTTCTTATTCTAGCCCTACCCCAAAAAAGCAAATAACAGATAAAACTTGACCCTGATGGGATCAGGTCATTTGATTTGTTATCCCATCAATGAATGTGTCAACATTTTGGTGATGAAGAGGATTTTGAAAATAATGAAAAGCACCTTAACCATATCATTTGTAAATAAGAAAGTAATTGAGTTCATCTAAAACCTATGAACTCCCAGTTTTTAATCTTTTTTTTTCAACCTGAGGAACAAGCGTCACTTTCAGAAGGATTCTTCATTTCTTGCCATTACCTCCATGTATTAATAAGCTGAACATTTGAAAGTTATTCTTAACTCCCAGTGAAGCATGACTGAATTATTATCATTCATGCCAAAGAGAAGATTGAATCCTTCCTTGAGTTTCACACCTGCAAGTAGGACCTCTCTGCTTGTCTTTACAGAAGTCATCCACTTCCTCTGGGGAGTACATTCGAGAACAGTAGCCTTAGGTAAGAAAGAGGTGACACAAGCAGGGCAGGGCAGGACCAGGAAGCAGAATAGACAGAATCATCATTTATCAGGGGGCACACGGCAGACCTGCCTCTTTGCACTCACTGTCTGAGGAAAGCAGACCCTTCCACAGATTAAACCATTGAACCCGGATTATGGTGACTGGTGTTAAATGAAGAGTCCATATGGGCTTTCTGGATTATGCACCCTTGACCCAGATTCAAGATAAATTTGTCACCAAGGGCAAGCAGGAGCCTTTAATACTGACAAGGTAATAGTTCTTTTACCGCAGAAATCAGAGTCAGTGATAATTCTGTGATACACACTAGCAAGTATTTCCTACAGAGAGGGAGCATTTGGATCAGAGAGACTCAAGCCACATCCAACATTTCTTTTTTAAACATTAGAACCCTTTCTGGAAAGCCGCAGCTAAATTGTAGCTTATTGCTTGCTTTTTTGCTGTCATTTTGTTGTTTTCTTCTAAGAAAGTAAGCATGCTAAAAAATATACTTTTTGCATTTTTCCCTCCAGCCTAAACCCCGAGTGGGCACATTTTAAAGTATCAGTCTGTAGGGGCACCTGGTGGCTCAGTTGGTTAAGTGTCGGCCTTTGGCTTGGATTATGATCCCAGGGTCCAGGGATCAAGCCCCAGATCTGGTTCCTGGCTCACCTACTTCCTCTCCCTCTGCCTCTCCCCTCATTGTGCTCTCTCTCTCGAACTCTCACTCTCAAATAAATAAATGTTTTTTAAAGAAATTTTAGAAAATGTCAATCTTTCACAAACTCAGTTCACCCTCCTACTGGTCATTTGGCATCCTATTGTCTTGAGCTGGAACACTAGCATTCCTTAACTATGAGGATTCTGACTTTGTACTCTTATCCATATCCTTCTTTGGGGTGCATGAGTTAACAATATCAAATTATTTGCTATTTTGCCAGGCTGTCCTATGGAGTCGAGAATCCATTACACAAGGTAGCCAGTTGAGAAGGGGGGAAACCCATCAGGCCATTTTTTTTCTCCTTACTGATTTTGAATTAAATCACAGGCTTAGTGGATTCAGCTTAGTGCATATTAACCTTATATGGGGAGCTATAAACGATTATTTGGCCTCAGTTTCAGCTGGCCCACTCAGTCCTCCCCCTGAGACACATCAGCCAGGTGAGGGGGCCCCATGGAGCCTGCCAAAGCTGTAATTCACAGCGAGGAGGGAAATGTTGCCAAAAGACCTCACCAGGTTGAGCTCCCAAGCTGGCAGTCAGCCATCAGCTGTCCAGGTGAGGCGTCGCTGTCTGGAGATGACAAGTTGGGCATTTGACCAGCTTTCCTGCCATAGTGAACTGAGCTAATACCAGCTGGGGGAAGGCATGCTTCCTGCCCTGAAGCCCAACACTCTGACGTGAGAGAACTTCGAGAATGTCATGCATTCATTCAAATATTCATTGAATACCTGCTTTATATGCCTGGCGCCGTGCTATATGCCAGGTATATAATGGTAGGCTTAGAAGGCATGGGCCTGCTTTCATATGGACTGTACAGCCTAGTGGGGCAAACCAACATTACAAAACCCACAAATTACCTGATAGTTACAAATTATGGTAAGAGCTAAGAAAGAAAACATAATGTGCCGACTAAATTTGAGGCAGGACTTTATTTAGATCCGGGGCTAGGGAAAGGCCCCCAGTCTTCAGCAGAAGTTACTTGGGCAAAGAGGGAGGCATGGTCAGGTTGAGAAATAGTGCATGCTAAGGCTTAGGGTCGTGGCGAGCTTGGCTTTTCTAGGAAGCCGAAAGGCAGCCAGTCCACCCAAAGCAAAGGGAGCTCTGGGTGCATGGTGCAGAGAAGTCCGAAGCGCAGATCAGGACCTGGAGCAGCAGGGAAAGGGAATTATTATTGCATGCTGAATGTTTCATCCTAATGTGGTGCTGGGAAAGCACCAGGAGTTTTAGACCAAGATGTGATATAATCCGATTTATGCTTTTAGAAGTACTTTTCATTCACGAAGGGGAAGGCTGCGGGCACTTAATTTTTTATAATGACTTGGGAACTAAATCAAAAAGCGTGCAACTATCAAAATTATCAAATAGGAAAACGGGGCGGGGGTGTGCACGAGGCTTAATTTCTTTTTAAAAGGATGCATGGAAATGTGTTCTGTTTAAAACTCAGGCCAGAGCTCTGATCACCTGACTTGTAGCAACAGCTCTGTGGAAGAGATCACTTCGTTCCTTTGGAACATGAATTGGATTTTTAAAACCTTCGGACAGGGATGCCTGGGTGGCTCAGTGGGCTAAGCCTCTACCTTCAGCTCAGGTCGTGATCTCAGGGTCCTGGGATCAAGTCCCACATAGGGCTCTCTCCTCAGCAGGGAGCCTGCTTCCCCTCTCTCTCTCTGCCTGATTGTGATCTCTCTCTCTCTCTCTGTGTCAAACAAACAAATAAATAAATAAATAAAATCTTTAAAAAAAAAAAATCACCTCTGAACAAAGCACAGGTAGCTCAAACCATCAGTAGAAGTGTCCACTGCCATCTGTAGAGCAGATGCCTGCCTTTTTCGCTGGAAGCCATTCTCACGGAAGTCAGAGGCCGTGCGAGAGAGGAAGCACTGGTGTCTGGTCAGAATGGATTGTATTTCTTTTCCTAGGGTGTTTTTTCTTCTTCTTTTGCTCTGTTTGACTGTTAAGAATGAAAACAAGCTAACTCCATGGTCTCAGATGAGGGGAGAGTTGAGTATCAGAAGGAGGTGGGTAGGGATTCTGCCACACCTTGGACCTCAAAAAGAACTGCTAATTCCTATCTTGACTTTCTCAAAAAACAATGAAAACACCAGGGACTTATAAGTGAACATTTTGTTGGCCTAACCAATGTTTCTGAAAGAGGCTCTCTTTGCTATTCGCAGAAGAAAGCTGGTTTAAGTTAGGGAGTTTGGAAGAGTTAAGATTAATGTGCAGATTACCTTTCCTGCTTATGAGTAATCCGTGGTGGATTTTAACCCTCATCACCAAGAATGAGTCAACTCACTGTCCAGTGTTTGGAGGAACATAACTTCCTAACCATTACCTTTATCCTGGGAAAGATTTATTCCTAAAAGATGAGAAATTTTCTTATTTCAATAGCTTTAAGATACAGTAGGTGTATGAAATCATTAAATGACATGCTAGCATCTGTATTACACTTCAGAAAAACTTTTTGGACCAATGTTTGCTTTCCTCCCCTTTAGCAAATAAAAGTCATTCCAACACCCCCTTTTGAAAAGCAACTATTAGAAAGATTGTAAATTCCAGATTATTGCTGCACTGGCCCTAGAAAAGCTAGTTAGAGAATATACCCGAGGAAGCTCTTAAGCACTAAATCCCATTATAACTAATAGCATCTCTGCATTACTCATATTGGGGGGAGGGGGCGGGAACAATAAGATTTAAGTACCACTAAAGAATTTTAATAGTTCCTTGGAGATTACATTAATAGAGTTTAATCATAAATTATGCCTCTTTCCTGTGTTCAGTGACACACTAAGAAAATATGTCAGTTGATGAGCAGTTTCCAGAAGAGATATACTACATAAATCACGTTTCTTTTTTCATCATTAGTTTGTTTTGTTCTTTGAAATAAATCTCTTAAAAATGGTGGCTAATTTTCATAATAAGCTAAAATGTCATCAAAACTGATGATCTAGTGTGTGTAGCTTTTGAAATATTTTTTTCCACAATGTAAAAAGGAAAAAAAAAATCAGTGCCTTTATCTTTATTACATTTGTATAAGAAGACCTTGAACTGAAATCCAATAGTTTTTTGCTGACATGTCCAATGCTAATATGTACTGTGGTATTAATTATATAGTTGTTGCTCATTTGGAAACCTCAGGATATAAAATAAACTTAATTTTAAATGATAGCTATTTGACAGCCTGAAAGTAGGTAGGAGTGGGGGTAGTAGGTGCAGGAAGATGACAGGTTGAGTCCAAACGTTTCATGTAGATTAGAAAGTGGAGGCTCCTATTTTTTTTTTAAGTTTTTTTAAATTTACTTTAGAGAAAGAACACGTGAGAGTGTGGAGAGGGGCAAAGGGTGAGGGTGAGAGAGAGAATCTCAACCAGACTCCCTGCTGAGTGCAGAGCCTGACTGGGGGCTTGATCCCCGGACCCAGAGATCATGACCTGAGCCGAAGTCAAGAGTTGGTTTCTTAACTAACTGAGACACCCAGGCATCCCAGAAACTGGAGTCTCTTAGATATGATGCTGTTGCCCACGTGAATTTGCCAGCAAAAAGCACAGTCTGTGACTCCTGGTCCAAGACTCCATCAAGTCCAGAACTATCAAGATAGCCTAGATGGGAACTGTGGATGTATTAGCATTAGTGGCACTTTAAACTTTCCTTAATGTAACTGGAGACTTACGTATTTATGTTTATAATTGGTATTTAAAAACATGGAAAGATTGGGGTGCCTGGGTGGCTCAGTGGGTTACAGCCTCTGCCTTCGGCTCAGGTCATAATCTCAGGGTCCTGGGATGGAGCCTCACGTCCAGCTCTCTGCTCAGCGGGGATCCTGCTTCCCCCTCTCTCTGCCTGCCTCTCTGCGTACTTGTGATCTCTCTCTCTGTCAAATAAATAAATAAAATCTTTTTTTAAAAAATGGAAAGATCAATAAAATGATAAAGCACACTTTTCACATGATTTTTGTTTTCTAGTGCTAGTCACAATTGGAAGAGGTTTAAAAACACAGTTGTCCACTAGAGGTCACCTTTCTTCAAGATGAGGGTCATCTTGCTCCCTAATGCTCCCTCATGCTCTGCTAACCTAATTTTAAATCAAGCACCACCGCCTTGAAGAAATAAACAGCCTTTTCTGTCATGGGGGTTCCATGTGGTGCTGTAGCTCCACGCATGGGAACTGGTAAGTAAAGCTGTCTGGGCTACTGAAAAACCTGGAGGGATGCAGGGGGATTGTGCCCCCTGCTTCCCCTACATACACACACACACACACACACACATACACACACTCACACACACACACACACACACACACACACATACACACACTCACACACACACACACACACACGTGCACTTTGTGCTAGTTCTAGCTTGACTCCTCTTGATAGACCAACTTATTTTTATTTTTGTTTTAACTTGTGTTAGCCCTGGAAGGTTTATACTACCTTTTACTTTCCTACCACTGCTCTCTGTGACTCCAAAGGCTGGGAAATACGGATGAAAAGAAGGGATCCTTAAAAACTGACATAAATTTGGGACGAAACCATGTAGACTTCACCCAAATTTATCTGAGTCAGTTACTACTTTTCTACAGCATGTGAATTTCAGTCAGCATTGGCCAGAAAATACTATGGGGAGAGGACTAGGATTGGGTCCAATAAACAAGCACTTTGGCAGATTCTATTGAAATATAAACCATCACATTATTCTAGAAGGAGAGGAAGGCTGCCTGCTGTAGTGCTGCCTGACGCATCAGGTTTCAGACTGTGTCTGTAGAAACCCAGGGTTGCGAGAGATATTTTTGGAGGCTCACTTGCACTTGTTCTAGGAGTTGCTAAACACCTCATCCCCAGACCCCACCCCCCAAAATCAAACTGGTAATTAAGGAGATGTGAAAATAATTCTGAATACATATACAAATGAGATTGTCTGTGAGACCTTGGGCTTTTGGGGACGAGTGGTCTCGAGAAGCTGGGGTAAGAAGAATATAACATTTCAGGCTAAATGTAGTGATTCGTTCCCTCGTATCTATGTGAAGTATTTTGCCCCACCCCTTTTGTGACATCAGCATATTCATTTATCCCTCCTGGCAAAGTAGTCTTTTATAGTCCTTAAAACTGAACCTGTAAATGTGCCCTACGTGTGCCCATGTAGGTGGTACCCCAGGACTGGCCTTACTGAAAAGTCATGCCTGGGCATGTCCAAGAAAGAAGAATTATCTGAGGTGCCCACTGCGCCCAGCATGGTTCTGTGCCAGGCAAGGGCATGTTCCCTCATCAAGCCTAAACTGCGCAATGCCGAGTGAATGCCCCATACCTCTCTGATGAGCAGGTCTGGTTCTAGAGTGATGACCTGTTGGAAGATCGGGCACTCTGTGTTTTCTTATCTGTTCCTTATGACAGATGTGAGCAGGTGCTCTTTATTGTTAGTAAGTCACTCTGGAAATAAATTTCTTATTACTTTGCTTTCAAACTTCTAGATATGTTCAATGAAGACTATCAGAGATTGCAACATAAGTTATTAAAACGGCCTACTACCATTTCCAACTACTTATCTATGTGAAACCAGATTCTCTTGATGTGATGCAATCAAACAAACTAAATAAATGTAAAAATACAGTGGGACTAAAACTTTCACTGACATCTATAAGCTCTAGTTTCAAATATTTGTGTTCAACAAAACAGCCTCATGTTCTCAATAAAGGATATAATTGGTAAATATTTGAACTAAATTTGAACTAAAAATTTTATGTTGCTCTAAAAACATTTCTATTATTTTGTATATCAGTTTTCATTTTAAAAAATAGGTCTAATACTCCAAAAAAGAAAAGAAAACGTGACAACCATTGATTCACACTGATTATTTGCTCAGGAAACTAATTTTTAATGCCTGGAACAAAGGTAACCAGGGTCAGAATAGTCCAAAACTTCTGAGTAAATTTGTTTACAATGGTTTGTGAGACTCAGATAAGTTCCTTATAGTTCAAGGATAAAAAAATTATAACCTATCTCATTTTTATACTTCTCCACTTCCCATTTCTGGGCCTGAGAGCATGTGGGAATATTCTGATACCAAGAATTCTCTCTGTCATGTGAGTGACACAAGGTGAGAAATGACCTTGAAGTAACTCATGTGAGAAATGACCTTGATGTAACAGGAGCCTTCAAGTCCCTTAAAGGCACTCTATCCCAGGAGTTACAGACCAAATTAACATGCTCAAATCACAGTTCATTGAATCAATTTAAAATGCATATCAAAAAGCAAGGAAACAGGGACATACTGACATACACAGAATATGGCACGGGACCATATAACCTGAATCTTGGGTTATACGATATTTCTATATCCAGCCTTTCTTCCACAGCTACCTTCCCTGTTGATCATAAGGCTGTGAACCCGGGTTGAAGTTTGAGAAGGGAGGCCCAATGAGACAGAGGTGCCTGCCAGTGACATGCAACTTGGCTTATCAGAGACACAGGGACAAGTCCCTCTGGCTTCCCCTGTAGCTCGCCCCCTCTCCTGATGAGCAGTTCTGGATTGTATTTGCATTTCTTGGGCAGAGGACACATAGGGCCAGAATGGATGTCACCAGTGGATAGTCAATGTACAATCTAATGAATATCGAATGCCTCAGGTTATTTCGAGTGTTGTGAATATTAGGTGCTTCTTTATGCTTTCCATTCCTTTCTGTGTCCACAAATGCTTGATCCATGTCTAACACATCCAGGTTACTTACTGATACATATCGTGAATGCTGCCTCTGTCTACTTGGTTACTCATTGTTTCACCCTAACCATCTTATGCAGTTTCACTTATGTCTGACAAACTACTACATATTCATCATCTCTTCTTCACACCTCGTAAGTTTCATTCATTCCATTTGTTTTTCTTATTCTTCTATAGCGTCAACTGAATATTCTCAGGTAATATAGCAACACCCTTTACAAAATCTCTTGGAAAAACTTTCCACCATATTGGTCCAGACTCTCTGCTGCCACCCTAACCCTCCCTGCCCTTCAGGTCTTAACCACCCGCTGCTCCTTTAAGGGCCTGAGGATACTCCCCATGTGCTCCAGCATCTTTCTCCACCGTGACCACCATGACCTCCTCTGTACTCAGCACTGCTTCATAACTTTGCTCATCATATCTTCAGGTCCACAGCTGAATGAAGACCCATCATGTGCTTCTTTCTGGTCTAACTCCAGGACCTGGCCCTTTTGGTTATTTTCTCCCATTGTCTTCAATTTTCCCTTCTCACTAGCTCCTTCCCTGCTGAACACATATATGTTTGGGTCTCTCCTATCTTAAAAATCAGCCACAACCACAGCCCCTCTGATTCCACTCTACACTCCAGCCTACCACCCTAATGCTCTAATTAATCAACAGAAGTGCTTGCAAACTGCTTTCTACTCAGTCCTTCAACTTCTCAACCATTTATGACCTGGCTTCCACCCTAACACACTACTACTGAGACTGTTCTCTCAAGAGGAACCGAGGACTTCCTAACAGTCAGAACTAATGGCTCTTGTGTTTACCTTCCACCCCACTAGTCTTGTCTGCTTCCCTGTAGAAAACGATGTGAAGCAATTTAGCTCTGCCAACACCCCCAGTTATCCCCTCACTACATTGGTTTTCATTTTCCTCTCACCCTGTTAACCACATCCCCTTTGCTTCCTGTTGCCCTCTAAATGCAGGTTTCACCCAAGACTAGTATTAATTTCCTATTGCTGCTATAAAAATGTACCCCAACTTAGTGACTTAGGTCAATACAAACAATTATCTTGTAGTTCTGAAGGTCAGAAGTTCATAAGGAGTCTCAGTGGACTAATATCAATATGTCGTCGGGGCTGTGCTCCTTCTGGAGGCTCTAGGGGAGAATCCATTTCCTTGCCTTTCCTCTTCTAGAGGCCTCCAACTCCTTGGTTTGTGAGCTCTTCCTGTGTTCTCAAAGCCAACAACACAGAGCCAGGCCTTTCTCCCACTACCATCTCTCTGTTCCTTCCACTTTGGCCTCCTCCTTTTACCTTAAAGACGCTTGTGATGACATTGGGCCCATCTAGATAACCAGGATAATCTCCCATCTCAAGGCCAGCTGATTAGCAACCTTAGTTCGCCTTTCCTAGGTGGGGATTATGACATGGATACTTTAGGAAGTCATTATTGTGCTTACCATAGGGATGTCTTTATTTCTTTCTAGTTCTTTCTCTACAGTCTTTCCCTTCGTCTAATTTTCTACAACTTCAACTATTCTTTCCCTGAAAGAAAAAAAGATAACACACCCAAATTCCATCTGTTGACCTGACTTCTCTCCTGAGTCCCAGTTGCCTCCTGCACCTTCAACTTAGAACTTTATGGGAAAAAATAAAAGAACCCATTACTGCAACCCAATCCCCCAGAATCAGTTCCTCCTCTGACTTCCCTGTTCCTTTGCGTAGCACCAGCTTCACTCCAGCAGTGCTCTCAAAGCCTCGTGACTCATTGTCTTGTTTACTCACAAGTCCGATCACCGACTGGATCCATCAGTACATTTTTCATGGTGTCTCATGCAATGCGTCCCTCAGTCTTTTCCTTTCCATCCCCTCTGTCGCCCCCATCATTCAGGCCTCTCTTTGCGCTTGACCTATTGTGTTGCCTTGCCTTTAATTAGGAGAGGGGGAAAAATCCATTTCTGTTCCTCTTCTGAGCACCGAAAATCTGTCTTACATGTTATTCTCATTTCATCCGGTAAGCAATCCAATAAACGAGGAATTAACATCCTCAATTGATAGAGGAGGAAACTGAGTCCCACTATAAATGAGGTGATGTTCTGAAGGTCATGGTCATTTATATATTCAGTTAAAAATCTTTATTGAGAGCCCATTATATGCCAGGCACTATTTCAGATGTTGGGATATTAGCACTGAATAAACCAACCAAGATCCAAGTTCTAAGTAAATTTATGTGAATCTAGACATAGAAAAGATAGGTACTCAAGAAGTGAACAACCAAATGAATAAGATTATTGCAGTTTCCTGGTGTCCCCTAGCTAAGAGTTCTCTTCATCTCCAGAATTCCTAGTGAGCAGACAACATCTCTTTGAAGGCACAAATCATTCATCATTCTAAACAATCATTTGTATACTGTTTTATTTGTCTCACTAAACTCCTTGAAGACAGAAACACTTCTTCACATGGCACAAAATAGGAATCTGTTTGAACTACGAGGCTGTAAAGATCGAGGGAAATGTCAAGGACGGTACTTTGTGAACTATAAAGCCATTTTCTAAGGTTTGTTGTCTCAGTGACACCGACTGTGTTCTTTGGTAGGTCCTTCAAGGACCTGGTTGCCCTAATGTGGCCAGGATTGATTTTTCTCATAATTCCTTGTCTTCCATTGCCCTGAAAGAAGCATAGCCAAAAGCGCCAAAAAATGTCTACCAGCATTTCCAAAATTCCTAAGGAAAAGCTTAAAAGTTTAAGACAATGCTTAAGACAACGACTTCCTTGCTCATCTTCCCCACACCCTAACTTCATTGTTTCCCAAAATTTCATTGTGAACATTTTCAAACTGGATGATTCTTTGGTGAATACCTATGTATGCCCCATCCAGATTCTACAGTTAAAGTTTTACTAAATTTGCTTTGTCAGAAATTTCCATCAAACTGTCTCTATCTGTCCATCAGTTCATCTCATTTATTGATGCATTTCAAGCGCTTGCATATCATTGACTATAGTTCAGAATTTGTTCACCAGATCCTTTTTATTCTTTGCAGGTAAATTTTGCATATGATGCAAAACGTCTTATCCAATGAGTTTTGGCAAATGTACACACCTGTGTAAGCCAAGTCCTTATCAAATCACACAGCTTGTGCCAGAAAGTTCCCCATGTTCCCTCTGAGTTGGTCCCTAACCCAAATAATTCACTTTAAAACTGTATGCTCACATGACTTGTAGATAATGACTTTTTGTCACTACATTCACTACCGCAAAAATCTTCATTCTATTGCTATTAACTGCCACAATTGAAAAAAATACTTTTCTGGGTTTATAGACACCATAGTTTGCTCAGTCCCAGAAAAACCTCTCAGTCAAGAAATACTCTAAATTTTCTTCCTTTTAAGCATAACTTTGATTCAGATTTAGGTAGAACCATACTGCAACCTCGCATTTTATGACAGATTTTGATTTTGAGGCCAGCCTACACTGGCTCAGTCAAAAGGGTTTATTTCTCCAAATCTAGTGAGCCTTCATTTAACATTGTTTACTAACAACATATTCACTAGATATGAACCTAGAAAATCTGGCGGGTTTTTTTTTTTTTTCTTATTTTGATGCCTTATTGTTGATGTTTGAGGAGAGGAGCATTTATATTCTTGGGTATGTCACAACTTTCTTAGGCCTCAGTTTCCAGATCTGGAAAATAACAGTCTATCTCTTAAAGTCCTGTCTAAATCTGAAACCCAGTACTTTTTATGGGCAGGAAAGTTACATAGACCTAAGAAGAAAAAAGAATTTCTTTTGGTCCAAAAATAACAAATGTTACTGTAGTTTGGTAAATTATTCTAGCTTAAATGTTCTTGGAACAGCTGGTTTCTGTTTAAAGTTTTTTGTACTAGCAAATCATAATTTAAATGGTAACACAGAGTCCTTTCCAATAAAGGGAAGCTTGCTTGATATATTACCTTTTTTTTAATCTTGTTTATACCGCTTGAGAGGGGTTTTTGACAGGGTTTAGGATACAATTGTCAGAAATCTGTTCTCCCCAGAGCCACCTCTGAGTCACTTCCACTATTTATGGAATAGCAACTGTGAAGAGTGGGATCATGTTTAGACTTTTTTTTTTTTTAAAACAACACATGATAAATGTTTTTAGGAGCTTATGTAATCTATCCCAGAGTCTTTAGTTTTCAGAAGAGAACAGAGTCCAGGAAGCGGCTTTTTAGGCCTTTATAGCTTGAAAGCATGTTCCTGAGTCTTTAGGTCACAGATTGTCAAAGTAGTAACTTGAGTCAAGTTTTAACAGCCTTTGAAGTTAAAGCTGTTCTGTCTTGGAAAGCTGGGGTATGCCTTCTCTATTAGGTATAGGATTTTCATCTCATCTTATTTGCCACCTTACAAAAGGAACTTCTCTTAGGGCCTACTTTTGCTTACATGTTCTTATGATTCCAGAACCTTCATCTAGCGGATTGTATAACAAGCCCCACCTGGAAATCTCTGCCTCTGTCCTGTGTGGACAACTCAATAGAGGAGGACGGAGTTTGGGATGAGGATGTATTGAATAGTGTTTCTTTCCCTAGAAAGTTTCTGTCCTCTTTCTTCATCCTGCTTTTAAGAAGACTCATGATCTAGCTCAGGTTTCTGCTTCGTTCATCCAGCTTTCATTGTGCAACCTGACAATGAACAGGACTAAAGAGTCGTGCGGTCCCACAGTCTGTCTTTCTCCTGTATTCCACAAAGAAGGGCCGTGAGCTTCTGCAGGCTAGATCTCCAGAGTACTTTTCATTGGGACCGGTGAACCTGGTGAACCCGGTGCCGAAATCCAGACCTATGAGATCATCTGGCGGCCTTACCTTCCACTTCTTCACTCCCATAACCGGGAAGCTCTCCACACATAAGGAAGCTCTCCACGTGTGTGTGTCCCTGGAGTGGAACTCAGGCAGCAAATTTCTCTCCTGTTTGAATCTCAGACGGTAAAAATGAAGAATATTTCTAAAAATGGGTTTTTCTCTTTCCAAGCAACAGAGGTGTTCTTGCAGAATTATGAATACATCACCATATACTCCTAACACAAATTCCCACCATTCCTTAAGATAGAGCTTGATGCAAAAACTTGGCAAACATGTTGATTTCATTCCTCAGGGATAAAGTACTTGTTTTTCTCTGGCAGAAGCATAATGAAGACTGTGTGGTTAGTAGTGAGAGTTTTTGAGGAGGTGGATAGCTAGATAGGTACAAATTAATTAGTAATTTCTCTATTAATTTTTTTTAATTTGGTCAGGTCTTTATTAACATTTATGTGCTCAGGCCATTTTATTAAGAAACAACAAAACAAATTGCCTATAGCAACTGAGTAATATAGATAAGGAAATTTTATTTTATTGTGTTTATTTTCTTAATTTGGTGTAATTAATTAGCTAGCTTCAAGAATTTACAGAGCTGGTTGTTTCTTTCTATATATCCTAAAATCCCAGAGTGACCCTGTGAAGCATTTCAGAAATTGTTTCCCTTTATCCCCCCAGAAACACATATTTTCCTTGAGTACTATCTGCAGGGCCAGAATTCTTTGCATTACAGCCTCTTAGGTAGAATGGTCTTTCTCTAAGACAGAATGTCCTGTACTAGGGTGTCTGTATATTCAAGTCCTGGCATTGGATTTTATGTATATATATATAACCTTACTTTCAAAAAAAAAAAAAAAACCTGTTCAGTTTCATTTTCATGAAATGAATGACTTACACTGACTTTCATACCTGATTAAGCTCCCTCCCTTAAAAAAAAAAAATGTTAGGAATAATTATTTCATCCGATTTCTGTGTGACTTCAAAGGCAGCTAAAAGCCAAAAAGAAGTGGGGAATCAAAATAACATCCTGTTAAGGAGCGAAGACCCTCCCTTTAGTTATGAAGTTGACAAACACTCCCAACACTCAACACAGGAATCGTCCCTTCAGTGTCCATATTCAGAATAGATTGCCTCCCCTGTCGCATGTCAGAAGTTCTGAAACGATCCTGGAGGCCTCTTTTTCACAAGCGCCATGCCAGCAGCATCTGCGGGCTGGCGGGATGATGCCGGAGGTTAGAAATGTTCACCGGCAACATTGATTTGTGTCTGCCTCTCTCCCTCTCCCTCGCTGGCCTTTTTCCCTTTAATGAGGACTAGAATGTTTCCACATCAGTTAGCTGCCTTCATAAAGCACCAGAAGGTCACACCAGCCCCAGACTGATCCTTTCCTTTGTGCCTATAATATAATTGGCTGATTGTGCCAGCGATGAGCGCGCCCCCTCCCCCAGCCCGGTCCTAGCTCCATGTTTGCGAGCCTCACTGCTGGTTTCCGAGGAGAGCGGCTCGGCTGGCTGCGCGCTTCCCGGCACAGGCAGTGCCACTGCGCAGGTTGCTCAGCGAAACAGCATCCATTTTAATCCGCGGGGAGCCCCTGCCTTCCCAGGGCGTTCTCGCCGCCCGTGGATGCTCGGCGTCTTGCCTCCGCAGCCTCGCGGAGCCGTCCTGCTTCGGGGTCTGGGCCCTAGGATGCACTGAGATGGTACATCAGGAGAACTGTTCGTATCAGGTAAGATTTCAAGCCCGATTGCGAGGCTGGAAGCCTTTCGAGAGAGGAGGCCTGCCTTCTCCAGAGCAGCAGGTTGCCTCTTTCCGGATTTTCAAGGGATTTTGCCGCCCTCCACTCCTGGCCTTCCTCGCATACAGTATCTGAATTGTAATTAGGTTTTCTGGGGAGTAATGGGGCAGAAAGCACTGCTTCCTTGGCCCTTGAAGCGTATTGTGAAATCCACTGAGGTGATCTGCGCTTTGCACGTTCTCTGTCTGTGCAAATAAGAGGAACTGCTGTAAACTGTAATTGAATTTAAGGGGCTTCGGGCGGGGAAAAAGCTGGACCGAATTCACTCGGGGAACATGGCAAAATACGATTTTTGCTCACTGCCTAGGAGATGAGTGGTTTCACATCCAGTTTTTAGGACTGTCTCTAAGGGAGTTATGTAAATAAGCGTAATTGATGATCTGAGAAATTTTCAAAAATGGGCCAGCGTGCACTTGATGTTTGAAGTTGCATTTGTACATCTTTTCAAACTTGTTTTTACTAGCATGTGTAAATAAGAAGGTGTTGACACGCATAAAAAACTCCACATGGAAATTTTTTTAGGATTACATATTTGTCTTTGTGCTAATTTGCTATGTGGAGTTTTAAATTAAACAGACGATCTCAAAGACCCCTTCTAGAGTATTAATAATAACTCCTTCCTGCAACTTGGACTGTTGAGGCAACATTGAAAGCATCCTCGTTGTAAGCAGACAAGGAGAATGTTCTCAGAGTAATTGCTCTTTGCAGCAGCAGGCATGGCTAATTCAAGTCCAGGATGGGTACTGTTGGGGGATTACTCAACTGACCCAGTTCAGAAGCTCTAAAGGACCAGTTTTTTAACTTAACAATGCAGCTTCCTTGTGGGAGGTGGATTACCTGAGACAAGCAGGTGTTTCTCATTAGGTCGGATTTCCCTGAGGTAAATGTATGCAGGCAGAGTTGTACATTGCACAAGACTCAAGGCAGTAGTTTCTCAGCTAAGTAAAGTGTGCCTATAAAATATATTTACCCATTCACTTTTCTCTCTGCTTCATGATGGCAGTTTTGTAATTTCAGGCTTGTTTTACTGTATTTTCATTTCAGAGTACATCTAGGTCTGTAGATCCTAACATTGAGACTTGTGCTTCACAAGAATTCTTCCCATGAGAAAGGGAAGATGCTGAGTAAAAACCAAAACTTCACTTACGCGCAATCCAGAGATTGAGAATGGGGAATGCCAAACATCTGTGGAGAGCCTAACCTATTTATGGCATGGCTCCAGAGGACTAAATTACTATAAAATTAAAGTCATTATTTTCTCTCTTTTCAGAGAAGCTATAGAACTTAACTTTTGAAAGGCAAACTAGTATAAGATTATTCCCTGTACCTCTTCATTAAGTTGGTCATGAAATCACTGGTCTTATAGGTCAAAAATTGGTCAGAGATCAGCAATCTTATCTGAGGAAAAGGGATTTTGTTAGCCAACTGCTTCTGAAAGGGGACGAATTGATTTTATTTTACATGAACTACAACATATAACACTGTCATTGTGTGTTTAATAGTTTTGAAATATTTATTGCTTATTTTCACAGTAAAATTAAGTGTATTAGGCAGATAATAATGGTCAATCGATTCCGTAGGTCCCTGAGGTTTTAGAGCAGAACTACCTTCATGTGTATGTTTGAAACACCCTCCCTTTATTCATAAATCAGTAAAAACATTAGCTGTGAAGCCAAGTCTTAATCTGCTTAGAAACCTTAGGTTTAGAACCCACCTGACACCACACATGTTTGGATTCAGAAAAGGCATTTTCTCTAAGTCCTTGGTTTGATGTCATCATCACTGGTTATTTCAACAGTAGGATGTTTTTCAGAAACTTGCCCATTTTTTGAATGAAAACTTATTTATTTGTTTTTAAGGATGAAAATGCAGTGATTAAAGCAGATTCCTTAAGGTAGCATTTTTAGTAAGTAGAATTTCTTTATTTATTCCTTCCATAAATGTATACCAAGGTTTCTTAATGGAGAATCCATGAATGAAATTCTAGGGAATATTCCTCAAAATTGTATGCTCATTTAGGTGCCTATGCTTAGGCATATATTATTATTAGTATCATCATCATCATCATCACCATCATCATCAGAGCATAATGGCCTCCTAACTGGTCCTGCTCTAACTCTCCCCCTCCCCCTACTGTAGTCTAATTTTCAACACAGTATCCAGAATGGTCTATTAAAACCTAAGTCAAGGGGCGCCTGGGTGGCTCAGTGGGTTAAGCCACTGCCTTCAGCTCAGGTCATGATCTCAGGGTCCTGGGATCGAGTCCCACATCGGGCTCTCTGCTCAGCAGGGAGCCTGCTTCCTCCTCTCTCTCTGCCTGCCTCTCTGCCTACTTGTGATCTCTCTCTGTCAAATAAATAAATAAAATCTTAAAAAAAAAAAAAACCCTAAGTCAAAACATGCCACTCGTCTCAAAATTCTCCTCAGAATAAGGCCCCCGACCCCAAGGGCCTTGCGTCAACTTGCCCCTGATGCCTCTGGGACTTTCCACATTCCTCTTTCCTTTCACTCCCATCCCACTGTGCCAGCCTGGCCTTGAACTTGCTGTCCTTTCTGCTGCTGTATGCTTCCCCCAGGTACTCCCATGTAAGGCTGCCAGATTAGCAAATAATCTGCAGTGTTTCGAGTAAATTTATACTAAAAAATCATTCTCCGTTTTTCTGAAATTCACATTCAACTTGGCATCCTGTATTTTTCCTGTCAGTAAGTCTCTCACTTCCTTCAGGTCTTTGCTGAAACGTCACCTTCTTGGGAAGGCCTTCTCGGGACTTAACTATGTCAATTTCCAACTCCCCGTTTCTAGCCCAGGGTCTCCATGACACTTCCCTAATTTGCTTTTATACCTGGCATTCATCACCATCTCTCAGAGACATGTTTTACATATTCGTCTCTTTTCTGTCTCCCTCGCCTGTAAGCTCCATGAGGGCAGGGATGTTTATATGTAAATCCGTCTGCTTTCCCAGAGCTTAGGACAAACCCTTGGGTAATACGGATGGATAGGCCTACTATGTATAAAAGTGACTAAGAAAAACGGCATTGTAAACATACTATGGCATCGTGGTTTCTTACATTTTGATCACTGGGATGACTTTCAGTCTTACTCTGTCCTGCCTCCCCACCCACGCAGGACACGTACACCATTAGCTTGCACTGTTCTCAGTGTCTGCGGGCCAGAATATCCCTTTGTTTCTTGTTAGTTTTCTCATCTATGAAATGGGATTTTCCCTAGTTAACATCCTGGCCTTGTTCCTGCCAGAGGCTACCTTTCTGCAGGAATAAGTCAGTTACCATGAATTAAGAGCTGCCTTCTCTGATCACATGAGGGGCTCAGGGAAGATTGTAAAAGCAGCCGGGGAAACCCTTGCATTGCTTCATTTCCCAATCACATGTTGCCACAGTATGGATGTATAATTGATTTACTCCCCTTCCAAGTAGATGATAATTTTGAGAAAGAGAGTTTTATCGCTACCGAGGACTTTAAAACCCCTGCTTGAAGTGTTTGGATGCACAGGGCTTTGAACAAGTTAACCCAAGGAGGGATGCTCCGAGAGAAATTCTCAAGCAGGATTTTTTATAGTTGTTTCGTTTTGAACGGTTCTCACGTTGTCAACATCTTCATGTACTTCTCCCTCACAGGATTTACATTAGCTGAGAGGTTACTGAGGCATGTGTTGTCATTTTTAGTTGTAGCCGTGTTAAAAGATAGAGCTATCGACCTCCATTTTCCAGTCTTGGGAGGAAGCCAGTCTCTTCAGGAAAGAACCTTGCCCACAGCTTCAGACCTGGCAGCCTTCAAGAGGCCAGATTCTTCTAAATGGTCTCTGAGAGCAAGCTTTGAAATATTGTTAACTTGAAAGCACAAGTTTGGGTCAAAGGGTCCATTTTGCTTAAAAGCTCCCAAATATTTTTTCCTCTTTCCCTGCAGTTCGTTTTTGGGGTTAGTGTGTATATAAAAACAATGACATGCTTTCATCCCTTTCTTTCCATCGCTTAAATTCCCCTATGACCTCAGATATAGATCACACCCTCACATTCTTAGCTACTGTGGGAATGGAGACTTGAAAGAGAAAAAAAAGGAAAATGGCATGTGAATGACTCTCATCTCTTTCCTCCCTTGGGGACATAAAGAGACGCTTCTCTGAACACACACCTGGTCTTGAGGAAGCACAATAGAAATCTTTAATGTTCCCCAATTTTCCTCAGGCTATAATCCCGACCCCTCTGCGTGGCATTCAAGGGCTAACTCTGATCTGAACCCCGGGCAGAAACACTTGTCCCTCTACTCCCTACGCTCCCGCCCCCATACTGCCATCAGGCCTTTGCTTTGCTGTGGTACCTGAGCCTAGAAGGGCTCCCGCCCACACACCACCTGCTTCTCCCTTATTGCAGGGTGATGCAGCTTTTAAGGCTCCCATGCCACCTTCTTCAAGAAACCTTCCCTTTTCTTCCCACACTCACAATTTCTCCTTCTTGGTGCACTTTGGTTTTGTTTCCAGCAGAACCCATTTACAACTCGTGACACGAGTCTGTCTCCCCCATCAGACAACAGGCTTCTTGAAAAGAAGGACCTTCTTTTTCTTCCCTACGTGGAGTGCGTGTTCAATAAGTGGCTGTTGGATTGAATTGGATTTTCCACATTGGGGTGCTGTTCTGAGTCCCCAGGATCAGGATCGCCCATTATAACCCTAGAGGGAACCTCAGATCTGTGTAACAGGGTGAAGTGGTGAAGTTGACCACAGCACTTCTTGTATCTGGCTCGTGGACCTCTCAGACAGTTGCCAGCAGTTCAAACATCCCATGTGCCAGAAATGGGGATGTAGTGCAAAGAATTTAAAAAAAAAAAAAAAAATGAGACAGACATCCCAGCTTTCCCAGACACAATGCATTAAGAACATACCTCTGGGGTGCCTGGGTAGCCCAGTTGGTTAAGCATTTGCCTTCAGCTCACGTCATGATCCTAGGGTCCTGGAATCGAGTCCCGCATCAGGCTCCCTGCTCAGTGAGAGTCTGCTTCTCCCTCACCCCCTCCTCCTGCTAGTGTTCCCTCTCCCTCCGTGTCTCTCTCTGTCAAATATTAATTAAAATAAAATATTTTTTTAAAAAAAGAACATACCTGTGTACCTATTTCTCCTTTACCCAGAGAATTTTCCCAAGGTGAACTTCGTGGACTATCCCCAAGTACTTTTCAAAATTTCTGTGGTTGGTTGAGGCGGTTGCTCATCCCCAAGCTGCCTTTCTTAATGTATGAGATTTTGCAAAATTTCAATGAATCTTTTTACCGTGCAGAGAAGTAGTTTTACTTCCTTCTGAAACATGCAGTTTTTCTTGGGTGAAACATTTCAGTGCAACTGAACTGTCATACCCAGCACAGAAGATAAAAGATGCCCTGTATTGATCTCAAACAAGAAAATTAGGGAGTATATAAATTTAAGTAGTACATCAAGATATTTTTTTAAATTCTTGATGGAGAAACTACTAAACTTGCCAAGATTCTAGTGGGTTACTTAATAGTTAACAAGGGAAAGGAAATATATTCTATTCCTATTGACATCAGGCCAAGTAAGAGTTCATTTCCCAATCCCTTCTTCCTGTGAATGAGAAAACAAGATATCAAATTTGAGTTCATTTAAGATTCTGCCCAGTTTAAGCCTGGTTTCATCCATAGCCAGGAAGAAAAATGTATTGACCTAATAGAAAAGGGAATTTGAAAGCACAGTGCTCTATTTGATCCAAGCTTTTTTTTTTTTTTTTTTTAAAGATTTTATTTATTTATTTGAACGAGAGAGCTCACAAACAGGGGGAGTGGCAGGCAGAGGGAGAGGGAGAAGTGGGCTGTTCACTGAGGAAGGAGCCTGATGTGGGGCTCTATTCCAGGACCCTGGGATCGTGACCTGAGCCAAAGGCAGACACTTAACTGAGACACCTGAGCACCATACAGGATTTTAAATATAATTTCAATGAAACAATGTTCTGTTTTAGTCTATAGATTTTTTTTTAATTAAAAAAAATGTTTCCTATAGGCAGTAGTGTTGAGGAGTACTTCATCTTCATTATTTTCCCTGGTTGATGTGTAATTGTATTTTTCTGAGGAGGAGGTAACATATATATCACCTTAATTTAATTAAGAAAATAATTCTGGATGTAAATTCATCTGCACTTGTTTTTAGCCAAGATATCTGAAAATCTAATTTATATGTTTTACCACAAAAGGAAAACAGTGGTAAGGGTGCAGATGAAAAAAAAAAAAAATCATTTCAATAGGGTTTCATTATGGGCCTGATCTGAAATAGAAATTTAGTACAACACATCATTCCTATTTAAAGTAGCACTTGGGGCTTCAAACATCATGATTCAGACATCAAGTAATTTTAAGAAATAAATATGCAACACATTTTCAAGATGAAGATCTGGTATTTACTCTTGGAAAGGGGGAACGATGAGGGGATGGGAAGGAAATAGGAATATCTCTATGGTAAAGACCAGTGCATCGATGATTTCTGGAGAGTAGAGACCCCATATTCACATGCATACACACACACACACACACACACACACAATCTTGGGTAACTAATCACAATTTCACAGGCAGATGCTCAACATTAAGAGAGACATATCCCAAGTGAGCCATATCCTATTATTTATTTTTTAGTGATTTATTTATTTATTTAAGAGAGAGAGAGAGAGAGAGAACACACAGAGGGAGAGGGAGAAGCATACTCCCCAGTGAACAAGGAACCAAATGTGGGGCTCGATCCCAGGACACTGGGACCATGACCTGAGCTGAAGGCAGAAGCCCAACCCATGGAGCCACCCAGGTACCCCAAGCCCACAGCATCCGGTATTCCCAAGTAGTCTCCCATCCAGGTACCAACCAAGTCCGACCCTGCTTCGCTTCTGAGATCAGATGAGATCAGGTGCATTCAGGGTGTTGTGGCCATAGACCCATTATTTATTTATGTCCTCTACACTAAGGGAAAATTTGAAATCCCAAGGTCTATATACTCCCCGTGCAGTATATAGAAGCATCAGGAATGACCAAGCTTCCTGAAATAGTAAGTACTTGGACAAAAGTACTTGAATTCAGAAGCAAACATCAAAGAGGTTGTGGCAGTTGATGTAAGTGCCCATTAATGGGGCAAGAGTGCTAGGAACACAGAGAAACGTACTGAGGGCATTAGAACCAGTCCCACTTGGAAGCGGTGCTGCAGCCATCAAAGTGACTGCAGTTGTGTTTTCTATCCTCAGGTATCCAGCTGGGCAAGAAGATTTACGTCTGGGGTCCTCAATCTTTTTGATATGGGTAAACATCTGGTACTGGTAAACATGCCTATTGCCAACACTTCCACGTCCTCCACCCTACTCTCCCAGTGCCATTATTTTAATTTGTTTAGCCTGCACCTTAAAAATTGCCTGTTGGGGGAAAACTTGCCCGTGTGGGCACCTGGGTGGCTCAGTCTGTTCAGCGTCTCACTCTTGATTTTGGCTCAGGTCGTGATCTCATAGTCATGAGACTGAGCCCCAGGTTGGACTCCACACTCCGTGGAAAGTCGGCTAGAGGTTCTCCCTCTCCCTCTGCCCCACCTCCCGCTTGCACACGTGCTCTCTCTCTATAGTTAATTAAATTAATTAATTAAATTGCCTGCATGCTTTAATAGGTTATCTAGCTACCTAAATGGAAAAGCAAAGCAAATTTAGGTAAACTTTGCACAGAAGAAAAAAAAAATGGTGTATTTGGAAAGAGATTATAAGTCAGCCATCAGTTTGTATAGCACATGGAATTTGAATGTTAAGCCTGAAGGGAAGGAGTGAACTGCTGAAGGGTTAATCAGGATGAACTACAGTTTCCATCTATGAACAGGAACATCTTTTGACAATGCATAAGTGATTTCCCAGTAATGCAGTCAGTGTTTTCAGAGTCGATCATTTTCACCACTGGCCGGTAATGATCATTTTAAAAGCATTAGCTCACATGACCAGTGCGTCTCATGGTTCAGATTATGGTCTTGACAGGAAACTGAAGCTCCGTTCTAGTCCCTAAATTTCAGGGCAGGAGGAAGAAGAGGCCCTGTCAAGCTCAGGGACTGTGAGGGGCTATGTGTACATTTTCCAAAGGGCAGTGGTAGCATCTGGGCCCATGCTATGTCAGCGTAGTTCGTTTTAGAGAGGTCAGCAGTGGAGGAAAGAACCAGAGCAAATTATCTATAGGAAGGACATGAAGAGTTGTTCTTCCTTTGTTTGCGTAGTTACTGCAAAACCACCAAACATTATACCGAGCTCAAGTCTTCCGAGGGGGTCTTTTGTTTGTTTTCCCTTTTTCTCTACTCATTTGGACCTCTTGGAAGTGAAATCAATTACAGCATTGATCCCAAGCAGGTAAAGTCAGGGTCTTGCTGCCATGCCTGGCAGTATGGTCCAAAATAGAAGGATAATAACTTATAATGAATTTTTTCCCAAGGTCTAAAGCTGTGCTTCTGAACTGTAAGGAGTATTCAAAATTCTTAGACTCTCTTAAAAATGAAATTTCTGATTCAGTAAGTCTAGGGTGGGGCCTGAGGGCTTGCATTTCCAGTAAGGTCCGAGTAATACAAATGTGGTCAGAAGGACACACTTTGAATAACAAAACTCTTGAAAACATCAGAGATCAGTCCCCTTGTGCCATCTTGAGATATTATATATCTCAAGTGGTATATGCAAGATATACCACTTGAGATATATATATATATACACATATATACCACTCGAGATATAGACAATATATACTTGAGGTATATACAGTGGTATAGCTCCTTCTGGAAAGGGTCTAAGCTATGAACCTGTTTATGTGCTGAGCACTCCTTTAGGGGGAGGAACAAAGGAAATTCTCCACTGGGCACCGCCCTCCCCCTACCAGCTCTTACATCTGTGTTTTGGGGAGATGTTCTATCACTTGTCTCTTTGTAGTACTTATTAGAGAACCACTTATGACAATAAAAGGCACTGGGGTTAGAGGAAAGGAATGGTCTTTAGTACTTCCTTAGTATTAATCCTTGTTGCTGGGAAATTTCCATCTTGGATTTTGAGGTGCCCTTCTCCAAGAGATGATATATTAATAGTGTATGTGTGTATACATATATATGTATGTATGTGGTCAATATATTATTAGTGTATATATATTAATTTGAATATATATAGTTAATAGTGAGAGTTCAGTCATTTTAACTATATATGTAAACCCACCCAGTTAAAATTAAAGTAAAAAGGTGTTAGCAATTAGGCTTATAGTTTTGAGTATTTTACTCAGTCTTGTAAATATCTAGATGTTTATGATTTCATCCATGTTAAGTCTTGATCATAAATAGATAGGTGGAGTAGGATGCTAACTAGGTAAGAGATTGAAATTCCTGAAAATTGTGGAAGCTCCTCCCCTTCAACCCATCCAGACCCATTTTTTACCTTCTGAACATACATGATTTCCACAGAAGAGTTCAGTTGAAAAGCTCTAATATCAACTATTAATGTTTCCTACTGTGGAGCATTTAGAGGCAACATTCTAGACAACATGTACATTTCTCCTCTCTTCATGTATTTATTCAACAGCCTTCACTGTCCACCTAACGTGTGTAAGACATTGTCTAGATGCTGTGGGGAAAGCAAGACGGATAAGCCAAAATCCCTGCCCCTTTAGAGAAGAAGCTTGCAACCATAACAGCTGTTGGAAAGAAGCCACAGGGCACTAAAAACACCGTGGCTGACGAGAAAAGAAAATTCATTCTCCAGCATGTTAGGTCATGACCATCAGTGAAAGAGGTTTTATTTCATTTCTTGAAGCCTAATCATCAGGGGATAGCGGTGATCGATGCTGGGTGTTCCATATGTGCGTTCCCGTCCATGAGATTCTGTGTGCTGCCTGAATTCTCTCTGTACTAAGCCGTGATGTATAAGAGCTAGGCTCGATTATTTGTATTGTGTGCAGCTGTTTCTTACTGAGGCAACCAGTGGATGGTGGTCTACCTTGCCCGTGTAGATTGTGAGCCTCCGCAGCGGAGGCTACAGGTCTCAGTTCTGGCCTGACCACTGGCCTGCTGCCTCGCCTTGGGCAAGTTCCCGAACCTCACCATGCAGTTGATAATAATATTTACTCCAAAGGGTTACCATGAGGACTAAAGACATAAGTTAAGAGGCACCTGTGAAGTGCATGGCCCACAGCGACCACTCCGCAAAGGGCGGCTATCGTTACTATGTTAACATATGTCAGATAATAAGACGCTGCTTCCTTCACTTTCACTAACCTCCTTGGGCAGAATTTGATAGTAAAAAAGTAAAACTTTTTGACCCAAAGCCTTAGCTTTGGAAAATTCTTCCATGATGGGAACATCCACGGTGGAGCCACTCTTGGTGGCCAGCGTTGCCTCCCAGGCCTGGAAGGTGTCGTGCGTGCACGTAGTAGGCCCCTTGTGTAGAGTGAGGGCGTGGGGGTCTGGAGGAGAGTAAGATGAGGGAGATCTCTGCTGGGAAGAAGCCCCGCCCAGATGCAAGTCTGGCTTCTGTGATTACAACTTGTCATCGCCCAATTCTCTCGGGAACAGAGCTGGGAGATGAGGGTGGGCGAAAGGCAGGATTTGGATTTGAGTCAGGGACTGCGCAGGAAGGTATTTGCCTTATCGACAGAGGACCACAGTAAACTGCATAAAGACACATTTATGCCACAAGCCTTCCACAAATTGAGATGCTTTTTTGTTTTGTTTTGTTTCTTAACTCACGGAGAGAAAGAGACAACTGAATTGTGAGCGTGTCAAGGCCATCTTGAACGGCATTTTTACTTTAGAGGTCTGGCCTTAACAGCACTGAGCTTGGTCAGGAATTCCTATTGGAAAATGTATTGAGTAGGACATTTGCTGCTTTCTGTCCAAGCATGTCAGGTATAAGATGGTTTGTTAAATGGGGGCTTGGCCTTTGAATTCTTCTTTGGCCCGTTTTCTCCTGCAAACAGTAACATTTTTCAAAAATAAATAGGGTGTGTATCTTTAGCTTATGGTCGTAGTAATTTAATAGTGATGAGTGTGTGCTCTTGTTTGCACTTCTGTTTGTCGGTTACGAGAAAACATCCTCCAGCTGTGGGCCTTTTCCTTCTCTGTATGTAAAGCCAGTAAAAAACCAAAAGCCATGGGAAAGGGTAAAGAGAGCAGCAGAAAGGAAGCGTTCTCTTTTGTGAAAAAGCCCGCCAGTGGCTGGAGCTTTTTTTTCCCCACTGACTGGATTTTAAAGAAAAGTTGATGGATCTTTTTCTCTTGCCTATATGGATAGAACAAAGCGCTGATCCTGAAGCGGAGAGCTCCTTCTCTGAGTTGGAAAAACATTTTATCCTTGTGCTGGGCCACTACCAGAAGATGAGATTTTCACATCTGATTTTAAAATGATTGGTTATAGGACAAACGGGGGTGGGGAGCAAACATGTGTCTTCAGGTTAGCCTTTAAATTATATTGTTTTCATTTTGTCATGGGATACCCGGCTTTTAAGTCACTACTGAAGTCTGGGAGGCTGGGTTTTGCGTCTATTTTTATCCTTCACACTACCCTGGGTCAGAATAAGGTGGCTGGTTTCCTCGCCGGGCTCCAATCCACACTCAGCCCTGAACTGAGGAGTGGGGGCGTTGAATCCGCTTTCCCTTGATTGAGAGGAGGAGGAAAGGTGCTGTAGAGAGGGATCTAGGCGGGATCCCTCAGGGGAAGGGGAGAGTAGACAGTGGGAAGGCTGGACATTCAACACATTGTCGAGGCAGAGCGAACCTCAGAAACAGCAGCTGCCCCTGTGCCAGAGCTCGGGACAGTGCAGGGAGGCCGGGCAGGGCGGTGTCCCTGGGCCAGAGCAGGGGCAAGGATATGCACAACCACCAGGCACAGGCTCTTAGCTGGCTCTCCACGTCAGCATGAGCAGTAACCAGGGTACTGGGCAGTTGGCACAGCAGCCTAGCAGAATTCATGGGAGGTTATCACTTAAGTGAAATTCTCAAGAGTTAAAGGATGAATTTGGACAGTGATGGAATGGATGACATCATCGGTCAAGAATCCCCATTGGATATGGAGGGGAATTATAAAAAGGTAAGGCGGGGGAACTCTTTTGTTTGTAAACAATCGGACCATTTTTCTCACTGGGAGAAAGAACACCCTTGAGGAGTGGCCAAATTCCACACGCAGTAGCCATTGCCATAGTATATTCAGGAAAGCTAAATGCACAGAAGTAGAGGCATTGAGTTGGGAGGGCTCTTCTTTCTGCTTTTCCCAGCTTGTATTCATTGATAGGTTACAACAGTAACTGGAATATACATGTTGTTATTCTGGAGTTGAAAAAACTCTTATCATGCATTTAGTTGCTAGGCAGTCTTTTTATGTAAAAGAAGGATTTTTAAAATTTTTTGACGTATGTTGACAGTTTACCCACAGTAAATAATTACTATAATGTTTAATTTGTCTTTTAAGTGACTTCTTTTAACTGGAAAATATAGTTTTACCAAGAGAAGGGTGGGGTTTTGAAAAATTGATGTAGTCTCTGCTAAAACTTTGCTAGCCTTTTCTTTTGAAAGACAGTAAATATATTTTTGGAATGTTTTATCTGGTAATTGTTGGAAATAACAGGCCCAAGTAAAAATAGCTTTAGTTATATGGGTGAGCTCATAAAATTAAACTACAAGTATATGCTTGTCTGTCCACAGAAGGCTAAACCACACTACATCCTTTCCCCCTTATTATTTTCCACAAGTCAAGTGTAGGTCACAACACGTCACAGTGTGAAGAGTAAGGGTCCTTCCGTCATCAACCTGGAAAATAAGACCTCTTTTCCTTCAGAGGTAAATACTTGGTAACACCACCTCCTTGAGCAGTAAAACTAGCTGCTCAATTTTTAGTTTGATCAAATATGTCATTAACATTTTTCTCCCAGAATAAGATATAGAAAGTTCTGTCATGATAGTTTAAGTATAATAACGTAACATATGGCATTCTGTATCTTATGCACGAAGTTGTGTTTGCGTGCAGGGGATGTTTTAAGTATGTACTTTATCTCTTAGAGCAGTTCACAATAGTTGGTGCTCGTTTCTCCAGAACCCAAAACTTACATGTGTAAAAGAGGTTTAAATAACCTGCCATGTTGCCCTACACATTTTTCTTCCCTTGCACTCCCCAAGAAGGCAACGAGGGCCCAAGGTGATAAGTGTGCTGAATACTGAAACTGACACCTCTCAGCTGTCCCCTCCTGCCAGAAGCACATATGCAAAAGAGGCATAGGACACTCAGCCATCAGAGTGGGTCACTTACCCGGCCCTGAAGACAAGCGCACAGTTCTCAGCCCGCATTGTTTCCAGTGCCAAAGGACGGATCACACTCAAACCGTTTCTCAGGTAGAAAAGCATAGGTCAACTTGCACTTAGGAAAAATGAAAGACATCCCGTGGCTACTGCAGTAATGACAGTAATGACTTTTTACTGCCAGTAATGGCCACTGTCGTTTTTCCCTCCTTGGAAACTGAGAGAGCCCACATGCCTGGAATGAGCAAGCGATGATATGCCGGCAACCTGATATAGCACTGACCAAAATGACAAACATGTGAGGCTCAAGCTGCTATAAAACATCACTGGCAACAAAACAGAGCCGCATTGTGTAGTGACTTATCTAGCTAAGGCAGGAGAATGCCACCTGTGATTTCAGGAGAAATAGTATCTAACAGGGGAGTGCAAAGGACCAGGAGATGAAACCTACTAGATGTGTAGGATGAAACCTACTAGATGTGTAGGATACACAGATCAGTCCATATTTTTCTAAACATGAGACCCGTTCTCTTGTCATTTCAGCTTTTTAACTACTTTTCCTAAGCCAAGGACTTTCAAACTCATATATGTGTTGGTTATTCTGAAAGCTTCATTATGCTTTAAAAAAAAAACTGTTAATTTCATCATGAACTTCTGGTGAATCAGGGCAACATGTGCTTTCTTTAAAATAAAAAGAATTAGAGAACCTAATATAAAAAAAATCACTTTTCCTAATTCACATCTTATCTACATTTTTCTCTCTAATGTTTTTGCTGTTCAGTTGACTATGTAGAAAATTCAATTAAATGCCATAAAGTAGTGGTCTGCAGGCTTTTTTGACCTTGGATCCATCAGTAAAATGTTTTTGAACCCAGACCTCTGATATATATCTCTATCCTATTCATTAATTATATGTATACACTACTGTAAATATATATTTTGTGTACATAAAACCTATACACAAATAGATATTTGTAAAATAAAATGTTTATAAATATAAAATTTTTAATAATTTCTTCTTTCACCTCCTGTCACTTTGAGATCAGTTGTCAAAATCAGTCGGAAGATTGGTTTGCCCCTGCCTAGCTAGGTACAATATAATTTCCTATACCAGTCACACTAATAAATGCCACATGTGTCTAGGGATTATTTTACAAGGTTGTTTTAAAGTCAGGCAAACAGCCTTTGGGGGAAAGGTCACTTTCCGATGACTAAAATTAGATTCCACCTCAGCAAAGGAAGGAGAAGAATATACATCTGTTCCTATTCCTTGGGGGGAGGTCCTGATGGTAAGAGAGATGTTTCATTAAGGACCTCCGGTTTTTCAGTCATAGTAGTAAAACAGATCTTAGTATATAGGGAGGAAAGCCCGCACTGTGGCCGAATCTCAGGTGTGTATGTTCAATCCATTATTGTCCTGCTTTGCTCTGAGCAACCTCTGACCTTCCGGTAAAGACCCACAAAGCTGATTGTCCTCAGGACCACGGTGGCATACAGCATGGGACCCATGTCCTGATTCCTCACCCATCATTCCTGAGAGCCCCTCCATGATCCTGGCTTTGTGCATGGGGCTAGGCTCGCAGAAGGGAGACCAGGCTTTGCCTCGAGGAGCTTACCATCCACGTGGGGAGACCCACCAACCAATAAACTGACATGGGATTGACGCTGCCCAGAAGAACGTTCGGATCCAGTGTGGACCTGGGAAAACACGCCTCCTCTGATGTTTCAGGACCCCAGCAAGATCCACCTTACACTGAGGGAAACCGAGAGAGGAAATGAGGAGAATTTAACATAGAATCCTGCAGAAGGCTGGCTGCCACTTGGTCCCAGAGCAGAGCAAACACAGGACGCAGATCTGTTCCCAGGCTGCTCCTTGCAGGGGAAGGAGCTGCCGGACAGCCGTGTGTGGTCAGAAGATGGAAAAGCCGGCTTGCTCGCTTTGTTTCTCCGAGGTGCTGTCTCTAGTGTTGTGCATCCAATTATGGTGAAAGATTAGGGAGGAGCCCGTGAAAAAATTAAAAGGCTGGAAGGAACAATATTTAAAGTGAAGCCACAGCTGCGCCTCATGTTTTTTTTAAAAGGTGAATGGAAATGACTGCTTGAGATAAACTGCAATAAACAGGAACACAGAATGCCAGCTGCCATTCCAGACAAGAGCTCTGCCCTCCCCACACAATTACTGAGGAAAAGCAGCCGTCGACCTCCATTAACCCTCACGTCTTCCTGCCTGTAAGGGCTGAATACGCGTGAGGAACTCTGTTGAGTTACTGAACCCTGGAGCCTAGCCTCACCTCGGCCACCTGGGGACAATCTTTTCAGCTTTGTGGGCCACGGTCTCCCTTTCTTTCAAGGGAGGAATCGGCCTGGTTGGTCTCAGATGCTATAAATAGGAAGCCTCCTGGCTCCTAGTTCAGGGTTCTTCCATCGTATCCCCCTGCTGGCACACCTCTGTTAGCCAGCCTGGTCAGGAATGGGTTGTTCCAAGTAACTAGATTTTCCAGATATGTAGCGTGTGAGTTACCTGTGGGGGAGAGGGGTATTTTTTTGAGATGTATTTCATGTGCCACAAAATTCACAATTCCATAATGTACATTTTGTTGGTTTTTAGTATACTTCTAAGGTTATGCAAACCACTGCTAATTCCAGAACATTTTTAAAATCCAGAAGATTTTATTTATCCATTTGAGAGAGAGAGAGCATGAGAAGGGAGAAGGTCAGAGGGAGAAGCAGACTCCCCGTGGAGCTGGGAGCCTGATGCGGGACTTGATCCCAGGACTCCGGGATCATGACCTGAGCCAAAGGCAGTCGCTTAACTAACTGAGGCACCCAGGCACCCTCTAGAACATTTTCGTCACCCCCAAAAAGAAACCCTGTGCCCATTAGCAGTTACTCCTAGTTCCCCTCCTCCCTCACAACCATTAACCTACTTTCTGTCTTCATAGATTTGCCGGTTCTGGACAGTTCTGCCTCTCTTTTATCCATTTCTGCACTCTTTTCACCAGCTTACCCCATCCCTACCCTTTAATGTTAACAACAGCTATTGTTGAATAAGTTTCTCTCTGGGCCGGGCACTGTGCCAGGTCCTTCCTGTATAGTACTTCATTTACTCCTTATAACAACCTGTACGGTGAGTATTACTATCCCTTCTTTCAGAAAAAGAAATGGAGGCTTAAAGTGTTTCTATAATTTGCATCCGTAAGCGTCAGAGTTAGGATGTTCACTTGGGTCTTCTTGACCCCAAGTCCCCTGAACTCCCTGCCTCCTTTCTGGTCATGCCTGGGACCGATTCTCCCAGATCCTAAGTCCACCCGACATGGGAAATTGAGGACGTCAGCTTCCTGGAAGGTGATGAAGGTTGGGCTGTTTCATAACCATGCAGTGGGTGTTTTGAACTGTTGTGTTTTCAGTGTGATACTGAATGACAGTGGTGGTTTTAGAGACTTCTAAAATGTCATCTGCTAGAAAGAGTTCCCAGGCAATACTGCCCTGTGTTAAAAAGTAGTCTCAGTAGCCCATCATGTGAGAACCAAAAAGAGCTCAAGATACTCCCAGCAGGGGCTCCTGGGGTGGCTCAGTAGGTTAAGCATCTGCCTTGGGCTCAGGTTATGATCCCAGGGGCCTGGGATCGAGCCCCACATAGGGCTCCCTGCTCAGCAGGAAGCCTGTTTCTCCTTCGGCCTCTCCTCCTACTCGCGTGCACATGTGCTCTCTCTCTCTCTCTCAGATAAATGACTTAAGTCTTAAAAAAACAAAAAACAAGATGCTCCCAGCAGTTCCTGTTTGGAATACGCCACTCACAGGGGAGGAAAACTTTAGTTTCCAACGGTATCCCCTCAGGGTTTATGTTGAAACACTTCTACTACCTACTCAACTTTGCAGATTGCACCTGGGGCTCGGGTTACCTTCACCCGAGTTCCCATTCGGCTGGTAATTGGCTACTAAACCTCAGCCCTAGGTGTTAGGTACCTTTGCTCTGGTCCTTAACAGTAAGAGTATTCAGGGACTGTTTGGGACTCTGCACAACAGCCCTTGTGTCCACGGGCTTCTGTTTCTGTCACCTCTCTATAGCAGGAAAAGGAATGCAGTTAATAGGCAAAACCATCCTCAGGGTCAACTAATCATCAGCAAAGATCTTTATGCTCTGGACCAGCATCGCCACACTCTTAATGTCCGGCAGTTCTCGGAAATAGGCGTCAGAAGACCCTGCGCCCTACAGCGTTCCCCTTGGGTATCTATCCTGGACTTTAGGTCTCCACGGCCAGCTCTCCCAGGAGTCTTGATGCTGAGCAAGCAGAACCCAGGCCTCAATATGGCCCAACAGCCCAGCCTGACATCTAGTCCAGAGGACTTGTTTAGGCAGATCAGCGCAGGGATACAAAGATGAGAGGTTTCAACAGCATTTCAGGAAACCTTTCTGGACTGATTAGTGTCTGAAATGGAAAATATCAGAAATACAGACGAAAAGAAAACGTCCAGAAAGTGTCCATTCAGTGATACAGTGGAAAGATACCAGGTTATTTAACCTCTGTTTCCACTAATAATTGCAAAGTTTTTCCCAAGGGATAAAATAAGATGCGAAAACTTGAAAAACCCTGCACAGTAAATTTGTGAACTTGACATCCTAAAGTGTACAGTTTGTCTTCGTCTAGAATGATGTTTTCATATTTTGATCTTTCAGCAAACCCATGGTTGTTTCAGTAGGCAAATAGCTAGTATCAGTATACTTGGGTTTTCTTTTTGTTTTTTGTTTTGTTTTTAAGAAAATTAATACAATTTGCCTAAAGAATGTTGAAGTTCGATACTTCTGGTTCCCAATGTTTAAAAGCCTCTGACTCCTCCGCATTCAAATGCTCCCTATAAACGTCAGAGTAAAGCTGTCTTCCTTACGAGCTGAGGGGAGAAAGAAGAGTGGCTTCTATTTTCCTAAAGGAAGAGCGCTTTTCCGCAGGGAGCTCCAGAATTCCATTCGCGTTCCCTGGTGGATGCTGCTAATGGTGATGATGCCGATATCACTAGGCAATAGATTGCACTGAAGCGAGGGGTGTATTAATTGCTTCAAAACAGGCATCCTGGCAAGGCCTTGGCAAGGCCAGGCGGCTGCAGATGAAATCCATCTGGATCCAGAGTCTGTCCATCCGCACAAACATGAAACATGGACGTGCACGCAGTTAGAAAAAAACCCACTCTGTTCCATCTAGCTACTTGATCTGTCCAATTGCTTACAGCCAGGGTTCTCAAAGTATCTGAACCAGCAGCATCAGCAGCATCTGGGAACATGTTAAAAAATGTGTTTTCTCAGCTGCACCCCAGACCTTCTGAATGAGAAAAATAGTTTGTGTCTTTACAAGCCCTCCAGCTGATTCTCATGCATAATCAAGTTTGAGAACTACCAGTTTCAAGATATTTGTGACAGAGAGAGGGCCACTGTGTACGTGTGCCCACCTCTGCAGTTCTCTGTGTGGCATACTGGTGTTCTAGCAACCTCCTGGCTTTCTTTATGGGCCACGGGGGACCAGGGTATTCATCAGCTTCTGGAATAATGCAGCCCCCACCCCTATTCTTGGGAATTTTTCCTTGACGGTAATTCACATGCACCCCGAAGTGTGAGAATTTCTGACCAGGCAGCAGATGAGCAGTGCAGATAGGAGGATGCCAGAAGGGGGATCTTCCAGAATTAGAAGTGAATTGAGTGCTGAGAAGGTTAGCATTACCAAACAAGCACATCCAGGGGCGCCTGGGTGGCTCAGTGGGTTAAAGCTTCTGCCTTCAGCTCAGGTCATGATCTCAGTGTCCTGGGGTCAAGCCCTGAAACAGGCTCTCTGCTTAGCAGGGATTCTGCTTCTCTCTCTCTCTCTGTCCCTCCTTCCCATTTGTGTGCTCTCTTTCTTTAAAAAAAAAAAAAAAAAAAAAAGGCACATCCAATAATAAAAGATTATTTCTGCTCCCCTGGTGAACAAGTAAGAGTAAGAAACAAGTGGAGGGGCGGCTGGGCGGCTCAGGTGGTTAAGCCGCTGCCTTCGGCTCAGGTCATGATCTCAGGGTCCTGGGATCGAGTCCCACATGGGGCTCTCTGCTCAGCAGGGGGCCTGCTTCCCTTCCTCTCTCTGTGATCTCTTCCCTTCCTCTCTCCTACTGTGATCTCTCTCTGTCAAATAAATAAATAAAATCTTTAAAAATAAATAAATAAATAAATAAAAGAAACAAGTGGAACCGGGGAGGAGGAGGAGGAGATCAATCCGGGGAGAAGATGGAAGACAAGAAATTTGGGGGCAGCAGTTTTCTTTCTCTGAGCCCCACAGCTGAATGCATCCCGGCCGGATCATCGAGGCTCCCAAGCTCCCATTTGCCTTTATGCCCACAGACTGCTGTGCTGTTCGCATCAGTCGGGTCCTCTGATTTTCGAGACCAAACTTCTTCAAACGTCTTCTTCCTTTGGAGAGTTTCAGGAACTCCTTCCTTTTCATCAGGCCCTTTCCGGCTATGTGGGTTTCATCATCTGTGCAGGAGGCAGAAGGAAGCAGCTGTTTGCAGTGTCCTGAGCACCAGCTGGGTTAGGTCTAGGATGTTATTTCCCAAAGTGTGTTCCTGAGGGGCCTGGTGGCCCACAGCTACCCCCACAAAAATACAGTGTGTCAAATATATTTTAGAAATGCCCAGGTTACACCCAGTCTTCCATTTACAAATTTATGTGCAGGTTAGCATGGGAAAAGTCTAGGTACCCCCCCACTCCCCCTCCCCCCTGCTTCAGAGACCGGAGACAATAGGCAAGGCCAGAGGAGTGGACTTAGAAATGGGATCCATGTGTAAGGGACAGGCACCGCCCCGTCCTGAAGAAAGTGTGGAAAGAACTTGGGGACATACCACATTTGGAGAGGGACAGTATCGACTCAAGCAGAACATTTTGCTTTTTCTTTTACCAAACACCCCTCTTTGTTCTTATCAAGCTGGGGGAAAGGCAGCAGAGCAGTGGCACAGTGGGAAGGGCTGAGCATTGGCGTGTAGGGTCTGAAAGTGCTCAGAGGTCTGCGTTCTGAGATGGTGGTTCACGTGGGGCCCTCAGAAACCATTGTGAGTCTTGTCTGCCCAGGCCCAGAGGGTGGCAGTAGGGAATTAGGCAACAGGCATGGACAAAAATTCACTGCCTATGACTGAACAATGATGAATGTCTAAGTACATTTTTACTCTCCTCTTGGTCTTGAATAGGCTTTCTGTCGCACAGTGATGAGCCACTATTCCTCAGTTGCGCTTTTGCTTTTTGCAAGCAGCTATCCATTGTCCATATTTTCCTTTTGTTTTAAGAGGGTAGTTCCCAAGACCGTTTTAGGAGTGGACATGTCTGCATATGCCATAAGCCCAGCCAACAGTGTAGTTTTGAGTCAGCCTCTTCCTTTTCCTGTACGCTTCCCTGTTCTTCACACTGGGGCACATTTGGGCTTCAGGAGGTTGGAGGACATCATTGCCCTGCAGGTATCATTCCTTAGAGAACAAAAGAGTTTTGAAACTCTCTCCCCCCTAACGACCCCCCACACATACATGTGGCAACTAAAAGGAAAATAATTCCAATTGTTTAAGTTTAAGAGAAAAACTGTTCTACTAGTCAGCTGAATCACAGATCCTTGAAATCTTAGGAATGGCATTTGTTCCAAAAGGAAGATGAAGCAGTGGTATCAAGGAGAGTGGCTCTGATGAGGTGTTTGTTTTGTAGATATTTGCGGTTATGATTGCACTTTGGTGTGTATGTTTTCTGCTTTTCTGAAGCATCTCACACCCCTTTCTGGAAAGAAGTATATCCGTAACTCATAAGTCCCACATCATATCTCCAATATGGTGCCCACCATTATTTGCCTGGACACCTCACTCAGTGTGGAAGGGCAGAAAGATCTGGCACAAGAAAGATGAACTTGAATCCTAGGTCTTCTAACAGGAGGGTGACCTTCCTTCCCCCTCCAGTCCCTCATCTTCAAAGCATGAATCGTTGGAGGATTAACCATAATAACTACCATTTGTCACACATTTACATTACTACCACTGCTGCTAAGCAATTTCCATAAATTTCCTCATTTTTCTCCCAATATCCAATGAGATCTTTTACCTCTGGACTGGGAAGGGCTTTCCAAGCACAAAACCGTCAATGACATTTCAAAGAAAGCAAGCTATTGACTTAACTACATTAACACTTGGATTTAAACTCAAAGGGACTAATATGCTTAATATAAAAATTTCAAAACTTCAGATCTTTATAGAAAAATAAGCAATGCTAGGAGTAAGTCAGAGAAAAGCAAGTAAAGTAACTAAAAAAACATAAATATTTAATATCACTGGTAATCAAGGAAATTAACATAAAAAGAATACCATTTTGCCTATCAAATTAAAAACAATATTTTCTTTTGCAGTGAAAATACTCAGCGTTAGCTAGGATATAGTGAAAGCCACACCCTTTTATGTTGTTGGTGGACATGTAAATTGGAATAACTTTTCTCTAGAGCAATGCGACAAAATGTGTCAAGAGCCTCGATAAATGGTCACACTCAGTTGATCTGGTAATTCCACTTCCAGGAACTTATCCTGAGGAAATAATCAGACACGTGGGCAGGGATTTATGTAAAAATGCTAACTTCTGTATTATTTTTCATTGATTACAACCCAAATGACTAACAAAAGAAGGTAACTCCATATATGGGACGGAATGATATACAACCATTAAAAATTTTGTTTTAAAGAATATTAAATGATATGAGGGAAATTTTCAAAATGAATGAACAATAATTATCTCAATTTTATAAAAAGAAAAAAATACATAAGCTAAAAAGAACTGTGCCCCAAAACCCAAAATGTTAGCAGTGATCTGTGTTTAGGTGGGATTGTGGGTGATGTATATATTATTTACACTTTTCTTGATTTGTTCAGTGGGATCCAGAGAAAGAGAAGGGAAGTGTGTGAGATTGCATATTATAAAACAGTGTTCTTCAAGCTGGTCATGAAATAGTCAAGTAGAGAGAATTGTAATTAATGTCAACAGAAATAGTTTTAAGGCCTTCTTCAGGATTGATAGGTCTCGTGTACCAAGTAAATCAAGAAAGATAGACATGGAATCAAGGCTGCATTCACACATTCACACCTGGGATAGGTTTTTTCTTCAAATAAAACCTCTGCCGGGCTAATGTTGGACACCAGCATATTGTCGAACATTAGTCATTAGCATTCCTACTACCTGCTGATCCTATTTTTTTCACTCCACAGTTTTCTGACTATAGAGATGATTGGGTGAAGATCTCTTTTGTATTTTATGTGAATTAAGAAATAGGCTCACTAACTACACGAAATCTGCACGGCAGATACTGGGATTTTGAAGTGAACTTGTAAAGATGTCAGATGATACCAAATGGTTCTGTTTGGGCAGAACCATCACAAGTAGGAGCCTGCATATTTGGGAGGGTGGGTCGCTTTAATTAAGTTTTCCAGCAGCACAGCTATTAAGTAACCCCTCCTTACTCCCCTTTCCAACCTTACAGTTACTTTGTTACTTTCTCAGGACGGTACTTGACCAGCAGAACCTATATCAGCATGGCCTTTGTAACTATGTAAAGCGGCCTTCTACTCTGTGGCCTGCACACAGACATACACACACACACACACACACACGCGCGCGCGCGCGCACGCGCAACATGCTGTAGCTCTTCAGTATGACACAACTCCCTTGGTACATGCCAAAATGGAGAGCTATCCAAATAAATAGATACAATCAATAAGTGTGAGAGTGGAAAGAACGAACGCTATGGTTTCCAAGAATTAAAAAATGTTAGGGAGAAGGAGAGCAGAGATGAGCTGTTCTTGAACTGGAAGTTCACAAACCAATTAAAACCAAGTATCTGCTGAGATGCCTGGGCGGCTCAGGTCATGATGCCAGGGTCCTGGGATCGAGCCCCACGTTGGGCTCTCTGCTCAGCAGGGAGTCTGCTTCTCCCTCTCCCTCTGCTCTTATACCTGCTTGTGCTCGCTCTCATTCTCTCTCTCTCTTTCAAATAAATAAATAATATTTTAAAAAATAAATATCCACTGGTGGAGCCTGGGGTGTGTATTTTACACTTGACCTTAACCAAAAGACCAAGCCGCTGTGCGAATGTGTATTTTAAATTCTGATGCAACCTGTGGAAGCCGGCAGCTGAGAACCACTGTCTCAGCTGCACTGTGCGGTCATGTATTTTATTCTGCTCTGTTGAATATGGTATCCCACCAGCCCCCGAGGGCTGCGGACCTCATGTCATGCAGCTAGTGTGACTGAGGAGTTGAACCTTTAATTAATTAATTTTTAATGTAAATGTAAATAGCCACATGTGGTTAGTAACCACCACGTTAGAGCAGACTTAACCTATCATGCACTGCCTTCACTTGGGCTGGAAAGAGGCCGCTTTTGAGCCCACCCTTCCGAAGGGTTGTGTGCTTGGCCGCGGACACTGGGATGCTCAGATGACGGCTCCGAGCTTCGAATGTAACTTCTGGGTACCGTGGCCGCAGCTGTGGCTCCGGAACCTCCCTCCGGGAGAGTCAAGGGCCATCCTGCCTCCCCTAGCCACACTCAGGTGCGGGCGCTGCGTTGGGTGAGATAACATGCTCATCGTCTTCAGCTCAGAACATCCAACAGTGCTTCTCCCATCCTCTGTCATCCCACAGAACAGAAAACCAAGCTCTCGCTCTCACCCCAGGATTTCTAACTCATGTTTGTTTTTGTAGTTGTTTTATTTTTAACTAAGGAAACCATTTCTAATCTTCTCCCCTGTTGTTTAAAGGGTATAAAAGTTCAGCATGGTGAGTTTTTATGGGACTTTTATGGGAAGCCAAGTGTTGTAAACATATCCGAATTATCACAGTAGTGTAGTTTCCCACATCCTTTTGCTCTGCACACCGACCTGACTTCCCTTCGAAATATGAAACAGATGCGCCCAATTAGAATTCTCCAGCTATTCCAGGCCCTGTGTTAGGGTGTGAACCCGGTGAGATCAGGAGAACTTTTGAATAGACCGCCAAGACTGTAAGCTAGGTGCAGGCAGGGGCTGCGGTCCTCCAGCCTGGGCTGGGTTCCACATCGTAATGTGACACCTGCCTTCTCCTGGAGGCCCGGTGCGTGGTGGCTGAATGAATTCATATTCTTGCAATGGAGAAAGTGGGCTGAAGGGATGATATACAGAAGAGAGAAGACCCAGAGAAAGGCCACATTTGGCATAAAGCTGATTTGATTTGGGGCAAAGTGCTTGTCCTCCACAACTTTCCTCTTTCCTGCTGTCATGTCTAGCAGGTAGCAAGAAGAAAGTTTGCAGCACCCCATAATCTAGTTCTCTTCCGGTGACGACCATTTAGTACCACCATGGTGATTTCCAAGACCGTGATCATGAAAGGCTCTGAAGGACTGAAATTGCTTCCAGAGGTGAAGCCAGGAAAGACTGGGTGTGTTTCAGGCCTTGGTAATCACGTACTCTTGTGCCGTGGACTCTGGGTTTGGTGTTTCCTCTGAGGTTGCAGTTCTGAGAAACTTAGCAGTTGGACAGGCTGTGGTTGTGATATATCTGCCCGCTTATCAGCACTTTTTATTTTCCTGAAATTTTAGGCACAGAAAAATGAGAGAGAATCTATCCGACAGAAGTTGGCACTTGGAAGTTTCTTTGATGATGGCCCAGGAATTTATACCAGCTGTAGCAAAAGTGGGAAGCCAAGCCTTTCCTCTCGGTGAGTGTTCTTTTGAGTTGATTTCCTGATATGTCCCTAATGGATTTTGCATTCCGACCATACGTTTAATAAAAGATATCTTTTAAACCCTTGAGTGTTTTTTCCCCGTAGTACTACACCTTTATTTGGATTCTAGACAGCTCCCTCCCCACTTGTTGGATTTGCTTTTTGTTTTTTAGTTTTGACCCAGCCACTTGAGGTCATATTTCTATATTTCAGTTTTTTTCCCCTAAGCACAATTCTGATTTTGCACTGTGATGGGAGAATTTCGCCACACTCTTAATCAAGCCAGCTGATGCTTAGAGAAGTGTGGCAAGCCACCAGAATTCCCATTAAGCAGTCCCAAAGCATCTAGCATCCCCCCCAACCCCCGACACATTTGATTGAAATGAATACTGGTAACTGAGAAATACAATTCCCACTTTGATCATTCAATATTTATTACAGTACTTAACCTGTCCTCCAGGCATTTTTCCTTTATCTTAATTTATTTCAGATTATCATTGCTCATTTATTGTAATTTATTTCAGGAGACCACTGATCATTTGCATAGCTTTTAATTCCAGTTAAAACATATTAAAATTAACATTTTACCTAGAAAACAAGGCTATAGACTAGAGATTCCCAAACTTTAATATGCATGTGAATCACTCCCTATATAAAATGCGCCTATATTTACCATGTTAAGCCAGGGTGGGAGACGCATGATAACATTCATGCATTTATTCAACCAACAGATCTCCACTCTCTCCTTCCTGAATTAGACACTTTAGTGTCTATTTAAATCTATTCTATCTGGCTTTCAGTAAGCCTTGTATTTCAGACTCTTCCTTAGAGACTCCTCTGAATCAGCAAAAGTCAGAAAGCATACACATGCTCTCATATATGCACATACAGGGGTCACCGCTGCGGCTTCATACGTGGGGACAGAAGTGGAGGAATCCCGGTGTCTCCTCCTCGGCTGGGTGCCACCTGTGTCTCCTAGGATTCCTTCCCTTTTCTCACGTGTCATTTCAGAGCTGGAAGGCCAGCCTTCCCTTTGAAGGAAAACATCTCCTTCCCCTCCCAGTAGGATGTGGCTGGGGGAGCTCTGGGGACCAGCAGACTGGGGATTAGTCCTAGTCAGTTTCTGATTTTGAGACTTTAACAGTTTCATTGTACCATACCACAGTCTTTGGAAGATGAGGGTATTTGACCACACAGATCTCTACTGCTTTTCTCTAATATTCCCCAAAGCACCAAAAGGTCTTCTTCTAGAAGCCCCATCTCTCTGCTCAGCTAAGTCGCATTCATCTGGCCCAAATGGGAGGTTTTGTTTTTAAAATCAAAGTCTCTCTCTCTCTTTCTCTCTCTCTCTCTCTCACACACACACACACACACACACACACACGTAAGACTCTGAAAATAGCATTAACAATAACTATAAGATGTATGATAACAACACAAAATACAAGTTACTGTCCCTGTCCCATCTGTCTCTATCTTCTCCCACTCTCCAGAAACGATGACTCTCAACTCCTTCGCTGTTTCTTCTGGTATTTTACTTATACATCTCTAAGTAGAATGCTTATTCTCTTAGTCTTTACATAACCATTCACGGACTACCAACTATAGAACATGGCGATTCACATCTTCTACAGACATGGCACTGTAACTCCCCATAGTCTCCCTTTATAATTATTTCATAATCTGTTGTCAAATAATGGTCGATTGTTTACATCATTAAGATCGTCAGTTTTTTACACTGAACCATGTAGTAAACGGATTACTTGAGAAACATCATGGTTTGTCTTGCAATGAAGACCACCCCATTTTTCCCATTGCCGGGGCACGGTTTTGGCTGCTGTATTACCTTCCACTGTGTGAGTGTATCATACCTCATTCAGCCTCTCTTCAGACCGTAGAGTCGTTTCAGAGTTATTTTGCTCTTGTAAGCAGTGCTGCTCATGAACACTCTTGACCATATCTCCTGCTGTCCATATGCAAGTGCTTCTCTTTGGTGCACACCTAGGAACAAACTACTAGAAAAGTACGTGAATGTTCACATCCGGAAGATAATGCCGGACATGTTACCCTGCTACCAGCAATGTTGCCGAAATCCTGTGGGTCCGTAGTCTTTCTCACGTGATACTGCCAACCCCTTTTACATTTTCGTTAGTTAAACAGGTATTAAATAGTATTTCATTGTGTTTATGAGCCATCTTTGCTTCCCCTTCTGTGAAATGTCAGTTTCGGTCTTATGTCCAAATTTCTATCCGATTCTTTGTGCTTTTTAAAATTGTTTTGTCAACGTCCTTTCATCATGATACTCATCCTTAATATGGTGTATGTATTGCAGAAATCTCTTCCCAGGCTGCAGCCTGTCTTTTCACTTCCTCCCTGTGTCTTCTATGAACAGGGTTCTTTTTATCAAGCTTTCATAGTCCATGCTTTTTGTATCCCATCCAAAAAATCTTCAACCCCAAGATTCAAAAGACGTTAACCTAGATTTCTTACCAAGAGTTGAAAGTGACTTTCTAAAGTCTGTAATCAATCAGGTGTTGGTTTCTTGATATGGTTATGGAGGCGATGTCCGATTTCATCTTTTTCCATTTACATGACCGTTTTTTCCATCCTGTTGATTAGACAATCCCTCTTTTATTCACTGATCTGACAGACCACTTCTGCATATATGAAACATAAGTGGGAATACATTCGGTTTCATTGGTAAGTGTTTCTACCCCTGCACCAACACCATGCAGCCTTAATTACTGTAGCCTCAAAGTAAGCCCTAAAATCTGGACAGGCAGGCAAGTCCCTCTCCTCTTTTTCTTCAGAAGTGTGCTACCTGTTCTGGCTTTTGTATTCCTCCATATCAACTTTAAATCATCTAATCAAGTTCAACAAAGTACTCTCTTGGGATTTTGACTAGAATTGTACTGAATCTATAGATCAACTCAGGGAAGAATGCATTTCCACAATATTCTATATCCCTACCCATCAGCTCAGCCTTTCTCTCCTTTATTTGATATAATTGAATATTTCTAAATAAAGTTCATAATTTCTCATTTAGAGAGATTATACAGCCTTTGTTTTATTTATTTCTAGATACTTGGCATTCTGGTATAATTTTAAGTTCTCTTTGGTAATGCATTCTCATTGTTTTGCTGCTGGTGAGCAGAAATGCAGCTTCATTTTTATACTAGTCTTAAATACACCCACTTTGTTGTAGTGTTCCTACTATTTGTCTGCCCTCCTGTTACTTCTAATAAAGTTGTCTGTAGATCATTAGGGATTTTTAAATACTATCATCTGAAAAATAGCAACTTTACTTATTGCTTTCCAATCCTCACGTATCTGGTTTTTTTCTTTTATTACATGCTTAGGGCCCTGATAAAAAATGGTAGTAGTTGGAATCTTTAGCTCATTTCTCATATTAAATGAGTACTTCTAGTGTTTCCTTATTTCGAATGATGTTAATTTTAGGTTTTCTTTAATGTTTCTCTTTGTGAGTTAATTATTTCCCTTATATTCATAAGTTACAAAGAATTTTCACCATGAATCGGTATGTAACTATCGTAAGCTTCTTCGGCATCTGTTGAGATCATTATATGATTACCTTGCTAATGTATTAATGAATTACAGGTATAGATTTTTAACATATTGAACGATCCTTGCATACCTAATATAAAGCAAAATTGGTTGGATTTTTTCAGACACTATGAATTTTATTTATAATATTTTATTTAGGATTATTACACTTATATTCATGAGTGACATGGGTCGGCTGTATTCTTTTCCTACAGTATTTTTTTCTTGTTTTTATATCAGGGCAGTGCTGGCTTAAAAGTTAGTTGGCTACTATCCCTTCTTCCATAATGTCTAAGAAAAGTCTGCATAATATTGGAATATGCTATTTCTCACCTGTATCAACATCAGGCCTGTTATTTACTTTGCATGTTTGCTCTAACTGCTTCCAGTTTTTAGATGGTGTTGAGGTTGTACATGCTTCTTATTTCTTCTTAGGTCAGTTCTGGTACATTGTATTTTTCTAAGAATTTGTCCCATTTTGTTTAGTTTTCAAAAATTTTTGAAATGATGCTTTCTCATTTTACAATGGGTATTAATTATAGGGATATTGTTTAAAATGTTTTCTTCTGATTTCTACATCGTCCATGGTTTTTTCTGAGTTTATTTTTGTTTGTTTCGATTTCTGCCCATCAACAATTAATGTAAAATGCTAAATGCTGTAAGTGAACTGCACAGTTGGGGCTTGGTGACATACATTGTTTCCTCTGAGAGACCTTCCCTGACCACCCAATTAAAAAATAAACACCCAACATACCTATCATTTTCTCTCCTCTTACCCTGCTTGTCCTCTTACCCTAATTTGCTTTTCATTGTGGTCCTTATCACTACCTGATATTGTGTTATATATAGTTTTTCTTTTTTTGATTCATTCTTTGTCTAGTACTCCAAGAGAGTCCATATTTTGTTCTCCACCATAACTATTGACTGAATAATGTCTAATAAGGGGATGCCTGGGTGACTCAGTCGGTTAAGAAACTGACTCTTGATTTCGGCGCAGGTCATGATTTCAGGGTCCTGGATTCGAGCCCTGTGTCAGGCTCCATGCTTAGTGGGGAGTCTGCTTGCGGATTCTCTCTCTCCCTCTCCCCACTCCCCCTGCTCACGTGCGTTCTCTTGCTCTCGCAAATAAATAAATAAATAAATAACTCTTTAAAATGATAAGAATAAATAGTGCCTAATACATCGTCACTAAAGATTTGCTGAATTAAGGAATGGTGAACTTCCCCTTAGAATGGTCAGATAAAAGTGCCACTATTTCCTTAGGGTGCCTCCAAATAAAAGTATGTAAAGCTCTTTTCTTTTGGATTCTGAGTTGCCACAGACAACTCTCCAACCTCATCCGGCTGCCAGGATTTTAAGACTCTAGCGGGGAAATGGTTGAAGGTTCAGCATGCAGAATGCTGTTTATTCCTTTGATGTCAGAAAAGGCCCTCAGTTTGATACTTCAGCCGTGTCTGAGTGTGTCTCATTTCCGAGCTCCTCTGGTTCCACCTCTCAAGGTAGTAAACTTCCTCGTTCCGCCAGGCCACGGGTGGGCAGGGCAGATAGAGGGTCCGAGCAGTCCTTTCGGTTGTTCCGTCAGTCTTTCTTTGGGTGCAGCCCCGGCCCACTCCCTGGTCTGCAGATGTACCCAAGCGTGTCTGGGACTCTACAGCACACACCCACGTGCTTCCTCCACCAGTGTTCCCTAGACGTACCCAGCGAACTGAAATGTTAAGTCAAATACTTCTCACCCACCTGCATTTTATCTTCCAACATTTCATCACACTCTCTTGTGTGCTCTTGTCTCCTTTTCTACTTTCTTCGCCCCTGGAGGTTTAATGCCTTCTTTCTTCCCTTTATATTATCTTACCAGGATTTCAGAAGAGAAACTAGGCAAATACCTGTGTTCAAAATGCCATGTTGAACTTGAAGTCTCATGAGGGTTTGGGCTAGATGGCTTCCTGGGGGATGGTTTTTATTGTTTCTAATAGCAGAAGTATCTCCTCAAATAAAATCTTGTGCAGAAACCCTGTGTACAAAACCACACTGTCGGGCGCCTGGGTGGCTCAGTGGTTAAGCTGCTGCCTTCGGCTCAGGTCATGATCTCAGGGTCCTGGGATCGAGTCCCGCATCGGGCTCTCTGCTCGGCAGGGAGCCTGCTTCCCTCTCTCTCTCTGCCTGCCTCTCCATCTACTTGTGATTTCTCTCTGTCAAATAAATAAATAAATAAAATCTTTAAAAAAAAAAAAAAAACAAAACCACACTGTCCTCCTATGGTTCGGGAAGACTGGAAGAAGAGAATCTGGGATACCCCTGCCCAGAAAATGGCCCCCTGTCATTTCCCCTCAGGGCCGCTCTGCATCTTCCCCGTTCAGCCCACCTCCCCAGGCCTTCATGGGAGGGCCTCTCCCCAGCACTCCCTCTACCCCCCACCCCGAGCCCACCCAGAACTCCTCAGGCAGAGCCAAATCTGAAAATCACTGAGTCATCTACCCCCGGTGGAGACAAGAGCTCTCGAAACACATGGATCCCACAGTAGCTCATAACAAGCTCCGCTTGTTGACTCGCCATAAGGAAGATTATTTATATCCTGTTTCTTCAGATGTTTTCATCTCCACGTTCTGGGATGAGATCATCCTCTGTGAGAACACGGTGACTTTTTGGGTACCCTTTAAGATGATGGCTAATGACAAGACTTAATGTTTCTAAGAAATATCACTTTCTCCCTGTAAATGGAAAGTCTGCACAGACTGACTGTCATTTCCCCTTGTCAGTGATAATGTAAGAGAAAAGCCTCAGGAAATGTTCAGTTGCGATTGTGTAACCCACATTCACTATTCCTATTCGAATTAATTTTTTTCTAATGTATTACAATCCCCGAAATTCTTTATTGAGCTGGAAATACCTCACCTCTTACTTACAAAAGGACTTGAGGGATGTTAAGACTTGAAAGTCCATTAACATGGTGCCCCAGAATGCACCAGAGTACATATGCTGAATTATTAAGTCAACAGAACCAGGTAAATCTTTTTTGACTGTACGACTCCAAAGAGCTCAGTGCTCAATTTTAAATGAGGCTGAGGACTTAAAATTAATTGGCCAAGCAATTAATTCTGAAGTGCTAAGCTTACTTTTAAGACAAGATGGCCCCAAGGAAGTGGGACCTTTGGCAAAATCACGGAGTTCTATTTATGTATGAAGGTGCATTTACCTGTAAAAATTAACTTCATCCACACTGTGTGAGAAATTCTGAAGTAACATGAGGGTCTTCTGGGAAGACGTGTATGAGCAGCTCCTGTGAGTTTAAGTGCCTCCGAGTTGCCCTTTGGGTTTCAACCCCACTGAATTTTTCTAATTGGTGCTGTCTCCCAAAGCACTTTTTCAAAGAGTGACAAGCTGTTAAATGTAAGCGAGGCTTACAATAATCCCGTAAAGACATTTCATGCCGAATACTGCAGCAAAAGAATTTTTGATATTGCTTCATTGCTAATTAAATTTGACTTACACTGAAATACAGCAAATTTAGGAAGCGCCATTTTTTTCTTCAAAACGTGCTAATCCATACATAATCAGCCTTTTCGAACTGAGACTGTATGACCTTTGTTATTTTTCCCTGCTTAGAAATGTTTTGGTGAAAGCTTAAAAGGAAAGGAGAAAAGTGAATTATCTACTCTACTTTTGAAATAGGTTTCTAAGAAATATTCAGTGTAGCCATCTACTTCTTCAAAAAAAAAAAAAAATACTTCTTTTCTCTTATTACTGGTATCATACTTTCCTATAAAATACGTTTTCATTGACCAAATTAAGCTCGAATCACTGTTACATTTCAGAATCGGAGTTGATACAGCTCAGTGTTATTGAAGGACTGGGAGCTGGCGTGGCTGCTGTGAGAGTACAGAGCTGTCATTAGTAAGAGACAGTGGGGAAACCTTTCCTTTTTCAGACATGACAACCTGATCTGACGTTGTGGAGAAGAGGTTTGCGGCCTTCTCCGTTCTCCTTGCCTCAGACAACCATAAAATAAACCTGATTCTTCCTCTCTTCTTACCTGACCCCTAGGTAGATTTTTACTGACACACATATAAATATAAATACAGTCTTCTTCATAAAGTACACAGCAGGAGGGTGTAACCCAGAAGAGGCTATACCCTTTTCTCTAAACACTGTAAATATTATGAAAAACAGAAATTCCCCAGAGAGCTTTTGAGCAGCTGGTTTGAATAATGATTACTGTTCACACATCTCAACCATTCCAGCATCCCCAAATCAGAGCCCACTTCTTTGTTATTCTTATAGGTTTCTTGGTGTTTTGTGTTTGGGCTAGGGATGGAGGCCCTAGAGGCACCCGGCCCAGGGAGTCGTACCAACTGGACAGATAACAGTGATCAAGAGAGCTTTTTTTTTTTTTTTAAGATTTTATTTATTTATTTGACAGAGATCACAAGCAGGCAGAGAGGGAAGCAGAGTGGGGGAGGGGGTGGGAAGTAGGCTCCCTGCTGATTAGAGAGCCCAATGCCAAGCTCTATCCCAGGACCCTAGGATCATAACCTGAGCCAAAGGCAGAGGCTTTAACCCACTGAGCCACCCAGGCGCCCCTTAAGAGAGCCTTTTAAAGAAACTGGATTCACGGGAGCTTTGGATATGAGGAACTGGGACTCTGTATATATAATCTGCCACGGAATCCCAAGTTGAACCAGTATCATTTTGCCAGGAAAGCAAATCGCCCTTTTGTCTCTAACAGTAATAATTTTTACATTATTTCCTTGAGAAGGAAGCAGCATAATCCTATATATCCAGCATGGGTAAGGAAAGAGGTTATCCCATTTCAGTGCAATGAAATTTGCTTTCTGTGGCCTATTTCTGGAAGTAATGGGTACATACTATAGCAGCAACCTATTTATAACATGCAACATATCTTTTAAATGTCATATTAATCTCATACACGTGTACCAATAATTTGCTTGGGAAACCCTTCATGTAAGTAATTCCAAGATACATGTCATTGTAAATGGTAGTTTACAAATTATTTTTTTATACTGTTTGAAAAACGGTTAGGCAGTCTACGGGAAACCTATCATTTTTTTATGTCCTCCTCCATGGATTAGCTCTACAATTCTAAAATACCACCATTTTAGAAGTAAAGCAAGATTTGAAGTGGATCTTTTGAGGCTTCGTAAGATTAAAATGGCAAAACAAATTTAATTATGTAAGCAATTCTTCTCTCTCACAAACCTGAAAGAAAAGCAAAATGGTATTTGTGAAATTTTCTTTGTCTAATAAATAGCCTCACTTTACAATAATGCCAATGACCCCAGTTTAATTAGGTGCAATTAATTTTGTGCGAGCGAAAGTTGACATCTTGCTAGAGGCATAACCAGCTGTACCCTGTCTTATGAATTTTTTTATTATCACCAATGAGAATTCAATTGTCGGAGCTATTGCAAAAGGGTGGGAGGCAGGGAGGAAAAGGCCACAGGGCTGCATTTTATATTTAAAAATGGCTCCAGCGGACAGCTAAATGTTTAATTAAAAGAGCTTCTAGGAATGATTTTTCATTGGCACTCATCTCTGACAAGTTATCATGACTTTATTGCTATGGTTCGCACTCCCTTTGGACAGTGTTCCCATACATGTGTCTGGACACATGCAGCTCAAATGAAGACCGGGCTCCTCTGAGAGTTCACAAAAGCTTCGCTGCCACAAGGAAACACTCCCACTGTCCGCAAGTGAGCCGTGGCATCTGGAGGTCTAACTCAGCCCCTTTGTTCAGTCTTGTAAAATTTCTGTGCCCCTCACATTGTTCTCATCCAGATTATCACATGCATTAAAATCCCATGGAAGGTATTTTGAAAACCCACTGCGAATGGAATAGTGACACACGCCTCCTTAACACTTAGAGTTTTTAATTTTAGTGATTGAAAGAAGCCTTTTGGACCCATTTGGATATACATTTTTATATTACCTGTGTCTTGTACGTATTAAAAAAAGAAGAAGAAGAAGAAGAAGAAGAAGAAAATGTAAAACATGTTGGTTAAGATAGTCCAAAACCCTCTTCATGTTCAGAACCCAACTCTCTCCATTTAACCACTTTGCCTCCGAGTTGTCAGCCTTAACTTTTCCGCACAGTGATGCCCTCTATGCCGTCAGGAGATGCTGGGCGTCACCTTCCAAGCCACCGGCCTTATTCCACAGGTTTGGATGCTGGAGCTTTGTGGTTCTTACCAGAAGGCACAACCACCTGAGCTACCGGTTCCCACCTCTTCACGAGTGCTCCTCAGCTGGCTAGTCGGCCGCAGGGTGGGGGAAGGGGGGACTGCTCAGTGAAACAGCCCTGCCACCAGCCACCCGAATGGCCGAGGCTATGAGACACCTGACTTTAAAGATGGCAAAATATGAACCACCACGCTTCGTAGACTTGATGAAATTCTGTAGCTCTGCATTCTTTTGAATGACTGCATGTAATTCAAGTGACCACAAATCAAATCATGAAAAAGAATGTCTTAGACGTAAAGCTTACTCTGCAGCCACACCTTGGTGATCGCCAGCTGTTTTTAGACATGAATATACAAAGTGGTGAGAGCAGGGTTCAGTGTACAGCAGAGTAAAAGAATTTGCACTTGAGAACATCACCCGATCTAGTCATACCCCTCAAAACCAGGCACAGGCACTGACTCTCCAGCTGCCATGGCTTTACCCCTGACACGTGAACGTTGTCCTCCATCCAGAAGCAGCAAGCATATGTTCATCTCCAGCAGCTGAAATTCATCAGCAAGCCAGACAAATACAAGTTTGAACCCTGGGCTGAGAGGAGTAAATCAGCAGGCTGGCTTTAAAAACACAGCCGCCTAAATGTCTATCAGTTACTTCCGAGTCTAAAATGTACAGCAGATCCAGAGGTGGGGGGTTGAGTAGAGAACGGGGCTGAGACTGGGCCTGGAAGGGATGTCAATAATTGAATAAAAGAGTCCATCTCCAGAAATGTTCCCTTAAAAGAAGATGGTTCCTGCTGCCCTCCGAGAGGATCTCCCGCCCCCAAGCCCCCTGCCAAAACCAAAAGGCCAGCCTGACTCATATGTGAGTCAGGCTCCCTGCATAGCCACCGTCTGAGTCAGACACACAGCCATCCTCTTCCAGCTGTCAAACATTTCATCCTCCTCACCTTTCCTCCAACACGCAAGTGCTAATCAGCTCACCCATTTTCTCTCCTTTTCCCTTTTTAATTCCTGTTAAATGCCCACACATGGCAACTCAGAGGCGCTCCGAAGAGAGAAATTCAAAGTCAACTGAATTTCTTCCACCAAAAAAGATCTAGGTATATATCCTGCCTTTTTTTTCTATGCATAATATATCTTCACATTTCTGTTTACAAAATTGGAATCATACTATACCTACTGTTTTACAGCCTGATTTTTTTTCTTCACTTAACAGCGTATCAGGAACATTTGTCCATGTTCCTAGCTGTTCTTCTATCATATGTAGTTTTACTAGGTGTATAATGGTCATTATATTTCACCAAACATACTTAATCAATCTCTTATTGTTGGACATTGGAATTGTTTCCAGTTTTTGTTTTGTTTTGTTTTGCTTTGCTTTCTTTGTTCATCTTTTTTTCTTCCATTTATGAGTTTATTCTATCCTTCTTAAAGTGCCATGGCTTCTCAAAACAGACTCTTCCGGAGTAAAATACCGGCCTTGTGATTTGTGCAATTTAACCTCTGAGCCCTCATTTCCTCATAGGCAAAATAAGGGTCATGATATTTACTCTAGTGAATTGGAGGGATCGAGGTAATACATATGAAGTGCCTTAATACACAGTAGATGATCCAAAATGGTAACTCTTGGGACGCCTGTGTGGCTCAGTCAGTAAAACGTGTGACTCTTGATTTCAACTCAGGTCATGATCTCAGAGTCGTGAGATCAAACCCTGCATAGGGCTCCATGCTGGGCATGGAACCCGCTTAGGATTCTCCCTTCCTCTCCCTCTGCCCTGCCCTTCCCCCACTCTCTCCCTCTCTAAAAAGAGAGAGAAAACAAAAATAACTCTTTTTTATTTCAGAATGTAAATTGCTTAGAAATCATTTGGCTTTGATTAAGGTGAAAGTAGACCACATTTGGTACCTAAGAGACATGACTGTTTTATTCCGTCATTATTCCAGTATCAGAAGCCTCATTCTGATCTTCAATTCGTGGTAGAAAATATTTTGGATGAAATGCATTTTTTTCAACATGAAGATACTGTAATTCCAAATTTAATTACACGTAAGCGGTCATTAGAAGAAACTAGGCACTGATGTGAAATTAGAACCAACAGCTGTCTGGGGAATGCAAGTATTTATAGCTCTTGGGAGAACTGGGTGAGGATATAGGGGCTGTGACGCTTCACCGAAGAAAAGCTGGTGAAGGCCACTTCCCCTTTTCTATCAGTTTCTTATGTGGTGAGAAGATTCTGTGGCTGTGTCATGTTGGACGGCCTCCAGCCATCATGGGAACGTGTACAGATGGAAGGTCCAGAACTAGCCTGAGAAAAGGAAGCAGAAAAAGAAATTATGTGCAAGATTAGGAGAAAAAAAAAAACTAGAGAGGGCCACTCACACCCCAGCCACCTTTGGAGCTGCCTTCCTCAGCTTTTGCAGAAGAAGACAAATGCCTGAGCCCTGTAAGATGTGGAGTCAGGGTGGGACATAGACATAGTGTCATCTTTTTTCCCTAGTTCTCTCTGTGGCGTGGAATTTGGAGCTACCGTGAACTTCTCTGGGCATGTGCCTGCCAGAGGGTAGGCTTTCCCATCTCTCCTGCTTTTATCCCCACCGCCCCCCCCACCACCACTTAAATCCCTGAAGACCTCCCTTCTTCTGCAGTTCCCTGCTCAGTCTCCCTTCTTGGTTAACACCTTATTTACTAATGGATGTCTACATCCTAAAAGTATTCTTTCCTCATATAGGGAGTAAAGAGATAGATAAGTAGATAGATAGATAGATAGATAGATAGGGAGTATCTACTACATGTTTTTCAAGTTCTCTTCTGATGCTCTTCATATTCCACATTTCTATCTGTATGCTACGATTTGATGGTCCAAGTACTTGGTACCTGTTAAAAAGACCTGATTTCTGTTTATGGTTCAACTACTAACTATGCATCCACTTAATGGAGGGGTCATGACCTGTAAATGCCTTCAGGGGTCAGCAAGAAACATAAGTGAGTGAAGAAGCCCAGATACAAGGCAATAGGGAGTAGTGGAGACTGTAGCAAACTAGAAACTATACGCCCTGGCCAAAATGGATAGCGGCTGCTCAGCACCAACCTATTGGTGCCATGGAGTTTGCATGTATTACCTGATCCTCAGATGAATGAGTGAAGAAGAGACCAGTTAAACAGCCCTTCTGTAATATTAAAAAATCACTTATTGTTCTTTTGTGTGTGAGGGATGAGATCTGCTGGACCAGCCATATTCACACCTGTTATGTAAACACCAGCCTTTTCTAAAAATCCAATAAATGGTCATCCCGTGCACTACACACCACTTAGCAAAAGAAATGAACACAATCCCACTCAAGTAAAAATAAGAATAGCATTCTTATGAAATAGCATTTTAGAATAATATTTTCACAATAACAGATACTGGGTAGCAGAAGAGGAAGGGGTCAGAGTGTGGGGACGGGGAAAAGTCTTTTATCATGGAACAGCAGCACCTCACTTTAACCCCCCTTGGCCCAGTCTGTAGAGACACCAGCACACATTCAGGACCTCTGGAGCTTACCAAAACCTCAATCGTCCCCACATTCCTTCTTCATGACAAATCCTTAGAAAAATGAAGTGTGTTTACAGCTACCCTTGGGTAATTACAACCCAGATTTTATATTCCTTCTCTTTTAAAAGTTTCATGAAACAAAAAAAGATATATGATAAAAATAGAGTGATTATTTATTATGTATAAAGTCTTTGAATAATGCATCATAGATCCATTAAAATAGATGGGAATAACATTTTAATGGCCCAGTCACAAACGAGTTGGGGATATTGAGCAACAAAGGAGAGAGCGGGGCCAGTGGCTCTCACAGCCACTCCAGCTGTGGACAGAAGATGAGCAAGGCGGATCTGAAATCCGTAAGCATACGGGTAGTTCCTTCTCACTCCGCTTCTTGAGGAAAACCAGACAGTTGCCTTAGAATGATAAACACGTGCAGGAGGTATAAGCACACCACGATTATATTACCAGACGCACAGGCAAGATCTAAGAAATCCAGACCTGAGGTTAAGTGTAGTGGGGGGAAGGGCCCCGGATTCAAGAACCAGAGTTTCAGCCTGTGGTCTCTTCTTTGTGACCTCTTACCAGTTTTTTGTTACCACAATGACGATGTATAATCCCCAAACCCCCCTTATCAGTGGCATACAATAATAAACATTGATTTCTGCTTGGGAGCCTCTAGGTCGGCCAAGCAGTTCTACTGATCAGAGCTGGGCTCTGATGGGCTTACTCATGTCTGCAGTCCCCCCCCCCCATTTGGTGAGGTGCCTTTTCTGCCAAGCTCTCTCGTGCATTTGGGCTTCAGTGGGACAACTGCTGATCGAGCTCCGTGCTGTGAAGTCACTCATCTGCCCGCAGGCAAGCCTGGACTTGTCCTGAGGGCAGTGGCAGGGCTTCCTGAGGGGGAGACTTGGCACATAGGCATCCCGTTGGCAAGACGTGTCAGAGGCCAGCCTAGGGGTAGGGAAATAGACTCCAGCTCTTGATGGGAGAAGCTGCCCGTCACATTACGGAGGGGGCAGGTGCAGGGAGGGAAGAATCAGGACCATTTTTATAAATCAGGCTGTTACGGGTCTGGGGAGCTTTTGTGACTTCTCTGAGTAACTGTCACCTTGCCTGTTATCGCAGGTGGTTGTACAGCCCAACAAGGGAATACAAGCCAACGTCGTTTTAAACTTGAATTGAGTGCAACAGTTCAAGTGAAGTTAACTAAGGGACGGTATAGGGGATAAAAACCATAGACTCTTCGACGTTTCTGTGTAGACACCGGTGTTCTATGTTGGTTGCTGGGAGACAGCTGTTGCTAAAATCAGAAAACACCAAGTAGTTCTGGGGTTCAGAACTGTCCTCAGAACAGCCCAGTCCCAGTCACCTCAAACCAAGGCCAAGGCCAAAGGCCAGATTCACAGTGGCTACCACCCTACTAGAAGTCATCACAGACTTTAGGATCATCAATCACATTGTTTCTCTCAGAGAATAAACTGGCCTTGTCCTTATATTTTGAAATAAAAGTATTATCTTTATACCGGATTATATTATCACTTGACTAGGTTTTTGAGATACCGTCCTCTTAGTAGTTAAAAACCTTTCACCTCCAACATCCTTTCGCTGTTGTGCGTATTTTAATAATAGTATCTCCAGAAATGGTAGTTGGATATCAGCATGGGTTTTGATGTAAAGGTGTTCCTTGCCTTGAAAGCCAAGCAGACGTTGTCACTGAACGCCCTCTCGCTACATGCCTTTCTGCTGCTAGCTGGTAGGCACTGTCACTAAGGAAGCCCCTGCACTCACACTGAGATGCCCAGAGGACATACTTAGTCTTTGTGTCTTCGTATTTCTGAGCATTTTCAATCTGGAACACCCTCTGCTCAGGTCCTGGGGCTCCCTGTCAGTAATCCTGGGCAGCGGTGTGGTTTTTCACTGCCTCGTGGTCCATAAAGAGAAGTGGTTTCCGGGATAACCAGGACACACACCTTTCTGCTCCAATACCGACAGGCAAGGTAGACACCAGGCAGCGTTTTGCATGCAACACTGTAATAAATGCCACTCGAAACATCAAGCAGCCTTGACTTGGATGCCTTAAATTATATAAATTAAATATATATTATAAAAAATATAAATTAAATTACATAAATTAAATAATTAAAAGATGAGGATCACATTTCATTTTCCTCTCTGATGATGCTTGCGAGATCCAGGCAAATTGGACCCCCTGGCAGCTCAGATTTTGCAAGCCTGGTAGCTGGGGTCTCAGTGAGGCAGGTGGCCTACAGCGCACGTGCGGGGCAGAGGCCCCCGACTGCAGGCTGCAGGAGGGAGCCTCAGAATAGCCGTGCTTCCCCCGGGCGGGAAGGGGTGCAGAAGAAGGCTTATCATTCTTGACCCTGTGACACAGAGGCCTTCGAGAGCACCAGGTGGCCCCACTCACCCCTCAGCCGGGCTGCTGCTCGAGATCTGTGATTGAGTTTCCCCAAAGCCATCTCCGTCTTAAAACCTGCTTAAAGGCTAAAGGCAAACAAATCCTTCTTGAAACCTGAGTCCATTTTAAGATGTCTTTACTAAAATCCCCTCTGAACCATTAGCTGTTATGTCATATAATTTCCTTTTCCTGAGAGTAACATTCTTGGTGATTACTGCTATAAGGAATTATAAGTCTCAGCCTGTAAGAAGCTCTGCTCAGTTTCCCACGGTGATAATGTGGTACTAAGGCGATTTTCTGAATTTCTACCTGAGGTGTTTTTTCATTTCATTCTAACTACTAAATCTCCCCCCTCCTTTTTTTTTTTCTTTGCCTTTCCTGAGTTAGAAATGCTGTATGGGTTGGTTGATTGAAGTCTGAGTTGATCCTTAGCACAAAGGTCAGTTGGGGGCAGAACAACAGAATTTATGATCAGACTTTCTTCAGAATGAAAATATATATCCCTGGGTGATTTAAACCTTATTTTGTAATGGTATCACAGGTTATTTTATTATTTTTTTTTTAATAATGTGTCGGGCACATCTTTTCAAGACTTTAGCAGCTCGGTAAATAGAAAATGCTACATACTCCTAGATTCAAATTAGGTTTAATTTAAGATGACTTTTTACTTTTAAAATATGCTTTTAATGTGTTTTTTTTTAATTTGCAGTTTTATTTCCCATTATTTCCTAATCCATATATCTTGAATTTTAGATTAAAAATGGGTTGATTGGAGGGGATGGTTGACAAACTACAGATAATTAATTTTAAAACTTAATTTATCTGGGATCAAAGGGTAACCTGAATATATTAGATTTCTCTAGGAAAAAAAAAATTCCAATGGAAAAAAATTAAAAGGCGATAAATTCTAGCTCAGTAGAAGTCCAAGCTGCCTAATAGTTTAAGACAGCTTGAGGACATTCTGTCAGAGCTCCTCAATGCTGGCCAAGGTATTCAAGTAAGTGACTCTAACGGTCCCTTTACAAAGCCAAATCACTTTTAAAATTCTGTATTCCTTTGTCTGGGCTTTCAGAAAGTAGAAAAAGGAGGACTGTGAATACGTACAGAGCACCTATCCCATGCCTAGCTCTGAACTATCGTCATCCTTCCAACAAAACATAGAATTATTCACCCCATTTTACTGATGAGGAAACTGAGGTTCTTAGAGGTTAAGTAATGGGCCCAGAGAAAGAAGTGAGGATTCAGAACCTAAGTCTGACTGACTCCAAGCCCCCTGATCTGATCACAGTAGAACATGTCCCTTCCGTACCTAGCCAGGGCTTGGCTCCCTGTCTGCAGAGGAGGACAGGCAGGGAACAGAAACGGCCTGCTGAGGGAGAAGGGGGGCCTTTCCCTACCGGACTTTTAGTAATTCCAGAAGTGACCAATAGGTGGCAGTACATACATGTAACTGTGACGGTGTCTGCTTTAAATGGGTAGATTTTCTTTTTCTGGCCCCTGTAATTGTCAGTCATTTTCTGTGAGTCATCTGAGTAATTTATACAAAGCATCCCTACCCACTGGAATAAAAAAAGATACTAATGTCAACTATCAGACGAGTTGCTCTTTGCATTTCTGTCTGTGACAGTAATAACGCCGCCAGAGCAATCCAGTGTTGGCTTCCTAACCCTGGCTTGGACAAGTCTCCTTATGGTCCCTTGCTGCTGAGGGGTCTCCTAGGCTGACACACAGACTGGGACAACTGGGGAGGTTTGAAAAATTACTTTTTTAGGGACACCTGGGTAGCTCGGTCGTTAAGCGTCTGCCTTTGGCTCAGGTCATGATCCCGGAGTCCTGGGATCAAGCCCCAGATAGGGCTCCCTGCTCCTCGCGAAGAGGACTTCTCCCTCTCCCACTCCCCCTGTGTTCCCTCTCTTTCTGTCTCACTCTCTGTCAATGAAATGAATAAATAAAATCTTTAAAAGAAAAAAAGAAAAATTACTTCGTTAAAAAGTCTTCAGACCCAAACAGCATTTTGAAATGTGTTTAATTTCAAAAAAAGGTTAGGACAGAGAGTTATATCCGTGGTCCACCTCGTGTGGCACAGACACACAGCCGGGTGACTCTCTTGTGGCCACCTCTCCAGCACCTCGTGCTTCAGGTGCTCTGCTGGGTTCCAAGATTGTGCCTCTCTGACTGAGTTCGGGGTTTCCTTAGGTTTCTCTAGGGTGAACCTGTGGTGTGTTTTTTTAATGACATAAATGAGCTTTCTTGGTTGGCTTTTGGCAACTTGCTCAAAGCATAGCTTTACCTCAGACAACCCCATTCTATCTATTTGCGGGGGGCGGGGGGAAGCAGCAGTCTTTCTTCAGAGAGCTCTGCTCTAGTGAGCTTCTTTGAATTGTCCCTATGGGACAGGACACGAGATGACCGCATGCTGAGGACCCCATTCATCTTTATCAACAGGAATGTAAACTCAGTGACTCCACACGTGTTTATTATGTACCAACCATGTGTTTGGTGTTGTGCCAGGGGCTATTCTATGTGGCCTGAAATTATCTTTGCCTTAACATGAAATTGGTGTGGAAAAAAAATGATATTAGCAAAAGTTAGCATTTTATCTTTTATCAACTTATGAACTCATTAAGTTATCATCGTTGTCCTTTAGTTATCATGGGTAAGTTGGGACTGACATTGGTTACCCTCTTCTCCTTGCGAAAGCAATCTCCCTGAGATTGCTTTCCATTAGCAAAGCCAGAGAGTTGTAACGTGCGCTCCCAGATAACAAACAACTTGAGCAGAACGGCTGTCCTGCTTGCTTCCATCCAGGCTACAGAGTGGGATGAACCTGCAGATATGTTTCGTCAATGACAGTGGCAGTGATAAGGACAGCGATGCTGATGACAGTAAGACGGAAACCAGCCTGGACACCCCCTTGTCTCCCATGGTGAGTCCAAAGCCACCAAAGCTCTGTGTGTGTGTGCCTTCCTGGTCATTTAGCTTCTTTTTTCTCATTCGTCAGGAAAAAACAAAACATGGCAGAGATGAAAAAAGAAATGTCTCGTGCCATTTCTTGACACAGCATGCTCTTAAAATTTGACAATGAAGAATCAAAGCTGTGATACAAGGACACATAAACTCTGCTAAAGTTAGCAACTACTTTCATATTGAACCACGAGAAAGCTCACCTATGCTCTATGTCCTTCTCCATGGGGCTGAGAAATATTAAGTGCAGACCAGCAGTGAGTCCCCACTGAAAGGTAGGGGCGGGACTCATTCTGAAAGGTAGGGGCAGGGTCCGGGTGAGGATGGGAGCCCTAGCACACAAGGATGTTCCTCAGTGAAACCAGTAAGATGATGTGTGTAAAACATTCCCGGCTCATTCCTTGCGTACATATTGCAAAGGATGGCTTAATGATCCCGGGAGCTTATTGCTGGAATCCTTTACTCTCTGTGACGGCTTTATCATCTTTCTTACCAAAGAACAACCAGCAGGAAACCGTGTTAGTCCATGACTGCAGGGCAACGTCAGAATTTCACTGGATACCTGAGATCCTGTTCACTCCAGAGAACAACATGCTGCCTTAGCTCTGGGTTAAATATTTTGCCGTGTCTGATCCCTTCAGGAAATTTTGAGACCTAGAACCAAAGGGACATCTCGAGTTGATCATAAGCAGATTCTCCCTATTGTTATGTGGCTCTGCTAAAATCAGAGTCTGTTCTTGGCACTGAAGAAATAAATCCTCTGCTTTAATGTTACTTGAGATTCGTAGAGACCAAGTCAAGTAGCGAGTCATGTTGATGGAGGACAGTCTCTCAGCCCCTCTGGGCAGGACCAGGGACTGGGGTAGCCCATCTCCAAAGATGGCGCCTGACACAGAAAGCTCAGGGCTGCTCTTTTTCCCTTCACAGAGCAAACAGAGTTCTTCCTATTCTGATAGAGACACTACGGAAGAAGAATCTGAATCCCTGGATGACATGGATTTCCTCACAAGGCAAAAGAAATTGCAAGCCGAAGCCAAAATGGCCCTCGCCATGGCCAAACCAATGGCCAAAATGCAAGTAGAAGTGGAAAAACAGAACAGGAAAAAGTCTCCCGTCGCTGATCTCGTAAGCAGGAGACACTGAAATGCCAGCAAGTGTTTGGTGGCTAAAATGGTTGACGTGGTCCCAGTTCTTTCCCAGAGTTATGCAAACTTGGGTTTCTACAAGGCAGTTTGTAAAAAGTACTGTCATTGAGAAATATTTAAGTTCGTTTCTTGTTCCTTCCTACTGAAAGATTCATAAGCAACAGATTACACAAAAGTAAACTGTTCTGGATTCACATCCATATTCAAAGGATAGATTCAATATCTATTCATTCATAGATAACCTGGATTCAAATATCTGCTATATTTCTTAGAGGTGTTATTAGCTGTCAAGGGAATATTTTAATGTCATTAAAACAGTACTGGTTTAGAACCTACTGGTTGTGGCAAACTCACTATGGCCATGGCTGTCATTCCCACCTTTCAGTGAAGACAGTGTGGCATAATGGATAAGGGCTCTGGGCTTTGAAGGTCACCTCTGCCATTAACTTGCTGTGGGACTCCGGGCAAGGTACTGAAGTCTCAGTTTTGTTGTCTATAAAATGGGAATAGTTACACCAGTGTGAGAGCATGGTTGTGAGAATTCTGTGAACCAAGCATTTAAAGCACACAGCACAGTGCTTATAACATGGTGCAGATGGGTAGAGAGCTGATATTATTTTTATCCATGCCATTGGTATTCCCGGAGCTCCCTCGTCATTCATTTGTGGACATGATCACAGACTCGCAGTTGTCATGGCCTGTGTTCAAGACCAGTCTGATAGCTTTTGATTAGTGTCGCATTTTGACGCCAGACGGGTTTTGGACAACATGGTGTGTGGGGCTGGGGTGGGGAACTCACACTGGGAAATGCTCTGGAGCACAGGCCCCGAATGGAAGTGGGTGAGAGCAGATCTGTCAGGAGAAAAGTGGGTCTTGTTCTCAGTGCCGTGGCTGCTCAGGTCACACCTCCATTTCTTCCTTCTGTATCTTCAGCTGCCACACATGCCTCATATAAGCGAATGCCTGATGAAAAGAAGTTTAAAGCCCACCGACCTGCGGGACATGACTCTCGGGCAGCTACAAGTGATAGTCAACGATCTCCATTCCCAGATAGAAAGTAAGTGTGCAGGGTGCTTGAAAATGGGGAGTCAGATGTGAAATATCGTGGGATAGTACTACCTCCTTGATTCACTTCCTTTGTCCCTTCCCTTGGGTTCCTCCTGCGTGCCACAAGAGAAGGAAGAGGATCACAAGGCTCTGTTTTTGTTTTTTTACCGTAAAGTGTTCAGAAATTTCAAGAATTATTCAAGGTTCACAGAGGTGAGAAGTCCTCTTGATTCATCTCAAACCCCCAGCGCCGAGCACGATGTGTGTATTTGGCTCGCAGCATCGGTTTCTGGACTCCCATTTGGTAGTTACATGTCATTAATTACGCAATTACACCCTCAACTGTACTTGTGTATCTGTTCGTTTTGGGTCATCAAATCAGATTCAGCTTATTTTGTGGGACTCCAGGTGGGGAAAATTTGTATGACTGATGTGTGACAATCACAGGTTGACAAATTATGGGCCTTCCCTCCCGCCCCCGGAATAAAGAAGGGCCTCCAACAGAAGTGGGCCGAGTAGATGGCACATGAGAGGTGCTCATTTAGGTGTCTGGTTACGCAGAGAAGGGCAGCTGGTTGCTCGGCCCAATGAAAGAAAGAACATAGAACATACCTACTTGGGCAGTGTGGTTAGTCCAGCTGAACCCATGTGCCCTCCAACCTTTGGAACATAAGATTCTATAAAATCCTGTGAACTTAAGATTGAAAACTACCTAAGAGACCAACCAAATGCATTCACCAACTAACTATAAAGAAGCACTTAAGAGCCAACCAAGAAATGTGTACACGGACTGAATGTTTTAATAAGATTTATTGATGGGGCACCTGAGTTGCTCAGTTAAGCGTCCGACTTTGGATTTTGGCTCCGTGCATGGAGTCTGCTTGAGATTCTCTCTTTTCCCTCTCCACTCCCCCCAACTTGCATGCTCTCTCCTGGAAAAAAAAATTTATTTATTTGTTTAGGTATGATGAAAGTATTGTGGTGTGTTAACTTAAAAAAGAGAGCCCTGGCTTTAAAGATACATACTGAAACATCAACAGATGAAATGATATCATGTCTGAAATTTGCTTTAAAATAACCTAGAAAGAGAAGGGGGGATAGATGTGTCAAGATGGGCCATGAGCTGATCGTTTCTGAAGCTGGTTGGATGCATGGGGCATGGGGATTCATTGAATCAACATCTTTGCTTTTGTATCAGTTTGAAAATTTCCAGACCAAAAAGTGAAAAACTTCACGTGGGGAAAAAATTTCCATGCACTATGTGGGCCCTCTACTGAGTGCTAGTATAAAAAGCAACTGTACTGGAATTAAGAAAAAAAAAAATTAAACTATCCTAAAAACATACTGAAAAAATAGAATTGGACATATTCAGAGTTAATATGTTCAGTATTGTTTTAAAATCAAGGGAAAGTGTTTGACATTCTAATTAAGAAACCATAGATTCACAGAGTTGTTGTTTTTTTAAATTCTACTACATTTTAATTTTAGTTGAGAGCAAATTACTAGGACTGTAATTCTTTCAAGGACTGAAAAGGCTTTCTGATATTTTACCACTGAAACGTCTTCCTTAGACTTCTAAATACTAAAATTATCATCCAGCTTTTTTCAGTAGTAGATGAATTTAGACCTCGTTGTATGATTTTTTTTCCCCTCCCTTTTTAAAATTGGAAGCTAATCTGAACTAAAGGCAGATCAATGCATCATTTGAAGTCAGGATTTCTTTTTTTTTTTTAAAGATTTTATTCATTTATTTGACAGAGATCACAAGTAGGCAGAGAGAGGGAGGAATCAGGCTCCCTGCCGAGCAGAGAGCCCAATGTGGGGCTCGATCCCAGGACCCTGAGATCATGACCTGAGCCAAAGGCAGAGGCTTAATCCACTGAGCCACCCAGGCGCCCCAAATTCAGGATTTCTAAAAGCACTTCCAAGGAGAACAGAGTGGAAGACCTCCTTCCTTTCCTTTGTTTCTGGGCCTAGAGCTCTTGCTGCTAAATGAACGCTATGGTGCATGTGTCCTTGCGTCCAGAACTAAAAGCTTCAGTCTAAGGGTAAAAAATAAGAGAGCCCCTTGCTTATTCCTATTTTTCAGGAACAGGAGCCAAATTCACCCAGTGCACTGACTTCAGGAGGATTAGAAATGTTTCTATCTACATATATTTTATTCCCAGTATAAATCCTAAGGAATCTTCTCCTCGGTACTCATTCAGAGATTTCAAGGTCTTACTCATCTGGCTTTCGTTTTTCTTGAGATAGAACTTAGATACTGAGAACAGCCTTCACTGTTATTTTAGCGATTTTCCTAACAGCTAACAATTTCTTTTCCCACTTTAATGTGACTGTCACTGGAAGTACTACCTACTTCACCCCTTTTCTTCCAACACTTCTGTAATTATGCCAACTAGTCATGTTCTCAAACCAAGGACTTCTCCTGGGCTGTGAAAGGCTAACGTAAGAATTCTAAATCTTAGCCAGAGTAACTTGTGCAATGGTCCATATAGCAGCTGACTTGGATGCGATCGTATCCGTTTGTAAAGGCCCCTTTTCTTCGCTCCAGGCTTGAATGAAGAGTTGGTCCAGCTGCTCCTCATCCGAGACGAGCTGCACACGGAGCAAGACGCCATGCTGGTGGACATCGAGGACTTGACCAGGTCAGTGAGGCTCTCCCTTGCCAAAGAAGGAAAGAAGCCCAGGGTGGTCTGAGTTGAAGAATTAAGGCTCTAGAGAACGCCTTCCCCTTACTTCCATGAGTAACTCACCTCACCTCTGCTGGGGTCAGCTGTCTGGATGGAGAGGAAGTGGCTAAAACTCCTTTCCAAAGGCACTGCTTAAACACACACACACACACACACACACACACACAACACACACACACAAATGCATTGCTTTTTCACAACCGTCCTCCCAGTACATTAGGATTTCACCACCTCCCCCCGTCCCCAAAATCAGGTCAGCAGTTCTGGACCAGGACAACTTTCTCCTGGAGGACTGTCCTCCTGGGCAGCCAGCCGGAAGCCATTCCACGCTGGCCTACATCCAGCACACAAGCAGCCGTGCAGTGGGTGCCGTAGGGTGTCATTTGGTGCTCTGTGAGCCAGATCTCACCCGCACCTGCCGTGTCCAGAAGGCAGGGACCCTGGCATCTTTCCACAGCACCAGTGCTACCAGATTGTTCTCACTGTGGGGGACACTCCAGGACTTGAGTCTCCAGCAGGGTCTGACTCCAAGCACCTCCTAAACAGAAGTAAAGAATGTTGCCTCCCCCCCATCAGGAGATGGAAACGAGGCTAAGGCCAGTCAAGATCTGGCATTTCTTAGCAGTTCTCTTTGTAGGAAAGCCTATACCCATTAGTATATAAAGTCTGGGAAATACGGTGAGCATGCGTATGAACTCATATATAACTTTGCTACCTTTTCTGAAACAGTACACGTGAAGTCTTTAAACCAAGAGGCAATAACTACTATTAATCCCGGAAATGGGATTCAGAGAGTAGAAGGCTCCCCAAGGAGAGAAAGAACACCGCTTCTCACAGTAACCTAAGGAATTAACCACATGATCTAGAACCACCCGAGAGAAGCTTTGAAAACACATGTAGGGAAGATGCGCTTAACACCTCTTCTCAAGGTGTAACACTAGATAAATTATTTTTCTAAATTCAGTGTTATAAAAATAGTTTGGGTAGCAAAACAAATGCTACAGAACTATGTTTAGGCTTTTTTCTTTAAAAAAAAAAAAAAGAGAGAGAGAGAGAGCTATGGGTAGTGGTCTGTGTTGTGTGCTTTGGGTACTATAGTGCCTCACCCCTAACAAAAAACAAAAAGCCAGAAGGCCTCATACCTTCTTAGTATATTCGCCTGTATCTAAAATATCACAGTAACACTCACATAATATTACCACCTTCCACCCATGTCTCCAGGCACTGCCCCAACAACTACAAGACACATCCTTTTTTTTTTTTTTTTTTTTTTTTGTCAAAGAGATTTGTGTATAGGTATTAGGATGATGTGAAATCTAAGACCAAAACCTGCACCTTCAAAAAAATAGGTGAACTCTTTTGTAAATTCCATGACTTGCCTGCGACAGCAAAGACCTTTTCTCAAAGCAGCACTGGCATTCCTCAACACCGGTGGGGACACTGGTGAGAGGCTCCCCTCTCCTCTCAGAGTGTTAAGCTGGTACTTCGCTTTGGTGTGATCATGGGAAACAGGGCAGGCAGAACCACGGGATGAAAAGGAAGGGAGTTACTAACTTAATGGTGTTAGAGGACGCCTTTAAAGCGGAGGAAGTGGGGAGAAGTTCCTGTGTCCACTCCTGGCTGCAAACTCTCACTTTGCTCCTGGAGGGATCTGAGGGTCTGTAAATATAACAAAGTCAGAATTTTGCAGCCAGATCCCAGAAGGCAGAGGCAATAGGCTAGGAAGTTCTGTTCACCTGTGTCCTTTACCTGTCCAGTAGAGAGTGAGACATTCTGCCCTTCCTGATGTCAATGCGGATGAGTGGTTCTCGATTTCGGCTGCACATTGAAATCACCTGGGGGTCTATAAACTGCGGATACCTGGGTCCCACCCTCAAAGATCCCGATTTAATCATTCTGTGGGGTGACCTGGGTATTTGGATTTTTTTTTAACTCTCCACGTGATTCCAAAGCAGAGCCGAATTTGAGATGCACTAGCTTCGGTAACACGTCTTTAGAAAAGTGCACCCTGACACCCCCGCCCCAGCTCCCAAGACTGGGGTAGAACCCTCTCCGTGTTCCTGGCCACATGGCATCCCTTCCACATGGAGCCTGATCATATTGTGTTACATTGTCTGCTCGTTCTCCTTACTCACTGCACTCAAACCCCTCCTCCCTCTAAAGCAGAGGCCAGGCCGTTTTCATTATCCCCTGTGTCCCCAGAGCCTAGGACAGGGCTGGCCAGGCATGGGTCCTAAAGGAGTTCTTGTGAGGTTTGAGTCAAACAAATGCTAATAAGGACTTTCATATAAATAGTTGATGAGAACCTTTTAGTTTGTGCATACACACACATGTGCACTCACGTGTATTTTTTAACTGCTATAGAAACTATCATTTAATTAGCTATAGTGGAATCTTAGCTCAGTGAGCATTAAAATATTTCTTGAGCTGAATTTAAGTGAGGCCTGTAAACTACTTGATGAAAATGATCAAAGCTGTTTTACACACATAATCAGGGCCATGACAGGGTCCACCGAAGGGCATATATTTTTAGGAGTAAAAGGCTGATCTTTTTTTCTTGAGTTCCTTTATTATTAAATGAATATCACCAATTATTTGTGGGCTGTTGAATGTGGCAAGGACACTGTTGTCACTTCCCTATTTCTGAAAGCATTTGTGGTTTGCCTCCCCTATACCCAGATAGGAGACATTCTGCACAAAACCAGTGAGTTAAACTTGACGTCATTGACTACCCAAATCTAGGCAACATACAAAAACTGCCCCTGAGCCTTTGATAACAGCTGAAAACCACAGCCTTAGATGTTTTCTCTTGCCAAATTTTTAAATTCCTAAAATTGTCCCTCAAAACATTTGTCTTTTGCAGACGTCAAACACTAGCACTCTGGGAAAATGTTTAATTAGCGCACATTCAAGTGATGTCAGCAGCTTTCCCATTCTTCCCCCTCCATCTCCACTGGCCAGCTGCTGGGTTGGTTGAATGTGGGGCTCATGGGCCACAATAGGGCTCGATGACTAAAATGACTCACCCCCCCCCAGCCACTTACCCTCACTGCTATGATGATGGCTTTAGAACTAATGGGGGGCAGGGAGGGAGTATGCAAACATGGAAAATCTTGACATCTGTAGAAACCCACAGTTTGTTAGGAAGACATTAGCTTTCATAAGGGGGGAACTGGCTTTGGTTTTATTGGCTTTAACTTCTAATATATATGTATATATATATCGTATATATATATTTTATATATATTTTATATATATATAATGGTTCTATTGGCTTTAACTTCTGTCAAGAGCCTTTTGAATGCTTATGTTTGTGTCTGCGTGCGTGTGTTTAGATAAAATAGTCACACGGTTCCCCTCTATGACAACACCTGGTTTGGACTTTGTGCCTAGCACTTATATACTACCGGCTCTCTCCTTATTTGCTATCGGTTCCTTTTTTGTCCCTCTCCACTGGAATATATGTGCCATGAAACCAAAGACCTCAGTGTCTGCTCACCACCAAATTCACAGCACCAGGCACAGTACCTGGGACAGAGAAACATATTCATTCATTCATTCTATTTTCCCAGATACTTACCTCCTTTTTTAAAAACACAGTGCTTCTTCTTCTCAAAAATAATGATATCTACCATTCGCAGGTTAATCTAGTAACTTAATAAAAGGAATCGTACAGAGAATATACAAATTAAAGGGGGCAAAATCTGTTGAATTAAGTACTGTCACTTAATTCTCTTGCTTCCACTGTGAGTAACTCTGGGGCTCAGTTTGGGGGAGTGTTGTAACTGTGCATTAGAAAGCAGTTTGGAGCGTTTATCTTAGCACTAAATAATCGTATGATTCCTTTTACAGACATGCGGAAAGTCAGCAGAAGCACATGGCAGAGAAAATGCCTGCCAAGTGAAAGAAGCCATCCGACTGGAAGACAAGCTAGAATTTCTTTTGCTTCTGTGGTTGTAAAAATGCTGTTGCTAAAGGTGGCGCAGAAACAAACGAATATCAGTGTTAGTCATTGATAATGTCTGAAGCTTAACGTCCAGTGATTGGCCTTTGCTTCTTAATTTATTTTAATTTTTTTACTGTGCCACTAAATATCAGGCATTTTAATAAAATATTGTTACAAAAAATGTACAGTACTGACACCATCACAAGTCATGGTTCTCAAAGAGGGTAGTTTTAACTTTATTATTTTTGTTTGTTTGTTTAGAGATTTTAAGTTGGAGCAATATTTTACCACTGACTACTTTCATTCTTCACTGTAGTTTTAAAGAAGAACTGTAAATGACGGTGCTATCTATAAAGTCAGAAAATACATGCCTGCCTCGTAGTGAAGTTGTAGCTCTCCGTAATAAGTACATTTTAATCAGTTTTCAACATTTTGTGAATGTTGACTACCTGAAGTTCATTTTTAGATGTGCTATTAACATTCTGTTGGATTCAGAGGGTTCCTTGAAAGTTTTATGTATAAATATGTAAAATAAAAATTAAAACTTTGTTTCATAGGATATGTCTTTTTGCTCACTAGCCAGCCCGACACGGGCTATATTCCTAACCTCTTCGCACTTCCTCAAACGAACTCCCCATCGTGAAGCTTTAGTCAGTGAAAAAAATAAAGTGCTCCAGAGGAAAGCAAAGCAGAGAATTGCCAAGAAGATTGGGAAGGGTGTCGGAGTGTGTGTGTGTGTGTGTGTGTGTGAGAGTGGGAGAGTGTGTGTGTGAAAGAGAGAGGGTGTGTGTATGTGAGAGTGTGTGAGTGTGTGTATAAGACAGTGTGTGTATGTGAGAGAGTATGTGTGACACTGGGTGTGTGTGTGTGTGTGTGTGTGTGTGTGATCCAAAGAAGAAAACCTGAGCAACATCAGAACTAGCACTCTGTCAGTGCTCAGTTACCAATCTGGAATGTTGGTGCTTTACCATCTACAAGCTCCTAGTCTTGTTAGAGCCTGTTAGCGTATCAAAACTCCATTTTCCAAATTTGCCACATGAACAAGTGATGCTTTGTGTTTACTCTTTTCCTGAGGCCAGTTGTTGCCATGTTTCAGATTTTAACCACTTCTATTTGGTCTCACGAAGAAAAATGCCAAGTCTAAAGTATATAAAGAATACAGATTTTCCTCAATAAGTAGAGTTTCAAAATTGATTTAATTAGGTAATGTCCATGCAGGTATTAGAGGATCATAAACTAAAGCAGAGATGTGCAATCAACATTCTAGAACCACCCACAGACCACCTGGTTTCATTATTAGGTCCATGATGTAATCTGATGACAGTTTGTTATATTTTATTTTATTTTATTTTTAGTTTCAGGTGAAGAATTTATTTATGTAAGTGATTCATCACTTACATCACATAACATGAAGATAGAAGTCTAGACAGCTGTCTACCTGTCCCTTTCTTTAAAATACCCAGATAGATATTTTAAATAAGAGTTGCCAATCTTCAGTCTTCTATGTAACAAAATAGGTAATCTAAAATTGTAACACTAATCATTTTTTATGGGCCTCATTCAAGTTATTTTTATATAGAATGGAAAAATACTGCAGTCCTTAAATATATTTTGGCTTTTGTGAGTTGGCTTTTGACCAGGATAGGTTGCTAACAAGTGAGTGAAGGGTGGGCCCCAAAGAGGGGTCCTCTAACTGAGCTTCTAGTCCTGCACCAGCTGTCAGTCATCTCCCGGAGCGACCTCAGCCAGAGACCAGGCCCAGCTGCCAGACCTTGGCTGTGTAGCTGAGTGAGAATATTTGTCAGTAAGCCAGTGGCTTTCAACTTCAGATGCCCAGTGGAAGCACCTGGGGAACCGTAGAAACCACAGACACTGATTTAATTGGTTCGGAGTGTGACCTGAACACTATCCTCATATTGAGAACCACCGCCTTAGATGTTCTTTTTTAGCTTTTCTGTAACCATTTTTCTAAAATATCTATGTTTTTGTCTAATTAAAACGTATTCCTACTAATTTGAAACTTTTGGAGAGAGCCGACCCAGAAGAGTGCCACAAAAACCTGGGCCACATCAGCGCAGTAGTGTGACCTAAATCTCCTGGGTCATTCACAGCCTCAAGTTGTGACGTTAAAGCTCAGCCCACCAAGAGAAAGGAGGCTAGTTTTTAAAATCCTCACCAGAATTGCCAATTCCAATAAAAATTAAGAAATGAGTTTTTTCTTTGTCTCCCACAAGGCTCTCTCTGGCTGGAAATGTGTTCTGAAGGAACCCATGGCCTCTCAGTTCTTCAGTTGTTGGAAGCCCATCATCATGGCCAGAGATCTCCTAGCTGGAGAAGGACAAAAGTGCGCTGACACATACAAGGGCACCCAGAAACACCTCCGGGGACAAAGCAGTTCTTCCCACTCCCCTGAGACCCTGAGAGAAGATTCTACCCAGTGTACTTCTCTGTCCTCATAGAGGTGTCACCAAGTGACTCACCTCCAGGGGATTCTTTCAAGATTGAATCTTTCCAGTCCTTCCATTTAGGCTTTTCAGCAAGCACTGGGATTATTCCCAACAGGATTCTGACCTGCTCTAGGTTCCCCTTCTGTTCATAAATTAGGACCCTTACTAGTTAACCAGGCTTTGTTAGAGTGCTCGGTTGCCTGACCTCAGAAAGAGGGAATAAGGCCACCTCTCTTCCTGATTTTAGGAGTGGGCAGTCCAGGTAAGTGCACACCGGCTCTGGGGCCAGAGGGATTAGGCACAAATGCTCACTCTGTCATCTTCCCAGTGACCCTGAGCAAGTTATGAAGCTCTGTTTTCTCTTGTTTTATCACCTGTAAATAAGATCTCTTGGCATTATTCTAAAGCTTAAAGAAAATAAAGTCCGTGAAAGCACCTGGCACCCAGTAGATCCTCAGTAAGTAATTATTGAAAGAATGATCACGGTTTGGATGGAAGAAGAATTCTGTATTTTACCAGGTTCTGAGATTTATAACACTCTTGTAGGGACTTTTTCTTGTTTGTTAATCATTAACTTACAAGACAGATATTTAAATAGTTAAAAACTCCAATATTCAAGACCTCCTCCAAATGTCAATGTTAGAACTTGGAATGTATTCTTACACACTTTTCTCCGTGCTTACACAACAGATACACATGTATAGTTTTTGTGCTTCGGTTTGTTTATACAGTGGTGGAATCACATAGAACAGTGCTTTGCAACCTGCTTTGTCCATGGACATCCCTCCAGGTCAGGATCTACAGATCTAAGCCATTCTTTTTAATAGCTGTATAGTAATCCCCAGCATGGTGGAAAATACCTTCTTCAGCCATTCCCTTAAAGGATAGACATTAAAGATCTTTCTAGATTTCTGCCACTACAAACAGTGATGAAATAAGCATGGATGTACTCACATCTACTTGTGCTTTCATTCTGCGATCACCTCATTATTCTTTACCTGTCCCTTGATACCGTGTTTAAATACATCAGAGTACAAAGAGCTAATTAAGGTAGAAAAGACCAGGTGAGGCCAATGTAGGGAAGTTCAGTTCCTTACAACAAAAGTTTCGGACAATTTCTGACAAACAACAACTCATTTTCATCTGTCATCATTTCATGGTTTGTTTTTTTTAAGATTTTTTATTTATTTGAAAGAGAGACAGAATGAGAGAGAGTGAGCATGAGAGGGGACAGGTGAGAGAGAGAAAAAGACTCCCTGCCTAGCAGGGAGCTGGATGCAGGACTCGACCCTAGGACTCCAGGATCATGACCTGAGCCCAAGGCAGCCGCTTAACCAACTGAGCCACCCAGGCGCCCATCATTTCATCTTTAAAGAGCATGCGTGTCACTTCTTTGACGCAACTGTTTCTGTGTGTGTGTGTGTGTGTGTGTGTATTATACAGCCTCCAAAGACCCTCATTTGCTTCCTGAATTCAGCTTTGTCTCCATTTCCTGTTTGAGGGTAGAAGCAAACCTCAGCCACTCCAGTAACGCTAGCCCCCAGCACAGAACCAAGTAGGGAGGTTTCCTTAGAAGAGAAAGTCTGATCATCAGGATCCACCCTTTTGACGCTGGCATTAACTGGTGGCACTCTACTCTGCCTGATGTCTGATGCCTCTCCTCTTAGCTGAGGGATGAGCCCCCTAGCCTGGCTTTTTACACAGGTTTAATCTCACTGTTCTCCAGCCTACTCCCCTGCTTCCTGGTTGACTCCTTCTTAAGTTCTTTACCTTTTCAAACTTTTCATCTGTCATCCAATGATTTCCCTTCCACAGAATACGTCCTCTCTGCTGTCTCTGATAAATAGCCCTATGGCAGATATAGCCTGTCATCTGCCAAAATGTATGCCTTCTCATCATGCTCATAGTCAGAGGGTTTTTCCTGACAAGCAACTGAACAGACAGGGACTGCATCCCCACTCATCATCCCCTTGCATTGAGATGTGACTCATGATTGATTTTCACCAATGGGATGTTAGTGGGTGTGAGGTGTCTTCATGTCTTCATTCCAGCCAAGGTTTTTAAGGGGTCTGCATTCTTCAGGCACTCTCTTTCTCCTTATACCAGCTGCAATCACATGACCTAGAGGGTGGCAGAGCCACAATGTAGAAGGAGTCTGCGTCCCTGAGTTCACTGCATGAGCACAGCTACCTGCTGTTTATAGGATTTGCCTCAGACAGTTACAGGACGGAGAAATGAACTCTGATTATGCAGTGAACTCTGATTCACTGCATTGAATCTCCTTGTTACAATGGCTACCATTACTGTAACAGATGCAAGTCCAAACCAGGAACAGCCACAGTGCTTTAAGAAAGAACTGGAACACAAACCCAGTATGTGAAGACAAACCCTGTGTTCTTACTGGTCATGCCATGGGACTGCTAGAGACTCACCTCTTTCCTCTAGAAGATCTTCTCTAGGTCAGTGACTTCCTCTTTTTCAATACATAGACCTCTTCAGTTTACCTGAAATCCTGTCCCCCATTCTCTCTTTTTCTCTAGCCATTTGGAAGAACCAGAGAGGCCACAGTGAGATTTGTCATGAACAAATAATTCATTCCAGAGACAAGAAAACAGATTTTATTATGATGCTAGAAACAAATATTTATCAAGTCACTGCAGGATACTTCTTCGGTGTCCATCTGGAAGAGCCTTGGGTTTCTATAATCCTCAAGACCACATTTTGATTATTACCATCCCAGCTGACTTCTGATGCTCAGAAAACCCAATTACCTTTTGCACAGACGTTCATTTACTTTCTCTAAATAAGATATGACACATTCATTATGAGATAGGCGGATGGGTAATGAGTTTTCCAGAATATTTTAATTGAAGTTTATAGTCAGTAAGTGGCATAAATTAATATTATATTAAATAATTTATGAATTCAAGGTTGGGCTATGCAAAATGAAAGTGTCTTCCTAATTTCTGAGTTGAGAATCCAAAAGGTATTTCATTTAGTAACTTTGGTAGGAAACAAGTCACCAGAATTAATTAATTGGTTGTAAGAAATTCCTTGCCATAGCGTAATTTCCTTCATACCTTTCTCTACTCTAGAACAATATTCTACTTGTGTTTATAACATGGCCTTTGTTTAAAAACTATTCAATGCATTTCCCTGCACCACTCTCTAAGTACACAAGATAGAAAGGCTATACTTATGGGAAAAGAAATTTTATTCTCACCCTCCAGACTAGACATTCAAACTTTCTTGGTGATTGTTTACTACTAGAGTCTCTCTTCTTTTATATTCAATCAATATCTTATTTGCTTTTTGGCTTTGCAGAAAATAGTGGCATGTATCCTGATTCTGGTAGAGCATAGACGAGGCTGGAAGTGAGTTCTTTAATTTTCTGCCTCATAAATTTACTTCGCTCCAGATGTCTCTGAGTTCTCGGTAGAAATTACAGTCTGTAATGACGTGTCGTCTCACCTTATGAGGGGGCTTTTTAGGTCACAGAGCACCTCCACGTATTAGAAATGGCATTTCAAAGACAGCCGGGAGCATTTAGATAGGAGGGTTCAAGGTGAAAAACAGTGGTGACTTTTACAGGCAACGAGGAGAAAGGACTTTACTGATTTATCACACAGCATCTGTTTCCTCTTTCCAGTGATGCGAAGGACTCTTGTCCCTTCTGCTTAAGGAGGCTGGTTTTAAGAAATGTCATTGTCTCAGATGCAAATCAGATTGAGAATGAAGTGCCAGGCAACTCTGTCAGGCCAAGTAATTTTTTAAGGGAAGTAATACATGCCTCGGGAGGAATAGTTAGGCGTGGGATGTTTTGTATGGGAGTAATAAATCTGTGTCCCTGCAGTTCTGGCTAAACCAAGAGTGGGAGTGGGAGAGAACATGGGGCCTCTCGGAGTTCCCACACTGGTCTCCCACACTGCAAGTGGGGATGCCGGTCCTTAAGGACACAGAGCTTTCACTTCCTGGTGCCGAGGGCAAGAACAGGAGAGGGAAATGTGAGGGCTGAGGAGAACAGAAGTGCTGTTCAGTAAGAGACTCTCTTTGATGCCTGGAGCCCATTTACCAAGCAGGTGCTTTGGGGAGTGTTGCCTCTGTGACAGTCAGAGCTGAAGGGCCACCCAGCGTGCCTTACGGGGAGGGGTGATTTCCTGTGAGGACATTTCTTCAGTCATGGCAGTGGGACCCGGTGAGCCTTAGAGCTAGGCCCACCGCAGGCATGCTGAGGCATACAAGGCATCAGTCAAAGGCCGCCTGAGACGGGCTGAAAAATTGAGGATTTATAAATTTCGCAGGCAATATCTAAATAATTAAAAATCTCTTCTGAGTTTCCTCTACTTCCCAAGCTGATCTGGGGGCTACCTCCCCATAAACAGGCAAGAATCATTAAGGGAATATAAACTAATGAGATTTGCAGGAAAGGGCCAAATCCAACCTCAAAAAATTAAAAATTAAAGTTTTTAATTATGCCCTCTTTGACTATACTTAAAATTTGTTGTCCCTTTGCCCCTTATCAAAAAGAGTCCTAGATAAATCACCGTGGTTTTGAAATCTCAGTTGTACTTCAAGTCTTATTTTCTCTCTCTTGTTTCTTTTATGGTCAGCTCAACCCCCTGATTTGCATAGCTGGTGTGCCAATATAGTGCTAACAATGTTGTCCCCAATACACTAAAACAAAAATTCTAAATGCTCACTTCCTCTTTTTAAAAGTACACACATGTGTATCACTTCCTAAATTACATTCATTGTCAAGAATCTTAGACGATAAAATCATCCAACAGTTGGTTTTCATCTGAGGCAGTTAGCTAGTTCTTTAAAACCTCACAGAGGCCTTCCTACATCTTGGGAGTCTATGTACTTAAAAGCTGGAGCCAAATACACTCACTCATCCTCAGAATCTTGAATTTCAAAGAAGGCAGGAAGTTCACATACAAATGACTCTCATTTCAGGTGTTTGCATGGATTTTCCTCCACTACCAATTACTTCGGCAAGCAGCCTTGCTTTCACATCACACCAGAAAATGAAAGCCAAATCTTAGGGCTACTTCAGATTTCCGAGACAAGCAGCTATGGTCATTCCCAACTCAAAGTTACCCAGGCTTCTTGGCTCAAGATGAAAGCATTTTCACTGGGAATTCCTTTGGCTTCAGTTTCCAGGCCAGTCATGCAAACAATCCAAAAACATGGATCAGTCTCACCATACTGCAAGGGGGGGTGCTGAGTCTTTAGGAAGATGGTAGATTTACCTTCCCAGTCCTAAAGCCAAGAGAAGGAGGGGGTGAATGGGATGATTTGCCCAAAGAAGACTGGTAGAGGATGGAAGGGGTATTTGATAAACCAGTTTAAGAGGCAGTTGGGAAGGGGGGGGAAAAAGATACCAAAATATCTTGGTATGTAGGTAGAGAAGTGTGGAAGGGGACTTGGACCACTGGCTTGTGTACCTCTCTTCCAGAAGTCATATATGCAAGTGCATTTAGGGGACAGACTGATAATATAAGCAACAGAAATAAATTGGGTATAAGACACTAAGGAATGATGGGGAACTCGTGACCTGACTAAAGAGATTCACGGCTCAATGAAGGCTAATACTCATCTAACTGTTGGGTTCCCTTGGCTTCTGCAAGACTTCTCTAAGATTTCAAAATAATCTGGATTTGTTATATAGTATATTATTTCTTTTAATGTTTTAGCTATATGACAGTAGCCACCACTGAAAACCATTCTAAGAGCCCCACAAATTATATTATTATGTTTACTGACAGAACAATATTACTACAACCTTACACCATGACAACTTTATGAGTGCCCAAGAGATATTCTTTTCAGGTTTCAGAATCAATAATAATCAAATTTCTCTGATGAGCATCGTAAACTTTATAAAAAAGATTTTATTTATTTATTTATTTATTTATTTATTTGAGAATGAGAGCTGCAAACCAGGGAAGGGTCAGAGGGAGAGGAGAAAAAGAGTCTTGGACAGGCTCCAACGCTGGATCCCATCACCCTGAGATTTTGACCTGAGCAAAAATCAACGGTCAGACACTTAATCTTTGGAAACTTTTTGACTGATAATGCTGCCCTCTTTGCTTCGACTTCCAGAAAGCAAAGAACTACATTTGCAGCCCACCTATAATAAATTGGATTAAAAAATGGGTAATATGACTCTTAGTTTACTATATTATCCCTATAAGTTGCCTCGAATTCTTTGGGGGGACCAAGAAAGGTACCATAAACAAATAAACATCTCTATTATCTATTTATTTTTACTTATATGTTTATCTCTACGTATTTACTTAGCCCCTTCTGGCTATAATGCCTCCAATATTCTCCCAGTGACAGCATCCAGGTAGCTGCCAAAGACAGAAATTCATTTTTCAGAAGATCAGGGGAGTAAAAACCAAGTCTCGATGTCAGTTATAGCCCCTGAAAACCTATTTTGCTTATCATCTCTTTCATATTTCCACTGCCATATTGTAATCAAATTCTGCTCTTGTGGTCAGTGGTAGCTATACTTTTTGTATTTCCAGTGCACGTTCTCATTCCTCTAGTTTCTTTGGAGATCTCTTTCCCAGCTGTGATTCTGCTGGGGTTGTCAGACTTGGTGCCTGCCCCTTTGATCACAGGAATGGCCCAGGCGGTCACCCAGAATGGAATTCCTGTTCCCCCAACCTCCATTAATAATTGGTTTATTATTGTGCATATGACCCCACAGAGGCAATCAGAAACTTGCCCGAATTAGTATATGGATATTGGAATTGCTAAATGGAGAAAATAAGAGTCTGTCACTCTGGAGACAGAGACTATGAATCAAAAGCTAAGCAAAGCAGCTGAGCTGAGAGATGGTGAGGGACAAGGAGAAAGAACTGACGACAGCCTATGAGTTCTTGGGTTAAGACTGAAGCCAGATCCTCCCCCGGACATCATATCCCATTTTGCTTATACTTGTCTTCCCACTGAGCCTAACTCAAGCCATTCTCCCTCTGATTTCAAGGAGGTAACATCTGAGCTTCTCATTGATCCCAAGCTCCCCCTGGCCTCCAGGGAGATGACGTTCTTTATTCTTGAAATGCCATCCTCCCTGTTTTGAGCTCAAACGCCATCTTCTCTGGAAAGTCTTCCTTTGCTTCCCTACTTAGAATTTGCCGTTTATTCTCCTTTGCTGCAACAGTGTCCTCATTTGGGTAATTGCATAGTATTGTCAGTGTTTTTTGCCTTCCAGCAGCCAGAGTATAAGCTCCCTGAGAACAGGGAAGGGCATTTATCTGTATTTCTGCAAATGGCACGAAAGGAGCTAACAAATACTCCTTGACTGAGTGAAGGGATGAATGTGCTAGCCCACCTTCTAGAGAAATCCTACTCTAGCTTCTCTTTTCCTATGCAGTTCCCCACCACCGGTTCCTCACAAGTTCTTAGGCTGATGCCCCAACTTAAAACTCCATGACTTTTCAAGACTGCAGGTGTTTTGAAAGTCCTCATTTGAAATTCAATGTTCTCATAAGACCTCTGAGGCAAAGTCAATTCTGAAGCATGTTAGGCCCACCTGATATCACAACCTAATACACTTAATGAACAGGAAGGTCTAACTTTCCATTAACTGCTTACAAAATTATAAGCATCTGTCAGAGGAAAGGACTTGAGGGATGCCTGGGTGACTCAGTCGGTTAAATATCTGCTTTCGACTTAGGTCATGATTCCAGGGTCCTGGGATAGAGTCCCACATCAGACTCCTTGCTCAGTGGGGAGTCTGCTCTTCTCCTTCTGCCTGCCACTCGCTCCCCCTGCTTGTGTTCTCTCTCTCTCTCTCCCTCTCTGACAAATAAATAAATAAAACTTTTTAAAAAGGAGGAAAAGACTTGAATACAACATACGTCAAATAATCTACCAAGCTTAAGTGGCCCATGTAGTGTGGATTGACTCTCCTCAGTTACCTGAATAGGTGTTAACAGTGACAATTCTCAGAACCTCAGACAATATTCTCTGGGCTAAGATACATGTGCCCCATGGCCCTCTGGGAAGGGAGTTTAGGCTTGTTGGCTTTCCTGTTGTGGAGTCTATGGTTTCTCTTCCTGACCACCAGAATAGAACCCTGGACTGTGCCCTGAGATAGAGCCAGGTCTCTTCTTGCTTAACCCTCTGATGCAGAGATTCGGAAACTAATCCTATGAAGTTAGACTGCTTTTGTGAAATTCCAGGGCTGAATCAAAACCGAGGAAAGGGGAGACTACAGTGGCATAAAGGTAGTAATAAGAATACCTTCCATGCACAATTTCTGAGGAACTAGCCAGTATCCTGTAAGCCTTGAAAAGTTATTGAAACTTCCCAGAGGTGTCCAACTTACCACCAGGAAGTAATCTAGACCTTTTACATTATTTCATTATCTCGTATGATCTCAGAATTTTCCTGAGAATAAAGGAAAGCAAGCAGGTATGTTTTGTTTTTGTTTTTGTTTTTGTTTTTGTTTTTAAAGAAAGAGAAATGGACAGAGAGGGATTAAGAAGGGCATTTCCCAAGGTTTGATAACAAAAGTGCAGCAAGGTCACACTCATATTACCAGCCCTGCACTTTTCAGACCTGTTTAGGTAGGTCCTCCAAAAATATTTAAAACAACATACTCCTTGGAGTGCCCGGGTGGCTCATTCGGTTAAGTGTCCAACTGTTGTTTTTGGCTCAGGTCATGATCTTCAGGTCGTGAGGTCAGGTCCACACTGGGCTCCAAACTCAGGGTAGAGTCCGCTTGGCATTCTCTCCCTCTCCCTCTGCCATTCCCTCCGCTTGTGTTCTCTCTAAATAAATAAATAAAATCTTAAAAGAAGAAAACATATTCCTCATACATTACTAAATTCACTTCAAATTTCATCTATCATATGTTTAAAGAATTGCAAGGAATATAATTTCCAGAACTTTCTAGATACAAACATTTAAAAATATATTTGGTACATCTAATGGAATGTATCTTTTAAATGTATCCAGTGAAATACCAAAGCAATTTGACTTTAGAAAATGAATAAACCAGGGGTGCCTGGGTGGCTCAGTGGGTTAAAGCCTCTGCCTTCAGCTCAGGGTCCTGGGATTGATCCCCTCATCGGGCTCTCTGCTCAGCAGGGAGTCTGCTTCCTCATCTCTCTCTGCCTGCCTCTCTGCCTGCTTGTGATCTCTGTCTGTCAAATAAATAAATAAAATCTTTTTAAAATTTTAAAAAATAAAATAAAATAAAAAATGAATAAACTAGAGAGCTCTTCTTTAACTATTGGAAATTTTGTATTTATATCATTTACTTATGAATTTATATTTCCATTCCACTTCCCCCTAAAATTTAGTCCTTAAATTTTGTAATTTTATCTCATTTAGTGAAATGTTTTATTGATCACCCTATCAAACTTCATTGCACAAAAATAGTATATAAATACCAATTTAATATTTTTAAGTTTCCTGTGACCATAAGGTTCTAAAAAATTAAATTCTTCTATGTTGTTACTCTTATAATTACTATTACTAATCAGTCCATTAAAACAACATAAACATATTCTAAGCTTTGAATAATTACATAATAAAAAGGTAAACTATATTGAAAATGCACCTTTCATTGAGAGGAGCTTTTCATTTCCAATTCATTCATATATTCAGTGAATATAACTTATTAATAGAATAAGACAAGAGTTCTCCATCATTTCTATTTCTATTTTTGTTTGTTTAGACATCAACCTTGAGAAACCTTGTTCATAAATAAGTAGGTAGAAATGGAAGGTGTCTTGTTACAGCAATGTCAATCAATTCTTTGAGTTCCCTGTGACGTATATGCCAAAAATCACATTGTGATTTATCCACCATCAAAAACTATTTTTAGCCATCTATCAGATGACAACTCATTAGGTTCTATTTAAATTTTGTTGACAAAAGAATTGGTGAACACTTGGCTTGCAAAAATGTATTAGTCAGTCATTAGAGCCATTTACTGTCCTAAACCCATTCCTACACGCCCCGGCATTTCTTCTCAGGTGCTTTTTACCACCTGAGGGAATGCATCTCAGTAAGATTGGGAGAAAAAGCCATTACTTTATTGAGTAAGAGAAGATTGTAAAAGGGAAGATGGGGGAAAAGAGAGGAGGACAACTTTTTCAGCACTTTCCAGGCAGATCCACTTTGAGAAATAGTTTGTGTGAAAGTTGAGGATCTGGAAATTGAAGTCCTTAAAGCCATCTGTCCACGGCCCTGTCATGGAAAGCCTTTGTAAACTTCTTTGGGATTTGCATACTGACATCAGAAGACCATTGTATTAGCTCATTCTTCTACCACTTCTAAATACACCCTTCAAATCTGTGCCCCGTCATTACACCTTGTACATCAATCACCAACAACGTGCTGGGTATTATTCCAGTTATTGGAGATATAGCAATCAATAAAGGAGACTGTCCTCTGTGCTAGTAGAGGAGATAGACAATAAATTATCAGAATTTAACTCCATGTTACAGTGAGTAAACTAAGGACATGATCATGGTAGAGTCAGAAATAGAAAGCTCAGGCCATTGCGGATCCTGGAACACAGCTGTCCCATCTTCCTGTAGCCCTATGACCCCTTCCTGTGACCCCTGCTCCACATTTCCCCAGCTCCAGGCAGAGTGCAAGCACAAAACTGGCTCTCCAAACAGTTTGTTTATTTAATTGACTGAAGTTACAAGCCAAAGAATCATAGGCATCTTTCCAAAGTGTCTGATGAACTGTCTTTTAAATGAGGACCCCTATAGAGTCATTTTAAAAAATCACAGCATTTTTCGATCCAGAAGGAAACTTAGTGACCATTTGATCCATTCCTCCTCTACTTTTTTTTTTTTTTAACTGTTTATTTTGCATTAACCTTAGATCCATCTGCTGTTTAAGAGTCTGTGGAAGAGCAGCTTAGGATCACTCAGGGGTTGTTCCTCTGCACTGAGTGGCCTGAGCAGTGGGAGCCACAGAGCCACCCTGAACAGTGGCTGGGAACTGCTGGGCAGGCACGGGGACCCCATGCACACCTTCACATAATCTGAGACATGGGGCTGAGTAGCAGTAAATTCGTGACCTGGGGCAGCCCATTCACCAGGAAATTCCTCTTTGGTCATGGCCTTTGCAGCAGCGGCCTGCTCTTCCTTTTCAGTCTCTCAGGCTCTCTGTTAGGAGGAGAGCTCAGGGGGTGCCTGCGTGGCTCAGTGGGTTAAAGCCTCTGCCTTCGGCTCAGGTCATGATCCCAGAATCCGAGGATTGAACCCCACATCGGGCTCTCTGCTCAGCAGGAAGCCTGCTTCCCTTCCTCTCCCTCTGCCTGTCTCTCTGCCTGCTTGTGATCTCTGCCTTTCAAATAAAGAAATAAAATCTTGAAGAATAAAAAGAAGAAGAAGAAGGAGAGCTCAGGAGTGGCTTCCCATGAGGGGTTTCAGGGGAGCCTGGGCCATGCATGTGCAGAACTTCCTGGGCCAGCATCCACAGCCTCCGACCCACTACGTCAGCTCCCCTGCTGCTGTGTGGGATGGCCAGGTCCACACAGCACTGAGTAGAGTCTGGGTCACACAGAGCAATGGCCGGCGGGTTACCCTAAGACATCTCTGTGAGAAGCTGGTGCTCAGCCCTGGGATCCGTAACCACCAGGAGACACAGCCCCCCTGCAGGCCGCCTGGACCTGGTTAGCGAAGGTTTCAGGGGTGAGGCAGCCACAATCGGAGTGGATACAGTAGCAGCAGCCAAGATCAGCAGAGCACACGGGACACTTCCTGGACGATATGACACACATGAGATGTTTTTTTTGTTTGTTTTTTTTTGTTTTTTTTTTTTTTTATTGTAACAATGGCACAGCTGCTGGCAGAAGCTTCTCATAGGATCTCTCAGGTTTAAAATATGCCATCGCTTTCTCTTTTTTAGATGTACTGTTTCATTTGGAAGTCAGGGTTGGTGCAACCTAAGTGGGTTCCTGCTAGAAGGAATTAGAGGACATCCTCCTCCCTTTGCAGGAGGATGTCCAGGGCTCCGGACATTGTGAAAGTTTCCCTTTAAGTTTTATGGGAACCCAGAACGATATGGACAATCATATGGACCCTCAGCACAGAAAGACCATTTCACATCTTCTTGAAGAAGAAGAATGAAGCCTGAAAAGGCAAAGTGACTTGTTAAGGTTATGAATCTAGTAAGTTATATATCTTGCATTTGTAGCCAGTAGAAACACTAGATCCTTCCAATCCAGGCAAATTTTGCATCCAATGTCCTTAATGTAGCCTAGTTTGATAGCCTCCATTGAGAAATATTCCTGCCCCATACCCAAGTAACCAGACAACAAAGCCTTAGCATCTACATGAAATGTGAAATAAGAAAATGTTTCTATTTCATTAATTCCCTTGGAATTCACAGGAAACATGTATCATAACAGAAACAACTGGTCAGTTGGGTCATTGAGAGTGGATGTGCCTATAACCCAAAATGCGATTCCTTGTTTTCAGCTTGGAGAGTATGAATGAAATTTTTAATGAATGGGATTCCTACACGGTTTCACTGTGAATTTAGTATCTACAATGAAACCCAGAGGCCAAACTTCCCATTAAAGGTTAGCAGGATTACTGGTCAAGAAGATTCCCTCAGGCAGAGAAATAACAGTTCAAGTGGAAATGCAGTTGCTTCTGTTCTGAGGTCTCTGGGGTAAGTCCTTGAAGTGACTCCTTCCACTACCAGAGGGAAGTCCCGGGTGGCCAAATAAAGAGGTTCCAAGTAAAAGAAAGAGTTGTTTAATTACACTGGCACAAATGGAAACCAAACAAGTAAATAAGAGAATGTGAGAAGAGAATTTGTTGGTTGGTTTCTGAGTCTGCCCCCAATAGTTTCATTTTGCATATCTGTGGCATTTGGTTGAGGTGATGTACGGTGAGAAGTTTCTGCTCATGGCTTTCCAATAAGAAATCCTGGAAACCACACTCAGGGTTAAGGACCAAAGGAACCCAAAAGAAGAAATCTTTCCACAGCTATCCTTCACCCTTTGCTGATGACTCCCAGATAATAAGCTCCATCCCTGAGCTCTTTTCTGCTTTCCAAGCTGGATTTCTCACTCCCTCCTGGAAGTCTCTCTGTGAAGCTTCCAAAGACATCTCAAATCTGTTCTCATTGTCTTTGCGTCCAAAACTGGTCCTTCTCCTATTTTTTCTTGCTCCGAAAACCACCCTACCATTTACCCTGGTACCCAAGTCTGAAACTTAGAATTTCCTCTTGATTCTTTTCCTGTACCACTTCAAACTCAGTCATCACCAAGTCCTGTCATTGCTGCCTTCTACATAAATTTCACACCTTTCTCTTCCTTAGAAGGCATTAAGCCAGTACCTTAGTGGGTCATCAGTTCTCCCCGGAGCTCCTACCCAGGGTCCCAGCCCCACTTTCGTCCCTTGCAGTCCACCCTCGTGGTTTTTCAAAATAAAATCTCAGTGACCTACCTTTCCACTTTTGAAAGTCCTTCGGTGGCCCTGGCAACAGAAACATCTATAAAATACAATGAAACAAAGAAGGAACCTATAAGCCTGGACACAAGAGTAGAAATTGGAGCCCTATTACTCATCTTGGGCAAGTCACTTGGCCTGTCAGAGCCTCCATTTCCTTATCCATAAGGTTTTAGTTTATATTATTTAATTCAAAAAAAAATTTAGTGAATGAGATAATGCTGGTTTTGACCCACAGGATTAATTTCAGAATTCACTGGGAATCTGTGACCTGCTATTGATAAATATTGAACTACATTGTTTCTAAGTTTCCTTCTAACTCTGAAGATTTGGATAGGCCAACAGAAAAGAGAAGAGCTTCTAGAATATAGTAAGAAAGGCTAAGAAGAACCCCTTTTAATTAATACCATAAAAATACTCACTTATATATCATAAGGCCATCCCATACCCTAGTCAACAGCTCACTTTTTTACCACTTGCAAATATGGAAACCACAGACACTAGTTAAGAATTAATTATGGGTGTGCCTGGGTGGCTTGGGTTGGTTAAGTGTCTGCCTTCGGCTCGGATTATGATCCCATGTCCATGTCAGGCTCCCTGCACAGTGGGGGCATCTGCTTCTCCCTCTCCCTCTGCCCCGCCCCCCCAACTCATCCTCTCCCTCTGTCTCTCAAATAAATAAATAAGACCTTAAAAAAAATTAACCACATAATATATGCAATGGACTGTTATGCAGTCATCAAAAATGAAATCTTATCATTTGCAGTGACATGGATAGAATAGAGGGTATTATATAAGCAAAATAAGTCAGTCAGGGAAGGATAATTGTGATATGATCTCACTGATATGTGGACTTTGAGAAACAAGACAGAGGATCATAGGGGAAGGGAGAGAAAAATGAAACAAAATGAAACCAAAGAGGGAGACAAACCATAAGTGACTCAGTCTCAGGAAACCAACTGAGGGTTGCTGGAGGAGAGGGGTGTGGGAAGGATTTGGTGGCTGGGAGATGGACGTTGGGGAGGGTATGTGCTATGGTGAGTGCTGTGAATTGTTTAAGACTGATGAATCACAGACCTGTACCCCTGAAACAACTAATACATTTTATGTTAATAATCAAACAAACAAATACCTAATATATGTACAGAGATTTTTAATAACCACTTTGTTGCATAAAATCTTGCTGTGGAAAATCAAAATAATAATAATAATAATAATAAAAAGTAACCACAGACCTCAGTTGTAAATTGTATAATTGGCTTTATGATAGTATCCACAACTCCCTGTCTCTTTAGGCAGCCAGTCCCTTTTAAAACAACACAAAAATGTGTGACTAACAGCTTTTTAAAAATTTGATAATATATCTTACAGATTATTCTATATCAGTATATTCAGATACACATCCTTTGATGGCTGCATAGTATTCCATTTCTAGACAGAGGTTTATTTAATTAGTTCATTACTGATGACCATTTTATATCAAACCACAAACATTCTAGAAATGGAAATTCAAAGACAAAGAATATAAGCAGCTTTCATTTGCTAGATATTACCAACTTATCTGCCACCAAAATTTTACTAATTTACCCCCCCAATGAACCAGGTAGGAGTGGCAGTTATCCCAGATCTTGATGAATATTTGCTTGAGAATCAGCTACATGGATTCATATCTCAGCTTTGGCACAAGACATGTGATCTTTTTTTTTTTTTTTAAGATTTTATTTATTTGTTTGAGAGAGAGACAGTGAGCGAGAGCATGAGCGAGGAGAAGGTCAGAGGGAGAAGCAGACTCCCCATGGAGCTGGGAGCCTGATGCGGGACTCGATCCCGGGACTCTGGGATCATGACCTGAGCCAAAGGCAGTCGTCCAACCAACTGAGTCACCCAGGCATCCCAAGACATGTGGTCTTGATGGGGCGCCTGGGTGGCTCAGTGGGTTAAGCTCTGCCTTCAGCTTGGGCCATGATCTCAGGGTCCTGGGATCAATCCCCGCATCGGGCTCTCTGCTCAGCAGGGAGCCTGCTTCCTCCTGTCTCTCTGCCTGCCTCTCTGCCCACTTGTGATCTCTCTCTGTCAAATAAATATATCTTTAAAAAATACATTTATTTTAAAATAAATCTTAAAAAAAAAAAAGACATGTGATCTTGAACAAGCTGCTCAATCCCACTGAGCCTTAGTGCCCCTGTCTTTTGGGAATACCCACAGGATTGTTACAAGAATTAAGTGCAGTAATGAATGCAGAGGATATGTTATAATTTAGCAGATGTGTTTGGCAGCATCTCATTTTCTACCAGCCCTATCCCAGGAACAGTAATGTAATTTTTAACTTTAGCATACTATTGTAAGTTAACTTAGAGCTGTAAGAGTGTAAGCCCCTTAAAGGCTGTGAAATTTAAACAGTATGCCTCCTAGCCTCTGTGGAAAACTCTGTGCTCCATCAATGTTGACATATGATGCCACACATATGCGTGTGTGACCCATAGTTTTCAAGTGAGTCTTGCTTATTGATGGTGTTAGGAAGGTAGTGCTTTCTAAGCTCTGATGCAGCGTATAGTGGACTGAAGAAATCATCGCAGATGACCAATATCTATTACCAAAAATAGTTCATTTGTTCTGTCAAAAGTGGGTTTTGCAGCGTCTTAACATACCAAAGGAAAACTCTCCAAGCAACATTCTTTTTTTTTTTTTAAAGATTTTGTTTATTTATTTGACAGACAGAGACTACAAGTAGGCAGAGATGTAGGCAGAGAGAGAAGAGGAAGCAGGCTCTCCGAGGAACAGAGAGCCTGATGCGGGGCTCGATCCCAGGACCCTGAGATCATGACCTGAGCCAAAGGCAGAGGCTTTAACCCACTGAGCCACCCCTCTAAGCAACATTCTTTAAAGTCATTCACTAAAACTTAAATGTTTAACAGTGTTACTGATATATCATTTACCTATTTTGAATATAAAATCAATGATTTTTTGGTAAATTTACAGACTTGTGCAAACATTACCACAATCCAGCTTTAGAATATTTCTATCAACCCAGTAAGATTCCCACATGCCCATCCACATGTCCTCTGCAAGTTCACCATGTCGGTGAGCTGGGCGTGAGTAGAGGACTCGGATCCTCTCTGCTCCTACACTGCACACTCTCAGTGGCAGCCAGGGCATGTGGAGAATTTTTCAAGCCCCTCAATGATTGTTTCATTTCAATGTGAATTTCTGGCTTATTGGCCATAAGATTGGTTTTTTCCCAACCCGGACGACAACCTCTGGTGAATGAAGTTCTAGCCTCCTCCATTCACTTGCCTCCAAGGTCCTTTAACTGATACATGACTGGGAGGTGTCTTCCACCTTTTGCAGGAATTCGGTTGTACTCTCTCCAGCAGCAAAGCTGCTTTGTGGGTGCTTTCGGTTGGCCGCATTTTGCTAGAAATTTTGCACTAACTGAGCTGGGATGAGGTTGGGGGGTAGGGGATGGAGCCAGGCTAGAATGCCATAGCCTCCCATTCTTCTTACCAAAATATAGCAGTTCTGGATGAAAAGAATACTTCTCAGTTTGTTGTTTGCTTTTGGTCTATTTTCAGAGCCTTGAAGTGGATGCTGTTGAGAATGCTGTCTAGTTTTACCATTCATTTCTAGGGGGACAATATGGTGACTTGCTCCTTCTGCACTACTGGAGCCTGGAACTTGAGTTTGAACATGAGCAGCCTTCCTCTGCTGGGCTTCTCTGAGAGGCTTTAACACACTGAGCCACCCAGGCACCCAAAGGGACAACTTATAAAAGAAATACAAATGACTACACAATATAAAAAGGTGTTTAACCTCACTAACAACAAGCAAAATGTCAAGCAGATATATTTACTCTTAACCCACTGGCAAAGACAAAAATAAATAATTGATGTTACTTGGAACTAGTAACCGTCGGGTGGCAATGTGAACCGGTGCCACTCGGAGTGAAAATGCTGCCGGAGCTTTCTCCCTCTCAGGTTCAAAGCCAGCCAGAAGAGGTGTCTGCCTCGGAGTTCTACCAAGTCCCACAGGCTCTAGTCTCATGTGCTTCCCTAAAGCAAGCACCACGGTGGGCTTCTCTGAGCCAGTGTGGGAGCCCCCGCAAGGAGACAAAAATTTAAAGCCACGGAAATGAACAGGGAGAAAATTTAGAAAAGAACCCAGAGACCATGGCAGAGGGAAACTTCCATGTGACACAGATATTGTATGTATCTTTCCATGATTCTTCCATGCTTTCACATTCTGCACATATGTTCTGTTTTGTTAATATATAAGGGATGGGAGCGTCTGGGTGGTTCAGTGGGTTGGAGCCCCTGCCTTAGGTCATGATCTCAGGGTCCTGGGATCAAGTTCCGCATCGGGCTCTCTGTTCAGCAGGGAGTTTGCTTCCTCCTCTCTCTCTCTGCCTGTTTCTCTGCTTACTTGTGATCTCTGTCTGTCAAATAAATAAAATCTTAAAAAAAAAAAAAAGTTCAAAAAAAAGAAAAGAGAGAGAGAGAGAGAGATGACCTCCTGTGTATCATTCTACAACATATTTGCTTGTTTCCCTCACTAATGTCCCAGAGAAATTTCCATGCCTGGTAGCCCCAAGTTTAGGGCTTCCCAGGGCTATGTCTCTGAACCGACTCTTGACTTGGGGCCAAGAAGTGGAAGTGGTATGTTCTTTCTGCCCCAACCCACTTCACCCCGACCTTCCTGATAATAGTGCCACATGTCCTGAGACTTGGCAGGAACTTTCTCTTCTTAGGTTTGATCTTTTGTTATCCTTTTCAGAATTTATTATCACAATTTTGTCTCTTTGGGGGTACATCCGTGTTGTCATTTCAATGAGTTTTCAGGAGAATAAGTGTTTCAGTCATATGGTCAGTCTGTTACAGCAAAGCAAAAGTCTCCATAATGTAATTTAAGGGATAAAAGCAAGTTGCAGAAATATCTACATATGCATATATCTGCATCTATGTATATAATACATAGATGATTACATATATACAATTTTTAAATTAATAAATGTATGCTGTGTATGTTTAGAAGTTAAGCAAGAATTTTTTAAAAATCAGTAAACTGATTTTTAATTTTTTAAGAGAGAACATGGTCATTAGAGAAATCATTGACAATTCAAGAAGAAAAATGAGTTAAAAGAAAATCTTTCATAAAGTGTAGAATTATTATATTGTACATCTGAAACTAAGGTAACACTATGTTAACTCTGTACATCTGAAACTAAGGTAACACTATGTTAACACTATGTTAACTGGAATTAAAATAAAAACTTAAAGAAAACCTTTCTGAAATATCCTTCCACTTTGGTTGTAACTATTTGTCCAATAAATATTTTGGCTTATAACCCCTTTATCTTTTCTCCCTGTAAGTATGTAAGTGCTTTTTTCTCTTCAATGCAATAATTTTTAACATAATGATGTTTTCTCTTAACAATATGTCCTGAACATCTTTCCAAATCAATAAAGAAGTATCAGCTAATCTAAAAGAATAGATTTAATATTCTCTTTCCACACAGCAATAAAATTAGGAATCAATATGGAAAGATAAGGGAAAATACACTTGGAATTTTAAAGATACCGTTCTAGTAGTGTACGTGACGAAGAGGAAATTACAACATAAATTCAAAATGTTGGAAACTAAGATAACCAATGCTCTCCAAATCAAGAATTGCAAGATGCAATATATGTTATATTACATGATATTCATAGTCTTAAATGCATTTATGGGCAAATAAGAAATCTTTAGTAACAAAGTAAGATTGAAAATAATTTGATTTTTAAAACCTGTGTGGTAGTTACATGGATATTTATTACATATGTATGTTTTTGGTTTTTTGCTTTTCTGGATATCTCATTTATTAAAAATTTCAAGAAAAATAAATGAGTTAACTCAGGAAGCATTTGACTCAAAATAAACTCAAAGAACACAGGAAAAAAGAAAGAAATACAAAACAGAAACAAATTATGATCAGTGAAACTAAAGCCAGTTCTTTGAAATGACAACAAATAAGCCCCCCTTTATACTGATCAAGAAAAAAAAGAGAAGACACAAATTTGGTGCAAATCAACATTAGAAATGAAGGGAAGATATAACTACAGAAGCAGTCGAAAGTTTAAAGTATTAGAGAGAACCATTATAAGTTTGAAAAATATAAATTACAAAAATAAATTTAAAGAGAAATGGGAGACTTGAATAAACCAACAGCTGCCTTAAAACTTGAGAAAGTTGCAGGGTAAGGAAGCACCCCCTTTTCCTCTCACAAACAGCACAGTATGGTTTCATAGGCAGGTTTTAACAACATTCAACAGACTATTCCATCCAATACAGCCATCACCAAAAAAAAATTTTTTTTAAAAAAGAACATTTTTCAAAGAAAAGAAGAAAGTTATCAACTTATTTCCTGGAACCAAACTGTTCAGGGTTTCCCTGAAAACAGAGCCTGAGACTCAGGCTTGCATGTGGGTCGTTTATTTGGAATGTGACCCAGAGAAGTCTAAATGAAGGACAGAAGACTGAAACAAAGAAGGATGAAAGCTAATGTAAGGATACACCACTGAGTTGGCTTCTGCTAAGGAAGATTGAGAAGCCCTATTAATTTCATCTCAGGACTGTCAGCCTGGGAAAAGCAAAGACTCTCCTGAGCACTTTGGTCAAGGTCCAACCTTGGTCAAGACTGCTCCCCCGGGGCTCCTGCGTGGCTCAATCAGTTAAACAACTGCCTTCAGCTCTGGTCATGATCCTAGGGTCCTGGGATCAAGCCCTGCATCAGGATCCTTGCTCAGCAGAGGGTCTGCTTCTTTCTCCCTTTCTCCCTCCCTCTGCCTCTCCCCCTGCTCATGCTCACACTCTCTCTTCCTTTCAAATAAATAAATAAATAAAATCTTAAAAATAAAAAGAGTCCTCCCCCAGGGGTGTCAACTCCTCACTTCCCAGCCCTTGCAGGTGCACCTGTGTGAATGCAACCTGGGTTTTGTGGGTGTCGCACACCTGTGCACTGGGAAAGCCGGAGGATATGAGAGGAACATGACATGAACGGAGACAAGGTACGGGAGGTTGTCCTGGGACAAAGCCAGCATGGAACTGGTAATCCAGGAGTTAGAAGTAGGGCTGGAGTCTACGGCCATACCACCCTGAACGCGCCCGATCTCGTCTGATCTCGGAAGCTAAGCAGGGTCGGGCCTGGTTAGTACTTGGATGGGAGAAGTAGGGCTGGAAAGATGTTTAATGCTCAAGAGACGTCAGATACCAAAGCCAAAAACAGGTTTTTGCCACCAAAACCAGATCAAAACTATAAAAGAAAAGAAATCTATGGGCCAACCCACACAGATACAGAAGTCCTAAATAAAACCTAAGCAAGTCCCAAAAGGGCTTATCTCAGGAATACAAGAATTTGCCATTAGAAAATACTCCATCTGTGTGACTTAACACACTAACAGTTTAAAGAATAAAAACAAAATATGGGGCATCTGGGTGGCCCAGTCCATTAGGCATCTGCCTTCAGTTCGGGTCATGATCTCAGGGTCCTGGGATCGAGCACTGCATCGGGCTCCCTGCTCAGCAGAGAGCCTGCTTCTTCCTCTCCCTCTGCCTGCGGCCCTACCTACTTGTGCTCTCTAACTCTCTCGAATAAATAAATAACATTTTAAAAAAGAAAACAAAAAAAAAAATGATCGTCTTCACAGATATAGAGAAAACATTTGAATATCATTCACAAATTTTAAAAACCGCTTAACAAACTAAGAATGCAAAGAAACATCCTTTTATTAATAAGGCTATCTATCAAAAACTAACAGCAGCACCACAGAAAGATGAAGGCCTAACAGTTTCCCATTAAACTTACTTGTGTACCAGGTGGTGGGTATTATAGAGGGCACGGATTGCATGGAGCACTGGGTGTGGTGAAAAAATAATGAATACTGTTTTTCTGAAAATAAATAAATTGAAAAAAATTTTTAAAAATAAAATTAAATAAATAAATAAATAAAAATTACTTGTGGAGCATAAGGAATAACATGGAGGACACTGGAAGATGGAGAGGAGAAGTGAGCTTGGGGAAATCGGAGGGGGAGACAAATCATGAGAGACTGTGAGCTCTGGGAGACAAACTGAGGGTTTTGGAGGAGAGTGGGGTGGGGGGGCTAGGTGAGCCTGGTGGTGGGTATTAAGGAGGACATGTATTGCATGGAGCATTGGATGTGGTGCATAAGCAATGAATTTTGGAACACTGAAAAAAAATAAAATTTTAAAAATTAAAACAAAACAAAATAGTAAAACAATTTTTTTTAACTTTCCCATTAACATCAGGATCAGGGGGGTGTTTGGGTGGCTCAGTCATTAAGTGTCTGCCTTTGGTTCTTAGGTCATAATCATGGGGTCCTGGGATTGAGTCCCACATTGGGCTCCTTGCTCAGTGGGGAGCCTACTTCACCCTCTGCCTGCTGTTCCCTCTGCCTGTGAGCTTCCTATCTCTCCCTTTCTCTCTCTCTGGCAAATAAATAAATAAAACATTTAAAAATGAAAATAATAATAAATAATAAAATTTCTCTGCTTCAAAGAACACCATTAAGAAAATGATGATACAGCCCACAGAATGGGAGAAAATTCTTGCATATCATATGTCTGATAAGAGACTTCTACCTAAAAAATATAAAGAACTATTACAATTCAGTAATAAAGAGGCAACCTGGCTCAAAAATAGGTAAAGTGTCTGACTTTCTCTATTTCTCTAAAGAAGATGAAAAGGTGGCCAATAAGTACATAAAAAGATGCACAACATCATTAGTCATTAAGGAACTGAAAATCAAAACCACATTGAAACACTGCTTCAAACCCACCATGGTTTGAAGTTTGGCTTATAGCATGACTATAAGCCAAAAGTTAGATAATAACAATTGTTGGTGAGAATGTAGAGAAATTGCAACGCTCCTACACTGATGGTGGGAATGTAAAATGGTGCATCTGTTTTGGAAAACAGTCTGGCAATTCTTTAAACAGTTACCATATGACCCAATAATTCTACTCTAGATTTATACCCAAGAGAAATAGAAACTTAAGTCTACACAAAACCAGATTATTAATAATAGCCAAAAGGTAGAAACAACCCAAATACCCATCAACTGATGAATGGATAAATAAAATACGACATATCTATATCATGAAATATTTTTGGCAACAAAAAGAAAGGAAGTGATTTGGCAATGACTTCTTGGATATGACAACCAAAGCACAGGTATCAAAAAAGAAAAGAGATAAATTGGACTTCAACAAAATTAAGAACTTTTGTGCATCCAAGAGCACTATCAAGACAGCCTACTATATGGGATAAAATATTCGCAAATCATATATCCAGTAAGAGAGTAATATCCAGAATATATCGAGAACTCTTAACATTCAATAACAACAAAAAGACCCAATTCAAAAATTAGCAAATTACTTGAATAGACATTTCCCCAAAGATCTACAAGTGGCCAGTAAGCCCATGAAAAGCCGCTCAATATCATTAGTCATTAGAGAAATGCAAGGCAGACTCCCAGTGAAATACCACTCCACACCTGTTGGGGTGGCAGGAATAATGCGTGTTGATAAGGACACAGAAATTGGAACCCTCGTGTGTTGCCAGCAGAAATATGAGATCATGCAGCAAATGTGAAAAACAGTTTGACGGTTTCGCAAGAGGTTAAACACGGAACTACCATATGACCCAGCAATTTTACTCCTAGGGAAATTTTTATATATATAGAACAAAATATTATTCAGTCATTAAAAAGGAGTGAAATTTTGATATGTGCTATAACTTGGATGGATCTTGAAGACATTTTGCTTAGTGAAATAAACCAGACATATTGAACATGTATGATTCCACCTATACGAGATACCTACATTAGACAAAGTCATGGACAGAAAGTAAAATATGGGCTACTGGGGGCTGGAGGGAGAAGAGAAGGGGTACTATTTAATGGATATAATGTTTTTATTGGCATTGAAAAAATCAGGTATATAGATGGTGGTGATGATAGTACAACTTTGGGAATGTACTTAGTGCCATGACACGTAAACCTACAAATGGCTAAAGCGAGACATCTTATCTTACTACAATAAAAAGAGAAATGAAATATTTATACATGCTCCAAAATGGATGAACCCTGAAAATATTATGCCAAGTGAAAAAAGCCACAAAATGTCACATACAGTATGATTCCATTTATATGAAATTCGAGAATAGGCAAATTCATAGAGCCAGAAAGGAGGTTAGTCCTTGTGTAAGGCTCAGAAGGAGAGAGAGGTTAGGGATGTGCAGTATTTTTATGGGGTGATGAAATGTTCCAACAATGATTGTGTTGACCTATACCTGACTCTGTAAATATGCTAAAGCCATTGAATTTTATAATTTAAACGAGTAAATTATATGGCACATGAATTATGTCTTAATAAAGCTGTTACAAAACACCAAAAAATATTCAAAATCATTTAAATTATTTAAAAATAAGAAAATAAAACCAAAAAAATGTAAAAGAAGACAAAGAAAGAGAAGAAGGCAAGAAAAGGAAGAGAGAATGAAAAGAAAGAAAAGGCGTTCTTTTAATCAGTAGGTAAACATAAAATTATTTGCTTATGATGCAACTATGATAGAAGAGTTGACTCTCAGACAAAGTTTTTAAATGTTGCTGAATCCAAGTTCAGCACACCAAAATCAAGAGCAGCCTGTAGTAGGCTGTAGTAGGCTGAATAGTGACCCCCAGTGATATCGGGTTCTAATCCATGAAACCTAAAAGTGCCTTGTTTGGAAAAAGGATCTTTGCAGGTGCAGTAAGTTAAGGACCAAGATGAGATCACCCTGAATGATTTAGGCGGATCTTAAATGCAGTCACGTTTCACAAAAGGGCAATTTCACACATATACACACGGGGAGAGAGAGAGAGAAAGAAGAGGTAGAGCAGAGAGGGATTTGAAGGTTGACCTTGGAACATAACCCAAATTAGAGTGGCAGAGAGCACTCAGAGATGTCAAGTACACTCCTAATGGATCAAGAAGGACAAGCAGGCTATTGACAACACAGCCCTTTGTGTCCCCATCAGAACAGACGTTGGTGAGGGGAGGCCGCAGGGCAGTGAGGTCACTCAGATCTAGACTCTCCCTAGAAGCAGGATTGGGGGTCAGGAGGGGAAGTCAGAGAATAGCGGACCAGAGTCTCTTCCCTTGACCTCTCAGAGACCTGTTTCCTCCTTTGTACAACCAAGGGACTGAGCTTGGTACACTCTCCCCAGTCCCTTCCTCTCTGCCATATGCACTGAGTGGTGGGCTAAGTGTGTTTTTGTTCCCTTGCCATAAGTCAGTGTTGTTTTCTGACCCGCAGGAGCAAGCAACACTCTGTCCACTGAATGAAAAGCTGTCGCCACAGGCTTCAACCAGTCAGCATTCTGAACCAGTGTCTTGGGGAGGAATAAACAGTCCCAGAAACTCATCTTTATAACTAGTAAGTGAAATTTGGCAGAGAAGAAAGACAAAAGATAAGACAAAAGGGAATGATTTCTTTTTGTTTTGTTTTGTTTTTCCACTCTGCATCCTTTCCCTTATTAAAATAAGAGAAACAGGTGCCTGGGTGGCTCAGTTGGTTAAGCGTCTGCCTTCGTCTCAGGTCATGATCCTGGAGCCCTGGGACTGAGTCCCACTTCGGGCTCCCTGCTCAGCGGGAAGTCTGCTTCTCCCTTTAGCCCTCCCCTCTCTCATGCTCGATCTCTCTCAAATAAATAAATAAAATCTTTTTAAAAATGAGAGAGACAACTTTGGAAAAAATCTTGCTCTTAGAGGAGTAAATTGCATTCAATTTGTTCATTCAACCACTCACTCAGCAAATATTTATTAAATGCCTCTGGCCTCCAGCCTTTGTGCTAGGCTTAGGGATATATATATATACACTATGAAAGAGAGGCACTGTGAAGAGGTATGCAGACACTTCCCTAAAAGTTCTATTTAAGCTGGAAAATGGAGGAGGAGCAAGTCACCGGAACCATGTAGAAAAGGGTGTTTGAAGAAGAAGAAACAGCAAGTCCAAAGAAAGGCGTTGCAAGTGCCAGAAACTGTCAAAGGACTAGCTGGCCAGGGACGCCTGGGTGGTTCAGTGGCTTAAGCCGCTGCCTTCGGCTCAGGTCATGATCTCAGGGTCCTGGGATCGAGTTCCACATCGGGCTCTCTGCTTGGCAGGGTGCCTGCTTCCCTCTCTCTCTCTCTCTTTCTGCCTGCCTTTCCGTCTACTTGTGATCTCTCTCTATCAAATAAATAAATAAAATCTTTAAAAAAAAAAAAAAAGACTAGCTGGCCAGAACCTGGTCGCAAAAGAGGGCAAGTAAGCAGATTCCAAGATGACTGAAGAGGTGACCGCCATTCTGATGGCCATCATGAGTCTGGATTTTCCTCCAAGGGCAATGGAGAACTGTTTGTAAAGAGATATAAGTAGGGGCTTGACATTGTCTGATTTCTACAAAGATCCCTCTGGCTGCTGCATGAAAATCTTAAAAAATTAGATTTGAGGAAGACAGGAGAAACCTGACCATGAGATGGACACAATCATTCAGGCCAGGACGGTGGCTATGGAGAGCGGTGAATGGAAAGGGATACATTATAGAAGCAGAAGAGAGAACATACTGATGGCTTGAATTTAGATGGTGTGGGAATGGCAGGAATCAAGGATGACTACTAGATATATGCCTTGAAATATAGACATTTGTGGGTACTGTTGTAGTAAGTGAATGGGCTTGGGAAACACTGTTTTATTTTATTTTATTTTATTTTAGAGAGAGAGAGCATGAGAGGGTAGAAGGTCAGGGAGAAGCAGACTCCCCATGGAGCTGGGAGCCCGATGTGGGACTCGATCCTGAGACTCTGGGATCATGACCAGAGCTAAAGGCAGTCTCCCAATCAACTGAGCCACTCAGGCACCCAGAAAACACTGTTTTAGAAGAACCCCTTAAACACAATGCCCCCATGTCACAGTGCTGATCATGTCATTGTCTTGTCTCAAACATGTAAATATTATTATTATTATTATTGTCATTCTACATAATTTGCAATTATGCATTCTACATAATTTGCAATTCCTTAAATATGCCTTTCTCTCCTCACACCTTTTAGCCTTTGAACATATTGTTTTCTTCCCCTAGAATATCCTTCGGTCTTTGTCCACTTGCTGGACTCAACTCGACTCAAAAGTGATACTGCTTCATAGGAGCCTTCCTTGATTGCTCCAGGCTGAGACACATGGCACTAATTTAGAGCACAGAACATGGAGTCAGACTGCCTGGGATCAAATCCTGACAATACCACTCGGCTGCTGGGAGTCCGTCGATGACAGACACTCACCTGGGCTTCAACCTGGGTTGTCAGGATTCAACCTGGGTTGAATCTACATCTCCCAAAATGTCTGATACAGTGCTCAGCACATCACAGGGGCTCAGGAAATCTGGAATGAATGACTGTGTTTCGGGATGTTGCCTGGTAAAGATCTCGTGAAGACGCATAACTGATTTTCTTTGTTGTTCTCGTTAGGCTCCAACCCCCCAAGTGGAGATTTCCAATCTCCCTTCCAGACGGAGAGAACATTCTCTGGAGACATATATCAGAATGTCCCAAAGGAGAAGCAATTGCATTTATTTTTTTCCGATAGTACTTTTCCTTCTTTAGAAGAATTTCTCTACCATGAGCCCCCCACCTACCCTCTCAGTAAGCAAATAGTTGAGTGCCTTCCTTGGTGCCTCACCATTGTGAGCTGAATGGCCTCCAAGGCTGACAGCTCGGCCGGCTGGCCTCTGGGTCCTCTTGTTCTGTCTCCAGTTCTCAGCAATGGTGGCACCAGCCTGAGAGTTTCGTCCATACCCACACACACCTCACATATATGTTCTCCAGATTTCCTCTTCATTCAACCCTTCAGTTAGATCTCTTATTGGTCTGGGGATCTGTGCAGTGTGCTGGGAGGCGGAGAGGAAAGAAAGACAGCAAAGTCTGAAGTCTGTGAATGTGGGCCCAACTAGTTAGGCCATCTTAACCACCACTCTGAATTGAGTCTTTTAAATGAGCACAAGGAAGACTCAGGGCAGGAGTCTTCTGTGTGTGGGAAGGTATGGTTAAAAGTACTTTGAAAACTAAAAATATTTATGGAAAAATCACATAATTGGACATCCAAAGAAAAGGAAGAGAGAATAATGGATTTAGTGATGTTCTTAGTTATCCATTCTCTCAATATTGTGAGAAGTGCTTTGAAATTCATGGCCTCGTTTATTAAAATTGATTGTCTAACATAGTATGTGCTCTGCTCCAAGGCACACAATAGAGCAAAGCAGGGCTGGATTCTCACTTCGGTCTCTGGGCTCTGAGTCAGCCAGTTTTTCCATTCTCCTGGACAGCGGGAGTCCAGGTCAGCTAGGGGCCTGTCTCTCTCTGAGGGCATAGACTAGGATGAGTTCCCCCACATATTCCTCTATTCTGAGTCACCCAAATTCCTGTTGTTCTCCTTTTCTTCCTGGCTTCAGGGCTCCTCAAGGCCACAAACCCATCTGTTAAGACAGAGGAGGCCTCTCTTTTCCTGAAGGCCTTGGTCTCTGGCTGAGCCCAGCTCTTAGTGACAGAGGGAAACCAGCACCCACTGCTTCTTGCTTCAGAGCAAGCCTCTCCACATCTTCACAGGAGCCTCAGCAAGCAACTTATGCACATATTCCAAATTTCTCACATACCTACAACTTACTGGGTGCTGTCCCAGGCCCTCTGTGGGTACAGAGTTGACCCAGGTCCAATCGGTCCCTGACTTTGAGAATGCCCAGCCGGGCAGTCGTGGAGTCAGGATCTGAACCCAGGCAGGTCAGCAATTGTATATTGAAAGGGTTCTCAGTGTTCATGAGGTCCAATATTCTCATTTTACACGATATACTAAGTGCAGGGAAGTATTCCAAGGATTTTTAAAATGTGAGATAGGAAAAAAGGAAGCCTAAGAACTTTTAAGAAACTTAGGTAAGATCACACGGCCAGGAAAAAATGGCAGAGCATCAGGCTTCCACAGCCACACCTCACCAGGCTTACTGAAGGAGGGAGGGAGTAACACGCGGACCTCAGGTCCTCTGACAGGTTGCCGGCCCTTTCCCCTACACACCCATCAGGTATCCTGTCCCCACCTTCCAACAGGCCTGACAAGGGTCAGTTTTGAGCCAGTGGCAGAGATGCTACCGATGACAGTCCAGAGAATAAACAAGAGAGGGGTTTGTTCTCTGGTGTTGCTCTCCAGCCTTTAGTCAGCCAGAGAGAGTGGTTTCCCAGCATCTCCCAAGTCACAGAAAAAAGCCCCAGCGACAGCAGGGACCAAGCAAACAGCTGAGCCCCTTCATTCTTCTCTTTCAAATCCTGCAGCCTCCTTTGCCCTTTAACTGACTTTGAGGGAACAAATCCTCAGTCTCCAATGTGAACTGACATTTGGGTGGAGAAACTTCAGCAGATGGGTTGAGACAGATCTGCTGACAGGATCCGGGGGGCGGCTCACAAAATGTGGTGTCAGAGCCCCTTTGAGGGGGCTCCCAGGCAAAGCACTCCAGCTGGCCCTGGGCAAGGCAGGCCCATGGAATCTGGATGGAGGCCTCTAGACTGCCAGGCCTGAGTCTGTTGCAAAGATACTCTAATCTCTCCATCAGGACATTTTTGCAGCTACTTCCTACTGGAGGAGAACAGACCCTAGTCTCTTCTGTGCTGGAGTTTCCAGCTCCCATCTGTGTCCACATGAGCCCTTTTCATTCCCTTAAAATACCAGGGATCTGGTCTGAGAAACCCTGACCCTGCTGCAGGTATAAGGCCTCATGGTTGCTGTCAGGCCATCATCTGCTCCACATTTATTGGGCATCTACTACGTGCCAGTCATTAGGCTCAATACCAGAGATCAAGTGATGAAGAAGGCAAATGTGGTCCCTGCCTTTGAAGAACAAGTGGTCCAGTGGGGTCTCACAGGCCATCATGACCAGGACTACGAAGAGCAAGACTAGAGAACCTACCCCAGTGTGGGTGGTCAGGGAAGACTTTCTGGAGGAAGAGTTATGTAATCTGAAATCTGAAGAATTAGTGGCGTTTAACGAAGCAGAAGTCAAAGGAAGGAGGACTGGGTGGGAAAGTGTTCTGGGTAGAGAGGAGTCTGTGCAGAAGCCTTGGTAGGAAGAAATTCTTGTCTTTCAAGGAATTATTGTGAAGAACATGAGGGTGGTTTGACAATGGAATGTGGAGAAAGGCTGGAGGGATTACAATGGCCCAAGTTGGTTTTACAAATAAAATAGAGGCCATTACTGGGTTTTATGTAAGCAAGTGTGTGTCTGGCTGACCCCTCATCATACCACAGGCCATATTCAAGTCGGTAAGGGACCTGACCCTCACTCAGCTCATATGTTACCTTCTCAGAAAGGTTTCCCTGAGTACCTTAGCCTGCACAGGCAGAAGGCACAGAGCTCAATTTGGATGAAGGTTGCAAATTTTGTTTGACATAGGCCATGAATAAGAAGTTATGGGATCTGGCTGGGGGTGGGGTAGTGAGAATTCAACGGGTCTCAGTCACAGCTCTTGGAAAAACTAAAGCCCTCCACCTTCTAATCAACAAGTTGAAACTCTTCACTCAGAACATTTCCACAAGGTCAGGGACCATTGGTCACTTGGTCACTTGCTATAGCGAACACCAGAGGGAACCAAAGCCAGGCGTTTGAGGAAGAAGTGTGAGGAAAGCAAGGGCGTTTCAAATAAAAGGGAAAACAAGAACTTTCGTTTTCTCTTGGCACCAGAGCAGGTATGAACAGCAACACCAACACATTGAGGCATTTCACCAGAAACAGCATTACTATGGCAAATAAACCACCCAGATAAACCTCATTACTCAGGCTAATGGTTTAAAAATCCCACATGGCTTAGCAGTAACCACGAGGGAAGTGACAGAAGGGAAGACCTGTGAGCTCACCCCAGGTGGGGGCGGGGCTCAGGAAGTCTAGCACCAGCCTGGGGAAGACTCATTTCAGAAACCAAAACAAAAAAAGAGGTGCCAGCATGGAGTTGGTTGGAAAGAAAAGAGGGAAACAAAAAATCCCACAGCTGTGAACCGTGGCTCGGTGAGCACGGCCAGGGTGAGTGGAATTTCCTCTTCCTGTTCAGGAACCAGGGTTTCATGAGGCAGCTCTCCCGACAAGACAGAAAACAACAATTCATTACCTCCACTTTCTTGTTCATTTCTCAAGCAGGAAATAGCAGTTATTTTAGTGGTGTGTCTAAAATAGAAGTCACCCATGGAAGCATGTCTTATGCTCTCTAACACCACAGCTCAAGTACCCGGATTTGCAGTCCTCCAGATTCTGGGCTCTGATAGGAGGGGATTTCTCTGTCTCTCTCTCTCTCTCTCTCTCTCTTTTTTTCTTTTTTAAGATTTTTATTTATTTATCTGAAGGAGAGGAAAAAGCACTAGAGGAGGGAGGGTCAGAGGAAGAAACAGACTCCCCACTGAGCAGGAAGCCTAATGTGGGACTCAGTTCTGGGACTCCAAGATCATGACCTAAGCCAAAGGCAGTCACTTAACCAACTGAGCCACCTAGGCGCCCTGAGGCGGGGATTTCTTGATGCAGGTGAGACCCATAAGAACAGGCACAAACCAGTTTTGGCTAATTCTGACTTCTCAAAATAAGTCTGTACACCAAGGGACTCTTTCAGTGATCACTGATCACTGAAGTGATGCGAGAAGGCTCCAGAAATGATCTGAAGAACTAAGTTGAAAAGAAAAGCCTGGGGAAGCTGAGGGAGCCTTGGGGAGAAGAGGAGGTGGTAACAATCATCAAATTAAAAAAAAAAAAAAGTTATGTGAAAGATGGTGAGCCAGGGGGAATCCACAGGGGGAAATGAGAAAGTGCACTTAACTAGCCACTCAGTCCTCTAGCCCGTTTTGCACACTCTCTTCCTCCAACTACTAAGCTCTGATCCAAAAGCTATTTACAGAACCTGGAAGTTTGTGTTTCAAGGCCACATATGCTCTTAATTCATTCTACAGCTCTATCCGTGTAGCTATCACTTTTTTAAAAATGACTGATAAACAGCTGTCAACCACTATTTACAGAATATGAGATCATTGGTAAAATAGAAGGTTTTGAATGAGTCGACACTTTACTTTAGCTATCACTTCTGTCCTTCAAAGTTACCTTGTTACCCATGGCCAAGGTCACTGGCACCTCATACAAATGATGATAAATAGGCTTCACAGATTTCAAGAATTCTCTGGGCTTCTCCCACACTGTATTTGGCGTCACCCCTCTCCCTCTGGTCTGGCTTCCTCATGCCATTCTCTTACCCCAAACCTGGAGTCTCCACAGAGCTTCTGGATGGATGACTCGATTGTCCTGAAACTTTGGGTTTGTTTTCTTTTTCAGCCCCAGTCCATTGGCTGGCTCATCCTTGATTTCAGACCCTGCAGCCTTATTGGCAAATCCCACCCAACGTTTCCGATCAGCTCCAATACCACAATTCAACTCCCTGAATAAGACTTCTATTCTCTGGGAGGAAAAGCTCCCAAGTGATACTGGCAGGAAAGCTAACATAAGATCAGGAAGACTTAGCCAACATTGTACAAATGGCGCTCTTTGAAACAAGTTGTGTTAGTGGATTAAACTAATGCCAGGATTCCATGATCAGTTAAGAAGAGAAAATATTAGGTTTATCACTATATCCCAGTGACACACAATAGATACACAGTAAGTACTGTTAATTGAATAATACATGAATTAAATACAAATCTGCAAGACTTCTCAAAAACTTTAAAGTTCTGGTGCACATTATAAATCTCCAAGAGGGTGACGATTTGCTCAAAGCTTGGTCATGGGATCCTTCTCTTATTTTTCACTGAACACCAATTAACATTTCATGGAACGCTATTATATTGAAGAACTCGGTTTGGGAAATACTGACCTCGTTCCTTTTTTCCCTCCAATATGATTTATCTGCTATGTTTTAGTCAGTCATATCTTTGACTCAAAACTACATAAAAATAAATAATTATTTTATAATGCATATTTTACTCCAAAACATGAATATTTCCTACCTGTGCAATCAGTTTTTCATGGAGTCCCCCAAAAAAGCAACACAGGTGAGAACTACTCGCCTTTTATAGGATCCATAGACCTTACAGAACTTGACTGATTGGGAAGTCCCAGATAGTAGAGACTATTTGGTGATTTATTGTTATTTTCTGGCCCCAAATACCTGATTCAAATAAAATTAGGCACCCACAGTTTTAATATCAGTATGGTTTTCATGCAGTAGCTTTCTTTTGAGGGGTATGTATGTATGCTAGAAGCTTGGGTACAAATTCACATTTACTGGAGCTCTGTCTGTTTTCCATGCTTTACTAGAGATACCTGCCTCTCTTGCCTTCTGTGGATGCCAAGAAAATGCTTGAGCCAATATATGTAAAAGAATCCACAACTTTTCATGCATCTGTGCCTTATATGCATGTACAGTTAATTATAATAATATTGTATAATAATATTGTATAATAATATTGTATAATAATATTATAATAATATTGTATCTATCCAGAAATCACTATCAGAAGCCGATAAGAAATATGAAGTTGAGGGGCGCCTGGGTGGCTCAGTGGGTTAAGCCACTGCCTTCGGCTCAGGTCATGATCTCAGGGTCCTGGAATCGAGTCCCGCATCTGGCTCTCTGCTCAGCAGGGAGTCTTCTTCCTCCTCTCTCTCTCTGCCTGCCTCTCTGCCTACTTGTAATCTCTCTGTCAAATAAATAAATAAAATCTTAAAAAAAAAAAAAGTTTAAAAAAAAAGAAATATGAAGTTGAAACGGTCTAAGTGGCCAAAAGAGATATTGACGGCCAGAAGTGTACACACCATCCTCATTGCAGTGACCCTCGTACTTTTACTCAGAGCCAACTTGTTTTTTTCTTGTATGTAATTCCAATGAGTGAAAGAACTTGCTTCAAAGTTTAGGAACAAGTTTAAAATTCTAAGAATTTTTTTTTTAAACAGGAGCCTACTGGCATGACAGGCAAATGGCCCTACAGCAATGATCTGTTCCCTGTCCCTGAACCCCTTTATTTTGTGTCAAATAAATAAATAAAATCTAAAAAAAAAAAAAAAAAGACAAAACTGGGTTATGTGGCCACCTTTTTCCATATACCTATAGAAGGACATATTTGTTTCTTTTTTTATTTTTTATTTATTTGACAGAGAGAGAGATCACAAGTAGGCAGAGAGGCAGGCAGAGAGAGAGCGGGAAGCAGATTCCCTGCTGAGCAGAGAGCCCAGCTCAGGGCTCAATCCCAGGACCCTGAGATCATGACCTGAGCAGAAGGCAGAGGCTTAACCTACGGAGCCACCCAGGCTCCCTGACATATTTGTTTCTTAAATGAACTTTATTTCTTTCTAATGCGGGGATATTTCTGCATATAAAAACATGTCCAAGCATTTTAGTTTCTATGGCACTAGGAAAAAATTAAGCCCATTTTCTTTATGAAAAAAAAGTAGCCAATTTCTATGCATGTAGGCATATGTGTCTCCCTCTGGGGAGAGAACGCTGGCTTTCTGGCCAAGTCAGACAGGCTGGTTCAGCACAGAGGCCTTTTATAGTCTGGAGATCTGGGCTGCTTTTCCCTCATCTGTAAAAATAAAGCACAAAACAAGGCTACTGTCAGTTTCAAACGAGATAATATGCATGCTAGTGCTTTGAGAAGGGCTATAAAAATACAAGCCATATCATTACCAACAGAGTGGGGATTCCAGCTGGGCACCGTGGTAAATGTGGTCACGATATCAGGGATAAAGACTCCCAGGATGTCCTGCAAAACAAGGCCTGCCTCGTTCTTAATGCTGCAGAGAGGTCCCCGCCCCACCCTGGCAGGATGCCACAGAGACCCAACTTAGCTTTTTCTGCTTCTTGTGGCCCTAGAACTCTGCTCCCCTGGCCACTCCCTGAGGACAAAGTGAAGTAAAATAGACAGCAGTAGAAGAAAGCAATGTACACTCATTCCTATTCCTCATAGGAATGATCCTTTCCTGGAACCATCGATTTATACCTGTAAGTCTGGCTGACCTCTCAACTCCGGAAACAATCCACCTCGGGAAGGAGGGGGCAGGATTAGGAGATTTTATATTGTTCCACATATTGCTTCTATTTTAGAAAAGTATTTATAATTAAGACATATATATGAGATACACACACACACAGAGAGAGAGAGAGAGAAAGAGAAAGATGTAGATATAGATATATAAAAATCGGGAGTTTTATATTGGTGTTAAGCCAGTCCTTTAACTGGAATCACACACACCTTGTGCTTCTACAGGTCCTTTGAGGTCTTTCTATTGATGAACCAACCAATATATTACACCAATGGGGTGTAATATATATATATAATACACACACACACACACACACACACAATGGAATATTATACAGCCTTCAAAATAAAATCATGCCATTTGCAATGACATGGATGGAACTAGAGGGTATTATGCTAAATGAAATCAGTCAGTCAGGGAAAGACAATTATCATATGGTCTCACTAATATGCAGAATTTAAGAACCAAAACAGGATCATAGGGGAAGAGAGGAAAGACTAAAACAACACAAATCCAGAAGGGTAGACAAACCATAAGAGATTATTATTATTTTTTTAAGATTTCATTTATCTACCTAACAGAGATCACAAGTAGGCAGAGAGGCAGGCAGAGAGAGGGGAGGAAGCAGGCTCCCTGCTGAGCAGAGAGCCCGACGCGGGGCTCGATCCCAGGACCCTGGGATCATGACCTAAGCTGAAGGCAGAGGCCTTAGCCCACTGAGCCACCCAGGCGCCCCCCATAAGAGATTCTTAATCATAGGGAACAAACTGAGGGTTGCTGGAGGGAAGAGGGTGAGGAGATGGGGTAACTGGGCGATGGACATTAAGGAGGGTGGGTGCCGTAATGAGCACTGGGTGTTATGTAAGACTGATGAATCACTGACCTCTACCTCTGAAACAAATAATACATTATATGTGAATTAATTGAATTAAAGTTTTTAAAAATGTTTGAAAAACAAAGCAAAACAAAGTGCCTAACTAGTTCTCTACCAGCACAGTGTACACAGAAATGAAATAGTCCACTTACGGCGACTTTGGCAGCAATATCGCATCTTAGGTCAAGACTAATGCTTTTAGTGTTTCTCTATGTACAAAACTTACCAAAAATGATAATCTCTTGCTCTCTAGACTATGTGTCTGCCCCCATCCCAAGTTTGTATACTCTATGGGTACACGTTCTTCAATCACCTCTTCATTCATTCACCAAACATGTATTGATTTCTAGTCAGATTTGTCTAAAATATCCTTTTTTAAAAAAGATTTTTCTTATATATTCATTTGAGAGAGACAAAGAGAAAGAGAGAGAGCAGGAGCACAAGCAAGGGGAGAGGCAGATGCAGACTTCTTTCTCACTAAGCTGGGAGCCCAATGGGATTTGATCCCAGAACCCAGAGATCATGACCTGAGCCAAAGGCAGACACTCAACCAACTGAGCCACCCAGGTGCCCCATAAAATATCCTTTTTTAAAAACATATAAACCCTTTGCCTTCTCCTGTTCCTCAGAGCCAGCCCACATATCACCTCCCCGGGACTACCTTATTTGTGAATAATTGCTCATTGACTTTATCATACAATATTTTACCTCCTCACATACCTAACTCCCTTACCAGGTTATGAGTACCCTCAAGGCAGGACTCAGTCTTGTTTCTGTTTTATTCCTAGTTCCAAATACTGGCATGTAGTAGAGAGTCAATAAATGTTAATCTGAATTCTATGTGACAGAGCCTAAGTCAGAGTAAGATGAATAAGACAAAGGCCTTGCCTCAAGGAGCTCACAGCCATCCCCTTCCACTTAGCCTTACCTACCGCTGGAAAGTTTTCACTCTCCTTTCTTCCTTCTACTTAATTGCCCAAGAGAAAGCACACCTTGGAGTTTTCCTCCTCGTGCTGATGCCCTTAATTCTTTCACTGCTATTCTTGACTTGAGTGGAATGTCTTCATAATTGTCTTTTTTTTTTTTAAGATTTATTTATTTATTTATTTGACAGAGACCACAGGTAGACAGAGAGGCAGGCAGAGAGCCCGATGTGGGACTGGATCCCAGGACTCTGGGATCATGACCTGAGCCGAAGGCAGAGGCTTTAACCCACTGAGCCACCCAGGTGCCCCCATAATTGTCTTTATCTGCCTATGTTCACCTTTAACCAGTATCATTTTTTTCATAGATTTTTTTTAAGATTTTTTATTTACTAATTTGACAGACAGAGATCACAAGTAGGCATAGAGGTAGGCAGAGAGAGAGAGAGAGAGAGAGAAGGAAGCAGGCAGAGAGCCCGATGCGGGGCTTGATCCCAGTACCCTGGGATCATGACCCGAGCCGAAGACAGAGGTTTTAACCCACTGAGCCACTCAGGTGCCCTTAACCAGTATCATTTAAAAGGCATTTTCTGGGGTGCCTGGGTAGTTCAATTGGTTAAGTGTCTGCCTTCGGCTCCAGTCATGATCCTGGGGTCCTGGGATCGAGTCCCACATCAGGTTCCTTGCTCAGTAGGAAGCCAACTTCTACTTCTGCCCCTCTCCCCTCACCTCCCATGCTCTCTCTCTAATAAATAAATACAATCTTTTTTTTTTTTTTCCCAAGCATTTTGTTTGGCACAGTGACTCAACTTTTAAGTTTGGTTTGAAGATGTTGTCAGATATCTCTCTCTTTTTTTCCATCTCTCATGGCATGAGTGTTTTATTTCCAACCAGTGATTTGTGTAACAGACCCTTTATTTGCAGCAATGGAAGGGCCAAGGGGGACACCATTGTTGGCTATGTTTAGGGTACCAGTTGACCTTAATCTAGCCCTGGTCCTTTCATTACTTGTTAGTAACTCTAGTGAAAGGCTTGTTGCAGGAACATGAAACCCCTGGATAAAATGAGGCATAGTGGTCATCGAGTATGATCAGATCCCCATCCAGCTGCTCAGTGTATTTGCTTACACGTACCACCCTGTGCTCCATTCCATTTCCACTTTGACACCCACTTTCTCCCAAGACAACTCCCTCCGCCACAGTGTAGACTTCCTCACCATCCCTGTTCACTTATCTAGAGTTCACTCCTAGAAGAACCCAGCCCTAGTCCCACCTCCTGTTTGCACAATGTCTAGAAGTCACAGCACATTGCACCAAGTCCTAGACATGAAGTGCCACTATCCAATAGCCCATCAGTTCTCTTGGGTTATTTTTAAATGTGAACCTAGACATACATTTTAACTCTCATTTAGATGGCGGGTTTCTAGAAGACTAAGTCTGTGTTTTTTGGTATAGGGTAATGTGAGCATAAGGTATACAATAAAGATTTTATATTAAATGCTCTCCAGATTTTAGCTATTCGTGGGACCCCAACTTTCCCCATTCTCCTCCTCCCCAAGTCACAAATCAGTGTTGTCACTCTTCAATTCAACTGCAGGCAGACTGAAGAGTCTTCTGTCACTCTCTGTCATTTAGGGGTGAGTCTCCTACATGAAGGACATCCCCATGAAAATTCAAATCAAGATATTTATGGGAAGTTTGAGCCTGGCACCCTTGCTTACGTATCCTCCTAAAAGAGCAGGGAAGTTCCACTTCCTTGTTATTGTAAAAGTTTTCTTCTGTCTTTCAACAAGTGAAGGAGAGTACCTGGGGAGGAAACAAGTAGGATCTAAACAAGGAAGTCTCAAAATGTCAAGTATCTATAGTCAGCAAAACCATCTCTGGGAGCCAAGGGCAGGGACTGCTGACGTGAGAGGGTGGACAAGGCAATGAGCTCGCAGTGGTGTGGGATGGTGACACCAAGGACCCCGGTTGCCACCGCACATCTGCCCTAAGCCAGGCACCCTGCAAAGTAAGTTACAGTCACCCTAGCGTTCACTCCCCACCTCTCTCCTGTGAGAGCAGAACTATTATCACCCCCATTTATCAGATGAGCCAATGAAGGCTCAGATACTTGAACAGCAGGCCTGACTTCCAAGCATAAACACAACCACTACACCACACTGAGAGATTTTTTCCAACAACTCCTGAGGCTCAAGCCCCAAAAATGGAATGGTGTTAAACACGAGCGGAGTGTTCATTATGAGCACAAACTGATTTTGAAGTTGAATTTTCTAAAATGACTCCAAACGCAATTTGAAGTAATTTTCAAGGGTTTAGGTTTATTGTGTCAAGGAAGCTCCAAGGATTATAGAATAAAGTTGTAATAGGAGGCAGCAAGACCAGCTGCCTGCACTGGGTAATCTGGCAAGCTTCAACACCCACAGAAAAATAAATTCGCCCAATGGTGCAAAGCAGAATCGTGCTCCAGGTGAGCTGTCTTGGACCAGCTGGTGATCCCACCTTGAGTTCTGGGCTCTAATCGCCTTTATCATGGACACAGTACAAAGATACAAACATAACATGTAATTATGAGTCACTCCGCTGTTACGAGAGTATGCTTGACAATTCAAAACTTCTGGTTCAGTGTTCTAGAGCTGTGCTTTTAAAACTTGTTTGTTACACTGGGGCACCTGGGTGGCTCAGTGGGTTAGAGCCTCTGCCTTTGGCTCAGGTCATGATCTCAGGGTGCTGGGATTGAGCTCTGCATTAGGCTCTCTGCTCAGCGGGGAGCCTGCTTCTCCCTCTCTCTCTGCCTGCCTCTCTGCCTACTTGTGATCTATGTCAGATGAATGAATAAAATCTTTAAAAAGAAAAAAAACTTGTTAGTTATAGGGACACCTGGGTGGCTCAGTCGGTTAAGCCTCTGCCTTCGGCTCAGGTCATGAATCCAGGATCCTGGGATTGAGTCCACACATTGGGCGCTCTGCTCTGCGGGGAGTCTGCTTCTCTCTCTGCCTCTGCCTGCCACTCTGCCTACTTGTGTTCTCTCTCTGGTAAATAAATAAAATCTTAAAAAAAAAAACAACTTGGTAGTTATATGTGAAATCACTTTAGTGGATACTAACCATCAAGAGAGAAAGGGTAGGAGAGGGGGAGAAGAAAAAGAGAGAAAATAAAGTACGTTCCACACATTATGAGCAATATTGTTTTGTGGAACAATTTTCAGCTGGAAGTCTTTTTTTTTAAGTATAGATGTTTACCGGAACATGATGTAAAAACCACAGCCTGTAAACATTTGAGAAACTCTGGCCTTGGGGCGCCAGTGTAGCTCAGTCAGTTGCGACTGTAACTCTTGATTTTGGGCTCAGGTCATCATCTCAGGCTCAGCGTGGAGTCGGCTTGGGAGTCTCTCTCTCCCTCTCTCTCTGCACCCCCCCACCCCCCATGCTTGCTCTTTCTCTCTCTAAAACAAATAAATAAAAATCTTTTAAAAAAATAAAGAAAAACACTGACATTGATTTTTGAAGTAAAGTTTCTTCAAAATATGGACTACTGAGTTCCCACAATTACTGAGCTAAATGCAAACACTACCAAGGTTGTCTTTCTTATCGACTCGCTGAGCCCACTGGAGAAGCTGGAGAACAGACACCATCTCATTTATCTCTCACTGGACTGTGGGCCCCTGGTGCCTAGAACTTTGTACGATCACTATGGCCCCACAGTGTGGTGTCTTGTTTGCCTCAGGCCTTTCGTAAATGTTTGGCAAATTAAAAACAGACTGAATCCACTGTCAGTTAAGGTCAGCTAGGTGAAGGACCACATTTAACTTTGTTAGGGCCTTTCATGAACTAAATGATTAATGAGATTTGCTTGTATAATAAATGTCTGGCTTTGAACCCAATTAAAATTTATCTTCCTCTGATTACCAGGGCTAAGTGAAGGTCTCCAAATTACAGGAAAGGAACTAGGAGACACGTGTTCCCATCTCATAAGTGGTGGGCCCAGCGAGAGTTGCCAGGAGGCCTGTCATCTGTCCAAGCAGGCGAATGCCTGGCAGAGGAAAAAGGATTCTGTGTTTGGGATGGAGACTGCTGGCCACGGAGGGAGGGGCGAAGGTGGGCTCGGCCCCGCAGAGAGAAGCCTGGGTGACTCAGAACTCACCCAGAGGCCGGAGAAGATGCTGGGGCGCCACACTGGGAAACAAGTGAAAGCTGGTGAAGAATTTCTGAACCTCACCCACACAACACCTGTGAGCTGACCCTGACTTTACCCCAGGGAATTTAGTGCCAGCCCTGGAAAGAGAGGGCAATGAGAAATCAGGCCTGACAGCAGCACCCTTTCTGTGCTAATTCGGGAGGTGTAACTCGGGGCCGAGGTGACCGTAGCCAAGCTCAGTCCACAAGGCGAGACTCCCCACTGTACTGGCGTCATGAAGGTGGCCTTGGGTTAATCCCTGAACTGGAGGAAACCCGGCTACAGCAGCTCCTGCTCAGAGCACCCCCGCACGAACCATGTGTGGAGCCTACATTTTTTGCCAAAGTATTCTAGAAGGCACCATGGTGAACAGGGAGTCACTCAGAGACTGAGGAGAGAACCCCGAGGGGTGCTCGGGTCCAGATGATTGGGTAGCTGCTCGACACTGAAGTTAGCTTTCATTCCTGTCAGTTATTAGCCAACCCTTCCATTGACCTTTCCCACTGATGTGGCTTGGCAGAAAATGGGGCTACACAGCATTGTGGAAAATCCTTCAGCATCAATCACATTTTTCCAGAGAATTCACATATCTGCCAGCCCAACCCTGAGGGGCTCATTCATGTCCAGGAAATGTGCTAATGAGTCAGGCCCTGTTAGCATAATTTCATTATTAAAGAAGGTTCCTATCCTATGAGGAACTATACATCTGCACTCTGTCTCTCACAGCCTATTCTAATTTTAGGATGTGGGGTTCCATGGTGCAAAGCACACTTCTCTATAAAGCCACAGGAATCCCTTCTGAAATTACAGCTGGAGAGTACTTTTTTGTTTCTATTCCGTTATCACATCAATTCACTGACAACGTGTACCAAAACATCTAGGAAATTTTCAAGCTTTGTACAGCAGTTAAAGAGACTTGTGCAGAGCAATACTGTCACCGACTCGTGGTTTCCAATAAAAGGGGGGGGGGAAACAGACTCCTTATTTCTTACAAATAATCTATCCAACGAAAGGTCACCCACTTGTTTTGTAAAGACTTCCAACGCTCACATGGTCTATAAGCTCTTGGGGAAGTGGGGTGTGTCCTCATGTGAAAAGAAAGAGAAAGCATTAGGGACCTCCTGTTTTTAAGATTTTAATTTCTATGCTACGTATTAGAATGGAAAAGTAGCAAGAGAACCACAACAAAACTAATAGCTGCCGTTTATTCCATATTTACCATGGGCCAAGTGCTTTGTATGCAGTATCTTATTTAATCCTCCAAACAATCCTACAAGCAAAGCTGACATTTGGCCAGGATGCAGGGGTCGATTGTGGAATTACTGACATGTCTCTTCACCAGTTAGTACATATTCACTGCCCTGAGACCACTCAGTGACAGCACCCTCCCTCTCCCTGCACACAACACCTTGTTCACCCTTTGACTTTATGTTCACACTTTCCTCTTCCCTAGGAACTTCCAGGACCGTTCCAGGACTAAACCATTGAAGCCAGAGATGGTTGTGATGGTTGGTGTCCCTGCTATACTCGTGGTTAAATATTTCCAGTGTGACCTCTGACTTAGGATGTGCACATGATTATCCTCATTTGCAGATGATGAACCAGAAGCCTGGGAGAGTATGGCACACTCTCTTCTCCAGGGTTGACTACAATGATATTTCCAGTCATGCATGCTCTTCAAAAACCTTGTCACTTCCCTGTCAAGCGTTGGCCTCTGTTTCTCCTCCCCTAGAGACTGGTTGGGCCTGTGTAGCAATCTCAGTGGACAGAATGTGGTGGAAGTGATGCTGTATAACTCCTGGGACTAGGTTAGCAAAGGTGATCCACTTTCTACTTGGCTTGCTCTCCTGGGACACTCACTATTGAAATACAACTGCCACGTAGAAAAAGCCCAAACCACACGAAGAGCCCACATGTAGGTGCTCTGGCCCATAGTCTCAGCTGAGGTCCCGGCGGACTACTAATATCAACAGCCTGACATGTGAGTGAATGAGCCTCTGGATGACTGCAGGCCCCACCCGTCACATTACCCCTCAACCTTTGAATCTTCCAGCCAAGGCCCCAGAGATAAGAGAACAGAGACAAACTGCCCATAGGTGACCCATCAAAATTTCTCACCTTAAACTTCACGAGTATGCAAAATGGAGGGAATTTGTTACATGGCAATACATCATCATAGGGTAGTTAAACACTTTTCCCAAGGTCATACAGCCAGTGAGTGGGGAAGCCAGAAACACCTGACATTGAGAGCTAGCATTCTTGACCACCAGATGACCCTGCTCCTGAGGCAACGTGGTAGCAAGAAGACACCAGCTGGACCACCTTTCAGCTGGGTGTGTGGAGCTGACGGATGGGCTAGGGCTGCCATCACTCTCCAGGATACTCACTGACATACCTTCCCTCCTGTGGCTCTCTTGTGTATGGTTTCCATTTCCAATATCATCTCCTGATCCGAGATGTCTGCTCCAATTCTAGCCGTCACATCTGGATTCCGGTCATTAGGAAGACAGAAAGAAGAGAAAAACATGAAAACCTCCTTTCCAGAAAATTCCCTGGAAGGTGCAAACACTATTTCTACTTAACACACCACGCTCCAGAACTTAGTCACATGGTGTACCTCACTGCAAGTGATATTGGGCGGCCTACTGTCCAGCACTAGAGGCATGTTTCTGTAGAATCTAGAGTGTAAAAGAAGAGACCTGATATCAAGACACCTGACAATCTGCCAGAGAAAAGAAAGGGGATTGGGTAGGAAATCAGTGATTTCCAGTTTGAGCCATGTTAATACTCCACTTGCTCTACTTTCCCCCAACCTTCTATTTCTTTAAAAAAAAAATCATAATCTATTATTAAATATTTTCTAGAGGATTTGAACTGATTTTGCTGTGACAGTTTTGAATGCCCTAAGACAATAGGAATCCCCTGGTATGTTGCCAGGGGAAATTTGCCTTAAAAATAATCTGGTTTCAGTCTGCTGTGGCCCGTTATCCTCCAAAGGAATAGAAACACTGAGTAGATCAAGAACCTAAAAAATATAGTGTCATGTTCAGCCACACAGGATTAGCTGATGGTTTTGGCTTGGTTGAGAAATAAAGGTTACCATGAACTTTGCAGGAGCCCATTTCTAAATTGCAAAGTGTATTTCTTCCCCTCTTAAGTGTACATCTAGAAAGTGCTTCAGATGATTCTTTCTCGGATGACTACAATGCTGAAACCGATTTCATTTATCCCTCCCTGAAACTTGAACGTCTACTCTCTTTTCCATTTCCAAGATTCTTCCCAACATGGAAACCGTTTAGGTGAGTGGAGGGGGCAAGCAGTCTCTTGGACTAAACAAACACATCACTTGAACTTCTCATCACAAGCCTCTAAGATAAACATTTTTCAGTGCTTGATGATTCAATCACTAATAATTCTTTAAAGAAGGGACCTGAAATGCAGTGGCCAGTGGAAGCAAGTTGAAAGGAGGGAAAATGATAGTATCCCCAATAGACCAATCTGTCTTTATGTAATTTTGATGAAAATTTGCCACCATGTAAGAAAATAAAACAGAAAGTTCAGGATGGCTTAGCAATAGGGAGAAAAGACTATAAATAAAATGTTCTGTTGGCACAAAAATGCAAAATCTGATTTCTGAACTGGAGTCTATCCGATCTCAATTAGCGATGTTGTCAACTTGTTTCTGCAAGAAATGAGACTAAACTTGTATAGAATGTTTCCCCCAGGCTTCCAGGGGAGCTTGGGAAAGTGTGTGTAACTAGAAGGCTTAACCCTAAAAATTCCTCCCCGCAATCTAAAATCCTGATCCTGAAGGAAAACTGGGTAGGAGCTCCGTGACCTGCACTTTCTGTTGAGAAAGGGGATAGGGGTTTGGGTTCTGCCCACAAGGGAAGAGGGAAAGCTTGAGTGAAGATAAATTTTGCTATGGATTCTTCCCCCCACTACACAGAAAGCCAGCCAGAACAGAGAAGGAGCCTAAGTCTGCACAGCATTTTGTGATGGACAAATATCTTTCACCCTTAGACCTCTATAAGGCTCTTTGCAGCTTGTAGGGAAAGCATACAATTCTGATCATGGAAACCAAGGTTCAGAACACTCATGATTTTCTAGGGGTCACCAGCTGATGAGTGGAAGAGCTGCACTCCAGCTGGGTCTTCAATACTAAAGAGATTACTTTTTCTAGTCCTTCACATTTTTCTCTCTCTCCACTTTTCCAAGTGACCACTGTATAAGGACACACCACATAGGTTTCTAAAATATATTCACAAAGTCTTCAAAACTCCTCCTTAAAAAACAAAACAAAACAAAACAAAAAACAGAGCCTACCAATTCTTCTTCTCTTTAGCATGAACTGGACTTAGTGACTCTCTCCTAACAAACAGAATATGGAGAAATGACCACACAGTGACCAGGTCATAGAAGGGTCTGCTGGTTCACTCATCTGAGGGAAGCCAACAGACAAGTAGTGAGGGCACTCAAGGAGAGAACTACAACCTCCTTTCAACAGCCAGCAAAGAACCCAAGGCTCCTGTCAACAGCATTGTGAGTGAGCCATCTTGGAAGGGGGTCTAGCCCAGTCAGGCACTCAGGTGGCGATAGCCTCAGCTAACATTTTAACGGCACTGTTATGGGAGGCTCTGAGCCATAACTGTCCAAAACCTACTCTCAAACTCCTGACACATAGAGACCGTGAGATAACAAATATTTACTCTTTCAAACCACTAAGTTGTGGGGGTAATTTGGTACACACAAATAGATAATAATAGGGGCACCTGGGTGGTTGAGTCAGTTAACATCCGACTCTTGAATTCGGCTCAGGCCATGATCTCAGGGTCGTGAGATGGAGGCCCAGGTCAGGCTCTGGGCTGGGCACCTCCTTGGGATTCTCTCTCTCTCCTTCTCCCTCTCTCCCTCCCTTCTGCTCATGCTGTCTCTCTCTCTCTCCCTCAATCTCAATAAATAAATAAATAAATAAATATTAATTAGAAAAAGAAATAGATAACCAGTAAACTAGGGAACTCTTCATTCTGTTCTTTGTCTTCCAAAAGCATATTCTTTTCCCCATGCCATGTGTTTTTGTTTTTGTTTTGTTTTTATCTTTCTCTACTTTTCAAAGACTCGAGACTGTTTAAGTACAAACAACCCAGCGGACCCCTCATGCTATTCCTTGACTCCCAGAAGCCTTAACTTTTGGCCACATTTTTTGAAATCCATGATATCCTTTACCTATTCTGCTCATCTACTTTAAGCCAGCATATTAATGTTAATAATGTTTATCATCCCTTCCAAATACTATGTTTGTATTTTTTTAAAGGTTATATTTATTTTTTTTATATAATTTTTTATTTTTTATAAACATATATTTTTATCCCCAGGAGTACAGGTCTGTGAATCACCAGGTTTACACACTTCACAGCTCTCACCAAAGCACATACCCTCCCCAGTGTCCATAACCCCACCCCCTTCTCCCAAACCCCCTCCCCCCAGCAACCCTAAGTTTGTTTTGTGAGATTAAGAGTCACTTATGGTTTGTCTCCCTCCCAATCCCATTTTCTTTCATTTATTCTTCTCGTACCCACTTAAGCCCCCATGTTGCATCACCACTTCCTCATATCAGGGAGATCATATGATAGTTGTCTTTCTCCGCTTGACTTATTTCGCTAAGCATGATACGCTCTAGTTCCATCCATGTTGTCGCAAATGGCAAGATTTCATTTCTTTTGATGGCTGCATAGTATTCCATTGTGTATATATACCACATCTTCTTGATCCATTCATCTGTTGATGGACATCTAGGTCCTTTCCGTAGTTTGGCTATTGTGGACATTGCTGCTATAAACATTCGGGTACACGTGCCCCTTTGGATCACTACGTTTGTATCTTTAGGGTAAATACCCAATAGTGCAATTGCTGGGTCATAGGGCAGTTCTATTTTCAACATTTTGAGGAACCTCCATGCTGTTTTCCAGAGAGGTTGCACCAGCTAGCATTCCCACCAACAGTGTAGGAAGGTTCCCCTTTCTCCGCATCCTTGCCAGCATCTGTCATTTCCTGACTTGTTGATTTTAGCCATTCTGACTGGTGTGAGGTGATATCACATTGTGGTTTTGATTTGTATTTCCCTGGATGCCGAGTGATATGGAGCACTTTTTCATGTGTCTGTTGGCCATCTGGATGTCTTCTTTGCAGAAATGTCTGTTCATGTCCTCTGCCCATTTCTTGATTGGATTATTTGTTCTTTGGGTGTTGAGTTTGCTAAGTTCTTTATAGATTCTGGACACTAGTCCTTTATCTGATATGTCGTTTGCAAATATCTTCTCCCATTCTGTCAGTTGTCTTTTGAATTTGTTAACTGTTTCCTTTGCTGTGCAAAAGCTTTTGATCTTGATGAAATCCCAATAGTTCATTTTTGCCCTTGCTTCCCTTGCCTTTGGCGTTGTTCCTAGGAAGATGTTGCTGCGGCTGAGGTCGAAGAGGTTGCTGCCTGTGTTCTCCTCAAGGATTTTGATGGATTCCTTTCGCACATTGAGGTCCTTCATCCATTTTGAGTCTATTTTTGTGTGTGGTGTAAGGAAATGGTCCAATTTCATTTTTCTGCATGTGCCTGTCCAATTTTTCCAGCACCATTTATTGAAGAGGCTGTCTTTTTTCCATTGGACATTCTTTCCTGCTTTGTCGAAGATGAGTTGACCATAGAGTTGAGGGTCTATTTCTGGGCTCTCTATTCTGTTCCATTGATCTATGTGTCTGTTTTTGCGCCAGTACCATGCTGTCTTGATGATGACAGCTTTGTAATAGAGCTTGAAGTCCGGAATTGTGATGCCACCAATGTTGGCTTTCTTTTTCAATAAAGGTTATATTTATTTATTTGACAGAGAGAGACACAGTGAGAGAGGGATCACAAGCAGGGGCAGTAGGAAAGGGAGAAGAAGGCTTCCTGCTGAGCAGAGAGCCCAATGTGGGGCTTGATCCCAGGACTCTGGGATCATGACCCAAGCGGAAGGCAGACACTTAAAGACTGAGCCACCCAGGCGCCCCACTGTGTTTGTATTTTAACAGGGAACTTCAACATCTGAACCTAAAGGGCAGTTGCAACATATGGTGGGAGGGGAGGGGAATTTCTGACCCTTGACCCGCACTCAGAGTAGTCCATTGTATTCTCTCTATGTGGACACCCTACAGGCGATGCTCACTGTGTGATTAGCCAAGATATCTAGGGACCCAAATCCTGGATTTTAAAAAAAGGTCCAACTAAAGAAGTAATTGAAAAATGAAAAGTAGAAGGTTGAATCTAAAAAGGCCATCTACTGTATGGTTCCAACTCGATGACATTCTTGAAAGGACAAAACTATAGAGACAGTAAAGAACCATAGTTGCCAGGGTTTGGGGTGAAGGAGAGATGGATAGACAGAGCACAGGGGCTTTTTAGGCAGTAAAGCTACTCGGTATGGTGTCGTAATGACAGATACATGTCCTTATGCATTGGTCCAAACCCACTGAATCTATAACACCAAGCATGAATTATATGTAAACTATGGACTCTGGGTGATAATGATGTGTCAGTGTACATTCACTACTTTTAACAAATGTACCGCTCCAGTGAGGGGTGTTGAAAATGAAGGGAAAAGGATATGTGTGGGCACAAGGGGTATATGGGAACTCACTGTACTTTCTACTCAATTTTGCTATGACTCTGAAACTGCTCTTTTAAAAAGTCTATAAAAATTTAAAAAATCAAATTTTTATAAAAAATACGTTAGTCTGGGGGTGCCTGTGTGGTGGATTAAACATTTGTATCTTGGCATCAGCTCAGGTCATGATCTCATGGGTCATGGATCAAGCTTGGCATCAGGCTCCACGCTCAACAAAGAGTCTGCTTGAGGCTCTCTCTCCCTCTCCCTCTGCCCCCCCGACTCATTCTCTCTCTCTCTAAAATGTACTAAATAAATCTTTCTTCTTAAAAAAATAAAGTAGGTCAGTCTAGATTTATAGATTGTGTAGAAGAGAGGCAGACAACAATGGAGGAGACCACAGTTCTAAGGAAGGTCTACATCCGACCCCAGAATCCTTGAAGCCTGTGCTATGAGGAGACAATATGGCAGTCTATCAACAGCAAAGTCTATTTCTGAGCTGTTTGTTCTCTGCCCAGCCTTGGGCTGGATCCTGGTAGTATAGAAGTTAGAGATAACTTCCCAGATCTACAAGCTACTTAAGGAAACAACATAACACACCCGAAGAAGAAGAAGCAAGAGCAGCTGATAGAACGCAGGGTGACAGGCATTGCTGACATGAGTGGTGGTGAAGTTAGGCGTGGATTAACTCCTAAGACAGGGGTGTGAGAAGTGGCTGAAATGGTGGTTAACCGATGCCAGGTGCAGAAGATAAAAGATAAAAGGTGCAGAATTGAGTAGGTATCTTGGTGGGAATTCAAGTGAAGTTGTCTTAGGGACGACAACTTCACTTGAAGTGAAGTTTTTACTTCACAACTATTTACAATACAACTTTACAATACAACTTTTTACAATACAGCACTCTTCAATGGGAAGAGGACAGCTGACATACAGCCTTTCAACTATGCTTCGTCATACAGCTCCTAGCTGTAAAATGGGAAACATGTTGGAGCTTACCTCCTAGGGTTGGTATGAGCACTGGATGAATTCAAACACCTCCAGGCACTCAGAGCTACGCTGAGCACGCAGGAAGTGCTATCGGTATTAGATGCTGCTGCGGGTGTTACTAAACCCAGACAGAGGCAGCAACAGCTCCTGGAAAGAAAGTTGCTGGAGGAACCCACGCAACACCCAGTGACAAAGATGCCTCTTGACAGCACACTAGAAACTCTTTCAAAATGCATTCTGCCCAGCTGACTGCCCTCTCCCTGCTGTAGGGATGGCGCATTCTGGCCAAGGCCCCGGGATCATGCCAGAGGCTTCTGGCCTCATTATGGGCTTGGGGCTGCCTGGGACTGAGGCCTGCTGCTCCCTCACAGCCTGTGCCGCGGGGACCATCGTGCCGCCACACAGCCACCACAGGCCACCGCCCGCAGCACGTGGCCAGCAAGGAAAAACAGCCTCCTCCTTGCAGGGGGAGATGTGACCTGAGAAAATCATGTTGTCGATTATCTCGGGCACAGCCCACCCTGAAGCCTGCATTAATCCCCTTGGTTTGGAGAAGGGCAGTTCTCAGGGTTATCTTTGGAATTCACACTCCAAATGCTTTAGCAAGAAGAGACTTCTGCTGATGAGTGAGGGGATGAAAAGGGTTAGCTCAGGTGTCACAGTCACAGAAAGAGGGGCCTCGTTGTGTCAGTAGGACAGAGAAAGTTAGTGTCTAAAAAACACCAATGGTGGGCGCCTGGGTGGCTCAGTGGGTTGAGCATCTGCCTTTGGCTCAGGTCATGATCTCAGGGTGCTGGGATCGAGCCCCGCATCGGGCTCTCTGCTCAGCAGGGCGCCTGCTTCCTCCTCTCTCTCTGCCTGCATCTCTGCCTACTTGTGATCTCTCTGTGTCAAATAAACAAATAAAAAATAAATTAAAAACACCAATGGTGTTTCCTGAGAACTTTCCCTTTTGCACTGCCAAAGCAGCTCTCCTTGTCACCATCCCTGTTTTATGTGGCCAAGGGTGAAAGATTCAGAAGTCCTGGGAACCTCTTGCTTTTCTTTATAGAGACTCTCTCCCCACAACTATTCTTGAGCTAACATCTGTGTACTACTCTTTGGCTCAGCTGGCTTCTAGATTTGGAAGCATTTAGCGATGTTGGTCACTCATTCAGAAATACTTATCAAGGACTTACCATGTGCCAGGCACTTTACTAGGCCCTGAGGGTAAAAACATAACTAAGATAAATTGTGCTCTCGGGTCCTGTCCACTGGTGGGTCACAACCACAAAAAAAAAAAAAAAAACAACGTGGTGAGTTCTATGCCATAAGCCAGTTATATTATTCTGAGACGTTGCAGAGTGTATATGAGAGTTATACCCACAGCCCACCACCTGATGAATGTCTTAGAGTTTACCCTTGTCAGGGAGAATTATGTTTTAATAAAAGTACTGAAAGGCAGAAAAGTTCTCAAAACACAAAAGGAATTCATCTCTGTGGCAGACGGTCCTTACTGATTTGAGAGATGAGAGGCAGGAGTTTTCTCTGCACGTTTCAATCATCTAATACCACCTTCCTTAGAAGGCAGCCCCAAAAACCAGATTAAAATTTAGATGCCCCACCTTAATGCCGAGCATCTTATCAAAAGAATCACCTCTACTAAAGGTCTCTCTATGGAGAGGGGAAGGCTCTCCTGCTGCTAAGAAAAGCAGTGTTTTTTACCATATCTTTACACTAAGGACACAATTGCTCCCAAGACTCAAACCCTTTCTCAGGGGACCAGGATGTCAGAAGTCTATCACTAATGCATCATCATTTATCTGCTGAGAGAGCCTGATGGATCCCTGTCCATGGAGGCGGGCTTGTAATGGGTCTGCTGTGCAGCATCCACTAAAATTAGGCTTTATCTCAGCTGGAAGGGTCTCCTTCTTTTGCGCAAAGCTATTTGGGATGAAAAGGGATATAGTTCTCATCTTTTTATGAGCTATTTCTGGCTAAGGATAACTTTACTGGGTGATCTCAACAGTAAAGAAAAAGGGAAGCACCCTATACATTTCAGGCATCCTGGAAAGAGCCCCCCTTTGAACTCTGCCCTGCCCATTGCCGCTGACCATGGCCAAAATTAGAGATAGACTGTCCTGGGGGCCTACCCCTGCTAGGTGCAAACACTCATTTAAAAATAAACAAAACTGGGGGCACCCGGGTGGCTCAGTCATTAAGCATCTGCTTTTGGCTCAGATCATGACCCCAGGGTCCTGGAATCTAGCCCCACATCAGGCTCCCTGTTCAGCCAAGATCCTGTTTCTCCCTCTGCCTGCTACTCCCCCTGCTTGTGCGTGCTCTCTTGCTCTCTCTCAAATAAATAAGAATCTTATAAACAAACAAACAAACAAAACTGGAGAAAAAGCTACTGGAATTGGGTCTGCTTGTCAACAGACTATCCATAGGACAAACATAGTATAGGGGTCCAAGAGAGGAACCCAGGAGAAATAGAGACTCAGAGAGTTAACAACCTATCTGCAAATTCACCCCAGAGAGCAAACACTATCTAACAGCCACTTCTACCCAAAGCCCACTGAGTCACTGGAATACTAAGTGCTATAAAAGAGGAAAGAGGCAATGAAGAGAATGATACTGTACGTTGGGGGGCAGGAAGTCAAAGAAAACTTACAGAGGACACGGGACTTGTACCCCATGGGCCCTTAGACCAAAGTAAAGTAAAACAATCTCAGAACCAACAAATGTAACTCAAATGATATTTTCAAGAATCTGGTCAGAGATTTGAATTGTATACGTGAGTGGTATAGCTAACTAACTTACTAAAGTTTGAGCTGGTTCATGTAGTAGTTTTTATTAAACTATGAATTGACTTAAACTGGAAAAGATTGGTTTTTATAAAATGACAAAATCAACCCAAATGGAAATAAACCAACCATACTTTTTTTAAGATGACCAATAAAAATTAAAACAAAGGCATTCGTTCATTCCTTTGTTCCTTTGACAAACACTGAATGTCTACTAGTGTCAGTCAACATTTTAGGAGAATTTAAGGTCTTGCCTTTGAAGCTTATAGTTTGGTAGAGGGGAGACAGACAATAAAACAGATTGAATAAATAAGTACATATCTGGAAGTAATAAGATGAAAATAAAACCAAGTAATGTGCTAACTACTGATTCAGATTGGATGGTCAAGAAAGGATTTTCTGGGGGAAGTGACATTTAATAGGAAAAGGAAGAGTAGGAGCTAGAAAGCTGAAGATAGGGTACTGGGGTGATCATTCCAGGCCAAAAAACCAAGTATGAAGGACCTTACTAATGGTAGGAGCACTTAATATAATATGTTCAAGAAACCAAAAGTGAACAAGGGCTGAAAAATGGTGGGCAGGAGGAAGGTGGGACAAAATTAGGAAAGCTAGGAGGGCCACGTCATGGAAGGCCTCACAGGCTTCGGTCAGGAGCTTGGACTTTGCTCTAAGTGTGAGGAGAAAACAGAAGGTTCCAACTGCTGAGTGGAAAATGGGCTGCAAAGAGTCAGAGGTGAGGTCAGGGAGACCACACCAGGGGTGGCAGTAGTCTTGTGAGAAAGGGTGATGGTTTGGACAAGGCATGCACACAGCTGACCCAAATCTCAATTTTTCCATTGCCCTCATGAGAAAGCATCAGCAAGCGGTTCTTAAGTTACCTGGTGGCTGAAAAACAAAAATGAATTCTTCCAAATAAGATTCAATCAAATCATGTAGGGATGCCCTTTTCCAACAGACCATGCTAGAGTTGCCTTTGTCTCAGACAAAAAATAGAGGAAACAGAGATGTCCTTGAATAATAGCCCTGGAATTTGAGAAGATGAGTTTGAACTAGCTGGACTGGGTCTTGGACAGCAGAGATTGAAAGGGAGTTTGTTTGCCGTGCTAAAGAGCAGAGGACACCCCTGCATCTACAGCAACCTAAACCAATAGTTGTCTGTCCTTTTGGTTTAGGATTATTCCTGTGCAAATTCAGTTTTGTCTTCAAAGGATCATAGAAAGTAAGGTTAGAGAACAAGAGATGGGATTTGAATATGAATCTCTTCTGGTACATTTGAGCTCTTTAGCAAATCACACACCAATCTAAAACTGGTTCTTCTTGGTTGGGTGGGAGAAGAAAGGGTTAGATTTCATCAGTCACCATGTGCACAGAATATTATATAATGTTCTACAAGGTACACAGAAATTGTAGAAGGCATGTTATTATTTGCCAGATGCTAACTGTGTTTATATAACTTGATTTTCTTGGTTAGTGATCTCCGTTTTGTAAATTTTATAAATTCGCTCAAACCAATAAATCAAACTCCATTTCATGCTATGAGAGAGCTACAGATTAGGCTAGCAAGCCCTGTGTGGGGTTCTTTATAAAAGAATAAGAGAGTCAAACTTGTGTTCTTAATGCCCATTTTATATGCATGACTTGAGTTCCTCATGCATAATTCATGTGGTCATTTACAGGCTTTCTCAGAACTCCTCCTTTAAGAGTTAACTAACAAAGGACGTTATCAGCCATGGCAACCATGATATTATGCAAATCTATCTCTGAGCCAACAGAAAATGGGGTGGGTTGATTAATTAATAAGATAGGGGAGAATAGAGAGGTACACATCCCTCTTGAAGTTACTCATCATTTATTAATGTATTTAACTGAAAAGAATTTTGAAGAGTAAATACATGTTTGTGCATTTCCTCTGGGTGTGAGGGCACTGGTTAACCCTGTGAGCAACCATCTGAATGAATGCAAAATGAATGATTTCATTCATTTCATTTCTGCTCCCTCCAAGGAATAGCATCACACGAAGGTGAATTTGGTATCAGGTGACACCAGATTCTTGTTCTCTTTAGCCCATTTATTCAAGTCACTTCTTTCAACAACTCACTTTCTTGCATATGCAGTATAAAAAAAAAATACTTGTCCCTATTTTTTTACCCTGGTGCAGTGTGGGAGGGGACTATACATGGGTATGAGTAGGAGAAGACAGCAATTACTGGGAGTCACCAGGAAGCTGGATGTCAGAAGCAGAAACCAAGAGAGTTAATTTTCCCAGAGTCATTGGGTGATAGAGAACCAAGTCAAAGCAAAGATCCCCCAAAGTATTCCCATGACAAAGCTCCTGACGTAGCTGCTAGTCACTGAATTTCTGTTTCTGGGGGGAAACAAAGTGGGACCCTCTAACTTGCCAACTGAGACTTCTGAAGTTTTCATTTCCAAAAACTGATCCACAGCAGTTATAGGATCTGATTCATGAGTAGTTAAAATGTTTACCCTTTACCTGAGGAACAAATATTTCCATCAAGTGCAGCTATAAAGCAAGAGTGAATCAAGAAACAAGTTAATGTTTCTCTCCCTTCCTCTCTCCCATCCTCCTGCTCACCCCACCCAGCCCCATCCCACTTCTCTCTCAGATTTTTGTACAGATCGAGATCAGGTCAGGGCTCCTGTCCAGAAGAATACTTCAGAGACAGAGAGCCAAGCCATCAAAAGTCTTTCCGGATTCCATAGAGTAGCTTCAAGTTAATGCGTGACTACTCCTTGACTAATGGAAGCCCTGTGATAAGACAGGGGCCAATTTCTCTGAAGGTGCTTGGTTTTTTACCTTATTTCCTGTATCTGAGAACTGAAGATACCTACTCCCATATCTCGAGTACTTGCTCTTCAGTACATTCTATTTTAAAATTATGGTGTAATAACATCCTAACCCCACATTACAAAGAATATGTGGATTGTTCTGATTGAGCTGTGGAGTGGACAGCACCTTGTTACTGTTCCAAAATAACCTCTGTTATTTTTTGATTATACAAATAATAAATGTTTATTGTATAAATTTTGGAAAACAAAGAAAAGTCTAAATAAAGAATTAAAAACTCCCTGTCAGTATTTGATGTGTTTTCTTAGTTTTGTTTTTTTTTTTCCTTGTACATGTGTGAATATGTCTGTAAGTACAACATTAAAAGCGTGGTCTATTCCCCATGGAAAAAAGTTATACTTGGGATAATCCTCTGGTCTGGATTTCAGCACTTTATCCCAGGGACCACAAATGATGTGCCATAAAACATAGCTACAACTACAAGAGTTCTATAGCCATTTAAAATTAGTCTTCTTAAATGAGCAATGTTCATAATTCCTGCCAATATCCCAGATTACAGTGAGGTCACAGAGGCTTCCAAACCACTGAATACCACTACTAAAGTTTTCAAGAGGTGAGCATTCTTTTTTTTTTTTAAAGACTTTATTTATTTATTTGACAGAAAGATCACAAGTAGGCAGAGAGGCAGGCCAAGAGAGAGGGGGAAGCAGGCTCTCTGCTCAGCAGGGAGCCCGATGTGGTACTCGATCCCAGGACCCTGAGATCATGACCTAATCCAAAAGCAGAGGCTTAACCCACTGAGCCACCCAGGCACCACCAAGAGGTGAGCATTCTTGGAATTAAGAGTTCCTTTCCCAGCCTCCCAGGAAGAGGAATTTCCAGGATCACCAGAACAATGGATTTTCAGAGCTTTGCTGTTTTCATAGCAAAGCTGGTGTCCACAATCCCAGTCTCTAAGTCTGACCAGTTGTTGGACTGATATCACTGGGGTCTTTGGCTGTCTTCTCTGGAAACTAGAAGCCAGTTAATCCGATAATTCCTGATGATAAAAAAAGGAAAGCCGCTTTCAGTTTCTCATCTCACATATTCTTAATTCTGTATTCTTTAGAGCTTCTTTCTCATCTATTTCCACTGTAATTCTTTTTCTAAGAGAACTTTCTACCATTCCCTCTGGAATCCTTACTCTGTGTTAAAACACACACACACACACACACACACACAAAAAAAAAAAAAAAAACAAAAAACACCTCCAAACCCCTCCCCCCATTTCTAGTAATATCATAGGTTGTTTGGAACAACTTCCTGTTGGAAACAACTAAAAAAGAGCTGAATTAACTTTTAGTCTTCTTGAAAGAATCAAAGAAGTTAGCAAAGAATTATAAAACTGAAGAGAAATTCTGATGGTCCAGTAAGTTCAATAAGCACGAAAACATACTAAGAGCATGGGTCTGTTCTGCAAAGTTTAAACTTTGGTTTTAATGGCCTTGTGGGTGAAGGGCATGTTTACCAATCTGTGGACCTGCACAAGGCAGAGGGTCTAACAGGAGACACAGGGACAAATTCCATAGTAAGCTAGGACTTCCGAGGACTGCAGCCGCAGAGTGAAGCTAAAGTGGCTTGCCCTGGGAACCTCAGTCCTTAAATCTGACAAGTTGGTCTGAGGTTATTAGTGTCCCAAGGTTCGAAGCAGAAGCAAAGAACATTATTTTTGTAGAATTCATAGTAGTCTTTGAGTTGTGGTTACAATTTTTTTCAACTGTAATGACACACGCACAATCACAGCAACTCCAGAGCAATGAGCAATAAACAAAAACTCCTGTGCACAACTTCAGATGCTGAAAATATCAGATAAAGACTATAAAACAATTATGCTTGTGTTTAAAGTTTATGAAAGATACGCTTGAAGGTAACTGCAAGGAACATAAAACCACCAAAAAAGCAATATAATGTATTAAGAAAAGAAACATAGATCTTCTGTGAAAGAAAAATGCAGTAACAAATAAAAAATGCAGTATATGGGTTTTAATGACACTGAAGAGAGAATTAGTAAGCTGAAATAGGGGTCAGAAAGATTATCCACAGTGGAGCATAGAAAGATAAAAAAGTGGAAATCACAGAAGAGAAGGTAAGAAACAGGACAGAGGGAGAAAGTCTAACATGTATTTAATTGGTGTCAGAAGAAGTTAGATATTATGGGGTCAAGATAAGATCTGAAGAGATAATGGTTGAAAATGTTCCAGAGTTGGTGAAAGATGTCAATCAAAAAATTCAAAAATCACTACAATATCTAGCAATATAGCTAAGAATGTTAAACACATTATAGTGAGAGTGCAGAAAACTAAAACCTTAAAAACATCCAGAGGAAGAAAGGCAGCAACTTCAAAGGAGCATAGATTAAACTGACAATCAATTTCTCAACAGCAATAATGGAAACCAGAAGACAATGCAGCCCTACCTCCAAAAAGCTGAAAGATTACTGCCACTTGAATTTTACACCCAACAAATATATCATACGAGAAAGAAGATGAAATAAAAACATCCCAGACTAACAAAAACCATGAGATGCCACTACCATCACACTCGTTTGAGAGGAAATTCTGAAGGATGGATAACTTTTGCAAGCGGGGGCGGGGGGTGACCACAAGTAAAAGGTCTGAGCTACCAGAAGGAAGGAAATGTAAAGAAAGTAGTAAAGGGGGTGTATGTAAAGCTAAATCAACACTGACAGCGTAAAATAATAACAGTGCTATTGCTTTTAAAATATATGTTTATGCTTTTAAATGTTAAAATGTTAATGCTTTTAAAATATAGAAAATTAAAATGATGCTTTTAAAATATAGAACATTAAAATATATCATAACAATAACATAATAACATATAGGTCAGGAAAGCAATAAATGGAATTAGAATATCCTAATTGTTTTTATTGTCCTTTGGGAGGGTAGCATTAAACACTAATACATTAAAGATATAAGTTGTCATGTCTCAAGTAATCTATAACATCCAAAAAAGTAGAAAGGAAAAATGGAATGAAAAAAATAATATGTAATAACTACAAAGAAAAGAAAGGAAGTAGGGGCGCCTGGGTGGGTGGCTCAGTGGGTTAAGTGTCTGCCCTTGGCTTGGGTCATGGACCCAGGATCCTGGGATCAAGTCCCACATTAGGCTTCTTCCCAGCAAGGAGCTTGCTTCTCCCTCTGCCTGCCACTCCCCCTGCTTGTGCTCGCATTCTCTCTCTCTCTGACAAATAAATAAATAAATAAATAAATAAATAAACTCTTAAAAAAAAGAAAAGAAATGAAAGGAAGTAATGGCCTCAAAAGTTAGTGCAGTAGTTAATTCCAGGGTTGAGGCAAGGGGACAGGATGAGGAAGGAACACGCACAGAGTGTTTCTGTGGTGCGGCAATAATCTATTTCTTCAACAGTCTGGTGGTTACATGGCCAGATGCCAGACAATTATGTTATACTGTACATTTAGGTTTTGATGTACTTTTTTCTATGTGTGTTATACTTCATAATAGAAAGAAAGGAAAAGAAAAATGCAAGCTCCCCATACTTTCAACTTTCACAAAATAATTCACTCAATCTCCTTGTCTTGGTGGAGATCTGGTTCTCATCTACTTCTCTCCTCCCCTTTTAGGGCCTTGTTGCTGCTTTCAGAGCATAACTCTTATTTTCCACTGGAATCCATGCTGTCTAGCTCAGTAACCCACTATCCATCTTTTTTTTTTTTTTAAGATTTTATTTATCTATTTGACAGACAGAGATCACAAGTAGGCTGAGAGGCAGGCAGAGAGAGAGGAGGAAGCAGGCTCCCTGCCAAGCAGAGAGCCTGATGTGGGGCTCGATCCCAGAACCCTGGGATCATGACCTGAGCCGAAGACAGGGGCTTTAACCCACTGAGCCACCCCGCCCCACCCACTATCCATCTTGATTTACTCTCTCTCTCTCTTTCTGTCTCACACACACACACACACACACACACATTACCACCTTGGCCCATTGACTGAAGACTCAGGCCCTGACTCCAACTTTCTCTCTGACCCATTTCACACCATTGCCATGAGTGACTTCAACATCCACATGATCAAATCAGCTCACAACGCCCCCTCCAATTGTGAACACCAGGCCTACCCCTAATTTCATCACACTTTGATCGTAACAACCCATTCCCATGGTCATATCCTGGACCCTGAAATGCTGTTTTAAATATTTTATCTTATTTTTAAAAGCACAAAAAGCAATAAAAACTCACTTTAAAAGAGATAGTAAAATACTATTTACTTAAACAAGAAAAAAGAAAAGAAAGAGACAAAAAGAAAATTAAAATCACCCATGATCCGACCCTTCAGATATAACAGAACATGGCTGTGTGTGTCTGCCTCAGGTGTCTGGGTGCCTAAGAGAAAGATGACCCGTCTTTCACAGCATGAGCCTGTCCTTTTAACTAACCCATATGGTTGTCTGTTCAGTCAACAGTTAACCTGACTTCTGTTATGAACCCACTTAGACCATCACTTTGACCTTAGCAAGCTGCCTCCCCTCTCTGGATTATATTCCCCTTTCTCTAAAACAAAAACATTGATTCTGATAATTTCTTTCTTCTTCTTCTTTTTTTTAAGAATTTACTTATTTGTCAGTCAGAGAGAGAGTACACAAGCCTGGGAAGCGGCAGGCAAAGGGAGAAGCAGACTTCTCACTGAGCAGGGAGCCCAATGCGGGGCTCTATCCGAGGACCCTGGGATCATGACCTAAGGCAAAGGCAGATGCTTAACCAACTGAGCCACCCAGGTGTCCTGACTGTGATGGTTTCTAAGGTCTCTTCTAGTATAGGCTATCCCTAAAAGCGAAACTTGGGGGAGCACCTCCAAGTCAGCGTCCGCAGCTGGGCTGACCGCGCCCCCAGAGCACGAGGTCCCATCTGACAAACACTGTTACCATCCAGAAGGCCTGCTGCACAAATGCATGGCCCGAGAGGTATTCCTGTGCATTTTTAATCAGCAGCCATTATGATGAACAGCATTTTCCCATTTCTGCTTCCTGCACTCCCTTGACACCTCCGTTCCCCTTCTCAAAGGATACAGAAACAGCCTACTTCGCTTCAGATGTCAGTGTTTATTAACACCAGGGCAGGAAAGATGTGCATCTGAACCGGCAGAGATTAAATAGTGGAGACGAACATAAAAGCTTTTTATGTTGACGTTCTTACATATCATTTATTGACAATACAATCCTGTTTAATGCTTTCCAATCCCGTTTCGGGGCTTGTGAGGAGCATGCTGGGACATTGTTCACAAACCCATTTTGTACTGATTTCCTTGGCAAGCCAGTGAAAAATCTTTGGAGGGTAGCAGGCTAACGGTGGCCAGAACAGGAGAATTCAGACCAGGATTCTGGCTTTGGTGCCCAAAGGGTCTCTGCTGCCCCAAGCCCTTGGTTCCGACAGCTCCCAGGCTCCATGCCTGGGTGGGGTCTGGTCATCCCCACCCCCTTTCGGAGCTTCTTCTGCTCACTCACATTTCTTGCTTGCAGGGTGCAGGAATGATTGGCAAAATTCAAGACTGTGACGGAACTCTGAAACAAGCAGGTGAGAGAGACACAATTCCCCAGGCTATGGGAGCATGGGATCAAAACCAGACATCACGATTTGGTGAGTAAGTAGAAGACTACAAACAGAATACTAAAATCCCAAACAAACGTAAAAGCAGTGTTTACAGAGTACCTCCAGTCCAGGGTCAACTACATGTGAGCATAAAGAGAGATCTGGAGCTGAGAGGAAGAGTAGGTGTGCATACCCGCAATCAGAGAGCCCTGACCCACATCAACATACCCCACACTGCATATTTAGTATGGAAATCTATTCAGAAATGATTGAGGCATATTAAACATTAGGTTTCTTCACTTACTGAAAGAGTGTATAGCACAGTAGTTAAGGGCTCAGGCTCTGGAACCAAGCATAACTGAGTTCAAACCCTACTTCCATGAGCTGTGCTTTTCTCAAGACAAATGGGAATAATAATAATACCCCTTCCTAAGATAATTGTAAAAATTAGATGAAAGGATGCACGTAAAATATTGAATATAGCATCTACCACATCCGGGAACTCAAAAATCACAAGCTGTTGTCAAGGGTTGTGGGTGAGTTCCTTTTTGGCTATCCCCACTAATACCAGCAAACATAGATAAGCTTAGTTCCAATACTTGTGGTTATGATTTTTTAAAATTCTGTCTTTATCTTTACTTATTTATTTTTTGCCCTGTGATGTTAAGGACAATGTTTTTGTTTTTGTAATTTTATGCAGTTGAAAGTCCCTGTAGAAATTCAAATGACTGTATTCATTTCTTTATCAGTCCTGCATTTCTGAAACAGGTAGCACAGAGTAGCATGTTTCTTTAGAATAGGAATCCATCAAAGTTCAGGTAGCCTTAAAGACGTAGCACATTGTCGGTGCTAAATAATGTGTCCTAATCATTAACGAATCTTTCTTCACATTTCGAGTTTTACAAAAAGTCTTGTATAGAAGATGTGTCAATGTGTGGTGATCGCTGTGCACAGTGCTGGAGTGTGTAAGCCACAGATGTTCACAGTGTCATCAGGGCGGTCCCTGCACCCCAAGTAGGTGCCAGGTCACCAAGGACATGGATTCTGTATTTCCGCTCTGTCATCTATCCTCACCGGGTCACCTTGATCCTCAGGCTGCTTGCCCTTGTGACGACTTCTCATCCAGATATAAGGGTACCCGAAGGGAGAAGGGGTGTCTATCTACCTTAAGGATTATGGAAGAAATATTGCTTCTCTGGAAGGAAGGATATCGTTCTCTTTTTCCCACCAAACAGGGGCCCCTTCCTAGTCCTGCATTCTCCCAGTAGAATTACATCATAATTTTGGTTAGAGAGATATTCAGTGTTTACACTCTGATGACTATTTAAGCATTATTCAGGGCTGAGTCAGATGGTACTTTACAATTTATATTCTCTTTCTTGTACAACTTTGGGCTTTCCCTGGAGTTAACAACTACCCATTTTTATTTACTTCTATTTGAACATACTACTTATTCAACCAAAAAGTCTCCATTAATCATCTAAATTCCTCTCCAGATGTTCAGAAACATGAGAAATGTATCAAATCATAGTCTGGAAGAATTTTCTCTTAGAGACTTCTGTCCTATTCTGATCAGAGCTAGCTGCCGTTTGGGGGATACCTGATGACATCATCCTGCAAGGCTCCTTTCTCTCTGTCTCTTCTTTCACCCCCACCCCTTTTGTTTAGTTTATTACTGAGTTTTGCGGTGCAGACCCTTCTGCAGCCTTCCTTCAAAAGGAATGGATCACAGGTAAATTTATAAGATCTCGAAAATGTCCTCATCTTCATTTGCTTGAGAGCTTGGTGGGTGTGAATTATAGGTTGTAAAACATTTTGTTTCTGACATACTTGAGAACATTTCTCCACTTTCTTCTAGCCTCTAGTTTTGCTGGTGAAAAATCCAGAACTGTTATGACTCATCACCCTTTGTGACATAATCTGTTTTCCTTTTCTCTAGAAACTTGTAGGATCATATCGACGCCCCTGTGTTACGAAATCTAATGAGACAATGCCTTGATATGTCTGATTTCATCTATGTTGATGGCCACTAGGTGGGCTTTTTCTGCTTCCTTTAGTTCCAGAAAATTTTGTTGAGCCATTTCTTTGTTGATTTTTTTTCAGTTCCGCATATAAACATTTTAATTTCCAATGTAATAAGCAAAACATAAAATTTTAAATGCTCGGTTTTCATTTCTTTGGTTATAGTGATGTGGAGTCTATTTTCATATTACCTTTACTGTTTTTATTTCCTACATTAATTACCTGTTTGTGTCTTTCATCTGTCGCATTCTCTTTCTTTCTAGCAGGACTTCCCCTACCTTTCGGTGGAAGATTCTTCAGCCATCATAAAAGTATCAAAAAACAAGAAGAACATAGGAAGACAACTCACATGATGCCACCCCCCAAAGATAGCCAGCTGCAGTAGATAATTTGATGTTTTCTTCCATCCTCCTTTCTTTTTTGTCCTAGCACATGATTGTGGATCATGTTGTAATCTGACAAAGTTGTGATCATCCTGTTTATACAATTATGTGCTCTGCAATTCTTTTTTGTTTGTTTGTTTTTAAACCTCTGAAGCAGGCACTTTCAAATGTGTGAATCACTCAATTCTTTTTAAAATTTTTTATCAAAGAGTTCTCTCCTATAAAATCCTAATTTTCACTAGGCCCACATAGCACTTGCTCTAAAATCAAGGCACAGAAAGAGCAGTATACCTCTGGAGACAAGTATAATTGGAAATTTTAAAAATAGTTCTGTGAAGAAAGGGAGTAGTTTAAGATAAGGGTTGTGAATCTCTAAGACTCTAAGCTCAGGAATTCCCCACTCTTGGCAGAGCTTCCTGATTTCTCTTTCCCTCAAGAACTGTACCTAGACCCTCTTAATTCTCTCCTTCCAACATTCAGGTGCCCACGCCACCTTCCTTTCCTCCCTGCCCATTCTAGATGCTGGTGGCCCAGAGGCCTTCAGCCCTGGTGAAGAAATCTCCAGATTTCTTCCTCCAGAAATCTTCATGACTCACTCCTACACCTCCTTCTAGTCTTCACTCCTTGGGCCCACACACCCACACCCACCTCGGGCCACACCCCCCGTTCCCTTTACCTTATTCCCATGGTTTCTTTTGTTCCTAACCACACAAGTGTACGGTCTTCAGTATTGATTCTGTGTCCCCTCTCCACCGCACTCCTGGGGTTAGAGATCTTTGTTATGTTCATTCATGTATCCCCAGAGTGACTAGGACAGTGCCTGGCACACAGCATGTGTCAATAACTTATTGATTCTGTTGAATGAATAAAATGATTGCTCAAACAAGCCCCCCACGTGCCTTTACTACCCTGGTTTCTCCCACCTTCGCTGTTGTCAATTTCCAGACTTGAATTTAACCAACACTCATTTTTTCAGCCTCTGATGCTGGGGCTTCTGCTATTTTCAGGCTGCTGAGGTCTGCCAAGTGGACCCACCACAAAACCCTATTGCTAAACCTCACGTGTGCCTTTGATCATACCTAGCCATCTTTGTGTTTAGCTCATGTTGCCTCCCTAGCAAATTCCACACTGTGATGTTCTAGAGTGCCTTTCTTTTTGAATTTGCATAGAACCAGACTGATGGCCCACCCATAGCCCACGTTCAGACTTGAGCTGTTGTTTTCATTTTTACCATACATTTTTCCAGCTCTTACTTTGTCCGTATATTTGTTGGCCTCTTTCCCTCACCTACTTCTAACGTAAGCACTCTTGCTGAATTTTTAGTCTACTCACAAGCTGCCTTAAATCCTTTTGTCGTGGGGCGCCTGGGTGGCTCAGTGGGTTAAAGCCTCTGCTTTCGGCTCGGGTCATGATCCCAGGGTCCTGGGATCAAGCCCCACATCGGGCTCTCGGCTCAGCAGGAAGCCTGCTTCCTCCTCTCTCTCTGCCTGACTCTCTGCCTACTTGTGATCTCTGTCTATCAAATAAATAAATAAATCTTTAAAAAATAAATAAAAAATAAAAATAAATCCTTTTGTCTTAATAGAGACAGTTGTAAGTTTGAGTTGTTGGGTTGGTTGGTTGGTTTAGTGTTCTTAAGTGATTTTATTTTATTTTTTTTTAAGATTTTATTTATTTATTTGACAGACAGAGATCACAAGTAGGCAGAGAGGAGGAAGCAGGCTCCCTGCCAGCAGAGAGCCCGATGCGGGGCTCGATCCCAGGACCCTGGGATCATGATCTGAGCTGAAGGCAGAGGCGTAACCCACTGAGCCACCCAGGCGCCCTCTTAAGTGATTTTAAAAAGCTCTTTGTAACTGAAGCTTAATAGCTGTGTTATATTCCATTATACAATAGTGTACTTAACCTATACTAATATTGAATGTAGATATATTTTTCCAGTTATTTTGTTATCATAAAAACTTAGAGACATAAATCTTTATTTTACTTTTCTGTGAATCCCGTCTGGTAGATTTCTAGATTTATTGGGGTCAAATGGTATAAATATTTAAGATTTATGATAAATTTTGTCAAATTTCTTTTCAGAAAAGCTGTACTGACTTATGTTCCTAGTCACAGTGATCATTTCATTATGCCCTCACCAAGACTAGATGTTCTCATTTTATCATTTTTTTCCCCCAACTGGATAGCCAAGGAATAGTTTTATTTTAACTGCATCTCTTTGCTCATTCATGTTATATATAATATTTTTTCACATATTCATTAACTATTTGTACTTGTCTATTTGCAAATTGCCTATTGATATTTCTTTTCTCATTCATCTATTGAGATATTCATGTTCTTAAACATTATTTATTTATTTATTTATTTATTTATTTATATTGACAGACAGAGTGAGTGAGCACAAGCAGGGGGAGTGGCAGGCAGAGGGAGAGGGAGAAGCAGGCCCCCCAAGGAACAGGGAGCCCGAGGTGGACTTGATCCCAGGACCTAGGATCATGATCAGATGCTTAATGGACTGAGCCACCCCAGGTGCCCCATGTTATTAAACATTTAGTGTGTGCATTTGATAAATTTAGTGTAGTAATTATGTGTAACATTCAGCAGAAGTAATTTTCCAGTTTGATGACTGCCTTTTCCTTCACTTTTGCCTTTTTATATATACACAGTTCTTTGTTTGTCTGTTTTTAAAGACTGACTTACTTGGGGGGTGGGCAGAAAGAGGGGGAGAGAGAAACTTCAGCAGACTCTGCACTGAGTGAGGAGCCCAACATGGGACAATCTCACCACTCCAAGATCACGACCTGAGCCAAAACCAAGTCCAACATTTAACTGACTGCACTACCAGGTGTCCCTGTACCCACTGTTTTTAAATCTTGTTAGAGCTATATATCATTGCCTTCGGAATCTTTGCATTTGCTTTTAGCTTTGAAGAGTCTTCCCTGACCCAGAAATTTGACACTGTCTTCTAGTTTTTGTTTCTGATAGTTCAAGATTCATGCAAGTTGTTCTTCATATGCAGGCCCGGCATGTGTGATCATATAAATATTTCCTCCAGCTAACCAACCACTAAATGTTCTGGTTTTCGAGTTTCCGCCGGACCAACCAATGACACCATTTCCCCCTCATGAATTAGAAACTGCTTACAAGATAAAGATACAATGTGGGCAGATGTTGTCTTCTTAATTCTGTAAAGCTGATTAGAACATGTAATTTTAGATAACCAGCCAGCAGACCAGCAGCCAGTTTATCGACAGGCCAGCAGATCCAAATGGGGAAGGAAGAGCTGGAGTCCCAAGTTCTCTTGTTTCTCTTAGAATTCTAAACGCCTTAGTCAGGCATTTCCTTCCCCCTCCTCTAGAAAGGAGAAAGCAAGGGCCTGGGAGTGGGACAGTGGGACTCCAGTGGGACTCCAGTGAATGACCCTGTACCTAGAAGCACACACTCAGGAAAACAGCTTCCCTCTATCCCTTCCTCCGACCCCACTCGCACCCGCCACCGACATCTCCCACCACTCACTAGAGAACCCTTCGCTGCCCTCCTGTTTTATGATACCATCTTCGTCCTCACAGTGGATGTTCTACGGGCTACTTCCGGCCTCTCCTGTTTCACTAAACTCTCCGCTAACAGTAGAAACAAATTGGTAACATTATTGTTCTTTTCTGTTGTCTTTTACTTTCTGGGAAAGTAAAAGACATTCCTCTTCTTCTTCTTCTTTTTTCCTCAAAATGTGTTAGTTATATTGTCTGTTATACTCCAGACGCACTTCAGAATGATTTTGTCATATTCCAAAAATAACCCTTTGGGGATTTTGATTGGAGTTATAACTATAAATTAATTTGGTAGGAATTGACATCTTTATGATATTCTGTTCTTCCATCCAAGAACATGGTATGGCTCTATTTATAGAAGCCTTCTTTTATATCTTGTAAAATCTTGTCATTTATTCATATAAATCTTTCATATTTTTTGTTAAGTTATTCCTAGACATTTCATCTCTTTTGTTGTTATTAGGAATGCAATATTTTTCCCATTATGTTTCCTCACTGGTTATAGTTAGTATATAGAAAATCTAGCAATTTTCAGATATTTATCTTTATAGGTGTGTGTGGATCTTTCACATATTAAGTCATTCTTTCCATCCTTTTATTAATGTCAGTATTCCCCCGGGCCATGCTACCAAACTCATCTTAGATCCCCTTTTTGCAGAACCCTGTGTTCTCTGTTCAGTCCTTACCATTCTTGACATCTTGGCTGACCACTCTCCTCCTTTAAAAAGCTATTATTATTATTTTTTAATTTTTTTAAAAAGATTTTATTTATTTATTTGACAGGCAGAGATCACAAGTAGGCAGAGAGGTAGGCAGAGAAAAAGAGGAGGAAGCAGGCTCCCCGCCGAGCAGAGAGCCCGATGCGGGGCTCGATCCCAGGACTCTGGGACCATGACCTGAGCCTAAGGCAGAAGCTTTAACCCACTGAGCCACCCAGGGGCCCCCAAAGCTATTATTTTTTAAATGCCTCTTGTGAGCCAGGAATTACGTTAAGTGCTTAAATTAGATTAGTGCTTTCAATCCTCATAATATTTTATTTTAGGTAGGTCTTATTCTACCCATTTTTACAGATGAAGCTGAGACCTAGAAGGATATGTAGAATTCCCCAAGGTCACACAATAAGTAAGAGGTAGTATTGGGTGTTCCTATGTTCAAGACCTTTACAGTCCTTGGTCATCTTCTATGACATTTTGTTTGCCTTGTTCCTTTTATCCTGTGTCTCTGTTGTTCATTTTGAAAACTGGGGACATTCTCAGTCATTTTTCTTTCAAATGTTTTTTCTGAAGTTTCCTCCTTCCACACTCTTTCTGGGACTCTGATGACATGAACGTCAGACCTTTTGATTTCCTCCCACGGGAGAAAGGGGCTCTGTTCTTACTACCCACTCCAAATCTTTTTTTCTCTGTTGTTGAGACTGGATAATTTCTATTGATTTGTCTTCAAATGTACTCACACTTTCTTCGGTTATCTGAGACCTGCTATTCAGTCCATCTGGAGAGTTGGTTTGTTTTTGTTTCTTTTTTTGTTTTGTTTTTTTAGTTATTGTATTTTTCAGTTCTAAAAATTCCAAGTAGTTCTTATATTTTTCTACTTCCTTGCTGAGTGTTTCTACCTTCCCATTCATTTCCAGACTGCTTGCCTTTACTTCTTGGAGCATTTCTATAATGACTCCTTAAAATTTTTAATGCCAAAATCTGTGTCATCTCAGCAGTGGCATCTGTCCCTTAGCTTTTTATGTGAGATGACATTGTCCTGGATCTCCTTATGACGAGTGATTTTGCAGTCAAATCCTCTACCACTGAGCTATACCCCCATGACGAGTAATTTTGGATTGTACCTTTGACATTCTACACTTGATCTTAGCCAAAAGGCCGAGAAGCAATGTACCTTTGACATTCTAAATGTATGTAAGGAGACCTGGGCTCATGCCTCAAGCCTATGGGAAATTTTGATATATTTTTTTAGCGGGCAATTGACCTGATTGGGGTCAATCCACAAGTTCCAACCCACCTTCTGTGAGTTGTAGTTCTAACAACAGTTCAGTGTTCAGTGACTTTGCGGGGCTAGTCAGATCTGTACCCTGTGTGTGCCATCCAGTGACCAGTGACAGACCAGCATGGCATCAGTCCACAGATCAGTTCTCACAGTCCAATAATCTGTTTAGGATCACAGAGATTCAAGTCCAGGTGAGCCCAGTAGAGAGCTACCGGATGGGGTTGATTTCCTGAACTGTTCTGTCCCCATGATCTTCTTCATACATTTTCATTCCTGGGGGATTCCCTTTTCAGTCTGGGTGTTTAGTTCCACCCTGTGCTGTCTAATTCCCACAACCCAGAGTATGTATACCTTCCCAAACACGCAATACGTACCCAGAATGATAAAGCCAATTTAAGTGTTATGTCCTCACCCCAGTCCCACGCCTAGACCAGTAACAGTCTGCAGGGAAGGATGCCTTGAGCTGATAGCTCACACAAGTTAGAACGTGACTCGGGGGCTGAGAATGGGCTGGACCTCTGACAAAATCAAGGTGCTGTGAAGAACAGGAACATGCTGTTGGGGTGAGTGAATGAGTAGTGTTTATAAATCACTCTTTCTTCCTTTTCTTCCCTAAACCATTAAATGTTACCATCACCTTCCTAATCACTTAGGCTTTTAAAATCTCCATGTTTTCTTTCCTGTGCTTCCCCTCCCCACCCACAAGCCTGTGAATATCCAGACAGGTGCTCAGCCCAAAGATGCCTCTTCAACATCTTCAACAAGTACTCTCTCTTTGCTGTGTTCTGTCTAGCCATTTTTAAAGCCTCCTCTAGCTTCCTTGGCCTCAGATTCCTCCTCTCCACACTCAGCTTCCTTAGCATTGTGGTCAAGCTTCTCCCCACCCCATCTGCCCTCTGCCTTTCCAGAAGTATCTGTTATGCATGGCCCTGGGGTCACCAGACACCCCTCTGCCCCACCTCCACCCCTTCTGCTACATTTGACTGAATGTCAGTCCTCAAACAGACCCTGCAGTTCCTGCCCTTTGTTCCAGCTGTGTCTTCCCAAAAGGCCCTTTTAACCCCATCACATTAGCCAAGGCTCAGTTCCCTGGAGACTCAGAGACCTTACCATGGTAGAACTGGTCTCAGTTGCCCTGAGGTCCACTGTTGTCTCCTTCACCAGGGCATGAGCTACTTATGATGCAAGACCAACTCTTACTCTCTTTGGTAGCCCCCACTGTGTCTGGCCTAGTACCCCGGATACAGTAGATACTCAAGATATGGTTGTTTCATTAGATTCAATGAAATGGGCTTGAACTTTTAGCCTCCAGTGTAACATTCTTGGAATCAATGCAATCCAGAAAAATTATTCTTCTAATGGACTTCTATGGGTATCTTGCTCAGAAAGGAATGTAATAAGAGAAATTATTCTCTCCCCAGCATAGCCTGGGCACTCACCTCTATGCAATTATAGTTCCCTATAATACTTCTCATTTTATATCAATTATCATTGTTTAATTATTTGGTAGGTATCTATCCCCCTCTAAACTTTGATATCATTCTTTGAAGGCAGAAACCGATCGTTATTCTTCTCCAGTGTGTGACTAACACCTACCACAATTTCAAGTTTGCTGAAAACACTCTCAACTACTTATTCCTTGAATGGAGTTCAATAATTAAGAGCTTCTGAGAAGAAACAGAAGTTTAAGTGTGTTATATAGCACTGTAAATTGCAGTGATAAGAAATAAACTCTGAAGTCTAGAAGTAAATGAACAAAAGAAAATGAGAAACACCATAAAATGTAGTCTGCCTTCATCAATACAATCTCAACTTACCTTCTCCCATTCTCTTTCACTCTCTTTCTTAACTTCCCAAATTCTTTCATTTTTTCTTTTCCTTCTTTGTTCATACATCAGATGGGAGTGCCAATTGTCTCCTTGTTTCCAGCCTCATCTTCTCACATGTGAATAGAGTCTTTAGCTTGTCATATGGCTGCCTAGGTAAAGCTGATATTTCTTTGTTCACCCCTTTGCAGCTTAGAGTAGTCATGTGACTAAATTCTGGCCAGTGGAATGAAAATAGAATGAAGTATGCAATTTTGGCGTTATACCATTGAGGAAAAGAAGTATGCTCTCCCTTTCCACTTATCCCCTTCCCAACACCTGAAATGCAAGTGTGATGGCTGGAGCTACAGCAGCCATGTTGACCCACAAGGTGGAAGCTCCATGTTAAGGCAGACCAAGAAGATAAAAGTAGCCTGGATCCCAAACCCCATGTTGCCACCAAACCCACCTTGGCTACTTCCACCCACATTGTTAATAAAGTGAGCTACAGAAATGCCTAATTTATTTAAGCTGCTGTTACCTTTGTCTTTAAAATAACATCAGTATTTACATCCTTAGTAATACAATGCACGACCATCTTTATGGTCATTTTTCCCAACCAAGATAAGAAGGTGGGGGGCGGGGGAGGATAAAGATACTTTTTGAAAAATCCCACACCTATAGACCAAAATTGTTGGCTAGTTACCTTGAGACAATACTACTTTCATCTGTAACCTATCTCCGGAGAGAATAATGTGAGCTCTAGGTGCAACATATCTCATTCTCAAAGGATAATGTATGTTACCACAAGGGAATTAATGCAAGCATAAGGTACTTTGTAAGAAGAAACCCATGTCTATCAATAGATGAATGGATAACACGTGGTACACATACACACACAAACACATACACAATGGATCTCTCAACCACAAAAAAGAATGAGATCTTACCATTCACAACAACATTGTTGGATTAAAGAGGGTATTGTGCCAAGTGAAATAAATCAAACAAACAAACAAAAAAATGCCATATGATTTCACTTACAGATTGAACCTAAAAAACAAAATAGACAAACAAAAAGCAGAAATAGACCCATAAATTCAGAGAACAAACTGATGGTTGACAGAGGGGAAGAGGATTGGGGGATAGGCAAAATGGGTAAAGGGGAGTGGGAGGTACAGCCTTCCAGTTATAGCATGAACAAGCCATGGGAATAAAAGGTATAGCATAGGAAATATAGTCAACAGTACTGTAATAATGTTGTATGGTGACAGACGATAGCTACTCTTGTGGTGAACATAGTATAACATAGAGACTTGTTAAATCACTATATTATATACGTGGAAATAATGTAATATTGTGTGTCAACTATGCTTCAATAAAAAAATACATTAAAATATTGATACCTTTTTTAAAAAAAGACATTTTTGGGGACACCTGTGTGGCTCAATTGGTTAAGCATCTACCTTCGGCTCAGGTCATGATCCCAATCGAGCCCCTCATCAGGCTCCCTACTCAGCGGGGGGGGGGGGGGGGGGGGTTGCTTCTCCCTCCCTTTCTGCCCCTCCCCCTTGCTTTTGTGCTCTCTCTCTTTCTCTCAAATAAATAAATAAAATATTTTTAAAAATCATAATAAAAAATAAAATTTTAAAAAGACATTTTATAAAATTTTGTAACATGTTCTATGTCTCAAAAACTTACAGATGCTTGCTATCTTGTGATATTTCTGTTAAAAAATAAAGCTGACCTTTCAGTATTTAAATGAGAAAGGAAAAGTTGTAACAATGTCTACTGAGAATTATTTTTGTTTTAAGTAAAGGGTTAGGAGTCTGTCCCCATTTGGACTTTTGCAACCAGAGGGAAAAAATCCAGCAATAGCATTACCAATTATTATTTAATGTTATCTTGAGTAGATAGCAAAAAGGAGTTCTACTGAAAAGCCTTTTGAATTATGTTTGTCTCTCAGGGTTCTGAATCTTTCATTCACTTCCCCCCAAAAAGAACGAAAGACTTACTTTAAGGCCTGGCAAAGCAAGGGAAATTATTGGCCAAGGATCCCCCTATAACACTTAGGGTGATAACACTTAGGGTGAGTACTGAGATAGTGTGCATCTCATTAATTTAGCTGTTGAGAATTTGATTGCTTACTAATATTTATGCAACTTCTCAAACTTATTAATGATAATAACTTCATATTTTGTATTTGAAAGAAACAATAGACTCCGCATTCTTAGATTTAACCTCATGGGTTTTTTAATCCATGAAAAATTTGGATGTGTACAATATGACATGATCTTACATTTTGCTGCATTTCACAGAGGAAATCTATGAATGTCAGGATCTCACCTTCAGGATTATGGCTATCCACTCTCTTCAGCAGAAAACTTGCCTGGTTTAAAGGACCTTGTTCATCAGAAATCTGGGGGCTTCCCTCTATAGAGGCTAGAGTTTACAGTGCCTGAAAGACCAAGAGAAGAGACCACCTCCTTTCAAAATCCTTTTGTTAGTCCTTAATAATAGAGAAACACAAGTGTTAGTTGCTGATCCCTTTTCTCTACAAATTATTCTCTTGCTAAAGGGACAGAGAAAATATTACTAGTAGATGTGCAGTTTGAAAGGAAGACTATCAGTTAAGAGATCTCAGACGAGGGTGGCCCTTCTCAGTAGCTTCCTGCATCAGAAGCCCTGGCGCATTCATTGCTCTAGTCAAGAACCTAGCACAAGAAGGTGCTCAACTAATATTTGTTGAATGAATAAATAGATGCTATGGATAATTCAGGGATGCGTAAGAAATATTCCTGCCCTTAAAGAGTTTACCAGTTATACAGACACAATACATAAATAAAAAGAAACCAATTTTCTAAGAAGCTAAGAATTGATACTGCTTGTAAGTACTGCAGCTTTCCTGGAAGGTAGTTCTTTAAGGCTTAGACGAAAACAAATGAAAAGTGAGAAGAGCCTTAGAGAAGAGTAGGTAGAGAGGAAGGAAATCCAGAGAGAAAGGTAGGCATGAATATGTAAGGTAGAGCCAAACACACTGGGTAGATATAATGGCAGAAGACGGTTGGGTTTGAGGGTGAGGTTAGAAAAAGAAGCTCTGTGTGGAAGGGCTGACCAGCCAGTTGGGAGCTTGAACTTTCCTCTGGGTCACAGGAAGCCATTGTGGTTTGCTCCCCTAGAGGAGAGAGCCGGGAGGGGGCAGGAAGACTCTTAGAAGGCAACTGCTCTCTGTACATATGTCCAGTAAGAGTCTAATGTGGCAAGATCAATACAGAAAAGAATGACACCGGGAAACACAGTGCACCACCCCTTTAGGATCTGGGAGATAACCCTGCAACACTTTTCACTGGAATCACAGGAAGTGAGTCTGACTGATGGGGGGGGGGGGCTACTTTGACCTAAGATGCACTAGCATAAATTCTAAAGTAGAAGAAAATTTCACCTATGAAACAGTTCTGTTAGCTTTGCCTAAAAATGTTTTTCAGAATATTCAAGTTCATTTATTTTTTAAAATACTGAAGAGAATACGGAAACAAGTAAAAATTACCCCAAATCCCACTCCAACCCACCAAGAGTACTGTTATTATTTTGGTGAATACCTTTCCACACATTCTTGTATGCACAGATACATACAAAGTATGATAGAATTTTATTAATTTGTTCCATATGTGCTGTTCCAGAATCAATTTTCCTCACCTCATAATATGTTGTAAATATTTTTCCATATTGATAAACATTGACCTACATATCATAATGTCAGTCTGTCTATATCACAATATTCTGTTAATGGATATTTAGATTCTCTCTAATACCATAAACTATCCTGTGATTAACCTTATTATGCATATAATTTCCCATCTGTATAATCATCTCCAAAATACAATCTAAGAGGTTGAATTGGCAAAGTCAAAAGTATATATATGGGGCACCTGCGTGGCTCAGTCATTAAGTATCTGCCTTCGACTCAGGTCATGATCCCGGAGTCTTGGGATTGAGTCCCCCCCTCAGGCTCTCTGCCTGGCAGGAAGCCTGCTTCTCCCTCTCCCAATCTCCCTTGCTTATGTTTCCTCCCTCGCTGTGTCTTTCTATCAAATTAATTAATTAATTAAATCTTTTTTTTAAGTATATATAATTTTATGTTTTGATACTTACTTCCAAACTGCCCTCCAGAAAAATATATCCCTTCATTTATTTACTCAAGAACTATTTCTGGAATATTGACTATGTACCACGCCCTTTTCTATATAGTCCCTGACCTCAGGGGCTGTACCTTCTAATATAGAATAACAGACAATAAACAAACCACTAACATGTAACATAATGTCAAGTAGGGGTAACTGATAGGAAAGCAAAATAAAATAGTAGTGGGCTGGAGAGTCACAGAGTGCGCGGAGGGGAAAGCGCGTTTTACACGAAGTGGTGAGGGAGCAAGGATAAGAGCCTTGTGATCGGTCCTGGAAGGTAACCGAGGGTAACAGTGGTACAGGGAGAAGGAACAGGAAGTGCAAAGACTCTGCCATGGGAACCTGCCCAGCAGCAGCGTGCTTCAAGGCCAGAAAGGCAGTGACGCTGGAGAGTCTTGGGAAATGTGGGTGCACACGCAGCCAGATCAGACCTGAGAGTGCACACGAGGAGCAGCGTCCGTGAGGGGCTTCCGTCCATTTGCAGAGCTGTTTGGATTCATTATGATATTGGCCAAGGGGATCTGAGGGTATTATAAAAGGAGAAAGACGGGACAAGATCTACTTTTGTGTTTTGCCCCTTCTGGGTCTCCTATTCATTAGACACTGTTGAGTGGATGTCTGTTTTCCTCCCCACATTTTCCCGCCATACACCCGGGGGCTGGTGAGGATGGGACACAGGTAATACTACCTGGGAGATAACTGAAGCTTTCCTTAAGTTTATTTTATAAGTCTCATTATGAGGTCTTACTATACCTCCTAACTTAAGCAAATGTGCAAGCTCCTTCTTCCAGGTTAACTAAACTGAAGCAGAAATTCTCTGCTTCCCTGATTGGAGACCTCTATCACCTTTTTGTTGTTGTTGTTTGTTTCCTTAAGATTTATTTATTTATTTGAGAGAGAAAGAGTGTGGAGAGGGAAAGTCTTATGCAGACTCCCTGCTAAGCATGAAGCCTGATGTGGGGCTCGATCTTGTGACCCTGAGATCATGACCTGACCGGAAACCAAGAGTCAAATGCTGAGCTGACTGAGCCACCCACGGGCTTGGGAACCTCTGTCATCTTAATAAAAATTCAGGCAGCAACATGGGCTCATTATAGCTGATTTATAATAATTTTTCCCAAGCCACTTAACAAAGAATCTTTAACACAGAAGGTGGCATAAATATAAATATTTACTGGATAAACAAAAGAATGTATTGACAAATATTCTTTAAAAGCACCTATACTTTGTAAAGTGCTCTTCTATTATTGTGATTAGCATCGATTTCAGAGGATACATTCTGACCCTCTTCTCCAGTTCTGAACCTCTTTGATGACAGCTCCCTGAGTCCTGACTTTGGGCATCTTCTTACATCTGTGGGGAAGGTCCAAGGAATTTAAATGTGATAAAAGAGAGCACTGACAGTATTTAGGACACAGGTTTGAGTAAACCCAAAGCTTCCTTCTGCCCCAACATACCTTCCTGAGCTCACAATTTCTGCTACAGTGATACTTTAGAAGTAATAGAAAAAAAATAAGACTAAATAAAACCCAAAGAAAGTTTTAAAATATTAACTTCAGGAGAAAAGGTTATTTGCTGACAATAGAAATTGCGATGTTAGTTAATTTACTGTTCTTCAAACAAAATTAATAGTAATGTTTTCTTTGGGTTATAAAAGTAATTCATATGCATTGTAGAAAAATGCTTCAATACTGAAAAGCATAAGGTACACAATAAAAATTACCTAATAATCCATTATCCAGGTACAGCCACTGCTGCAATTTTGTTAGATTTTCTTCCATTTTAAATGTAATTTTGATCCTACTATACACACATAGTCTTACATTTTTCTTTTCCCCTGACAAGTTCTGACTTTTTCCCAATAACACATTTCTTTTTTTAAGATTTATTTATTTATTTGAGAGAGAGAGAGTTATGGGAGGAACAGAGGGAGAGAATCTAAGTGTACTCCCCACAGAGGGGGCAGCCTGACGCAGCTCCATCACACAACCCATCTACCCAAAACTTGAGCTGAAATCAAGAGTCAGATCCCAACTGACTAAGCCACCAGGCGCCCCCAATAACGTTTTTAATATTCTTAGTAAAAGATATGTAATGTTTTAACTATGCCTCTGCTATAATTTATATTATGTGCCTATTACAGACAATTGTTTTCAACCTATATTATAAACTCTCACAGTGTTGCAGTGAAGACTCTTGTACATGATCATTGTCTCTTTTCAATGCCCTGAACCAGAGCCCAGAAGTGTAACTGTTTGGCCAAAATGTATGATATTTTAAAAATCTTTTGTCGGGGCGCCTGGGTGCCTCAGTGGGTCAAAGCCTCTGCCTTTGGCTCAGGTCATGATCCCAGGGTCCTGGGATCGAGCCCCACATCAGGCTCTCTGCTCAGCGGGGAGCCTGCTTCCTCCTCCCTCTCTGCCTGCTTCTCTGCCTATTTGTGATCTCTGTCTGTCAAATAAATAAATAAAATCTTTAAAAAAAAAATCTTTTGTCAAGTATTTCAAAAGTACTTTCCAAAAAGGTCATATTAATTTACACTCCCTTCCTATACTCTCCACCCTCCCTGTTACCCCATTATATGCTAAGAGACTAACAAAGATAGGCTGGATTCAAATCCCAGCCCCACTCTCCTAGGAAATTTATTTAACCTCATGAAAGCTCAGTTTCCTCATCTGTAAAGTGGGGATAGTAACGGTATCCAGCTCATAGGATGTTATAAAGATTAAATGAAAGGATAATATTGAATCACCCACTACAGTCCCTGGCATATAACACGTAGTCAGTAAGTACTATCAACTGGTATCAGTAACCAGTAAGATCACTCCTCTCGATTCACTCCTAGTCAACGTAATATCTGGGTGCAAAATCCCCTAACACAGTCGGGAAAAGTACCAAGCTTCCCAGTTTAATAAAACTGTTTATAGCTGAAGGCTGAAGTCATGCAATAGTTGTATCCACAAACGAAGCCTCAGTATTCTGAAAATAGCAGCCTCCGTAGTTACCACCTGGAAGCAAAGAGGATCTTCTGAAAGGTGTTTTCTGCCCTTTTTACATTATTTTCGTAATGGTATTTTTCTTATTCTTTCAAGGGAAACATATTTACTTCAGGGGCAATGGCTACAGTTTGGAAACTGTTGTTGCGCAAGCAGCTGCATAATTCACCAACAGGCCTCACAGGTAGGGACCTACTACATTTTAGCAGTAGCCTCTCAAAAGAAATCAATAGTTTTTGTTTTTTAGTTTGTTGTTGTTGTTTTTTAATCTCCCTGAGCAACTTAACTAAGAATTTCATTCCAATGAATTTGGAAAGTCTGCTGGAACTGGGTGTGGAATTCAATGAGTTTCTCGTTCGGCTGTCCCAGAATTTTTGGTTGAGGAGATCCCAAGATAAATGAAACCATTTGTAGAGAGCCTTTTATCAGATGGAGGCCCTAAACCTGGGGCATGAAATCGGTTTAGCTCTACTGAAATCCAAAATAGATCACTTTCAATTGTTTTTGAGAATACATTCACATTTTTTATATAGATACTTATTGAGTGTGGGAACATTAGTCTTCTGCTCTAGAGAGGAACAAAACTGTTCTGTTTGTTGTCTGAAAGGATATTACTACCACTGGAATAAATATACAGAATGTGTTCTAGATTCTTTGAAGTCCCTTGACATCGGGTAAATTTGTGTCATTATTTAGGAAAGAAACACTGGGATATTTCATGTAAAAACAACAGAGGAAATGAAATTGTAGGATATCAGTAAAGGTCCGGGCTGCTGTTTTCACCTGGGGTTTCTTTGGAAATCTTAGCTAAATAAAAAGCTTTGGTCTCCTGCCAAAAGGTAGCATTGGGGAACAGAAAACTGATTCAACTCTTCCCTTTCAGAAGTACAAATATGCCCAGTGTTTTCCTGTCCCATTTTCCTTCTCACTCTGAGATCAGTGTTATCAGACCCTATAAATTTCCCATGCAGTGGGTCACCAAATAAACAGAGGTATATGATAACAAACAGTTGAGTTGAATGTCTTCCTGTCTAACTGTATTGGCCAGAAGAGATGGGTCATTCCTCCCGTGAGACGGATTCGGGGAAAATTCTAATTTCGAGTTGTCCAGAACCTGATATACCCAGATTACTTCTAACTCCTCACTGCTACAAAGAATAACTTGCTGGACATTCTCCTATATGTCCCTGTGTGAGCCTGTGTAAGAATCTCTTGGAGATAGACACCCAAGGTAGAACACTGAGTCATCAGGTGTGCACATATTTAATCTGACCGAGCCACATGACTGAACATAGCTGCATCAGTCTACCTGCATTGTATAAATCATTCTACCATCTGACATTTCCCCCCAACACTTGTCAGTATCCAATGTTCTAATTTTTGCCAATCTAATATGTATGAAGTGATCACATTGTTTTTCCACTTGTGTTTTTCTGATTATAATATATCCGAGCATCTCATTATGCTGATTAGCCTCGAGGGTTTCCTCTCTGTAAATCATCTGTTCATTAGCTTTGCCAATTTTTACTGGAGTTTCTGTCTTTTTCTTGTTGACTTGCAGGAGGTCCAGGTCTATTCTCCTATTGGACAGTGCAAAATGTCTTCTCCCCATCAGTCAGCGGCCTGTTAACTGTCCATGACTAACAGGAATTAATACTACAGAAATTCTTCATTTGGGGGCACCTGGGTGGCTCAGTCAGTTAAGTGTCTGTCTATGGCTCAGGTCATGATCTCAGGGTCCTAGGATCCAGCCCCATATAGGGCTCTCTGCTCAGTGGGGACCTGCTTCTCCCTCTCCCTCTGCCCTTCCCTCATGCTTATGCACACATGTGCTCTCTCTCTCTAGCTCTCTCAGATAACTAAATAAGATCTTTTAAAAAAAATTCTTAGTTTTTCGGTAACCAAATTTATCAGTATTTTCCTTATGGCCTGGGGCTTTGCTGTTTTTGAGAAGTCCTCCCCATTCTTGAGTGACAAAGATAGCCTCCTACATTTTCATCGAGCACTATAACCATTTTACTTTTTCCCATTTTTCCTATTTAGTCCTCCAAGTGGCTTTACTATCTCTGTATGCTGTTTTAGGTTGGAATCCAGTTTTATATTTCACCACATAGTGAACATTTTCTGCTAAACAATCCATGCTTTTCTCATTGACCTGGGTGCCATCTGAATCTTATACTAACTACTCATAGGTACGAGTCTGTCTCTAATTTCTCTATTCCGTTTCAATGGTTTATTTGGCCATCCTTTTGCTAAACACTATTCTTATTACTATTGCTTTGAATGGCATGTTTGTATCTGGACTAATACCCCTGTTTATGCCTCCTCTACAAGTTTAGCTTGGATATTCACAGACTTTTATTGTTACATATATATTTTTTAGAGTAGGTTTATTATTAAGTTCCTCAGAAAATTATTTGTAATTTGCATTGGGATTGCATTGAATATGTGAATTAATTAGAATAGACTTGAGCTCTTTATGTATTAAGATCTTCCTCCCAAGGGTATGGAATGTGTTTCCATTTCAATTAAATCACTCTATGTTCTTGATTAGATTTTTAAATTTTTTTCCAAAGACTATTCTACACTTACACTAACTCATGTAATAATCACAACCACCATTTAAACTTTTATCACCATAACTTTCCAAATGAAGAAACTGAGCCCAGAGAAATAAGGAACTTGTCCAAGAACTCATAACAAGTAAGTAAAGTAAGTGACAGAGCCTAGCTTCAAACAGTTTATAGTCCATACTCTTAACCACTTGGACTGCCTCTCAATTTACAGGGAGTAACTTTATAGTTTGGCTGTTACTGTGAACGGTATCTTCTTTGTATTGTCATTCATTCATTATTTGGTATATTATTTTTATTATATTTTCTAATTGATTGTTGCAGTTGTAGAGAAATGTAGTTCGGGGTTTTTTTTTTTTTTATTTTGATTCCAGTATAGTTAACATACAGTGTTATATTAGCTTCGAGTGTACAATACAGTGATTCAACAATTCCATACATCACCCAGTGTTCTTTTTTTTAATTCCAGAAATGTAGTTGATTTAAAAAATTTGGTATTTGCATCCAGTGAAGTCGGTGATTTTTCTAAGTAATTCTAATTAGTTCTACATTTTTCTCTTGTTTCTGTTGCCCCCCCCCTTTTTTGGGGATATCTACTGTGTATCCCATTATAAAATAATGACCATTTTGTCTTTTCCTTTCCAATTTTTAAGTCTCTGTGTTCTTATTCTTGCCTTACAGCATTGGCCAAGACTTCCAATAAATGGTAGACTCTCTGTAGTAGTGATCACGGGCAAAGAATTTGTCTAAAAAAGCAGTGTTGTCCCAGAAGAAAGTTTTAATTTTATCTTGGTTGTACTATACACAGCATATCAGAGAACTGTTTCACAGAGCATAGGTTAGAAATTGTGTTTGGGAGGCGCCTGGGTGGCTCAGTGGGTTAAAGCCTCTGCCTTCGGCTCAGGTCATGATTCCAGGGTCCTGGGATCGAGCCCTGCATCAAGCTCTCTGCTCAGCAGGAAGCCTGCTTCCCTTCCTCTCTCTCTGGCTGCCTCTCTGCCTACCTGTGATCTCTGTTTGTCAAATAAATAAAATCTAAAAAAGAAAGAAAGAAAGAAATTGTGTTTGGTGGTCCAAAATCCATTCTAGGCAGACAGGCCCTGTACTTATCTATGCCACAGAAATTACTTTTCCATAGGGGAGGCATAGTTCAGTTGTGATGAATCTGACTTCATTCTGACTTTAAGTATATTTAATTCCGTCCTAGTGCCCTATAGCAACAACACAGCTCTGCACCTGTCACTTGCTTCACACAATCTGCTGGATGCAATTGTTTCTGACAACACATGGGTCTCTATCCCCATGGGGGAATTCACAGACAGCACCACTGCAAGGAGCCTTAGAGAGCAACCAGTGCTCTCATTTCACACACATCTAAAAGTCCCTATAGTGGGTGCCTCCTCACCCTTGAACAGATAGATGATCCGCCCTGGGAGCCTGATGCTAACAACTGAGAGAGCTTGAATCAGACCAGGGCCTATCATAGCTTTCTTCTAATTGGCTTCTTCGCTCCATCTTCAATGGGTCCTGCTTAGTACTCATGGCGGTGTCTCAAGGTTTACAGGGACTCATCCATCCTGACTTCAGTAGGGACCTAGAGGAGAGAAAGAGGAAGCATCTACTCTTCTTTGTAGCCTCAAGGCTTTTCCCTATTCAAGATGGGCTCATCTGCACAGAAGTGGGTACTGATGGCTCCATTATGCAGTCCTGGGGCCTGAGCACTGTCAGACCCATCCGAAGCTCTGAGTAGGTGACCAAACACACCCCTCCCTTTTACACATACCCAGGGTGACTAACACTTGTGGTAGAGATGAGTGAACTGAAAAGTCCCACAGGAACCTCACACCCAGTACATCCAAAATGGAACTTCTCACCGTCTCCTCCAAACTCGCTCCCCTCTTACACTAACCCCTGCCTAGGCCCTGGGATAACCCCCATTCCACCATCCTCAACACCTTCCTGCCCATCACACCTAAGGAGTTACCAAGTCTTGGCCCCTCAGCACCCTGAAAGTCTCTCTGGCCCACTCTGTCCTCCCCATTCTGACTGAGGCTTTGGCCATACCTCCCAGCTGCTCCCTGTGCTCTACTCCTGATGCCTGGGATCCACCTTCCATACTATTGCTGAAGGGAATCTTCCCATCATGCCTCTCTAACCATGCCTCCTGCCTAAAACCTGAGAAGGCTCCCCACCACCCTCAGAGCGGATGTTCCTTAGCATGGCATCTACTACCCTCATAGCACAGCCCCATCGCTCTCTCTGACGTCACACTCTGATGGCAGGAGCCCCAGATCCCCACTTCCCACTACCCTCCCTGACTGTGCTTCAGACCCCTGTTCCCCCGACCTAAAACCTGCATCCCATTTACTGGGCACAGTCTACTGCCCCTAGAAGCATACTGGAGGGCCCTGCTCCCCGGAGCCTTCATTGCCTCCTCACCGCCTTGTCCTGCTGAGGTGTCCTCTCTCTGGGCTTCTCCCACGGCGCCGTGTATCCATCCCACTAAATAATACCCTTCTCTCCCTGTAGGAAACTGGACTCTCCGGAACAACAGTTTATTGCATCGCCAGTCTGGTTTCATCCCTTTTCACATTTAAAATAGGTACGCGAATAAAATACACGGAGTCAGATTTAGTGTGGGAGTGCCCCCCAAGGGACCTGTTCAGCAGTGGGTGTCAAACGCTTAGCAGTGCCCAGCGGGCACCGGCACCGGCGGACCGTCTGAAGGAATACACGGCGAGCGGACGACCGACGAAGGCCCTCTCAGGGCTGGGTGGGCGGTCGCGATCAGGGCACATCCCGGACACAGGTGGACAGTGAGCGGCACTACTCGGCGCTCCGTGGGAAGGGGGCGCTGCAGGGCGGCGGGGCGAGGGCCGGAGGGCGCGGGGTGGGCGGGCCTCCGAGGCCGGGACCGACGGCGGCCGGCGAGGGGTCGGGCTGGCCCGGGGACCCTGCGCCCTGACTCCGCGCCAATTTCGCTTTCGCTTTGGGCGGGCTGGAGGCGGCGGGGCCGTCCCCAGAAGGCTGCGGCCGGGCACCGGCGGAGTTAATCCGAAAGCGCCGCAAACCCCGCGGGCCCAGCTCCACGTGTCACCGAGAAGCTGATGTAGAGAGAGAGACAGAAAGCAAGCAGGACAGCGGAGTCCCGGGAAAGTCCTGCCGCGCCTCGGGACAATTATAAAAATGTGACCCCCCGGGGCGGCCTCCCACCACCGCCCTCACCTGCTGCGTCCTCAGTCCGCGTCCAGCGCCCGCCCGGGGTCCACGCCGCGCCCGCTCAGCATGTGCCCGCCGCGCGGTGAGTAACCCGCCCGCCGGGAGGCTCGGCGCTCGCTGGGCTGCGGAGGGGGCGGCAGCCCGGGGAGACGCGGCAGCAGCCCGGGACCGGCTCAGCGGAGACCGGAAGGCAGTCCGCAACCTCGTGCAGGGTGACAGAAGGAATGACTGCGTGCTTACCGCGCGCTCAGTAGGACATTGTCTCCTTATCTGGAAGCGGCCTTGTGGGCTACCATCGGGCCCACTTCACAGATTGGAAACTGAGGCCCCTCGCGGTAACTTTCTTTCTCAGGGTCCCTCAGTTACAGCTAGAAGAGGGCAGATCCCAGCCAGCTTCAAAGTGAGGCTGTCACCCCACTGTTTCCAAAACACTTGGCCGAGTCTGGGCTAGTCACTTCACTACCTGGCCTCAGTTTCCCTACTGGTGAAATAGAGGGTGAGCTCTGAATTCAGCCGCCTTGTCCGAGCTCGTTAGGGGGGCCTCACAGGGAGTTGCCTTCTAGCCCTACACCAGAGCACTGCCTTCCAAGAACTTGATTCATTTCTCAGGTGTGGAAGGAAGATTGGAGATGCTGGAGGGGGGTTGGTGAGGGTAAGATGTGGATGGGTGCAGATGACCGAATGGATGGAAGGTAGCAGTAGGGCAAACCAAGCTGATGAGCTCAGCCTGCTCCTCTTCCTTTCCAGGCCTCTACCTTCTGACCATCTTGGTCCTCCTAAACCACGTGGTCGACCTCAGTTTGGCCAGGAGCCTCCCCACAGCGTCCCCAAGTCCAGGAATGTTCCAGTGCCTCAGCCACTCCCAAAACCTGCTGAGAGCTGTCAGCAACACGCTTCAGAAGGTGAGTTTTTCAATATCCTTGTCCCCACTTTGTGGCCTTTCTAGGGAAGGGGTTTCTCTGAACCCCTGATCACCTGAAAAGAACTGCAGAGAAATTGGGGACGTTAATCAGGAGCCGTCAGGATGGGGAGAGGGAACTTTACAAAGGGCCCAACTATTAGCTAAAGAGTCTCAATGAAATTGTGTCTCCAGAGAAGGCAAGAGTGGTAATAAATTATAATGGCACTCATTTTGGCTATGTCTACACAGAGGAAAGTGGATATTTACAGTGTTCCCTGCAGCCTGCCAACAGAGATGGAATTGTGTCAGGCCCACACTCTTTCTCTGACACACTTATCAATCCAGGAAAGCGTTATTAGGTGCAGCCCCTGTGCTCCAGGGGCTACAAAGATGAATTAGATTTGCCCCACGCATCACTCACCAGCTTCCAATGTGGTGACACAGTTCTTTGTCTGAGCAACATGTTCCCAGGGGCCTGTGACAGTGGGTGTGTCACGGGTTATCTAATACAATTTACAGCTTCATTCACTTATTTAGGTTTCATATTTTAATGCAAAAACATCCTTTTTTTTCCTTTTGAAAGTGCTTCTATACCTACACCTTCTGCTGGAACAGCCAAAGACTGATGTTTTAAAAGCTGTCTTTTGGCTCCCTGTTCTCTGGTAAATCTTTCCTGAATATTTTCTAGCTTGTTGTTTTATGACTCTCTTAAAATATACCCAAGGCCACAAGGCCTTCTTAAAGAATTCTTTCCCCCTTCTAGGCTTTCACAATGCCAATTGCTCCTCACAGTTCAGTCAATCTTAATTAAAAAGGCAGCTCAGCAAATGAAAACTGCAGAGAAAAGTTCTTGGACTCCTGAAGAAAGTTTCCATCTGGATAAAATTTAGGAGCTGCAATTTAAATAGATGCTTTATGTGAAAAAGCTAACCCTTCGACTCCCCAGTACAGCTCTAAAGGTCAAAAGATTGCAGGACTCAACTTGATAGTTTTTTATAGCGTTCCTTTGTCAAATTTGCTAGAACAAATCAGCTGGCTTCTTACAGAAGAAAGAGGTGGCAAACGCATGCTGCTCACAGCCCACAGATGTGTGGAGTTTGACCCGGACGTTTTGTCTTTGATTTTGAGTTTGATACCATTGAAAAAAAATGGGCCTTTTATGTAAGAATCCAAATTTCCAGCTTCTCTTGAAGAGAGAAGGGCCCATATTTCCAAATCCAACTCTTTACCACCTGCTCGGGACGGCGGCTGCCTGGGTGCTTGTGTGTGTGTGTGTGTGTGTGTGTACGTGTGTGTGCGTGTGTGTGTGTGTACCTCCAGGAACAGTGTATAGCTCCAGGTTGCTGCTGTAACTAAATACCTCAAAGTAAGGGGCTTCAAACAACACCAATTTATTATTTTATAACCCTGGAGTTTGAAATCTGAAATAAGCTAGAATCCAGATGGGAGCAGAGCTGTGTCCCTTTCTGGAGACCCCAGGGGAGAATCCATTTTCTTGCCTTTTCCTGCTTCTAGAGGCAGCCCACAGTCCCTGGTAAATGGCCCCCTTCCAGCCTCAAAGCCAGCAGTGGCCTGCTGAGCTGCCCACACGATGCATGACTCTGACGTTGACTCCTGCCGCCTACCATTTATAGCAACCCAGCAATGACATTGGACCTACCCAGATAATCCAAGATAACTTCCCAATTTAAAGCAAGCTGATTAACAACCTTCATTTCATCAGCCACTGTAATTCCCCCTTGGCCATGTAACCTCTTCTCCAGTTCCAGAGGTTAGGAAGTGGATGGAGGGTGGGGGGATGGGGCATTATTCTGCTTACCCCAGAGATTTTACTACTTGTTTCCAAACATGCTCTGCATCTCAAGCCTTAATTATGGCTCCTGCACTTCCCTTTGCCTGAAATTTCCTCTCCTCTGCCGGTAGGCCTTCTAATCCTCTTAATGCCGATGTCTTCTCTCTGGAGAAGACTTCATACCCTTCTCAGTACTTCTTACATGCTGACATGGCTCCTTGTCGTTTGGGCACTTTCCTGTCTCTGCACTTGAACTTAGAATCTGGGAAGGGAGCGGGGGATGACAGTCCTCTTCTTCGTCCTGTTCCTTAGTACCGTGGGTCCCCCCTTCTCCATGGAGGATACTTTCCAAGACCCCCAGTGGGCCTCTGGAACCACAGACAGTACCGAATCCTATATTGTGTTTTTTCCTATACACACATATCTATGATAAAGTTTAATTTCTAAACTAGGTACAGTAAGAGATTGACAATAATAATTGATGATAAAATAGAGCAATTATAAGAATTTAAGTTAAGGGAATGTGGTTTCTATGTATTTTACTGTACCATACTCACCCTTTTTCTTGTGATGATGTGAGATGATAAAATGCCCGTGTGATGACTTGAAGCGAAGTGAGCAGCCACAGGCATTGTGATGTGCTGTTAGGCTACTGGGAAGCTTTTGACTCTGAGCCGGAAGGAAGATTACCTCCTTCCAGACCACGGTTACTGGCAGGTAAAGTGAAGGAAAGTGAAGCCACAGATAAGAGTAGGGGGGACTCCTTGGACACCTTAGGCTTGATGAATGGAAAAACGATCTCAGTCTTCAATCAAATTTACTGACTTCTTAGATAAATTTCATAAATCTATTCAACGGTGCTTTCCAGCGTGCTTCTAAGATGACATCCGTGTGTGTGGTTGCGTGTGTGTATGTGAACCACTTGTCTTTAGGTTACATGTTTGTTATATCCATCAAGTTGGGACCTTAACAGTTCTGCCTTTAGACATTCTGCTTGAAAAGGATATTCATAAAACCCAGGTGCTTTGACAAAAGGGAAAAAACCTGTTTTCACCGGAAGCAAGTGTCACAGCATGGTGTAGACGCTGATTAGCATAGCCTGTTGAAATGATTTATACTGTTTCCATAATGGAAAAGTGGATCATTCAGAGAAATTCGTCCTAGGCAAAGGGAGAGCAGGGAGGGAGAGAGAATGTAAATGACCTGTTTCCTTTTGTCTTAGGAAGATCCCAGATTTCCTACCTGTCAAAGACGTGGATGTCAGAAGCAGCCTGCAGTGTCAGCTTCCTATAGGGCCAGGTGCCTTATTAATATTATAAACTGGGTTACTCTTTATGTTTCTTACAGGCCCAACAAACCCTAGAACTTTACTCCTGCACTTCTGAAGAGATTGATCATGAAGATATCACAAAGGATAAAACCAGCACCGTGGAGGCCTGCTTACCACTGGAATTAACCATGGTGTGGATGATTTTCTTCCCCAAGCAAGTAACACAGGGAAGAGCTAGGCATCAAACCTCATCTTCTTCCAAAAATGTGCATGTATCGGGTCTCCATCACCAGGAGATTTTAATAGGTTCCACTTCAGAAGCTGAATTTGAAAAAATATGTATAGACATACAACAAATATGTGTTTTACAACAATGTGAATATACTTAATACTATTGAACTATAGTATGCTTAAGAGGAATCAAGATAGTAAATTCTATGTTATGTGTTTTTTACTACAATGAAAAAGATGTGTTTGAGAAAAGCCAGGAAAATGTATATTAAGAATTAATAGTTTTGATGTGATTTTTTTTTTTTTTCTCTAGAATGAGAGTTGCCTGGCTTCCAGAGAGATCTCTTTGATAACTGTAAGTCAGGAAATTAAAGGTTTCAGCCCCTATGATGAATTCATATCATTGATGTCTCATTATTTTTTCTTCTAGAATGGGAGTTGCCTGGCCTCCAGAAAGGCCTCCTTTATGACGGTAAGACACAAATATTGTCTTTCCTCAGATGCAATGCGGGGGGGAAACATTTTCAGCCATCTCAGTGGCTCCTTCCCCATTTTGTCCTATCACTTAGACCCTGTGCCTTAGCAGTATCTATGAGGACTTGAAGATGTACCAGGTGGAGTTCAAGGCCATGAACGCAAAGCTTTTAATGGATCCTAAGAGGCAGATCTTTCTGGATCAAAGCATGCTGACGGCTATTGATGACTTGTTGCAGGTAAGACCTTCATACTACCAGGGAGAGCACGTTCTTCACGCTGAGATGGCTAGTCAGAGTCTGTGATGATTGGGAGAGGCCGGAAATCCCCCTCCTCTGTCCGCTGCCGAGCCTCTCGACAAGGGGCACTCGTGAGTAGGCCTCGGGGAAGACAAGCAGACTCCCGCTTGTTGAGTGTGTGGTACACACTGGGCTCCCTGCAGATGTTTTCACAGATTCTCTCTTACCATCCCTGCAACCACCATGTGGGGTGTGTTCAGAGGAGGAAAGCCAAGCTCAGAGTTAACTGCTTGTCCAAGTGGCTTGTAAGTGGCAGAGCCAGGATTGAAACCCACATCGGAGGGGTTTCACTACTCTTAGCTTCTCGCTCACTCTGAACGCTTGCCTCACTCTGAACACTGAGCACTGAGGGGCCATTAGACGTATCTGCAAATACTATGGGAGAAAACAAGTGGGGCCTGATACCTAGGTGTGACCCTTTCTGAACTAAAATGTGTATGACATAAAACAATGACCCATCACCTGGGATATCCACAACGTCACTCACAGACAAGAACTGGCTCTGTAATTTTCTGAATCACCCCAGCATGGATGCTAATACAAAACAGAAATAGTCACATAAGAAAGAGCAGGGTGAATACCTTGGTGGCCAACACATGGATAAAAAGAAGTATGAGTTCTCTTTTTGTGCCGAATTATTGCTGGAAATACAGCAGTGAGTTGCCTGCAATTATCAAAGAATGTTAGCATCTAGAGAGTTATTTCATTTTCACGTCCAAGATTCAGATGATTTGAGTACTGGAATCCATTCTGCCAGGAATCAGCCAACCGTGCCCAAACCATTCACTCCCATTGGGACTCAGGATTTTCCCTTGTAAAATGGCGTGACTTCACCCACCCTACCTTTCTCTTGGGCTTTTTGCAAGGAACAAGTGGACATATTGATCCCTGTGCAAAAAGAAGATCTTGCATTATGTTATCAAATAAAAGGGTAACACTGAGCACTCCGTGGCCAGGTTTATGTATCTGGCACAAACGAGTGCCTGTAGCAGACAGGTCCGTTACTCTGGGAGTTCCAATCAATAGCGATCCATCACCTCTCTGTTCTAAAAAGGACTTAGCTTCTTAGTATAACATATACAAATTAATTAGATATTGCAGCAGATGTCATCTGAACAGAATTGTTCCTTTTGAAAATGCAACTCCCACTGACGATTTTCTAAATAGCTTTAAGGGTCTTTTCAGAGCTCACTGAAGATACATGTGCTTGGATAATGAGTATTTCTTCTCTCAGGTTCTGCCTGGCCATCTGGCTGAGAGTAGATCTGGGTCGGGTTTAGGAGTTGTAATGAGGAAGTGGGATGCAGACTCTGAGACATGTATTGGCTTCACCCATTTTTACGGATGAATGTTTTAATTGGGAATATCATGTATGTCACCCTTAATATTTATCCTTATAGGCCCTGAATTTCAACAGTGTGACTGTGCCACAGACATCTTCCCTTGAAGAACCAGATTTTTATAAAACTAAAATCAAGCTCTGCATACTTCTTCATGCTTTCAGAATTCGTGCCGTGACCATCGATAGAATGATGAGCTATCTGAACTCTTCCTAAAAAGCTGAGGTCCCTCCAGACCTTAAAGCCATTCTTAAAATAATGTGAATCAAAAATATTTTCACAGGATGTGGGTTAAGAACCAGAAGGGATTGCCTTGACCTGGTCCTGCCTAAGCTAGTATGATCATTCTTATGCTTGTTTACATTAGTTGCCCCCCAAAATCTGAACAATGTGACTGTTCCATCCCCAGGTTGCCCTTGATCAAGTAGACTTCACATTTTCTACAGATAAGTTGTTTTTAAGTTTTCATGAGCAAATTGCTAAAGAGGGAAACGTCCTCACTCAACATGTTCTTCTTTTCCCTTTACTAGAAGAGCAAGAATTTATAAGCTATTTCTGTACCAGAGTGTTTGTAGAAACAAACACTCAAGCATAATTTATTTTAAAATACTTATTTATATAATTTTGTGTTCATGACGGCATGTGAATTAACTTATATTTATTTATGTCATATTTATTAAAGTATTTATTATCAAATGGATTTGAGAAATACCTTATGTTCTAAAAATAAAATGATTGGATAAAATAAGTCTCATTTTTTCTAATATGATTGGAATACGTTAAGCATTAAAATACACATTGTGGGAAAACTGAAAACACCAATGTGAACAAAATTTCCTTGGAAAGAATGTCACAATATTCTTACCCAAGTCCTACTTCCTCTAATCTCTTATTTTAAAAGAGACTTGGAAGACTAGATATGCTTTAATACTAAGGCCATCAAGTGAGTTATGGTATTTGAGAGTATGTTTTGTTCGACATCTACATCTAAAAGTAAAACACATAAAAGTGTTTTTTTCCCCATTAACTGCAGCACCATAACATACTGTGTGCCCTAGACAAATACATAATATCCTTCAACTGGGAAAAACATCATTTAGAGGTCTTCTAGTTAAATTATTCTAATTTTTGTGACCCTTTGGGCCCTTAGGGGGAAGCTGTTTCCCAGTTACAATGAGAAAAATTCTGCATTTGCTTCAAATGATCTAGAACTTCTGCCTAAACCACATGGATAATTGCCACTTTTTAACTTAAGAGATGTGCTCCTAACGACCCAATATTAAATTCCATCTTTTCAATTATCTAAACCATGTGAATTTTAAAAGACTCACCTGGCAAAATACCATGTAATTTAGTGCTCTGATAATCATCTTCCTCCTTCCTCTGAAAAGGCCGTAAGAAAGGAGCTAATTAGGGGGTCCTGCCCCCTACCTCATGTGACTCTTCCCCACCACAGTCCAGCTCATATCCCTGAGGACTGAGAGGGGATGTGTACAGCTACCCCAGGCCCCCTCATCTGTGTGGCAGAATGACTCATCCTGCCCACTGGATACACAGATAGAAGTCATCAGAAACTACATCCCAACACATACTCCCCTTATCTTGAGGGATTCCTCCACAAACTTGAATGACCTGAGAGCGATTCACAGACAGGAGTTTCTTGCCTTAAGTGTTGGGTTTGGTTTTCAGTGGCTTTGATAATGGAAAGAAGAGCTCAATGGCGTGATGGGCCTGGGGCCTTAGAGTTGCTGCCTTCCTTCACTAGGAATGATGACTGGCCTGCTGTCTGTGCCTAGAAACAAGGAGAGGCAAACAGATCATCTGTCTATGGACAGGGCTTGTACAGAGGAACACAGGTGTTACTTTGGTTCTAGAAATTACCATGACCTATGCTTCAGACGCATGACTGGCCCGAGAAACCTCTTCTATTCTTTATTATGTGGTTAGTTCTTCTCTTTTTCCATTTAATCCTGGGCCTACAGTCTACAAGTTGTATAACATGACCAAGTTGTTTTAACCTCTCCTTGTTTCTTCTCCTAAGAAGGGAAGACGATGCTAGAACCTTCCTCAGAGGGTCAGAGGGAGGGTTACGTAGAACAGCTCATGTCGAGCACTAGCACTGTTCCTGACATGTAGTACATGCACTATGAATGTGAGCAATTTTTAAAAATTATTAGTAGTCTTTGGGCTTGGTGACTGGGCCGAATTGGTAAAACCCTCCTTCACTACTATTTTCTTACCTGCGAAATTCAGAAAACTGTAGGTCCCCGCTCAGCATTCAGCACATCAGGGGCTCCCCAGGGGTCTGGTGCAAGCCCCTACCCTCCCAGAATAAAGGATAGCAAGCAAAGGAACATGGTAGGATGGAGATACCTTTCCCCTAAAAATATTCCCCAGTCTTAGCCTGTTAGAGATTCACTTGATTAACAAATTATTTTGGAAAGGAAATAAACAGTGAAAGAATTTCTCACACCTGAGAATGACTTAATCAGAGAATTAAGATGAAAAATCACAGCTGACAGCTGCCCCCCAGAGGGTGCAGAGCTTTAGGATGAAGGAAACAGTTCTGGATAATGGTCTGGCCAGACATCCAAAGGCAGGGATTGGACAACTCAAGAGATGCCAAAGCACCTGAGACAACCCAATGAGGAAAAAAAACATGGGGACAGAAAGAGAAGAAAATCCAGCTTTGTCTGGGGCCAGCACGGACAGAAACTAGTGAGTCCCCTTGGCAGTATCACCCTGAACCGTTCAGGTGCTGTCCTTGTTTGAAGACCAAATACTTGGTTCTACAGCGGGATCTGGCTTCCTAGTTTAGGGCAGAGTGCTTTACAGTATTGCCACGGACTGAAGGTTTGTGACCCTTAAAATGCCTATGTTGAAGCCCTGACCCCCAAAGCGATGGTACTTAGAAGTGAGGCACTGGGAGGTATGTTAGGTCATAAGCGTGTTCTGATGGTAGGTTAAATGCCCTTGTAAGAAGAGAGTGGGAGAAACCCCCCAGCTCCCTGTGGGGACACAGTGACAGGTGGCTGTCTACAAACCACCATGAGAGCCCTCACCAGACACCAAATCCTTGGGTACCCTCACCTCGGACTTCCCAGCCCTCAGAACCATGGGGAATGAATGTCTTTCATTTAAGCCACCCAGTCTGTGGTATTTTGTTGTAATAGTCTCAGCTGGCTGAAATAAATAGAAATTTAAACATCTATTTAAATTTCTTTTAAAAGCCACATTTTCAAAAATTGAATTGTATCAATTTTTTGGTTGAAATGTATTTGGTGAGACTAGGTCAAAAATTTCCGTTGTATTTATGTATTTTTTAATATGATATTAAAAATAGGAATAGCTTCTTTCACCTGGCTGGCTCAGTCATTAGAGCACATGAGTCTTGATCTCAGGATCGTGAGTTCAAGCCCTGCGTTGGACATACAGCTTACTTAAAAATATATCTATATGAAGGGGCACCTGAGTGGGTCAGTCTGTTACGCGTCTGATTCTTAATTCTGGCTCAGGTTATGCTATCAGGCTCATGGGTTGGAACCCCACACTGGGCTCTGTGTTCAGTGTAGAGTCTGCTTGGGATTCTTTCTCTCCCTCTGCCCCTTCCCTCGCTTGCTCTCTCTAAAATAATAAATAAAATCACTTTAAAAATGTAAATGTGATTATGACATCAATTTAACATCAGAAAATATATTCATGTGAACTTTTTTAGAAGCAACATTAACTAATGCTAACTTGGTGCTAACTAAATGCTAGGTGTGTTTCTAAGTGTTTACCACAAATGCATATAATCCTCTCAATAGTCCTACGAGGAGAAACCTTCCCCTTTTTATAGATGAGGAAACTCAGGTAAGAAACCATGGATGCTTGCATGACGAGGAAGTGACACACCATGATTCGACCCTGGGGTGGCGTGGCTCGGGCCTGTGCAGCCATAGCAGCCTTTCACCTTTGGTAGTAGGGGCCCCAGTAAGTCAAGGGACATTTTCATCACCACCATACAAACACCATCATGGTTATCTATACGTGTCTCCTCCTCGCAACACTAGGAAAACTTCAAGTACAGGAAATGCCATGTTACCCACGTCTGTGTATTCTCAGGCCCTGGCACTGAAAGGTGGTAGAAAGCGAGAGAAGGGCAAATCTTCATGGGCTCCCATATGTTTCTCATTTCTTTTTCTAATCTGGGAATAAAGAAAGTCTCCAGTCTTTAAAAAATCAAAGTATTCCCAATTACCAAAAAAAAATTTTAATTGTAAAAAATGCACATGTGTGCTTACTTCAAAACAATTTTTGCGTGCCTATACTGGGAAAAATCCAAAATACATAAGCCTGTAGATACATATATAGCCCACATGTCTACAGCTTGGCATTATGTGGTCACTGTCCTTCAGAAGCCAACCCCTCTCACTGGTGAACCAAAGTATCGTCCACTTCCCCTTGCACCGGTCTCTCTCGACAGTAGTTCCAAGAGGCCCAGGCGATCACCTCACCGGCCGGTTCCCACACTGCCCGACAGGAGTGGTTCAGAGATCCAGCCAAGCTCCCCAACAACCCCCAATAACCCCCAGTAGTCCCCTACCAGAGAAGCTCCTCTTCTGACCGCTTTATCCATGCAGGTTCCAGACGAGATTTCACAAATAGCCTTTACAGCTAAGGGAAAGTCAAAAACTCACTGAACTAGTCCAAGTTTCTCCAGCAGTTGAGTTTTTATAAGTAACAAAACCATCTCTTAGACTTCCCAACTTGCTTGAAAATAAAGCAACACTGTAAATGCATACAGCATACCCTCTTCTAAAAATGAAACTCAAGGGGAGCCTGGGTGATGCAGTCTGTTAAGTGTCTGTCTTCAGCTTGGGTCTTGGCCGCAGGGTCCTGTGATCCAGCACGGCGTCGGGCTCCCTGCTCTGCGGGAAGCCTGCTTCTCCCTCTCCTTCTCCCCCTGCTTATATTCTCTCTCTCACTGTCTCTCTCTGCTGAATAAATGTATGGAATCTTTTAAAAAAATAAATAATAAAAATTAATAAATAAAAATGAAACTCAAGCCAGAGTTTATAGCAAACAGCACAAATGGACTTCCACAGAAGAACGATGGCTGACTAACTCACCAGGAATCCACATCATAAGAGAAACACACTGGATCTAAATTCCACTAGTGGGCTTCAGGGCAGAGCTGCATGTCCTCATTAAGAAACAGGAAAAACCTCAGAACTCCGTGCTCAGAATTCAATCCAGGACCGCAGCTCCAGAGCCGTTACCAGAAATACTCCAACCACAGGGTGTGGGCTAGAAAAGATAAACTCCCAGCAGTTACCCAGTTGGGATCACACCCTTCAGCAGGCCGTGTGCTGCTTTAGCCCCAAGAACTTCCAACAACGGGCAACGGGCAAGGCCAACAGCTGAAAACGACCATCCTCATGAGAACCTCTTGAAAAATCAGCAAATCAATGGCCTCTGCAGAAAATGAGAGTGAAAACGTGCTTCCACATGTCAAAGAACGGGAGGAGAATTTCCCCCTAAAGCAATTCAATAAAATTACAAAATGCGTCCCAAATGTGCAGAAAAGTCCCGTTAGGAAGATGCACAGGTAAGGAACTAATACGAACCCACCTGGTTTTAAGTAGAAACATACCTTCCAATAACGAGGGGGCAGGAGTGTCGCTGTCATTCCTGGAGTGAGGACAGTAGGGGGACAAGGGGACGGGCAGGTTATTCTGCATTTCTGCAAACTCCCAGGTGAACCAGCTCACCATGGTTTATGCTGGGTCCCAGTCCAAGAACTGGAGAGCCGGCGACAAAACCAGCTAATGCCCAAACAGCCAAGATAATAGCAATCGAGAAATATGATGCTTTGTAAGTAAACAATAATGCAAAGGAGACACATTAGTACTGTACAGATTTATTTTTCTTCCTTTCATCCACAGTATGAAAAAGGTTGAAAATTGTTGGGAAACCAGATACATACAAAGCACCTCTGAAATTATGCTTTTCTTCAGAAAACAACTTATAAAAAAATCATAAACATTTAAAAATTCAAGTTATTTAATAAAGTATTTATACTCCTGAATGTTAAAATTCCTTGTTTCCTAAAATATAGGACAATTAAAAAAAAAACTCATAAAGCGACACTGATTTAATTCCACAGGATCCCTGACAATTAAAAATATGTTCTCCCCTATAAAGTGAATCTGTTCTTCACAGGCAAAACAATAGTTTAAGTGTATTTCTCTGATTAATTCATTGAGATTTATTTTATTCTCCAGCTAATGCTTACAGTAGACTGATGGTAATTTATAGTTTCTTCAAATAAGTTAACAAAACATATCCAAAATGTTAATCAACTACGTGCATGATTCTGGGAGAGTGACAATGGCTATACGGACCCCAAAAAACCATTTCACCAATTAACAAGAGCCAATGTGGCTCAGTATTCTCTGGGGCAAATCTTCTTCAAGAAGACATGACAGTTTTCCCTTGGTCCTTCTACAGCGACTTCTGAGTGGCATTTGTCCCCCCAGAAAGTAAATGATCCCAGGGTGAAAGTCAAGAAATGTAGTGCTTGGCCTTGTGATTTTGGAAGGTTGATGAAACTTCCAGGGACTCTCTGACCATCCATCCGTCTTCACCGCCTGAGATAAGATCGCCTCTGAGCGTGCACCCCAATGTGTGATGGGGACAGGATTACATTTCTTCTCATCACTCCAGGTCCAGGTAACATGATTGGTTTACCGATTTAACAGACCACTAGCCAGATAGGTTGGTAAAGTGAGCTATGGAAATCATCCCACCTGAGAAGATACATTGTACCTGGGGGGGGGGGGGGGTTGGTGACAGGCCTGTCACAGTGGGGGCTAAAAGAAAAGGAAATCTCTCTTCATTATTAATATCACGATGAAAAAAAGCTCAACTACATCGGCATGAGTTTAAGCACACTACCACTTAATTGCTTTCATAATTCGCAGACTCCAAAAGGAAAATTACCACATTTCTCACCTGACTGAGTAGAGTCATTTTAAGCACCTTTGTAAGGACAGATATTGGTTGGGGAAGAAGGACATGAGCAGGAGGTGCAAAAAAAAAGAGAAATAAATAAATGAATCTCGATGTTATAGAGATTTTTTCTGCCTTAAGTTGTCTAAATATTTTACATTTTCTGTGCCCCTGAATAATGTGAGCTGCAGAGTTTCCGCCTGTGTGAAAGGAGCTGCCTTCAGACTGTGCAGTTCAAGGTCTCATCAAGTCCATACCCAATTACCAGTTGAAGTGGTCTTTTGCAGATAAAAGTTCCTGAGGCTTCCTTTTTCAGCTCATCTTCCAAACTTCACCTTTCCTGTAAGAAACCTAAAGCAGAGAGAATCAAACAGATTCAGGGATTCACTATTGGGCAGGAAAGGGAGCATGCTTTTATAGACAATCACTTGGAATTTCAAAAACGATCTTCTGTGATAGGTGCATTTTCCTGAGCTGAAGATAAGCCATCGCAAATTCAAGACTGTGGTTACAAGATACTAAAACGTCCTGATAAAAAATGCAAAACTCCACCAACTAACTGGATATTCTGGCCACACACAAAGGCACAAAATATTGGTAAAATTTTTTTTGGTAGTTGTTTTTTTTTTTTGGATTGTTTGTTTTTAACTCAGAAGAGTTTTGTTGTCCTATGTAATGAGGAAATTGGGCTGATCAGCCAGTTTTACGATCTCTTTCAGCGCTAAAAAAAATTTCACAAACCCCTTTACAGTTCTAATGTATCAATAAGTCAGGTGTCTAGTGAGATCAGGAGCAGAGACAAAAAACAGAATAACAACCCATTATAAAGAGCCTGTGAGAGAGACTTTTCAAGGCTTATTACTTTGATGGAAGAGGCTGTGATTATTTGGTTATGACAACACAGAGGCTATTGTCGGCAACAGGCAGAAACATCTATATGCAAATAAGCAGATTTCCACACATGGGCCTCAGTAATTTACAAAATTTCAACATATCCAGGAATATGAATGAGAAAATTGGTACCAAAACTCAATAGTCTATCTGCTTGCGGCTGCTGCATCCAAAATCTACAGAGGAAACATGATCATGGTATCTCAAAGCATCCTGACAGATCACAGGATGATTTTACCATTCACATAAATTTGTGGAGGCATCTACACATTCTTCACATCCTTTTTGGAATAAAAAGTCCAAACAATTCCAACAAAGCCCTCTCTCTGACTTACTGAGGCTGTGGAGAAGTAACACTGCATTCCTCAACTACAGTAACAATAGGTAACAAAGGTTTGAACCAGTTTGACCAACACGCCAAATCAAGCCACACACACAAAAAGAAGTGATTAAAGACAAAGGAAGGAACTGTGTCGTTTTCTGGATTAAGTCTATAAAGTTTAGCCTTAGTCTGGACTCGCCTTTTCTGCTTTTCTCTGCCACTGGAGGCTCACTGGTGCCACCGAGTGGCCTCGCCCAGCACTGCTTCTGCACCACAAGGCCTATGAGGCTGAATGTCTCCAGTACCCAAAGCAAACATCTTTATCCCACCTACCCCCCACCCCACCCACCCACCTACCAGGCCGCTGCCTTTGCCAGCCTTACTACCTGCCTGGAGCTCTCCATGCATTATCTTTTTTCACTCTCACAATAAACCCAGGACATAGAGTTTTTTGCATCCATTTGCCAGAGGGAAACAGAGAGGCTTACAGTTAGGTTAACAATTTGCTAGTCCCAAGCCAGCCAGCACTTGGAATGGGATTTGAACCATTCCTCTGAGCCCGCCCACAAATCATCTTTATTTAGATCTCCACTTACGGCAGTTCACAGGCATACTCGACCTCACCACCTTTCTCTGAACCCAAGCTCACAAATAAACAAGGAACACATTCTATGGTAGAAACTTGCTATTTGCAAAGACACAGCTTGATTCTAAGTAAACAACGAAGATAATTTTCCGCTCACCTTTCAGCACATCTTGGACTTCAACAGAAACGTTCTTCAGGCACTTGGATAAATTCTCGGCTGTGGCATTACCCTGCTCCTTTTCTTGCCACTTCTTCAGCATCCTGAAGTTACACATGGTAACATCTTCTTCCTTCTCCCGGATATCATCAATATCACTAATTTCCAACTCCAGGTTGGCAATGGCAATTTTTATCCACTCCCTCCCCAGCCTCGCAGCAAGAGTGATCAACTGTGCGTCTGTTAACAGGGTTCTGGTCTTTGCTCCATCTAAAAGCAAACAAGGAAGTCCACCGTTCCTCTCAACATGCCAATCATTTATAGCAATTAATAATGAAAATGTATTCTCCTTCTATAAAAAAGGACGCAATGATTTGTAATATTAACTGCCTGTAAAATATATTTAAGTGTCCAAAACTCCCTGTTTTCTAAACGATTATAAGGACCAAAGGGAATTATTTTGTGCAATAACATTAAACCAGGGTATAATGTTCACAATGGTAATTCAGTCACTCAGAGAAAGAGACTGTTTACAAAGCAGCACAAGGTGGGTTGGAATAAAAAAAAAAAAAAATCAGACACCAAAAATCATTTATACAGCCCCAAAAGAAAAATATACAGTTACACCCTGCCCAGCTCTGTGTCTTTATCCGAATGTAAGTGCCTCACATAGATGCTACCCGAAGGGCCAGTAAAGCAAGCAGCAAGACATCCGAATTGAAATCTCCATTATGCCATTTCCTGGCATTTGGGGGAAAAGCACACCCCACAGAAGAGTCATGAGATGGTATCTGTAACATCTGTTGATCTCTAAGAAACAGCATCATAAGCTTGGAGGGACACGTTTGCCACTGTTAAACCATAGGCCCCATGAAAATTATGAGCCTTATAACTAAGCTAGATTTTCTCTTTTCATGTGTTTCAGTTGGTTGTGCAATAGTGCAGCAAAGTTCACTGGTTGCCTACATTCAGGGAAGGATCGGTAAAGGGATTACAAATACTAGAGGTGAAATGAGAAGGGAGAGGTAGCATACTTTCTGCCCTTCCTCTAGAACCACAATATTTCGGCTCATCTGCCGCTGACAATTTACTAATAGGAATGTAAACTTTGCACTGAGACCTTTTCCCACCTCACAGATCCTTAACCTTCTAGATTGAAGAATGGGGTCTAAGCCACGGCCTGCGCCCTCTAGTGGCTTTTGGAGACATGGTGCATCGCTCCTAGCTCTCCCAACTGCTGCTGCTGCAATGAAAGCTGCACCGGGAATCCAGGAAAAATGCAAGTTCTCAGGACCATCCCCAAATCTACTATTTCTGATTCTGAACCTAAACTTTAACAAGATCTCCAGGTGATTCTACGGAGACTGAGTGCTGACCATATTTAAAAAGCATCAATCACACTGACAGAGTGAGTAAAACCACCAGAATGGGGGTGACTCCGTATCTCAAAGAACATTGTGTAAGTTCCTAAACTAAAGCAAATCCTTACACCAAGTCATTTTGATACCACACTGTCAACTCCAAAAAGGCTGGAAATCCTTACTCCTTCCAGGTACCATTTAATCATTTTAATTCTATTTCTACCTACTTGCTATTGGAGATCATTTTAAATAGCCAAAAGTTAAATGCATATAACAAGAAAAACTTTTCCAATGTATCAGTTTAATATAAAATGGATCCCAGCTATAAGATGAACACGGTCTGAGGATCTAATGGATAACATAGTGACTAGAGTTAATTCTGTATTATATACTTGTAATTTGAGGAGAGTAGATCTTGTGTATTGTCATCACCAAAAAAAAAAAAAAAAAAAAGTGAGGTGATAGATGTACTAATTAACTTGACTGGTAAATATTTTACAATGTATATGTATATCAAATCATCACATTGTACGCTTTAAGTATAAACAATTTTATTTGTCAATCATATCTCAATAAAACTAGGAAAAAATATTCCAATTTAGTTAGGTTTTTAAAATAATTCTAGAGCCTCACTTATTTTGATGTTTACTTAACAAAACAACAATAAACATTTCTACAGTGATACATAGTAAAAATTATCCACATGTCATCCTCACAGTCTCCTGTTCTAGAAAGTAGAAAGTATCTTGCTTTACTTTACAGAGAGTTTAACTGCTTTCAGAGATTCATACACCTTACAATAAAAAAAGGTATTTTGATGAAGCAGTTAATTTAGGGAGTTACTGGAGGCCCCTGAAGCCTTGAGACCTTGAGCGTCACATAATTTGAGTCTGTTTTTAAACTTAAGTTTGTAAATTCTGGCTGGACTTGAATTTTGAGCTACATACTCCATCTTCTGGCTGCTTGGAGTACTGTTGTTAAACATTTTAAATCTCTATCATATTTTCACAACTATCAAGCCTTGGTCTCTGCCATTTAATTGTAAGAAATTGAGACTTGCCTCCAATAATTGAGCTGGAGGCTCTTTACCCCAGAGAGAGCTAGTAACCATGAAGCCAAGGAACGCACACATGGCCATTCAGTGTTTCATTCATTCAGTCGGCGTTCATTATCTTCTACATAAAAGGCTCCATGCTCATTGCTACAGGAAAAGTAAAGATGGCCTGTACCCTTACAGACTGTAATGGAGCTCCCCCTGGTGCCCCATTCTATTTAGACTGGATGGAGGGGAGAAGTGGGGACTCAAACTGGAAAAAGGGTGGGGCAGACCAAGCAGGACCCTTCCCCAGGCCTGAGGAGCTGGGACACAGAGAGGGTATCTGGGAGGGCAGGCACAACTGGGATGTGGCCCCAGAAGACTGACCCAAAAACAGGGGCTTGGATGAGTATCAATGGGGAAAACCAGGGAAAATGATTCACAACCAGTGATGACTTTTTTACACACCTGAAGAGTCAACCTGCTTCATTCTCTTGTCATAGATGTCCTCATCAGGTAAGCTGCTAGTCATTTTTCGTCGCCTGTTACCTTTAATTAAAAAAAAAAAAAAAAAAAAAAATCACCAAATTGGCTTTCCCTTGTGTTTCTTATTTTCTACCTACCTTTAACCTGGATTTTTAAAGAAATCATCATTCAGGTGGAAACAAATTGAAAATGAATTCAAAGGTTTTTTAGGCGACTAAGAGAATAACAGAATACTTAGCAGACTGTAGCAATATCACATTTGCCCAGCAAAATATAAATTCTAGTGGACAGAAGGAATAAAAGAATAGGTTAAAGGGAGCCTGGGTGGCTCAGTCATTAAGCATCTGCCTTTGGCTCAGGTCATGATCCCAGGGTCCTGGGATTGAGCCTTGCATCAGGCTCCCTGCTCGGCGGGAAGCCTGCTTCTCCCTCTCCCATTCTCCCTGCTTGTGTTCCCTCTCTGTGTCTCCCTCTGTCAAATAAATAAAATTTTTAAAAACAAATAAGTAAATAAAAGAATAGGTTAAAACCCACTCAATGTCCAGTTAACTAGCACTTACCATTTGTGCTTCTTTTCGAAATATTCTGATTCTGATCGTGCTGAACCCAGTCACCTGTTAAAGTATAATAAGCAGCAATGGGCAACAGGCAAAATTTGACTTAAATCAATTTATCAAAGTATATAAAGCTCTAGAGTCTTGGCAATCTCTCTGAAGTTCAAATATGAGTTTGGGATTATAACTTGGTATGTATGCCAACGAGCATATATCTTTGAGGTAAATACTGAGCACTTGTTCCAGCAGGTCCTACAAGGCAATTTCCCAAACTCAAGTCATCTGCATATAATTATTCGGATTCTTACCAAACCCACATGCCAGGTGAAAAGCTATTTATTCACATCTCTAACTACTGCAAACAGAACACTGGTATCACTTGCTATATCGATAAGGAAGTCATAAAGATAAACATTGTTTATTTCAAATTGTACTTACATGTACTCCACCTAAAACAAACTCATATATTATTGTTCTGCACTCTGGAACACTGTACTTGGGGAGTTCTGTCTGAACACATCATTGTGACTCTACACCACCTCCCCCGTGTGAGATGCAGTCGCTGCTCTCTAAGGTAACTATGCCTCACCCAGGCCTTCTGTAGGTCCCTAGAGCGATCTCAACCAACCATTAGGTTAGCCCTTCCTCCCCTACAAAACAGTGGAGCCCAGAAACACCTTACCATGCAGAGTATTATTAAATGTTTTTAAAAACCAAGCATAAGAGGTCTTATAAAGTGGTCTTTAAAATGACCAAGAGACTGGTTCTTAGCCCAGAAAACATGTTACTCAGATTGCTACATATTGAATACCTCTATTAAAGTACCATTAGCTGTGACCAAAAAGTTAACGTCTTTCAAGCTCATTTATTTGAACAAATAACGAAAACCCAAAAAACAACACAATCCACAAGACCCAGCCCCGACGAAGATTATGGGTAAATAACTTTGGCTCAGATAAAAGAGCCTGCTTCAAACTAGCTAATTTAAGAGTATAACACTGAGAATAAGAATCAATCCCATCTACCAAAAAGGCTCATGCTTAAACAAGGACTGAGAATTCCGAAAGGCTTCGATCCCGTTTCTCTGTTAGAGTATAAAGACAGGAGAGGAAATGCAGACCTAACAGGCAGCAGTCTGCACGGCAGGAAGACATACAGGTGTGCCCGGCACACAGCACCCACACCACGTCATCACTAGCAGAGACCTAATTCATCTGTCTATCCATGACCCGATGAGTACAAAAGAAACTAGCTGAAAATGGACTCAAATATTGTTCAGATGTTGAAGAGGCTTACAGAATACTTAACAGATCCTTGTTGTTATTACTTTTGTATAACAAATAAAAATTCTGGAGGATGAAATGAATAGAAGAGTGGGTTAAAACTCGATATCCTGCTCATGGCACTTACTACTTATGCTGTTTTTTGAAATGATACTGGATTGCGTATGATTACCGGGAAAGAGTTAAGGTATTATAATTCAAAATGCAAACGATGCAAAAAATAATTTCTACTACAGACATGTGGCACTGACAGGAGGGAACCCTGTGCCATTTGTGAAGGAAGCTACAACAGCCACAGGCAGGTTCAGAGACCTGTCCACACTCCCACAGAGAGCTGGTCAATTCTAGGGCTGGAACTAGAACCCAGAGGACCTCACTCCCAATCCACTCTTCTGCTTCCCTTTTAGCTCCAAAATGTGCTCACTAGACACATGTCTGTTGTTTTAATAACCTTCTTCAAAGAGAACTGGAGGTCAAGGTCAGACCTGCCTGAGGAGGCAGCTAAGGGCAGCTAGGGGGTGTGCCTCTCCATCTCCACTCTTCCGGAGGCAGCCCACACCAGCGGCAGCCCTCTCCAACTCCTCCCAGGGCAGGAGAGGATATTGAAGAGGTTGTCACCGGAGGACTTCCCAGCACCAAAATCTTAAACGAGGAAAAGCGTTTCCACCGCAGAGCCATAATCACACAGCAGGAGCGACAGTTCGCTGATCAGATAGACAGGGGGACGCAAATGAGGCAGGAGATCAGCCAAAATGCAGATGTACATCCAGGTCATGGGACAGACTTTGTCAGGATGTCCCTCATTCATATTAAAATGTATGAGATTAAAAAAAAAAAAAAAAATGTATGAGATCCTCGAGTACAGATCCTTTACCTCTTTGGTTAGGTTTATTCCCAGGTATCTTATGGTTCTTGGTGCTATGGTAAATGGAGTCGATTTTCTAATTTCCCTTTTTATATTTTCATTGTTGTGTATAAGAGAGCAACTGATTTCTGTGCATTGATTTTGTATCCTGCCACATTACTGAATTGCTGTATGAGTTCTAGTAGTTTAGGGGTGGAGTCTTTCGGGTTTTCCAAATAAAGTATCATGTCATCTGCGAAGAGAGAGTTTGACTTCTTCTTTGCCAATTTGAATACCTTTTATTTCTCTTTGTTGTCTGGTTGCTTTTGCTAGGTCTTCTAGTACTATGTTGAACAAGAGTGGCAAGAGTGGGCATCCTTGTCTTGTTCCTGATCTCAAAGGGAAGGCTGTCAGCTTTTCCCCATTGAGAATGATATTTGCTGTGGGTTTTTCATAGATGTATTTTATAAACTTGAAGAATGTTCCCTCTATCCCTATACTTTGAATTGTCATAATCAAGAATGGATGTTGTATCTTGTCAAATGCTTTTTCTGCATCAACCGAGAGGACCATGTGGTTCTTTTCTCTTCTCTTACTGATTTGTTCTATCACATTGATTTGCAAATGTTGAACTGCCCTTGCATCCCAGGGATAAATCCTACCTGGTCAGGGTGTATAATCTTCTTAACGTATTGCTGGATCCTATTAGCTAGGATCTTGCTGAGAATCTTGGCATCCATACTCATCAGGAATATTGGTCTGAAATTCTCCTTTGTGGTGGGGTCTTTACTACAGAACACTCATGAAAGAAATTGAAGAAGACACAAAAATATGGAAGAGCATTCCATGCTCATGAATTGGGAGAATAAACACTGTTAAAATGTCTATCCTGCCTAGAGCAATCTATACTTTCAGTGCCATCCTGATCAAAATTCTACCAGAATTTTTCAAAGAGCTGGAACAAACAATCCTAAAATTTGTACAGAACTAGAAGGGATTCCCGAATTGCTAAGGAAATGTTAAAAAAGAAAAACAAAACTGAGGGTATCACATTGCCTGATTTCAAGCTTTACTACAAAGCTGTGATCACCAAGACAACATGGTACTGGCACAAAAAAAAGACACATAGGCCAGTGGAACAGATAGAGAGCCCAGATATGGACCCAAAACTCTATGATCAAATAATCTTTTACAAAGCAGGAAAAAATATGCAGTGGGAAAAAGACAGTCTCTTCAATAAATGGTGCTGGGTTAATTGGAGAGCTATGTATAGAAGAATGAAACCCGACCATTCTCTTACACCGTACACAAAGATAAACTTGAAATGGGTAAAAGGCCTCAACATGAGGCAGAAATCTATCAAAATCCTAGAGGAGAACAAAGGCAGTAACCTCTTCAACATTGGCCACAGCAACTTCTTTCAAGACATGTCTCCAAAGGCAAAGGAAACCAAAGCAAAAATGAACTTTTGGGACTTCATCAAGATCAAAAGCTTTTGCACAGCAAAGGAAACAATCAACAAAACAAAGAGACAACCCACAGAATGGGAGAAGATATTTGCAAATGACAGTACAGACAAAGGGCTGATATCCAAGATCTATAAAGAACTCCTCAAACTCAACACACACAAAATAATCACGTCAAAAAAATGGGCAGAAGATATGAACAGACATTTCTCCAAAGAAGACAAACAAGTGGCTAACAGACATATGAAAAAATGTTCATCATCATTAGATATCAGGGAGATTCAAATCAAAACCACCTTGAGATATCACCTTACACCAGTTAGAATGTCCAAAATCAACAAGGCAGTAAACATGTGTTGGAGAGGATGTGGGGAAAGGGGAACCCTCTTATACTGTTGGTGGGAATGCCAGTTAATGCAGCCACTTTCGAAAACAGTGTGGAGATTCCTTAAGAAATTAAAAATAGAGCTACCTTATGACCCTGCAATTGCACTACTGGATATTTACCAAAAAGATACAGATGTAGTGAAAAGAAGGGCCACCTGTACCCCAACGTTCATAGCAGCAATGGCCACAGTCGCCAAACTGTGGAAGGAGCCAAGATGCCCTTCAACAGACAAATGGATAAAGAGGATATGGTTCATATATACAATGGAGTATTATGCCTCCACCAGAAAGGGTGAATACCCAACTTTTGTATCAACATGGACGGGACAGGAGGAGATTATGCTGAGTGAAATAAGTCAAGCAGAGACAGCCAATTATCATATGGTTTCACTTACTTGTGGAGCATAACAAATAGCATGGAGGACATTGGGAGTTGGAGAGGAGAAGTGAGTTGGGGGAAATCAGACAGGGAGACAAACCATGAGAGACTGTGGACTCTGAGAAACAAAGGGAGGGTTTTGGGGGCGGTGGTTTGAGGGAATGGGTGAGCCTGGTGGTGGGTATTAAGGAGGGCACGTATTGCATGAAGCACTGGGTGTGGTGCATAAACAATGAATCTTGGAACACTGAAAAAATAAAATAAAATTAAATTAAAAAAAAAAAAAAAAAGGCTGAGATCCAAACCTCAGAAAGGTAAGAGAGGGAAAAAAATAAAACCCAAACCCTCTATTGGCTAAGCCCACCTGCTGCCTAAAGCGTCCACACCTCACTGAACTACCCAATGACCAAGGGGTCTGGCTGTGGGTGCCTGAGAACCAGAGCCTCGCTGGACTCTTCATCTCTTAATCCGATCTTTAGATGTTATGGTAACGGAACAATCATCCTACTTGTTTTCTTACCCCCACTGCCCCCCAAACCTGAGTTTTCATTCAAGATTCAAAACACTTACATTCTCTCAGTTTTGCTTTCCACACAATTTCCTCAGAATCCATTTCGACTAGAAGTAATTTAAATTCCACTGGTTGCTCCAAATACACTTCAATGTAACTTTTTAATTTTAAAAGTGAACCATCAACAAATTCAATTTCCTTAAAAAAAAAAAAAAAAAAGAGTGATTTTTTTTTTTTTTTTTTAAATAAAAGCTGCATTAGTTGGCAACATAAAATGTCAAGTAAGGAATGGTAAAGGGGTCAGCGCTGACTGGAATGCTTACTTCGATTCTGATCTCATCCCGTAATCACAGATCCTCTGACTCTCCTGCTTCTTCCAGCCCTTCTTTACTCAGACCTGCTTTTCTCCCTCATTGAGGCTTCCAGTACTTTGGCCCGATTTTTTTAAGGTGTAAATTTTCAGCGCTTTCTTGGGTTCAGTGTTTCATGTTCCCAAACTAATCACCCTTTCCTAAGTGTTCTTAAACTCCCTCACTGGTTTCACTTCAATCATTCCACAACCTGGAAACGATTTAAAGACATTTACAGAACCACACTGTTTATTTCGTCCGCATTCCTCACTGAACACCACCTTGCCCCCACAAACCCTTTCATTGCTATTTTATGGATAAAGATCTCAGAGAAGCTAACGAACTTGGCCAAATCCACATCTAGGAAGTGGGAGATTTGAATTCGCACCTACACACAACCACTACACTTAACCACTACATAGACCGCCCTATGCCTTGGACCTTCTCTCCTCTCCAGACACTAGCAAGTCTGCAGGGAGAAATGTACTTAAAAAAAAAAAAAAAAGTGGGCGCCTGGGTGGCTCAGTGTGTTAAACCACTGCCTTCAGCTCAGGTCATGATCTCAGGGTCCTGGGATCGAGTCCCGCATCGGGCTCTCTGCTCAGCAGGGAGCCTGCTTCCCCCTCTCTCTCTGCCTGCCTCTCTGCCTACTTGTGATCTCTCTCTGTCAAATAAATAAATAAAATCTTTAAAAAAAAAAAAAAAGAAAGAAAGAAAGAAAAGAAAAGAAAAATCATTGAACTACACTGAGCATCACCTTTAAAAACCAACATTCCTACCCTGTCCCCTCCCTTTCCATTATAAACCACTAGCATTATCCTCGCCATGGATCACCAAGGCCTACAAAGCCAAGAGCTTTCTCTCCCAAAGCCCTCTGCATTCCCATTTCCCATTCCCATTTGTCTGGTGCCTGGAGCCCAGCTGCACATCCCCATCATCTCACTTAGGCACATTCAGTTCCCTCTTCCAGGAAGGTTGTCTATCCTGGTGAATCCCTCTCCCCTCCAACCCAGAACAAATGTCTCCACATAGGAACTCTGCACGGAAACCCACTGCACCCATCTCTATGGTAATTCATTACACATTAAAATTATTCTTTACATGACTATAGTATATCTCTCTATATCCTAGCATCTTTTGAAGGAAAAGATCACAACTTACTCATTTTTTAACTTTTAGCTCTTATCCCAGACTGACTTGTAATAGGTACTTTTGATATATGTCAGTTAAATAAATCACGAATGGTCTAAAATCAGTAAGAACACCTTAGATTTAACAGAGTTTCACAACTCTCAGAGTACCCCAAAACCACTACCTTGCATAATCATTAGGGCAATCCTGGGAGATTAGCCCCATTAGCCCAGAGATTTGGTAAAGAGAGAGCACACAATTGGTGACAGAACTGGACTATTTAAAGCCCTCCCGCCACCACCATCTTGTGTAAGTGACACCTCTAGGGACCACCTCAGTCCCTTCCCAGACAGATGGACCATTCGGTGTGTATTATTCCCTCTCCTAGTGGCTCTCAATCTTGGCAGCACAGTACAGTCACCCTGGGAACTTTAACAAGCCCAATGCCGAGACCACTCCCAGAGCAATTAAGTCAGCATCTCTGGGGGTAGGACCCAGGCCACAGACTTTTTTCAAAGCTCCCCTGCAAATTCTATTTTGCAACAAAGGCCAAGAATCACACCATCCTAAACAAACCCTTCGAATTTAATCCCACCCCCCAGACAAGACTGCAGCTGGTGTCTCATGATCACCTTGAGGTGGCACCTGCCAGGGCTTGATCAGCTCACAAGGGCTAGGAATCAGCCTCTCAGATCCCAGTGCAAAGATGGTGGCATTAGGGGCCAAGGGCAGAGTGGGCTCAGGGCCAGGCTCATCTGCCACCTGGGTGTGGGACCCAGGCAGCTCGCTAGCCTGCTCTGCACGTTAATGGAGGATGCTCTCTTCAGCCTCAAAGTTGTGAAACTCAAAAAACACCCGGTGGGAAGAAACCCTTTGCAGCTGGAAAGGAAAGTATGGAAGGCTGTCTGCCCAACCTGACCACTTCTACAGGGCCAGAGGCCTCTGCTAATACGATAATGCAACACGGGCCACCCCCATCAGCTCCCTCTTCTTTCATATTTTAATGTAATGGAATCAAAACACATTTTTAATTTTTCACAGATTAAGAAACAAACAAAGGGGTGTACAAAAAGAATTTCCACAGAGATGTCTAGTTAGCTAAGCTGCAGCACGCAGTCAGGGCACCCAATGAAAATAAGTTTCAAAAATAACTTTGTCACTTACAGGAAACCGAAATCGCCTACAAATGTCATGGTGTATACAGTGAATAGTTGAAATCTACTGACAATTTGCTCCCATAACTATTTTTCAAATGCCTTCCAATAAGAAAAAGCCGATCACCTTGTTAGCAACTCTTTCCCATTAACCTTCAGTGCTCTGTGACTTAAGATTAAACTGAGGGTTTTTATTCCTTTGAAGCTAACACTGTTTGAAGAATTTAATTTAAAGAACTCAAGAAAACGTAAAACCTTTCTAAAGGAAAAAATATTAAATAGCCTATTTCTGCAATGGTGGCAAATTAATTCTGAAATTCAACGGCATCTTTGGAATAAGCTACAAGTTTAGAAAAACTATGGCTTTCCTGTAAATAAAAATGAAAGCAAAATGAATTCTTTTAAAAACCTTCAAAATAACCTTAGCTACAAAATATACATTCCTGCTGCTACTCCAAGTGGTTATTTTTAAGATATATACCTCTGGGGTGATTTCAGCTTCTGGTTCACTGATCAGTCTGTATTTCTTCCCATTCTCCAATAACTTCTGGCAAACAGGAGGCTTGTCAATTTTCATGAATTTCTTAGAGGAGTGCTTTACTGACTTGGAAATATCCTAAAGGCAGAAATAGGTTTGGGCTGTGAAATGCATCAGTAACAACTGTAAGAACCGTTAAGTGCCCAGGCAGTGCACGTGCCCCCAGCATTCTCGTCATGTCCCCCCACAAAATGACCGTGATGGAAACACCTTCAGGCACCCTAAAAAGAAACACCGCAGAGGCTAGTAAATCACCTCGGACCCGCACTGCAAGCTTCTAGGTTTCCAAACCTCTTTCGCTCAAGCACTACAGCCAAAAGCAACCACACACACACCCTGGCTAGCACCAAAAGTTTGCTTCTGAAGGATTTGAGAAAATTAAATGAGTGCCAGCCTTACACGTTTGTACTGATTATCTGTCCATTGTGTGAACAGAAAGCAACTACTCTATTGTACACAGTTCCCCTTGACCCAGAGCTTGCTTCTACCCAGCACTATGTGTTTCCAGCCTTGGCCTCACCACTGTCCCAGACGGGTTACTGATTTTATACGCATAGTTCGAATGCCCCACAAAGGCAAATGAGAGACTTTGGCCCAGGCTCCCTTGTGCAGCAGCTGTAGATGTAGCTGAACATGAAATCTGGGTTTTCTGAATGCAAAGTGCAAGGAAATCTTCCTACACAGAAAAAAAAAGTCAATCCCAGAAGGTGTAAAACTACAGCATCAACAGGAAGCCCATCCTGCCCTAACCGTGCCGTGCGCCCGTTGTTCCAGCGGCAGAATCAGCTCCTCACCCAGCTTCCCAGGAAGGAGAGAGAACACCCTTTTAATTAATTGAATTTACATGGGATTCTTTTGACTCCATTTGAAGACTCGTTTCCCAGCTGAAAGTATTAACTTAAATAAGATTATAGGAAGCATATTTACCTTCTTAGGAAGAAACTAAAAACCTATTACTTAATAGAGTTCTTAAATTTTAATATATATTGCCAATTACAATCAATATAACTTGTGTTTAAAGCCATCAAAACACTATAACCTGAAAACACTGGAGATAGGCAGTGTGACCTTGGAGGGGGCCAAGGGCTGGGTACCCCAAGATGGGCCACTCTGGCATGAAGATTATTTTTAAATAATAAATAATTTAAAAAATAATAATAATTTTAATATAATAATAATAATAAATTTTTAAAAAGCAATCAAGGGTGAGGGCATGAGTGAATAGGTGAAGGAGATAAGAGTACACTTATCACAATTAGCCCTGAGTAATGTATAGAATTGATGAATCCCTGTACTGCTCACCTAAAACCAAGATAACATTGTATATTAACTATACTGGAATTTTTTTAAAAATTAACTAATTCAAACAATTTTTTAAAAAAGGCAACCGAAACACAGCAGATTCAGGAAAGGCTCCTAACCTCCCTGACAACTGACTAAAAGACTTTGGACAGGGAGCTGGCGTGGCTCAGTCAGTTTAGCGTCTGCCTTCGGCACAAGTCAGATCCTGAGATCTAGTCCTGCATCAGGCTCCTCGCTCAGCAGGGAGCCTGCTTCTCCCAATGCCTCTCACCCCGTCTTATGCTCTCTCTCACTCTCTCGAATAAATAAGTAAAATCTTTAAAAAAAAAGAAAAAAGAAAAGAAGAATTCAGATAGAGGACCTGCTCCAGAAAGAGAACTGTCACTAGAGATAACAACACTAGCACATGAACTAGGTATGGAAGACAGGGAGGAACATAGCAAGGCCTGTTTAAGCAAAGTCCTCTATGTCCCATGGCTCTGAGTGGCCCAAGAGACACTTGTTTACCAAACATTTATTCTTTTTCATTTTCCTGTGAGTTGCGTTTCTTTCCACTGAAGTCCCAGACCCCCGCCCCCTTCTGCTTGGATCGGAATGACCACCCTCCCGCAATCAGAGGACTTGGCACGCCCCAGGCACTGACCCTCTGACCTCTCTAGGTGAGTGCCAAATGAGACCCACAGAGGGCAGACGCTTCAGTTAACAAGAATGGGACCCACACACATGGCATCATGTTGGAACCCAAAGTAATCGACACTTATTATTCATTCTCGTTAAATTTACCTTGATGAACGACTCGTTATTGGTTGCTATGTACACCCGAAAAGACAAGGATGGGTTATGATCAATGGCTTTGTAGAGAATCACGGCCCCGTGGTGGTATACAGTCTCTTCACTTTGAATAACCGGCCCCACAGGAGAAAGAGAGCTCACGCGCCATTTGACGTGGGTTGTAGAATGATCCATGGTGGATTCTAATGAGGCCCCAGAACTTTTAACATGTAAGACTTTGAACGTCATATTGGCATTGTGGTCTGTTAAAATATGAAGGTAAATCAGCACTCTGGGCAGGACACGGGTTGCACACACATACACACACATGCACAAAAATTAGACATTTAGGAAACAAGTACTTACGACCCAAGCAGAGGGAATGTGGAAACTGAATGGAGGTGAGACAGGTTGGGTCACATTTAACATCAAACAAGGGTCCACCGACAACCCAGGGTTTAACAACCAGGTCTGCAAATTTGCTCCAGGACAAAACGCAATACTTGATGTCAACTTTTCTGTTAACTTCAAATATCAGACCAGTTTCCGTGCACTGGTAAGTTCCCTCTGTGTCCAACTTCAGTCTGCATTGGACAGATAAGAACACCTTTTTAGTCCTTATGTTTGGTCGGGGAGGATTTCTTAAAACTACTTGTGTTTTTAATTCCATTCAAAAGCACTAATGAAATTCTATAGCATTCTGAAGAAGCATCACTACCAAAGAAAATAGCCCAAGGAAGTACATAAAGTGTGTGAAATTAATTATGTTGTTCTGTGTTTCCCCTACCTGGGGTCATTTTTATGTGTGAAGTTAAGTTACTGATGATGTTTAAGTCTTCTCTATTCACAACTACTTACAAAAACTGTTCCCTGGAAAGCGGCCTGGGGGTCACTTGCTCATTTTGTTTCTGGAGAAAAAGTACACACATAAAAGCAGGTAATACACAAGTAATGTTACTTTCTTAAAGCAAATTAAAGAATCATACTCTATAATGAAAATATACTTACATTTTCAACATTGCAGTGTTCACAGTGAGGTTGGATTTTTTGAAGTTCTAAATGATAGAGAAAAAGTTTTATGTATATGAATGTGGTTGGCATTTTCGAATACAAATTTTTTCGTAAGTATATGTGACAGGATGAGATGACAAAGTTCAAAGGCACATGCCCCTGAGCAATAACAATATTTGGAAGAATATTTTGGAAAATGTCAGTTTATACCTGAATGCGAATGCTCTTTGGGCAATTCCTTCTCCTCCCACTCTTCCGCTGTGAACGAGATCACACATGCATTGGCAGGAGTCAGTCACGGGGTAAATCGTACATGACTCAAGCACCCACCTTAGCTTCCCAACCCACAGAACTTTAAACGTGTATTTAAACACCTCCACACGTCAATCCAATGACACATGAGACACTACGTCTGTCGATCCCACTCTAGGTCTAAAGTGTGAAAACGGGCTTGAATGCGACTCGAGTTTTGGTGTGCCCCATCTCGGCACATAAAACTTTATGTGATCTTTCTCTGCAGCCATCATCCTTACACGGGGCCCACACGTCCTCCTTTCACACAAGCACGGGAGAGCAGCAGAGGAACCAGAGGTAAGCACGTCGCCCTGTTCTTACTCTGAGCAGAAGCTTCCTCCACGCAAGACCCTCCTGGCTCCCCATCTGTGAAGACAAGAAAGGGCATATGAGCCATCTCCTCATCAGTTATTCCTCCCCAGGGCCAGCGTCTCCGCTGGAGAGCGGCAGCCTCCACTGAAGATTCATCCACGGCCCAAGATAATGCTCGGCTGGCATCAGCCCTCCAGCTATTAGGGTTAGACATTAGCTTGGAAGAAAAGAACTGATATCAGATTTTAGGCCTATTTAAACTGGAACAACTGTAAGGGTCTCTGATTTGGCATGCAGATTCCTTCCACACCGATAAAGGCCCTGTATGGTCTGGCTCTTCATTACTTCATCTTCTGCCTGCCTCCCCCCGCACCTGCTGCCCTCCAGTCACCTCCCGCCATGTCTCCACCCCAAAGCACACTCCTGACTTTGCATATACTGTCTCCTCCCACAAATATTCGTCTTGCTTGCCCCCTCACATCTTTGTGGTCTCTGCTCAAATGTGCCCTTATCTGAGAGGCTTTTCTGATACAAATGCACACTCCCCCTCCCTGAAACAGGGCCTGCCTGACATATTCATTTCCTTCAGGGCATCTCCCCACCTTGCACACTGTGGTTTAGTGTCTTCTGCTTCCTGTTTCTCTCCCCCCTAGAATGTAAGCTTCATGAGGACTGTAACCCTAGGGCCTAGTAAGTGCTCAGTCACTATTTTCTGAATGATTAGACTTCCATACTACAAAATATATTAAGAAAGGGAAAGCAGGGGTACCTGGGTGGCTCAGTGGGTTAAAGCCTCTGTCTTCGGCTCAGGTCATGATCCCAGGGTCCTGGGATCGAGCCCCACATCCGGCTTTCAGCTCTCTGCAAGCCTGCTTCCTCCTCTCTCTCTGCCTGCCTTTCTGCCTACTTGGGATCTCTATCAAATAAATAAATAAAATCTGAAAAAAAAATTAAAAAAGAAAAAAAAAAGAAAGGGAAAGCAGGGGCACCTGAGTGGCTCAGTCGGTTAAGCATCTGCCTTCGGCTCAGGTCATGATCCTGGAATACTGGGACTGAGCCCCACACTGGGCTCCCTGCACAGCAGGGTGTCTACTTCTCCCTCTGCCCCTCACCCTGCTCTTGTTCTCTCTCTCTCATATTCTCTCTCTCTCTCTCACTCTCTCTCAATAAACAAATAAAATCTTTTTTTTTTTTTAAAGAAAGAAAGGGAACAGCAATGAATTTTTCTATTATCTACACTGGTCACTAGTTGCATGAGCTTGACCTCTCTGGTGGCATTACTAAGTGTCCCCATGCTTCACTTTCCACATCTATCAAATGGGGATTAGAATAATACCATCCCCCCCCCAAAATTAAGGAAAATTAAATGACCATGCCCTAATTCAGTAAGTGTTACATAACTATTATTAACTATTATTTTGCTACGGTGATAGGTGGGACTCATTAAAAAATTTACAAATTTTAGACAACAATTCCTGTCACTTACGGCAAGACCTAATGTGTCAAATGCTTGGTTTTATATTGTAGACGTCTGAACAACCTCTGGAAGGGTCACCCCATGGGTAAGGCACTCATCAATACATATACAAGGTCCTATGCCATCCCCCACGCCCAGAAGGTACAGACACCCCCCAGGACAGCGCTCCACCCCAGCACACACAAGCTGCCTCATTTGTCAGCCTATCGGGAGCTCCAGCTTTAAAAAAAAAAAAAAATTAAGATCACATGGCAACAGAGATTAAAAGTATTCAGAGTCCTGGACTCAGAACACTATAGATCTGAAATACCGACCACCTCCTGCACCACACTACCCTCCAATCATATTTCCTCAGTCACTGTCCTATAAAGGATCATAAAATTCTACTTTATTGGTTGGCTGTATGTCTGCGTTGTATTTCATCCACAGCCCATGGTTTTCTGCCTTAGGAGCAGAGAAAGTGAAAGAGATCAGAGAATCCTAACCAGCAAACACCGAGCCTCTGACCAGGTCTTCCCAGCCAAAGCAGAGAAATTGATGTAATTCTCCCCAACTTATCAACCACAGCTTCCCTTCAAGCATCGTTGGGTGACCCCAGAGTTCATGCCTGTGAGTAGCAAGCATATCCACTTGGGAAGAGAACGGGTAGGCTGCCCTGTTAGCTAGAGCACAGAGGAGCGAACAGTCCAAGGCAGCCCACCTGGTCTTTCCACCCGACCTGAGAATGCAGGCGAAGAATCACAGACATTTTAACAAAGAGAATAATCTTGGGGGAAGGCAGGACTCTTCCATGACCTGGGGCTCGCTCCACAGACAGGCATCCTCAGCCCGCCCACAGAAGATGCCAGGACACTTGGGACTGCCAGAGAATACCAAGATGTCTAACCCAGCCAAGGGCCAGCCCCTCGGTGCTCCACGTTTTCCCTGCTGACCACACTGACCGCACCAATTCTGAGCCTATCTTGAGCCTCACTGAACACTGCATTCCACCTATGTTGCCTGCCTGGGTGAGGCCCTGGCCCTGGCCTAGCTTCTGGACCCTGAGGGTCCTGACTCTGGACTCCATGTCTCTACGGCCCTTTACCCAGTTATTACCAGGGATAACAGCAGAAACCTGATCCAATGCCAGCTTTCTAGTTTGATTTCTATTTTAATCCAATCTACGGAGGCTGGACTTTTGACTGCATTTTGGAGGATGAAATAATCCATAATGTACAGAGAATTGGGGGTGAGAGGGTTGGCATACATTTTTGCTTTATGGCTATCAGAATATGACATCTCCACGAGGGTGCTACACACTATTACACACATTATCACAGCTTCTCCTCAATGTATAACATGATTGCAAGAACGTACAGTTACCATCACAGGTTCTCCACTGAGAAATTGCAGAGAGAATCAGACTATCTAAGGACTTATGAGCGAAGAGACTTCATTTATTTTAAGTACTGCAAAGGAGCCCTCTGACTGCCCTGCTACAGCATTCAGGGGCAGATCAGAGTCTAAGAACTGGAGGGGGGAGGAGGGTCCTACAGTAAAAAGAAAATGACTTAAAATACAAGCTTAGTCACTCACAAAACTTTCGACAAAAACCATATTTTATATTTAGAATTCCCTTCAAGTGGTTTCATTCTCAAGTTGTTCACGGAGAGCTACAACAGCACGCCAGAAACCCCCAAGCACAAATGGAGCACTTGCAGCGGCAGACAGTCAGTGGGCCACAATCCTGAGCAGCGGGCCCCACCGAGGCAAGCTGCGGCCGCTTACCGCCGGCCCCTCAGGCAGGGGCCTCAGAGCAGCACAGCACATGTACAGTCTTGGTACCGACGCACATCACAGGCACATGCTTTTTTTTTTGCCCTGTGTAGTGAGTTCACATTTCCAAAACACTTAGAGAAGTTTCCTAACGTTCACCTTAATTTTGCACGGGGAGAAAGATAACGAGCAAGTGATCGGTAATGTAAAAATCCCAGAGGCTATCCTCCCCTTTCTTCCTTTCAACAACAAAAAATAAAACTGAGAGGAAGGATATACTCACTTGTTTGTTCTGGTTCTGGTTCCTCATTATCTGCAAAAAAGCAAAGAAGTCTAAATCAAACTCTTTGGACAACCAAGAGGAAACACGGGCTAATGGGAGAACAGGTAAAATGCTTGGCTCTCGCCACCAGCAACCATTTCCTGCCTTTCTTCTTCAGCTCATCCTGTCCTCCCACTTCGCTTGCCAACTGGAAAGTATTTACCACGTAGGCACTTCTTCAGGACTTCAGAAAACCATGCTAGTAATAGGTCCTCAAACCATATAAGGGATGTGTGCGTTACTTTAAAATAAAAATGAAGGCTCATAGGTTCAACCAGGATTCCGTGATTAAGGAAAAGCGTACGTTACTCACCAGATTCACTCTCAGAGCTGCTCTCAGAACTGCTGTCCTCTCCTGAACAGAAACATACGCCAAGGGAAGTTCGCAGTGAATAAAAAGTAAGAACTATTTTTTAATTATATCTATTATAAAATAGATGCAAACTCAACTAATTTCTTCCTAATTTAATAAATTCTATTGAGTCCAAAACCAGTCTGGTTTCTCTAAGAGGGGGCTTGTTTTTCTCTGGAACTGGACAGAACATACTGAGTACGAGCTCCTGTTAACCCTCTGGCTGCGGGAATCACTTCCTCTGGTTGCTGCTCAAGCCCTTCTCAGTGGTGACTCGCCCTCCCTGCTCCCGTCTGGCTCCTGCATTTGCACATCTGGACATGTCACACACACGAGGCCAGTGACACAACTGTGCAGAAGTCCTGGAGTGGGCATGCCACTGACTGAAGCACAGGACAAATGTAGTCCCTATTATCCAACTACTTCTGGAAAAAGTGGCCCCCAAGAACGCTCCCTCCTCCTCCTCACCCCCAACTCCACGTCTCAGTCCACTGCAATCACGCTTCTGTTCCCACAGCTTGCTGGAAATCCTCTCCCTGGTGTCTCTAAAGGACCACTAACCCCCAGAAAAGAACTCCTGCAGGTAGACACCCATCACTCCCTCCTGCCCACAAGACCCTCCCGAGATGTCTGTCCTGGTTCTCCTACCTCTCTCAAAGCTTTCCACCGGTGGCCTTGCCACTCCTCTCTTCTCCCACCACCCCCCTCCCCAGTTAATGCCCCAGGCCCCACATTTCCAGCCTCTCTTCCCCCTAGAGCCCTCAGCAGGCGTGGCACCAACTCCCCAGTAGGATCCCGACCGCCACCTCCAGGGACACCTGGGCCTCTCCTGGCAGACCCCAGGAGCAGCCCAGGCCCAACCTGCCGGCCAGGCTCATTCCCCCACCCCCACTCCTCATTCTCTGTACCTCCCAGTTTCCAGACCCTGCCTCCCCCTCCCCCTAATAATGCTATTAGCATTATTCCCAAACCCTCCCTCCCTATGTTCGTAGGGAAGGAGTGGCAGCAGTTACAGGGAGGAAGGAAAAGATCTGAGAATAATGTCGAGAACAAGAATAATTGCAGCCCACAGCAGCTTGTTCTGAGTGTTCTATGTGCCAGGCACGTATATATGTTAACTTGTTTACATGTATTTACTCATTTTTTTATTCATTTTGTATATGTATACTTTACATATATTTATGTAAAACACTTCACAACGTATTTACACCGTTCTCCTCACGACTGTCCAATCATGAAAGCGGAGGCCAGCCCACTTGCAGGGCTAGAAGCACAGAACAGGGGCTCTCAATGCTCGCTGCACCTTGGAACCACCGGGAAAGCTTTCTCAACACATCCATGCCCGGACTCAGCCCTTCCCTAGAGGTTCTGATTTAGCTGGTCTGGGGTGGGGCCTGAACAGCAGTATTTACCTTTAAAGTCTCCAGATGACTGCCACGTGCAGCCAGGGCTGAGAACCGCTGGCCTAGAATCAATCTATTTTAACCACTCCCCTAGTCCCCAAACTTGAACGCCAGGATGACTGCCGCTCCTTCTCCAAGCCTTTCCAGGTACCTTCCCACTGCCCGGAAGTCCCTCCACCAAGCCTCACCTCTGGAGTTCCCAGGGATCCATGCAAACCCAGCCCAAAGTCACTTCTGTGGTCCTCCTCCCCACCGGCTTAGCCACGCCTCCTCGGCGACCCCTCCTGTCACACGGACCAACTGGCAAACAGTGGCCGCTTGTCTCGCAGTTGGTCTGTGAGGCCTTGAAGACGGAGGCCCTGTCTTATCCCCTTAGTTGGCCAGCACTCACCCTGACACACAACGCTCAAGGTATGAACGAACATTCACCCAGCTTCAAAGTCCCAAGCAGACCAAGACCAGCCTCCTAGTCGGTTTCCTCGCTTAGGGAAACTGCCACCTACCAGTCTGGGGCGGCGTGCCTCCTTCTTCAGTCACTCCTTGCCCTTCGTGTAAGGAGGCAGGCTTGCAAGGCAGCAGTTGGGAAATGCCTGAATGCAACATAAGTAAAATAAATGATCATTCTCGAAAACGGCAAATGCTCCACAGAGTGTAAGTTTTTTAACACCTCCACACTGACTTAGGAGTACCGTACCTTTTCCTTCTGAAGGGGCATTGTGAGGGTCATCACTGCAACAAGAAAAGAAAAAGACTTTGAAAAACCGATACTAATTTTATATAAAATAATTACAAAAATCTTCAAAATGATCATTATATTGTTTCTCCAGAAATGCTGCAAATTAAAGAACTCTCTCCCTCCTCAAAGGTTTTCCTGCCCCTCTCACTCTCCACCTGTGGCCTGACCCCACGTACTGCCAGGCCAAACTCATCAGTGGGGCTTCTTGGGAGTGCACCTGACCCCTTCTGGTCCCATCACACCCCCAGGAGCCAGCACCACACCTTCCAGGCTCACGGGATTGCCAGTCCATGCCCAGCCATCTGGCCTTCCTCTGTCACATCCCTAGGCACACAGTCCTAACTGCCCATCCCGCGCTGGCATCCAGCCCTCCATCTGGTTGCGTGAGTCATCCTCCCTCTCCCTGGTCATCTTGCTCTGCCTCCCTGGCCTTCTTCCTCACATATGGCACCCAAATAGTGAGGGCTCCTGTAGCAAGCATGTAACGAGAAGGCCTCTCCCTTGTCCTCTCCATGCCTGAACTCTCCATGCCCTATGCACATGGTCTCCACTCTCCCTCTCCCCAATCCCCCCTGCACTCAAAGCCACCTGGCTTCTGCTCTCCCACGCTGCCACGGACTCCTGGCCAACAGACCCAGTGGGCCCTCTGCAGTCCTCAGAGACCACGGCCTCACAAGATGAAGCAGGTGGCGGGCTTTTCCGTGGCTTCCGCGTCCCTTCTTACCTGGTCTGCTGCCACCTCCCACCTCCCCTGTGGCAGTGACCTCCCCCCTCTCTGGGTGCTTCACCCCCCCACCAGCCTCCATCAGCCCCCAGGGTAGCAGCAGCTACATGATCAGGAGTCACCCCTGTGCGCCCTTGTCTTCCCACCTCACACCACCTCAGGGTGCCTCTTCACACAGGGTTTCTGATCCTAAATCTGCACCTCCTTCCCAGTCCTCTTCTTGGAGTCCCAGATGCCCAGGGTCTTTAAATTAAATATTTTAAATTAGCTATGCTGTTAAGCGCTTTAAATTAACTACGCTACTACCTGTCTTCAGGGAGAACCTGCTCCTCCTGACCTGTCTCTGCAGAGAATCACATCCCGAGGGCACCTAGCTGGGACCTCGGCCCTCACCAGCTCCTGCCCCCTCTTGCTCATCAAGCAGCCAGTCCTCCTGAGCCTCCCTCTAGACACCTCTCAAATCTGTCCCCTCCTCAGCATACACTCTCTCCCTCAGTTCCAGTGCGCTCCCCTCCACCCCCCCACCCCGTCTCTCACCATGGGCCCTCAAGGTAATTTTCTCATAATTACTATGCATGCCTGCAGTCTCCCTCTCCTGGCTCATCAGTGACTATCAGTGTGGTCTCCTCACACCTTTGCTCATACCCTTCTGTGGCTTCTCACTGGTTTCTAGCTAAACCTAAGCTCTTTGGGAGGGTGCACAATGACCTCCACCCTGCTCTGGTGTCTCCCCTCCATGCGCTCACCCAGAGTGAAAGATCTTCGGTGTCCCAAGCACACCCTGGATCTCTCTCTCTCTCTCTCTCACACACACACACACACACACACACACACATCACTCTCTGTATCACCACCCCCACCTAGGGTCACTGCCTATGGCCTTGCAAATCATGTGCCCCAACTTTGGAGGATCTGTGAACATGCACTCTGCAGGGGGTGTTGGGGCACCTCTGGGAGGTGTGTGTGCAGAGAAGTGACAGCCCGGCCCTCCCCTTGATGCCAAAACTGCTATTCATCATGGAAGAACAGTACTTCTCATGGTATAGTCTGAGGAACATGAGAGTTATTTGAGGTACGCTCTAAAAACTGCTGTTTTGGGCCCACTGAATCAGAATCTTTGAGGAATAAATGAAAAGAGAGGAAGAAAACAACAATGATGTTATTTGCACTTATACATGTTTAAAATCTTTATTTTCTCATTCCATCACCGCAAAAAACGTCTCTGAAGGCCATTTTACTAATGCAGAGACTGGCTCAGACAGCTTAATTAACTTCCTCAGGGTCACAGAGCTAAGTACTAGAGAAAGAGCACCTGACTCTAGCCCTTTATGACTTCAAAGCCCACACACTTGCCTGGCCCAGTGCCTTCCCCCCCTGCCCACCACTCCACCCCCAAATCCCAACCCTGGGAGCAAAGTGAGGACCCAGCCAGCAAGGACGGCTGACCAACTGCTTTCCCTCTCCCTCTTCTTCTCCCATGTCAGTTGGGACGCCCAGATGTTGGTGTTGTAAGCCTCCTCAACTCAAGATTTTAGGTAAACGTCCCCAAATATTTGGTATTTCCCAAGCTCCATGGTTCTAGGAAATATACACATCCTCGTTTTCAGACTTAAATCCTTTTGTTTTTTAATCCTCAACTCTTGCTCAAAAGGTCAGGCCATGGTGGCGAAGTTGTAATTGGGAAATGCTTTAAGAAACCAAGAAAGGCTAAAATATGGTTTTTGGTTTGTTTTTTTTTTTTAAAGATTTTATTGATTGGAGCGGGTGGGTGGCTCAATGGGTTAAGCCTCTGCCTTCGGCTCAGGTCATGATCTCAGGGTTCTGGGATTGAGCCCTGCATCAAATCGGGATCTCTGCTTGGCAGGGAACTTCCTTCCCCCTCTCTCTCTGCTGCTTCTCTACCTACTTAACGATTTCCCTCTCTCTCTCTCTCTGTCAAATAAATAAATAAAATCTTTAAAAAACATTTTTTTAAATAAAAAATTAAAAAATAAAAGATTTTATTTATTTATTGAACACAGAGAAAGACCACAAGTGGGCAGAGAAGCAAGCAGAGAGAGAAGGAGAAGCAGGTTCCTTGCTGAGCAGAGAAGCGGATGCGGGATTGGTTCCCAGCACCCTGAGATCATGACATGAGCCAAAGGCAGAGGCTTAACCCACTGAGCCACCCAGGTGCCCCTAAAATATAGTTTTTAATGAAATGTCTAAAAGAATAAGCCAGATGTGACACCTCCTTTCTCTAGACTCCTACCTCTTATAATGCAGTCACTATGTCTTTTAATTTGAATTATGAGAACATGGATTGAAAGTTTGTCATTCTTATTGCATAAATTATGCCTGGTTAAAACCCACTTCTGTGTTCTCAACAAAACTATTTTTCTCCTTACTAGCACTTTCATTTTCCCCTTTCTGCAGCGGCTTATCTGTTTTCAGACATGTATCCATCTGCTTAGATACTACAACTTTTGCTAAAACCCAGAAAGCCTCTGCATAAAGCCTTTATTTTCTCCATGAAGTAGATGAGAGTGAGTGGTGTACAAGATGAGATTAGTGAGGCCCAGAGGTAGAAGGCCAGCTCCCCCACACAGAGACACCAGGCACCAACCGAGGGACAGTGATGGGGGTGGGGCTTAGACCGGATGAGGAGGACGAAGCTCCTCTCCCCACAACAAGGCAACTCTCTCCCCCACCCCCATCCCCCACCCCGCCTCAGAAAAGCCAGACTCCAGGGGACCCACAGGGCCCCTTGCAACTGAATGAATGCTAGGTGGCCACCCTCTCTTCTATCATGGGCGCTGTCCTAAAGCAAAACCACAGCAACTATCAAAAGAGAGCAGCTAGTCCAAATGCTCTCAGTGTAATTCAGGGACTAGAGAGAAGTAGGAAAGGGGCAGGGACATCTATTTAGCACCTGAAGATCCTTAAATACTGATATGGATTTCATCACTGTTACTAGGTAGAATTTTCCTGCAGTTCCAACACCAGCATCAAATATAAATGTTGCCGGGGAGCCTGGGTGGCTCAGGGGGTTAAGCCTCTGCCTTCAGCTCAGGTCATGATTTCAGGGTCCTGGGATTGAGCCACACATCAGGCTGTCTGCTCAGCAGGGAGCCTGCTTCCTCCTCTCTCTCTGCCTGTCTCTCTGCCTACTGGTGATCTCTGTCAAATAAATAAATAAAATCTTAACATATATATATGTGTGTGTGTGTGTGTGTATATATATATATGTATATATATACATATATATATGTATATATATATATGCGCGTTCCTGAGCTGCTACAGGACATAAAATACGGGCTTAAAAACTTCAAAGTGCTAATATTAAGTGAGTGTTTATTACCTGTTTGTTGGAAAATGTGGATTCTGTGAAACTAAGTGCAAATGAGTAAAACCAGTTGTCAGAATTAAGTCATAGCTGCAATTAAATGAAACCTGAGAGCAACACCAAATCCTCACATAGGTTCAGGACCTTAAAACTTCCAAGAATGCTTTCAGAACCACAAGAGCACCAGTTCCTCACACGAACTCTGCCAGGAAGACGTGGCCAGGACTGCCATCCCCACGTGCAGCTCAGAGGTCTTGCTTGCGTCATGTGGCCAAACCCACCCGGGGCAGGAGCGATGCAGGAGAACCAGAACACAAGCATTCCAAGCTCTCGGAGGAAGCCCCATCTCCCCCCCTTGGCAGCCAGCTTGACTCTGTGCAGCCTGGGCAGGTGACTATTGGGCATAAGAATGATTTCACTCCAATCTGGCTCTGTAAGTAATAAGTCTCCACCTAAAGATTTTTAACAATCCTTAAAGTAAAAATAAAGTCTTACTATGTATGTGTTAAATGTTTGCTGTGTGCTGGAAATTAAGCCAAGGACTCAGCCTTATGTCAATCAGCTCATTTAAACATCATGACCATCTTTTAAGTGCCTAACACTGGGCTAGTAAGTATCCCCATCGCACAGAAGAAGAAATAATGCTCAGAGATCTTGGGTGACTCATTCAAGAATCATGGTCTATCTGATTGCAGAGTCCAAACTTTTATCAGTACAGTTTAACAACAAAAAGCTAAAAATTCTGCCAAGCAGAATAATGACAAAACACCAGTCTTTCTTCCTACTAAGGTTCCTACTGCCGATGAAGATAATTCTCCACTGTAGGTAAACAGAGTTTTTAGGCATAATTACATCCATAATAAGCCCCAAATCCTCCTCTAACTTCTCACCAGAATTAAACCCAAACTAATGGTAACCCCCAGGTTTTACTTCTTTTAGCCCCTATCAACCTTCTAGAAAACAGACCATAACAAGTAAAGTAAAACCCATAAGTAAATCAGTTAAAGAAAGTGAAAAAGATTTTATGTTAGCCACAAACTAGAGTTAAAACGCACAATCATGAAATAACTATACTTCCCAGGACATAGTCCCAATGCAAATAATATTCTCTATAAGACAGATCTCTTTCCCATCAACTCAGAAGAACAAACGCCTATTTACCCTATGACAGGTGCTGCACTAGGCAGAGGGGATATAAAAGTAACACAAGACACATGAACCTTGTCCCAAGGGAGGAAGAAGACAGATCAGAAAACAAATACATTTGTATATGAGTCAGGGAGAGTAAAATAAAAATAAACATAAGTATAATGTTAGCCCAGAGCAGGCTCTGAGGAACTGGGAAGAACTGAGCTCTTATGCTAAGATCACAGGCACATGGCTAACTACATAGCCAATTAAACCATGATGCTAAGGCCATCTTGCATTTTCAAAGAGTGCTGCTTCCCCACAAACAGGATCCTCTAGCTATTAGGCTCAGAAAAAGCTGAAAATGAAAGGAACCTACAAGATCTTCCAGTCTGATGCATCATTCTACAAGGGGAGAGGGAATCTAGGAGAGGGTAAGTGAATATATACCCACGATCACAGAGCAAGCTATAAGCAGACACAATATCACAACTTGTCCCAGGTCTCCTGGTTTCTTCATCAATTTATTCAACTAATACGTGTGGAGCGTGTGTGCCAGATACCAGTAAACAAAGGAACAGGTCTGTGCCTTCCCCAGCCCATCAGCCTAATGGTGAAGCCTGACTTCCTGTATCGGAGACAGGAAGTGCTTGAGAGAATGACAAGAGAGCTCCTCTAAGATTGAGGAATTGGGGAGGGCTCCCGGGGGAAGTGACATTTAAGCTGAACAACAAAGTACAGCAGAAATGGACAGGAGAGAAGAACTGGAAGTAGCGGGGCAGCTCCTGTCTGAGACAGGAAAGAGTGGATCAAGGCCCAGGAACAGGAGGAAAGCAAGTGTGGTCAGGGGGAGCAAAGCAGGGGATGAGGAAGGTCAGGGAGGGGGAGACCAAACTGATGGTAACCCCCAGGAGGCTAGTGGCAATTATTCAGTCTGCTGAGTAGTCTCTACATTTCCATCCTGGGAAGACTGAAAATGTGAAAGCAGAGAAGGAAGTCAATAGTGCAGGATTCCAGAATCTGCTGTCCTCAACGTCTTCCACGGGAACTGCCTGAACGCGTACGACCCTCTGACAACCTGCAGGTTAAGACACTGTTTGTGTTGAGTCCAGAGGCCTAAGCATTTCCCCAAAGAAAACCTCAGTCCCCCAGGCCACAAGAGCCAGTACCCCTGCAGAGGCAGTTGTAGTACTAGGTGACCAAAACCTCCAAGGGAGCTAGGTAACTTTTAAATGACAAGAGAGCTCCTCTAAGATTGAGGAATTGGGGAGGGCTCCCGGGGGAAGTGACATTTAAGCTGAACGACAAAGTACAGCAGAAATGGACAGGAGAGAAGAACTGGAAGTAGCGGGGCAGCTACTGTCTGAGACAGGAAAGAGTGGATCAAGGCCCAGGAACAGGAGGAAAGCAAGTGTTAGGTTCTTCCAAAGGTCCTTAGCGCTGGCAAAGATGGAAAATGCATGGAGCTGGCTCAACCGGCCAGCTCCTTCACCCACCCCATCCCCTTTTTAAGTTACTCCAATAGGAAAAAATAATGGTGGAACTGGTAGGTCTTTGGGTAACAAAAGGCTGAAGGACTCACTGCATATTATTTGTATTAGGCAAAAACTGGAAGGAACTATCATGCTCACTAAGAGTAAGAAATGGATGAACAAAAATGTGACATTATCATATAAGGGAGTACCGTGAGCAAGGACAATGAAAAGAACTGCTTACACCCCACACTGTGGATCCATCCCAAACAAACATAATGTTGCACAAAACAAGCCAGACATGAAAATTATATGCTGCATGATGCTATTTTTAGAAAGTTTACAAACAAGCAAAATTAATCTCTTGTTCCTTTGGGAAGGAGAAACATGACTGTGAGTAATCAGAGTATGAGAGGGCCATCTAGGGTGCCATGTTTTGTGTCTTGACCTGGGCAGTGTGTTACAGAATGTTCACTTGGTGATGTTCAACTTACCATGCTTGTGTTTTCTGTCTGATTGTGTACACACACACAAAGGGTTTTTGGCATCTAGGGAAAGGAAAAGGAAAGTATCTAGAACTTCAGCTTTACACGCCAGAGTTGTGAATGGAGAAGGACCCTGGCTGGTGGGAGGGCAAGATGAAGTGGCTAACTGCACTGGGGATATGGTCTAAAAGGCAGCTAGCTGTGGGGCGGCAGGAACGCGGGGAAACAGTTTCAGGGTTTATTTCCTTCCTCCTCCTTGTACCTGTCAGTGAGAGCTTTGCAAAACGTACTCCAAAGGGAAGTGGGGCCAGGAGAGAAATGGGCTGGAACCATGCTGGCAGGGAGAAGAGAGGCAGCTGGGACATTTCCAGCAGTGAGAAGACAAGAAGGGAAGGAGGAAAAGAGAAAGAAATCCTGAGTGCCCGGAGTGAACAAAGAGAGCTCTCCTGAGCTGAAGATGTGTGGGGTGGGGGAATTCCCATGACTCAACCCTGTTTCTCTTCTCCCCTCCCTGAACAAACAACATGTGATATACACCTGCAGGAATACAGTTATTGCACTGCTCTACTGTAATTTGTTTCCAAGTCTGGGAACTGAAAAAAAAAAAAAAAAACAACAATGAGTGAGAGTGAAGGGGTGTGTACAGCCAAGAAGTCCACAACCCCAGCATCCAACACATGGTCTGGCATATAATTTGCACTGGAAAAAAAGTGTTCATTGAACAAATATGCGACAGAAAGAACAGGGTAGACATAAAGACTCTATGCCTCAGTATTTTTAAAAATCTGTAAGAAACAGTTTAAATGGCCAAAACTGTGAGAAGGGAATGCTGTGCAGCTACTAAAAATTATAAGCAACAGTAGCTAGCATCTGTGGGGTGTTTTCCAGTTTACAGAGACTGGCACCTCACCCTTGGCTGATACTGAATTTTATGGACTTTGTTGCCATACTGAAACATGAAAATGACACATTACGAACAATCTCCCTGAAGAGGCCAGAAAGATCAGAGATGGGGGACTAAGGAGTTTTGGTGGAAAGAGTTGGGGTGGGTCCATATCCTCCAGCAATACCAACAGGGGCTGGTAGTTCTGGGTAGTCAGCAGAAAAATTCAGTTAGCTCTGTTTGTGTAAATAACTGTGTTAATGTCACATACTATATTTCAATTCACTTCTTCTCTTTATTGTTCTGGCAGGGGGAAACTTGACTTCTAGAAAAGATTTAATTCAGAGCTCTTTAACAATCATTCCCAGGACTTGCTGTTGGGTAAATATCCTCTGTAAGCAGTTTTTGATACTCGATGTGGACTCAGTTCGTGTCCTGTGGTTTTACCCGTGATCTTAACCTCAGGAAACCAAATAGTCAAACCTATCTACACACAGACTTTTCTAGGCTGCCTTCCTGACTGCAACAGTGTTTTAAAGAAAGGGCAGTGGCAGAAAAAAACAAAACCTCCCTCCTCCCTGTGAGAAACTGGGCCTGATGTTTAATGACCCGCGAAAAAGTTAAGTCGTAGACACTTTAAACTTGGGCACTCGCTCCTTGCTCTAGTTGTTCCTGTAGAAACTTGGTTCTGCAGCAGTGACTGTCCTAAAAGAAAATTTTCTGCAGTCTGAATCCTTGCTGAGCGTTTCTGCACTGCTTTGGGTGACTTCCTGCAAGCGCTTAACGGCAATAAAAGGATTACCTAAAGGATATATTTCACAAAGTGCCCATCACACACTTGCTGAAATACTACATCCGATGCTAAAAGCTCCTTTTGCAAATGATAGTAACTGGAGAACACGCCCACAATACCCTTAGAGCATCCCCAAACTAGCTCTTAATAAACATTCCCATGTAAAAAGCAGCTACTTTTAAAGGTCTGGTGACAAAGAGGCATTGGCTCCCTTTACAGTAATAGCAGAAATCCTTCAAGCAATGTTAATTGGAGCCTGCCGTCCGGGAGACGTGTTAGCGCCACATCGGGGGTGAGGGGCTGCCGCGGGTAGGGCCGCCACACTTGGGCAAGGTGGGGGCGGGGAGGGGGCGTTAAGGGAACCAATCCTACCCTCGACTTCGACTCAACAATTTAAAAGCCGACAGTGTCTGGCAAAACGCCGGGCACCCTCCTGGAGCGACCTCCCAAGTCCTCTTCCAGTACGGAGGGCGCAGGGGCTCCCGAGAGCTGAAGCCCGGGAGCTAGGGGCAGATGAGGACAGCAGAAACCGAGCCTCGAGGGCGGAGAGTCACGGCGGAGGCGGGAAGCTCGCGAGTCCACCGCGGGGAGCAAGGGGGCGCCGCAGGGCGACCTGCCCTCCACGGCCCCCACCGGCCGCCCGCAGCCGCTCCACCAGGAGGTCGAGAACTACCTCGGGCCCACCTGCCACCGCGGCGGTGCCGAGCCCAGGCGGCCAGGGAAACGCGGCCGCAGGCAACAGCAGCGCCGCCTGTAGGCCCCGCCTCTGGGTCGGGAGCGCCCGGCCTCCGGAGCTGCGCGCCGCCGCCGCCTCCCGCGCGGGCACCTGCGCGCGACCCCGCCACCGCGGGCCCTACCCAGGTGCGGCCCGCCGAGACCCCGGGCCAGGACTAGAGGGCAGGAGTGGGGCAAGGGGGGGGGGGGCGCTGGCTCTCCACGCTCTGGGCCCGCGTGAGGCCGGCGCCGCCGCCGGAGTGTGCTTTGTTTTCGCGGCCGGAGCGGGGATGTCGGGACGGGAGTGGAGCCCTCGCCCCCGCCCCCGCCCGCGCCCGCGAAGGGCAAGGGGAGAGCCCGGGAGGGTCTGGGGGTTGCCGAAGGGAGCAAAGCCTTTTCTGCAACTCCGCGACGTTGGGCCCAGCCGTCGCGCGAGCCCGCTCCGCCCCTTCTCCTTCCGAACCCCCCAGCCCCGCAGATGCGCTCACCTGCTCTCCGCGACCCCCACGCCGCGGCTCATCGTCGCTCTGCAGCTGGGAGGGGGCTCCAAGCGCCCCGGGCTCGGCGCTCAGTGCGCGCCGGGGCGGCTGCTGGAGGGGCTCGCGGAGGGAGCGCTACCCTGCACACTCGGAGGCGGCCGACGGGGGAGGGAAGAGGGCGAGCGAGAGCCACCGGGGGAGGGGACTGGCTGGGAGGGGGTGCTAGGCGCGCATCCGCAGCGGCCGCTGCAGCCTGAGGCTGCCGAGGCTCCGGTAACGGAAACGCACGCTCGCCAGCGGCCCCGCGCGCGCACACTGGCGTGCACACCGGCGTGCACACTCGCACACGTGCGCACACCGGCCCAGTCTTGGCTGCTGATCCGCACCCTCGCCCTGAGGCAACTCGGCTTGATGACCCCAACCCGCGGTTTCTGTGAAGAAGGACCAGCGCCATTCTTTCAGAAGGGTCAGAGAGCTCAAGTCATCCAGATTGGGGCTGGCTACTCCAGTATCTGGGGATTTTCAGCTGGGAACCATGAGACACACCCCCCCCCCAAGAGGTTCCCAAATTTGCTTCTTGGGATCTATAAACCCCCTGAAATTGTCAGGTTTTGAATCTAAAATACAAGTGCCTGGAATGAGGTGCCACAGCTATTATCCGATTAACAGCTGCCTTAACCCCCCCCCAAAAAAACCATGAAGATGGATGGATTAAACCAGTGGTTCCCAAACTTTGCAATGTATTAAATCACCCAGAGAGTTTTTAAAATAGCAATGCCCCACGTAGCATCTCAAACCAATTAAACCAGTGAAGTGGGACCCAGGCAGCAATATTTTTAAAGCTCCCATGTGATTCCAATGCTCAGGAAAGTGTGAGAACCACTGCCTAGACGGTTGGTGGCTCTCACCTATCACTGTTCTCTTTTACCCTGTTTTTCAGCATGGTTGCTTGTCTGTCTTCCATGAAGTGGTGGCTGTCACAGCACCTAGCCCAGGTCTGGCTCAGTACAGGGTGACTGGAGGAAGGAGGCAAAGGCAGAGTCCAGGATGCCAGCCTTCTCTTTGCTGTTTCTGAAATTCTCCCCAGGCTGAAATACCCCCAACCTCCTGGAAATGGCCTCATGTAATGCCTGAAGCTGGGGAAGAAAGTGGTTCATTGCAGCTTGAAGAGACATCTGTCTTTTAGGTTCCTGCAAAAGTCTCAGCCCCCTGCCTGCCTCACTATGACCCAAGGTCCTGAGCTGGCAATGTGGGCGAGCATAATAAAAGTCATAATCCCTGCTGGTGGAACACACGTGAGTCCAATACTGTAGTCGATACTTTATATTCTAAGAGCTACCCTGGCACTCTTACTGGGCCTTGGTGTTCTCCCGCTGAACATCAACAGTTTCACAGAACATCAGCATCAGACAAGGCCTCTCAGGGACCACGATGGATCAAGACAAGAACAAGACCAAGAACAACACAAGAAACAAGAACAAGACAAGACTCACCAATCATGTCTGAACATAGACAAAATGTGAACATGATCCAAGCCACAAAATACCAAACACACGGCTGTCCTGACTAATATGAGGGACTGCTGCTTCTTGGCCACTCATGGCCTTAGCCTTACTCTAATCTGCCCTCCCTATGGCTAAGATTCATGAAGACACACATTCATAGAACGATCCCTGCTTTCTTAAACCTGCATCCAAGTCTGTTAACAAGAGCCCAGATCCTTTAATAATATTTTCTAACATCCTTTCACTGAGATACCTTCATGGTGTCCCTCACTGCAATGAGTAATAAATCCAGCTTGCATAACTACAGGTGTATTCCAAGTGGTCTTTGGCAAGAGGGCATTAAAAATAAATTTACTTAATCATTGCAATAACAACACAAGGTAAATATTACACCCTCTTTACATACAAGCTAACTAGGGTTCTAGATCATATAATGGAACTCACACCAGGCCACCAGCTGTCAGTGAAAGGCTGGTTCATGTTCACATGGGCTTGTGGGGAGCCAGAGTAGAATATTGCCTACCCACCAAACTTTGGCTTCCAGATGAGCCTGAGCTCTCACCCCAGCTCTGCCCTCTTCTATCTATGGGAATTTGAGCAAGTTACTTAACTTTTCTCAACCTCAACTTTGTTGTCCCTCCCCGCAAAAGGGAAGATGTCTAGGAACTGGTATTTTTTTAATTAAGATATAATTGACATACAACACTGTATCAATTTCAAGTATACAACATAATGATTCCATATTTGTATATATTGCGAAATCACCATAATAAGTCTAGTAAACATCCATCACCGCACAGTTACAGACTTTTTTTTCATGATAAGAACTTCCAGATATACTCTCTTAGCAACTTTCAAATATATAATACATTATAACTAACTATAAGGCATTGGCATATTTTGTATAAGCTCCCCAAGTGGCCCAACCCAGCCCCTGTTGGCCAACCCTGGTTTGGACTCCACTAGCCAAATCTCCCTTTCCCTCCTTCCCATTGACTTCTCAACCAATTGTAACATTGTTCCTGACCCACTGCCCACTCTTGCTGAGGTCAGCAGTTACCTTGCAGCTGCTAGATCTGAAGGATACTTTTCCATAGGCCATTGACTTGACCATTCTCCCCTTCCTAAAATTTTCCTTCTTTGGCTTCCAGGAGGCCCACGTAGTGTGGTAAGCAACCGAGGCCCAGAGAACTGAAACTCTTGATCCAACAGCCTGTGAGGCACCAAAGCCTATAAACAACCAGGTGAGTGAGCTTGGAAGGGGATCCTTTACCGCAGTTGAGCTTTTTCATGATTGCAGCCCCAGTGCGCCAAGTCACTTCCAGATTCCTGACCCAGGCAAACTATGACATAATAAATGTTTGTTGTTTTAAGCTGTTAAATTTGGGGGTAATTTGTTTTGCAGCGGTAAATAACTAATACAAACAGGAAACAAGATGCTTTGGTTAGTGCCGTGGAATCACATCACTTGTGCTTCAGCTTCGGTAAATTCAACCTTAGTTGGTTTGCAAAAGAGGGAGAGAGAACAGTTAACACAGTGTTGACAATTCTGCCTGCTATTCCGGTGCAATGATATGGTAAGATGAAAGAAGTGGGTCTGGTTTCATTCATCCGTCTCTGCCCCGGTCCTGGGCATCTCTCACAGAGGAGCAAGTCTGGATGCTGACTGTGCTGCTCATATTTTTAACTATCCATGTTTTGTACAAAGTGAAGAAAATGAAGTTAATTCACTAACTTGGGTTCTATATATAATGTGGTCAAAATAACCCCTGAAATCCCCTAACTAATCAATATCTGAGCCCAGGAGTCCTCCAGGCAAAGAGCAGTACTGACCATGGGCCAGGGCCAACTGTGGGCCCTACTGTGGGCCTCCTCCTCCTCCTCCTCCATTTGTACCTCCCACAGGTTGAGGAGCCAATGAGCCCCAAAGGATGTGCCATTCTAGAGACTTTTTCCCCCACCCAGTTTGTAGACCAGACTCAAGATGGGAGACCCCAGATTTCCTTTCCAAATGGTCCTGAACCCACTTCTAGGGCCTGCAGAGACCATTTTCCCAGGTCCAACTTTCTGTGGGTAGAGCGTACCCCCAGAGTGCACAGGCCAGAGTAAGAGGAGACCAAGGGCAGCTGCTTGACGGGATATGGATGGCGCTTGGGTGGTCCACGTGGGAGCTGAGTGGTCCACATGTGTGTAACAAGCCCTTCACCATGTGCACAAAGCAAGCAGTGGAAAACCAAGAGGGTGGCCCATGGACCCCGAGCCAGCTCTCCTAATGCTGCCTCACACTGGTGATGGACTCTGAGAAGTCTAACTCCACCTGGTCTTCCACATCATTTTACAGGAATATCTGTAAAGTCAGGAAAATGGAATGTATTTCATCTAACCTTTAAATATTTAGACATATTACATATGGAGATTAGTCTTTACTATAGCCCTGTGTCCTGCAAATGATCAGGGAGCCCTGGCCAAGAATTAAATTGTTTGTATTTACTTCAATTTACTCAGTTTTGGCCTCTCTTTGCCTGAGGAAGTGGAGGCCAAAGCATCATTTGAATGGGAGAGGACAGCAAGGGATAAAGTGATTACTTTTCCAACTCCTCTCCTTTTATTTAAATATATTTGTTTATTATTTTTCCCAACACATATGGTTAAACCCATGAAGATGGTGTGTCTTCTCTCTCTGAGGCCCAAATGAGGCTTGTTCTTGGAAACTCCTGTTGATAAAGCCCATGCTTGGATTTTTTGTTTTATGGTGGTTGTTTAGTCCTTTCCTTGGGGTAAGTACTCATCTCGGTTAGGAGTGTTCATTCCAGACCATTTTTCCCTAAATCTTCCTATATATTACAGAAAATACCATTTTTATATATGTTTGTCTCAAAAATTATGTGATATGTAATTGTTTTTCAGTTTGATTTTACTCTATAGTGTATCTCAAAGGCCTATCCATCTTAAGGACAAATTTTGCTATTTATCTATTTAGCACTATTCAATTCATATAATTTTTATCTCATTTTGATACTAAAGATACTATATGAAGTTTGTATGTGAGTTGTGCTTGTTTTTAGATTAAACAGTAGGTTTATTTATCTTAATTCTTAGAGAATGGAATGTTAATGGAGAGAGATTTGAAGAAAGAGGGTTTCCTGAAACCATCTTGGAGAATTCCTTAAATCCTATAACATCAGGGGCACCTGGGTGGCTCAGTTGGTTAAGCATCCAACTCAGTCTCAGCTCAGGTATTGATCTCAGGGTCGTGGGTTCAAACCCTGAATTGCGCTCCATGCTGTGTATGGAGCTTACTTACAAAAAAAAAAGAAGAAGAAGAAAGAAAGAAAAAGATACTGTAGGACTGAGAATCGTTTCTTGAAGTTGTAAATAGGAGATGATCGTGCATTTCCTGATTTACGTGTGGCAAAAACTACTCAGGTTTCTCTCCACATCTGTTTTCTCTCTGTCACAGACTCTTGTTTTCAGTACCAGGCCTGGAAAAGCAGATGCAGCCAAGATATCAACCCTAAGAAGTTCTTTTGCTACTGACATTTTCTAGTGGAAGTCTGTAGTTATGTATTCAAACAGCTCTTGGTTTTCTTCCTAAAGGCCATTGATCTATTTCCTGGGGTTCTGAGCCACCTTGGAGTTTTGCAATGTTTGTTTTCTAGAATGAGGCATCCAGTTTTTTGTTGAAGATGCTTTTCATGGCATCCAGGGACTTGCTGTGCACCGGTTTTTTCCAAATGACAAAACAAGCCGTCCTCCAGCTCCCATGGAGAAGGAGTGCTGCCCCCTGCTCCGCTGTCAGTCAGAGCTCACAATGGTACACCTTCCTTCCAGTGAAACACACCACTACTGACAACACGGCCCTTTGCCCAGAACTGCCAGACTGCCAGCGTTGAAGTTAAATCATTTATCTAGAAGAATCTCGTTGTAATGGACTGAATGTTTGTGTCCCCTGCCCACATAATTTAGATGTTGAAACCCTACCCTCTGATGTGGTGATACTGGATGTGGGGCCTTTAGGAGGTACTTAGGTTTACATAAGGTCAGGATGGTGGGACCCAACCCCCAAAATGAGGTAAGCATCTTTATGGAAAGAGGAAGACACCAGAACTCCCTTTCATCTTGTGAGGAAATAGCGCAAAAGTGGCCACTTGCAAGCCGGGAAGAGAAGTCTCACCAAAAACCAAATCTACCAGCACCTCAGACTTGCCCAGCTTCCAGAACCGTGAGAAATAAATGCCTGTTGTTTAAGCATCCGGGCTGTGACATTTTGTTGTGGCAGCCCAAGCTGACTCGGACACTCGTCTTTAGCCGTCTGTTGTTAACTAATGTTACTATATTTTGGGGAGGACTATTCTGTTTCTGCCTTTATCCAGCTAGACTTTATCTATTGTCTTCATTTACTTAGAGACAGAAAGTGTGTGAGAAGGAATTCAAGGGAATTAACTTCAGCTAGGAAGTTTTCATTCTTCCCTCCTACAATCCCTGACTTCCGCATTCTAATAGTGCACCTGAAGTGTAACTACTCCAAGATTGATTTCCAGATCTAGTTTCATGACACATCATCGTGTCTCCAATGATTTCTAGGACTGGTACAGAACGACAAAATATTGCTCAACACAATTTTAACTCACCTTTTTTTTTTTAAAGTAAATATCATCCAGGTTTTTTTGGTTTTTTTTTTTTTTTTGGTTTTTTTAGGAGACAACAAGATAATTGTAATTCCAGAAAAATTAGAAATGTTCCTTTTAGTATCATTTTATGTAAATCCTACCTCCTCATTTCTGATGACAGAATCCGTAAGTAAGGTCAGGGTGTTAGCTTGCACTGAGAACAAATTTAGTAAAGGCCTTGCCACACAAAGTGAGATCCGCAGGCCAGCGACATCAGCATCACCTGGAGACTTGTTAGAAGTGCAGAATCCCAGGCCCACCCACACCTACTGAGTCCCTATCAGCATTTTAACACAACCTCCTGGTGATCTGCAAGCACTGCACAGCTATGAGAAGCACTGACCTAAAGACACTGGGTAGTTCACAGACTCTCCAGGAAGGCCTGAGAGCCAGATTTGGGGTATTGCTGTCTGGAACACACCCCAATCATCCCACAGACAGGCTCAGTGAGGACCGGAGCCTGGGCAGACACTACGAGGCAGCAGACTCCATTAACCACTGGAGTCCGTGTGGGTCTAATCCCTTCTTCATCCCTCTAGCTTCCCAGACAAGGCATAAGGCAGATGCAGAAGGTTGCTAGGGCTCCCCACCTGAGAGGAGGCCAAGGAAACAGAGCGGTATATTCAGTTTAAGAAGTGACAGGAGGGGTGTGCCTCAGAAGGGGAGGGAATCTTCAAAACATAGGCAAGGGCAGCTGCTGGCTGGCCATAAAAAACTGCAGATCTCCACTCCCGACGTATTTCTTTTTTGGAGGAATGCTGGAGCCCAGCTCTACCATTACCTACCCAATCACCTTTAGCAAATTCAGGAATATCTGTTTCCTCGTCTTTCATATTATTTTAGTATGATGACTTTTTATTTACACTGAGCTTTACAGTTTGCAAAGCACTCCTATATGCATGTTCTCATTGGAGCCACAGAACAACTCGTGTAATAGAGAAGGAAGGTAGTGTTATGTCTGCTTTATAGGTCTGAAAAGAGAAGCACAAAGTGGTCGGTCTGCGAGTGCTGAGACCACGAATCTTCAAACTACTGTCACCCATAACCACAGTCACGTGAGTTAATACCTGTGAAAGTAAATTGAAAGTGCAATGTGTTGTTCCAGTAAAAGGTGCTCCTTATCAATCCTGTATTGTTTGACAAATACACTTCCTGGTGGGACTGAGTCACCACCATGATGATTCTGTGGGTCCCAGAATCCCCTTTCTCTCCTTGGGATATGGTAAAACTACTGCCAGGAAAAGTTAATAATTAGTATCAATGCTGGTGTGAATATTAATGAGCAATAAAAAATACCACAGGAACCCAGATGGAAGAACTAAGTAAACTAAAATTCTTTCAGTGTTTACAGTCACCTGCAGAAAGGGTCTGAGAAAATGTTAAGCATTTCTTCTGAACTATTTTTGAAGAACTACAATTTTAGGCCACCAATTCAATGATTTGTTCTGTGTCCTCATACTTTATAAAGTCTTCTGTAAGCTCCCGTGTCCAATTCTAGAAGGTAAAAAGGCAGCTAGCCAAGGGACCAGGACAATGATTAGACCAGAATTCAGGTTTTCTGTTCTCAAAATCAGTGTTTATTTTGAGTGTCTAAATAATGGGTCTTTTCTATTTTATTTTCTAGAAAGACACAATAGTTTCCTTTTATCTCTTTTAACAGTAGGCCACACCCAATGGTGCCTTCATCATCTCTTATGAATTCCACTAACTCCAGTCCTTTGTCATTGATGTTACATCAAGTGAAAGACCTTTCAACGGGGTTTTTAACTGGGTGAGGTCTCTAGGTCAAATATTTTTGGCAAAGCCTGCCCAAGGAATCAAGTTTTCAGCTAAAGTGGTAGAGGAACGATTATTACTTTTTCTTTTCTTTTTTTTTTTACTATTCTGAAGTCCTGGTTATGCAAATATGTGATAATAAATGTGACTACCATCCTCTCTAAACTGAAATAGTTTTATTCACATCCATTTATTTGCCTAAAATTGAGAGCTTTTACTAAGAAAGAGAAGAAAAATGAATATTAGGACAATCAGGCTCCTTCTCCTCCTTGAACTTCTCTGTGACTATGACCTTGGACAAGTTATTTGTCCTCTCTGAGCCTCAGTTATGTTCTTTGTACAATGAGGATAGTAGGATCATAAGCATATTGTTAGGATTTAGCTAGTGCATGTAAAGTCACTAGTTTAGTGCCCAGCACAAAATAAGTGCTCCATAAATGGTAACTACTGCTAATCCTGAAAGGACTGTATGACTGAAGCACTATATTGGAGGTACAACAAACAGAACAGTATGATGGCTATAAAACTTGAATTAGAGTGTCAGCATATAACAAGGATTATTTTGCTGGGTATCATATTATCGCCGTGCGTTCTCTTACGGCTATTTCAAGGAATTCTGGGAGCTAAATGGAATATTAAAATTAGATAGTTTCAGATTCTTGGACAACTGAGGTTTCATTTCCCTAGGTAGAAATGATAACCATACTGGTGTCAGATGTGTGTTAACCTGCATTATCTAGATACAATATTTAGATAGTAGCCTAGAACACTGACACTAGCCTCATTTGACAAAACTTCAGGTTGTCTCCAGATATTTGTAAGCATACAACAAATTCTTCAAAATAAACTCAACTAAAATAATTGTTTATGCATGCTGTATACACTGTGTATATTATTTTATGCAACATTTACTGAGCTCTGGTGCAAGCAGGTAGGTATTGGAGAAACAGTGCCAAATGAAGGTAGAGATGGGGTCTGCCTTGCTGGAGTGGAGAACCTCTTAAGGGAGATAGACTTTAATCACATAATTGCCCAAACATTATGAATAGGAAGTACATGGTGCTCTGAAAATGTACAATAGGGGAAAAGGCTACACAGGAAGATGGGGAAGGTTTTCCTGAGGAAAGTCATGCCCTTTTTCCATCTGAGGCATGAGAAGCACAGTGGATATGTTCTCATGCAATCTGGAATCAGTCCAGGTTTTTGTGGTACCTAAAGAGTATATAATTTGGGAAGCCCTCTTTTAGAAAATGAATACAAACATATCTTAATTTGAAAACTTTATAAAACACATTGACCATGCAAACACATTAAGGGCTCCATGTCAGTGAGCAGCTCCAAGGCTCAGCTTCATCAGCTTTTCAAGATGGGGTAAAGTAACTTGATGGCTTTTGAATGAACAAGGGAATTTTCCAGACCCTGCCCAGGGAGACAAGTACTCAGATTCCCTATTAGAGCTAGGGACCAGTGAGAACTTTTAAAGCAGTCTCTATAGTAACCTCAATTTTTAATTAAAAGACCCAAAAGGATGGGGTACCTGGGAAGCTCAGTTGGTTAACCATCTGCCTTTGGCTCAGATCATGATCTCAGGGTCCTGGGATCGAGCCTCAAGTTGGGCTCTCTGCTCAGTGGAGAGTTTGCTTCCCCCCCCCCTCAAAAAATAATCTTAAAATAACCTTAAAAAAAAAAAAAACTCAAAAGGGTTTGCTGGTTTACTCTAGGGCCCGGACTATAACTTTGATTTTTTGAAAGCAGTATTCATGGGCAAAGAGATCCCTCCATCTTTCATACCCATGATGTGCAACTCAAAGCAAAACTCAACTAGTGTGACCAACCATCTCAATTGGCTTGAAACTCTCCCAGTTTTAGCACTAAAAGTGCCTCATCCTGACAAAACCCCTCAGGCAAAAGGGAACATATAGTCACCCTCATCCAGCAGAGGGCAGCTTGTGAGTCCTTACCACTGGGATGTCTCTTCTGGTGAAAGTGGATGTAACAAGCATTACTGTTCACCCACTTTCCCTTCCCTTTTACTTCCCAACAGGAAGGAGGTATACATTTCTCTGCTCTTTTGAAGTTGGGTGATGTCATGTGACTCGCTCTGTCCAATAAAACATGAGTGGAAAAGATGTTTGTGACTTCTGGGTAGAAACATTTAAGAACTAGTATGTGTATTTCTCCATATTTTCTTCCTCATACCATGACACTGGCAATGTCTTAGATGGTGGAGACTGTCCATCTGAGTCCCCGAGTAAAGATGACATGGAGCAAAGCCCTCCCACCAACCCTCAAAGTCATGCAGTGTATGAATGCAGAATAATAATAAACTATTATTCTTTTAAGCCACTGCAATTTGGATAGCTTTTATTACTGCAGCATAACCCAGTCCATCCTGACTGATACAGAATGTAAAGCCAAGATCCTACTTAGAGTCTATAGAAGTGGTATGGTTTCAATGACTTTCTTGTAAAAAATCTCCTATATTATTTCTACAATAAAACTGTTGTACATATCCTGATAGGATGCTGAAAGGGGAGAAAATCAGCATCACTTTTCCAAACTCTCTGGCAGGAGAAAGGCTATAGACTAATCTGAAGATCTAGTGAGAAAAACTCCCTGGGCTTGGGATTACTCGAGCAGGTGCCACCCTCTTGACCTCACAGGATTAGACAGGTTCATGATGCCCAGCCCTTCAGAGAAAATGAGGCTCTGCCACAAGTCTACACTACAGATTACAAAATTTAACATGTACTCTCATAGTAACAGGGTTAAATTAGATTATATATACATATACATATATATATATATTTAAGCAAGTTTATGGAGGTATCATTTATATACTATAAAATAATTGTAAATGTACATTCCATGGTTTGTAGTAAACTCGGCCAGGTTGTGCAACCATCACGTTTTCACCCATTAGAACATTTCCATCACCCCAAAAAGATCCCTCTTGCCCAATCACAGTTAACACCCATTACCACACCCAACTCCAGACAACCATTGATCTACTTTCTATCTTTCCAGATTTGTCTTTTCTGGACTTTTTTTTTTTTTTTAAGATTTTATTTATTTATTTGAGAGAGTGAGCGAGAGCGAGCACAAGCAGGGGAAGCTACAGAGGGTGAGGGAGCAAAATCCCCTCTGAGCAGCCAGATGTGGGACTCAATTCCAGGACCCTGGGATCATGACCTGAGCTGAATGCAGACGCCTAAACAACTGAGTCACCCAGGCGTCCCTGGACATTTTATATAAATAGAATCATACATTATGTAGTTTTTTGTGTCTTCTTTCAGTTGACATCATGTTTGTAAGGGTCATTCACATTGTAGAATGCAAACACAAACATCAGTATCAGTATATATATTTTTACATAGCCATGTATTTTTTTGAAGAGGCAGGGTATGGTGAAGAAATCACAGGCTTCAGAGACTATTAAACTTGTGTTGAATTCTAACCCGTGAAAGCTCTCAAACTGTCAGTTCAATTAATTAACTGATCCCCAGTCCCCTAAAAGAGTAACAAAGTCTGTACTTGAATACAAGCATCTCTTTCATTCCCCAACATCTTCTTTCTCAAGGTTTATATGGAAAGGTGTATATACATTGGAAACACTATCTCCCCGTGCAGGGATGTGGAGAAGGGGCAAAATCCCAGAAACCTCACCTCACCTGGCCATTTCCTCCTCACTCTACACAACATTTCCTCAGCCCCGTAGACAGAGCACCTGGCATGGTCTCTCTCCTTCTTCAGGCCAGGTTTCCAGGGGTGCTGAGGAGTCCTGAGTAAACTGCCCAGAGACAAGCAGCAGGACGACAGGAAGGCAGGAGAAGCAGCAGACAGGATAACTCAGAAACCCAACAAAGCAGCAGCAAACAACGCTGCGGATACAGCCCAAAGAGCCTTCAAGAAAAAAAATTCTGGGCGTACGGAATTAGGTACAGATACCAAAACATCTGTATGTAAAGCTTTTAATTTCCTCACTATAGATTTTATATGCCCCAGCTGCTCCCACAGTGCATCAAGTATTTACTCCACTCGAAGGTAACACAAATGTAATTGAGAAGACATCATGATATTCCTGAAAGCATTTAAGCCCTAAGCTGAGGGAAACTGCCAGGGGAGGCACTTTTGAAATGCCCTCGTCCAGTGGTTCCCAGCCCTGGCTGCACACTAGAACCCCTAGGGGAACTCTCAGAAACACGCAGTGCCCCGGGCCACACCCCAACTGTGTTCGTTCCCCGGGACCGGTGAACAAATTACCGCAGGCATGGTAGCTTATGCAACAGAAGTTTGTTCTCTCACAGTTCTAGAGGCTGGTGGTTTGACATCAAGGTATGAGCACGGCTGTGCTTCCTCTGAAGGCTCTAGGGGAGAATTCTTCATCTCTTCCAGCTTCTGCGGTCTCGAGATGTTCCCGGGCTCGTGTCCACACGGCTGCGATCTCCACCCCATCCTCCCGCAGCCTCCTTTTCTCCCTCTGTCTCTTCCCTGGTGTCTCTCTAAGGGCACTTGTCCATGGATTTAGGGCCAACTGGGATAATCCAGGATGATTTCCTCTTACTTTAAGATGGCTTAATTACATCTGCAAAGACCTTTTTCCAAATGAGTTGACATTCACAGGTTCTGGGAGTAAACACACCTTTTTGGGAGTGACCATTCCACCCACAAACAGCTGCTAGAGAATGAATGTTCGTGTACTCCCCAAATTCCTGTGTTGAAGCCTCGCCCCCAGAGTGATGGTATTTGGAAGTGGGGTCTTTGGGAGGTGATTAGGTCAGGAAGGTGGAGCCCTCTTAAATGGGATGAGTGCCCTTACTAAAAGAGGGTCCCGGAGAACTACTTCACCCCTCCTACCATGTGAGGACAGAGCAAAAACACAGCCGTCTATAAATCCAGAAGCAGGTTCTCACCACACACTGAATCTGCTGGTGCCTGGATCTTGGACTCCCCGGCCTCCAGAATGATAAGAAATAAATTTCTATTCTTTATAAGCCACCCTGTCTACAGCAGTCTGTTCAGCAGCCTGAGTAAACTAAGACAGAAATCAACCAACTAAATCAGACCTTTAAGGGTGGAACTGGGTATTAGTAATTTTCTTTTCCTTCCTTTTCTTTTTTTTTGAGAGAGAGATTGAGAGCTTGAGGGGAGGGGAGGGGGGACGGGGCGGAGCGGGCAGAGGGAGAAGCAGACTTCCCGCGGAGCAGGGAGCTCGGCATGGGGATCTATCCCAGCACCCCGGGATCATGACCCAAGCCAAAGGCAGACTGAGTCACCCAGGTGCTCCTGGGTATTAGTATTTATTTAAGTTTCCCAAAGTAATGCCAACTTGCAGCCAAGTTGAAGAATTACTGATCTATTTGAACTGCCCCTTCCTGCCCAGCAGAGGCCTTGGGGTGGAAACAGCAAAGGCACAAAGAGAGCCCAGACAATGCTCCTGTTGCCCAATGTGTATCTGAAGCTGAGCAAGATTGAGTGGACTGCCCGTCACAAAAAGAGGAGGAGGGAATGTGGGAAAGAGGGAATCCCTGTGGAATCATGGAATAAATGCCCGATGGAACAGGAGAAGCTTCTAGCTTCTAAGGTTTACAATCTATTCACAGGAGGGAGTTTTGCTAAAGGTTAAGGGCAAGGCCTTGGCGTCGGAGAAGCTTGGTTTCAAATACTGGCTCTGTCATTCTTTGCTGTATGACCTTGGGCATGTTAGTTTTCTCTCCTCACATTAGCTGTCTCATCTCTCAGGATGGAAGGGAGACAGCAGCCACACGGCCCTCAGTTACTGGGTATAAGCGTTACCAACGGAATTCAGAAGTGATAGACCAAATTCCCAAAGGGCAGGCTTTACTGGGTACAGGAAAAAAAATAGAAAAGGATGGGAAAGAAGTTTAATACACAATCCCTTGGCTGTTTTAATCTATAATAATTGGTGAAAGTAAAGGGGAGCATTTTAACAAATCCTGGCGCCAGGCCACTTGGCTCATCAGAGCTATGGCTGCTAGCCTCATGGCCACTACCAAAGGGATAAATTTCGCTCGAACAATAGATAACACCTCTACAATCTCTGGACACCAAGAAAGCAGTCCGAACGGTAGAGGGCAGGGGGTGTAGAGGGAATGCAAAACCAAGACTACTGAACCAGAGGACATGGTGTGAAGAAGCTGATGAAATCGATCTACAAGATAAGTTAGTACCTTGGTGGTCCCAATCCTGAAACGCTGACTGGAACTGCCCAGATGAGACAGCTCAAAGGCTGCATATGCAATCCACGCTGGCTTGGCTTAATGACGATCAAGAGTCCATCCACTTCACATACCCCAGCCAGGTCATAGCAAACGCCATGACTAAGGGAGCCCCTTGTGCATAGATACCCCATACAGACATACCATTGCAAAGACAAGCAACAGTCCAAGATACCATGTCAGAATTGTTTTCTCAGCTTACCTGTAGTCTAAGAAAATTAGGCCCATTCACTAAAGAACGGGGGAAAAGGAGGATAGTCTAGGAAGAGCCCCAGCAGGATAGTCTTTAAATGGTTATTAGGAAATGGAACGAAGAAGGAGGACACTGATGAGGCTGAAACACTGATCTTCATGCTGCACTATGGGAGACCGAGTGCACAGACAGCAGCTCCTGCTGGTGCTCTGACACTGAAGGGCTCTAAACAAATCCACTCTATTTACCCTAGTTTGGAGGAAATTTAAGAGCTGGAAGGCCAAGCCAACATGAAAAACATGACATTGTATCACTGGTGCCAACGGTTAGGCAAGTTAATCAGGATGAAGGTTGATAAAAGTACCAGGGTGTCTTGGCCTGATCCCTGGCTTGGGGACCCAATGCCATGTGCACATGTGTGGTCAAAATGGCCAGGGGCTGGACACAACTTTTTCTGGGACTCCCTAAGTGCAGGATCCCAATGTGAAATTTCAAAACCTATTGGTGAGGTCCTAACGGGGGCCACAGTTATCTTGGGAGCATACGAGGATGCAACAGTCCAAAGTTTGGGTAAAAACTGGGTTGTCTGAACAGACTGTGTGAGATAGTTTTGTCTCCTTTACCTGGATGCATGATGGGGATGGATATTACGTCTGACTGGGGAACACTTCCTATATATTATATTATAAAAGTGAAGGCAATGAAATTACCCTTTGGCTGTTATTAATTGGACATAATCTATAGATTTGCTGGTGCCCACACAGGTTGTTAATATGACCCAACTATTGGATGCCTCATAGACTAAAGAGATTTCCACTTTATTTAATGACATCTCTGTAGGTTTGCCCTGTGTGGCCCATGAGAAAGAGAAATGACTCAAAGAGACAAATAGCAGATTATCAAGGCCTGAATAAAGTACTATCACCTACGGCATCAGCAGTCCCTGGTATGGTTTCAACACTGCAAAAAATATAAGCCAAAGATACCAGTACTTGGTGCTAGATCTTGCAAATGCTTTTTTTCTTGATCATGGTCTCAGAAATGAGCCAACCACAGTTTGCCTTCATAGAAGGATCCCAGGTTACAATGACTACATTGCCACAGGGTTATTCGAGTCACCAGTTTACTGCCATACTTTGGTTTGATAATATACTACACTGATGATATCATGACAGTGTCAGACACTGAGGAACGAGTGACTACTTAAATGAAATGGTGACACACATAACTAACACAGGCTGGTTGACAAATCCAGCAAAGATCTCAGAGCCCATCCAAACAGTACAATTATTAGGAGTAGCATGAGCGAGAGCCACCTTTGACATTCAACAGAAAACTCAAAGGTAACAGTCGACGTTGCCTAGCCCTGGAACTGAGTAAGAAGCCCAGTGCCTGTGGCGGTGCATGGGTGTGGAGGGCACAGATTCCACACGTGGGAGCACCACTCGCTCCCCTCATAAAACTACCTGAAAGGAGTCCTTGTGTGAGTGGGAGACTTCAAAGTAGCAAAGAGTGATAGTCCGATCAATATTGGGCTCTCATAATTCACACTCAGAGATAATGTTGAAAGTATCTGCAAACTCACACTTAACACGGACGAGAGCTTATGGCCATAGCCCATGAATACTGCCCGGCAGTGATTGCTGGGATTTGGGGACAGAAAATTTCCAGATGCAGCAGTATGGTACATGTCATATGAGAGACAGTTATTGGCTTGTTATTTATGGGCATTAATTGAAACCGAGTCTGTAACTGAAGGACCCAAAATAATCTTGAAACCTGAAATATGCATAATATCTTGGATGATGTCACAGAAACATTCCAATAAGGAAACCAGTACAGTGAAGAGTTTCATAATAAAATGAAAATGGTCTCCTCAGGAACATGCTCCTGGAGGAACAAAGGGAGGTTCTCATTATATCCGGGAGTGGGTGGCTTCGTTTCTACAGGGCCAACTTTTGGAGCCTCTAGATGCTACTGACTCATTGGTGGTGTCATACAAATGACTCTTGACTGACCAACAAAAAGCTATGTGGTTTATGGACGGCAGTTTACAGTACAAGCAGCATCCTATTTGGAAGGCTGCAGATGACAAGCTGGTGAAAAACTATAACTGAAGAAGGTGAGAGCCAATCAGCACAACTGGCTGGATTACGTCTATTCTCCTTGCGTTGATGGAGGAACTGAACAACAGTGAGAACCCAGAAGTTAGAGTGTGTCTGTCTGGCTCATGGGCAGTGGCCCATGGCTTGGCCATAAAGTCAGGCAGATGGACAATGAAAAAATCGGATTACTAAGGGGATGTCCATATGAGACAAAGACCTATGGGAATTTAAGGGGTGCGTTACATAGGACATGTCAATGCCCTATTCGAAGAATTTCTTTCCCAGATTGGAAGGTGATTGGAATCAGCAAGTGGTTATCTCGGTGCATTCGCCTGTTCAACTGGGTCCAAGGGGGTAGCTGCAGCAACACAGAGATGGGCTGATCATCAACCTATTCCTCTTGCACCCCCAGAGGCACAAAATGCCAGCCAGAACTGTCCCGTCTGCCAGCTCGGAAGACAGAAGCTATAGGCAGCTGTGGGGCACATTCCCAGAGAGAAGACTCTTGGGCACAGCTGGCAAGCAGACTATATTGGGCCATTGCCAGGAGAGCTAGAAGCCTATAAATTGGTCCTGATGGAACAGACACTTAATTTGGACTGGGCTTTGCATACCCAGTGGTAATGCAAATGCTCAAAACACTATCAAAGGACCAGAGCAGAGGATACTGTACAATTTGGACTGCTGGGTTACATTTCTTCAGAGCAAGAATGTACTTTGCAGCCCATAGTGCCCAAGAGTAAGCAAAGAGATCTCACACAAATGGACTTAGCATGTCATTCTTGGAGTAGTGGTTTGATAGAGAGTTGGCAGGGACAATTGAACATTTATTGCCTAAAACTGGGGGCATAAAGGCATGAAAGGCCTGTGTGCTCACACTCGGCATGTGGGGAGCCAAGGAGGGCTCCCCACTCATTAGACTCCTCTGCTTCTCTGGAGGATTGGGGGGACAGGGGATGGGGAGGGTGTTAGTATGACTATATGATTATTCCCACGTCACCCCAACTTTCTTTCTGACTGGTAGTGATCATTCTGGGTCCAGGACTGCAACTGTGGGTACCAAAAGCAGAAGGAAGAAGAGATGCTCCTGACCAAGGAACTCTAACTATACCTTTAAATCTGTGTGCCAGAATTCCTAAGGACCTCTGAGCTGCCTTCCCTTCATCTCGCAAAAATTCAGGTTGAGCAGGAATGCAGCTGTGTTGCTCAGTGCTCTACAAATCCTACTCGTAGAGGAGTGGATTGAGGGGGAAACACTTTAGACCAGCAACAGTGGCTGAATCTCACATCCCTTCAAATGGTGGAAAAGTTTGGGTAAAAACAAATGACACATGGAGAGGAGAAATAGTAGCTGGGGGTAAAGGAATAAATAAATGGGTTTATGCAACAGGAGAAATCCGATTGTTGCGCTGGTGCCTTTAGTGAGGATCGAAGCTATAGACGAACCTTGTCTCCTAGCACAGTTCTGTCAGGTGCCTGAAAGGGTAAAGCCATATGTTTGCCAAAACCATCTCTGCTTTTGGAGTCTGACAAGGACAAGTAGAAATCTGCAGACCTGAGTAGCATTGGGTGCTATTTTAGTCACCTACTATAATGGGTGACATTTTAGTCACTTACTATAATGAACTGAACCAATTATTAAGAAGCAAACAGAACTCTAGTTATGTTCCCGTGTCTTTTGGCTCTTATTTTCCTTACATCTAGTACCAATAATATCATTAAGTTAGCAATGTCCAGAAAATACTCCTACTGGGCCATTGAATTGTGTATGTACTGCTTCTGGCCAACTGATTACTGTGTAAACCTTGAAGATCAAATGCCTATGAAGGTCTCCAGTCATAAGGATTCAAAAATAGCAGGAGTATACCCAGGATGCCACAGTGTCCTGAGCCCACATACACACTACCCTTGTTTTGGTGGATGGCAAGGTATTAAGCAGAACAGGAAAAGACGATGACTTTCTGGGGGAATAAAGCAGTGGGCATCACATGGTAGAGCCGAGTTCCGCTGGGAATGGCCTCACCCCACTGAAGAAGGCTATGGTAGGCCCAATGGCATATTCAGACTATAGCACATCCACGTAGGACTACCACCCATCTCTCCCCGGGGGGAGCATTCCTGAGTACAAAACATGTATCCACTCTGTACTCAGGCCATTAGTACACAATGCATGGTAGACTCAACCACATTGACCCCCAAGACAGAAAAGGGCCTTACGGGAAATAGGTACCAGTTTAGGCATCAAAGGACAAGCTGAATTTGCTCTTACTGAGGAGCCATACTCAGAGGATGACAATAGAGTTTTCTTATTACTGGCATGAAAGGTAGCCAGTAATACACAATAAAGACCTATTGTGCAGCACACAGGGACAAAAGTCATCCAAGTCAGGGATAATTAAAGACAATTTTATTGGATGCCCAAGGCAACTTCAGAATAAAAATCCCACTTTTTATTGGGCTAGCTGTCAAAGAAATGTACCCTGTAAATGTATAAAACCAGTTTCCAACTCAACTCACTTATTGTTTTTAGAGTCTGTGTCGAGAACATTCTTATAAATCCTTAAACAGATTTCCATGCAGTTCGATTTTCTAAGGGTCACGTTTTATGTCAGAAACACTGAAGTTCCAAGTAAATCAGAGACGATTCTTTGCATAAACTGCGTGGTCTCCCGTATTTCAACTCCAGCTCCCACAGCTCTCTTTCATGGGCCACAGAGTCCAAAGGGCTCATTTTAAGCTACGTAGAGACGTCTGTTCCTGGGCCTCTGTTTTAGAAGGCTCCAACCAGCCTCACTGGCCTCATTCCCTGCAACTGCTGCTCACACCACAGTTTTACTGGGTTGGGAGGAGGATAGGAAGAATGCCAAACCATGAAGCAAATGGTAAACAATGAAATATTGATGGCATCAAAAAGAACCTGAGGGAATCACAGAGGCTCACATTACTCGGAAGCCTTGTGGGTTTGATAAAATTGCTTAGCCATGTGTCTAAGCATAAAAAAGCACAAATACGTTGCACAAACTCTAACTATGGGGGTGATCAAGTCTTTCAAACAATAAAGAAAAAATTAAATTCTGGACTTTAAGATATTTATTGTCGCCTTCATCTCTCAGACTTACAGGCAGATCAATTGAAGAAATATTTAGATTTGAAAATAAATGCCAAAAAAATCCAAACTCAGAGCGGTACACTGGAAGACAAAGCCTTCAATCCAATGATATGCTATCATTTTTTAGACACACATCAGCTTCTAATAAAAGAAAGAAAAAAGATAGATTTGAAATTTTTGGAAAACGTGCTTTGAAAGAACTTTAAAATACATTCTCGGGGGATATTAAGTAGCTGCGTTGAGAATAAAAGATTGTATCGTTTAGCTTCTGGTAGAGGATGAGAAAAATCTCTTTAGAAAATTCCAAGCCAAATAAATAATTTGGGGTAATTGCTTGATCATCTGGAAATACCAACCAAAACAACTCTTCCATGACTTTGGTCTGACCTCAGAGAGATGCAAACATACATGGGAAAGCCCACTCACTTTTCCATTGTTTATGTGTCCATGCTTAACATGGACAGAAAAAGCCATGAGCAAAAATGAAAGTAGTTTGATTTTATTGCAGTGGATAGAAGGTTTATGGGTAATTTTTTTTTCTTTTCCTCTGATTTATGTTAATGTTACTATGCTTACCATGATTTCATAATCACATTTTCACAATGTTTCCTGCATGATGCTTGTCTACAGCCAAAAAGATCCAGTGTTACACAAAAACACTGTGGGGCAAGTAGGTTCTTGGCCAGATTTGTGAGGATTCTCCTTAGAGCCCAAGCTGAGGGATCTTAGGAAAAAACAAAGACTCCCAGCCAAACCAAATACCCGATGACCTTATAAATAAGTGATAAAAGAGCTCATGAACCACTGGATTTCAAATGTAGCTGCACATCAGGATCAGCTATAGAATTTTAAAAATACAGCTGCTCAGGTTCCTCGGCATTGTGACTCAGTAGCTCTGGGGAAGCGGCCAGACAGCTGTATTTTCTCAGATCTCCATAGACTATAGTTAGGAATGAGAACAGACAAGTTCCTGCAGGCAACAGGGAGAAGTTACTTTTCATTTATATCCAAATGTATGTTTTGACTATTTTTTATTTTATTTTATTTTTTTAATTTTTTTAGTAGATATGTTTATAATAATAAATAGTATAAAAACAGTTTAATTTGGGGGCGCCTGGGTGGCTCAGTCAGTTAAGCATCTGCCTTCAGCTCAGGTCATGATCCCAGGGTCCTGGGATGGAGCCCCACATCAGGCTCCCTCCTCAGCAGAGTCTGCTTCTCCCTTTCTCTCTCCTTCTGCCTCTCCCCTTCCTCGTGCTCGCTCCCTCTCTCTCAAATAAATAAATAAAATCTTTTTAAAAAACAGTTTAGGGGCGCTTGGGTGGCTCAGTGGGTTAAAGCCTCTGCCTTCAGCTCAGGTCACGATTCCAGAGTCCTGGGATCGAGCCCCGCATCAGGTTCTCTGTTCTGCAGGGAGCCTGCTTGCCCCCCCCCCCACCCCTCTGGCTGTTTCTCTGCCTGCTTGTGATCTCTGTCTGTCGAATAAATAAATAAATAATCTTTTTCAATAAATAAATAAATAAATAAGTTTGATTTGCAATCATATATACATATGATTCACAATCACATAGACATTGAAATTTGTTCTTGCTACAGGTCCCATAAATATCTCCATTCTCTGCTTCCCCCAACAGCTGATAGATGCTTTCTAGTTCTATCCCTTTGACATGTAAATGTAATGCCCCTTGCAAATTGCTCCTCAAACAAGGCTGAGCATCAGAATCACCTCGGAAACTTTTCAAACTTAAAGACTTCCAGGCCCCATCCCAGGGAGATCTTATTCATAACATACGGGGTGGAGAGTGCCCAGGTAGCTCAGTCCTTAGGCATCTGCCTTTGGCTCAGGTTGTGATCCCAGGGTCCTGGAATCGAGCCCCTCATTCGGCTCCCTACTCTGCAGAAAGCCTGCTTCTCCCTCTCCCACTCCCCCTGCTTGTATTCCCTCCCTCCCTGTGTCTCTGTCAAATAAATAAATAAAATCTTCAAAAAAACAAAAAGAAAAAAAAAAGAGTATAGAGTTTAAAAAGTATATATATATATATATATATATATATATATATATATATATATAAAGTGGAATCAAAAAGCTGCATTTTTAAAAGGCTCCCCGGGGAGTTTAGAATCTGCCACCTTGGGTTGGGAGTGGGAGGCAAATTAAATAGTTCCCTATCAATCACTGTTAACTTTTTTTTTTTAAGGTCTTATTTATTTATTTGACAGAGAGATCACAAGTAAGCAGAGAGGCAGGTAGACAGAGAGGGGGAAGCAGGCTCCCCACTGAACAGAGAGACCTATGCGGGGTTCAATCCCAGGACATGAAGACCATGAACTGAGCCAAAGGCAGAGGTTTTAACCCACTGAGCCACCTAAGCACCCCTCAGTTACTGATAGCTTAAGAGTATGAGGATGCAAGATAGATTGGGCCATAGTAGGTCAGAGGAATGAAGAAAAGGGGTTGTAAGAGAGGGCACTACATTTGGGAGGTGCTGAAAAAAAAGGACATCCACAGACTAATTCTCCCACCTCACAGTTTGGCTAGGTTTTAGCCAAAACCTTTCACTGAATATATTTTGACTGCATCTTTTAACTTTTCAGACTTCCAGGTTATAAAACAGAGTAAATTCAGTTGCCTTTCAATTGTTTTCTTTGGGACTATTTTCAAGTAAATAATATATGCAAAAGTTATGACATTAAAAAGAGAAGCAGAACATACCAAACCACTAAAGGCCAGGCGCAGGCTTGAGGTCAGTTCCAGCCATGCCTACCGAGGGCCTGGTGGCTATCCTGTGAAGGTCCATTGCTCACTAAAAATCCAGCAAGCCCCTGGTTTTTACTCCTCCTTTTGAGTGCACTGGGACAAATCATTCAATCAGGACCTCAGGCTTTTTCTGGCAAATCAACAAGAATGTTTCTTGAAAAATTTGAGGACAGGTCCCCCCCCCCCCCCCGGAAAATTGCTACAAAGTTGAAAATCTGTTAAATATAACAGAATCAGTTCTAGACATGATTATAGTAGAGTAAGATACGGGGAGTTTAGAATAAAAATAAATTTTAAAAAGTCCAGGGTAGGTTTACAAAAATCCCAGAGAACTTGTACAAATTGAACATGAAAGGTATTTAATGATTTAAAGAACTAGTGAATCTATTCACAATGGTAATATGATATCAACATGTCACAAGACAGTATCAAAGCTTAGAAGAATTTCTTTAAGCCAACATTTAAAGACATATTTACTTGTTCAGACATGTAACTTTCATCTGTATTGATACATTCAAACAAGATTCATGAAAGGATATATTAGAAGGTTAACACTTAAATGACATTTACTTTTGCTTTTGAAATGGAGATGCCTCCCTCGCCTTTAAGCTATTTGGTTCCCAGTAACATCTTTTCTTTCAAATGCACTCACTTGGTTTAATTTTTCTAAGTGCCTTTCTCCACTGGCTTTCAAATAAATTATTTACCCCTCTGAAATGTTTTAAACATAACCCAGCCAAAGCTGATGTAAGTGAACCCAAAGGAATTGACAACACAAAATGAAAGGTTTTTTTTCTTAAATGGGGCTACAGAAAAACAAGGAAAAATTGATAGAAGAATAACCTTAATTCTCCATTTAACCTTAATTCTCCACTCAGGAAGGGAAATGAATGCAAGACAAACTGGGTACGATAACATTTCCTTAGTTTTTTCCCTTTTCTACCGGGACTCAAAATGTAGCATATTCAGTGCCTGTTAAAATGGGTAAGTTGCTAACTTACAAAATTAACTGTCATAATTGTTAAGGTATTTTGTCAAAAAAGGAAATACTGCAACAGCGCACAGTATTTAGTGTAACTGAGTTAGCATATAGGATTTAATTAAAGAAACTTTTAAAAAGCATACATTCCACAAGGGGTTTTTTTGTGGCAGATGACCAAGGACACAAAAAATGAACTGTGACTTTTCTCAGGTTCACACAGCAAAAATGAAGATTTTCGGACTTTGACTTTTACGTTAAAATAAATGCAAAAATGGGGAAAACTTTGGCCAGAAAGGGGACTGATTATGTACTGGGTGTGTTCCCACCTTGATTTGGAAAAATGCTGCTGGAGGATGAACGATAAACCTTTTGAGTCTCTCTCACCACAGCTGGACACAAAGGAGCAAGAAAGATGTAGAAAACACAGCAGAGGCTGAGAATGCACGGGACAAAGCTTCTCCGTGGAAGCAAGTGTGGGCGAAGCAACGAGCTGGGATCTGTTCCCACAAGAATGTTTACATCTTCATTAAACCAGGGACCCCAGCCAAAGAAATACCTCCAGGGACTAGGAATCAGGATTCTTTTAAATGCTTTCGTTTGTAATGAACTACTATAGAAACAAAGTTGATACAGGAAGAGAGAACCCACCTTATTGTCCGGTCCTCTGACCGCAGATCCCTAATTTCAGAGTGCGAGGTGACCTTGGAATCCACAGAATCCAACTCTTGCACCTTACTTCATCACTGAGAAAACGGGGACCCGCAGGGAGTTTTTTCTAATCTTTTCACCTCCCCTCGATGCCCTGAGTGGTCACTTGCTCAGTCCCCTCAGCTCGTTCCTGCTCCAGCACTGGTCTGGAGTCCTCTTAGAACTCTTCGATTCTGGGCAGCAGAGTCCTTAGATGAACGAAACCACCAAAAGACCACTTAATCTCTTTCACAGACACTGGCGCGCGCATACACACACACACACAAACACACACACACACACACACACGGGCTCATGTGTGGGGGCACACATCCACACAGGCGCAAAAACTCGCTCACAAAGGACAAAAGCAAAAACAAGTCCCTCACCTAAAAAGCAGAACGACAAGCAGGAACTACAGGGAACATCAACACAATGGAGTTATTGTAAACGCTCGAGCCTGGAGACCGCTGCGGCACAGAAATGTGAGAATGAAGTACTACCCAGATGGAAAAGGCAGTTAAAAAATTCACTTTATGTACAGTGGAGAAGCCTTATGTACATCCACAGTGATAAATCCTGTCGATAAGGCGTACTGTTGATATGAGATGAAAATGGCCCTCTGCCTCTGTGGCCTTTTCCCAAAAGGAGGAACCCCAGTCTAATCATGAGAAAAAGATGAGACAAATCCCAAGTATCTACGAAGTACTTGACCCGTACTCCTCAGAACTGTCAAGGCCATCAAAAACTCAAGTCGGAGACACTGACACAGACAACAGGGGTCTGAGGAGTCCCGGCCAATTGCAATGTGGTTTCCTTGTTGGGATCATGGGACAGGAGGGAGACATTAGATAAACACTAAAGAAATCTGAATGAAGTATGGACTTTGGTTAATAATAATGTATAAATATTGATTTGCTGTTTGTAACAAATGTACCACACTAATATAAGACATTCGTAATAGGGGAACCTAGGTGCGGAGTGTATGAGAACACACTACATTATCTTTGTGATGTTTTTGTAAATCTAAAACTGTTCTGAAACAAAACATTTATTTTTTAAAAATTCTATTTATATAGTACATCTATCGGCACTTCTGAAGTCAGAAAGATCCGCTTACCGTCCGGTTTCCCCTTATTAACCTTATCACCCGGGATGACTCCCGCCTTCATTTTCTCTCCTTGTCTCTAATTTAGATTGTAGAAACTGAAGGGAATCCAGAGACTTCATCCTGAAAAAAGGCCACTTTGGCCTAAGGATTATTTTTATTGGTTTAAGCAAAAGGCAACTGAGAAACAGCAGACATTGGAAGAGCCCTCCTCATCTCTACCTAAAAGCAGGGCATAAATTCGCCTTCACAGAAGTGACATAAATTTCCATTTGTAAAGCTGTTCCTCTCTCCCATACCAGGAAGAGAAACAGCTTAATCATTGCAGAGGGCGCCTGGAGTTGGATTTAGCATAGTAAATTATACTAAACCACCCTTGTCTACCACCTAGTTCCTCATCAACTTCCTGCACTTGACCGTCCTTCAGAGCCCCAACATCATTTTCCTTTATCTAATCACTTCTCCACAATTTATCATTGTTTGTTAAAATAACATATAAGCCCCCAAATCTAACCACCACTTTGGGTTTTCGCATCCTTCCTGTGAAGCCCCCATGCAGATAACCATATTAATAGAATCTGTCTGCCTTTTCTCCTGTTAACCTGTCCTTTGTCAGTTTAAATCACAGACCCTCATTCCAGAACCTAAGGGGATAGAGGAACAGTTTTTGCTCCCCCACTAAATTGAGATCAATGAACTATATGTGGGATTGTAGCTAAGAGCATTTGGAAGCTTCCAATTATTTCCTATTTGTATGACTCATAAGTACCTTCTTTAGAATTCTATTTCCTTAACTTTTTATAAAAATTTGATTTAGATTCAATTTAATTAACATATACTGTATTATTAGTTTCAGAGGTAGAATTCACTTTCTTCATCTTTAATGTAGAGATGATCACAGTACCTTTATCTCAAAGAGATGTTGTAAGCAACAGATGAGATGATGCCGAAGGGAAAGGCCCAGTGCAGTTCAGGATAGTGAGTTGTTATTATGCCTAGTCAGTCCCTGCTGAATACTTGACCCTCAGTCAGACCTCATTCCTTTTTCTTGGCTCTCCTGGTAGAGGCACAGCAGGGGCAATATCTGGTCCCCAGCTTTGTTAGTTTAAAAAACACATTTTATCCATCCAATTAGGTGTGATCAGGTTCAGGGAAACTAAGTCATCTTAACCAAACTTTCAAGAGGTTAGCTCACAAACCAGCAGGCTGATGTATTAAGTTTCCTGAGAAATACAATGGTCAGAGAGACTGTGTCTGACTGTGAGACTGGTTTCTCCCAGCTGGAACATCCTCTGAGCCTCATCTCAGGTTCAAAAGCCTGCTCAAGGGGCGTCTGGGTGGCTCAGTCATTAAGCGGCTGCCTTCGGCTCGGGTCATGACCCCAGTGTTCTGGGATCAAGCCCCGCATTGGGCTCCCTGCTCGGTGGGAAGCCTGCTTCTCCTTCTCCCTCTCCCCCCACTTGTGTTCCCTCTCTCACTGTCAGATAGATAGATAGATAGATAGATAAATAAAATCTTAAAAGAAAAAAAAAGCCTGCTCAAGAAGGCCTGGGATGGGGTCCAAAGATGATTATGGTCTCAGTGAAATGTATAGCCAGCTCCCGGGTATTTATGTTGCTAGTCCACTGTTATGAGCTGAATTGTGTCCCCTCAAAACTCATGTGTTAAGTCCTAACCCTCAGTACCTCAGAGTGTGAATACATTCAGAGGCGAGGCCTATAAAGAGGTAAGTAAGGTAAAAGGAAGTCGTTAGGGTGGGCTGCCTCCAATATGACTTTATTCTTATAAGAGGAGGGGATTGGTATATAAACAAGCACAGAGGGAAGACCACATGAGGACACAGGGAGGAGGAGGCCATCCGCAAGCTAAGGAAGAAGAACCAGCCCCGCTGACGCCTTGACCTTGGACTTCTAGGTTCCAGAACTAGGAAAAAACTGATTTCTGTTGTGTAAGCCACCCATGCTGTGGTATTTCATGATGGCAGCCCACCCATGACAGAGAAACACCCAGATGGCCTGGCACAAATTCTACCTCTTATCCAATTCTCTTTTCAGCTCTCCCCCTCAAACTGTAAGTACAGCACATACTGAGACATTTAAATTCATCTGTACAAATCACCTTATGAATAGACTTACTTGTACAAATATTTATTTGTATAAATAAACTTACTTATGGAAATATGTACAAGCAGAAAATCAGAATCCCTTTTGAAATTAAGAAAATACTCCAGTATGGAGCTTGCCAGAGTAGATTTGTCTACAAAATGTGATTCCAGGGGTGCCTGGGTGGTTCAGTCAGTTAAGTGTCTGCCTTTGGTCATGATCCTGGAGTCCGGGGACGGAGCCCCGCATGGGGAGCCTGCTTCTCCTTCTTTCTGTCCCTTTCCCCCTTGTGTTCTCTCTTTCTCAAATAAATGAATAAAATCTTTAAAAAATGATTCCATAGTAAAACACACTTGGAAAATACTACATACTATAGCTTCTCCTCGAAGTTCACAATGTACATCAATACATTAAAGGTTCTGAGAAACTCTACAAAAATGAATGTGTTTCAACATCACAATCCAGTACTTGAAGAAATTATTTGGTCATGAAACTCTTGTAAGTTTCTATTTACAATTCACTTTAAAAAACGTTGCACTAGTCCAATGCTTCCTACTTACCCATCATCATTTAAATGTGTTATTTCCACAGAAGTCAGTTAATGTCATTCTTCTTATACCCCCAGTTTGTTTTTCAGAGGACTACATTTCTTGGCTATCTTCCCAGATTTCTCAAACTTTGCTTACACAGTACAGAAAAATAAAATTCTCCTTGCAAAGCAAGGTAAAGAGGAAACAGAAATCATTTGAGCTAGTGTCATTATCCTGTTACATCAGTTAGCTCTTCAAGTTTTGACAGACCTGGAGAATACAAGAATACAAGACCAGACCAGAAGCTCCCAAGTAAGGCACCCAGCTGGCTTGGATGGTGGAGCATCCTTGCTCTCAGGGTGGTTAAGTTTGAGCCCCCTATTGGGTGCAGAGATTACTTAAAAATAAAATGTGAAAAAAGAAAAGAACCTCCATTTGATGAAATTTACTCTGTACAGAGTCAATTTTCTGGAGCTTTCTGAGAATCCCTAATTGCAGCTGATATTTGTAAGAACCAGAGAAATAGTATAACCAGCTGGGAACCTGTTATTCGTGTGATGCCAAAGGGGGCTTTCTGGAAACTAAAACTTATCCCGTCCCTGGACATCGTCAATCTTGAGTTTTATCTTGATCATAAGAGAAAAGGTAACTCGGTGAGTTAAAGGCCTTTGTTATTTATAACTGATATTTGTCCTGCTCCTTGGCCAGCTGACCAATAAAATAACTATTTCTTTTCTGGTCTGTTCTTCACCTTCATCTCTCTTAAGACTCCGATTGCCATTTCGGATTTTGTACATGGGGAAGACGGCAGCTTCTGAGAAAACAGACGACCAGCTTGGGAATGAAAAATGAAAAATCTATTTTCTGAAACGAGTGAGCTAGGATTAACTTACAAACCTGCCGAATTCCTTGGTGGAATTACAAATAGAACTAGAGAAGGCCCCCAGAGTGTTAGAACTCGAGAGAAAATGATGGCTATCCACACAACATTCACCCTCCCTCCCCATTTCTCAATAGAAGAGGGGACTTGGGACCAGACTGCAAGGGAGGGTGTGGCATACCCAGGAAGAGAAGGCCCAGTCATGCAGAGCTGGCTTCCACTTGAGTGAGGCTACTTACCAGCTGGGGAACCCTACGCCATCAGTCAGCCCCTCTGGAGAACCTGTAGTCCCTGCTGCTGTGCCCTCTTTTGTGGGCGGTCGCAAGGAGTAGAGTAAGAGCAGGGAAGTTTGTAACCGGGCGACTTCTACATGAGAGGTTGCAAACTGTCATCTTCCTGGTATGTTTCCTGATATTTATGATAGCTTCAACTCTTAAATTAGGAGATGTTACTTGACAATCTTGCCATTTGTGGCAACGTGGATAGACCTAGAGGGTATAACGGTAAGTGAAGTAAGTCGGACAGAAGGAGACAAATACCATATGATTTCACTCATGTGTGGAATCCGAAACACAAAACAAGTCAAACAGAAACAGACTCATAAATACAAAGCACAAAACGGGTGGTTTGACACAGGAGAGGGAGCTGGGAAGATGGGTGAATAGGTGAAGGGGACGGAGGTACAAACTTGCAGTCATAAAATCAGTCAGTCACAGGGATGGAAAGTGCAGCAGAGGGAACACAGTCAATAATATTCTAATCACTTTGTGTGATACATGGTAACACTCACCCGTGCTCAGCATTTCCTGGTGTGTATAAATGTCAAATCACTATGTTGTATACTTGAAACTAATGTAAGATTGTATGTCAACTGCACTTCAATTAAAAACAAATTGGTTTCCCATCAGATTTCTAGATACTTTGTATAAATAAATGTATTTGTAGAAATGTAAACAAGTAATCAGAATCCCTTGTTGAAATTAAGAAAACGACGTCTTTCAACGTTGGGCCCCGCATTTCCCATGAGCATTCCCCCCTTTTGATGGGGTACACGCTCTCCAGGTTACAGCAGGGCCTGGCCCTCCCCATTTGTTAATGAGATTTGGGTGATACAGAGAGACTTTGAATTTCTTAACCTCTGTAAAAGAGTGAGTTGCAATATTGGGAGTCAGGATATCTACATTCCAACTTCCTCCTAAACATAATGTATCATTTTTTTTATAATTTTATTTATTTATTTGATAGAGAGTGAGATCACAAGTAGGCAGAGAGGCAGGCGGAGGGGTAGGGGGAAGCAGGCTCCCTGCTGAGCATAGTGCCCGATGCAGGGCTCAATCCCAGGACCCTGAGACCTGGGCTGAAGGCAGAGGCTTAACCCACTGAGCCACCCAGGCACCCCATAATGTATCATTTCTTTACACAAAGGCTGGACCTTTGATTTATCTATAAATCCATAATCACTGACAACACTGAACTTTACCTGATCCCTGTTCTTCTGGAAAATGGGGAGGATTAATCCTCCCAACCCTTTGTTTCCTGAAATCCTCCATCCTTCTGTGTTACTAGAAAGGGCTCTTGTGAAAAACTACCTTTCCCTTAGGTAAGACACGCAGATACCCCATTGCTTACCTATGTGAAAGTCAGACATAGACACTTCAAATTCCTATTGTCTTGTTAAAAAGCAAAATTCAACTGAGTAAATTTAGAGATCTGTTTGGCTTTACTCACTGATTCATGAATTGGGTAGCATCCCATCTAACAAACAGAAAATTGCTCCAAGGAGTTGTGCAAATTGGGAGATTTTTATAGACAGAAGGGGTCAGGTCAAGGATGTTAATAGCAAAGAATGGATTCTTTCAGCCAAGGTCACCTTCCTTTGGGGGATGACAGGGGTCTATCAGGCAGATTTCCTTCCTAGTGCTGACCAGGAAATTCCAGACTGTCTGGTTAAGATTATATTCCTGGAAAAGGCTGAAACTGCAGTTAGGCTAGGTATGAGGTCTCCGTTTGGTGATACAGTCCTATATCAATGACTCCATTTTGGGCCTGTCGCTCAATCGTCTCAAAAATGACTGGATGAACTGACCCCTTCTTAATGGGGGAAGAAGACTTACCTCTGCCTTCAAGGTCCTTCTAGCTGGACTAAGAATCAAATTGACATGAGGCAGATTAACAGAAGAAAATCCTGTGTGTATGGGGAATCCACACAGACATGGAAATTCCAAAGACACTCCGGCAAAAGGAGTGTATATGTCATTCTGAACTAAGGAGAAGGGGACAGGGGTCTGGGACTTCAAAAGAAAGAAATGCAATTCACAGGAAAATGAAAGAGAGTAAATGTTTGATAAACAAGTGTCTACTGGGTCACACAGAAGCCTCAGGACATAGAGGACTTTGCTCAAGCAGGCCTTGCTCTGTTCCTGTCTCCCATACCTAGCTCATGTCCTACTATAGTTATCTACGGGGACAGTTCTCTATCTGGAGCATATCTTTGGTTTCCTCTCTCCGGTGTGTCCTTCATGCCACCTCCAGTTATCTCATCAAAACCCAGCCCTGATGACTGCACTGATCTGTTCGAAAGACTGTGGCTGTCCTCCACTGCCTTTGGGGTCAAGACCAAAATCTGCAGTGTGACACAGAAGATGTTTCCCAACTTGATCCTATCCAGTCTTTCCAGTAGTGATGTAGGAAAGACGTTATTACGGTTTGAAGCCAATGGCCAAGGAAGAATTCTTGAGACATTTTTAGTGCAAAAAAGGTGATTTTATTAAAACAGAAAGGGCTGCATGGGGGGTCATAAGGAGTGGCCCATTATATACTTTCAAGTTTGGGTGGGGATTAGGGACAGCATAAGTATTTAAATTATTTTGTAAGCAAGGTTTCCAGGACCTAGAGGGGGCTAGCTATTGTTGGGAAAAGATCATTTATCATCAGCTAATTAAACTTTAGTCATGAGACCCTTCAGAAGTATATCAGTGCCATACGCTTGGGGGATGATTGCCAAAACAGATATTGGGGGGGGGAGGGTTAGAGATAAAGGAAATCTCCAAAGGAATTTTTATACATTAAAGTAGAATTACAGGACCCTGGTGGGTTGGTGGGTGGGGTGTCAGACTAGGATTGCCTTTTGCCTTTAGCAAAGTATTATCATTGAAGCAGTTGAGTCCCTAGAGGAATGTCACCCTGCCTGTTTCAAGGACTTGTCAATGGGCTACATTTAGTAATTTTTCTGCCTTTGTTTCCCACATCAGAAGCTTCCCTCCCTCAATACAGCAATACAAATGAAGGGTCCAACTTACCGCGAGCGTTCCAGGAGAGGCCTGATTTCCACATCCCATATTAGGACTCTGGCAGGCCTCCAAGAGTGCAGGAGCCAGTGGCCCTGAGAACCTGAGAAAAACAGGAAAAGAACAATGTGGGAGCTCCTGTTAATCCAGGAACCTGGCATTAAGGCTGTCACCCTGTGGCCGGTACAAGGAATCTGTAGGCTATTCAGCGGAAGAGAAGCTGTAAAGGTTGTAGAAAGAGGATCCTGCTTCCTGGGAAACCCGGCAGAGACCAAAGGACAGCCTCAGTTCTCTGATTCTAATCTCTCCCTCTCTCTGAGCTTTTTTTACAACCTTTTCAGTTGTAAATAGTTGATAGTAATGCAAAATGCTCTCATGAGCATGCAAATGTTATCCTGTAAAACGTCCAGTTGATTTCCCTAGCCCCTGTGGAAAAACCAGTTTGCTTCCAATCACATATTAATTTCAATATTTCTGATCTATAAATGCATCTGTTCTTAAGAGTTATAATGCCTGCCTAGTTTCTTCATTGATTAGTGAGTAAAATTAAACCTTTAACATAAACATACAATTGATCCTTGAACATCATGGGGGTTAGAGGCACTGACACCCACAGTCAAAAACCCACATGTAGGGTTGCCTGGATGGCTCAGTTGGTTAAGCCTCTGCCTTCTGCTCAGATCATGGTCCCTGGGTGCTGGGATCCAGTCCCACATCAGGCTCCTTGCTTGGCAGGGAGCCTGCTTCTCTCTCAGCCTCTGCCTGCCACTCTGCCTTGCTTGTGCTTTCTGACAAATAAATAAAATCTTCCCCCAAAAAAAATCCACTTGTAACTTTTGACTCCCCCAAAATCTTACTGTTGACCAGATGCCCTATGACAAGTTGATTAACACACATTTTGTTTGTTATGTGTGTGATCTACCTCATTCCTATAATAAAGAAAATATTAATAAAATCATAAATACATGCATAGTACAGCATTTTACTGTATTTACTGGAAAAAAAAAATCCATGTATAAGTGGACCCACCCAGTTCGAACCAATGTTGTCCAAGAGCAAACTCTGTGTGTATGATGATTTTAATTATCTTTTAGTAGAGGGCTAGATGCTGTCTGGTCCTACCCCAGATTCTTCCAAATCTATCCAGAGACAAGTTGTCTCAGTATCCTGAGGGAGTCGCAGGAGATAGTGAGTTGATGCTGGTCAGGGAGCAGAAGGTATCACCAATATCCCTATGCCAGGACTAAAAAAAGGGTTGTGAAACATCATGGAAGAACCACCTTCTTTACCTCCAGAACAGCTCCGGCAGCTCAGCCTACACCAGCACCAACAGGGGGAGGACCTTGCGCTCAAGTCAGTTAGTAGCTGGGGGGAAGGGGGACAACCGTGGTCAGCTCCTGGGCCACAGCAGCGGTGGTTAAGGAGAGCTGTGTCTAGAGACACTGACAGACTTCAAACCCAGCCATGGACTGGAGCCTGGAGGCCTGAGGAAAGGATGAGCTTGGGAGTCCAGTGTGGGCCTCAAACCTACAGGGTTTTCTTGTCATTGTTAAATGTTCCCCCACATTCTCCGAACATCCTCTTTAAGGGAGACATGAGACTGGGGAGGAAAGAAAATATTAGGTTACTCTGGTACCTAATTCTGTATTCGAGGAGTTCTTTGATCCTATGTGGGAAACAAAGGCAGAAGAAAAATTATTACATTTCTGTACTTCCTACAACCCATTGACAAGTCCTTGAAACAGGCAGAGAGACTTTCCTCTAGGGACTCAACTGCCTCAATGTTAATGCTCTGCTAAGGGCAAAAGGCAATCTTAGCCCAATCCCCAGGATCCTTAAGTCTAATATATAAAAATTCCTTTAGAAATTTCTTTTATCTCTAACCCCCCCTCCAAGATACATGTTGGCAATCATCCCCCAAGCATATGACCCACCAATACACATTTGAAGGTTCTCATGACTTAAGTTTTATTAGATGGTAATAAATGACTTTTTCCCAACCATAGCTAACCCCCTCTAGGTCCAGGAAACCTTGCTTCCAAAATTCCTTAGGGACTTATGCTATCCCTAATCCCTTTCCAACTCGAAAGTGTGTAATGGGCCACCCTTCCTGCCTATGGGTCCTGTCCCTGTGCTTTAGTAAGACCACCTTTTTGCACCAAAGATGTCTCAGAATTCTTTCTTGGCAGTCGACTTCATATCCCAACATCTTTCCTACATCAACCTTAGTACTCATTATTAAAGGATCTGGGATGCCAGGTTATGTAGGAAAGCAAACATGATATAGAAAATAAGTTCTTGGGACGCCTGAGTGGCTCAGTTGGTTAAGCAGCTGCCTTCGGCTCGGGTCATGATTGCAGGGTCCTGGGATCGAGTCCCACATCGGGCTCCTTGCTCGGCAGGGAGCCTGCTTCTCCCTCTGCCTCTGCCTCTGCCTGCCTCTTTGTCTGTGTGTGCTCGCTCACTCTCTCTCCCTCTGTCTCTGACAAATAAATAAATAAAATCTTTAAAAAAAAAAAAAAAAAAAAAAAAAAGAAAATAAGTTCTTGAGGTGCCCATCTACTGAAATCACCCCTTATTCAAGCATCCCTCCCCAAGCACACTAGTCTCCATAGCAGTGATCAAAGACCATGGTCAGTATCTCATCGGCTGTCAGGGGCTGTCAACACATCTGTCATTTTCATATGTCATCGTGACTATGAGGACTCCAGAAATGCAAGTCTTCTGAAAGATGAGGGTGTGTGAAACAGTCGGACACTGGAGAAGTGTTTAAAGCATGTGTAGAGCCATGACAGGGAGGAAGAAACAGTTAATAAGAGGGGAAAAAAACCCTGACCAGATTTGGCAGACATCATAGGTGACTCATTCAACATCTCCCACCTCCTTCTTTTCCTGTCTCTACTTTAGAAACTGGAAAAGTTGAAATAACCTCTCTCCCCGTCCTTCCTGCAGCCAGCAAGTATCAGTCAGACTGCCCAAGTTCAAACCTGGATTCACCTCTTCCTGATTACCTGATCCTGAGCAAATCATCTAGCTCTCTTTTCCCCAGTTCACTCCTCTGTAAAACATACCTGCCTTGTGGAGTTGTTCTGAGGATAAATGAGTTAATATATGTGAAGCCCTAAGAATAGTTCCTGGTGAAAAAAACAAAAATGGTAACTCCGGGGTAACTGGCTTTCGGTAGAGGATGCAACTCTTGATCTTGGGGTCATGAGTTCAAGCCCCATGTGGGACATAGAGCCTACTTACCCCCCTAAAAGTAACACTAGCTCAAAAAGATATCTGCACTCCCATGTTTGCTCCGATACTATTTACAATAGCCAAGATATGGAAGCAACCTAAGTGTCCACTGACAGATGGATAGAAAAGATGTGATATATATACATATATATGCATGTGTTGATATACAGACTGGAATAGTACTCAGCCATAAAAAAAGAAATCTTGCCATTCTCAACAAAAGTGTATGGACCTTGATGGTATTATATTAAGGGAAGCAAGTTAGACAGAGAAAGACAAATACTGTAGGATCTTGTTTTTCTCCATTTTAAAAAATTAACATATAATACACTGTTTTAGGGGCCTAGGTCTGATTCATCAGTCTTACACAATTCACAGCACTCATAACACATAGCCTCCCCAATGTCCATCCCCCAGTTACCCCATCCCCCCACCCTCCTCCACTCCATCAACCCTCAGTTCATTTTCTGAGATTATGAGTCTTTTATGGTTTGTCTCCCTCTCTTCCCCTATGACCCTCTGATTTGTTTCTCAAATTCCACAGAATGAAATCAGAATAATACCCTCTAGTTCCACCAGCATCACTGCAAATGGCAAGATTTCAATTTTTGAAGGCTGCATAATATTCCGTTGTATATATACACCACCTCACATCAAACAGAATGGCTAAAATGAACAAGTCAGGATATGACAGATGGTGAGGATGCAGAGAAAGGGGAACCTTCCTACACTGTTGGTGGGAATGCAGGCTGATGCAGCCGCTCTGCAAAACAGTATGGAGGTTCCTCAAAAAGTTGAAACTAGGGGCGCCTGGGTGGCTCAGTGGGTTACAGCCTCTGCCTTTGGCTCGGTCATGATCCCAGGGTCCTGGGATCGAGCCCGCATTGCGCTCTCTCCTCAGCGGGGAGCCTGCTTCCCCCCTCTTCTCTCTGCCTGCTTCTCTGCCTACTTGTGATCTCTGTCTGTCAAATAAATAAATAAAATCTTCATTAAAAAAAAAAAAGAAAAAAGAAAAGAAATCTGTGTGGTGGGTGATAACCAGATTTACTGTGATCATTTCTCAATATATACACATATTGAATCATTATGTTGTACACCTGAAACTAATTTATCAATTATACCTTAATTAAACAATGGGTTGCCTGGGTGACTCAGTTGTTTAAGCATCTGCCTTCACCTCAGGTCTTGGGATCAGTGCCCCGCATCAGACTCCTTGCTCAGCCCGGAGCCTCCTTCTCCCTGTTTCCCGCTCCCCTGCTTATGCTGAAAAACAGCATTCAGTGAATGACCAGGAGTCTAACTGATCTAAAAGTAGGGGCTCAAGTATATACTCCCCTTGGTGTGGAGGTGAGGAGACACGATTAACAGTCCCAAGGACTGCCTATTTTGGAGGTGAGGTTTGCTGAAGCAAACTCTGGATGCTGGGCTGGTAACACACTAGAGGATCCCCGCTCCCCTGAATCACCAGCCTCCAAGGCCAATTGTCATAGGCCACATGCTCACCAGCAGCCCAGGGAGTATGTAACCACACCTGGACTGTTGAATTCCAGACTCATCACCACTGAGCCCTTGAAGGCTACTCTAGGGCCAAATAAGTTCGGAAAAGTTTTCTTCCTATCCTGGTATTTTTTCATTTTCCTATACTTATAATTTTCTCAGCCCTGTTATCTATTCACACAAAATGGTGATGAACATCCTCTCCCATCTGCAGTGTTCATCTGGAACGATATGGAATGCATAGTCTTGCCAACACTTGGTTGGCTATACATCAACATTTAGCAGAACAATTCTTCCCCCCTTCAACCACATTTGTCAAGTTCCTACTGTTTTCTTGGCTCCAACTTTTCTCCCTTAGTAATAATTCTTGGTAAGCCCCTCATCTTGCTGACTGTATTTCCTTAATAGTCCCTCAGCTTTCCTGCCCTCTATCCAACTCTTCAGGGATTCAGCCTGACTTTTGCTCATCAAAGGGCAATCTGGCCTAATGCACATGTTCCATTTTTTGGCTACTCTCGATCCCCTGGTTGAGTTTTCCTCTGGAGCACAGTGATGAGTAATTGCACCCAAATCTCTAGAAAAAGCAGTGCCAAGAACAGGAGGCCCTCTGAGCATGAAATTACAATTTCAAGCTGAGGAAATGTTTCTCTAATCATTTCCTGCCTTTCTCAATTACTTCTATCCCATCTATAATCATCCTCCCTATAAAGATAAAAATAAAATCTGTTTATAGAATTTCTGAACTTTAAACAGATTCATTGCAACACAGCTTGTAAAGTTTCCATTTGGTACAAATTCCCAATTTGGAGAGACTAGATAAGCAATCCATCTCCATCTGATGGGGTTTTGGAGTGGGGTGGAATCCAGAGCCATTGACCAAGAAAGAATTCTTGAGATGTCTTAGGTGCAGAATGGTGGGATGGTTTATTGAAGCACAGGAACAGGCCCCAGGGACAGAAAGAGCTGCTGCACTGGGGTTGTGAGGGACGGCTGCTTATATACTATGGGGCTGGCGGAGTAAGGACAAGGGAGGTTTCAAAACAACTTCCATATGCTAAAGACAACCTACAAGACACCAGAGACCTTGCCATTGTCAAGTTAAGGTTGTTTTTCTCCTCTAGCAAGACAGTAAGGAGAAGACAGTTGGAAGATTCATGAAGAATGTCACACATGTCCCGCGGGGCGGCAGGAGTGGGGCGGGAGGGTTAAGGTTGCAGGGTGTCATCTTATGCTTTGTCTTCCCTAGCCTTCTGCTCCCTCATCATTTCTCCCCTGAACAATTTTGACCCTTATATATTTGAAGTTATTGAAGGTGGAAGGTCTCATCTTCTGTAACTTCTTCCTGCTGAATAGGGGCATAGAGATGTCCCTAGCTATGTGTCCACACTGGACAGCTGGGGAACGTATAGGCGAGTCACAAAATGGGGAGGCAGCTGAATCCAATATGGTCATATATGAACCTCCCTGAGTAGAAAGGATCATCTATTAGCTGGAAATAATCACAGTGAAGGAGTCTTGGCACTAGGCAGGGAGACACCAGAAATGACAAACAAGGTTAATATAGTAAAGAAAGAGAAGTCTGAGGAAAAGACCTTCGATAGTTGACCTTTATTTCTTCCAGTCCAGAAATTTAAAACAATCACTAAAGGAATCATTTAAGGCACCGATTTGAGTATTCATGTCAGTTAGAAACCCCCAAGTATTTTTTAATAATCTGGCCTGTATATACGGCCTGTTTTTATGCTATCCCTAGTCTAGTTTGCCATTCTATTTTGTAAAGCTGCTATACACATTTGTATTACCACAGCACTTCATAGAAAAGGGCTACTTTGAGGGTCATTTAGGGCTTTGACCATTTAAGGATTAAGAGCTTCCATGTGCCAAACATCCTCCAGTCTTGAAGAGGGAATAAGATGGATGTTAGGTGGTCATACCAATGTAACACAAACCATGTCCACCGTTGTTTAATTCTGGAAGGTTGGCTGGGTTGGTGATGGTTTTAATAATGCATCTATACATCCAGGCAAAACCCAGAATACAGTGACCTATCTATCCTGGGGGAAGCTGCAGACACAAGTTAGGGCTGCATAGCCATTGGGTCCTGTTGAGAGAGAGAGTAGAATTCTAGAAGGGCCTCTTTTAACTGCAGTCAGTATTTCAAGGCCTACTCGGTTTTAGAGGGCCATTCTTTGAACATGCAATAATTTTAGGCCCATATTTGACTAGGAGTTAGGGCTTGATAATAATTCCCTTTTCTTCAAATTTTTCCACAGGCATATAGGACTAGAAAAGGCCATGTTTGGAGTCAATATAAATATTTTTAAGGCTTTGGCAATTGCAAAGCACAGGTGGGTGCTATTAATTCTGTTTTGGGGGCAGCCGTGTTTGCTGACAGGGCTTTGGCCTCAAAAGTCTGAATTCGACTGATTATACCACACCCAGTTTTTGTTTTGTTTTTTGTTTTGTTTTTTAAAAAAACACCTTTTCCATGAAACTATTGCCATTGGTAAACCAGCTGCAATTTTAATAAGGGCATCTTTTAAATCTGGTCAGCTAGAATAAACGAGAGCAATAACCTCTAAACACTTACATTCTGTAAAAATACAAAGTTCAGGTCCAGGTGTAAGGGTAGCTGTGCTAAAATCTGACAGGTTTTAAGTGTTAGTTCGGGCATATCTATAAGCATTGCCTGTTGTCTAACAGTCAGCAACCCATCATCTATTGGTGGCCTTTAGTCTCTAAGACATTCTGGACCTGATGTGAAGCCATTACAGACAGGGACTGTCCCACAGTGAGCTTTGAGACTCCTTTTACCAGGAGGGCTATTGTACACTTAGCTAAAGCTTTTGTCTGCAATTGTAGATTCATGGGGTGGCTTCTAGAATAAATAAAACCTATAATACCTATGAGGGATGAAACTATCAAGAAGCCCTCTTTGTCTGAGGTCTAGCCTATTATCTTGAGAGGAATCGCTGGCAAATGGGGGAAGATTTGTCAAGAGATAAGGGCATCCCCAAGTCATCATCTAGTCCAATCACAAGTGGGGTCTATCCATTACCTCTACAAGCCCATGGTTAACCCTATGGAATGGCGTATGCTCTGGCTTTTAGGGAAGCATTTTGTCACCCCAGCCACACAGAATTGGTCAAGGTGCTAGTTGAATTATACAGTTGTTGGGGAATCAATCACATAATCATGTGCCCATGGGGTCCTGATACTAGTCCTACAGAATAAAAAGCACAAAGATTGTCTATGGGCTATTGTGGAAATTTCTCTGAAGTTCACTTCACCTCAAGTTGCCTAACTTAGGTAAACAAACATTTAAGGACAATCAGATCTAGAATTTAACATTTGCCATGGTGGGTTATTGTGTTATGTCCGTAATCAAAGGAGCAAGACTGATACAAAGAGAAGGCCAAGCACTGAGCATCAAACCAACCGTTCGGGGTCACCTCCTACAGAGAGGGTGACCCCTCCCTGCCTTACTGACTAACTTTCAAAGGGCAAAACCCATGTGGTTGAGCCTGGCCCCACACAGGTGGCCAATGAGATTGTAATACACAGAGAAAACTGCACAGTCATGCTAGGTCACACACAAGTGACCAACTGAGTCACAATTTACCTTATAGTTGATATTTGAAATAGCCTATCCCCTTGGTCAGAATTGGCACCCAAAAGGCGGCGCTCACACTCCTTGGTAGCTAGGGAGACAGTATGTGCGCCCCACTGATTGGATGTCTCCACCTGGCCTGACCCGCCCTTGTATTTGGGCTTTGTTACCTGGGACTGGTTTCCCCCAACTTGCTTTTAAGTAAGTCCCCTGTGGTGGGGGTGGGGAGTGCAGGGTCTGTTTAAGTTTTACTGCATAAACAACAAAATCACTGTTTAACCGGATGGAATTGCTCTGGCTAAATAGGCCCTTACAATTGAAACATAATTTTTCTCTCTAAAATAACCCTCATTTCCAGAGCTAGCCAAATCAGGACTAAAGTCTGCAAAATAAGTCCAATTTTTAAAAAGTTGGCATAATTATTTACATAAGCTCAGCAAGAATAATGACTGATCTCTCAGGATCTGCTTTGCTGGAACTTTTGTAAGGAAGCTCTAGGTTGAACTTTTAGTAGCCTCTCCAGGCCACAAGCCAAGCCAAGTACTTATCATCAGACATGCCTGCAATACCTGTAGATGTGGGCATTCTTCTTTACTGAGGTTCTCAAAGTATCCTAAGTTTCCTGCACCTGCCAGGAAGTGACATTATTTACTCACCTGGTGAGACTGCTGGGAGCTCTACAAGCAAGGCATCAGGCCAACAGTTCCAAGGGGCTTTATGACTCCAGGTTTTATAAAGCCAACCTCAATTCCTTAAAGCTGTTTGGTCATATCTGAGTCTATGCAGGTCTCTCTTAAATAACGACATTCCAGTCAAAGCCTTGGTAAAATAGTAATGTTTTCAATGTTGTCCTGTTAAAAGGAGAACAGATTCTTATTCAATTTATGCAAATGACTATGATTGTGATAGAAGAATACTTACTGAGACCTTTTGAATTTGAGGGTTCAAGTAGAGAGAAAAGTTGAAGCTTTAATTTGCTTTATTATTATTTCTGTATATCACTGATGTGGTAAGAGTTTTCCTCAATCTGGAAGAGTAAACAGAAGAGAACTAGCAATGTTTCAAACAAGAATCACAACCCTATAATCTTTTATTTCATTTAGTCCCATGTTACTAATTCTTGTTTAGTTTGAATACAGCTTTAGTTAGTTCTGTAAATTGTCCTGTAAAACATTTCAGTTTTGATACTTGTTTTTTGTCCTAAAAGTCATTTATAGGAACCTCCTCGAAGATGTTTGTAAGACAGTAAGAACAATTATAAATGACGAAAAAAACCCTCAGAAACAGACATTGTTAAAGAGCTGATGAGATGAGAGTTTACAAGGAAATTAGGTTTATTTCTTTGACACATAACACTTATATTAAACTTTAGGAATTGCATATAACCTTCAGAATAGTTCCAGCATTTACCCAACCAACCAAAGGCTTATCATTTGTTTAACAGTACTTCCCCGAGTGACTCTGCATACAAGATAAAAGGCCTAATGAGTTAAAGAGATTCATTTACAATTTAAATCTTGGAAGTTTGTTAAAACCTTAGAAAAGTTATAGCACAGGACTGAATAGTATTAGAGATCATTACAAAAATTTTTATTTAACCAAGGTTGACAGTGAGAGGTTTGAAAGGCAAATATGTAGGGTTGGTTCTATAGTTCTTAGCAAAACTTAGCTCCTTTACTATTGAGAAGTTTTAAACAAGTAGTGGAAGACATGATAGAAGATAAAATCTATAGAAACCGATTTTCTGGGCAGACAAAAAGAGGAGGAAAACCCTGTGTTTACCATTTTCTTATCCAGAGCAGATGAACAATTTAAGAAAACTTGTCTTTTGAGCAGAGAATTTCAGTCTTGAACCGGTGTCCTTTAAAGTCCATTCATTTCAAATTTAGTCCATCCTGACTACCCCTAAAATCCCTTGCCAATGATTTCCCAGTCTTAATTACATTTAGAATTTTGTATTCTTTAGAGACCTTGGTCTCCAGTGAAAACTAAGTATACCAGAATTCTTTAGATAGCCAAGTTATGAACTGGTCAAGCACAAAGCATGTTTACCAAGAGACCCAAATATTCCTAGTTTCTTGCAGTAAGATGTCAGAAGCAAAAACCAAAGCCCAATGACTTTAGCACTGTATCCTGTCTGGAAAAGACCTACATGTCCAATAAGCTTAATTCCATTTATCATCCAAGTAAAACTTTGAAGTTTCAGGTTACCAAAGACTTTGAAAGCTATTTTAAGGATTAGCCATGAAAACTTTGAGACAATGAAACATATCAGTCATCTTTTTGCTAACAAATTACAACAGAGATAACATGAATTTGACCTTCAGTAAACCTTGGTAGAATAAAAGTTTCACGTTCAGGGTTGATTAACTTTAAAGACACGTCTCTTAATTAAATCAACAAAGTTAACTTGGTTTAAATACTGAAACTGTGGTCCACATGGACCCTCCCCATCATCAGTTTCCACCTGAGACACTGGTGGGGCAGTCTGGAGTGGAGCGTTGTTAATTAGTTCATGGGGTGCTCTTCTTTGCTCCTTGACAGTGAGGGTAGGAGGATCCAAAGGTGCAGGAGGCTTGAGGATGGTCCAGAAGCCAGTTTTGCAGGCCACACCCAAGGTGGTGTGGAGCCAGGAGAAAGGGGAGGAGGAGACAGAAGAGGCAAAGTGCTGCCGGAAGGCAGAGAAAAGAATTCCGGGTTCTAGAACTCATCAGCTCCAACAGAGGAGCAGACGCCATGTTTTCCCACCAATTAGAGGGAATGTCCATGTTGGGCCAGAAAAGACAGGAAATTTCCCCGAAACAAAGGAGTTTCAGCAGCTGCTTGGGAATATTCCATAAAGTTCCCGTCCCAAGGCAGACTAACCACAGTTGGCTCCAAGTGCAGCCATTAACCCGGGAAATGAGTGAGGGAGAAGCTCCCACATCTAGTAGAAGAGGAGAGCGTCAGGATCCCCATTGCTAGGCATGGCCAGTGTATCCTCCACCAACCTGGGTTTACTAGGAGGAAACTTAGATAATAGTCCTCCAATTCGTCCAGAGAGATTTTACTAGCCAGATGTACTTTGGCAAACACATTCTGCAAGAGGCCCTTAGGTTGGGGTCCTGGTGTAGAGCAATGAAGGCCTAGGTATGAGCAATGAAGGTCCCCTAGGTCCACTTGCTCTGTTTCCTGCAGAGGAGATCTAGCTGACAGTTCCCACTGAGGCCATGCAGTGTTACAGGAGCTCAGGCCTTTCCTACGTTTTGCAATCCAAATCGTTTCCAGTGGGTTAAAAGGCACCCAAGGTAGAGGCCTTGCAGAACCAAAGAAGCCTACTGAGGCCATGGTCCCAGGAAAGTAAAAAAGGTCCAAAACCTACCCCCACCCCCACCCCAACTCCTTGGTGGTATCCCACGCAGGATATGTGTGTCAGAAGCGACCAAAAGTGTCCCTCAAACAGGACATCGCTACTGATCACAATCCTGCCTTCCGTGAAGGCATTCCTGCTGTAAAAGGCCCGTAGGAGGGATGCTGGCCTCCTACCCATCGCATCCTAGGCTGCCGAGGGGTGCCTGGTGAACAGACCGAAACACCCATGCCGTGCTATCTTATGTCCTGAAGGTTTCATACAGCCCTGGCATTTTAACCCATGGAAAATACTAGAAAAGTTTTACAAGGGGGAAATTACCAAATTTAGTAGCTTTAATAGAGGACATTAACAGAAAACAGTAAAGATAGAAATCCATTACGGTCTAAGTGACATTCTAACACATGTCAGTGAGGACTGCCAACTTCCCTAGGAAATGGTTCCTGGTTGGGAGCTGGTTTGGGCCTCTAAGAGAAAGTACCCCAGCCAAAAGTAGCTAGACCAGGGAGGTGGAGGGGGATCGTATTAGATCAACTGGGATGAAACCTCACATGGAGTTTTAAGATTGGCAGCCGTCCTGGTGACTTAGGTGGCTGTCCCGTGCTCAAGACAGACAGCTTTGTGTGTAAGGACAGGAATAAAGAGAGGGCTTCATGTTCCTGGGTCTCATTGCCATTCCGACCAGAGTACTAACTTCCAGCCAAAAAGTGGGCTTTCTCCGCCCCGTGGAGTAGCCATGGGCTAGTCTTGCAGCCTGAGATGTTGGCATGAAAATGCTCCGGAAAGATCCTTGAAGAGTCCCTGGAACAACAGTAAAGGAAAAGAGGAAGTACTTACCAATTTTGCACTGAAGCTCAGAGCCCAGATATAAAGACTCAAAGCCCCACATTCAGGTGCCATCTGAGGGGATTTTGGAATACAGATGAGGTTCAGTGGGGTGTAGTCCAGGGCCAACGACCAATGAAGAATTCTTGAGACATCTTTGGGGCAAAATGGTAGGGTGGTTTACTAAAGCACAAGGACAGGAGCCATGGACAGAAAGAGCAGGTGCACTGACGTTGTGAGGGGTGGCTGATTATATACCATGGGGTTGGCAGAGTAAAGAAAAAGGAGGTTTCAAAAGACTTTCATATGCTAAAGAAGACCTACAAGATATCAGAGGCCTTGCCATTGTCAAGTTAAGGTTGTTTTTCTCCTCTAGCAAGGCATTAATGCCAAGATAGTTGGGAGATTCCAGGAAGAATGTCACACGTGGGGTGGGGGGGGTAGGTTGTGGGGTGTCAGTTTATGCTGTGTCTTCCCCAGCCTTCTGCTCCCTCATCACATCGGTGAAATTCATAAAGCTGAACATTAGTTCATTAGGAGGCAGGCTATTTCAAAGTCGACATATGAAAAGGACCAGGAGGAGTGGTATCCAGCAAAATACAGAGATTGATATAGCGAAATAGAATTAGGAATGCTCTAACGTTGAGTCTCTAAAGCAGCATTAACAGGAATGGCATGCTGGTGATTTAGAGAAGGGATTTCTCAGTTGTCATTTTGTGTGGCCAGTGATAGTTCAAATTACTGTTCAAGGCACATTTTTTTTTTTAAAAAGATATTTATTTATTTATAAATAAATAAGTAGGCAGAGAGGCAGGCAGAGAGAGAGGAGGAAGCAGACTCCCTGCCGAGCAGAGAGCTGATGCCAGGGCTGGATCCCAGGACCTGGGGACATGACCTGAGCCAAAGGCAGAGGCTTAACCCACTGAGCCACCCAGGCGACCCCAAAGCACATTTTTAAACTTAAAATAGTATAGACACGCAAACATTTCACAAAAGAACACCAAAGGCTGAAGTACGTGAAAAAATGTTCAACATCATTAATCATTAGGGCGATGCAAATAAAAACCACACAGAGATACATTAGAATGGCTAAAATTAAAAAGACTGACAATCTAAAGTGTTGACAGAAATGTAGAACACTTACATTTTTGGGACTCTAGTTTTCATCTAGTGGAGATGAAAAGTGGCACAGCTATTTTGGAATACAGTTTGACAGTTTCTTAAGAAACATACGCTTACTTTATAATCCAGCCCCTCAACTCCTAGATATTTACGAAGAGAAATGAAATCTAATGTCCACACAAAGATTTATACATGAATGTTCTTAGAAGTCTTATTGATAATAGCTAGTAATTTTAAAGAACCCAAATGTCCACCAGCAGGTGAATGGATAAACAAAATGTAGTCTAACCAAGCAAGGGACCAGCGACAAAGGGACCAGCGACAAAGGGACGAGCTACTGATACATGTAACAAGGAGAAATACCAAAATCATCATGTGGGATGAAAGAAGCCAGACACAAAAGAGTATATGCTATATCGTTCCCTACATATAAAATTCTAAACAATGCATGCCTGTCTCTAGTGACAGTAAAGTGGTAGTTGCCCGGATCCCGGAAGGAAGGGGCACAGGGAAACCTTTGGAGGTAAAGAAATATTCTTTTATCTGAATTGTGGCAATAGTCTTACAGGCCCGTCAAATCTGTCAAAACTCACCGGACTGGTCACTGTTTATCTTTTCAATTGAACTAGACCTGACACATAATTCTACCTTGGTTACAGGTATACAACTCTGTTCCAAACCATTGACTGTATTCCCTATGCTGTACATTTCATGCTCACGACTTACACATTCCGGAACTGAAAGACTGTACCTCCCACTCCCCTTCACGCATGTTGTCTATACCCCCACCTTCCTCCCATCTGGCAACCATCAGTTTGTTCTTTGTATTACAGACCTTTTTTTTTTTTTTTTTTTTTTTTGGTTTTGGTTTGTTTATTCACTTGTTTTCCTTCTCAGATTTTTGCATGTAAGTGGTATGGTCTTTGTCTTTCTGTGTCCAACGTATTTCACGTGGCAGAATCCCCTTTAGCTCCACTGAACTGTGCATTTTAATAGGTGCAGTTTCTTGTATGTTGATTATATGTCAATAAAGTTAATTTTTAAAATATTATGGAGTAGCAATTACTATTGCAAAAAAGCAGAAAACCTTTTTCTTCTTGGAGGATGTCTCGTAAGCAAGTCTTAAACCATATAAGCTTTAACTACTATTAATAGGAACAAATGAAGGGTGTCCACACTGAGTTGGTTTACTTCCTGGAATGAGGCACTCTCAGACCAGGCTTCATTCATAAGCGAAAAAGACAATCCCTTTCAGATTTAAAATAGTTCCTCTACCTGAGTACCTAGGGCAGGACATGCTCTTGGAAGGGATTTGGGCAGAGACCTGAAGTTTCTCCAATACCTTTTGAATATGGTGGAAAGGTCCTTGTCCCTGCGGGAACTGAGCTTCTAGGTTCAGGAGTCATATCCATGAAGCTGGGAAGGTGTGGAGATGTGCATCCCCCACACTCTCTCACCATTCCCTCTCCCCAAGATAACCGAATAAACAAACTCATTTCTGTAACTGCAATTGGGCACATATTACAGCTCAACACTTCACATGCATGATCTCATTTCATTTACTGTAACCGCGTAAGGCAGATACTGCTGAGACGCCTGTTACACAGAAGAGAAAACTAGGGCCCCAGGAATTTATGTGATGAACCGAAGCTACATTACTAGTTATTGGCAGAGCTGGGACTATAAACCAGACATTCTGACTCCAGAGCCATCTTTAACCACCCCACTCCCTAACATGGAAATCCACAGAGTCGACCATTGCTCAGTTAAAGCGACCCTCGCGTTTGCTCACTCCAAGTAAGGCACCACCTGGGCTTCAACATTCCTACTGGAAACCCAACCCCAGGGCCCTGGACCTCGCTGGGGCTTCGGCCCCTGGACAGGGAGGGGAACTGGGCAGCACAACGCACGTTTCCACAGAGGCTGCGCGTGCACGAGGCATGGCCCACACCTTCCTGAATAAAGCCAGACCCACAACTGGACTGATTATCCCAGTGACAGCCTGGAAGAAAGCATTTCAGGTTTAAAGTTTCCCTCTTCGGGAGCATGGCTCTCTCTCTTTGTGAGCGTAGCCATTTTGCCATGAACCTCTGTTGAAGGGACATTGTCTGGATACTCTGAAAGAATCCAGCTCCAAATTCTACCCGTGACTTTTCAGGCCCGACACAGGCAACTATGAAGGCTTTCCCTGGCAGGCCACATGGGGGGCAGCCCCCCTGCCAGCCAGCCTCGCTCTTCCGCACACTGAGTTCCCAGTTCCCAGCGCAGGAGCCTCCCTTTGGAAGTCTCCTTATCAAAGACCTGGAGAACTGTAAAGATCCTTTTCTCCACTTGGACTCAGTACTCCCTAAATTTCCACTCCTAACTCTCCCTCCTTACACCAGGCCCTTGGGGCCACAGAACTGCCCTGACCTTCTGTCTGAGGCTCCCTCATCTCCCTCAGCAGCCAGACGAGCCTTCCAACACTCCACCTGTGCCCTGAGCCACCTGTCCCTCGGCTGATGCGCTGTTCCAGGGGGAAATGGATTACGAGGGAGCTGGTGCTTTCTGTGATTTATACTCTTGCTTATACCATTGCAGGCAGTGACAAAGCCTTGACTATTTACTTTCATTTTATTTTAATGGGCTACTCCCACACCTGGCTGCTCAGCTTTCTCACGCTCAGCTAAACGGTTGTAACTCCCATCCCTCTCACAGACCCTGCCTGTGAGAGACACTTTGGCCTGTGCCCTACCTTTCTTCTTCTTCTTTTTTTTTTTTTTAAGATTTTTAAAAATTTTATTTATTTGACACAGAGATAGAGAGATCACAAATAGGTAGAGAAGCAGGCAGAGAGAGCGGGGGTGGGGAGGTGGGGGGAGCAGGCCCCCTGCTGAGCAGAGAGCCTGAAGTGGGGCTTGATCCCAGGACCCCAGGATCATGACCTGAGCCGAAGGTAGAGGTTTAACCCACTGAGCCACCCAGGTGCCCCCCTACCTTTTTCTGATCAGTCTTCCCACCTACACCCAGTTCTTCTATCCTTTCCTCTCTATAATAAGGCTTTGTATGCATCTTCCTTATTTTTTTTTTAAGACTTTATTTATTTATTCATGAAAGACAGAGAGAGAAAGGCTGAGGCAGAGGGAGAAGTGGACCCTTCACGGAGCAGGAAGCCCCATGCAGGATTCGATCCCAGGATGCTGGGATCATGACCTGAGCCAAAGGCAGACACTTAACCAATGGAGCCACCCAGGCGCCCTTGCATCTTTCTTTTTAATTCCTGCCTCTCCAGGCCACACCTGTGGCTGACTCAATGTCCAGATACTATCTGCTTGGCTTTCAGACCTGACATTCACGTGAATAACTCTCCGTGGGTGGTGACAGGCATCCCTCCACCTCCCCTTGGAGGAGTCCTGTTGGCAGCGACCTCCCAAGGGTCTGAGGCTCAGACTGCAGCCTCAGACTGCAAGTAGTGAGGTCAGCCACCGAAGCAGGGAATGATGACTAGAGGTATGTCCTACAGGGGCCCCTTCCTGATCTATGGTGTACCCTAGGACTTTGGGGAGAGTGAGGCTCTGTGAGTTTCTGATCTGAATTGGCAGTATGTGAGACCACTTCCCACTTCGTAGAGGCAGTTGTAAGCAACTTGAGTCTCTGAATGTCCCTGAAGAGGCAATGTCCACTTCCTTGGCAAGACGAAGCTCCTCAGAGTCAGGAACGTGGTTATTTCACCTCTGCCTCCCCGACACTAGGTGTACACCAATAAGTGGGTGTTTACGACATGAAACAAGCCATGAACATATGTTACTTCTGGAATGTTGTCATATAACAACTTCATTGTGCTTATCACCATTGCTCTAAGTTTATCTAGTGGCATTAGTTCTCCCCTTACCCTTGTATAAAAAGTCAGGCAGGTCCTATGACTTCTCTGTCTGCTTCTTAACTTATAAACCCAGTCTGAATCCAGTATTTACTATGTCTATTCCCAAATTAAAATCCAAAACTCCAACTGTGGCTTAGAGTTGAGCTGTTCCCCTTGGGTATATGGTGCCCAGGGCCAGCTGCAGACAGGAAGACTCAGTTTGGGGAAGAGGCTGTTTTCTCTCTTGTTCCTACCCTACCGATTTCTGCCTCTAGTACTTCACCTGCTGTGGTTTCTGATGCCTCACAGGACTGGGTCACAGGAAAGCTCTGAATTGACTTGTTTTGTCATCTGTGGGCTGCAAGCTTTCTGAGTCTGACAGATTTTTAAAGTAGATGCTCTTTCTCATAGATATTTTGTAGGTTCTTTGGAGAGCTCTGCTCACCCTCCACAGAAAACATGGATTATCCAATTGGCAGCTATGTTGCCCTAGGTGAGTTCCATTTTATTCCACTGGTACCTGACCTAGAATTCCAGCCCCCAGGAATCCAGCTGGAACTCTACCTCTTATCAGCTCTGTTTGCCCTGGTATGGATCTCTGGGGGAGAACCTAAGATAAGCCTAAGCCAGCTCTCTCTTGAGTTATGACCTACATTTGGTGCACAGGAAACATGTGCTCTTAACCTGACAAAGTGCAAGTAATATCTGGTCCCAACCTAACGCCCTTCCTGTGCTCACCATCCAGAGCTGTTGGCCACTGAGGCTGACTTCCCAGGCCAGAGTTGAGCCCGGATCACTGTGACCCAACTGTCTAGACCCCCATCTGGCTCTCCTGCGACTCCTTACATAGGGTTTGAGAGGAGGACATTCCTTGACCATTGGCCAGGATCAGACTCCCAGTGAACCCATAATATTTTTTGCAAAAGTCCTCTTCCCCATATCTCTCTTGTCCTTACTCCCTTCAGCCCTTTATATGTCCTTGATGTGGGTGAAGAGTTCAAGAGTCTGCCATACTTTTCTGCTCAGTCCTTTGGAAGCCTGCCCTCTGGAATGCGGTATCTATGTTACCTCTGGTGCCTCAGCAGTTACACGTTCATCTGAAGGAAATGAAGCATAAATGCTATTAAGCTTCACATAAAAATTAATTTGCCTGCTCAGCGAAGAGAAAAGTGGTTGAAGAGCTGTCATGGCTCAATGCCCCCAGATGACTCACTTGTGTGCCATGGCCGATTTAGGGGTGCAGAAGGGGCCCCATGAACATGAGGTCAAGCTTTTTGTAGATGGAAAATCAGAAGAGTTTCCTCCTAGGCATGTGTTGAGTGGCCATGGCCCAACGAGAATGGCTATATGACTGTTTGCTCTTCATCAAACCTAGCATAAAAATACTCTGATCTAACTATTTCTTTGAATCTTCATTTACTTATGAAGACTCTTGTATCCCATAAAACCTATATTAAATAAATGTGTATGCTTTTCTCCTGTTCATCTGCTTGTGTCCATTTAATTTTCAGACCCAGCCAGGGACCCCCAGAAGGTTGGGGAAAACTTTTTCCTCCTTTACACTGCTTAGGATTTCTTTCTCTCTAGAACTACATGTAGTGTAGGATCCTGAAAAATAAAACCTCTAGGAAGATCAATTGCCTGGCTTTTCCTAGGATCCTTGCCCACCCTCTAGGCTCAGGAAGAGGGTGAGACCATGAAGAAGAAACCAGGAGGCTCTCTTTATACCTGAAGCCCAGGACCTAAGGAGCCTCTTCCTGCCTCCTTCCCATCAGAGACACCATTCCCAAACTCCCCATGCAATAACCATCTCCCTTGGTCCTTTGCCAAGAAGACTCCAAAGGGTTGACCAAAAAAGCCTTACTAGAGGGTGCCTCGGTGGGTTAAAGCCTCTGCCTTCAGCTCAGGTCATGATCCCGGGGTCCTGGGATAGAGCCCCGCATCAGGCTCTCTGCTCAGCAGGGAGCCTGCTTCCTCCTCTCTGTCTGCCTGCCTCTCTGCCTACTTGTGATCTCTGTCTGTCAAATAAATAAACAAAATCTTAAAAAAAAAAAAAAAAGCCTCACTAGCTTTCACAATATCATCATTTTCCCAAAATTTCTACCCACCCACCAAACCCTCTTTTCCTCCAGAAATTTTCTAGGGAGGAGAGAGGAAGGAAGGGTACAACTGCCAGTCCTCTGAGCCCAAAGGGATTATTCTTTTTCTTCCCATCTTAACATATAGCATGGTTCCCAAGCTCTTATTTGTGAAGGTGGAGATAAAGGGTAACAAAGACTTCAGAGAAACAAAACTCAGACAGCCAGGAACTAATGGAAGTGAAGGTCTGGGCTGGGAAAACTCTGAAGACGTGGAAGTTCAAGGCAGGAATGGGCCATGGGCATAGGTTTCAGGAGGTTGCGGAGAAGTACTTTGGAATGGGACCAGAACTTGTTATTCAACCCTCAGGTTAAAAGATCTGGCTTCCCACACAGATGAGAGCCAGGACAATGGGTGAAACATTTCAGACTGATGTATTATCCTGCCTGGTTGAATTCTATGACTCTACCGAGTTGCTGAATATGACACCCGGAGATTCTGCACCCCGAGTATGTTGATTTGGATGACTCAGCCAGAAGCAAAGCAAAGAATAGGACTGTGAGATCACATGAGATCCCAGCAAGCAGTGTGGAGTAGAAACTCTTTGATTTGTTTGGTTGAAAGGGGAACCAGGAGGACTTTACATGGGAAACAGCCTTTGATAATTGTGTGTCCATCTCAGGCCTTTTTGTGACAGATGTTTGAAAAAAAAAAAAAGAAAAAGAAAAAGACATAGGGATACCTGGGCGTCTGCTTTCAGCTAGGGTCATGATCCCAGGGGTCCCTGGATCGAGTCCGGCGTTGGACTCCCTATTCAGCCAGGAAGCCTGCTTCTCCGCCTGCTTGTGCTTGATCCTAGCTCTCTGACAAATACATAAACAAAATCTTAAAAAAAGAAAAAAAAAAAAGACATGCATTTAGCTTTCATGGAGAAACTATATCGACTTTTTTCTGTTACTAAGACATACATTTTATGAGGTGCCTGGGTGGTTCAGTGGGTTAAGCCTCTGCCTTCTGCTCTGGTCATGATCCCAGGGTCCTGGCATCGAGCCCTGCATTGGGCTCTCTGCTCAGCAGGGAGCCTGCTTCCCCCCTGCCTCTGCCTGCCTCTCTACCTACTGTGATCTCTCTGTTAAATAAATAAATAAAATCTTAAAAAAAAAATACATACATATTATACAAAAAGAGAAGATTAAATGACATGGAGTGGCAAGTGATAAATGAAATCCCTACAGGTTTGATTTCAGATTCAAATTCAAGTTTACCCATGTTTAAACTAAGATAATATACTCCCAATGAAAATCTTAAATTTTCAGCTTCGTTGTTATTTATGATCTGCTTTTTACTTTTTTTTTTTTTGCTAAAATTTCCACATGTTTGAAATCTAACAATCATCCCTTGGACTGTTTATTATTCTTAGCGTGTTCTTCATAAATGTAAGACACTTGTTAGGAAGGAAAAAGGAAACTCTGAAATTAGACTTTCTGTTCAGAGGGTTTCTAATTCACAATAAGATAATTGTAAGGGCCTAACAACCAATTTATTTCATAATGTACATTTTTTTAAAAGATTTATTTATTTATTTACTTTGACACAGACACTCACTGAGAGAGGGAACACAAGCAGGGGGAGTGGGAGAAGAGGAAGCAGGCTCCCCGCTGAGCAGGGAGCCCAATGAGGGGTCTGATCCCAGGACTTGGGAATCATGACCTAAGCCGAAGGCAGACGTTTAACGACTGAGCTACTTAGGCGCCCCCATAATGTAAATATTTTTAAATGTAACTCTGTGTCTGTGTGGGTGGGTGGGTGCCCTCATCTGTCACAGAAGACTTGGCACTCCTTGGGGTTTCAATGGCAGATTTTGAGCACGTTGAGCTGTGTGTTAGATAGTCTCATCAGGCCAGCTCTGGTAGGAAATTGAGCTCCTTTCATTCCAATGAAAAATGAATCCAATGCCTTTTAATGGGATCTATATTCAATTAGTCAACAAATAGAAGAAAGAGACTACCAGTGAACACATTCCAGACAACAGAATTAAGCTAATTTATTTCAACCTGATACTATTGTTTCCCTCCTAGAACGCAGGATAAAGTAAAGAAAATTCTCAAGTTTCCTTTAATCTTCACAGTTCTTTCCAATTTTGTCGGTGCCTGAAAACATAGATGCCCCTTGTATGATTGTGTTACCAAATGTGATTCTTCTTTCTTTATTTGGAAGAGACCTTAATGTAAGTAACCCATTATTTATCATTAGCCTTCAGCCACAACAGTATGCCTTTCTGCATCTGCACAGAGCTCTCTCATCAAAAGGCCAAATTATTGTTCAAGGTGACCATGACTGAAATAGGTATTTTTTCATCTAATAATGGAGGCTTTGCAGTTTAAATGAATGTGTGCAAAACATTCAAGGTCAAATAAATAATAAAATGTAGCTGAAGGACCATAAAAGCCCCCATTTAAAAACAAAACAACCTTATCCTACCCCTGTGTAGGTAAGCCCTCTGGCAAAAAATAAAAACGGGGACTTCTGCCCATGGTCCCTCTCTGCAGGTGGCCTTTTCTTGAAGTTCTAGAAGTTGGAGCTTTAGCATGGATGCAGGGAGGTCAGCTTTTGAAAATCACATCAAATAATGGCAAGTGAAGACACTGCCCACCAAAATATGGTTGTGACTAAATACATCTGAAAATGCGGGTTTGTTCAAATGCTTGTCCTTTCCAGGTTTACCCCATCAAGTGTCATGGTCTTGATCTTTTTGTTTTACTGAAACAAAAATGGCAACATCAGTAGAGGTGCTTAGGCCTCCGGAGAGCAATGGCAAAGCTTGATTTTTCACCAAGCCTTCCTCCCAGGGGAGTGCATCAGCCAACCAGCATTTGTTGTTGGTTTGAGGGGTTAGTTGTGGGTTTGTCGTTCACTCAGCCGCACATGGCCATTTTCCCTGGCTATTTACAGGGGTCCCAGGGCTTGTCCTAGGCCCTGGTGGGTCAGATACTCAGCCTTGGGAGGGTCCCAGATTTGTCCGACCCATGGCCACAGGAGGCTGATGTACAAAGTCATGAGTTCATTTGCTAATTTCCACTGAGCAATAGACCTGTCAGGTGGGCCAGAGGTACAGGCCATCTTGAGTAGTCCCTTCCTCTCCAGAGGCCAAGAAGGCTAGGTTTGCTGGTAGTTCTCTGGCAGCATGGCCTCAGAGTAGGGCAGGAGGTCCATGAGTCAAGGGCTTGGTCCCAGCAAATATGGACGGCCCATTAGACCACTTCAACATAGTCATACCTATACCACAGTCTGGCTGGGCGCTCCTTTTCCAGAATAGTGTTCGAATAGGTACCAATAACATTTGTTTCAGGGATTATCCTTTCTCTAATTTCGTAACTTACCTACTGCCTCTTACTGATGCTTCTTTCTTTAGATAATTTAGTGCACTTGATCAAGTTTTCAGCAGTAGGGCTACCTGGGAGCCATTCTGTATCTTTAAGGTGACTTGTACACCTCTGCTCTGAGCCCCTTTGGGCTCAGAGGATAATTTATTTTCCTCTCTGTGGGGAGGGACACTCAGGTCATTTAAACCTATATGTAACACCAAAGGAAAGCAGAAAAATCTCCCGGGAGGTTATGTATTATCAAGGAAGTGTGTTATCCTAGGGAGGGAGTGTTCAAGGTTAGGTAGTCATTGACCTGGTGGAGAGGACAAGGAAGTCATGCCAGATGGTGTGGGCAGTAGTGGGGGCCAGGGGATGGACAGGAGCCCAGGCTATGTGGAGATACTATTTGAGCAAAGATAAGGAGGTAGGCGGGTCCACCTTGTCTGATAGTCTGTGGGGGTGGGGGGCTTATCTTTTTCTCAAGTGTATCTCTAGCTCTTAGTAGCATCTAACACAGAGTAGTTCCTCAGCGAATGCAGTGGCAGGGCAGAGAGCAAAGAAACCAATTTCTTTGGAGTGAAAAGATTCCTCCTGAAGCGGGATTTCGTGTTGGGGAGTCCCAAATCAATGGAAAGAACACTGGAGCTAGAATCAGAAGATCTGAGATGTGTGATCCAATATGGGACTTGGAACAAGGCAGTTAACCTCTTGGGGCTCAGTCTCCTCTGTACAAGAAGGATGGTAATACTGTATCCACTTCACAGGATTGCAACGGAGAGTGGGAAAGTACAGTGGCGAGCTGGGAAAGCTACTTTAGAAAGCACAGTGCTCCCAGAACTTGGTGGCAGTGATAAGAAAGAACCAGCTCGTTTGGCTGTGCGGGGGAGGGGGAACCACTCTGGAAGAGGGTTGCGGGCCAACCTCTGTTGAATTCCCCATCCATTATGCAAGATCACGGACAGCCTGCTGATGAGGCATGGGGCTGGAGAGGGAAGTGGGGTTTCTCACCCAAGGTCGGCAGATTTGCCAAAATTAAGAGAGCAAGCAGAACTGAGAGCCAAATGAAAAGCTGGGTCCAATGGGGGGGGGGGGAGATTCCAAACAAGACAACAAGGGACAGGCATCAAAGGCAGAAGCATGAAGCTAGGAATCTGAGAACCATAAAGAGGAGATAAAAGCTGGCCCAAAGTATAAGCACAGGCCCAGAAAAGAGGGACTGCCTCTGGTTTCCTATTTTTAAAAAATTTTTACAGCTTTATTGAGATACAATTCTTATACCACATAATTCAACCATTCAAAAGGTACAATTCCATGGCTTTTAATGTATTTGCACGGTTAGGCACCCAGCACCACAATCGATTTTGGAACACTTCATTAGCCCGAGAAGAGAACCCACACCCTTGGCCTTAACTCTCCAGTCTCCTCACCCTGCCACCATCCCTGGGCAGCCTACTTTCTGTCTCTATAGATTCGCCTCTTCTGATATTTTATATGAATGGCATCATACACGATGTGGTCCTTTGTTACTGTCCTCTTTCACTTAGCATGTTTTCAAAGATTTCAACCAATCTTGTAGCCGATAGAAGTACTTCATTTCTTTTTACTGCCAAATAATATTCCATTTTATGGATGTGCCACATTTTCACAATCCAGGCATCAGTGATGGGCAGAGTTCTTTACCTAGACTAATTATCACTAAGGGGGAGGGCATCATGAAGACTGTTAGGCTTTGCAAATGCCAGTATTTTCAACCCTGTTAGGATACGCCTGAGAAGCTTATGCTGAAGAAAAAGACTGACCTCGTTACTGACTGGATTCATATCCAAGTATGAAAAAAACAGTCCATGTCATTCACGTAAAAATATCAATGTCTCTGCATCCTCGGAGGGGCAGCCTTCCATAGTGCAAATGATCGTTTGGGAAGTGCTGGGAGAACTTGGGTGTGTAATGCTGTTCTCATTGAGAGCCATGAGAAAATTAAATGTCCCATTAAATCCACTTAGAAGAAAACTGTGAACTACTAGAAAGTCCTTGCAATAAGACACTCTTTCCCTCCCTTACATGCCATTAGCAGAGCGAGTGACTCGAGCTGTTTTCTCGGGTGTGAGAGTTGCTTTGAGCCCCTGCCTTGTGGCCAGAGGACCTGATGACCAGCTGCTGAAGCCAGGGCTGCCCTGAGACAGAAGGTCTGGGGCTTCCACTGCACAAAAGTCCCAGTCTCATCTTGGCATCACACCTCCAACCTTTCCCTCATTAGCCACATGAGCTTCCGGCCCTCCAGGCTTTAGCTGCAGTTTATTATGCTCGGCGAGCCTGGAATTAAACATGACAAGGTTGGATCCCCTTTTGCCAGGAACCTCCCTCAGTGAGATGAGGGAGATCATGCGTGGATTGAGCTTGCTTTCGAGGAAGACCACAGGCAGCAGCTCTGGCTCTGCCTTCCCCACATGTGACAGGAAGCTGGAAGGAAACAAGCAAACGGATGATCTTCTCCTCCAGCTGATAATGCTCACCTTTGATTGAAAATGATAAGCATACTTGTTTACTTCCGGCCATCCGCTGGAGATCCCTTCTAACCCCAGAAGATTTTTCTCTACCAAGAGATGAAGAAAACAGGACCTCTAGACAGATTTTCTTTCTTTCTTTCTTTTTTCTAAATATTTTATTTATTTATTTATTTATTTGACAGAGATAACAGGCAGGCAGAGAGGCAGGCAGAGAGAGAGAGAGTGAGGAGGAAGCAAGCTCCCCGCTGGAAAGAGAGTCCGAGGCGGGGCTCAATCCCAGGACTCCGGGACCATGACTTGAGCGAAAGGCAGGGGCTTTAACCCACGGAGCCACACAGGTGCCCCAAACAGATTTTCTTGTCTGAACTGTGTGCTTGTAGTTTATGGTCTTCTGGGTTTAGTAGCACATTCCATGAACATTTGAAGGAAATGAAAGCAAAGCAAAAAGTATGATGAAGAAAAGAACAGTAACTCATATTTAATCCACTCAGATTTAATCACTGCATCTGCTCTCTTTTCTCATTGTGGAAGTCTCTATATATTTGGACTTACTGGATTTGTGCCACATGGTTTCTCTCTTCTCTGTGTCATTTTTGTCTCTGTTCAACTGTGAGGAAATGTCTCCTTGATCTTCTTGCCTTAATTTAGTACCAGCTGTGTCCACTGGCCTCCATGCCTTTCCAGATGTGGCTGCTGTGTCTTAAATACTCTTCCTGTACCCCTCGCTCCCTTTTGCTGTGTCCACCTGCTCCTGCATCTTGGGTGTGGAATATGCCCTTAAACTCCCTGAGGACACAAATTAGAAATGCTTTAAGGTTTCCTACTACTGGACTTGACATAATACTTCCGGAAGGGAACATTTTTACTTTGACTTGTCAGGGTGGCCCCCTTGTCATTAAAACAAACAAACAAACAAAAAAACTTTTACTGGGTCTGGTGGTTTTTCTCCATAGAGAGCAGCCGTCTCTATGTGTCCAGTATTGGGAGAGGAGATAGATTCTAGCAGCAACCATGTGGGTCCCTTGTTAAAATCCCACAGACGGAGGAAGGAAACCAACTACAGATTTTCTGTAGTTCTGCTTTTTCAGATTAGAGGTCTGCTTGCACATGGGAAGTAGGCGGGGCCTGACAGCTGCAGCCCGATTTGCCGCCATGTTCCCCAGGCGCACAAGTTCCTACTCTGGGTTTGCTGTGCAGCCAAAGTTTGGGGTTGGGGGTGCATCTTAGCCTTCCTCAGCCACCACCGCCTTCATCAGAACCAGCTCCATACTTGGAGATGCCTTCTGCTCCCGCTGGGAGCCAGGTGTGAGTGCCAGGGTTGGCCTCTGGCCTCTCTCTGTGGGACTCTGGCCCTGGTGGGGTTGAGATTCACACTTTACCCAGGTCCCCTTGTCTTGTCTCCCACTTCCTCTGGACGGGGCACCCCCCCCCCTTCCTCAGCTCCTCCTCTTTCATGATAGGGGTTTTTAGAGAGGCCCTGCTTCGGTTCCCTTCCACTCCCTGTGGCACCTATGACATCACTATTTGCCTGCCCAGCATCTGGCCCTTTGCGTACAGAGCCCTGATTTTGTTCATCTAGACACTATGTGCAACCCAGTGTGGGCCACGAGTGACTTGCCTGAGCCAGCGGTTCTCCAGGAAGGTGGTTAACCACACCAGAGGGGACTTTGGAAATGTGTCTGGTGGGGGAAAGAAGGTGGAAGGGGCTGTAAATGTCACAGTGACTGAGGGACCCCACTGTCTGGTGTGGCACAAAGATGGCACATCCTTCTAATGCCCCCTGGAAATTCATGCAGGTGGGAAAACTATAGTTTGTGCCTCCCGATCAAACTCCATTTAACAAGGAAAGACAAATACATGTTTCATAGCTTTCATCAACACTGAAATTTTCCAGAAGTACAGCAATTGCATAAATTGAGGAAAGATTGTGCTAGCTGTGTTATGTTCGTGATGTTTTGAAATTTACCAGGAGCTAGTCCCTATTACAGACAATGACATCACCGCTGGGCATCACTGCTTCTCTGTGAGTTGACAGGGCCACACCCCAACTTTGCAGCTGTCACATGGAATTAGGTGACCAAGGGGGCTTGAGTTCCTGCTAACAGAATCGAATATTATTAAATAAAGGGAGATGCATGACACACAGAAATCTGAGTTAAATGCATTCTTACAAGTTTTCAAAATAATTCCATGTTACTTTTTTTTTTTTTTTTTTTTTTTGGTTTAGCACAATGATAACACATCTATGGTGTGAGAATAATGACATTTTTTCATTTGGGGTCTGCCTGTTGTGTTTCAGCTTTATGTTGATCCTCTGGCCAGGATAGTACCAAAAACCTTCTCCAGAACCTCTTTGATTATGATTTTTTTTTTCTAGAACATCTTCTAGTTTCATTGCTTATTGAAGCACAAGGGCTCCAAGGGTTTGTTTTGCTTTGTTTTGTGTTGTTTTTGGGCCCTCAAGGCTAAGTGTTTATGCATTAAGTCTTCAAGACAGGAGATGGGTTTTCTGTGGTACTTCCCCAGTTCCCTGTCCCATGTCATAACAATCATTTTTGACACTGCTCTTAGCAATAAGGCTTGGCTCACTTGAGAGAACATCATAGTTTTCATAGTCTCCACTTCCATAGCCTGTAATTTGCCTGGACCATTAAGGTTTTTCTCCCTTTCTATTATTCTATGTAAGCAAGTCTGTTTTTTTCCTACTTATACTTACTCTGGTTTTTATTCTAGTGCACACTTGAACCTCTGCTCTTTCATATTCCTGTACTTCTTGTATGGAATATTTTCTGATCTTTTTTTCTTTTTTCTTCTCAACTATTCCTTAAAAATAGGTGCAAACGCATGACTGTGACATTATGCCTTCTAACGGAGTCCTACAGAGGCAATTATACATTGAAATGCACACATTTTCTTAAAGTAAATTATTTTCCTATTATTTAAATTAATTTCCTCTTAATTCTCATTTTTATGTTACATTTAGGGCAGTTTTCTAAAATCATGGCTCTAGACCAGTTATATGATCTCTTCATTGCCTCTCTGGATAAAGGAATATTACAAAACATTTGTTTACTGAAAGGAGGGAGTAAAAGGGGACATTTTTGTGATAGGGTTGAGTCTAGGGCAAGGGCAAAAGTCCCCTTCCCTACTGTCCCAGTCTCGCTGGAGCCGTGTCGGCGGGGTGGGGCGGATGTGACCCAGTTCTAGTCAGTGAGATCCAAGCAGATGTCCGCTGCATAGCAGGGTCGGAAAAGCCTTGTTTTCTCTTGATAAAGGGAGACACAGTGGCTTGCCTGCCTCCTCTCCCTTTTTGTTACGTAGAATGCTGACACGTGGCTGGAACTGTAGCTTGGGATGGCGGATTGGAGCAGAAAGCCAACCTACTAAGGATGGCAGATTGGAAAGAGGAAGCATCCGAGTGCCCACATGCCCATCTTTGACTTACTGAAACTTCTGCTTCTGGATATCTAGTGACGTGGGGAAAACTATTATTTAAGACATTATAAATTAGGTTTCCTGTGACCTGCTTCACTAACTAGTAACTGTTTTCTGCCTGCCCCAAAGCCTAAGCTTGCTGTTCTCACATGTAGCTGCTGCCCCAATGATTCTGCAGCATCCTAAATCCGTAGTGATTTGGGAATCACTATTTAGAAAATTCTGTGAATGACTGTTCCAGTAGGCACCCCAAAATTTAGGGAAACTGCCCATATTTTCTCCAGGATGTGCCATTTTGAATGCTTATTCAATCTTTGGAACAAACCATAGGAGAAAACTTGATTCCGAGATGACGGCTCTTTGATGCCTTCTGAGGGAGGTGGCTGGGCGGTACTTGCATGGCCTGGAACCCGAGATTCCTGGACCCCAGTGTTCTGTGAAACAGCATGTTGGCGGAGTTCTGTTGTTAGCTAACGCCAGTGGCATAGATGAAATGAAAGTAAATCTGTTAACTCTGCTTCTGTAACCACTTTGAGCTAATTATTTAAGTGCATGGTTTTGCCTTAATATGGAATATTAGTCAATTACATTACATTTGACTATCCATAACTTTTGTTCAAGGAGCACTTCATATACGGACACCTCTAATCAGAGCACAAAGCACTTAAATACTTAATCTGGTTAAACGGAAGTGAAAACTGTAATGCGTGACATTCTCCCTAGTAGGAGAAATCTTCAGCCATTATGTCTGCGCAAGACCAGGCTTTAGAAACAATGAGAAACTACCAGCAATCACTTGGAGTATTTTGAGGAGTATAGAAAAGGCACCCAAACTACATTTATTCTCCAAAACAAAAAATAAATAAAAATTAAAAACCTTGAAATTATTCTTGTACCAAAATATAAAACATTGGAAATTATAGGACACTTGATTTGTTCTCTAACCAACCAGCAGACAATGTAACAGAGACTTTAAGAGACAATTTGCCATAGGACGTAGAAGTTATTTTGTCCAGAAATGGGTCATGTGCCATAACTTTATGGAAAAGTTTTAGTTGGCGCTCATCAACTGCTCTTTCATTCTGTGCCTAGTTCGCTCCAGGCCATGTGCTGGGTGTCAGCAACATGGATAGCAGGAGAGACACCGTCCCTGAATTGGAGGTCCAGAGGCTGGGGCAGGTGAGCAAAAGAGAAGATGCAAAGGTTGACTAGGTTAAAAAAAAAAATGTTAACCAGGTCAAGATGATCTTTGTTGCAGACATTTCAGGGGTTTGGACTTTGTTCCAAACGCATAGTGAAATCAGTAGATGTTTTACACAACATTCTCCGCATCACTTTTGCATTGTAAAACTATCTCTCTGGCTGCCGAGTAGAGACCAGATGGAGAGCAAGCAAGACTGGAAGCCAGGAATGCCACTGACAGGTGCACAGGTGGGGCAGCAAACAGTGAGATGGCCTGGGGAGATATTTAAGCGAATTTGAAAGGACTTGGTGAATTACTAGACACTGGGTTGGGATGATTAGGATTCAGTGGGTCTGAGTTGGTGCCCAGGAAATGAAATATCTTTAAGGAACACAAGCCAAGAGTTTTAGAACAGAGCCTTTCCCTGAAGAACTGAAGACCTAAAAGCCAGTGAATGATGGTGACTTGGTCACTCAGCCTGGCTCCTCTCTTGGCAAGCACTTCATGCTTATTTCTACATGGGTGATCTGTCTTTCTTTCCCCTTCCAGCAAACCTCCAGGCAAAGCAGAGGTGATAGATCCCTCACACAGGGCACAAGATGGAGCAGTCTTTGAAGGAAAATTTCCACAACCTCTGTGCTAGTGCTAGTAGAAGAAGAGGTCAGCGACATCTGTTGAAGGTCTGCCCTTATGTCCGACTCTGGTTAGATGCTCTATTTTATCTCATTTAATACAGTAGCATCATTACCCCCATCCTGAGGACAAAAAAAAGCTGAGATTCCGAGAGTTGAGTGAGCTGTCTAAAATCACGTGGTTAGGAGTTCATGGGGTGTCAGTTCAGGTCTGTCTAGTTCCAAAGGACATGGATGGCTTCATGCCATCACCTGGTGCTTCTGCTGAGCCACAGCCATGGTGGAGTGTGAATAATGGGGTTACTCCCATTTTCACCACGTAAAACTACAAGATGGCGTGTGGCTGAGCCCAATTCAACCAAAGTCCCATCATAAGTCCACAACTCGTGATTCCTCCCTGGTTATGGGGCCCATCAATTATCACATCTCCTGAAATTTAATACTTTAGTCAATCCTTGCCTAGCATTGTAGATCTGACCTTCCACCCACTTAAAGAAAGTGTGGAGATCTTTTCCACTGTCAGATACAAATGAGATCCAGCTGCCTCTGACTTCAACCCCAGGCCAGATGTTTTAAATGTTAAGTTTCCTGCCCAATGTATCTTTTCGTTAACCAAAAATTTTTAACCGCAGGCTGCAACCCATTAGTGATTCTGAAATCAATTTAGTGGATCACAGCAACCTTTTAAAATATTGGAACAGAATAGACTAGACTAGAACAGAACAGAAAATATCAGAATGTACCTCACTGAGGAAAGGGTGTTATCCTGTGAAACTTACATGCCCAGCTGTGTTTGTATGTGATGATAAAAAGTGTATTTCTTACTCTGAGTTGTGGTTTAGGAAAAAAAATAGAAAAGAAAACCGCTGCTTTGGAGGACTCTGTCATCCTTTCTTTATGGTTCCTGAAAGAGCAGCTCTCTCTGCCCATGGGAGAAAGTTAACTCACAAACAAAGGAATGGGAAGGAAAAGACAAGTGGAAGGTGGAGTCTTACTGCTGGCAGGAAAATAACAGCTCGCAATAAATGGAGATGTTCTTGTCAACAAGTCATCCAAGGCCAGTGTCCTCAGACACTCTACAGTAAATTATTTTGTTGTATCAACTTCACTGTTTCCCACATCTCAAGATCGCTTTGGGATACTGCTTTGTGGATACTCAACAGTTTGGCTTTCTGGATGCTGCAGCATGAAACAAAGAAGGGCATGTGTTTCTTTTTTTAACTTTTCATTAATGAAAACGTTTTAAAGATTTACCAAGATAGCCAGGATAGTATAATGAAACCCCACATACCATCGCCCGGCTTCAGTAATGATCGGGTTCTGGCCAATCTGGTTTCATCTAGACCTTACCCACTTTCCAGATGTCCTATCATTTTATCCATAAATATTTCAGTGTGTATTCAAAGAGGTGATTTTTGAACACTAGGTCTACTAGGGTCCTCACACACGCAGTTGAAGAGAACTACATTCCTTGAGATGTGAGGCTTTGGCCAAAACACAAGAAAAGGCAGTCAGGCCCTGTAAAAAGTAGGTCAGATGGCTTATGTTCCCTCTGACCAAAGACCCCAGAAAGGAAAACTGCTCACATATCCCAAAAAAATCTCCAAGAAAAAAAGGAGGAGGGGACAGAATGGCTTTATGAAAAGTAGGATATAAATTAAGAGCTTGTGATCACCACAGATGACTTCCAGAGACTTGTCTGATGCTATCATTTTGCAGATAAAATAACTGAGGCCAGAGAAAGTGACTTGGACCTAAGGGCCGAAGGACATCCCTCTTGATCTTTAGTCCACAGAACTGAAACAGTACATGAACACGTTTCTCAATCAAAGTTATAGTCGGGAAAGTTATTATGGGGCCTGCTAGTCAAGAAGGAGGACCAACTGCAACCATGGGATATCTACTAAATTGATATCTAGATCTTCGTCTTTCTTGAGTCAAATCTCTGGACCATTAACTGCTTGCGACCAATTCCATCTTTTTAAAAACCTCAGCATTCCACAACCTTCCTCCACTTACCGGCTTCTGCAAACAACCGATTCCTTCCTTTTCCATGGCTCTGCCTTGACTCAAGGTCTAGTCCAAACTCCTCAGCCAGGCCTTTTATGACCTCCTGTCGCATAACCTCCATCCCACTCATCTCCACAGAGCCTCGCTGGTTGCCCATGTGATCCCTGAAAGCCCCAGGCTGGTTCCGCTTTCAGGCCCCGCAAGGAGGTTCTCTCTTGTATAGAACTTTCCTTCCTCCTCTTGCTCCACAATTTATCCATCCTTCTTGGCCTCCTTCAACTCGCTAAGCTTTGGGAGGTCTGGTATTTCCAGATACACATGCCTCTATCTCTTCTTTTATCTGAATGCCTGCAGTATTTCAAGTTTGTTTCATTCACACTGGTGCTTTTTAAATACTGCCTTTTAACTATATTACCTTGGTTCACCTAGTGATCTCATCTCATTCTCTACTTTCTTTAAGGTTAGTATTCTGGGGCCCCTGGGTGGCTCAGTCAGTTAAGCGTCTGCCTTCCAGTCAGGTCATGATCCCGGGGTTATGGATTCAAGCCCCGCATGGCATCAGGCTCCCTGCTCAGCTGGGAGTTTGCTTCTCCCTCTCCTTCTGCCCCTCCCCCCACTCATGCTCTCTCTCACTCCCTAAAAAATGAAAAATAAAATTTGAAAAAAATAACTGAATATTCTCCTTTTATGGACTATCTCCCATAGGGGCAACTTGGGGCACCTGGGGATATTAGTTGATTAGGAGGCTGACTCTTGATTCTCGCTCAGGTCATGATCTCAGGGTCCTGGGATCCAGTCCCACATGGGGCTCTGTGCTCAGTGGGGAATCAGCTTGGGGATTTTCTCTCTCCCTCTCTCTTGGCCCCTCCCCCAGCTCATGTTCTCTCTCTCTCTCTTAAATAAATCTTTTTTAAAATGCTTAACTATTAAACAACATATAAAAATAAATAAATAAATAGGGCAGCTTGTCAGTCAGGGCAGCAGGGTGCTATAGAATGAACTTTGGAATCAGAATTCCCTGGGTTAGAACCCCAGTCCCACTACTCCGTAGCCATGGGACCGTGGCCAAGTTCCTTGGCTGTCCTGAACCTCATTCTCTTCTTGTAACATTCTCTTCTTTGTAACATATACAAAGATACAAAATTGACTACCTACTTACCCAGATGATATTTAGAATTTCCAGGCATACATTAGTAGAGGTTACTGAGGGCACAGAAGCACAGACTTAATTCTATCATTACTGTCTCAAAAGTAGCTCCAGGGTGAAACTATGCTGTAAGCCAAGCCCATGGCAGCTGAAGTCAAACCCTGCTAATACTGGAAGGGTATGACAGATAGGGCCCCCCGTGACTGTTACAGTTGGGAAATGCGGAGTGCCTTCAGGAGACCTATTAGGATAATAATTAACAGGGGCTACAGCTACAAAACCAACCTGAGCTCTTAGCGGTTTGACCTATTAAATGTTCATTGCTGTTGCTGCTGTTGCTGCTGCTGCTGCTCCGGTCAAGTTGGAGGGGAGTCAGAGGCTGTCCTCCATATTACAGCTGTGAACTTGAAGATGTGACACCAGACCACTGCCGCCGCAGAGAGGAATTCAGATGGGAAGTGGCCCATTTCCTCTCCTGTGAACCACAAGGAAGGAGGCATCTGCACATCAGGCTGGCATCCCCTACCCCGGCATATGGTGCAAGCTCTCAGTCAGCCCACGGCTCAGTCCCAGTTTCCCCTGGAGTGGGGTGGTATTGTTTGTATCAGCCATCATGTGAAATGAAATTCAGATTTTGCTGCTGGGCCCGAGAGATCATCCTTGGGGAGAATTCTGCCCACTGCCACTGCAGGCTAGGCACCCTTGGGGTGGAGGTCACCTAGGAAGGTGAGCAGAGAGGTGGCCCTACGAAACACAGTGGCTGTCCAAGGACCCAGCCTCCCTCTGCTTGTTCTCTGGGCTTCTATAAATGTCCTCGGAGCTGCCTGTTTGCCCAGCACTCCCCCACACCCCTGCCCTTCTCCCTTCTTTCTGTTTGTTCAGACTTTGCCCCACCACCTGTTAGAGGCAAAATAGTAGAGGCAGAAGTGGTTGGCTGGCCAGTCCAGGGGCTATCTGGACGCAGAGTCCTCAACTTTCCCATGAGACCCGTAACTCTCGGATGGTGGAGATCATTTTAATTTTTGTGCACACAGTAGTTGCCCAATACACGTTTACAAGTAGGACAATAGGTACCCCTATAGTGGGATTAGGAGACTGAGCACTGAAATCAGCCACACCTTCATTCAAATTCTGGCACTGCCATTTCCCGGGTCTCAGATCTTTGCAACATTATTTAATACCTCTGAGTTCTAGTTCATGGTACTTGGATAGGTCCATGTCTACAACACTTGTTGTTAAATATATTTACATTAAATATCACCCCTAGTTATTGAAGATAAAATCACACTGTATGTATAGGCGCCCAGTATGGATGAAGTCCTCTAAACCTGACAGTGACTATTACTAGTTTCTCAAGGGCAGAACATATACCTGATTTCTCTTTGATTCCTAGTATTGTCTTGTACTTATTAGGGGCTTTATAAATCTTAAGTAGTTGAATTCATTCTCCCAAAGTTTATTTATCAGGTGCTTCTTCCATGCCAAGAGAAGTGGGAATACAAAGTGACAGGCCCAGTCCCTGCATTTGTAGAGTTACGATCTAACAGGCAGAGAATGATAGTAAATAAAAGACCCAGTAACATTCTATGTAATGGTAAATGTGCCAAAGAAAAACGCAGTGGATCAGAGCTAGTGAGACAGGAGAGCACTGTTTTAGACCCTGTGCTCCCCGAAGCCTCTGTAAGGAGGTACCAGAGAGCAGATACCAGGAGAACAAAGGAGCCATGGAGAAATACTGTGTCACTGACAAAAATGCTATGATCACATTCGCTTCGAGATCATCACGGTGGTAGGTTTTGAGGCTATATTAGAGTGACATTAACATTTCTCGTTTTTTAAGCAGCCCTTAATTGAAAGATCTCCATCCCGGTTCTTGTGCTGTCTCCCCTCTTAGCTCTAAATACCGAACAAAGCCATCTCCTTTCTCCTGCTTCTTTTCTCCAGGCACTTCATTCAAATTTTATAGTCCCTCCTTCCCTCTTCTGTTCCAAAACCACTTTGATCCTTTTGTCCTTTTCCTCTCTAAGTGTTCCGTGGCCCTTTTCTGCAGGAGATGCACATTTTCAGCAAAGCTCTCATCTCCATGCCCTTTGAGACTATCACAGAACAGCAAAAAGTGCTGAGCACATTAGGGAGGCGAGAGTGGCAGACAGGAGGAAGGTCAGAGAGAGCTGAGCCGACAGAACGGCCCGGGCAGGAGTCCCGGGGCCGCCGCAGTGGCTCATGGGCCAGCGTGGCTTTCACCAGGGCTCAGAAACCAAGAGGCTGTTGCCTGCACAACAGGAGCCTGTGTTAGAGCGTGAAGCTGGCATTCCCTCTTACCATCCCAGGCTGACCCCTCTGGGTTCAGTGGGGCCATGGTGAACACGGGCTGCAGGGGCCAGAGCGGGAAAGCACACCCGTGTGATAGGCTTGTGAGCTTTTCTTGATGGTGACAACCCAAAGTAGGGCCCACGGTGTGTGGGGACGGTTGCTGCGGTGGCCTTTGCGGCCACTCTCTGTGACCTTCATGCCACATCTTGCACCATTTCTTATCGCACTCTACTTTAAGCTGATTTACTTCTCCCTCCTTACCTCCAGGGAAATCTTTATGTCAAGGTGTGTGGGGGGCGGGGGAAAGGAAGCTAGTAATGGGCCCCAAGCTAAGTACAATGAAAAGTAAACAATGCTATCAAACAATGTTAGTCTTAGATACTGCAGCCTTCCAAATACATTTCATGAAGCTGTCTCTGCAAAAATGAAAGCAAAAAGACAGGAAGGTAGGTTAGCAAGTGTTAGATGTTCAAGTCATACTAGCAATTATGCTTTGACTTTTCAGAAGGATCAAAGGAGAACTGAAAAGGACAAAGGGTCCTCAGTACCAATTCAGTGTTGAAATTCTGTGTCCATCGAATGCCTTAATATAGAAGGGAATTAACCTGTGAGCTTGGGTTACCTCGCCTGTTCCTGCTGCCGTGTACGCTGTGAGTTCTCACAGACTTTGGCTGGGACAGGGCTCTGGCCACACCAAATAGGCTTCCCAAGCCAACAGACTGTTACAAGCCCCCACTGGAAGGGCCCTAATAACCATGCAATAGTTATAGTTTATGAGCTCTTATTATGTGCAAAGATCTTACCACAGATTTTAAGTCTCTAAGACATGTATTGTTCTTTGCATTTTAGTGCAGAAGCTGGGGTTGGGTGCCCAGGTGGCACAGCTGGTTAAGTGTCTGACTCGGTTCCAGCTCTAGCTGTGATCTGAGGGTCTTGAGATCAAGTCCCGCATCAGACTGCGCTCAGTGTGAAGTCCTTAAGAGACCATGTGGCCGTGAGCCAAGGAACCAGCCAAAGGGTAGACTGGAGGCATGGACATAGGCGTCCAAGTGAGTGGCTGCAGCCATCCCCTAGCCTGGTGAGCCATCCTAGGGGACATGGAGACACTGTCTCAGACATTCTGTCTCCAGCAGATGGAGACTTAAGACTCTCTCTTAAGACTCTCTCTTCCTCTGCCCCCTGCTCACTCCCTCTCTCTAATATAAAGAAATCTTTTTACTAAAAAAGGAATGAAGAAGCAAAGAATCCTGAGGCCATCTTCTTCCAAAATTCTTGTCCTATCCACCATACTCCACTGCCTCCCTAGTTGTGAGATGTAAGCTCTCTGAGTTCCTTGTAAGACCATTGACTTTGCTTGGTGGAGGGTTTTCAAACCCTGTTTAAACCTTTGCTTCAGTTGTCTACTGCTGTGTAACAAACCACTAGTGAATACAGAAGAAAAGAGTGTTTTATTTTGAACACAGTTCTGATGTCCGCAACAAGACAAGCAGCATTGACTGGTCTCTGCTCCACGTGACATCTGCTGGAGACAGAATGTCTGAGACAGTGTCTCCATGTCCCCTAGGATGGCTCACCAGGCTAGGGGATGGCTGCAGCCACTCACTTGGACACCTATGTCCATGCCTCCAGTCTACCCTTTGGCTGGTTCCTTGGCTCACGGCCACATGGTCTCTTCAGCAGGGTAGGGCTTCTTCGAGGGCAGTGGAGGCCCAAGAGCCCACTTGTCAAAGAAGAAGTGGAAGCTGCCAGTCATCTTAAAGTCTGGTGCAGCATCACTTCTGCCACATTCTTAGGGCAAAGCAGTCACGAGAGCAGCCTCGATTAAGAGCAGGGTAAGTAAAGTCCACCTCTTGATGGGGAAGTGAAAGAACTTCTGGCCATCTTTCATCTGCCACAACTTTGAAACCGGTGAGAGGCTAAATCATACACAGAATCTGAAAGTGCAAAACTGAAGGAGGGAGGGAGACATTCTGGTTTGAACTGGGGACGTAAGGGGAGGGTGCAGAGCCTTGTCCACCCTGCTGTTCTCTTGGACTTTAGATGAAACCAAGGCGTCTAGGGAAGAGACCTTGGAAAGATTGACCTGGATGACATCAGAAGTAGCAGGACCCTTGAGGACCCTGCCTCCTCCCGCCTCTCTGACCTTACCTAGATTCATCATCTCAGCCTACCCCACTTTCACTCTCTGAGCTCTGCCCTTCTTCCGGTTTGACAAACCCAGGCCTACCATGGGAGTTTTGCAGGAGACTGTCCCATCACCTGGAATTCTCAGCCCTCAGGCTTTTACATAAGGAGCCCCAGCCTGCCCTTCAGATCAGGGAGACCTTCCTTAGCAAAGGCCTCCCTCCCCAAACTCCAAGCACTTTCTATTGCCTTGACATTTCTCATTTCCTTTGTAACACTTAATATCTAGAATGTATCTCATTGCAATGTTCCCCAAGGGCAGAGGCCTCGCCTCTCTTGTTCACTGCTGTCATTCCTGGCACCCAGCGGAGCTTGCCACTTACCAGGCCCTTGATGAATGCTCATTGAACAACAGCATGAATAGCTGAATGGATGAATGCGTAACACTCAGTGAAAGGCTATTTAGCCCTATCTTCTCCTCCTGATGTGTTCCCAGGGCATTCCAGAAGAGGATGGATCCTCTGGGATTGTGTAACTAATGGTTCCTACACAGGAAATAATACTATTAATATAACTAATAAAAACGGCCTCGACAGGGGCTCAGTCACTACCCTTTCCTGCAGCCGGGGTCTCTGAGTCCTCTTCAAGTGTGCCTTTCCAGATCAAGTCCCAACGTCAGGCCAGGGCTGTAGACAGCTCTGACTGATCAAATCCACACAGGTCCTGAGCAAAACGTTTGCCTGTAGCTCTGTGCGCATCCCCACCAATCACTTCTCTGGGCTACGGCCTTTGTGTCGAACCGGGCCCCCGAGCGAACTGCGCTCAGTGATGGGTGAGGATCAGACTTCATCCTCCTCCCTGACTACAAGTGCCCAGCCAAGCATCCCACCTGCGCCCTGCTTATTTCAAGCTCACTGTGCCCGGCAGTGATATGTGTGTCCAAGCATCCCCTGTGGCCAGTCTCTCAGAGAACCCAGCTGGGTGAAGCCAGGCCTTAAAGGGACCTTGTCAGATTCCAACTCAGAGCTGTGACATAAGGCATTTGTCCCAGAGACCCGACTAAGAAACAGGAGAAAGGCGGCTTCATTCCTACACAGTGCATCCCTTTGGGGCAGAACTATTTTCAGCAAAGGGCATCTTCAGCTCCTAACCAGAGGGATGTATGAGTTACCAAACACGAAACTCAGTCCTATGGCTCCAAAGGAGGCCTCTGTTTAGGATATGATTCTTATGACAAACAACTTTTGTGCTATGGCAGTGTTTCAGCAGTTCGTTCTTGAATGGTTCTGAAAAATTCACTCGGGACTGCCACTTGCACATAAAGCTTTTCCTGTTCCCACCCTAGGGAAGATTTTTTCAATTTTTTCTTACAGATTTCAAAAGATACTAGGATCAGTATGAAGGAATTCCCAAAAAGAAGAAATAGCTCTTGCTTTTAACTTATTCATGAATGTGACCTTTGTTTCCCTGGGCTGTGGGGGAAAATCTCAGACATGGGTTCTAATCACAGCAGGAATTAATTTCCCGTCCCTACCCCATTTGTTGCTGGAATCTAACTCTTCCTGATTCTATAAATGTCACCCTGGGGCTGCCGCCAGCCCCTGCCACGTCGCCCACGGGTTCCAGATGACACACGCCATCCTTAGCGGCTGCCAATAGCGCTCCCACACAGGAGAAAGACAGGGGAACAACTGGTCCCCCAAGTGTACGTGTCTTTCAGCCAAACTCTGGCCTTTTGGTCTTGTTTATTCCCCTTTGTAATTCCTTGGTTTGGGGGGGAGCTTAATTAAGAGACTCCTTCACTGGTCCTAAAACAACATCTAGAAACAGGGTCATATCTTTGATTGACTTTTGCCTCCATGGACTTCCCTACTCTCTTCAGTGGCCCAAGGACCCCAGATCCAGAGATAGCCATTCTTTTGTCTTTATTTCAATCCTGTCTATAAACCCCAAGGACCACTTACTCATTTATCCCAAGGAATCCTCTTGCAACCAAGAATATTTGGTGGTCTGCTTTGCAGTCCCATAAAAGTCTGGAGTTTTGCCCACCTTTACCTCTCTAACCAGAGAATTAGTAACCTAAATTGGGTCCCACTGAAAACAACTCTTGCAAACATGACAAAAGAAATTTTTTCTCTCTTCAGACACACTGCCCAAGGATCCGAAAATTTTTCTAGATAATAAACATGCTATATTGAAAGGACTAATGGAGCCCAACAGACATACCATGAAGGATCCATGGCATTAGGGTTCTGTAATTTCACAGAACCTTCAGCTCCTTCCTCAGACTCAGTAATTCTAGCTGGGTACTTTAAAAAAATATCCCCAAGGTCATCATGACACAGTTCCAAATGGATTAGGAAGCATTTCTCCCAAAGACAGTAGGTCTTGGTTTATTGTATGCTACCTTGTTATTAGTCTATGCAGCTCTCCTTTAAGACAATGGTTCTAAAAATGAGCCAAGGATCTTTTGGCTTTGAGCATTAATCTCCACAGTATGTACTTTAGGGGCATGAATTAATAATTAAGTTGTGATCAATTTACTTGTGATAGCCCTTCTTGGTGTCTCATCAGGAACACCACCACCCATCAGAAGATCCTATTTGTATCTACAAATAGGAGATGGGGAGGGGTGGATGGGGGGAGAAAGGGGAAAGGAACAGTCAGTCCATGGACTCAAGCTGTGTAGAGAGATCTGTGGCCCTGAGTGGCTCCGTCAAATGCTCAGGCTCACTGGGAGAATGCTTTAGAGTCACTTCTGGGGTTGGGTCCTGGATGATTCACCATGGGCAAGACATTTTACCTGGCCTTATTTAAAACTTTGGAAATAGAGATCACCATTTGGAAAATACCACGATAATAATCATAGCAGTCCAGAACCATCAACGGATCCTAAAATCGTGGGCATTTTAATGAGCACCAGCATATTTACTTATTCCTACATTATACTAACTTTTAATTACAAAGGAAAAACAATAACCTTAGAGTGCAGAAACCCACCAGAACCACCTGAGCCATGTGATGAAGGTTTACATGATCAGCAATGACCCATGTGCATCACACACCCTCTGAGATGATATGCTGAGAAGGGTATTCTTGGCAAAAGTGTAAAGCCTAAAGACGAGTAAGAGGAAACAACTGTGCAAACCCAGTTGGGAGACCATTGTACCAAAAAACTGACCAGTGCCCTTCAAACATTTTAAAGTCATGAGAGACAAAGAAAAACTGAGGAATTGTCCCAGACTATAGGAGATGAAGGAGGTGTGGCTACCTGATGTCGTGTGTGATCCTGGATCTGGACCCTGGTTCATAAAAATTGTTGCATTAATGCGACAATTGACAAAATTTGAATAAGGTCTGTAGATTAATTTTATTCTATCGATGTTTATTTCCTCGTGTTGAACATCCTACTATGGTTATGGGAGATGTACTAGGGTTGTGTAATGTTTGGGGAATGTAATGGAAGAGTGGATGGGAATTTTTTGGTACTGGTTTCACAACTTTTTTGAAAGTCTAAAAGTACTTTGAAATGAAAGCATTAAAAGAGTCTTTAGACACGGATGAAATCAGGGGAAAATAAACATCAGAGCAAACTTGTGCAACAAGTAAGATTTGAAATAACAGAACTACTCATTCGTTCAGCAAACTGAGCACCTACACTGTGCTGGGGGCTGTGCTGGGAGCTGGGCATACAGTGAGGTGTCTCACTATCTAGGACACCTGGGTCTGGACTAGAAGAATCCAAACACATAAATGCTGTGGTGGGGGCTATGTTAGAAACTTGAACAAAGTATTACAGTATCACGGGGGAAAGGAAGCCATAAAAAATTAAAATGTGTCATTAATGGCCAAAAAGCTGCCTGAAGACATTACAAAAGCATGGGAAAGAAACCCTGAGGAGGGAAAGAAGGAGCAAACAGGCAACTGCGGAGGTGCAGAGGGCAAGACAGAGCAGAAAGAGACACGGGAGGAATAGGGAGGGATTTGGGAGAAGTCAGAGAAGAGATGGTGAGAGGGTTGGTAGGTGGCAGGAGAAACCTGTGATTAAGGGTGAGAGTGACAATGAGGACATGAGAGGGCTTCTCAGAGAGGAGTCCTATGGGAGTAGGCACGCAGTGGGGCCACACTGAATGTGAGCTGGGAACTGGGAAATGGATTTACTTCGATGGCTGAAGAAGCTTGCGCCCTCCCAGCCTGCGCAGATTGAGTCCGTATTGTCTTGGTAGCGAGAAAGCAGAAGAGGGCAGACCAGTTGACACCAATTACCTAGGAACCCCAAAGGCAAGATCTCGGCATCGACTGCTGGTGCAACTCTTTGCTCTCCCTCCTGCCATCCTGACCTGAGTCACTGCACTAAGCCAGGCCCCTGTGACCCGCAACAATGGGGGTTCCCCCACCGAGAGCAGAATCTGAATGGCCACTTTCCTGTACCTCAAAGAAAGTTCTCATGGAATGTACTGATCTCAGAAGGTTCCAGACTCAAAGGCCAATTCCTAGCATGGCCTTCGTGATTCAGTCTGAAATAGTTTTGTTCCAAGCAGAACTTAACTAGAGCTCTCCCCAGCAGCCCATTTATTAGCTCGTCTTAGAACATCTTCAAGCAATTAAAAAATAGAATGGCCAATTAAGAGGTATTTTCTTTCCTGTTTTACATCAATGGTAGTCAGTAACATGAAATGCATTAGTTATATACCATGCCTGTTGGTTCTGAGGGTGACTTGAGCCAGTCTTAAGGAAAAAAAGAAAGAAAGAAAGAAAGAAACATTAGGTGCAGCCCCCTTCTTGGGACCAAGATTCAAGACTTGGAAGCCCAACTCTATGAAACAACCAAGCCAGCAAGAAGGAAAACATGTCCAGTCTGCATCTAAAACAAATCTGAATTCCAAACTGAAAAGAAATGTTTGCCTCAACTAAATAAATGTGTCAACAATTAGCCAGCACTGTGTGATGAGATGCTAGTTTGTTTGAGTGTGTGTGTGGGGGGGGGAGTGGTAAGAGAAAAGGGAGGGTATAAGAGAAAAGTGGGGTGCTCCCTGCTGCCAAGATTGCTACAAGTCATGGTTAACTGCAAAATGAAAGATTTCCTCAGCAATCACATTTGGAGAGCCCTTTATTTTTAATTTGTGAGTATGGCCAGCAGGTGGGGATAGTTCTTTATTGGTAGATAACTATCACACATAACCTGTTTTGTTACTTACTAGGAGGAATCAAAAAGAGAAATCAGTTTAGAATGGTTAGGTCTGTATATTCCTCAGATAACATCAAAAGGATGAAGATATGAATTATTATTCCCCTACTGCAGTAGTAACCAGAACGATCTTTCTCAAATATTTATTGGGTACTATGTATCAGGCTCTGCATTAAGCATTTGTATCCTTACAACAGCCCCATAAATCGGTGATATACCAGGTTAAGTGGTCCTAGGCCACTGTGCTGGTGTGTACTAGAGCTGAGATCTCATCCCCGCCTCTGTGGTTACAGACTTCACTCACCCACTCATCCTGCTTCCGAGTAAACTCTAGAAAGGCTATGCAAAGTTAATGCTATATCGTGTGATTTCTACAGCAATCACAGGAAAAGAAAAAAGAATGCAAAGGACGATAGCTATGAAGCTCAACAAAGGTTTCTCATAGAGCTTAATCCCACCTCTTTTGGGAAGAGCAGGTAACCAAGCAGAATCAAGATAAATTTGAAGGGTGGGTTTTTCATAACGAAGGAAACCCTCATGGCCAAGAAACATTAGAAGGTTTTGAAACTCAGGAAAATGAAAATAAAGCAACACAATACTATTTCCTACTCAGCAGATGGGCAAGACAAAAGTCTGAAAGTACCGTGTATTGTTAAAGATGTGGGAAAATGAGAATGCCTGTAGTTGCTGGTGAGAGTATAAATAGGCACAGCTTCTTTGAAGAACAAGGTGGGGGTACCTAGTAAAGTTGATTTAAAGCAATTATGGTAAAACATTAACATGGATTTAATCTCACTAGTGTGCACATAGTTAGGTATTATAGCTGTTCTGTACTTGCAAATAGAACTGGAAGTAAAACAAAGATTTATGTTCAAGGATGGTCATGGAAGTAATTGTTCATAAGGCAAAAAAAAAAACAAAAAACACCAGAAACTGGAAAAACGAACAAACAAACCAGAAACATGTCCAGCAATAGGGAGCTGGTTACACAGGTCGTGTATAATAAAATAGTATGCAGCTGAATTATATAATTTACATATGTATGAAAAATGTTAGCAAGTGTATTGCTAAGGGGTGAAACCAAGCTATGAAACAGTAATGCTCCCATCTATTTGCTTAAAAGCTACATGAAGCAGATGCTTTCATGCTTTCATGTGCGTAGAAAATGCCCTAAAGTATGCCTGGGAAACTTCATTGTAGTTACCACTGAGAGTAGAATGGGGAGGGGGAGAGGGGGTTCTTTTTTGATTTATGCTCTTCTGAATTATTTGAATTATTTTTTCTCATGAACATGTATTGCTTTTATATTTTTTAAAAAACAAACCTTTAAAAAGTTACTTTTGTTAATAATAGTGGTCTACTAAGTTGATTTGCTGAGTCATTCCAGCTGCAAATTCAAAAAATATTTTTTCTCAAGTTTCAACTAGTGGAAGGAACTTGGGTTTTACCACCATTACTCATTTCATTATATCCTTTACCCCTGTTTATGTGGCCTCACAAGAACCCAGGACTCCAGGTCGCCTCCCTTTCCTGCCCTGACCCAGTATTCCCAAACTCCTAAAGCCTTCCCCTGGGTCTTTAGGAAACTCAGAGCCACTAGAAAGATCTCCCACTCTCCCAGCCCCCTCTCTAGAGGCAGCCTTCACATTGCTCTCAGGGAACCCTGCTGTTCCCTGAGGACACTGCTCCCCTGCCATGCTCTCTCCTGGCAGCTACGTCCTCCTCACAGGCCTCATGCCCCTGGATCTGGGGAGGTGGCGCCCCTCACCTCCTTCTTTCCTCACTGTCTACACCCCCAGCATCTTTAAGTCTCAGGTCACCAGGTGGGAACAGCCATATATCTTCTTGTGTCATCTACTAACTCTGGGACTCACCCCTGAGACCTTGAAGATGATAGCTCCTGGCTCAATGTCGCTTTCTCCAATTCTGGTCCTACCTTAATTCTTGATGATTTCAACATCCACTCAGATGACTCTCCCAAAGCTGGCTTCTCAGTTTTTTTTTCTTCTCATTCACTGCTCCTGTCCTACCCCCCTACCTTGGCCACTCACATCCAGAGACATATTCCAGTCACATCATTAGCAACACCTACAACCTCCCTAGTCTACTCTCTGACACCTCCCCCTGTCTTTCCATTTCACTCTTTCTGGTACCTCAGCTGGACTGATAATCCATCTGCCCTATTACCTTGGTCCCATAGTCCTCTCTTCCCCTCATTCGTTTCTTCACCCTGTTTAAATTCCATGGTCAATCTCAACTCAACTCTGTCTACTCTGCCTATACCTGCATAGCTGGACTAGTCTAGAGAAAAAAAAAAAAACACAAGGGGTTGAGCCTATGAGCCATATGTTATGTGGGAGAAGAATAATCCAAAAGTTAGGAACTGCATGTGCAAGGGCTCTAGAGAGGCATAAAAGTACATGAAGACCTGAGGAATAAGAGAAGGCCAGACAGCTCTGAGCAGAGTGAATAAAGGAGAACATGACCAAAGATATGCACATGAACACAACCAAGTCATTTAGGGTTTTGTAGGCCATGGTGGTAAAGAGTGCCCTTTCTCTGAATGATGGGGAGTCACAGAAGGGTTTGAAAAAGGAGTGACGTCAACTGACTTCTGTGTAGACGATACTCTGGCTATGGTGTTGAGAACAGACTGCAGAGACCAAAGGTAGGAGCAGGGAGGAGCTATTATAATCATACAGGCAAGAGACACTGGTGGCTTGGGTCAGTCTGGTGACTGTGCAGGTGCTGAAGAATGGTCTGATTCTAGATATATTTCAAAGGTAAACAGGATATGGTAACTGATTAGATGTGGGGTATGAGCAAATGGGAGGGATTATTCCAAGCTATTGTTCAATTTTATTTGTTTGTTTGTTTTTTTGCCTGTACAGCTGAAAGGATGGAGATGCCATCAACTGAGATGGGAAAGACCGGATGGGTGGAACAGGGTTTATTCTGGGAGAGAGCATCAGGCAAATCTTAACTCTCAGAGAATCCTTTTTTTTTTTAAAACATATAATGTAGTATTTGTTTTAGGGGTACAATCTGTGATTCATCAGTCTTACACGATTCACAGTGCTCCCCATAGCACATACCCTCCCCAGTGTCCATCACCCAGCCACCCCACCCCTCCCACTCTGGGAGACCATTCTTGACCAACCTATTTTAGGTTGTACTCCCACCCCAGGACTATCCATCCCCCACCCTGCTGCATTTTGCACAGCATGGATAGAGGAAAGTCTAACTGACTGCCCCCCACCCCCATCCTTGGGTAGGGAGAACAGGGGACATCGTTAGCTGTCTCTCTAAGGAGGCAGTCAATGGAAACTCCAAGGAGAAATGAAGGTGAATGGGAGGGAATGGACCTGAACGAGTAAATAAAAACAGATGCTCATTACACAAACTATAGACAGAAAATAAATCATTCCTTTTCCACTTATTTCTTTTGAAAATCAGAGACAGCTGTAGGAACAATACATGTTTTTCCTTCCCCATCAGGGATTTAAAGCTGAACCTCATAAGTTAAGGTTCTTGTGTGCTGCTACCACATCCTTTTCCTGCTTTCTACTGAAACAGGTGACCTTAGCAAATTGGCATCTTCCGGAAAGGCAGGATCTCTGCCTGAGGTGTGATTTGGCAAGAGGCCAATCAGTGTGGTCTGGCCATAATTTTATTTTGACTTTAAGCACTCCAATTGGACCAAATAAATACCTTGCTCCATTAAGAACAGTCTCAGGTAATGTATCTGTTCATTCTTTTAGACATTTATCCCTCCAGAGACTTCAGGCAATGCTTTTTCACAGTTAATATCCATGTAAGTACCTGCCTTTTGCAAACTGAAGCAACAAGTCATTTAGAACTGTGGCTTACCCTTTTGACTGTGTGCCTACCCTTCAACATACCCTTAGCTGAAGGAGAAAGGACCCAAAAGACAAACACTATTCTAGGATATTAAGCCAATACATTCTCATTCTTGCTCATGGCTACATAATGCATCTGATGGAATCGGAGCACTGAGATTTTCCATAATCCCTGGAAGAAGCTGGGTTTGGGGCATAGCCACATTTTTTTGGGACTGCAGAACCAGAGGCAAATGGCTAAGCCAGAGGTTTCAAGCATGTGCAGCATGATGTCCAGAAGACTCAATGGGGCCAATCAGCTCTCTGCATGCATCAGCTTAGGGCTTGTCCCAAGCAGACAACAAGCAACAGAGACAACCAAAGATGAAGAGGAAAGAAATTTTTTTGTGTGTCACATGATGATGGAAGCTAACAAGTTCCAAGATCTGCAGTCCACAGGGTGGAGACACTGCAGAACTGGTGGTTTAGTTCCAGTCCCAAAGCCAGCAGGCTGGAGACCCACGGAGAGTTAATGATTCCATCTGATTCTGAAGGCAGGAAGAAAGCAATATCCCAGTTCAAAGGCAGTCACACAGGAGAAATTCCCTTTAACTTGCAGGAGAGTTGACCTTTTTGTTCTTGTTAGGTCTTCAACTGATTGAACGAGGCCTACACATGTTAGGAAGAACAATCTGCTCTACTCAATCTGCTTAGTCAAATGTTCATCTCATCTGGAAATATCTCCACAGACATATCCAAAATAATGTTTGGCCAAATATGTGGAATCTTATGGCCCAATCAAGTTATCACATAAAACTAACCATCACATTTATATTTTTTGTTTTGTTTTGTTTTTTTAATGCTTTGACCTCTTGCTAGGGTCTCGCTAATCTTGGAGAGCCCCTCCCAGGACTAGTGAATTCCTAGAGATAGTAAACAACTTGTCTCCCCGTGTACCTTTCATATACAAACCAAACTACCCAGAGCCCATATCCTGAAGCATCTCTTTTGTCTAATTTTTATACCCCAACCAAATCCTACCCTGACCTACCACCCCAGGCCAGGTTCCAGACAACTAGGGACAATATCTATAGCCCAGGACTCGCCATAATTATTCAAACTACCCAATCATAATCCTGCTCAGGGAATCTACCTTACTTTGCCCATTCCTTCCCATGAAAACCAAAGTAAATCCTCTGGCCTGTGCATTTCTCTCACTCTTCCTGCCTCCTAACCAGCCCTGGTGTTTCTACTATCTGGCCTGAGTGCTGTGGTGTGCCTCCTCCTCTTGGGAGTTGTAAGAAGATAAACTCTTCCATCAAGGAAGTTGTCTCTGTGTCTATCACCTTACTGTATTGTACCTGATTAAAATAAACCCCAGGTATATTTTAAAGCAGGAGGTAATTAGGAAAATCATGTACTTATATCTGAAGGAGACAGGGTATTCTAAAGGAGATTCTTTTAAGTGAGAGAGACCACAAATTTCATATTCGACAAGTTAAAATTTAAGTTGAGTTGTAGTATGTGAAAACATGTTCCGTGTCCCAGCAGAGAAGAAATATAAACTCGCGGGAGTCGCATCGCTCAGGTATTTGGTTAAATATAAGAGCAGAATGAAAGTTATAAACAGAATTACAAAATGGCTTCAGCTTTTCCTTCTCTTAGTGCCGTGGTCGACCTGGGGTATCATAACAACATACCACAGACTGGGTGGTTGAAACAATAGAAATGAATTTTCTCACAGTTCTGGAGCCTGGACCTCTGAAATCAGGATTCCAGCATGGTTGGGTTTGGGTAAGGGCTCTCTTCCTGGCTGCAGACTGCTGCCTCCTCTCTCTGGGCTCACATGGCCTTTCCTCGGTGTGTGTGTACAGTGGGAGGGAGATACCCTTCTCTCTCTCTTCTTGTAAGTCCACCACTATTATTGGATTAGGACCCCATCTTTATGACTTTCTGACCTCATTTAACTTTAATTACCTCCTTAAAAGCCCTATCTCCAAATACAATCACCTTGGGAATTAAAGCTTCAATATATGAATGGGGCAGGCAGATGGGGGAGGGGCATACAATCAGTTCATAATCATTAGAATTTAACACTGATGGCTGTGACCATGGTCTTTTGTCTGCTCATGGCCTTCTTCAGTACTTTCATATACCCTAACCCATCTGAATAACACAGACCCTGCCTCATAGTATGGCTGCATGAGGAGAATTCATCATTTGGGATTAGAAATTCTTAACTGAGGGGCGCCTGGGTGGCTCAGTGGGTTTAGCCTCTGCCTTCCGCTCAGGTCACAATCCCAGGGTCCTAGGATAGAGCCCCGCATCGGGCTCTCTGCTCAGCAGGGAGCCTGCTTCCCCCTCTCTCTCTGCCTGCCTCTCCGCCTACTTGTGATCTCTGTCAAATAAATAAATAAAATCTTTAAAAAAAAATTAAAAAATTATAAAAAAAAGAAATTCTTAACTGAGACTATTTGGCTGATACAACAGGGACTTGATGGGAAAGAATACATTTGGATTTCTCCAACTTTCCTCACTCATAATTTTATATTCCTGAGGTTTCTATGCCAACAAACAAACAAACCAAAACCAACCCCAAAACAAAACAAACAACAACAACAAAAAAATCCCCTGCTTATTAGTTAACAAGAGTGTGCTTTTTCAGGGCAGCTGGGTTTCAAGATATCCCCACATTTATAATTTATATTAGTTAGTTTATTATAATTAATATTAATTAATTAATATTAATTTGTTATAATTTATAAAGATTTCTCAAACCTTGCTTCTCTTTCAACACCAGCTCAAATCCAATTTCTTCTCTTAAATTTTTCTTAACTGTCCTACCGAGAACTGGCCTCAACCATCTCCAAGGTTCTGAAGCAGTTACAGTGTGAACCCTGGAAATTAACATATAAGCACATAATTCATGGCATTGGGACTGCCCTCACATGCTAATAACTCCTTCTCACTCTCCTTTGGCCAGTCCTATCTCCATGGGATCACAAGCAGGCCAAGAATGTCAGCCTCCTGCTTTGCCACCTACTTCCTGTTTCAAGTGAGGTGATGCCCTCCTGTCCCCTGCACAAGAATTTAATGATTCTTGCTCCTGTCACTCAAGGGTCTTAGTTGCAAAGCAGCAGAAACCAACTCTGGTTGACTTAAACTGAAAAGTAATTCAATAAAAAGAGAATTTCAAGAATTTTGTGGGCTAATTACTAAACATGACCATTATTTAAATTAGATTATAGAAACTTACAATTCAATAAATTGTATCAAGAACAAAGGTCAAAACTCAACTCAAAACACACCTCTTAATTATTTTATGTCTTATTAATATCTATACTCTTGAAGTCATTATATGAATTACATCTGTATGGCAGAAATATCATATAGTGCTTTTGTATATCTCTTCCCAACTCCATGTTAAGGGATGTCATGTTGGTAGATTGAACTTAGCAATGGTGAGTACATTTATACCATGGGAATGGGCAAACACTACAAGGCAGGTGGTTTGTCTGTTTCTACTCAAAGAGCTGGTTGTTAAATGTTTACTGGCACACACCATTAGTATTAGCCAAACTTCCAGATTTTGCTAAAAGAGTAGGTTTAGATTACTCAGTCAGGATCAACAAGCAAATCTTCAGTGAGATCAATGTTGCAGCACCAGTTACATAATTTGCAGGTACCCTTTTCAAAGTTAGTAAGAATTTTAAGACAGCGATGGCCAATCATTCATCAAACCAAGTGTAGGGTCTTTTTAAGTGCAGGGCACTTGCTGACTTTATAGCCCACATGCCCATGAAGCCCGCCCTGCAAAAGCCAAAGCCAGGCTAAGTCCAAAGATACCACTGCCTTCGGTGCTGAGAACAATTCTGCACACTCTGCCACTGACCCCATGTCCGTTCTTCAGGGATGCTGCAGTAGAACCACTGCTCCTGCTGCTAATGGCACCTCACAGAATCTCATAAACCATGATCATGAAGGGAAAGGATAGAGATCAGTTTCCCTCCAAGGGGAAGAAACAGAGACAGAACCCATGCAGATTCAAGTCCAGGCTCAGGACACCTCTCATGAACAGCACTGCTGGCACTGACTAGTCACAGGGACTTAGAAAATTTTGAGTCAGGCACTCCAAAATGTGGGTGCTCTGAGGCACAAGTCTGGGGGGTGGGATGTGCCTGGTCTAAGGGAAGTGGCAAGAGGTGTAAAGTCTTCTTGGCCAGCACCCACAGCGTGCCCCTAATATCTTGGCTGCAAGGGGGGGCTAGGAAATAGGCATCTGGTATTTTCCATTTCAAACATCTCTCATGAAGTGGAAACCACCCCTTGGGAATGAGCTTCTGCTTTCATCCTCTCCGTCTCCAAACATATCTTTAATCATCTTTTCTGCTTCTGCTTTCTGCCTCAGAAGAAGACATTGCTCAATTTCTTTGTGGAGATAAATAACTCCTCTAGCTTTCTGAATCTCATCCTCCCTGCCTCTTTCAGAACTTCAAGGCATAGATTATATTCCCTCTTGTACCTTTAGTCCTTTTCTTCTCCACTCCGTGTTCCACAAACTTGTATAAGAAGGAAAGAAGGGAGGGAGGGAGAGAAAGGCGCTTCCTCCCTCCTGTGTCATGCTCCCCACTCAGTCTTCCTCGTCACTGTCACCCTCTTAAACAGAGAAAAGACCCACTTAGTAACACCTTCACCCTTCAACTCATTGCAATCTTGCTTCTGTTTCCACCAACCCTTTGACACTACCATTTCCCAACCCCTCTCATTCCCTTCCACTGACCACATGCAGTGGCTTGTTCTCAGCCCCAGCCGCACTCCCCTTGGCACATATTCCCAGCCAAAACGATTGGTCACTCTCTCAGGAAACTCTCTTCTTTGGCTTCTGCAACACCCTGTTTCCCTGGGTTTCTTTCTCCTCTGACAGTGTTCTCTTGGCCTCGCTTGTCAGTTCCTCTTTCCCTACCCATTCCTTCACCGCTTAGAGTCGCCCTTGGAGCTGGAGCCTTGGAGCTCTCCTCTTTTCACTCCATGGTCTTGCCCTGCACAAACCCCTAGTCTTCACCTCTTGAATGCAGTTGAGTCCTAAATCTAAACCTCCAGCTCAGACTTCCTTCATAAGCTTAGGATGAGCAACCATCTATTGAGATTTCATATATCCTAAAACTCAAAAAAGTACAAAATGAATTTACTTCACCTTAACCAGTCCTCCTTCCCCAGACCAATGCTTCCTCTTCTGTTTTCTTTTCCAGGTAATGACACCCCAGTAGTGAGTTTGTGTACAGCTCAAAAGAGCAACTCAGTGTTGAGATATACTCTAATAAATACCACCTACTATAACCAGCATATTTTATAAGCTTTGTGGATACTATAAGCTCATGGTTAAAGGTTACAGCGCTGGGAGATTCACAACAACCTTTTGTAGTGGTTGAATAATTCAAAGATTGTCTTATCCTTCTCAGAAGATATTAGAGACAAAATTATAATTTATTATAACAAGAGATAGAGCATACACAGATATAAACTTAAGTAAATCATTGCCCCACTGGGCTAATGCTTTTTCTTCTTTGTTTTCCTGAAGTCAGTGGAATACAAAGTGTTCCTCAGTCCAGGCCAGACCCTAGCAATAGTGGGGCATGGATCAATATTACAAATGGTGTCTCATATATCACTGTCTAAATAATTAGAATTTATAATTCAAGATGACAAACTATAAAATAAAATATATCCTGTCTACTGACCTTGACAAATAAAATGCCATGACAGAATAAAAAATTACGTGTAAAGATATGTTTTTAATATGACGGAATATTGAAGTATCAAAGATAACTGAATTTACTTATTATTGCATAAGTCTGGATGTTCTGTGGATGTGCCAGAAATATTTGGATGAATAAAATTAAAGAGCTAACTAATTCATAAGGTATTATATGTTTATTCCATAAAGTTTATCTGTGCCTTTATTTTAGCAAAATCACTAATTATGTTTAATACCTAAGTGTTCTCATAATTCATGTTCCACCAATAGTAAAGATTTAATGGATTAAAAAATAAAATATAAGCATATTCAAAGTAGTCAAAATTGGAGTTTATTTTTGTTGGGTCGGCAGCTCCAGGAATGCAGAAGGAACAATAGAAATGACCACCGGGCCGCCATCATCCAGGCCCTCTCCCTGCCCCTGCCTTTCCTAACCCGTGACTCTCCTGCCATAAGGATGTATACCCAGGTCACGTCTCCACAAGTAACCCGACACTTATGCAAGAAACAGGAACATCAGGACTCCCCCAACCCTCCAATCCCCAAATATCATACCTTATATGGCTGTGAACCTATTCCCTCTCTTAACCCAGATAAAAGACCCACTCGACTCCCTCCCAGGGTGACTTCCCTGACTCCCCTTTCTGAAGTTGCGGAACCTCGCCCAAGGGTGCCCACCTCCCCCCGGAGCAACTTTCCTGGCTCCCCTTCTCCTGAGCCCTGAAACTTTGCTGGAGAGTACCTTTAATAAATCTTGCCTTGTGCCTACCTCACCTGATGTCATGTTTATCTTGCCTGCAAAACCTTAAAATTTTCATCAAAATATAAAATAAAATGCAAAAAAATCAAAATTGTTTTTCATATTAATGCAAATAAGTTATTCTTATTACCTCTTAAATTAGAAGGCTACAGACAAATTACAGTTAACATATATACCAATTTTTAAATTATCAGATTTAAATGGAACTAAATTTTATTTAATTTCTTGAAGAACCAATGAAATATTATTTAATATTTTTTAAATCATGATTTGCCATGCTAGCATTCAAATATATCCGGCTGCTAGTGTAGGGAATCAAAATCATGTTTCATGAATTTAGATCTAAAGTTTTATATACATACATAGAAATACACATAAATGCACACAAATATGCATATATGCATACAAATTTAAGAGTAATATGAATTATATTAAATTGAAAAATAGTCTTCAGTTACTATGAGCAACAGCTGCAACCCACACTAATTCATAAGTACTTTCATGACTAAAAGTTAGCACTTGAAGAGAAGCAAGAATATACATGTTCTCTCTATTAGAAAATACTTTGTCACACAAGAATCTTTGTATCCATGCTCTCTGTAAGGAAGTTTGTTTTTTTTCTGACCAGAGTGTTTCCACCACTCTAATCTTACTACACTCTAAAAGCAGCGCTCATCTCTAAGATTGGTCCTGGCACAATTCCCAAAACCTTCCACTGTATGTCCTATATTTCAAGGACGTAGCAGCCTGGAACTTCAAAAGCCCACTGATGCCAAACTCAAATTTTTACACTTCCATTTGTTTGCAACATTGCCCCAGATAAGCAGGGTTTTAGCCACTGAGACTGCCTACTTTGCCTACTCTGGGAAATTACACCCAACATATGCCAGTCATAAATAATATAAACTGTAGATATAAAAGCCCCCAGCCCACTGTTGTTCTTCAGAGCACTGTGACCTAGAGTCACCCAATCATGCAACGTCACCCAGACACTAAGCCCCTCTCCAAAGCCCCTCCTTCCGGGGAGATTCCTTGTTCTCCTTGCCTGTCCACAGGCCCTGTGGACATCATTGTTCCGTGACGGACTTCCCCCACATGAAAATCTGTCAAAGTGTTATCGAGTGAATCTTGGTGTGCAACATCACCTTGTGAGCCTATCTTTCTTCTTGATCAACCCCCAAGTCACTCAAACTCACTCTTGGGGTTCTTCTCTTAGGTTTGCCTAATGTTTCCTCATGTTTAGACCCCAGTTATAAATCTTTGGCAGGAATATCACAGGAGCGATGCTATGTTGTCCTCAGCGCATCCTGTCAGCTTGCAAATGACGTCCATGTGTCCCGTTACTTGGTCTGCAGATTTCTCACTGCACCTCATCTCACCTCTCCTCTCTAATTAATTTTATACAGAACTACTTTGCAACTATTTAAATAAGCTATTCCTTATCTTTCTTTCAGGCACTATCTTTAGCATCTATTGATGTTTCTTGCCTGAATTAATAATTTCTATGATGGTTGCCACATTGAGATTTTTAACTCCATTATTCCTTCTGTGTTTATTAGTTGGCATTCTATTGTATGAAGAGATTTCTCTTCTCGCTGTTTATTTATTCATTTGTTTATTGAGATGTAGAGGTGGGCAAACTGTGACCCATGGGCCATATAGAGCCTGCGGTCTATTTCTGTAAATAAAGTTTTATTGGAACACAGCCATTCATTTATGTACTGTCTATGGCTCCTTTTGTGCTACAGTGGCAGAACTGAACAGTTGTCAGAGACTGCATGACCCATCAAACCTAAAATATTTACTCTCAGGCCTTTTATCGGAAAAGCCAATTTCTGATTTATATCATGTAGACTCATGTATTCTTGACCATCATTATTTATTTGATGCTCTAATTGTCCTAGAATCGGCCATTGGAAGCCCTTTCAAACTGGCTCCTGTGTCCTTCAACAGGTTTCCATTGTTCTTTGAACCCTTCTTTGCTTTCTGATACAAGATTTTCTACATTTTCCTTACTTTTACTATAGAATTAGCCATTTCTCCAAGGAAGCTTGGTTTCTTTTAGTTGGAAATGGTATTTAGAAGCCAAGGTCTGGTATTGTCCCTGGGGTGCTGCTGGAAAACACCAGAGAGGTCATGGTTATAGATCTAAAATTAGACGTTGTTAGCATATAGATCATCTCTATAGCTGTGGGACTAAGTAAGATTACTCAGGGAAAAGTGCAGAGAGAAGAGGATGCAGACTAGACCTAGGATCTCCAACATTAAAGGAAAGTAGTCTGAGAAAAAGATATTTGTAGTAATATGGCTGAGGGTTTTAATGTTTATATCCACAAAGTGCTTATGTAAGTAGGTGGGAAATAATTAAGACCTCATTGAAAAATAAAGAGTCATATAGACCTGTCACAAAATTAAAATGAGAATTAGTAATTCAACATGAGGAAAAATATACAACCTGACTTATGAAAGAAATGAAAATTAAAACAGGATACAGTTCTGAGTAATTGCCTTACTTTTTCCCTAATATTTAGTTGGACAGTTTTCAGACTTATAGAAAAGTGGACAGAAGAGAATGATAAACATCTGCACAGGCATCATTGAGACATTTGTTCACATTTTGCTGCTTACTCATCTTTCTTTCAACACTCATACCCACAGCACACACACATTTTTTCCCCCAGTAATCCACTTGAAAAGAAATTACAGATAGCTTGACATTTGATCCCTAAATATTTCAACATGTATTTCTTTACAAGTATCCTTATATAGGCCATTTAAGGATTTAAAATTTTTTAAAAATTGTAGTAAAAAACACATAACATAAAATTTATCATCTTAGGAAAGCCTGGATGGCTCAGTCTATTAAGTGTTCTGCCTTTGGCTTGGGTCCTGATCCCAGAGTCCTGGGATCGAGTCCCACATTGGGCTCCCCACTCAGCACGAGCCTCCTTCTCCCTCTTTCTCTGTCTCTCCCCCTGTTTGTGCTCTCTCTCGCTCTCTCAAATAAGTAAATAAAATCTTGAAAATATAATAATAATAAAATAAAAGTTACCCTCTTATCATTTTTCTAAGTGTACAGTTCAGTCATGTTTGCTATATGCATACTGCTGTGCAACAGATCTCCAAAACCTTTTCATCTTGCAAAATGAAACCATTTTTTAATTTCCTCTTCCTCACAGAAGATTAATTCTAATTCAATAACATATCTAATATATAGTCCATATTCAAATTTCCCCAAACATCTTTGAAAAAATTTTTTACAGCAGTCTCTTTAACTGCCATGTCTCTTTAGACTCCTTTATTTAAAACAGTCTCCCTGCCTTGTTTTTGCTATTTAAGATAATGATTTTCTTCAAGAGTCCAGTTTTCTTGTGGAAGGTCTCATGTTCCAGATTAGCCTGATTGTTTCCTTATGATTACATCCAGACTAAACATTTTTGGCAAGAACACTCCGTAGGTAACATTGTGTACTTCTTCTTGCATCATATTAGGCAGAACATAATGCCGGGTTTGTGCTGGGTTCTTCACTATTCACAGTACTAAGTTTGATCATTTGGTTAAGGTTGTTGGCCAGATATCTCATAAAGATACTTTTCCCCTTCGGAATTAATAAGTAATCCTTGGTGATACCATGAGACCATGTGAGTATTGTTTCCCAACACCCTTTCAAACAATTATGAAATCAGAGGTTGAAAATGATTTTATAATTGGTTTTAAATTTATTATCTGGCATTCAACTCTAAAGAAAAGCTTTCTCTTCTTTTCCCCCTTTCTCTTTATTGTTTATTATCACGATGCCCTCATAAATTTCTGTATTCAGTAATTACCATCCACTACTGCCATTATTTTTGTTTGTTTGTTTAAGATTTTATTTATTTATTTGACAGAGAGAGAGAGCACAAGCAGGGGGAGCTGTAGAACAGAAGGAGAGGGAGAAGCAGGTTCCCTGTTGAGCAAGAAGCCCAATGCAGGGCTCCATTCCAGGACCTTGGGATCATGACCTGAGCAGACACTTAACCAACTGAGCCACCCAGGCGTTCCTCCTGCCATTATTCTTTTTGATTTTCACATTGTTAGATTTGGGCTGTGGGACTGCCTTCATGCTGTGCTTTTTGACATGACCCCATTTCTGACACAAAGGAATTTTCTAGGCTTATGTTGTATTTTCTCTGTCCTTAACATGGAATCACTCATTTTCCCAAGGTATCCTGTTTCTTTTTAGAGAGGAATGGTATTCAGAAATCATGATCGGAGCTCTAGGTGTGCTCATTTCTATAAGGGCATATCCTTGTTTCTAGGTTTTTTTCAGTGTACATACTAGAACACAATCACTCACATTTATTCAATACCTTCCATTCAAATCCAATAGCACAGGGTTTTCCCTTAGCCTTCCCCCATTCCATGTTTGTATCTCCCTCTTTAACCATGGTGAAAAGTCTGGTTCATAAAAGCATTAATATATTCATTAATTATTTTTTAAGTAAGACTTTATACCCAACATGGGCTTGAACGCACCATCCTCAGATCAAGAACAGCATTGCCCTACTGAGTGAACCAGCCAGACACTCCTGCTCATTAATTTGATCTAACCCAATTAATATACACAAAATTATTTTTAAATTGCATCACCAATACCATTGCTTATCACAAACCTATTGTAAGTCCAAACTTTCTTTGCCATTCTTTGTGTTCTCAGAATACTCCACTAAAAATAAGAAGACTGCTGTGTTCAAAAGTTAACTGAATTTATTTTTTCTTTCCCAGGTTATCAATTTGTTATACACTTATATTGATTTGTTTCTGTTTTTAATCTAATCTTAGTGTTTATCATACACATAAGTTTATTTTTTGAATATGTAAAACACTTAGGAAGTTCAAAAGTTCAAACTATAAAAAGGTATGCTTAGAGAAATCCTTCCTCATCCCTTTCCCCTCTATTCTATTTGCTCCTACATTTGAGATGGAACAATTCTAAACCATTTCTGGCCAATTCATCTGTTTTCAAAAATACATCCACATTTTTATGTATATATGAAGTAACTTCATATAAATTTATAAGATGTTCCTTATACTAGACATTGTGCTAGTGTGTGTGTGCGTGTGTGAATATATATATATATATATATATACACACATATATACACTATATAGTATATATATACTAGAGAATAAAGATGAATGAGATATGAACTCTGGGAGAGCAGGGAACTATAGTGAAAAGATGTGTCATATATAACTTTTATAAAAATTAAAACTTTTTCTTTTTTAAAAAAATATTTACTTATTTACTTTAGAGAGAGAGTGCATGAGCAGGGGGAGGAGCAGAGGAAAAGGGAGAGAGAAAAATCTCAAGCAGACTCCCTGCTAAGCATGAAGCTCAATGTAAGGCTCAATCTCACAACCCAGAGATCACGACTTCAGCCGAAATCAAGCATTGGACGTTGAACTGAGCCACTAGGCACCCCCAAAGTCAAAACTTTCTCACAAGAAAGCAGATGAGCTTGTAAAACTTCAGAGAAGACTTTCACAAAGGAAAAAGTGGTAGACCATCTCCAGTGAGGCTGAGAGGTCACAGAAGAGGAGGGCCAAGAATTGACCAAGAGGGGCGCCTGGGTGGCTCAGTAGGTTAAAGTCTCTGCCTTCGGCTCTGGTCATGATCTCAGGGTCCTGGGATCAAGCCCCGCATTGGGCTCTCTGCTCAGTGGGGAGCCTGCTTCCTCCTCCTCTCTCTCTCTCTCTCTCTTTCTGCCTGCTTGTGATCTTTCTCTCTGTCAAATAAATAAATAAAATCTTAAAAAAAAAAAAAAGAATTGAACAAGAGGCAGCCATTGGTGGCTTCATCAGAGTGTTTGCAGGGAATGATGGCAATGAAAGAGTAACTGAACTGGAGTGGACTAAAGAAGAACTTGGAGGTGAGGTAGTAAGACATCAGTACAGGCAAATCTTCTAAGGGGCACTTCAGTAAAGCAGAAGAGAGAAATGGGGCTATGGCTAGAGGCAGACTTGATGCAAGCTGATGGGAGTGCCCTAGCACAGAGAGGGAGATGGAGGTGGAAGATTAGAGTGTGAGGGAGAAAAAAGACAATTGCAAGAGCAAAGTCTTGAATGTACAGGATGGGAATAAGATCTAGTGCACAAATGAACTAGCACTTAGTAAAAGCTTAATAAAAATGTGTTGGATGAGAAAGAAATGGTAAGTAATGGACCCTTTCCTCAAGCTGATCAAGTCAAGAGATAGAAGACAGATGAGTGAAGCACATACCAGAGCACAAACACCACTGCATGGACTGTTACTTTGAAGCAGGAGCAGCACCTTGTCAGTGATGAGGCTTCTCACCAGTGGTAGCATCGGCTGACCCTCAAAGATACAAGAGTGAAGCAAAGGATTCTGGGAGAGAGAAAGGATATCAGTTCAGCCTGGAGAAACAACGTGAACAAGAATGGGGAGAGTGAAGTATATGGCTTGTGCTTTCACTTCATAAAGATTGTTTTTAATACAGCCAACATCAAACACAAATGGGGTTTTCTTATAAATACTTGTGGCTAAACTTCACTGAGGGCACTCTTAATCCACAGCTACTGCACGCAGACAATGGTTTCTGATCCATTGGTTGGATCATTGTGAATGCCATTGGTTGGTCCTGAAGAATTCCGCATGGAATCCTTTCTCGCTGCCTTCAGACATAAGCCCTGGAATTCTTGAGCACACTGAGTGCAGGGAGTGTTCTCATCCACCAGAGAGGCAACTCCTTCATTGAAAGGTGGATAGAAACCAGCATATTATTTAAGCTTTTCACTCTCAGTTTCCTCATCTGCAAAGTAGGGATGATAATACCTCGTTTGCAGAGTTTTGTGAGGATTAAAGTAGACAACCTATGTGAAGTGCCTACTCCCTGTGTAGAACAGAATATGTGCTCAATAAATGGTTAGTTATTTTTGGTATTCAATGTAGAGATAATTACCACATACTGAGCACTTATGATACATCCAGTATAGCTCTAAGTGCTCAGTAGGTATTAATTCACTGAATCCCCACTGTGTCTTACAAGGTAGACATTATCATTGCCTCTATTTCCACAAGGTAAGCAAGCAGTAGGGCGGGGATGTGAGATGAGGCAGGCTGGTCTCAGAGCCCTATCTCTCCTCTTCTGGGCCACACTAACTCTCTAATAATTAATGGAATCATACCAGTTCCAGAACCAGATCAATCTGTCATCCCAGATCTATTTCCTTTTTAAACAAGGAATCCAAGAAGTAAAGTCAGTGGGATTAGGAATTGTTATGTTCTCCACAACCATGAGAGCTGGCAAGAGGCATAGAAAATGATCCATAGGGGCACCTGGGTGGCTCAGTTGGTTAAGCGTCTGTCTTTGGCTCAGGTCATAATCTTAGGGTCCTAGATAGAGCCCTGCATCAGGCTCCCTGCTCAGCTAGAAGCCTGCTTCTTCCTTTCCCACTCTCCCAGCTTGTGTTCCTTCTCTCACTGGATCTCTTTCTGACAAATAAATAAATAAAATCTTAAAAATTAAAAAAAAAAAAATAAAGCAATCCACAGATTTTATTCACATGCTTTTGTTTTGCCAGCTGCCTTCATTCAGCAGTTAATACTCCAATAGTAAAAGGCAAAATATTTTGTTTTATTTTGTAGTTAAAAATTTAACACTGTTCAAGAATAGGCTGAAACATCTAGGGACTTATCCAGCTAAAACAGACAAGCCAATAAAAAAATATAAACAAAAATATTCGTTGTCATACATTTTATAATACTGAAATATTAGAAGCCACCCAAATATCCTTCACAGGGATCTAATTAAAGTGTGGCACATCCACAGCTTTTTTTTTTTTTTTAAGTTATTTATTTATTTATTTGAGAGAAAGATAAAGTTGAGAGACAGAGCAGAGGAGGAGGAGGAGGGAAAGAGGGAGAAGCAGACTCCCTGCTGAGCCGCGAGCCCACCATGGGGCTTGATCCCAGGACCTAAGGCAGACACTTAACCAACTGAGCCACCCAGGCACCCCATATCCACAGCTTTTAACAAGACTAAAATAAATTTGAAGATAAAAAAATTCTCCTATGTAATGTGATGTGAAAACGCAAGGTACAGAACTGTGTATCTAATTTGATTCTACTTTGGAAAACTAATGCATATGTTGGTATATGCCATTTTAAAAATCTAGAGAAATAGTTCACACTATTAGTTATGAGGAAGGGATTATAGATGACTTTTGACTTCCTACGTTATATGTTTCTGGATTGTTTGAATTATTTACAAGCACCTATTCACTTCTGGTATCAGAAGAAAACAGTATGTGTTTAAGTAGGCAGAAGAGGCAAAGCCTGTCAGGAATGGAGCTGGGAAGAACAGAGCCTTGAGCGGGGCTCTAATCTTTCAGTCTGTTAACTGCTGTCTCATTTCCTGGCAGCAGAGTTTTATGACTGGCTGGCTCTCAGCACGTCCTTTGGCCAACAGGACACTGGCGAGCAGGGTCATTAGAAATCTTCTTTGAGAGAACTCTAACACAAGCATAAGAGGCATTACAACTTGGAAATATGGCCAAAGGGGAAAAATCCATAAAAAACATCCATCGCCCCGAGTCTGTATCCATAGTAGGAAATATGGCCATTAAGCCAATGAAAGGAATTAGGATCAGGGTGAAATCACACGGGGTTGGCTGTGGAGAAAATGAGAGACGTTAAGTGCAATTCATCTTTAGAGAACGCCATCCTTCCCATCAGGCCTCGGGACCTACATAGCCATAAAAGCAACAAAGATAAATAATCACTAAAATAGCTGGCATTTTTACAGTGAGCCACAAATTTCAGCCTTTCACAACCATTTTATGCCCCATTGTGTATCTGCCCCATGCAGAAACTTTGGGAAACAGGTTCTTCAGGAGAGGGGGAGCTTAGTAAGAGACACCGCAGGACCAGACCCCAGAATGTCTCATACCCACTAGCAAAAAGGGTCATCCTAGAATGCACTGGCATAATAAGGAGTACAATTCATTTTTAGGTAAATACATCCTTCCCAAACAGCTAGAAAAACAATGCATCCATCAAAGAAGGAAGATTGATATCAGGTGAATATTGCAGAAAATGTAAGGAAAACTGAGCCTCTGAATGAAGACATAAATTGGGAGAATCTCTGGTCAGCCCGGCTTTCCCCAGACCTTAGAGAGGGGTGTACAGTCCATTTGGGTGTGCTCAGGAGGGTCTTGGACCTGTGGGCACATGGTATGGTCCCCTCTCCTTTTCGTCACCACCACAGTGGTCCCAATATACAGTGAAGGGAATGGGGAACCAGGGAAAGCAGACCCCGCCACCTCATCTGAGGGCGGCACCCTCCCTCCCTGGGGCCTCTGGGGCAGCCAGTGTTTGTTTCACAAAGGCAAAAACTGAGATGCAAAATCATTACGTAAATTCCTCAAGGTGACTGAGTGACAAAAACAAGAATAACATTGACCTTTTCTCAATTCCACCTTCAGTGCCAGACCTCAGAATGGAGAGATATGAAGACTTGAGTCCAGCCCACACCTCATTTTAATTCTCATTGTCTATATAAGCACAGACCTTACCATTGTTCTTTTTCTTATTGGCCATTCTTGCTTCCTTTATGCCCTCACCCCGCGCTGAGTTCATAACTCTATTAAGCCAAAGACAGGAGAGGGAACAGATTGATAAAGTAAGGTAGATAAAGAGATGACCTAAATAGTTCCTAGGGGCGTCTGGGTGGCTCAGTCAGTTAAGCATCAACCCCTTGGTTTCGGCTCAGGCTGTGATCTCAGGATCATGAGATCAAGTCCCATGCTGGGCTCCACACTCAGCATGACGTCTGCTTAGGACTCTCTCTCTCTTCCATTCCCTCTGTCCCTTCCCACTGTGTGCACAGTCTCGCTCTCAAATAAAGTTTCTAAAATGGCTAGGTATCATATTTTAAGACTGCTCATTCTAATAGTTTTGATGTTGCATTATAGATACAAAACTAGTCTTTAAAAATTAAAAGAATAAATGAAAACCTAGAGGAATATGCTTTCTTCTAGTCTTCAGCAGCCCAGCTATCAAGGAAAGCCTCTCCCTTGTCTATATTCCCAAGTACGGTCTTAATAAAGGGACAGGCAGTTTGGAAACAAGAATAAAAAATATCCCGAGTCCACTTCTCCAAAGTGAACCTGGGTTTTCTAAATGCTTTCTTCCCACTAGCAAATGACACAGCCTGAAAACGGACATAAAGAGGCATGCTATCTTTACAAATGAGGACCAGATTCTACAACAGGCAAAATCCATTATTCTTCCCTTAATTACGTAAGAACCGTGGATCAATAAAATGGGTATGTACATTGATACAATGGAATATTATTCAGCAGTAAAAAGGAACCCAAGTGCTAATAATGCTACAATACGAACCTCAGAAGCATTATGTTAGGTGACAGAAGACAGTCGCAAAAGACCATACCATGCTATGATCCCATTTATATTTAATGCCTAAAATAAACAGAGCTCTAGAGACAGGAGGCAGAATAATGGTGGCCTGCAGCTAGGCTGAAATGGAAATGAATGGTAAGCAGGCACAAGGAATCTTGCTGAGGTGATGAAAATGGTCTAAAACTGGTCTATGGTGATGACCACATACTAAGAGTCATTAAAATGCACATTTTAAATGGGTAAGTGTTACAGCATGTAAATTACATCTCAATAAAGTTGCTATCATAATCCAAGAGTCCCCTACAAGTCTCAGTTGCCAGATTTAACTTCACATTCCTGCTAGTGTTTGAACCATAAAATGACACACATATTATTTTTGTAAAGTTGTCCTATGTCCTGAGACTTGCCACAGAAACAAGTCCAAATAACAAAATCCCAAGGTTTTTTTCATTTAGCAAAGTTGACAATTATCTTCTTCATGCTTTCCCTCTGCCTGCTGGAGATGACTTTGGTTTGCTTACTTTTTATGAGAAGTTTGCTGTTGTGGGAACACTAGTTTCACTTGAACTTGGCTGCAGAATAATTGAATTTTGGGTGATCAGATGTGACATCCAAAAGTTAGTCAGCATGGGATCAAATTTATTTAAATTATGGTATTTAATCCTGTTTTTATCATTTGGTTAAAAAGCAACCCAGAGGTTTTTCCAATCTTTTTTTTTTTTAGATTTTATTTATTTATTTGACAGAAAGAAAGACACAGCGAGAGAGGGAACACAAGCAGGAGGGGTGGAGAGGAAGAAGCAGGCTCCACATCAAGCAGGAAGCCTGATGCAGGGCTCCATCCCAGCACCCTGGGATCATGACCTGAGCTGAAGGCATACACTTAATGACTAAGCCACCCAGGCACCCCAGTTTTTCCAGTCTTAAGAAATTTATGCATAATTCCTTATTTTTATTTTGCTTATATTTGTATTTCAGGAAATCTGAGAATATCAATTCATTCTTTCCTTTTAAAATATTATGCAAACCGATGTAAGTACAGGGTTTCAGTCTTGTTGGTAGCAGCAAAATATTGTTCATAAATAGGGAAGTATGTAAAATACTATACATCCAAACATGGAACAAATTACTATATACTATTAAAAATATGAAAAAAAATATGGAGCAAAATCTACAGGAATTGGTACGGAACTACCTCCAAGATGTATTTTTTTTTTAAGATTTTATTCATTTATTTGACCGAGAGAGGAAACACAGCAGGAAGAGTGGGAGATGGAGAAGCAGGCTTTCTGCAGAGCAGGGAGTCTGATGTAGGGCTTGATCCCAGGACCCTGGGATTAGGACGTGAGCCAAAGGCTGACGTTTAGCAACTGAGTCACCCAGGTGCTCCCCCAAGATGTATTGTTAAGTCAAAAAGATATGGAATAATATGCTTATTATGCAACCCTTTGAATTTTTTTAAAGTAATATACTTATGTATAGATACACCAGATCGGTAAGAGTACATTCTTATAAGAAAGGTAATTGAATATTTGGGGGGTTGCCCTGGTAGGGCCACTAACTTTTCAGTACATATTCTTTAATATTGTTGGAATATTCATTGTGTATGTTAGCATTCACTGAAAATTTTTTCACACACAAAATTTTTTTTTCATCTGATAAACCATGCATTTGATAAAACATAACAAGAAGCAATTCAAATACTTTAACAACTTCTGTCCAATACAATAAAAGTGACATGTAATAAGAACTCTGACCAAATTTTAATATATAGTTTAATAAGAAAATTATTTGAAGACTTCAATTCCTCCATCTTTAAAACAAAGATATTCTTATGAAGTTGATGGAATAACACTTGTAAGATTTTATAAGATGCAGAGTCATTGAGATGGAGTTTTGCAGGAGCAGCTCATGCTTGGGTATAAGTAAATTGAGTTCATCTGTAGAAGCAATAGATCTCTCTGTACTGGACATTTGTTTCTTATTCATCATTGGATCATTCAGGCTGAATTGGACTTGACATATGGTGATCAATTATGGCTTTTTGTATTACAGGACCATATTCATTATCAGATCCTTGGGGACCAAGTTTAGCATTAAATATGTTTGCAGTAGCAGACAAATTCATAATCTGCCTGTCAATTCACTCCACTGCCTAGTCATTCTTCTGCCTATATAATAAATTTCAGTGGAGAAATGGTAATAAACATATCTTAAAATTATGATGGCACATTATAGTTTGCAAAACACTTTTACATTTTTTATTGCATTCGACCATCTTAACAACCCTATGGGGGAGGCGAGACAGACATTAATATGTCTGCTTCACAGATGGTCATAGATTACCTAATCAATCAGGAAGCAGAGAGCTAAGATTAGAAGCTGGGCTCCCACTCTCCCATTCTATTTAGCTAGATGCATTTTACAGTATGTGTGTGAGAGTTCAGAAATGAGTGTGTTTGTGTATAAAATCTGTTCTTTGTATCAGGACATATAGACAATCTTTCAACTTCATAGTTCCTGGCCTTTGTTAATGGAATTCACATAATGGAATTATGTCGTTGTTTCTCTTGCAGTTTGAACTTACCTTGACAATTACATCATCTAAATTCACATGGGTCACCAAAGAGTGTTCTTATGGGACAGGGACCATTCATTTTCATAGTCTCATTTATGACTCATGGATTTGTGTGGGTGTTGAAAAGACAAATCCAAAGAGAAGAATGGGAAAAAATTTCTTTCTATATTTAAATATAAATAATAGAAAGAGGCTGAGCTAGGTTATAAATAACGACGAAGTGAAATGTTCTCTGGAAAATCCATGGCAATAGTATTACTGCTCCCTGAGAAATGTGACTGCTTAAAACTCTGGTTTGGGAAACCTGTTTGTTGTAAAATAAATGCTTTTTTTATTGCTATTATTACATCAGGTCATTATTCTGAGTTTTTTCCAGGCTTACAAATGTAATAATTGGTTTTATACATTTCAGTGATTCAAGATGTTATGGTTCTTAATATGTATCATGTATTACAAAGAGTAACTTGGGCTATCATTGGGTTATTGCTCTGGCTTGAGGTAGATTTTCACTATTTTTTGCAGCAAGGTGTGAAGACATGTTTATTGTTTTAAACATTAGTCAGTTACTTTATGACAAAGAAAATAGTATTAGGTTCAAATAATCATTATTATTCTTACACACACATGCACACTATAAAGACACTGAATAGTAAAGACATTGAATAGTACACCCAAGTCCAGAATCTGGAAACTGACATATCCATGGCATTGATGGGATTTTGTTGCAGTATTTTTCAAGATTTAATGAAGTTAAGTAATTTAGCTTGCTTTGGGAAATTATCTAACTTGTTGGAAGAAATCACCTAATCTGAGAAGGAAAGTATCACCATCTTTTGGAGGTGCTGAATCTGCCCTTCTTCATAGCTTAGAAGGAAATACTTGGTTGCAGCAGAATGTTTCACATCCTTTTTGTTCGGTTCCAACTTGCAGAGTCATCTTGCTTCTAAAATGGTTTCAGAGCCAGAGATGGGAGGTTTCCAAGCCAGAAAGAAACTCCCTTCATCTTCGAATATGTGCCTTTATGGAATGTGAATCTCAAGGGCCAACTATAACTGAGATCTAAATTTTTTTTAAGTTTCCATCAGATATATTTAGCAAGACTTAAGCATCCATTTGAAGACTTGACAGGAGTTATTCCGATAATCATGTGCAGTATAAATAAATAACTTCTATCTCTTCCACACAGATGTTCTGAGAAGGCTGCAGGGGAGGGACAGCTGAGGTGGGCCCATTAACATTCTAATAGACTTCTGGTTCTGCTTTTTTATTCTACAAGACAGATTTAGCTAATCTAAGCTAAAGGAAAGCTGATTACCTTGTGTTTGAGTTCATGTGAGAGTTTATACTGTATTCTGAAATATTAACCAGTCTCTGAGATAACCATTTATTAGCCTGTTATTAAACATTTACATGTAGATGCACACAGACATATCATTGTATATGGCTTTTATCCTGGGTAAGGGTTATAGTGAGCAGGACTACTCCAGAGAAATGTTAGCAATGGAAAAAAATAGGCAGTAGTATGAAAATATAAATGATCAGAGCCACAACACGCAAGAGATCAGAGATAAAAGTACACAAGCTTCAAAGAGCATGCTGTTATTAAAGGCCAAATAACAGAAGAGATCAGAAATCCAGGCAGTTCATTCACAGCTTAAAGGGAAGTTAGGCACTGAAGAAGGTCTGAGAACCCATGCAGGTAAGGGTGAGCCAAGGTCCATGAGAATGCAGCGAGGACTGCAGATCTGATTCTGAGGAAAGGTCTCCTCACATTTCCCAGGAAGATGTAAAATCTCCCACTCAAAGTCTGTGAACCTTTGATTGCCAAGTAGACTTAATGATCACCTAAGTGAATTTTGTTAACAAGATAGACTGAATTATGCATTACAGCTGTTCATCTATGGGAGGTTTCCAAGCCAGCTCAGTCCTCTTCCTTGGCAAGTGGGAAAATTGAAACACAGGTGGGGACAGCTGATAATTTTTGCAAAGTCAGGAGATAAGCACGCCATCCCACACCTCAGAGGTGTAACCAAGGTGCCTGCGTGCGTGGCTCACGTGAATGCTGAAGAGGTTCCTATAGAAATGTTATCAAATTGCTGGGATCCGCTGTGTACCTAACAAAACTTGAGTTTCAAAGTCCACAGGAAGCATAGTCAGAGAGGACTTTCCTTGGCTGCCGTGTGTTTACAAGGCAGTTACTTTGTAGATCAGACTGCACGTGGCTGGCCATCTCTGAGAACCAGGGTAGGGATAACATTATCCACACCCTCATGCTTGCTCATTAACAAGGAGGCAACCGGAGCTTCTAGTAGTGAAGATTAGGGGAGTCTGAGGGAGGACTTGCGGACACAGATCTCAGGCTCTCTGTATGGGCAATGCCATTGTTTCCATCTGTCACCAGGGATTATAGTGAGAGCAGGGCTCACCCTGCAGATTTCAGGTTGAGAAATGTTGAGCACTAAGGAAAGGGGAGGGGTTATCAGAGGTGGAAAAATAATGAAGAGGGAGTCAGGGGGGCCGAGCAGGACAAATCCAGGGAGCAGAAATCCAAAACATGGGGGAACTTCCCAAACCCAGGTTGTAGGATCGCTTAAATGTCAAATATCAGGCAGACAAAGGGCAGAACAGAACAAACAGAAATGTCAGGACAGCAGTTCTGAGAGGGAGCCCTGTGTCTGATCCAAGGATTGTCTCATCCCAAGACTCCTTGGTTATTCCTCGCCAAGAAACTATCGCCCAGCACGAAGAAAGAGCTGTACTTCACCAGCAAGAATGGATTCTGACAATGCGTACTTATTGGAGTCTCTGGATGTCAAAATATGCCAGATACCCAGGAATCAGCTTGAAACAAAAGAAAAAGCAACCATGTTTGCATCCATTTCCATCAGCATCCATAGGAGTCAGAGCTAAAAGAGACCTTGGAGATGTCCTAATTCAGTCCTCCAGTTTGCAGACGTGCAGCTGGGGTTCCGTGTGGCCAAGTGACTTGCCTGAGCACACATAGTGGGCGGCAGTGATAGGACTGGAACTTGCACCTCCTGACCTTCTGGTCAGTGTTCCTTCCATAGCCAGGTTTTTAATATTCACAGAATATTGTGGATGAAGGGCTACGTCTCTGGAACATTAGCAATCATTTGTATCATAAATTCAAACTCCCACAGAAAGGAGAGGAAGTGGAACACCTCCCCACCCCCACCCCCACCAACAGTAGGAAGTTCAGTGAGAAAGAAGAGCCCTGAGAAGTTTAGCAACGACAGTTTATATTTGTCCTGGAAAAGCAGATGTAGGATCTGGGATGTATTAGGAAAGCATTCATTCAGCTGGCAATAATAGAAATCCCAAGCTTTGAGGGCTGAATTGAATGGGGGCAGGGCACATTTTTCTCACCTAACAAGATGTCTGGAGATAGGCAGTTGGGGGCAGTGGGTTAGCAGCTCTGCAAAGTCAGAGGCAGCACCTCCGTGGTTCTCTGTCACAAAACAGTCACCAACACATGTCCAGATAGGAACTCAATTACAGGCCACCCCTCGATGCAGAAAGCTAGGAAAGCCAATATCCGGGTTTTCTAGTACTTGTGAGAGAGGTAAACAATGGAGAAAATGTTTAGAACGGGGGCTGGGCTAGGCAGTTCATAAACCTAAAATGCCTGGGTTGACATGTGTTCCACTGCCTCATCCTTGTGGCAGACGTGGCTAATCATCCAAACTTGGATAGGGTCTTGACACTCTTCCTGGCAGAGTTTTCCAAGCAAGTTCTCCCAAGTAATCAGACCTGTCTCATGAGATGACACCTATTTGCTCTCCCTGATTATTTTCTGCTTTCATGGCAACTCCAAGTTATGACAGGAATGTTCTTTTAATAAAGATAAAGACGGATCTTAAACATCCAAACTGTAGACCCACAGAAAAAGCTGAGATGGCCTTTAGTCCTGACTCTATTTTAGAGCAGAAGAAACCAAAGCCTAGAGTGGCGAGGAATCTTAATCGTGGTTACACAACAAGCCAGTTGAATGTGGTCCCTTTGTAATCAGTTATTTGAGAGGCTTTATACTTATTCTAATACTGCTGACGCTACTCAAAACATCTCTGAAACTCCTCAGAATTTCTTTTGTTTTGGTAAGTGGGCTGCTAAAACAAGAAAGTTCAGCTTCTCTGTTTTATAGATGCCTTCTGTCTCCCTCCCTATACTCCGCCCCCACCAAACAGCACTGCCCGGCTCACTCACTCGTTAATTCAACAAAAATTCGTTGAGCATGAGTACCCCATAGATCTAGCTTATGACTTGGCTCCAATAACTCTGTGTTATGCTGGAAAAAATCAATAGACTCTTGGCCCCTTACCCTCCCCCCTCTCCTTCAACTCTGCTAACGTGGGTTTATGAAACAAGCTGCCTATTACAGGTTGTTGTTCTAGAGTCAACACGGTTCAACAGAACTTTCTGTAGTAATGTAAATATTCTGTAATCTGTGCCACCCACAACAGAAGTCACTAGCCACCTATGACTATTTAGCACTTATAATGTGGCCAGTGTGACTGAGAAGCTGAATTTTTAAACATTTTATTTAACTCATTTAAATTTTTTTAAAAGATTTTATTTATTTATTTGACAGAGATCACAAGTAGGCAGAGAGGCAGGCAGAGAGAGAGAGAGGAAGGAAGCAGGCTCCCCGCTGAGCAGAGAGCCCTATGCGGGGCTCCATCCCAGGACCCTGGGATCATGACCAGAGCCGAAGGCAGAAGCTTTAACCCACTGAGCCACCCAGGCACCCCAACTAATTTAAATTTAAATAGCCACATGTGGGGTGCCTAGGTGGCTCAGTTTGGGGTCTGCCCTCAGCTCAGACCATGATCCCAGGGTCCTGGAATGGAGTCACGCATCAGGCTCCCTGATCAGCAGAGAGCCTGCCTCTGCCTCTCCTTCTCCCTCTGCTCTCCCCCCTGCTTATGCTTGCTCTCTCTCTCTCTGTCTCAAAATAAATAAATATAAATCTTAAAAAATAAAAAAAAAATAGCCACATGTGGCTAACAGCTACCACATTGGACAGCACAGGTCTAGACCCTTCCTCCATTTCCTTCCCAACCCATTCCTCTTTATCTCTCAGATACCAGGCTCAATCAAAACTTTGATGAATACTTCTTCCCTCTTCTCTGGAACCCCATGTGGTTGCCTGGACATCATCTCTTCTCTGGCTCCACATCACTTCCTGGTTTGGGCAACTCCACGATTCAGAGGGATAAGCTCTGCTTTAGCCCTAGCTTCACAGACCCTCACGGATGCCCCTGTCCTGATCATCACGTGCAAGAGGGCCAGGAGATTCAGGCATTTGTGGTCCCATTGGAGACATTCAAAATAATGTTCTGAGGGATTTTTGCCCTGTTGGCAAAGAAGAGTCACAAAGTTAGATATTTGCCCCTGGGTGCTTTTAACCTTGAGGTAAAGCTTAGAGGCACTTCCACAAGTAGTCTATGGGAAGTCTTCCCTTCTGTGAGCAGGGAGTATCTGGGAAACAAGCTGGACAATAATTCTTTTTTTCTGCACTCAGCACTTCAATATTCAGTCAGTCACTAGAATGCAGTAGTTCCGTGGTATAGTGATCCCATCCTGGTGCTTTTAGTGGATATGCATTTGTCTGGAATGAAGGTTCTTCGACCTGCCGCTGTCGGAATGTGAAATGACAAAGCCTGGAGATGTAGGGTTCCTGAGGGGCACAGTCTGTTAAGCCTCTGACTCTTGGTTTCGGCTCAGGTCATGATCTCAGACTTGTGGGATCGAGCCCCGCATTGGGTTCTGTGCTCGGTACAGAGTCTGCTTCTGGCCTCCCTCTCTCTCTGCCCTCCCCCCACACTCACCCACCTTCACTCTCTCTCAAAACAAATAAATCTTAAAAAGAAAAAAAAAAAGGCTGGAGACAGCATGAGGGCTCCTAAGACAGGTTGTACTTTCCAAAGATGGCCACAATAGCTCTCGTCTCATATTCATCTCCGCTTGAATCTGGGAAAGCTTGTCACTTAGGAAGGCAAGGGACTGACCCTTGGAGCTCTAATCCACCATGTAAGAATTCCAGCTTTTGTGAGGCTGCCATGGCGGGAGAACACACAGGCCAGCAGGGAAGAGGCCTGCAGATGCCCCATTGGCAGTTAGTCTTCAAGTCCCCCCCACCCAGGCACCAGGCATGTGAATGGGAGCTTCAGATCGCCCTAGCCTTCCAGTCTTCCCAGCTGAGGCCCCAGACAGAAAAAAAAATCCATCTGTGTTGCGCCCATTTCACATTCTTGGCCCACAGAATCTGTGAGCATAACAAAATGGTCGTTGTTTTATGCCCCTAAATCTGGGGCAATAATACCCACAATGGTCCCATAAGTCCCAAGAAATGAATAACAAACCACCAATCCCTACCTCCCCACCAAGCAGCTCCTGAACAGAAAGCACTCTTCATTCACCATGACTAACTCTGTCAGCCACTGCCCTGGGCAAGGTAGGGTGGGTCTGGAAGGACTTTTCTAACAGGACAAATCTCCTGGAGGGTTGACATTTCTTAAGCCATGCAGCATGATAGGCAGTGTATAAAAGGAAGAAAACCACTTTACCACCTCAGGAACATAGGCTCCCACAGAGAGGGCTTTCAGTGGCAAACCTGTGACTATGAGCTAGTGAGAATTTAAGACTGAATTTTTTTCCTACCCTTGGATCTGAAGTACCGAGTACTTCAGAGATAACCCCTCGGGTAGAGGCCTCATTGATAAAATTAGTAAATTCTCCAGGACTTAGCTCAAAGAAGCCTCCCTTTCAGGCAAGAAACAGCCCCATAGTTGAGCTGGCTTGAGTTTTCATCATGGAGAGGAGGATTGGGAGTAAGGAGGAGGTGGAGGACTTTGGAGGGAGAACAGTACTCACAAGGGTAAGTCACTTTTCTCTCCACCCTAGAGGGGAGAAAGAGTAGGTGTTTTGTTCCTTAGGGATTCCTAATTAAAAACTGAAGTTTAGAAATGAGGTCCTCAAAAAGACTTGCTCGTAAAGTTTGGGTTTTAGTCCAGAAAGGAAGACTGATGTCTTGTCCTTTCCTTAGCCATTTGCTTGGCCACTGAGCTCCTACCCAAGTGCTTACAAATTGGGCAAGGTGCCCTGGGGGGAGCTGGCATGGTAGATGGGCTGGTGGGAGGGGTGTAAGGATACTTCTTACATTCCCAGGTCTCAGAGAGATACAAGAGGCCTCTGATCAGTCTTCACATGGAGCTTTGGAGTCTAGGCAGGGAAGAGATTGGGGCTACAAGGTTACCAGATGGCTGAGTTTGGAATAAAAATGCCTGCAGAGCTGAGGAGCTTGGGGAAAGGCATGTCTTGGAGGGGCCACCAGCGCCACAGATCGAGCACCACGGGGGTGAGAGGCTGCCAGCAGTGAAACTGGATCCGTGTGACAACAATCAGAAGGGGACCAAACTTCAAGGCAGGCTCTTGCTTGTGGTCCGCCAACGCTCGCCCGCGAGGAAGGAAGACCACCGACACAGGATTCTTCTCTATCACGCTTTATTGAAGTGCACTTGGTTGAGGTTTGTAGGGTGATGGAAGCAGGAAGCGCCTGGGTAGAGCCAGGGCTGCACATATATACAAGCTAGCTGGGGCGTGTCTCATTCTGGGGTACGTGGCTCACTATGGTAGGTCAGCCTTGTTGCTGGGCAGAATAAGCTTAAGGCCACGCGTCCAACCACTTGTTTACGAGGCTCTCCGGCGCCATCTTGTAATGGCGGCAACGGGTTGCCACATCTCCCCCTTTTTCTTTTATTTTGCAGTCATGGCTAAAATCAGAGGAGTGTCCCCTAGTAAACATGTCCTCCTTTGCCTAGGGACGGGAGAGAAACGGAGGTACCCGTATGCAGACACTCATGACTTTCAGGGTGGCTCACCCTGTGCACTCCTAGATGCAAACCACCCGCGGAAAATGCAAGGTTGTCTCTATTCGGGTGCAATGGGCTACTCAAAGCCCTCCGAGTGCAAGAGCACAACCTATGTTTCATTTAACATGCTGAGCCAAGCTTGGGGAGATGTTCCAGCCTCTATAGCGGCAAAGGCACGCGCTATGGCCACCTTCTCTCTTCTGCGAGCCCTCATTACCCTCAGAATTAAGAACAAAGCCACCAGTAGTCCTGCAAACATTAGCATGCCCATGACTCCTACTCCGAGAGTGGTAAAGCACAAGGTGCCTTGAAGGTTGAAATTTGTAGCGTTATAACGCTGTACCTTATTATTGATTTGTTTACAGGGTAAATCAAAAACACATTCTGGAACATACAGATGGGGTAATGTTTTTGTCGCGTTTGTGACTGGCATGGGGATGGGCCATGTTCTTGAAACGGCCCAAAAGGTAGCTCCCTCAACTCTGGTCAGGCAGATCATCAGCACTATCAGCATCTCCAGGGTTGGAGTCCATGTCTGCTTCTTTGGTGTTGTCATCGGTTCTTTCATCCAACTTTCGCGTCAGTCGTGATGGCACCCACACCGGATCCGAGCGGTCCTGTGGAAAAACACAAACAGCTCCCCTGGATCTCCTAATCACGGGATCCGGTCCATACCATTTGTTATCCAGGATATCTTTCCACATTACACGTTCCTTTATGGCCTCAGCCTCTTCTGCGTGTCTATCTGCCGCACTTTTGCCATTGGCATCCAGAATTAAAAAATTGATAGTAAAGATTGCTAGGGATAGGCGATCTCGAGGGGTCATAACCGCCTCTATTCCCCCTTTTTGTTTTTGTATTAGTTCTTTAAGCGTGCGGTTAGCGCGCTCAAACCCAATCCCTTTCTATCATTTTTCAAGCTAGGACTGACTAGCTCTGATTCTCCCTGCAAGTATTTACCTAGGCCTTTGCCTGGCATATAGCCTTGTTTCATCATCAAATCTTTGCTCTGTTTGGAATACATTCCCTCATTAGTCAGAATTAGATTTAATTGACTCTGGACATCTCTTCCCCAGAGATTGATGGGAAGGTCCAGTACGAACGGCTGAAAGGTCCCTTTGTTCCCTTCCATCCTCCAATGTAGAGTTTTTGCACTAATCTCAGGTGTGTTTTGATAGCCTAGCCCCTGTAATGTTTGAGAGGCCTTTTGCAGCGGCCAATTCCTTGGCCAGAATCGTTGGCTCATGACGCTTCGGTCAGCCCCCGTATCTATTAGACCGGTGAAGGCCTTTCCTTCTATCTCCAAACTACACATGGGGCGACCTGTTAGCTCCAAAGATAAGTAGGCCATATCGACTCCAGAGTATCCAAAGCCCTTATCTCCTCTGACCTTATTTTGGGCGGGGAAACGGTCATGCAAGGATGAGAGAACTACCAGCTGGGCTATTCTGTCCCCAGGGGCAATGGAGACAATGCCAAAAGGTGAGTGACACATAACCCTAATTGTACCCTGATAGTCTGGGTCAATGATCCCGGGGAGGACCAATAAGCCCCTCATGGTGCTGGATGATCGGCCTAAAACCAGCCCAGCCGAGCCTACAGGAAGAGGTCCTGACATGTCAGTAGGAACCGCTTGTATACCCATACGAGGGGTTAAAACCAGTCCGGCGGTGGCGCAGAGGTCCAGCCCCGCGGAGCCTGTCGTGGCTCGTCGGGTGCTCTCGGCGGCTGAAGGATCCCCTCCTGAAACGCCCCATATATTTTCGGGCCCTGAGGGCGTGGGCCCCTCTGCATGTTTTTTGACTCCGGGACATATGGGTTATTTATAGGTTGTCCATTAATGTCTTTTGTGGATCTACACTCATTGGCCCAATGTTTCCCCTTCTTGCATCTTGGGCATGTCCCTGGCTGCTTGGTATTTGGTCCCTTTGCCCTGAAGCCTTCCTTGTTAGGACAGTTTCTCTTTACGTGTCCCGGCTGTCTGCAAATGAAGCAGCCATCACGTCTCCCGTGCTTAGTAGCCGCTATCATAGCTCTGGCCAGTCCTTCATTGGTGAGTGGTCCTCCTATCTCTCTGCAGGCCTTTAGCCACGCATCTAAACCTTTTCCTTTCCATGGTGTGATTGCTCGCTGGCAATCCTTAGTGCATTGCTCATAAACAAGCTGTTGCACTAGAGGCATGGCCTCCTGAGCGTCTCCAAAAATTTTTCCAGCTACCTCTATCATTCTAGCCACAAAATCTGAAAAAGGCTCATTCGGTCCTTGGATTATCTTAGTCAGGTTTCCTGATACCTCTCCCCGTTTAGGTATCATCCTCCATGCTCTTTTAAATATTTCTACGATCTGCTGATAAACAGGCACCGGGAAGGCCGTCTGGTTATCAGCCCACTGTCCCTGCCCCAGTAGCATATCAGCAGTCCAGGGTGCTGTGTTTGGTGTACGAGCATTCACTCGCGCCTGATTATGCGCGGCTTCTGTAACCACTGCTCTATAGTCTAGATACTGTCCTGTGTTTAGGCACGCTCGAGCTATCTCCCACCAATCATTTGGTGTCAGGGCTGCAGTGGTGATCCTATCCAGTAAAATTAACGTATACTGTGCATTGGGCCCCCAAGTACGGGCGGCCTCTACTAAGTCCTTCAACTGTTTGTAGGGTATGGGCTCATGATATCTTTGCTGGTTTTGGTTTTCAAAGACAGGGAACGCAACAGCGTCCAGCGGGGTGAACTCGGCAAGGCATCTGAGCGTTTTTCGAGAGAGCCTATGGGCCCCTCCGTTCTGCTTGCCTGGATAAGGCGGAGGCGGAGCTCTTGCCGGAGGCGGCAGTCCATATCGCTCCTCCTCATATCTAGCCGCCTCTTCCTCTAACTCCTCCTCCTCGTCCTCCGTTAGTGAGTCATCTCCCGAGTCCCTCTCTTGCTTTACACTGAGAGCGGCAAATTCCTCATAGAACTCATCTAAACTCGGGTAGATGGGTGCACTGGGAGCGGTTGCCTGATGTTTTTTGTGCTTACTTTTATCATCTGTTTCCTTTTGTTTTTCACTTCCTCTTTTATATCCCTTTTCTGACTTCTTCATTTGTTTTTTGTTTCCCCCTTCCTTTATACTACTTGATTCCGAAAGGCTGTCCTGATGTTCCGCTAAAGCACGCCTGCCCTTTTTCAGATGCTCTACGTGTTTTCCGTCCCGTAAACACGCATGTACACCTCTCCATAAGGGTAGGGTGCCTGATTTAAGCTGCTGATTGGCCTTGGCTGCATCCAGATCTCTTCCTAACTTTTCCCAGCAGGGAAGGTTTAAGTCCCCCGACACGGCAAACCACGGGGCACACTCATCTATGTCTTTAAGAACGGATTTGACTGTCCTCTCTGAGATCCTTAACCCCCTCTCTTTTAATAGTGCCTGTATGGGGCTCACGAAGTCTGGATATTTGCACTCACGTATCCAAAAGCAAAAAAGCAAGGCTACAACTGCAAGGACAATTATAGCTATAGCAGCTACCCAAGGCTCAAGTGTCCAAAATAACATACCGGGGAATACTTACCGGCGCCGACCACTTCGCATGTAGAGTTCTGAATCCTTTCTAGGCTCCCCGCGGTGTCCGCCGAACTATCCCGGGTCTCGGCACCAGCTGTGGTCCGCCAACGCTCGCCCGCGAGGAAGGAAGACCACCGACACAGGATTCTTCTCTATCACGCTTTATTGAAGTGCACTTGGTTGAGGTTTGTAGGGTGATGGAAGCAGGAAGCGCCTGGGTAGAGCCAGGGCTGCACATATATACAAGCTAGCTGGGGCGTGTCTCATTCTGGGGTACGTGGCTCACTATGGTAGGTCAGCCTTGTTGCTGGGCAGAATAAGCTTAAGGCCACGCGTCCAACCACTTGTTTACGAGGCTCTCCGGCGCCATCTTGTAATGGCGGCAACGGGTTGCCACACTTGCTTAAGGAGACAGGGCCTTCCTTCTGTGCAGAAGCATGGTAAAAGAAGGGGGGCAGTGAAGGGAGCAGACCACTCCCCCTCCCACACTCCAGTGCCCTGGAGCCACAAACTTAGCCTGAATTTTAGGAAAGGAGGAAAGATTTGAAATCAAATATGAGGTTGAAGTTCTAAAACAGAACTGAATTTTAACAACTGGGTCTCACTATTTTAATAACTGAAATAATGCAGAGTTCCAGAAGTAGACTGAGATGACGCTAAAGAGAGCCCTCCATCCAGCCGCAGAGCACAGTTGGGGACAGAAATCCAGAAAAACAAAGCTATTTTATCTATGCGCCCCCACGGGTTGTGTAATCAGCAATCAAACTGGTTGCGCCCTTAACTGACTTGCAGGCAGAGACTGCAGTAGGTGGGGCACGAGGCTGGGGTCCCAAAGCCCGGGGTGAATGCAGCACTTACCAGCTGGCTGCCCTCCAGCACGTCAAGAGAAGTCCCTGAGCTCTCGGTTTCCCGTTTGTGAAGGGCTAACAAATCCTACATTCCAGAGTCAGGAGATCTAAGTGCAATAATGTCCGTACACGTCCAAAAATCAAAAGGAATTGCTTTTTGCTTTCTGGTTGCTCCTCCGTGTGTCATCTCCCTGGTAAGGTGACCTCCTTCCTCTCGGCTCTGTGGGTCACTGCTCCTCACCTGTCCATGGCTGAGCAGCTTTTCTGGCTCCCATGTCACTGGCCGCTGGTGAAGTAAGGCTCTTTCCTGCCCAGAGGTCCTCTCAGCTCCCCCTCCGTTCCATGCCAGAGAGCTGTGCCTTGCGGGCCTACAGCAGTGACCACCAAATACATCTTTGAGCCTTTGAGAACCCGGGGCCCAGGCTAGTGCTTCCCCCAGGGATGCCCGCTTCCCACTGAGAGGAGCCGCTCTGACCCCCTGCTGAGCCACTGACCCTCCTCGGCAATGTCAGCTGGGCCCAGCGCACGGCATAGCGCCTTGCTTATGAACATTTTTTTAAAAAATCAAGGTGTAACTTATCTATGGCAAAGTGTACAGATCTTAATGTACAGCTTGATGAATTCTTAGATGGATATGCCCATGGAAGCACTCCCTGGGTTAAGGTTTTTAAAAAGTAGATCACCCAGAAGGCTTCCCCTGCCCCTTCCCAGTCAATCCCCTCCTCTGCCAGAAACAACCAGCATTCTGACCTCTAAGCCACACATTTGTTCCATCTGGGGTTGGACCTCTACGTATAATCGTACTGTGTGGAGGCTCTCCTCTCTGACTTGTTTTGCTCAGCATGTCTTTCTGATTCATCCATGCTGCTTCATGTATCCGTGGTCTGTTCCTTTTCATTGCTGAGTGATATTCCACTGTACAAAGATACTACAGTTCGCGTATCTGTTCACCTTGATGGTCATTTATTTGAGTTTGTTTTCAATCTGGGGTAATTATAAATAAAGCTGCCATAGTCATGCACGAAACATGTTTTCGTGAACCTACACCCTCCCTTCTCTGGACTAAAACCCTAAGAGCGACATGCTGAGTAATGGGGTAGGTGTATGTGGAGCTTAACCAGATAGAGAGGGCATTTAATGAATTCAATCTCTTAGAAGAAACGAGGGAAAGGACACTTCAGTGCCACGGCTCTCAGGTACTAACGTAGGAATGTATGAATTTGGGGTTAGAGGGGTCTCTTGTGAATAAAGTCCTTTGGGCTGACAATGGTTTCAGGAAGGAGCATGAGGCTTTGGAGAGCAAGAAGGGAGAGGGACTGCATGAAAGACCTCTTGGAAGAGGCAGGTCAGAGCTGGCGTGAGATGGAGGCTGGCAGGGGCTTCCCCTCTGTGTGGAGAGCAGGGCCCGTGCTCCGCCGGCCCACAGAGAGAGCGGAACAGTACGCTTCCATGGATTCTTGGTTTTGGTCCTTAACTGGTTGCCTTCACCCTGGGAGTCTTCAGTCATAAAACATTGAGCTGCCAAAGCATTATCAATTCAGCCATATAATAATGTATCAGCAATGGAAACCACAGTTAGTGCAGCTGTCAGTCAAGGCTGCTCCGGGGAAAACAGGAGGCCCAGAGCCCTGCCCTTCCCTTGCTGTTCCAGCTTCCCCTCCGCGATGAGACCACCTGTGCCACCTTGCTATCTCCAAACACTGTGGGATCTGCTTTTCAAGCTTCACTCAGCCTTTGCTGTGGCGACCTCTTTAGAGCTGGCAGCCCTCCCCTGCTCCCAGGAGTACTGGAGTGCCTTCTGCATCTCAACAGGGGATTATGGGAGAGTAAAATGACTGCAATTAGTGGTGAAATTTCAGACATTGGGAGGCAGGGGAGTTGAGGAAAAAGCAATGGAGACATCCCTGTCTCCCAAAATCTCACCTGGTTTGCCTTGCCATGTGATTGGTCCTGCTGGTAATACTTCTCTGCACTTCTGGCTTTATTTTGAGGCTCACATTAAAGATCCTTAACCTGCCTTAGATGGGCCTTACTTATCGCCAGGCTTCTGCCCCCCAATTCCCTCATCCTGGCCACTCCAGCCTTCTCTCTGCCCTCTCTCTACACTCCAAATTCTTGTCTCAGAGCCTCTGCAAACATGGCCCCAGCCTACTTGCACCCTCTTCTTACTCCCCACTTCTTGCCAATTCCCTTTATTCCTGTACCTTAACAGATGGCTATTCCTGGTCCTCCGTTCTATGGAAGGTCCCCCTCAGAGACTGAAAGACCCCTCAGAGACACAGGTGTCCTACCTAGCTCTTACAACTCTTGAAATTTTTTAAAAAATACTTTATTTATTTGAGAGAGACAGAGTGTGAGAGAGAGAGAGAGCACAAGCAGGGGGAGTGGGAGAGGGAGAAGCAGACTCCCCGATGCGAGGCTCCATCCCAGCACGCTGGGATCATGACCTGAGCTGAAGGTAGCCACTTAACTGACTGAGCCACCCAGATGTCCCAACTCTCAAACTTTTGAAAATTACTTGTGTGGTACGTGGTGACATTTACACACACACCCCCACCTCCCACAACAGGAACATAAACCTCATTTGGACATGGGTTTTGACTGCCTAACTCAAGGGTTGACACATCATACACACTTAACCTAAACCTATGGCATTAAGCAAGGGAACAAACGGTCTTTGTTCACCCCCATGCCTTCCACGATAACTATAACCTTAAGGTAAATTGGACCATCGTTAGCATTACTATCATTAATGGGCGAAAATCTTCAGTTACATGGTTTCAGTTGAACGAATGGGCCAGGTCTGTCTCCTCCCATTGGAAAACAAATGTTTTTTAAGATGATTTTGCCCAAGCACTGGAACTGAGTTAAAATTAGCCATTTAACCTTCATGTTCAATTGTCAGTTCTTTCTTTCTTTTTTTTTTTTTTAATATTTTATTTATTTATTTGAGAGAGAGACAGAGAGAGAGAGCATGAGAGGGGAGAAGGTCAGAGGGACTAGCAGACTCCCCATAGAGTTGGAGCCCAATGCGAGACTCGATCCTGGGACTCCGGGATCATGACCTGAGCCAAAGGCAGTTGCTTAACCAACTGAGCCACCCAGGTGCCCCTCAATTGTCAGTTCTGATATTGACATCGGCAGGAGGCTCCTGCAAGGTGGTTCTCAAGTAGTGACCACTTCGAATTAGTCTGATCATCCAGTTTGTTGATCACTCTGCTCCTGGGCCTTCCTTTCTTGGCTCATCCTTGGCCTCTGGGGGATATTTCGGGGACCTCAATCCCTTAAAGTCCCCATTTCCTCTGTAAAATGGGATAAAAATCTGGAAAGTGGGATAATAATGAGTGCCTCCCTGGGAGGGTGATTGAGAGATTCGGGTTCAGCACGGGTCCTGGCACGTAGTAAGTGGTCACCAGATGGTAGCTGTGACCCCTGAAATCATTCCTATGACACAGCACCTCGAGGGAGCCTTAACTTGAGGCCTGGTAGAGAGAGGGCAGAAGGACCTTTCGGAAATGTCTGAGCTCACAGTCTGTGCTGATAACAGGTAACTTGTGAGGCAAAGTATAGACTGATAACCTGCAAAAGAAACATGAGGATTTAATGTTGACCTCCGGTTCCTCTTATTAAGCAGCTTCCCTAGCCAGAAGCAGCTGGGCTGACAGTCTCAGGGCAGGTCCTGGCCAGTCCTGGTGGGCCAGCGATTGGTGGGCCCACTCCGCCCTTGTGCCAACATCCGGATCTGAGTCTTACACATTGCCTAGGCTCCTGGCGGGCGAATGTTCTGAGGGAGGTTGGGTTTTACTTGTTGACACGAGAGGAAGGACTGCAGAAGAGCCACTTTGTCCAAATGACGTCGGCTCTGGGCAGGCCGGGCAGCCTCTGCTCTCTGCCAGGATACACAGTGCACGAGGTGGCCTTCAAAGTCCATCCGAGTGGAGGTAGGGGGGTGACCTTGAGTCTGCCTGAAAAACAGTCCCCCACTGAAGCCACAGCAAGATACTTCCTGTGACTATCAAACCTTTCCCAGCAGCAGCCCCTGAAACAGCTCAGGCGAGCTCATCTCTGCTCATCACTGCTTAGTTAGCGTCTAGTATCTGGAGCAGCAGTGTTCCATCCAGTCCTCCTGCAATGCTCTGAGGGAGACGGGGAAGTTATAAGCCATCTTGAGTTTACGGGTAAGGTGATGGAGGCCAGGGGACAGGCTTTGCTCAGGGACAGCTGATGGTTGAGCAGAGAACCCAAGCCTCCAGCTGTTATTCTAAGTCTTAGCCCGTGTTTCTCTCCTCTTAGGCATGGCACAGCCACTGCTGACCTTGACAGACACAGCTTACTTCCCACTGCTGCCAGCCCTGGCGACCGCCCTGGGCTTCAGAAAAACTAGCTTAGGGCCTTTGTGCTCCTTTGTGCTCCCTTGGCTGGGAAAGATGTTACTTCAGGAGATATACCACTGCCTCTAAGAAACTTTCCCTGGTTACTCTAAGGAAGCATTCACCAGCCACTCTCTCTTCACCCAGCTCAATGCCTTCATGTTCCTTACCTCAGTCATTTTGTTTATTTTTGTTTCCCTCGTTTAGGCAAAAACCTCAGGAATTGTGTTTGCTACTGGCTCCCAGCGCTTGGCACACAGCACCAGCCTCAGACTCTGCAGCTAAGACCCTTGCCCAGGGCCCCAGAGGACCTGCCTCAGGCTCTTGAAGCTGTGCCCCCGCTGTGGGATAAGGAGCCCACAGGGCCTGGCCTACCCAGAGCTACTGCCTTCCCCTCTAGTAGACACCGTGGGTACTCCAGAGCTGGGAATTCCCTGGCCACGTGGCCGTAAACCACGTCAGGGCTTGTGTAAGCCTCATCTTCCCGAGGGCAGATCACACCACTGGTACGAGACCTTGGAGCCTGAGGAGTGGACAAGGGGAAGACTGTGCAGCTGAGGCTCCTCAGACCCCTAGGCAAAGGGGGCAGGGTAGTGGGGAAAAGGAGGGATTTCCAGCTGAGAGCTAGAGGTCTGGAGATGGTAAGGAAGCTCTCCGAGCCACCGATTTTCAATGCACAACTCCAAGAAGCCCTAGAACTACACATTTGAGCCTGGTCTTCCTGGTCTCTACAAGGGTATGCTATACAACAGTGCATTATTTTGATTTATAACTTAAAATTTAGACATGTGGTATGGGGTCCTCCAATTATTCTGTCACCCAGAGCCTGACAGATGTTAGGGGCAGGCCTGCTAACATACAGCAGACAAGCATTAAACATTAGCTAACTAAATATAAAAATGAACGACCAAGTGAGTGAATAAAGTTTAGGCCCCTACACCAGAGCTTCTACAGTGGCAGCTGGGAGAAGTTTCCAGAAAGAATAAAACTGACCCTCTAAGTCTGTCTGGATATGCACATCCCAAGCAAGGAGCTTGTGCCATGGTGGGTCAAGTCAGTCTGCCTTGGGGATTTTTATAGGACAGAGTCAGCCTCACTAATAAGATCAAATTAGAACCGTGACCAAAATAACTGGCCAATTTCTAAGGTGGTCTGGAAGGCAGCTTTGAGCTTTTCTGTGGATTTAATTCCCCCACTATGCCTTCCTTCATCCTCTGACTGCATCTGTGGCATATAGCCAACTCCAACCTATTTTTCTAGAAACCCTGAAGCTTGTGGATAACCCCCAGTAAGATAATATATTAACAAAAGAAGAGAAAAGAGTTAATTCCATAAAATGCAGTAACTTGCTAAGTCAACTCCTTTTAAAACATTTTAGAGATTTTAAGGTCAAGAATTAATGGTCCGCTTACTTCAAAGGAATCAATTTATTTCCTCGGTGTTCATTTTCAGAATCAATCATTTTGCGTCACCTCGAGAACTTAAGAACTTGAACTTGAGAGCACATTACCGTAAAACACTCATCAGTCTATCTATGAGTTCCAGCTACTACAAGTTTTTTTCACATACATCCCAAAGATAGTTGATTTCTTATTGCTTTGCTTTAAATGTTATAGCTGGTAATAAGTAACTCTGCACAGGAGTTCTAAATAATGGGTAGCAAAGTGAAGGGCTTGCCAGGATCAGTGCAGACCAACACACAGGTAGAGCAAACCCACACAGGCCAGGCATGTGCTAGGTTCTGGCAGGGGCTGCCCGTGTTGCTGAGCAGTACCAACAATCAATCCGGGAAACGCATAGAGAAATATGGGTTTGCTTTTCCCTCCACTAGCTGAGTTATTCCCGCAAGATGGGCTTGCTTGGGGTCCAGAATTCTTTAAAGATTTATGCCAAAAAGTTGGAGGGCAATATGTAGACGCCAATATATCTTTGGTAACATTTATTAGGTTTCTGCTAGATACAAACATCCCATCAATTTAGCCTAAAGGTTGAAGCTATTGTCTCAATGTGTGTCATTCCACCTCCCCAAGCTTCAGCATGGGTAGATGATCTGTGAGACAGTCTCCACACTAACAGTCTAGAAAACCCTGTGTCAATCAACACTGCCAGAAGTTCAGACAGATCAGCTGTTGGGCTTTGGAAGATAGAACCTCCAGATGAATGAGGGGCGTTTACTTAGGGCTTTTTGGCCATTGTATACCCAGTGAACAGTGCCGAGAGTAGATGAGTGAGGGCGGCTTTCACAGAGAAAACCTTAATAATTCAAGCCCCTAAGCAGCCTCTTTACAAAGAAGTGGCTTTGAATTAAACACACATTGAAATTACTCATTCCAAATTAGATTTCAGGCTGAGTGTCATTACTGAAGTCGAGAAGAGACAGCTGCAGTCCAAGGTCACCTGTTCTCCTCAACCTTCAGTGCTCATTGGATCAAGGCTATATTTTCCCTTGGGACATCTGCGTGGCTCAGTTGGTTGGGCGTCAGCCTTCGGCTCAGGTTGTAATCCTGGCATCCTGGCATCAGGTTGAGTCCCACATTGGGTTCCCTACTCGGTAGGGAGAGAGCCTGCTTCTCTCTCTGCCTGCTACTCCCCCTGCTTGTACTCTTTCTCTCTGACAAATAAATAAATAAAATCTTAAAAAAAAAAAAAAGGTTAAATTTTCCCAAACTGCCACATAGTTTACACTGCATTTGTTTGGATTTAGTGAGAAACTTGGGGTGGTGGCGGGGATATTATCAGTTGTAGGAATAGGGGATGGAGATGAGCCCCTCCAAACTGTTCACTGACTACATATTTGACCTTGAGAGAATTCTGTCCTGTGATCACTAAGGTTCTGCCCACTTCTAACATTTTATGATCTATCGCTGTTTCTAATGAGAATTACGTCACAACTGATGCTTCGGACACCCTTTCAAGTCGTGAAGGTAAAAATGTAGCAGTGACTCCAGACATTGGCTGCATGTTGAAATCACCTGAGGAGCTTTAACAATCACTGATGTTGGGTCCCACCCAGAGATTCTAATTTATCTAGCCTGAGGGTAGCCTGGGCTTTAATTTTAAAAGCTCCCCAGGGATACTCATGTACATCTAGGCTGAGAACCCCTGCTTCAGAAAGAAATCACATGGGGTGTGTGGCAGACACTGTTAGTTACCCAAAAGTCATTCATAGATCATGTTCCCTTGTCTTCTTCTCATAAAAAGGCCAGAAAACTAAAATGTTTCCCCCCCTCTCTTGTAGCTAAGAGGCCCACATGATGAGATATAAATGGACCAACGAGATATAAATGAAATTCCCTGGGTGGAGATCCCAGGAATTCCTTTAAAGGACCCTGATTTGGCTGCCATATGCTTTGGCATCTTGCCCATTGCTTTCTCTTTTTCTTCCTTCCTATCATCTGGGAGGATACATGAAGACCCCAAGGATCGAGGCCCCTTTTCTTTTCCTGCTCTGCCATCTTTACATTTACATCTGGCTCTTGACTAGTTGGTTACAATATGGCTGCCACAAGTCTAGGCATGACCTGTGGTGCCTGTCCTCCTATCCCAGAACTGCTTGATGCAGGAAATAAATTAATCCCCTGACTTCTTTCAGTCACTGCCAGTCATGTCTCCTCTTGCCTGCAGCCCAACACCATCCTTAAATGATACAGAACATGAAAGGTCTTAACAAAAAGTGCTCCACCTTCTCAAGATCTCAATCTTACAGCATGGACACAGAGAGACAATTTCCTTCATTTAAAAATAGCCATTATACGTAAACCAAATATACTCTTAAGCAAGAAGTCATGTTGTTTGCTGTAGAAGGCTCCCCACAGGGCTTACACTTTGATAGAATCATCTGGAGCCTAACTACTTGCTTCAGGTTATGGATCTTGGAAAGCTGTGCTAATATTTAACTACCAATAAGATCCCAACCTGCTTCACGAAAGCTGGCTAGGTATAAGGCCTACTGTGCTCTAGGGTACCAGGGCCTAAAGCTGAGAACGCAGTTGTATAGAATAGAATTGAGGTTCAATAAACCTCAGGAGCTCTCATAAAAGAGAGGCCATAATTCTAGTGATCATTAATAACTAACCCAGAATCTATGTGAATCTGTGTGACTGGGGTGGGTGGGGCCGTTACTTCTCTTGAAGCCTTGACTTCCTCACTTGTCCTCTAAGCCTCCTTTCTACACCTACACTCCCCCTCCTTACAGGGAAGAGACTAATTGTCAGCCAGCCTTATGTCCCCTGCACCTAACAGAGAATCTGGCAGACGGTAGGTACTCACTAAATGTTCATTAAATGAGTAAACACACACTTATCCTCACACTTGTCTCACACTCATCTACATGTACCCACCACTACTCCCCCTTCCCGTGTAGTGAGAAATCGAATTTTGTTTTCTTCTCTTACTACCTTGTCCAGGTGACCTACTGCCATTCCTACCTTCGATGCTGGCATTAAGAAAGAGAAGTGAGAAAGCAATGAGAGAGACTTACAGGTTGAAGGAGGTGATTTTTTGTTTTTAAGGACATGAGTGTCTGCTGACAGCAGTAATCTAGTAGAGCAGGACTGGTTGAAGATTCAGGAGACAGAGAGAAGAAACAAAGGGCCAAGGTCCTTGAGAAGGTGAAAGGGGAGTTGAGTCAGGGCATAAGTGGGAGGCAAGGAGGGGGCACTTCCTCTACTGAAACAGGAGGGAAGGCAGGCTTATGTCAGTAGACTTGTAAGTTTGGCTTCTATTTTCCTATTAAAATAGAAAGTTTTATGATTGAATATCTGGCTCAGGTCATGATCTCAGGGTCATGGGATCAAGCCCTGCATCAGGCTCCATTCTGGGCATGGAGCCTTCTTGAGTTACTCCTCCTCTCCTTTTGCAACCCACCTCCCCTCCCCTGCTCATGCTTGCTCTCTCTCTTGGCTGAGAATACCAGTAGCAATAGTGTATAGAAGGTTGAGAAAGAAAAGCTAGTTTTGGGGATCCAATCAATCCAATCAGCCCATCAAACTGTCTTAATTGTCTAATAATCAGCTCAAGCAGAGAATCAGCATGAAGTTATTTTCTCACACTAGATCAAAGTAAGCTTCTGCAATCTCTCCCCTATACTTCAACATCACCCATTCCGACCCATGGCAAAGGAAGGAGAGACAGAAAGCTTATCTGCACTACAGCAGGTGAAATTTGAGAAATTCATTCAAGCTAAAATGAGGCCACCTAGAATCTAAAACATGGTGACTGAGAGAAGCAAAGATTTAATAGGTAGTTCTGAGGGCCCTAGACATCCTTTGGCAAAACTTCCAATGCTTACCGAAATAAGACTTATAGTAAACAATGATCTTAACATCTCAAGATTATAGTAACTTTACCTTAGTCAACCTCAAGCCATTCTACACAACGACATTAATAGATATGTCCTGAAACACGGGAGTAGAAGTACAGGAGGTAGGGAAGAAACTATGGGGTAGTTTTCCCTTGTTTAGACCCCATGACATTCTCTAGGAACCTCCTGGCACACTGCTAGGTATCCCTCACCAGACAGGGAAGAAGAGCCCCCTCCAAAAAGGGCGTAGCAAGGAATTGGTTCTGGCCCAGAACCAAGAATGGGGAGGGACCTGAACTCACATCTGGTCCTGGGGAAACATGATTCTTAGCCTCACTTGTACACAGAAAGATGAGTATCAGGCCCACAACTTAAGGAAAAATACTGACCAAAATTATTCAACAGAGTCTTATGCCTATCTTCTGCTAATTCAGCAGCCACTGTAATTCCCATCCTCAGCTCTCCCAGTCAGAACTTCTACATCTTCCTCCCTTTTCTCAAAGTGATCCCGGGGCGGGGGGGGGCGGGGGGGGGGCGGGGAAGGGACCTAGAAAACTCCTTAATCTCAACAAAAGTTTGAATATTTTTAAAAAGATTTATTTTAATTCAAGTTAGTTAACATATAGTGTATTACTAATTTCAGGGGTAGAATTTAGTGATTCATCAGTTGCATATAACACTCACTGCTCATTACATCACATGCCCTCTTTCATGCCCATCACCCATTCACCCCATTCCCTCACCCACCTCTCCTCCAGCAACCCTCAGTTGTTCCTTATAGTTAAGAGTCTCTTACAGTTTTCCTGCCTCTCTGTTTTTATCTTACTTTATTTTCCCTTCCCTTTCCCTATGTTCATCAATTTTGTTTCTTAAATTCTACATATGAGTGAAGTAATTTGGTACTTGTCTTTCTCTGACTGACTTATTTCACTTAGCATAATATACTCTAGTTCCATTCAGGTCTTTGCAAATGGCAAGATTTCATTCTTTTTAATGGTTAGAAATATATATATATATATATATATATATATATATATATATCCCCCATCTTCTTATCCACTCATCTTTCAGTGGACACTTGGTCTGTTTCCATAGTCTGGCTACTGTGGATATTGCTGCTATAAGCATTGGGGTGCATATGCCCCTTCAAATCACTATGTTTGTATCCTTTGGATAAATACCTAGTAGTGCAATCACTGTGCCATAAGGCAGTTCTATTTTTAACATTTTGAGGAACCACCTCATGGTTTTTCAGAATGACTGCATCAGTTTCCATTCCTACCAACAGCGTAAGAGGGTTCCCCTTTCTCCACACCCTTGCCAACATCTGTTGTTTCCTCAGTTGTTCGTTTCAGCCATTCTGACCAGTGTGAGGTGGTATCTCACTGTGGTTTTGATTTGTATTTCTATCTAAGTTTCAAATATTTGACCATACTTCTTCTGTTGTCAAATTGACCAACACTCATAACACTAAAAATTTGGAGTTTCTGTGGAAGTAGAGTCTTGTGGTGAGTGCCTTTGTAAAGCACTGACTTCAACATTGTGGAATTTTATCCACTTGAAAAGACTGCTATTAGAGGAATTAAGATGAATGAGTTGACATGCTTTTATGATGGGAAAGGAGTTAGATAATTTTGAAGTCCATATTCAGCCTTCTATTAAAATATAAAATCACATGGCAGAGCATCAGGATGGTTTCAAAACAGTGGTTGGCCAGAGTATGGGACTCAGTGGCTTCTGGAAGTGCACATTTATTTTTAAAGGAAAAGTTAAAAAGAAGAATGTTGGAGTGTAGGGTTGGTTACACTGAGAAAATCTGCCTGGAATGACCAGACATCATGGGAAATAGCCCAGTTCATTTGACAGAGGAAATCTAGTGCTTCTACCCACTGGAAGGAGATAATTCTGAGGAATTTAAATGGATAAACAGAAAAAGTAAGAGAAGCCAAAAGTAGAAAACAACAAAGGATGTTGAGACCCCAAATATATATACCTTTGGATCACAATTTTCTCTGCCACTGGGTATCTAACCACCCCTCTTTCATATATATTCACCCTCATTCACCCTTGACTCTCCAGTGATTTCCAATGGATTTTGGTTAGAACCCTAACAGACCTTGTCCAATGGTCTTCAATCAGGATCATAAGGAAAGACAACCCAAGAACCCCATTTACTCTTACTCTGCTTAGAATGTCTCTACATTAGGGGTGCCTGGGTTGCTCAGTGGGTTAAAGCGTCTGCCTTCAGCTCAGGTCATGATCCCAGGGTCCTGGGATCGAGTCCCGCATTGGGCTCTCTACTCAGCAGGGAGCCTGCTTCCCCTTTTCTCTCTCTGCCTGCCTCTCTGCCTACTTGTGATCTCTGTCTGTCAAAAAATGATAAATAAAAACTTAAAAAAAATAGAACGTCTCTACATTAGCTCAACTTTCCATTAATGACACTGACTGTGGACTTCCGGATAATGAATATAAGAAAGTGGTTCTGTTATCAAGCATCCTAAATAGCTCCTTGTTATCATCACCAAGATCTGAAGTTACGTGTTGTCCCACTTGTGAGCTCATTAATCCCCACTTTCCAGGAGGAGCTGTACATTCACAGAGAACAGCTGCGGTACCGCCAGGCCACAGACACACTTGCCTGAGTGGACCAGGAATGTATATCGGGGGCAAGGGAGGGCAGGCAACAGGGGGTTTGAGCTAATCAAAGTACAAGGCTTGTTTAGAATTTATTGACGTGCTGTTAAATGTGTTCCAGCTTTTCCTGGTATGATGGCTGTTTATTTATTGATTTTTCAAAAGAGCTTTCAATATTGTGGTTTGTTTATCATGGAGGTTTGAGCTGTTGAAAGTTGACCTCAAAATTGATGTAATTAACTGGTTTTCATTTGCTCTGTTTAATTGACATTGACTTGCAGGCAAAAAGTGTGTGGGGGGTGTCATTTTCTAGTTAGTTGGTTGTTGTTTTTGGCTTTTTGAGCCTTCTGGTTATGCAACAATAACTTTCCAAATGTTAGCTCCTCTCTGATTATTAGCTTTATGATGATTACTTTGCCATTATGCCTAATCAACAGCTGTGCGGAAATTCATTTTAATCATATTTTTCCTGCTTAGAAATTAGCAGATGAAGGATAATTACTACCAAAGAGCTCCACAGTTCTGATTGGCTGCCTCCTGTCTAACATTGTTGAAAATTAAAAAAATGACAACAAACCTAAAGAAAATGTAAAACTTTTATTTTTACTTCATAAATAAAGTATGAATTCTTGGCCTTTTTTTCCCATCTAGAGGATAACAACGAGTTTCTCATTTCTCTGTCCTGAGACCAACCACTTTTACCAGACTATGGTTATTTTGTTAACTAGATTAGTTAAACTAGATTAAAGGTGGTCTTTACAGATCCTGGTTAAGGTGCCTTAAGCAGCCATAGAGTTGTGAGGGATGGCAAAATGTCTTAAGTCCTTCTCCAGAATTTAAGAAATGAGCTTTCCCTTTCTGTAGCTTTCACAGAAGCATCAGAACTTTGAACAATACCAGGGGCTGCAAAGGCTCAGAGAGACCATCCTATCCAGGGCTTGCTTGTGGACCTGGGAGTAGATGTATCCCAGAGGGCTTCCAGAGATTTCCAAGGGGACCATGGCTCCAAAGATGTTAAGACTTACAGAACAAACCCAGCTCTTTCATTTTACAAAACTAGAAACCAAGAGGGTCTCAGAGTCAGTGGTGGCAAAAGTAGAATTGAGAAGCAAGATTCTCAGGTGTCCTAAACCTCCTGTATCTCAGAAAAGCCACCACTTTCTCTAACCCAGCGTCACTGTTAGCACTTCTTCCTGAAGGCTCAGTCAGCATCCCCTCATGGCACTGCCCTCTGACCTTTGCTCTGATAAGACATTTGGATGAGGGTGTGATTGCCATGAGATCCACTGGACAAATGAAACTTTCTGACCTCAAACAGTGACTGACAATGATGGATGGTTGGTTGTTTCCCTGGTACCACTGATTTTAAGTATAGTGAGGAATATATGAGCCATGGCTTAGAAAAACTAAAGTTCCAAAATGAAATAGCAGGTTTACCACACCATCAAGGACCAACCGTGCAATAAGGACTGGTCTTTAGATTTAAATGCTTTCGTGATCCCAACGAATAGCAGATCATTAACAAACAATAGTTTGGAAACTGTTGAAAATACAATCCATATAACTTCAGGTAATTTCATTAGGTTTCAGATGTTATCGATATTTGATTATGAAATAACCTTACAACATCAAACAAACATGAGAAGAACAGGTCTAGACTATCTTTTTTTTTTTTAAACAAAGATTTTAAGTAATCTCTACACACAATTAGGGCTCAAATTTACAACCCCAAGATCAAGAGTTAAATGCTCTACCAACTGAACCAGCCAAGTGCCCCCATGATGTAGGATATCTTACTGTCTAAACATCAGACCAAACAAACAAAGAACAAACAAACAAAGAAAAAAATGTAAAGAACTGACATACTTGAAAACAACAGTTCTCCAACTTTCTTTGTTAGAATCGCCTGGAGGGTTCAATAAAACACAGATTGCTGAGCCCTTCCCTGCCGGTTCTCATTCAGTAGATCTCATATATGGCCTGAGAATTTGCAGCTCTAACATGTTTCCAAATGAGCCTGCTGCTGCTGATCCAGGGACCACACTTCAAGAACCACGTGTCTGAAAGTTAATGATTATCAACTGCTACAGGCTTTGCAGTATCATCTTCTCACTTATATATACAACTAACATTTAAATTAAATGCCTCTGAAATGCCCATTGCTTAGCAATCATCTGTCTGTCTGCCTTATCTTCCATTATACACACATCTGCCCCTTCTTCTTGCTCCCTCCCCACCCCTGTCCCCCACACACTGTGTATTCCTTCAGGACAGGGGCAAGGACAGGGCAAAGAAGACTGAGTTCTTTTTTGGGGTCTTTCACAAAGTCTAGCCTAGTGACTATAAAGCATGTTGTCTTGATTTGCAATGGAACTAAATTCAAGATAGGGGAGATAGACTAAATCACTTTAAAAATCCATTCTAGCTCTAAGGTTTAATTATTCAAAGGTTACGTCTTCAACCTGGTATCTGTGCTCATTTCCACCAGCTAGCAGTCCACTAACTCCATTTTCCCCTATCAATCCAGTGTACATAGCTGGATTGCACTTTCCAGACTCTCCTCGAATAAGACATAGCCATGTGACTGATTTCCAGTCAATGGAGTATGCATCACTTCTAGGACTAACCCACAAGAACCACCCACACCAGATCCTCCATGCTCTTCCCCCTCAACTAGCTGTAGGCAGCTTAGCAGATAAACTGATGATGAAGGACCCTAAGGTGAACCCAGTCTGGGTTCCCACATCACGCTTGAAGGAGATTTGCTCCAGTCAGGACCTGCTTCGAACTTTCTAAGGGCTAGAGGTAAACTTCTGTTGTACAAGTCCAATGTACAAGTCTGTCCATCCTAGCCTTAAATACTTTCAGAGCCTTGGCTCTTATTTCACAGATGTGAAAGCCTAGACTGTGGAAATGGCATCTGTGGGGATCTTCTTGTTTCTGACTCTCAGCCTTCTCCTCCATAAGCATCCATCTCATTGTCTCTTAATGCAAATGGTTTCCATTGTCATGACAAGAAACTCATCAAGGCCTTTAAGGCTTTAAGCTTGCCACCGGTTGACACTCTTACCCTGTATTCCATGTAGTTCACATCCTATGGCTAAGGAGAGATGCTAACCATCTAAGATAAGCACCTCTTTGAACACAGAACTGTTCATTAGGCATCCCTAATATGCCTACACAGCCCTGGACTTCTTCAGGAGAGAAGTTAGAGGACCTCGGTGTCCTGAGGTCTGCAATCCTGCTACATGAGTTTTATTTGTCTCCCCAGGCATTCAGGGGTTCAGATCCCTTGGGGCCCTCATTCTCACTGAGAATATGGTTGGAAGGTTTACTCCCTGCTTGTGCAAAAGAGTCCAGGAACTTGGCAGAGACTAATTGGTCCTGAATCTGAAGATCCTAGCTGACATCCCTTGGAGACCCTTATAAGGAAGAGGATCTACTTTTTTTTGCAAATGTCCAGGGGTTGTACTGGACATTTTATGTGCATTTTTTTAAAAGATTTTGTTTATTTATTTGACAAAGAGCATGAGTAGGCAGAGCGGCAGGTAGAGTAGGCAGAAGGAGAAGCAGGCAAGGAGCCTGGCATGGGTCTCCATCCCAGGACTCTGGGATCATGACCTGAGCTGAAGGCAGACATTTAACTGATTGAGCCACCCAGATGCCCCTTTATGTGCATTTTTGATTAGAATAATATAACTCTTATAGTTGGGGATAATGAGGCACAGAAAAAGGGAGTTTTTTTACCCTCATCACATAACAGTGCTTCACCTGAGTCCTTCCGACTCCAACGCTAGTGTTTTTTTCTAGCATAGTATGTAGCCTGTCTAAATCTGCCCAGGAATATGCCACACTTGGGAGGCTCCACACCCCCTGTGACAGACACTACTTTTTACCAGCAGATCCCCAGTGTGATTTAGTTAGGTTTAGAATGTGCCTGCTACTAAACTTCCTCTCCCAGATGCCTTGCAACTGGGAGGTGGGTACATAACTCATCCTAGCCAATATGGTGTCAATAGAATTGTTTATGTAGAGCTTCTGGGAAAGCTTTTTAAGACAATAGCAGAAAGCTAGAGTATAATTTTTTTTCTTTATTTGCATTTTTTAAAAAAATATTTTGTCCTTCTTCCTTTTTTCTGCCTGAAACTCAGATGTCATCACATCTGGAGGTGGAGATGATGTATAGAACCATAAGGCATCAAAATGACCTCCCAGAGCAGCATCCCAGCTCTGTGCTGCCTCCCTCCGGATTTCTTTTACTTGAGAAAAAAATAAAAACACACCTTTGTTTAAGCCACCATTTCGTCAGGTTTTCTGTTGCCGGCAGTCAGACAAGATTCTAAGAGCTTCCCCTTCAAAGCCATCTGCTACAGAAGTGGGAGTAGCTTTCCTGGCTCGTCTTGCTAAAATACATACCAGTTCTTCTGGCTGCTCCTATTTCCCAAACCACATCCCCCCGAGTTTCTCTGGAGGGTCCCTAACGATGGGACTGTGGAGTATGCAGGCTGTATCCCAGCACTGAAGAGGCACCAGACGAATGGGCAATGTCATCTGCGGTTTGTACTTCTCAAGGATCTTCCTGCATCCACCGTGACCGAATGCCCCCTGCCCCACCTCAAGCACGGAAGCCCACTGCCAAGGCTGTATTCAAAAGGACACAGAACAGCACTTAAGTGCACATGCCCGAACCACTAAATCATGGCACACGTAATGGTCTTTCAGCTTCTCTCCAGCTTATTTCAAACAACTGTCAAGATTCCCCAGCAACACAGGAAGGGTCCCACAGGAGCCTAACCTGGTGCTAATCACACCAGGGCCCCTGCAATGGTGACAGCAGCGAGCCATTGTGCTTTGCATGGCCCCTTCAGCAGCAACCATTGCACAGGAAAAGGAAGAGCATGAGAGGACTGTTCATGAGACACCTTTGAAACGCCCCCAGGATTCACAGAAATAACCGGGAAAAGATATTTGCTCTGATTACTATGGCTATGAAGAAAATCTCCCAAAAACTTAGAGGCTTAGGACAACAATAAGAATTCAGATCTAGGAATTCAAGTGGGGCACAGAAGGCTGTTTTGGCTCTGGTCCTCAATGTCCGTGGCCTCTGCTGGCAGGAAGCTAGAATCCTTAGAAGACTCATTCATTCACATGTCTGGTGGTTGACGCTGGCTGTTGGCTGGGGGTCTAGATTAGGCTATCAGCTGGAGTATACACATGAGGCCTCTCTGTGTGGCCTGAGTTTCCTCACGACACAGTTCTAAGGGCAAGTGTCCTAAGAGAAAGTGCCATGTTACCTTTCAGGACGTAGCCTTGGAAGTCATCCAGAGCCATTTCTGCTGCATTCTATTGGTTCAAAGGAAGGGACCATAAACTCCAGCTCTTGAGGGAGGCATGTTAATATCACATTGTAAGAACGCATGAGATGAGGGGCACCTGGGCGGCTCAGTGGGTTAAGCCACTGCCTTTGGCTCAGGTCATTATCTCAGGGTCCTGGGATCGACCCCCGCATTGGGCTCTCTGCTCAGCAGGGAGCCTGCTTCCCCCTCTCTCTCTCTGCCTGCCTCTCTGCCTAGTTGTGATCTCTCTGTCAAATAAATAAATAAAATCTTAAAAAAAAAAAAAACAACACATGAGATGGAACACACACACACACTCCAGTCCAGTTATCTTTGGAAAACACAATCTGCCACAATGTTGAAGGAATTTGGATGTCCTACTTTTACCCTGGGGGTTGAGGGCTGGAGATGAGAGGCAAGAGGCAAGGATATATGGTTACTGGCATAGATCAGGGGAGAACTGAATTGCTGATTCAATTTTAGAGTTACATATATTCTCAGGCCCTTGCTATGGTAGTCAGCTCAGGCTGTTAAAACAGAGTACCATAGCCTGGGTCACTTATAAACAACAAAAACTTATTTCTCATAGTTCGAGAGGCTGGAAAATCCAAGATCAGGGTGCCATACAGTGGGGCTTCGATGAGGACCCTCTGTGGGATTGCAGACTGCCAACTTCTCATTTTATTCTCATGTGATGGAAGGAGTAAGTGAGCTCTCTGGGGTCCCTTTTATGAAAGCAGTTATCCTACTTATGGGGGTTCCATCCTCACAAACTAATCACTTCCCAAAGGCCCCATCTCCTAATATTTTCACACTTGGGGTTAGGATTTCAAAATATTAATTTTGGGGTGACACATTTAATCCATTTCATGTACATTTGCTTCATTCTTTAGACTGTAAGATCTGTTGTACACACTTTACATTATTGTGACCCACAGTTCTCAGTGTCTTTTCCTGTCCCAACTCCTCCTTCGAGCTCTGGCTCACATTTCCCTTCTTTGGTAGAGCTGTCCCCCACTTCCCAGGGGAGTACCTCCTGCTTCTCCTCGCCCTCCTTGCCAGGCCCACAGAATTTAAGATATCATTTTTGTAACACCTAAATGCTTCTATGACTCCTAATCAACAGTAGTTAATGTCAAACCTTGGTGGGGCATCTGACTGTTCCATTCTCTGGTGTTCTTTTAAGCATCTGATACTTAAGTGTAAATTTCCAATTACATCTAGAAGCATATATTGACTTACTGTAACTACAAACCCAAGATGCAGTAAACATGCTCAGAAGAGCTTGCCAAAATATTACTTTTAAGAGCCTATTAAGGAGCTTTAATATTTTATTTTGGATTATGCAGATAAAGTTTATAAACAAGGTTGTTAAAAAATAATGGGGATGAGAAAGCCTTTCTATCTCTTTCTTCATATCTGGGTAGAGGGAATAAAATACAAGTCTAACTCTCCACCCCACTGGACAAGAACTAGGGCAATTCCTGTTCTCTCCAGATGGAGACGGAGGCCCCATAACCCCACATCACTTCTCAACAATGACCAGCATCTATCTAGAACTTATCATGTACCAGCCACTTGAAGTACATCATCTCACTGAATCCTGACAATGATCCTGAAAAGGTACCATGACTCCAGTTTCACAGAGCTAATAAATGGCACCACTTGGCTATAAATGCAAGTCTGCCTAATTCTAAAGCTCTGTACTTTAGACCATCTCTACCGAAGCTATGGTAGGTTACATGCTGGAGCCTTGTCAGGTGGGGTCAGCAGTGAGTTCACCAGGCGGGAAGGGATCCCCAAGCCCTCCTGGAAAGAATAAGATCAGAGTTCAAATCTTTGCTCTTCTTTTTTTCTGTAATCTTTAACAAATCACCCTTGAGTCTCATTTTTCTTCTACATCCATTAAAATAATTTTTTATTGGACATTTACTATACATCCAGCACTTTGAATTATCTCATTTAACCTTCACATTAGCTTAAAAGTTAGATTCTATTATTACTCCCATTTACAGAGGAGGAAACCGAGGTTTGGGGTGGTTAGGTAGCCTCCCCGAGACTGTGGAACTGATGTTAGAGCCAGGTAAGCTCAGGTCCGTCTGACTCCATGGCTCGAACTCCCAAACACCCAGCACAATTGTTCCTACTAACACTTTCCTCATCCATCATGCTGTAACAAGCGTGATAACACATGTGCAAGCATTCCGTAAATATAAGTACAAAAGAAGTGTTAGTGTTCGAAATATGATAGGAAAACTGTGCTGTAACAGGGAATAAATGTCCACATTAACAGAGAAATCTGGAATTCTGGAGCCAGTGCTCTCTGGAACCAAGCACAGACCGGCAGCCAGAATGCTGTATTATTAGACAGTTCCACTTAGCAGGATCCATTTTTGTGCAGCTTTAAGAAAAAGTAAATCACTGTAAATGTCTTTCCAAACTGCTTTAATTATAGATTAGCCTTGTCAATCTTAATAAAATTGTGCCTCATGTTTGAGGTTTATATATGGAAAAGTTCTCAAAAGCAATTACTTTTATTTCCCAAATATGTCATTTAAAAAATTCTCATTTTCACAGCTTGATCCCTTTAATGCTATTTTTAGACTCATTTTGAATCTGACTCTGTCTAAAACTAAATCATGGCCCCGTGATACGGAACAACTTAAATGTCACGTCAGTGACATAGTCATTGATTTTATATTTCTGTCCAGACTAGTAGACTTGAAGCAGAAAACAGTGAGGACTGAGCACTAAAAATATGTATTTCCTTCCAAATAATCTGATTTTATGATTAAAGTAAGATGAACTTTTTAAAAATAAAATCTTCAAGATTCATGATTCTAAGGAATGCTCTTAACTGATGGTGGACAGTCCTTTCAGAATTTCTTGTGGACTTATTGAAAAAATGGTACGTGCTTTGTTGGTCTGGCAAAACCCAGTCTATGGGACGTTGGCCTATCTTAAAGAGCCCTCACTTCTTAAATATTAACTGGAGTTTCAGTTAAGAAAAAAAGTGTCAGTACAGTGTGGAGGGAGTTCCTTGGTCACATACATTAGAAAAATGTTAACTTATATTGTTCCCATTTAGAGAATCACAATGTACCTTAACAAATTAAAGGCTCTGAAAAATCCTGAATTAAAGAAGCTGACATAATTTTCTGCAACTGGACATTTTCCAAACTTACTTGGTCATCAAACTATTTTTCCAAATAGCAGTGGCATCACAAAGAACTCCTCCTCTGTGAGACTTTGGTAAGGGCTATTATAATTGGTTCTGAGATAAAAATGTCTGAGACATGTGACCAAACCACTTGAACTTCCCAAGACATATTGTAGTTAAGAGTATAATTTTTTACACTCAGATTATACCCTAAAGAAATTCGGTGATGCAGAATAACACTGGAAACTCACAACATGCTCTAAAAACCCTATAAATTTAGCATTACTTATTTACATCACATACTTACTCCAGAAATACTTGCTATAATTTGTTACATAAGTAGAAATGGCAAAATATGAATAAGACTTAAAAAATAAATTGACTTTTAAAACCAAGGCTATACTAAAGAAGAAACATAAATATGAAGGGAGAAAAGGAGGGACCAGCATGTAAGTCACTAACCTTTATATTTCGCTCTGAGCTCCCCAGCAACCAAAGCAAAAAGGGATTCGTGGCCATTTACATAATTACCATGATGAAAAAGAATAAAGTTTTAACAGGTCCAGTCCATAAGGAAAACAAGGCTTTTTTGGACAGAATTCTAAAAGTAATCATTCAAAGGGAAAATTTCATAGGAGACATAATGCCTCCAGCCATTTTCCAAATGCAGTAACAAATTTATGTGGCTAATTCTTATAGCATTGCCAATGATAAAGCTCAGGGCCAAATATTAAATTCTACAAAGTTAATGGGCTCCATTTGTCTTTGGCTGATCCAGGAAGACAAGTTACAAATCTAATAAAATCATGATAGCCCTAAGACAAATTAGCTTTGTACTGCACCATTTTCAGAATCAAAATAACAGGCAAGAAAAGATAATGTACTCTTTTTGGTTAAATAATAATAGCTGACACTTATATAGACCTTGCTATGTGCCAAGCACTGTTGTAAGCACTTCATATGCATCCATTCATTTAATCTTCATAACCACTCCGTTAGGTAGGTACTATATCCTTTACTTTACAGAAGAGGAAATACAGACTCAGAGATTCTGTGGTCAAGGTCACAGAGCTGTACTAACACTATCTAGCAATGGAGGCCAACTTTTTCATGCAGATGGGTGGGAGAAATGGGACTAGACTTAGGCAAGAAAGGAGAAAACACCACTCCCTTCAATCTGTAGAATCAGAGGAATCGTATCATTTGTTATGCCTACATCCCTAGAGCTATATAGAAGGGGGTTTAGGGCCACCGTATCAGTCAAGTTCCAACCAGAAAAAGAAATCATTCTTAGTATTTAAAACAGAAGGACTTAGATTAAATACAAGAAAGTGGTTACAGAGAAAGAGCTAAGAAACTCCCAGGAGAGAGTGAAGCAGCCCAGAGATTAGCAACAATGGGAGGGAAGAAATGGTTTTACAAGAGCCCTCACAGCAAACCTGTCCATGGGAGCCATGGAAGAGCCCAGAGTTCCAGGCCTCCCACCCCAGCTTCTCCCTTTACCCGCTTCCAGTCTCTCCCTGGCTGAA